>NC_086102.1:188774215-191174215 GCF_963921235.1 Mobula hypostoma | reverse complement strand
ACTGGGTTCCAGCAAACTAGCAACAGAGGAGCGGAAGGCAGTGTGGACAGGGTCAATGAATTTAACCTGTTCTTTAACAGATTTGACATTGTGGCCCCTGTCCATCCCCCACATGAGTTATCTGTTGTCAGCCCCCAACCAACACATATTCCACTCTCCCAGCCTACCCCTCCTCACAGTCCCCCACCCTGCTCTCATGACTATACCCCTTCCCCACACGAAACCACCACAGTGGGCTTCACAGCTGAACAGGTGAGAAGACAGCTGAAACATCTCAACCCAAGCAAGGCTGCAGGACCGGATGGTGTCAGTACCAGGGTGCTCAAAGCCTGTGCCCCTCAGCTATGTGGAGTACTTCGCCATGTCTTCAACCTGAGCCTGTGGCTCCGGAGTGTTCCTGTGCTGTGGAAGATGTCCTGCCTCATCCCTGTGCCGAAGACGACGCGCCCCAGCGGCCTCAATGACTACAGACCGGTGGCATTGACCTCCCACATTATGAAGACCCTGGAGAGACTTGTTCTGGAGCTGCTCCGGCCTATGGTCAGGCCACACTTAGATCCCCTCCAGTTCGCCTACCAGCCCTGACTAGGAGTTGAGGATGCCATCGTCTACCTGCTGGACCGTGTTTACACCCACCTGGACAAGCCAGCAAGCACTGTGAGGGTCATGTTTTTTGACTTCTCCAGTGTGTTCAACACCATCCGCCCTGCTCTGCTGGGGGAGAAGCTGACAGCGATGCAGGTGGATGCTTCCCTGGTGTCATGGATTCTTGATTACCTGACTGGCAGACCACAGTACGTATGCTCGCAATACTGTGTGTCCAACAGAGTGATCAGCAGCACTGGGGCTCCACAGGGGACTGTCTTGTCTCCCTTTCTCTTCACCATTTACACCTCAGACTTCAACTACTGCACAGAGTCTTGTCATCTTCAGAAGTTTTCTGATGACTCTGCCATAGTTGGATGCATCAACAAGGGAGATGAGGCTGAGTACAGGGCTACGGTAGGAAATTTTGTCACATGGTGTGAGCAGAATTATCTACAGCTTAATGTGAAAAAGGCTAAGGAGCTGGTGGAAGACCTGAGGAGGGCTAAGGCACCGGTGACCCCTGTTTCCATCCAGGGGGTCAGTGTGGACATGGTGGAGGATTACAAATACCTGGGGATACAAATTGACAATAAACTGGAATGGCCAAAGAACACTGAGGCTGTCTACAAGAAGGGTCAAAGCCGTCTCTATTTCCTGAGGAGACTGAGGTCCTTTAACATCTGCCGGACGATGCTGAGGATGTTCTACGAGTCTGTGGTGGCCAGTGCGATCATGTTTGCTGTTGTGTGCTGGGGCAGCAGGCTGAGGGTGGCAGACACCAACAGAATCAACAAACTCATTCGTAAGGCCAGTGATGTTGTGGGGATGGAACTGGACTCTCTGACGGTGGTGTCTGAAAAGAGGATGCTGTCTAAGTTGCACGCCATCTTGGACAATGTCTCCCATCCACTACATAATGTACTGGGTGGGCACAGGAGTACATTCAGCCAGAGACTCATTCAACTGAGATGCAGCACTGAGCGTCATAGGAAGTCATTCCTGCCTGTGGCCATCAAACTTTACAACTCCTCCCTTGGAGGGTCAGACACCCTGAGCCAATAGGCTGGTCCTGGACTTATTTTCTGGCATAATTTACATATTACTATTTAATTATTTATGGTTTTATTACTATTTATTATTTATAGTGCAACTGTAACGAAAACCAATTTCCCCCGGGATCAATTAAGTATGACTATGACTATTGCTCAGTCATCATACTGTTCTCTGTGATTGTAATCTCCTGCTATCCAGCAGACCTGACATTTCTTAATTCTTCCAAATCAGATTGCTTCCACATTTCTTATTTTCACCACGCTACTATTGGTCCTTTTTATAAAGGCTTCAAACACTGGAATTGTTTCCTTAATCTTTTCTACAGAAGCTCCTTCCTCTGCTCCTTAAATTTTAGTCTTTTGTCCATATTTTTGTTATCTGTCCTAATGTCTGTTTACGTAGCTGTGAGTCAAATACATTAAATTGTGTTAGAAATTGTTTGTTATTTTGCAGCACTAAATGATTTAATATTCAAAATAGTTTTAGTTGTTGATGGCTCCATAATAGCTTCTGCCTGTACTGAATGTGTAATCCAGGTATTGCTCACCCAAAGAACAAAAAAGACTCCTAAATGTCTGATTTAACAGGCTGTGAGAAATGGTTAATGTTGAGATTAGCCGCTATCTATTTTTGTTTGCGGATTTTACCTTTCCCTTGGGACGTTTCTCAAGACATTGTTATCAAATCAATCCATCCTATTGTCCACTGGTGCTGTTAGGTATAACATAACTTGCTATGGTAGTGTAGCCGTTTGCACAATACTGTTATAGCTCAGGACGTCAGAGTACAGAGGTCAATTCTGACGTCATTTGTAAATAATCTATCTGTACGTCCTCCCTGTTGTATGTCAGGATTTTCTCTGGGTCTTCTGATTTCCTCCCAGAGTCCAAAGACGTAGCAGTTAGTAGGTTAATTGGTCATTATAATTAGGCTGGAGTAATCAGGGGTCGCTGGGCAGCACCGTTTGAAGGGCTGGAGAGGTCTGTTTCACTCTGTAACTGAATAAATAGCTTCAAACATAATTTATAAAAATATGTATGAAATTATTATTACCCTTAGCTTCTGCCAAATCATCATCTCCATCGCATCTGCTCTCAGGATGAAGCTTTTCATTCCAAGACGAGGGAGATGTCCTCCTTTTTTAAAGAAAGGGGCTTCTCTTCCTCCACCATCAACTCTGCTTTCAAACGCATCTCCCCCATTTCACGCACATCTGCTCTCACCCCATTTTCTCGCCACCCCACGAGGAATAGGGTTCCCCTTGTCCTCACCTACCACCCCACCAGCCTCCGGGTCCAACATATTATTCTCCGTAACTTCCGCCACCTCCAACGGGATCCCACCACTAAGCACATCTTTCCCACCACCCCCCCCCCGCTTTCCGCAGGGATCGCTCCCTATGCGACTCCCTTGTCCATTCGTCCCTCCCATCCCTCCCCACTGATCTCCCTCCCGGTATTTATCCTTGTAAGCGGAACAAGTGCTACAGATGCCCTTACACTTCCTCCCTTACCACGATTCAGGGCCCCATACAGTCCCTCCGGGTGAGGCGACACTTCACCTGTGAGTCGGCTGGGGTGATATACTGCATCCGGTGTTCCCAATGCGGCCTTCTATATATTGGCAAGACCCAACGCAGGCTGGAAGACTGTTTCGCTGAACACCTACGCTCTGTCCGCCAGAGAAAGGAGGATCTCCCAGTGGCCACACATTTTAATTCCACGTCCCATTCCCATTCTGATATGTCTATCCACGGCCTCCTCTACTGTAAAGATGAAGCCACACTCAGGTTGGAGGAACAACACCTTATATTCCGTCTGGGTAGCCTCCAACCTGATGGCATGAACATTGACTTCTCTAACTTCTGTTAATGCCCCACCTCCCCTTCATACCCCATTCCGTTATTTATTTATTATTATCATTTTTTTCCTCTCTTTCTTTTTCTCCCTCTGTCCCTCTCACTATAACTCCTTGCCCATCCTCTGGGCTCCCCTCCTCCTTTCTTTCTCCCTAGGCCTCCTGTCCCATGATCCTCTCCCTTCTCCAGCCTTGTATCCCTTTTGCCAATCAACTGTCCAGCTCTTGGCTCCATCCCTCCCCCTCCTGTCTTCTCCTATCATTTCGGATCTCCCCCCTCCCCTGCCCACTTTTAAATCTCTTACGATCTCTTCTTTCAGTTAGTCCTGATGAAGGGTCTCGGCCCGAAACGTCGACTGTATCTCTTCCTATAGATGCTGCTTGGCCTGTTGCATTCACCAGCATTTTTTGTGTGTGTTGCTTGAATTTCCGGCATGTGTGGATTTCCTCGTGTTTGCATCATTGCTCAAACTGTTTGGGAACATATATTTCCTCAGCAGGACTAAAAAATATGGTTATTATGTGTGCTTCATATTATCTTAAATTTTACAAATTTAGTGGTGTCCAGGAATTAACTGTCCAATGGTGAAAAAGTAGTTTTAGCACTTAGGGAGCTTCGCATGTCCCAGAGGAAATAGTGGAGGTGTGAATGGTATTCCATCAGTTACTACCCCTCAACCTTGAATAAAAGGGGATTACTTCACTTGCCCCATCATTGAAATGTTCCTGCAACCAATGCTCTCACTTTAAGAACTCATTGTCTCATTATCTCATCTTCTCATTATTTATTGCTATTTATTTATATTTGCATTTGAACAGTTGTCTCCTGCACTCTGCTTGATCTTTTATTGATCCTGTTACATTTACTATTCTATAGATTTGCTGTGTATGCCCACAGGAATATCAATCTCAGGGTTGTATATTGTGACATATATATACTTTAATGATAAAATTTACTTTGTACTTTGTGTGATAGAATGAAATATTCATGCTACCTTCGGAGTGCATTACTTGTTGATGAATCATTCTGCTCTTGCCTGTCTGGGAGGAATATCCGCAAATCTGCTTTTAAAGATCATCCCAGAGAAACTTCCCAATCCATTTAGTGTTTGTAAATGTGTCACTAACTGATGACTTTAAAATCACCATTTATAAAATTTATCAGCTAACAATTAGAATACAATTACATAGCTTCTCATTTAAAGTAGAATTAAATTATGAACTGCAGTTTAGTACTAGTATGACTGAAATATTTCTCGTGACAATGCAACTCCCATTTATAATTGCAGGGGAAAATAGACCTGGAACAAAGATTGAAAAAGGATCAAAATTGGTTATTCTCCAAATGAATGCAAATAATTAAATTTTCAGTTTAACATTAGTCTCTATTCAAAGCACAAACAGATGATCGTAGTTTGTAATTGCTGATGAAGGAGAATTTTTTTTCTTATATTTCTATTCACAATATGAATAATAATAGGAGCTGATAAACTGTGATAATGGGAAAAACTCAGGCAGAATACATTCCTAAAAAAGCTAAAAAAATGTTTAAAGGCCAGGGTGTTGGATTAATGTAATGCTCTGACAGATGCAATGTCCATGATAATGCGAGTTATTATAATGAAGAGTTCATGCTTCATGTTTTAACTCAAATAGACATTTTGCAGCTGAACCAGTCAGTGATTTGAGAAAAAAAAATTACTTAAATGTGCATTCCTGCGATGATAAATCAGGTGATTTGCTGAATGAATGGGACAAATCCTCCACCAAGATCCACGACAGATCTAACAGTGAATATGTCCTTATCTGGTCAATTCCTGCACAGAGGTAGCTGTACAACAACACAGCTTCTGCACCGCCCTGTCGAACCACTGCAGATGTAGCCGGGTCTTTATTCTGGGATATTGATCAGTTCTATCCATGCCCATTTAAACCAGTGTGTGAGTACAACAAGGTCCATTGACATGAATGGGGAAAATCAATTGCTGGGATTAAGGCAAGTGAAGTAATCACCTCATGTAATTAAATTAGTTTAAATGCTTTGGGTGCATACGCATGTGAGCCTGTTCGGGTGTGAGTATGCGTGTGCAGTTAGTTTTTAGCAAACCCTGGAGACTTTGTAACATTCCTGACTGACATACAGAGTCATTCAGTTTACATGGAAGGCTTGACAGCAGGTGAGTCTGGGACTGGGTCTTCACCAGTGTCAGTGACACTCTTCTCATTACAGCTGACTGTTTGTGGCAGGCGAGCTCTGTGCCCCCCTGCACTTTTCGAAAAAGCTGGGAGCCGCTCCCAGCAGTTATCTATGCTCAGAATCCCAGGGAAGAAAAGAATCTGCTTCACTCTCTCTCCACATGAAAATGCCCGTGCAACCATTGGGAAGTCCAGGATTCGTATGTTCCATACAATCTGACCAGATCCCAGTGGTGATTTTGGAATCACTCCCTGATGTTGGACTCAACTCTTCATGAAGTTCACCAGTGTCATATCATTTTCTATTTGAAATACACATTTTGGCAGCTGACCTAGTTAGTGATTTGAGAGAAAAATTGCTTAAGTGTGCATTCAGTTATCATATTTGTCAGTTTCCTGACATTTCGCAACAGTGAGCAAGGATAAAGCTGCCCAACTGTAAAGTTCAGCTTCTCCTTTCACGTGAGTGAAGAGGAATGAACGTGAAGCAGTGCTAAGCTTCAGGTTGATGTACAGTTTTTGAATTAAATTGGTTGCACTTAAATGTTGAGTGTCCTTACAATATGTTTTAGGTGCGTTGAATTCTTTTTGTTTATATCATAACATTTTAAGTTAATCATGCACTTTATAATTGATTTGAATACTTTTTCAGCTTTTATGTACCAAAAGTATTTGGAAGTCTGAACACCAGAAACATTTACAGACGTTCAATATGTTGACAGTTTTGACAGTCAGTAAGTGCATGCTTAACCAGTTGTTAAAGCATTATAATGGGCCAGACTTGGGCTTGATGCACAGGATCTCACCAAACAAACTGGAGTGGTTGTTACTCAGGACTTTGTGGCTACGTAGTAAGTGTGGGCCGAGCAGCTGAGAGAGTGGTAAACGAAAATTGCTGGGGGGTGGGAACCGAACTGAAGTGACAGAGGAAAGGGAGGTTGGCTCACAAATAGAGAAAATTTGGAGACAGTGCAAAAGGGAGGATAGGCATATGATACAGAAGGGACGTGCTGGTCCGATGGTTTGAGATTTGTCTATTTTAAAGCGAGGAATATCGTGAATAAAGCGGATGAGCTCAGAGCTTGGATCAGCACTTGGATATATGATGTTGTGGCCATGACAGAGACTTGGATGGTGCAGGGGCAAGAATGGCTACGTCAAGTGCCAGGCTTTAGATGTTTCAGAAAGGAAGTTATGGTAGGGTACAGGAACTGTGGTGTACAAAGGCTGTAGTAAATCTAATCAAGAAGAAAAGAAAAGCTTACGAAAGGTTCAGAGATCTAGGTAATGTTAGAGATCTAGAAGATTACAAGGCTAACAGGAAGGAGCTTAAGAAGGAAATTAGAAGAGCCAGAAGGGGCCATGAGAAGGCCTTGTGGACAGGATTAAGGAAAACCAGAGGTACTTAATGAATACTTTAATTCAATAATCACTATCGGAAAGGATCTTGGTTATTGTAGTGATGACTTGCAGCAGACTAAAAAGCTTGAGCATGTAGATATGAAGAAAGAGGATGTGCTGGAGCTTTTGGAAAGCATCAAGTTTGATAAGTCGCCGGGACTGGATGAGATGTACCCTAGTCTACTGTGGGAAGCGAGGAAGGGGATTGCTGAGCCTCTGGCGATGATCTTTGCATCATCAAAGGGGGACGGGAGAGATTCCGGAGGATTGGAGGGTTGCGGATGTTGTTCCTTTATTCAAGAAAGGGAGCAAGATAGCCCAGGAAATTATAGACCAGTGAGTCTTACCTCAGTGCTTGGTAAGTTGATGGAAAAGATCCTGAGAGGCAGGATTTATGAACATTTGGAGGGTATAATATGATTAAGAATAGTCAATATGGCTTTGTCAAGGGCAGGTCGTGCCTTACGAGCCTGATTGAATTTTTTGAGGATGTGACTAAACACATTGATGAAGGAAGAGCAGTAGATGTAGTGTATATGGATTTCAGCAAAGCATTTGATAAGGTACCCCATGCAAGGCTTATTGAGAAAGTAAGGAGCCATGGGAAACAAGTGGCCATTTTTTTGTGTGTCCAGGACTGGCTTGCCCACAGAAAGCAAAGAGTGGTTGTAGATGAGTCATATTCTGCATGGAGGCCGGTGACCAGTGGTATGCCTCAGGGATCTGGTCTGGGACCCTTGCTCTTCATGATTTTTATAAATGACCTGGATGAGGAAGTGGAGGGATGGGTTAGTAAGTTTGCTGATGACACAAAGGTTGGAGGTGTTGTGGACAGTGTGGAGGGCTGTCAGATGTTGCAGCGGGACATTGATAGGATGCAAAACTGGGCTGAGAAGTGGCAGATGGAGTTCAACCCAGATAAGTGTGAAGTGGTTCATTTTGGTAGGTCAAATATGATGGCAGAATATAGTATTAATGGTAAGACTCTTGGCAGTGTGGAGAATCAGAGGGATCTTGGGGTCTGTGTCCATAGGACGCTCAAAGCAGCTGCGTAGGTTGACTCTGTGGTCAAGAAGGCATACGGTGTATTGGCCTTCATCAATCATGGAATTGAATTTAGGAGCCAAGAGGTAATGTTGCAGCTATGTAGGATCCTGGTCCGACCCCGCTTGGAGTACTGTGCTCAGTTCTGGTTGCTTCACAACAGGAATGATGTGGAAACCATAGAAAGGGTGCAGAGGAGATTTACAAGGATGTTGCCTGGATTAGGGAGCATGCCTTATGAAAACAGGTTGAGTGAACTTGGGCTTTTCTCCTTGGAGCGACGGAGGATGAGAGGTGACCTGATAGAGGTATGTAAGATGATGACAGGCATTGATCATGTGGACAGTCAGAGGCTTTTTCCCAGGGCTGAAATGGCTAACATGAGAGGGCACAGATTTTAGGTGCTTGGAAGTACAGAGGAGATATCAGGGGTAAGTTTTTTTTACGCAGAGAGTGGTGAGTGCATGGAGTGCCAGTAACAGTGGTGGAGGTGGATACGATAGGGTCTTTTAAAAGACTTTTGGATAGGTACATGGACTTTAGAAAAATAGAGGGCTATGGGTAACCCGAGTAATTTCTAATGTAGGAATATGTTCAGCACAACTTTGCGGGCCAAAGGGCCTGTATTGTGCTGTAGGTTTTCTATGTTTCTATGATAGGGAGGGAGGCAAAAGAGGTGGGAGCATAGCACTGTTGATCAGAGATAGTGTCATGGCTGCAGAAAAGGAGGAAGTCATGGAGGGGTTGTCCATGGAGTCTCTGTGGGTGGAACTTAGGAATAGGAAGGGGTCAATAACTCTACTGGTGTTTTTTATAGACCATCCAATAGTAACAGGGACATCGAGGAGCAGATAGGGAGACAGATTCTGGAAAGGTGTAGTAATAACATCCTAGTAAATCTTCTCTGCACTCTTTCAATCTTACTGATATCCTTCCTATAGTTAGATGACCAGAACTGCACACAATACTCCAAATTTGGCCTCACCAATTTCGTATACAACCTCACCATAACATCCCAACTCCTACACTCAATACTTTGATTTATGAATGCCAGGATGCCAAAGGCCTTCTTTACAATCCTCTCTACCTGTGACGCCACTTTCAGAGAATTATGTATCTGAACTCCCAGATCCCTTTGTTCCTCCGCACTCCTCATTTACTGTGCATGTCCTACCTTGATTTGTCCTTCCAAAATGCAACACCTCACACTTGCCTGCATTAAATTCCATCTGCCATTTTCTGGCCCCTTTTTTCCATTTGGTCCAGATCCCTCGGCAAGCTTTGAAAGCCTTCCTCGCTGTCCACAACGCCTCCAATGTTAGTGTCCTCAGCAAACTTGCTGATCCAATTTATCACATTATTATCTAGATCATTGATATAGACAACAAACAACAATGGTCCCAGCACAGATCCCTGAGGCACACCACTAGTCACAGGCCTCCAGTCTGAGAAGCAATCATCCACTACCACTCTCTGTCTTCTCCCACACAGCCCATTTTGAATCCAGTTTACAACCTCTCCATGCTTACCTAGTGTCTGAACCTTCTGAACTAACCTCCCATGTGGGACCTTGTCAAAGGCCTTACTAAAGTCCATGTAGACAACATCCACAGCCTTTCCTTCATCTACTTTCTTGGTAACCTCCTCAAAAAACTCGACAAGATTCATTAAACACAATCTACCATGCACAAAGCCACGCTGACTATCCTTAATCAGCTCTTGGCTGTTCAAATACTTGTATATCCGATCTCTCAGAACACCTTCCAATAATTTACCTACTACTGATGTCAGGCTCACCGGCCTGTAATTACCTGGTTTACTTTTGGAGCCTTTTTTAAACAACGGAACAACCTGAGCTACCCTCCAATCCTGTCTACGCACAGCTGTGACATTCTACCTGACTAGTAATGCCACTCCTCCCCTTTCATCCCTCCCCCTCTATCATGGCTGAAACAGTGGAAACCCGGAACATTAAGCTGCCAGTCCTGCCCCTCCTGCAACCAAGTCTCACTAACAGAAATAATGTCGTAATCCCATGTGCCAATCCACGGCCTAAGCTTATCTGCCTTACCTACAGTACTCCTTGCATTGAAATAGATGCACCTGAAAACATTTCTGTCACATACAAACCTTTGATTTCTGTCTATACATGCAGTCCTCACATGACCTTTATCCTCCTCCACCTCACTATCTGCTCTAACACTCTGGTTCCCCTCCCCCTGCAAATCTAGTTTAAACCCCCCGGAGCAGCACTAGCAGATCTACCCGCAAGGATGTTAGTTCCACACCAGTTCAGGTGCAACCCGTCCCGTCGGAACAGGTCCCACCTTCCCTGGAACAAAGCCCAATTGTCCAAAAACATGAAGCCCTCCCTCCTGCACCAACTCCTTAGCCACGTATTCAGCTGCATTATCTTCCTATTTCTAGCCTCACTAGCACGTGGCACGGGTAGCAATCCTGAGATTGCAACCTTGGAGGTCCTGTCCTTCAACTTTGCACCTAAGTCCCTAAACTCTCTTTGCAGGACCTCCTCCTCCTTCCTATCCATGTCATTGGTCCCTACATGGACCACGACATCTGGCTGCTCACCCTCCCTCCTGAGAAAACCGAGAACTCGATCCAAGATATCACAGACCTTGGCACCAGGGAGGCAACAGACCATCCAGGATTCTCGATCTCTCCCACAGAACCTCTTGTCTGTCCCCCTAACTATCGAATTCCCTATCACTACTGCTCTCCTCTTTTCCCTCCTTCCTTTCTCAGCTGAGGGTCCAGTCTCGGTGCCAGAGACGTGACCACTGCAACTTGTCCCTGGTAGGTCATCCCCACCAACAGTATCCAAAACAGTATACTTATTGTTGATGGGAACGGCCACAGGGGTGCTCTGCTCTTTCTGCCTATTCCCCTTCCCTCTCCTGACAGTCACCCAGCTACCTGCCTCATGACTTTTAGGGGTGACTGTCTCCCTGAAACTCCTGTCTATTTCTGCCTCTGCCTCCCGAATGATCCAAAGTTCATCCAGCTCCAGTTCCCTAACTCGGTTTGTCAGGAGCTGCAGCTGGATGCACCTTTTACAGGTGCAGTCATCAGGGACAATTCTGCCCGCCCTGACTTCCCACATACTGCATACGGAGCACTCAACTGCCCTAACTGCTGCCTCCATTACCTACTCCTAAGTTAATTAAATTAATTAAAGGAACTTACCCAGCCTTACCTCACTTGGAGCAAAGCTCGTTCTCAGCCGCTGCTCGTCGAAGCCTCTCGAGCCAAAACCTCAAAGCTCCACTCCTACCCTGAGTCACTCACACACTGGCCGCTCCTCTTCAGTTACCCCTCCTTTTATTTGTCCCTGCCAATTATCTCAAGTACTCACTCCCTCTAATCAACTAATCAACACTCTGTTTAACCCTTCAGTTGCCCTCCACGTTCTTTTTAATGCACACTCACCTCAGCTGCTCCCCAGCACTCAGCGCTCTCCCGAGTCCCTCGCTCCTCCTCCTGCTGTGACAGTCCTGTGATCACACTGTCCCGAGTCCCTGCTCTGAGCTCCTTTAAAAGCACGCTCACCTCAGCCCCTCAGCTGCTTCCCAAAACCCAGCATTCTCCCGAGCCCCTCGCTCCTCCTCCTGCTGTGATGGTCCCGTGATCACACTGTTCCGAAGAAATATGGAAATGCTCAGGGAATATTTGCATGGGGTTCTGAGTAGAATGTAGTACAATAGTGCAATGAAACATGGAAAGGATGGTATGGTACAAAATCCGTGGTGTATTAGGCTGTTGTAAATCTAGTCAAGAAGAAAAGAAGAGCTTATGAAAGGTTCAAAAAACTAGATAATGATATGAATCTAGAAGGTTATAAGGCTTGCAGGAAGGAGTTTAAGAATGAAATTACAAGAGCCAGAAGGGGCCATGAGAAGGCCTTGGCAGACAGGATTAAGGAAAATCCCAAGGCATTCTACAAGTATATGAAGAGCAAGAGGATAAGACGTGAGAGAATAGGACCAATTCAGTGTGACAGTGGAAAAGTGTGTATGGAACTGGAGGAAATAACGGAGGTACTTAATAAATACTTTTCTACAGTATTCACTACAGAAAAGGATCTTCACAATCGTAGGGATGACTTGCAGTGGACTGAAAAGCTTGAGAATGTAGATATTAAGAAAGAGGATGTGCTGCAGCTTTTGGAAAGCATCAAATTGGATAAGTCACCAGGACCGGATGAGATGTACCCCAGGCTATCGTGGGAAGCAAGGGAGGAGATTGCCGAGCCTCTGGCGATGATCTTTGCATCATCAATGGGGACAGGAGAATTTCTGGAGGATTGGAGGGTTGCGGATGTTGTTCCCTTCTTCAAGAAAAGGAGTAGAGATATCCCAGGAAATTATAGGCCAGTGAGTCTTACTTCTGTGGTTGGTAAGTTGATGGGGAAGATCCTGAGAGGCAGGATTTATGAACATTTGGAGAGGCATAATATGATTAGGAATAGTCAGCATGGCTTTGTCAAAGGCAGGTTGTGCCTTACAAGCCTGATTGAATTTTTTGAGGGTGTGACTAAGCACCTTGATGAAGTTAGAGCCGTAGATGTAGTGTATATGGATTTCAACAAGGCATTTGATAAGTTACCCCATGCAAGGCTTATTGAGAAAGTAAGGAGGCATGGGATCCAAGGGGACATTGCTTTGTGGATCCAGAACTGGCTTGCCCAAAGAAGGCAAAGAGTGGTTGTAGACGGGTCATATTCTGCATGGAGGCTGGCGACCAGTGGTGTGCCTCAAGGATCTGTTCTGGGACAGCTACTCGTTATGATTTTTATAAATGACCTGGATGAGGAAGTGGAGGGATGGGTTAGTAAATTTGCTGATGACACAAAGGTTGGGAGTGTTGTGGATAGTGTGGAGGGCTGTCAGAAGTTACAGCGGGACATTGATAGGATGCAAAACTAGGTTGAGAAGTGGCAGACGGAGTTCAACCCAGATAAGTGTGAGGTGGTTCATTTTGGTAGGTCATATATGCTTGCAGAATATAGTATTAATGGTAAAAACTCTTGGCAGTGTGGAGAATCAGAGGGATCTTGGGGTCTGAGTCCAAAGGACACTCAAAGCTGCTACGCAGGTTGGCTCTGTGGTTAAGAAGGCATACGGTGCATTGGCCTTCATCAATCGTGGGATTGAGTTTAAGAGCCAAGAGGTAATGTTGCAGCTATATAGGACCCTGATCAGACCACACTTGTTAGTACTGTGCTCATTTCTGGTCGCCTCACTATAGGAAGGATGTGGAAACCATAGAAAGGGTGCAGAGGAGATTTACAAGGATGTTGCCTGGATTGGGGAGCATGCCTTATGAGAATAGATTGAGTGAACTCAGCCTTTTCTCCTTGGAGCGATGGAGGATGAGAGGTGACCTGATAGAGGTGTATAAGATGATGAGAGGCATTGATCATGTGGATAATCAGAGGCTTTTCCTCAGGGCTGAAATGGCTAGCACAAGAAGGCATAGTTTTAAGGTGCTTGGAAGTAGGCACAGAGGAGATGTCAGGGGTAAGTTTTTTTACGCAGAGAGTGGTGAGTGTGTGGAATGGGCTGCTGGCTGCGGTGGTGGAGGTGGAAACAATAGGGTCTTTTAAGAGACTCCTGGATGGCTACATGGAGCTTTGAAAAATAGAGGGCTATGGGTAAAGCCTAGGTAGTTCTAAAGTAGGGACATGTTCGCACAACTTTGTGGGCCGAAGGGTCTGTATTGTGCTGCAGGTTTTCTATGTTTCTAAGAACGTCCATTTAGAATAGGGATGGGGAGGAATTTCTTTAGCCAGAGAGTGGTGAATCTGTGGAATTCATTGCCACAGACAGTGTGGAGGCCAAATCATTGGGTATATTTAAGGCAGATGTTGATATATTCTTGTTTGGTTTGGGCATGAAGGGATATGGGTGAAGGCAGGAGACTGAGGTTGAGAGGGAAATGGATCAGCTCTGACAAAATAATGGAGCAGACTCGATAGGCCAAATAGTCTAATTCTGCTTCTATATTTTATGGTCTAAACTCAGGAGATTCACATCTGCTCGGCGTTCTGAGGACATTAAGTAACACACATTTTTGGGATTTATGAATTTATTCTTCTGGTTTTGTGAGAGCAGGATGGCTTTCCTGAATTATACAGGACTATTTTTTACCTGAAGATTTAGTTGATTTAAGCAAAAAGTAGCTTAGCTCTTCCCTTTAAGCTTTCTCTAATGATACGAAGTGTACTTTTTCCAATTATCCCACTGCTTTCCCCCATGGACAGAACAAGGATGATTTTAAGGGATCATATTTACCAATTTATTCAGTCCTTGTGCAAAGCAGATGAACAAACAATTGTGTGTATCACAAAGGTCAAAACTCTGTTTAAACTGGAACATCTGCAGGAAAATAATCTAATGTAGTAATAGAAGCCCTGGAATAAAAGTGCGTTATTCTCAAGAGATGAGGTATAGCCCAAGACTGAATGCTATTGAGTAAGTATTTTGGTGTTCCTCCCAAATGTTGTTTTATAGAACTGATTGTATATTTTTCAGGTTACTCTCCTGATCCAGTCGGCTATTCCACAGTAACAATGGCCTGAGTATTTTTGCTAGGCTTTCTATTGGGCTTCTGTTTCTTCACGGAGGTCTCAAAGTTCAGCTCTTCTGTTATGCCTATTTAACTGTTGGTTACCCAGATACCGCACTGGGGGATCCCCTGAGGCAAATCTCACAGTGTTCAGGCTGGGAATTTAGTTCACTGAACCCATGCTGGGTTAAAGCTGGTGAAGGTGCAGCAGCCCCAGTCAAATCAATGTAACATAATAGTTACTGAGAGACTGACACAAAAACTTTATACATAAAATAATTGCATTAGTTCAAGTCTGTTTTTTACTTTTCATTATCGTTGTTGTTATTTATAAAATTTCCTGGACGCTTCTGAATGTTTGAACAATAAACTGACAGCCAGACTAAGAGTGGGAAATTTTCAGCTGGGATTACTTGGGGGTAGATGGAAGATCTGCAGCTATTGGAGTCAAGCAGAAAACTGCAGCTCTGGAGGTAAAATTCAAAGTAACTTCATTCTCGAAGTACATATATCACTATATACAACACAGACTTAAGTTCTTACAGGCATTCTCAATAAATCTATAACAGAATAATAACTGCAGTAGAAACAATGAAAGATCATGCTAGTATTAGTTTGTGTGCAATGGGCCTATTGGCCTCCTTTCGATCTGTAGCTTCTCTGCAGTCTTAAAACTAAGCAACAACATTTCTTGTTCCTGAAGCCAATTGCATTAGAACCTGTCTTCACCAGTGCAAATATGATAGTTGTGCCTCAGGACTTAACATTTTCTACCATTTTCAATGTTTTAACTTCTCCATTGCATGACATTGTCAGCTTTCTGCACCATGGAGGACACTTAATGAAATGACTTCAGGCAGAAGTGGTTAGGTTGTCCAATTTTAATATAATTAAACAAAATAATAGTTCATTCTGTAGTAAATCTGCCGAGAGATTTCAGCTCTGAGGGGGGCTATTGGCTCATTGGGCATGGATTGGTACTCAATCTGGAACTGGAGTAGTCTGGCCCAGTCACATCATGCAAATATTCAGTGGCTACCTTTCACTGGGATGCTTTGTTTGGTCAATTGGTTAAACATCGAAAACTACCGAGAAAGTATCACAAATTCCATAATTTTAAAGTGTAAAAGATTAAAAAGGGGCTGAGAATCGTCTTCACAGAGTAAAGTAGCCAGAAGTTATTATCAGAGTGTGAAAGGTATCATTAACAGACTACATAAAAGAACGACATGTGAGGATTGAGGTTTAAGTGGCAGTGTCATGGTTTGCCCCACTATTTCCAAGTGTTTCCAAATTCACAATCAGGAGGGCGATGGGAAACGTAGCAGTAAAAAAGCCTCTTTTGTTCTTCAGCTGCACTGAAAGTGAATTGCAACAATTTCACACTGTGACCTGTCTGAACAATAGGACAAAATCAAAATCCAAAGCCGATGTGAGGCTATATCTCAATTTTATTGATTTCTTGGTGCCTTCCAATAACTTGAATCAGTCTTGAGAATGGTGTTCAAGGTTTAATTCAAGCTTCAATAAGATGAAAGATGAAGTTTAAAATTAAGTTGTTTGTTTAATTTGTAATAGTTAGACTTCCTTGGAGTTTTGTAACAAAACAATCATGGCATTAGTAATGGCAACACTTTTGCACTCAGAATGCCATTTTTGTGCTTTTTTGTAATTGTGCTGCTGATAAGCAACACACATCAAAGTTGCTGGTGAATGCAGCAGGCCAGGCAGCATCTGTAGGAAGAGGTACAGTCAACGTTTCAGGCCGAGACCCTTCATCAGGACTAACTGAAAGAAGAGCTAGTAAGAGATTTGAAAGTGGGAGGAGGAGGAGGGGGGAGATATTAGGCAGGAGGAGGAGCGGGGAGATATTAGGCAGGAGGAGGAGATATTAGGCAGGAGGAGGAGGGGGGAGATATTAGGCAGGAGGAGGAGGGGGGAGATATTAGGCAGGAGGAGGAGGGGGGAGATATTAGGCAGGAGGAGGAGGGGGGAGATATTAGGCAGGCAACATGGCCTTCAATGCTGCAATGCATCACCATTTTGAGTTGCTTCACCCCTCCAGTAAAGGACCTTGAACAGTGTTGCTGGATAGCAGTTTCCAGTATTTAGACCCAAGATAGATAAAGAATGGTGATGTTTTATCAAGCCATAGTGACTGGAGAATAACTTGCTGGTCACACACACCCGCTGTCTGGACATTGAACCCATTAACACTACCTCACTACTCTTTTTCTCTACTATTACTCCGAGGATCTATAAACATACTGAAGCAGTTACAAAGAAGGCACGGCAGTGGCTATATTTTATTAGGAGTTGAAGAGGTTTGGTATGGACCAAAGACACTCACGAATTTCCACAGACGTAACATTTAGCCTGGCTGCATCACCAACTGGTATTGTGGAGCCACTGTAGAAGCTGCAGAAAGTTGTAAGCTTGATCAGCTCCATCATGGGCACTGGGCTCCTCAGCATCCTGGTATGGAGGGGCTACTGCACAGGAGCGAAAGAAGCTGCAGAAGGTTGTAAATCTAGTCAGTTCCGTCTTGGGTACTGGCCTACAAAGTACCCAGGACGTCTTTAGGGAGCGGTGTCTCAGAGAGGCAGCATCCATTATTAGGGACCTCTGGCACCCAGCACATGTCCTTTTCTCACTGTTACCATCAGGTAGGAGATACAGGAGCCTGAAGACACACACTCAGTGATTCGGGACCAGCTTCTTCCCCCCTGCCATCCGATTCCTAAATGGACATTGAAGCGTTGGACACAACCTCACTTTTTTAAATAATCTATTCAATATACATGATTGATTTACTTGTTTATTTATTATGTTTTATTTATTTTTTTCTCTCTCTGCTATATTATGTATTGCATTGAACTGCTGCTGCTAAGTTAACAAATTTCACGTCACATGCAGGTGATAATAAACCTGATTCTGATTCCGATCTTCAAGGAGCGATGCCTCAAGAAGGTGGCATCCATTATTAAGGCCCCCATTACCCAGGACATGTCCTCTTCTCATTGCTGCCATTAGGGAGGAGGTACAGAAGCCTGAAGGCACACATGCAGTGATTCAGGAACAGCTTCTTCCCCTCTGCCATCCGATTTCTGAATGGACAGTGAACCCATGAACACTACCTCACTAAGTTTTTTTCTATTTTTGCACTACTTGTGTAATTTAACTTTAAACAAATATACTTACTGTAATTTACAGTGTTTATCATGTATTGCAATGTGCTGCAGCCACAGAAGAATAAATTTCACAACATATGCCGGTGATATTAAACCTGATGGATCCTTCAAGAGGATGGAGTTACTATAGAAGAACCAAGGAAGATACACACAGTGGTCACTGTACACTGCCGATGGAGAAAGCAAATATTTAGTGTTGGTGGACTGGGATATTGGTCAAATGGCTGCTTTGTCCTGGGTGATGTTTACCTTCTTACGTGCTGTTGGAATTGCACTCTTGATGGACCAGAGAAGAAAATTTGATGTCAGTTTAACTTAGAGCTCGTAGAAGATGAAAAGACTTTAAGAATTTGAATTGCCACATAAATACTATATTACTGGGTAATGATACAGATACCCAATAGACATAGAACTTATGTGGTCATTGTAATCCATAGCGAACGTCACAAAATTAATGGAATGGAGCATGGCACTCACAGTACGATTGAATAGCAAAGAGATGTCGTTAGGGTCTCAGTGAATTATCATATTGCACAAAAAGTGCTAATTTCAATCACCATGTATATGCCGTCAAAGTCAAAGTAAATTAACAAACACGTGAAAGTCTGCAGATGCTGGAAATCCAAAGCATCGCTCACAAAATGCTTGAAGAACTTGGTAGGTCAGGAAGCACCTTGATCTATTGGTTAGATGTTGCCTGACCTGCTGAGTTCCTCCAGCATTTTGTGTGCATTGCAAAGTAAATTTATGATCAAAGTACCGATGTAACCTTGAGATTCATTTTCTTCCAGGCATTTACAGAAAAATAACAAAATGCAATAGGATTTATGAAAAACCATACATAACAAAGACCGAAAAAAGAACCACTTAGCTTAATCATTGTAACACTTGATCCATAACCTCCAAGTTACACTCAAGTACAAGATACTGTAAATGTGTTTCTGCACCTAACTGTACTCCAGGTAGAGGGTTCCAGGTGTTTGAAAATTTATTTCTTCATCTATCATCTCCTACTTCTATCAAGCATGTTGACTTTATGGCTGTTTTCCTTGAAATCCCTCTGCTGAAGGAAATAGATCCACCCTGCTTTGTCCAGTCTCCATATAATTTTATGCTGAATTAAATTTTGTCTTGGTTTTCTTTCTTACAGAAAAAACAAACCCAGCATATCCAATATTAACCCCATAATTAAAAAAGAGGATCTCCTCTGCAGCCACCACAGTGATTGTGGCTTTTTGATATTGTGCTGACAAGAAGTGTATCTATTATTCAATCTATACACGAATTTGAATTATGTACATTTGGCACAAATTCTCCCTATTCTTAGACACTAAGATTTGCCTCATAAAGAAGACATTTGAATGACTTTTTAACCATTTCGTTGAGCTGTTTTGCTAACTTACATTTAAGAATCTGAGGACGTAGAGACAGCTTGGAAAGAGGTCCATCGGCCCATCTAGTCTCTGTCTAACCATTTAAATTGCCTAGTCCCATCGACCTACACCAGGACCATCGCCCTCCATACCTAGCTGAACTTCTCTTGAACGTTGAAATTGAAATCACCTCCACCACTGGTGCTGGCAGCTCTTTCCATACTCTCCCCACACTCAGAGTGAAGACACTGACCCCTAAACCTTTCCCCTTTCACCCGTAACCCATGATATCCTAGTTTTCCTACCACCCAACCTCAGTGAAAAAAGCCTGCTTGCATTTATCCTATCTATACCGTGGACATACATTCAACTTTCTTTAATTCCTCCACATCAATCAGTACCCTCCCATTTATTGTGTCCTCTTGCATTGTTGTTTCTTTCAAAGTGCATTCCCTTATTTTCCAGATCAAACTCCTTTTGCTACTTTTCTGCCGAGCTGACAAGACCATTGATGAAGCAGCTGAAAATGTTTGGGCCCAGAACACTAGCCTATTGAGTAGTTAGTCTATGTTTAAGCCTCTGACAAAATGCCTTAAACCCAGAACCATTTGCTATTGAGCCAGCCAAGACTCCAGCCAACAGAACGTTTGTCCCCTTAGATTTCCATGACTCATTTTCCTAAAGTTCCTCAATGCTTTTCTCAGTTGAATGAGCTTTGAGGGCAAGGACGGTAACTCAAACTGCAGCTCTAGAATTCTAGCCTTTTACCCATGTTTGGTGCCAAATATTTGTAATGGAAGGTCCAGGTAGACATGAAATTAATCACTAGTGAACAATTTGCCACGCAACAGTATTGACAATGACCTTTGCTTATATGAGTAGATTTTCACCAGTTTTAATTTTTTTTGTGTAACATTGATACAAGTTTCAGTTGCTGATTTCCCTCTCTGGCTGGAATGAATGAATGAGGCAGAAAAACAAAATGAAATTTAAAAAATTAGCTTTATTTGTCACATGTACATTGAAATTTCAAACATACTGTGAAGTGTGTTGTTTGCGACAAATCAAATGAACGAGAATTGTGCTGGGCAACATAGTATTCCCACAACTCACTAACCCTAACTGTACACCTTTTGAAACTGGAGCACCCAGACGAAACCCACAAACAGGGAGAACATACGAACCCCTTCGAGACTGTGGTGGGAATTGAACCGCGATCGGTGATTGTTGGCTCTGTAAAGTGATGTGCTAACTGATACACTGCCGTGCTGCCCCGCAAAGTTAAATTTCCACATTGGATGTGATGGAAATGAGTTTCAAAAATAGCTTTGCCAGCAAAATCACTGACACTATGTTGTGAAGTTTGTTGCTTTGTGGCAACTATATAGTGCATGGCATGAAAAAAGTACTGTAAGTTAGAAAATAAATAAATAGTGCAAGAGATGACTAATGAGAGACTTGCTTTTGCAATAACCATTAGATGTCACTCATAGTTACTGCCTGCTACACTGTTGGTGTTTAGGGCAACAATGGTGTCATTCGTATCTGTTAGATAATTGATCATGAAACATATTCTGTGAGTCTCATGACTGCAGCTGATCAAACCACCCAACATCCAACCTGTAAGTTAGGTGAAGATATATAATACAGTCACAGGGAAGAGTCTCTAAATTGCCCCTTGTTATGTGGTTTGTATCAGTTACCCTTTGAACTGTTTGGGCATTCAGTCTTGTACCTGTTCAGTTTGGTAAGAGTCGGAGATGTTGTGGATAGTGTGGAGGCTTGTCAGAGGTTACAACGGGACACTGATAGGATGCGAAACTGGGCTGAGAAGTGGCAGATGGAGTTCAACCCAGATAAGTGTGAAGTGGTTCACTTTGTTAGATCAAATATGGTGGCAGAATATAGTATTAATGGTAAGACTCTTGGCAGTGTGGAGGATCAGAGGGATCTTGGGGTCTGAGTCCAAAGGACACTCAAAGCTGCTGCGCAGGTTGACTCTGAGGTTAAGAAGGCATACGGTGCATTGGCCTTCATCAACCGTGAGATTGAGTTTAAGAGCCAAGAGGTAATGTTGCAGCTATATAGGACCCTGCTCAGACCCCACTTGGAGTACTGTGCTCAGTTCTGGTCGCCTCACTACAGGAAGGACGTGAAAACCACAGAAAGGGTGCAGAGAAGATTTACAAGGATGTTGCCTGGATTGGGGAGCACGCCTTATGAGAATAGGTTGAGTGAACTCGCCCTTTTCCTTGGAGCAACAGAGGATGAGAGGTGGCCTGACAGAGGTGTATAAGATGGTGAGAGGCATTGATCATGTGGATAGTCAGAAGCTTTTTCCCAGGGCTGAAATGGCTAACATGAGAGGGCACAGTTTTATGGTGCTTGGAAGTAGGTACAGAGGAGATGTCAGGAGTAAGAGAGTGGTGAGTGTGTGGAATGGGCTGCCGGCAGTGGTGGTGGAGGCGGATACGATAGGGTCTTTGAAGAGACTCCTTGATAGGTACATGAAGCTTAGAAAAATAGAGAGCTATGGGTAACCCTAGGTAATTTCTAAGGTAAGGACATGTTCGGCACAGCATTGTGGGCCAAAGGGCCTGTATTGTGCTGTGGGTTTTCTATGTTTCTAATCAGCCCAGTGGTCCAAAGGCTCCTACATGCAGTCTTGGAACACAACTTGGCCTTGGGTCTGCCTTTTGTGGTTAGGATAATCAAGGGCACTTTTCCAGCACTTTGGAGGCATAATCGAGCAGTTTAGATGGAAATGTGGCCAGATCTGGAGCACAGCCCACCTTTGTCAAGGCTGGGATGTTGCTGGTCTCCGTTTCTTCTTATCAAATACTCTTCTACTATTTCTTGATCTCTTATGGAATGAAGTAAATGAGCTGAAGGGTGACATCTGTGATTTGGGAGAATTTTGGAAGTGATTCAGCTAAACTTTAAATCCCTGTAGGAGCGCTGTTGAAGAGTCCTGGCCTGAAATGTCAACTGTTTAATTTTTTCCATAGGTGCTGCCTGGCCTGCTGAGTTCTTCCAGCATTTTGTGTTTGTTGCTTTGCATTTCCAGCAGCTACAGATTTTCGAGTTGGCGAATCCCTTTATGAATGTGAGTATGTAAGGGTAGTAATTCAGAAATGATACGTTTCTTGGTTCTGCTTTTCAATTAGGACTGCAAGAAGAAGAAAGTTTTAAAGGAAGCTGTATTAGCAATCTGTTCTCAGCTGTCTCCATAATCACTTTTTCTGAATGCTCTGTAAATCTTTATTGTGTTTGTTAATTGGCCACTGCATACGTATAAGATTTAGTGGAGCATTTCAGACAAATTTGTGGTTATTACAATATCTGATTACATCAAAGTCTGAAATGGTGCAACCCAGATGTCTGAATGGAGTTCATTATCACATCCAAATAAACACTGCTGTACTTTCATGTCCTTTAAAGCACAAAAAAACTCAATCCTCTATAGTTCTGATTTAAACAAACTCCCAAGTTTTTAAACGCAAACCACACATCAAAGTTGCTGGTGAACGCAGCAGGCCAAGCAGCATCTATAGGAAGAGGCGCAGTCGACGTTTCAGGCCGAGACCCTTCGTCAGGACTAACTGAAGGAAGAGTGAGTAAGGGATTTGAAAGCTGGAGGGGGAGGGGGAGATGCAAAATGATAGGAGAAGACAGGAGGGGGAGGGATAGAGCCGAGAGTTTTTAAATTGTTTATCACTTATGGCGACTCTAACCCTTAAACCCGAGGCAGGTCCAGCACAGAATCTGGAAGAAAGCTGATGCATATCCACCCATTATGAAAGGGAAGTGAGTGAAACGAGGCCGATGACATTCTGGGTACACACTGTAGTTTAGGTGTGTGTATCTGGAATGAGCTGCCAGAGGAAATGGTCGAGATAGGGGTCATGTTTTGCAACTTCAAAGCATTAAACCAATTCAAAAGAAGATGTGTGAGTCCAAAATGTGTCTAACTTCATGTTTTACTTTAAGTGAGGTGCACCACCTCACAGGGGAGCATAATGACATATGTAATTCATGTATGTGTTTATATATCCCATAATCAATTATTTAAAGGGACAGGAATGCTTAATCAACCAATATATATATACAAGATTATTCAAATATTACTGAAATATTAAATACACAACAACGGGTGTAAATGCAACAGTTAAATGCATTGGATTTGATATATGGAAGGTTAAGGGCCAAACACAGCACCGGAGACTGCCAGGGAAGATGCTGTTGTCAGAATGGATCAGATGGGCAGAAGAGCCTGCTGTAATGCTCTATCACTCTGTGAGCCCTATGACTCTATCATTTTCTATTGAATAAAATGGAGTGAAATTTAATTGAGAGGAAGTCAGTAGCCAGTTTTTCCTTTACCATTAATGTCTAATAAAATTTTGCATTGATTGATTTACACTTCTCCCAACATCTGTGCAGTGGTTTCCTCTTTGGACATGTTACCATCTTCCTCTTGTCTGAATTCAGATCCATCAGCCCCAATACTTGTCAGAGATAAAATGGATAACCTAGTAAAGGCTATTGATGCAGAGGCTCTGTCATATTTAAATTTGAATCCAAGAAGAAAAACAGAAGTACTTTCAGACTAAATGAATATTCATAACTTTTTCAAGTCTATGTCATAGTTCATTTTGAAGTACGTAGCTTTGAAAACAGCAAATGCAAAAACTCCCATCAAGTATGCAAATACAGTGAACATTATGCACACAGCAATGACACAAGATGACTGGTGATCTAATTTGTAGTTAATGATAATTGTTAAGGGAGTAGTTTGGTGAGGAGACTGGAATAATGCTTTGATGATCTTTAAACACCATATGAACAGAGAGAGAAAGTGCAATCTTAGTTCCAAAGGTATTCATAGCAAAATAACTTGCTCAGCTTTGTGAGTACTGCTTGTGCCTCAGATAGAATACTGTCACGAAACAACATGGACATTCCTTCAAGTGAGGATGGGCTGAAAATGTGCCTAGTTTCTCTGCCTGCTTTTCTCTACCACCACATTGTATGTAGCTCCTGACTATCATCATGATCTAATAAAAACTCACAGTGAAAATGTAACAAGGTAGCAAAACACTGAGTAACTTCCAACTCCAATAATTCTGAAATAAAAACTAGCAAACCTGAAGACCTGTGCTTAAATCTGATGAGGGAAGCTGTGGTGTTGAAGTTCAGTTAAACTCCATTCGAAAAAGAACTACTCAGTACTATCGACAGTCACTAACTCTTTAGTCAAATCTACCATTCTCACTTTGCCTGCATGTGACACTTGACTCCCCCTCCCAACCCCTATCCATTCTCTCTCTCCCTCTCTCCCTCTCTACTCTCTCCAATCTCTCACTCATGCTCACTCTACTCTCTCTCCAATCTCTCACTCTCTCTCCACTCTCTTTCCTCTTGTCTATCTCTCCATTCTCTTTTCACTCTCTCTCTCTCTCTTTCTCACTCTCACTCTCTCCACTCACTATTCACTCTCTCTCCTCTCTTTTTCTCTCTCCACTCTATCTCCACTTTCTCCTCAATCTCTCTCTTATTCTCTCCCTCTCTCTCACTCTCTCTCTCACTCTCTCTCTCACTCTCATTCTCACTCTCACTCTCACTATCCCACGCTCTCTCACTCTCTCACTCACATTTTACACTCTCACACAGTGTGATTATGAAATGACAGGCTGGTCAGAGAAATTACTTAAGATTTAGGATGTGAAAAATGAGTAGGTAAAGCAAAACAGTTTTGCACTTGTGAATTTGCTTTTAAAGTTTCTAATCACAAGCAAGTTCATAATAAACTACAGACTTTCAGTTCAATGTATCTTCTGTACAGAACCACATCCTTTACTGATAGTGAATATGATATTTCAAAAATACTGCTTGCATTCTTTGCTTAATTTTGTTGAATAGTTTGTTGTTAAAGGGATTAAAGCACTTACATCATTTAATGCAATGTGCAAAATTAATAATGGAGAAAGATAACTCCCAGGGTGGTGCACTTTGCTACAAGATTAGCAGTTAATTATTTGGAGATCTCATGTAGGGGTAATGCACTTTGTTTATTGATTCATTTCTTGAAATAGTGCAAAGAAATGTGATGTCGTTCTCCAGTTCTCATTCCTTTTTCTATTCTGTATTATCCTTTAGTATAGTGATTTACAGTGCATCTCCTTTGAACTTATCTCCTCTCACCTCAAATGCACGCCTGCTTGTATTAGACCCTGGGAGAAAAGATGTTGGGTGATTATCAAAACTTATAATTTTATAAACTACTATCATGTCTCCCATTAAACTACACTGCTTCAAAGAAAACAACCTCTCCTTATAGCATTAACCCTCTAATCCAAGAAGGGTCTCAGCCCAAAACATCAGCTATTTACTCTTTTCCGTGGATTCTGCCTGACCTGCTGAGTTCTTCCAGCATTTTGTATGCGTTGCTTGGCATCCTAGTGAACTTCTCCTAAACGTACCCCATTTTTCCCCATCCAGAATTGACTACACCTCTCCAGAAGAGTTCTGGAATGCTGTAACAATTCTCCGAGTGTTTTTACAGCAGTCTCTGTTGGTGTGTCATATCAACTCCCATAAAAACACTTCAGACTCCTCACCCTTCCTCCAGAATGCAAGCCTCTTCCTTCCCAACCACCATGCTGAGTAGAAGGTAACGCTCATTGGGCTCAGTGCTGGCAGAATTCTTATGCTGCCTATTGATTGGGTATTGATCACAATCCTGGTCCAGATAAGAGACTGACAAATTCCGAGTAAATGAGCCTGGAGAGTGAAAATCTCCCACTTTCTTGCAGTCAACCTACTCCAGCGAATGTCTGCAAGCTCCTGTACCATACTGTTATAATTTGCCTTACCAAATCCATAAGACCATAAGATATAGAAACAGAATTAGGCCAAGTCTGCTCCATCATTTAATCGTGACTGATTCTTTCTTTCCCCTTCTCAGCCCAACTCCCTGGCCTTCTCCCGTAACCCTTGATGCCATGTCCAATCAAGAACCTATCAAGCTCTGCTTTAAATACACCCAATGACCCAGCCTCCACAGCTTCCTATGATAATAAATTCCACAAATTCAACACCCTCTGGCTAAAGAAATTTCTCCGCATCTCTGTTTTGAAAGTGCGCCCCTCTATCCTGAGGCCGTGCCCTCTAGTCCAAGACCCCCCCACCATGGGAAACATCCTTTCCACATCTACTCTGTCTAGGCCTTACAATATTCAAAAGGTTTCAATGAGATTCCCCCTCATCCAGTGGGTACAGACCCAAAACAACAAAGTCATCTGTTCCATCTCATCTAAATCATTGACATACAGCATAAAAAGAAGTGGTCTCAACACCGACTCCTGTGGAACACCACCTGTCACTGGCAGGCAACCAATAAAGGATCCTTTTATTCCCACTCGCTGCTTCCTATAAATCAGTCAATGCTCTAACCATGCCTCATGTGTGGCACCTTGTCAATGGTGTCAAAGTCCAAATATACAATATCTACTGCATCCTCTTTACCTATTCTACTTGTAATCTCCTCAGTGAATTCCAACAGGTTCATCAGGCAAGATTTTCCTTTAAGGAAACCATGCTGACTTTGTACTATCTTGTCCTGTGTCATCAAGTTCGCCATCACCTCATCCTTAACAATTGACTCCAACATCTTCCCAACCACTGAGGTCAGGCTAACAGGTCTCTAACTTCCTTTCTGCTCCCTTCCTCCTTTCTTGAAAAGTGGAGTGACATTTGCAACTTTTCCAGTCCTCTGGCACCATACCAGAGTCCAATGATTTTTTTACTGCCTCCATAATCTCTACCACAACTTCTTTCAAAACCCTAGGGTTCCGTTCATTTGGTCTGGGTGACAGGTACCGTTAAGTCTTTCAGCTTTTTGAGCTCCTTCTCCCTTGTAATAGTTACTGCACTCACTTCTCTTCCCTCACATCCTTCAACATCTGATACACTAGTGACTTCCTCAGTGAAGACTGATGCAAAGTACTCCTTTAGTTCATCGGCCATCTCCTTGTCCCCGTTATTATTTATCAGGTCTCATTTTCTCAACTCTCTTTTATGTTTTACATACTTGAAAAAGCATTTACTATCCAATTTGATATTGTTTGCTAGCTTGCTTTCATATCAGATTAGATTAGATTATGAGGACATTGGGTCCTCATTTAATGTCATTTAGAAATGCATGCATTAAAAAATGATACAATGTTCCTCCAGAAAGATATCACAGAAACACAGGACAAACCAAGACTGAAACTGACAAAACCACATAATTATAACATATAGTTACAACAATGCAAAGCAATACTGTAATTTGATAAAGAGCAGACCATGGGCACAGTAAAAAAAAGTCTCAAGTCCCGATAGCCCCATCATCTCATGCAGACGGTAGGAGGGAGAAACTCTCCCTGCCATGAACCTCCAAGCGTCGCAAACTTGCTGATGCATTGGAAGCACCCGACCATACCCAACTCTGAGTCCGTCCGAAAACTTCGAGCCTCCAACACCAAGCACCAAGCACTGAGCACCAACCTCTGCCGAGCACTTCGACCCCGCCCTGGCCGCCGAGCAACAAGCAAAGCCGAGGACTTGGGACCTTCCCCTCCGGAGATTCTGGACCACACAGTAGCAGTGGCAGTGAAGCAGGCATTTCAGAAGTTTCTCCAGATGTTCCTCCGTGCTCTCACGTCTGTCTCCATCAAATCAGGATTGTGCACGGCACCCTACTTGACAGATAACAGATATCACCACCGGAGTGGCCGCTGCGAGCCGTGTCGCGCCACCATCTTCTCCTCCCTCCGGCATCTTTTCCCTGCCGGTGATGCTGTAGGGTTTTTAAAAGCTTCCCAATTCTCTGTCTTCCCACTAATTTTTACTTTGTTGTATGCCGTCTCTTTTGCTTTTACATTAGTTTTGACTTCCCTTGTCAGCCATGGTTGTACTATTTTGCCATTTGAGTATTTTTTCATTTTTGGAATACATCTATCCTGCACCTTCCTCATTTTTCCCAGAAACTCATAACATTTTTACTCTGCTGTCAACCCTGCCAGCAGCTCCTTCCAATTTACTTAAGCCAACTCCTCTCTCATACCACTGTAGTTTCCTTTATTCCACTGAAATACTGCTACATCAAACTTTACTTTCTCCCTATCAACTTTCAAGCTGAACTCAATCATATTACGATCCCTACTTCCTAAGGGTTGTTTTACCTTAAGCTCTCTAATCACCTCCAGTTCATTGCATTACACTCAATCCAGTATAGCTGTTCCCCTAGTAGGTTTAACTGCAAACTGCTCTAAAAAGCCATCTCATGGCATTCATCAAACTTAATCTCTTGTGATCCATTACACATCTCATTTTCCGAGTTGACCTGCAGGTTGAAATCTCCCATGACTATCATAACATTGCCCCTTTGACACATCTTTTCTATTTTCCCATGTTATCTGTGGTCCACATCTCAGCTACTGTTGGGAGGTCTGTATATAACTGCCATCAATGTCCTTTTTACCCTTTTAGTTTCTGAACTCAAGCTATAAGGATTCCGATCCTTTGTCACATCTTTCTATTATCAATCCAGTGCTGGCCACAACATCATACCTGACAATCTGTAATAGTGGAACAAGATCATCCAACTTCTTTTATTCCTTTGCCATCTCGGCATAATGCAAGATGCAGAAATGGCAGAGGAACCGAATACGTATTTTGCATCCATCTTCACAGTGGAAGACATCTGCAGTATACCGGACATTCAAGAGTGTCAGGGAAGTAAAGTATGTGCAGTGAAAATTACGACTGAGAAGGTGCTGAGGAAGCTTAATGGTCTGAGGGTGGATAAATCTCCTGGACCTGATGGAATGCACCCTCAGGTTCTGAAGGAAGTAGCTGGAGAGATTGCAGAGGCATTAACAATGATCTTTCAAGAATCGATAGATTCTGGCATTGTACCGGATGACTGGAAAATTGCAAATGTTACTCCGCTACTTAAGAAGGGTGGGAGGCAGCAGGAAGGAAACTATAGGCCTGTTACCCTGACATCAGTGTTTGGGAAGTTGTTGGAATCGATTGTTAGGGATGAGATTACGGAGTACCTGGAGGCACATGACAAGATAGGACGAAGCCAGCATGGTTTCCTGAAAGGAAAATCCTGCCTGACTAACCTACTGCAATTTTTTGAGGAAATTACAAGCAGAGTAGACAAAGGAGATGCAGTGGATGTGGTGTACTTGGATTTTCAGAAGGCCTTTGACAAGGTGCCGCACATGAGGCTGCTTAACAAAATAAGAGCCCATGGAATTACAGGGAATTTACTAGCATGGGTGGAGCATTGGTTTATGGGCAGAAATCAGAGAGTGGGAATAAAGGGATCCTATTCTGGCTGGCTACCGGTTACCAGTGGAGTTCCACAGGGGTCGGTGTTGGGATCATTGGTTTTTATGATGTATGTCAATGATTTGGACTATGGGATTAATGGATTTGTGGCTAAATTTGCCGATGATACAAAGATAGGTGGAGGAGCGGGTAGTGTTGAGGAAACAGAGAGCCTGCAGAGAGACTTAGATAGTTTAGGGGAATGGGCAAAGAAGTGGCAAATGAAATATTATGTTGGAAAGTGTATGGTCATGCTCTTTGGTGGAATAAATAAACAGGCAGACTATTACCTAGATGGAGAGAGAATTCAAAATGCAGAGATTCAAAGGGACTTGAGAGTTCTTGTGTAGGATACCCTAAAGTTTAACCTCCAGGCTGAGTCAGTGGTGAAGAAGGCGAATGCAATGTTGGCATTCATCTCTAGAGGTATAGAATGTTGAGGCTCTATAAGGCACTCGTGAGACCACACTTGGACTATTGTGTGCAGTTTTGGGCTCCTTATTTTAGAAAAGATATACTGACATTGGAGAGGGTTCAGAGGAGATTCACGAGAATGATTCCAGGAATGAAAGGGTTACTGTAAAAGGAATGTCTGGTAGCTCCTGGGCTGTATTCCCTGGAGCTCAGGAGAATGAGGGGGTATCTCATAGAAACATTCCGAATGTTAGAAGGCCTGAACAGATTAGATATGGCAAAGTTATTTCCCATGGTAGGGGAGTCTAGGACAAGAGGGCACAACTTCAGGATTGAAGGACGCCCATTTAGAATGGAGATGCAGAGAAATTACTTTAGTCAGAGGGTGGTAAATCTGTGGAATTTGTTGCCACGAGCAGCTGTGGAGGCCAAGTCATTGGGTGCATTTAAGGCAGAGATAGGTAGGTGCTTGATTAGCCAGGGCATCAAAGGGAATGGGGAGAAGGCAGGGGAGTGGGGATTGCTGGAAGAATTGGATCAGCCCATGATTGAATGACGGGGCAGACTTGATGGGCCAGATGGCCTACTTCTGCTCCTATATCTTATGGTCCTATGGTCTTATTTCTTATACTCCATGCATTGAGATACAATACTTTGAAAATTTAACCTCTTCAGCACATAGGATGATTTGCATTTCTTACTCTAATGGCTAGAAGATCCATTTTGCTGAATTGGAAAGAGATTAACCCTCCTATTGTATTTCATTGGTTTTCACAAATTATGGTATGGTTGAATTTGGAAAAAATTAGAAGTGCGGTTTATGACCCTCTGTACTGTTGGTTGAGAGGAATGGAGTCGTTGACACTAAGGTTTTCTTCTTTCCCATTTTCAAGTTGTCAGTATTGCCCAAGTCTTTTAGTTTAGTTGATTAATTCTGCTTAGTTTAGTTTTTTTTGGGATGGGGTTTGTTTTTCCTTTCTATTTTTTTTTCTTTTTCATGATTCTTTTTTTTTTGCTTTGTATTATTCATTGTTATTGGACATGATTGGGAGCTTCGTCAATTTATACTATTTGGTTTTACAATTACTCATTTTAAGTGTAACAATGTATCTCCTCCTACTTGTATTTTTGCTTTGTTATGTTTTCATTCTATGAAATTAATAAAAAGATTGAAAAAGAAAAAAGGGCCATCGAAAATGTGGAAACCATAGAGAGAGTGCAGAGATTTACAATGATGTTGCCTGGGCTGGAGAGCATGCCTTATGAGAATAGATTGAGTGAACTCGGCCTTTTCTCCTTGGAGTGGTGGAGGATGAGAGGTGACCTGATAGAGGTGTATAAGATGATGAGAGGCATTGATTGTGTGGATAGTCAGAGGGTTTTTCCCAGGGCTGAAATGGCTAACACAAGAGGGCACAGGTTTAAGGTGCTGGGGAGTAGGTACAGAGGAGATGTCAGGGGTAAGTTTTTTACTCAGACAGCGATGAGTGCGTGGAATGGGCTGCCGGCGACGGTGGTGGAGGCGGATACGATAGGGTATTTTAAGAGACGCCTGGATAGGTACATGGAGCTTAGAAAAATAGAGGGCTATGGGTAACCCTAGGTAATTTCTAAAGTCAGTACATGCTCGGTACAGCATTGTGAGCCGAAAGGCCTGTATTGTGCTGTAGATTTTCTATATTTCTATGTTAAATACCCAATGAGCAGAGAGAAAAAATCATGCAAACCATAAAAATAAGCAAATAGCATTTACGAAAGACACAAAGCCAGGCTTCACTGCAGCTGGAGTAGGCCATAGCTTCAGTTTAGCATGGAGCCGAGTAAACATCATGGGAATACAGATATGAAACCAGGTATCATTGTAATGGGAACAGGCAAAAGCCTTAGTTCAGGGCAGAGCAAGTAAATGTTGTGGGAACACAGATATGAAGCCAGGTTTCACTGTAATTGGAACAGGCCACAGCCTTAGTTCAGGGTGGAGCTGAGTAAATGTCCCAGAGCAGTGTGCAGAACTGGCCCCAGCCTCACCTCTGTTCCAAACACCCTGCCTTTTCAATCTGGTCTGGTGTTGAAACCATCCAAACAGTGGGTTGTTCCTCATTCTCAGACAGCTCTGGGGCTTGGACCCTGCCACCACAATTCAGACCAGACCTGACCTTTTCAATTTGTCCTGGTGCTTAAATCAATCAGATTTTCTTTCCTCCTGTTGGAGGCATCCCCACTTGCATCTGCCACGCCTGGCCTTTGTCTTCATCTCCACCTCCATCACCTCACCCCTCCGCTTTCCCAGCCTCACCTCTCCATTGTTAGCAGTGATCATCATTAAGAAAGTAGCACACACAAAACGCTGCAGGAACTCAGCAGGCCAGGCAGCATCTAGGAATAGAGTACAGTCGACGTTTCAGCGGTCCTGTCGAAGGGTCTCGGCTTGAAATGTTGACCGTACTTTTTTCCATAGATACTGCCTGGCCTGCTGAGCTCCTTCATTTTGTGTGTGTTGCTCGGATTTCCAGCACCTGCAGATTTTTTCTTGTTTGTGATTATTATTAATAAAGTGTTATGAATAAGGTGATTAGTAGTTCTCTTGGTTTTGTACTTTGCTGCCGGTAATGGTCGCTGGGCATAACCAGCACCATGTGATGCACTGTATAGAGAAAACCCCAATAATAGCAGCATGTTGACAGGAATTTTCCAGGGCACTCTAGGATAATGCATGCCACATCCATCTGGTACTTACCACCATGATGGTCCTGTTGCTCTGCCCCAGTGAACCGGGCTTGCAGCTTCCCGACAAAATGACAAGATGTTCAGGTTCCTGAGCAAGACTTTAGGTTGCCAACTCCTGTCTGCCCAATGTCTGAACAAAGTTAAAATCAAATCCTTTTTTCTTTATTTAGTAGAAACCAAGTTAATGTTTAATTTTTTTCCAGTAATAAATCACAAGATCCTTGCAGAGGTAATATGCAAGCTACATGGTTCTCTGGTAATATTTGAACAGATACAGAAATGTCACCGTCAGTGAGTACAGTAAGACTTCACTGATCTGATTTGATCCAACGTGACAACGTTGTTAAATTTTGTCAAGAAGTTGGCATGTGGCTTTAGTGCCACCCCTTGATTCTTTAAACCCCACCCACAATAACAAAGTTCATAATTATTATCTTTACTACCTAATGAAGCAGTGAATGATTTTTTACAACCCAAGAGCGGTGAGATGTTTTCACAGGAAATGTCTCAGGGCTTGGCACTACCTAGACAGTTGTGAGAACACATGACATTGGATAATACATTTTGAAATCCTCACAGACCTGGTGTACACATCAGTACCTGGATAGTAAACAATTACAGTAACGATACTGGTTAGATGTGATTCAACTCTTTCAGTGATTATGCAGAAAGTTTGAAGTTAATAACTCATCTCCTTCTACCTTAGGCCACGAACTTATCAATCACCCCTGATGGGTTATTAACTAATGAGCTACTAACTTCAAACTTTCTGCATAATGAACTTCATGTGCCTGTAACGAGAGCTGTATAACTCATCTCCTTTTACCTTAGGCCACGAACTCATCAATCACCCCTGCTATGGTCACTTTCTGGAGGTCCAAGATCCATATACTCCACGACCGCTGGACTAAGTGTGTAAATGCAGGAGGGGACTATGCTGAAAAATAAACGTGCTAGGTTTTCTAAAATTAACTCCTTCTACCTTAGGCCATGAACTTATCAATCACTCCACGTATATTTTAAATACATTATCTTCTACAATGTATTTAAAACATGTCTTGACCAATGAAAAATTGATTGTTATGTTTAAAAAGATATTAAACTGTGACCTTGGTGTGATGTCAAAAAATATTTAAATCATTCAATCTGCTGTGATAAAACAATCCATCAATACTAACTGAGTAAAGTATTAGTCATAGTCATACTTTATCGATCCCGGGGGAAATTGGTTTTCGTTACAGTTGCTCCATAAATAATAAATAGTAATAGAACCATAAATAGTTAAATAGTAATATGTAAATTATGCCAGTAAATTATGAAATAAGTCCAGGACCAGCCTATTGGAGGGTGTCTGACCCTCCAAGGGAGGAGTTGTAAAGTTTGATGGCCACAGGCAGGAATAACTTCCTATGACGCTCTGTATTGCATCTCGGTGGAATGAGTCTCTGGCCGAATGTACTCCTGTGCCCACCCAGTCCATTATGTAGTGGATGGGAGACATTGACCAAGATGGCATGCAACTTAGACAGCATCCTCTTTTCAGACACCACCGTCAGAGAGTCCAGTTCCATCCCCACAACATCACTGGCCTTACGAATGAGTTTGTTGATTCTGTTGGTGTCTGCCACCCTCAGCCTGCTGCCCCAGCACACAACAGCAAACATGATCGCACTGGCCACCACAGACTCGTAGAACATCCTCAGCATCGTCCAGCAGATGTTAAAGGACCTCAGTCTCCTCAGGAAATAGAGACAGCTGTGACCCTTCTTGTAGACAGCCTCAGTGTTCTTTGACCAGTCCAGTTTATTGTCAATTCGTATCCCCAGGTATTTGTAATCCTCCACCATGTCCACACTGACCCCCTGGATGGAAACAGGGGTCACCGATACCTTAGCTCTCCTCAGGTCTACCGCCAGCTCCTTAGTCTTTTTCACATTAAGCTGCAGATAATTCTGCTCACACCATGTGACAAAGTTTCCTACCGTAGCCCTGTACTCAGCCTCATCTCCCTTGCTGATGTATCCAACTATGGCAGAGTCATCCGAAAACTTCTGAAGATGACAAGACTCTGTGCAGTAGTTGAAGTCCGAGGTGTAAATGGTGAAGAGAGAGGGAGACGAGACAGTCCCCTGTGGAGCCCCAGTGCTGCTGATCACTCTGTCGGACATACAGTGCATTTTAAATGATTTAGCGTCCCTGTTTATTCTTTAGAGCACACTTCTTACACATGTAGAGTAAATTACATCATCAAATAAGAAAAATTCTCAGGATGTGACTATTGCTGGCAAGACAGTAATTATTCCTTTTCTTCTGCTTAGAGCAGTTCACTCAGTGTGTCATGGGTTTTGTTAAAGTTTCCAGAACGTTTTTTACTAAGATAGAATTCCCCTGACCTTGGAAATTTTCCTGATACCACATGTATAACTCTATGTTCAATAAGTTTGTATCCAACAGGCATATTAAGCATACAGATGATCATTTATCCATCTCCTTTACCAACAGTTAGCTAATAGATTAGAATTAAAATATTTAGGAAATGGTTAATTGTCAACATCGATAAGCTGTATTTTTACTCTTTGATAAACAAAGGAATTTGCAAACTAACAGAAACAATTCATTGTCTTATTTTAATTCCATACCAAAATGACACAGATGTAAGTTTTCAGTTAAGGCATGACAAAGTTGTATTTTCCTTTCATGGCAAATATTTACTTACTATTCTAGACTTACTATTACCAAACCTCTTCAATAGAACTTACTATTCTAAATTTATAAGCTATTTGTTTAAGTATGCAAAGTTACAGCATGCCGTAATTTTCAAAATCAAAGAATGTAAGAGTTTTGGTGATGATTTACACTAACATCATGACTTCAAATATAAATTAATGCCTGTTATTACACCGAATTTATTGAGGACAATTACACTTGGCACTTTACAAAAACTCTTTGGAAAACATTTTTTACTACCTTTCATGCTTATTCTTGTCATAATATCTGTGATAAGTGAACCAGTGTAATTTTTTTTCTGATCCATTGAGTATCTTTTTATTAGCTTCTAACTACATCTTTGCACATATTGGCATTTTGATGAACTGCGGTGTGCTTAGAGAACTCTAGTTCATGTGTAAATTATTGCAGCACCTTGTAAATGTTTCACTTTTCCTTTTTTGTTTCTAGTTTCATAAAATTCCGATGTAATTTTAAGGTGGGAAATATTGGCAAAGAGAGAGACCAACTTTAATAGAGAAGAAGCAGAAACTGCAAAGCTAGGGTTTCCTTATGATTGTGTAATTCTATCAGTGTATCAGAATCCGATCCAGCATGTACCAAGTCTCCAAAAAAATACAGAGACAAGATGTTGAAAATAAAAACAGAAAACACAGATCGGGCAACATCTGTGGGAAAAGAGGCAGAGTAAGGGTGTGAAGGTTATGGGGATAAGGCAGGAGAATGGGATTGAGGGATAATAAATCCGCCATGATGAAATAGCAGCACAGAGACAATGGACTGAATGGCCCATTTCTGCACCTCTTCTATGTCCTATGGTCTTAATGTTTCAGGTCAAAGATCCTTTGTCAGAATAAGAGTGTTGGGCCAAATGGCCTAATCCATTCTACGTTGAACTTTCTGATTAACTCTGTAGATGCCAAGGAGCAATGAATTCTTGGCCATAATAAAATTGGTCTAAGTCAATGCAAGTCAACATATATTGAATATTCTCATCTAAATAATGACTAATGTACGTGCGTTCCTTGCCCCTCTGCTGCCTTTGCACACTGCTGACATGGTGACAGCCACGCATAATGTCATGACGTACATTTCAGTGTGGTCACCTCTCATCAGAATCAGGTTTATTATACACGGCATGCATCATGAAATGTGGCAGCAGTACAGTCCAAGAGATACAATAAATTACAATAAAATTAGAATAATTAATATTGCAATAGTGTAAAAGAGGAATAGTGGAATAGTGAGGAAGTGTTCACGGCTGTTCAAAATGCTGGTGGAAGAGGGAAGAAGCCGCTCCTGTACCTCCTCACTGATGGTAATACTGAGAATAAGGTATGCCCTGGATTGTGAGGGTCTTTAATGATGGACGCAGCTTAAACTCAAGAGATTATAGAACCAATATACTCGATTTCTGAGAAAAAGCCTCTAAACTATGAATTAATTTGTTATAATTTTCATTCCATGTAATGTATGCACTGTCAATCTTGCTATAGAAAGGGAGACCAGACATCTAGAAGTATTTTCAGTACAATTTGAAAAGGGACCCACAGAGGTCTGAGAAAGTAGATTAGAAGAGGATATTAGCAGGGATGATGACAGAGCTGCAATGGCTGGAGTTTCTGAGAACACAGGAAAGACACATCCCAAAGAAGAAGTATTCTAAAGGGAGGATGACACGACCATGACTGACTAGAGAAGTCAAAGTTAAGGAACAAAAAGATGAAATAACATGGTAAGCTAGCCAATAATATCAAAGAGGATGACAAAAGATTTTTCAGATATATAAAGAATAAAAGAGAGGCGAGAGTAGATATCAGACTGCTGGAAAATGATGCTGGAGACGTAGATATGGAGGACAAGGAAATGGATGAACTGTATAAGTATTTTGCATCAGTCTTCACTTTGGAGTATGTCAGGTGTTCAAGAGTGTTAGGGACCAGGAGTTGTTATTATTGAGGAGAAAAGGTGCTGAGGAAGCTGAAAAATTTGAAGGGTGATAAGTCATTGGACTCTAAAAGAGATAGCTGAAAAGATTCTGGAGGCATTAGTAATGATCTTCCAAGAATCACTAGATTCTGTACTGGAAAATTGCAAATGTCACTCCACTCTTCAAGAAGGGGTGGGGGGGAGACCAAAGTAAGGAAATTATAGGCCAATCGGTCTGACCTCAGCAGTTGGAAAGGTGTTGGAGTTGATTGTTAAGGATGACATTTCAGGGTACATGGAGGCACATGATAAAATTGACCAAAGTCAGCATGGTTTCCTTAAGGAAAAATATTGACTGACGTGTCTGTTGGAATTCTTTGAAGAAATATCAAGCAGGATAGACAAAGGAGAATTGGTTGCTGTTGCGTAATTGGATTTTCAAAAGGTCTTTGACTAAGTGCCACACATGAGGCTGCTTAGCAAGATAAGAGCCCAAGGAATTGTAGGAAAGATTCTAGCAGGGATAGAGCATTGGCTTATGGACAGGAGGCAAAGAGTGGGAATAAAGGGAACCTCTTCTGATTGGTTGCAGTGACTAGTTGTGATCGGCAAGGGTCAGTGTTGGGATTGTTTCTTTTTACGTTATGTGTTAATGATTTGCATGATGGAATTGATGGCTTTGTGTCCACGTTTGCAGGTGATACAAAGGTAGTTGGAAGGGCAGGAAGTGGTGGGGAAGGGGGAAACCTGCAAAAGGATTTAAACAGATTAGGAGAATGGGCAATGAAATGGTAGATGGAATACAGTGTCAGGGAGTGTATGGTCATGCACTTTGATAGACGGAAAATACTATTTTCTAAATGGGGTGAAAATTTAAAAATCTGAAGTACAAAGGGACTGGGAGTCCTCATGTAGGATTCCCTCAGGGCAAATTTGCTGGCTGAGTCTGGTGACAAAGGCAAATGCAATGTTAGCATTCATTTCAAGAAAACTGAAATATAAAAGCAAGAATGTAATGTTGAAACTTTATAAAGGCCTCACTTAGAGTATCGTGAGCAGCTTTGGGGCCCTTATCTTAGAAAGATGTGATCAGGCTGGAGAGGGTTCAAAGGAGGTTCATGAAAATGATTCTGGGATTGAAAGACTTAAGATATGCAGAGTGTTTGATGGATCTGGCCTGTACTTGTTGAAATTTAAAAAAACATCAGGGAGATCTCATTGAAGCCTATTAAATGTTGAAATGACTCATCCAAATTATTGATGTGAATTATGAACAACTGACCCTACAAATCAAATCCGTGCAGTAGCTGATTAGAAACAGCTTCCCAACTTCACTCTTTTTTTTCTGTCCATTAAATCATTCTCCTTCCACCTGATTTTCTTTCCTCCAACTTCATGTGCTTTAGTTTGTTTAATGATCTCTTGTGTTGGTCCTTATGGCCTTCTGAAAGTACAAATATGTCACATCAACTGATTCCATAACCCATTACAAACAAGAGAAAATCTGCAGATGCTGGAATTCTGAGCAACACACACAAAATGCTGGAGGAGCTCAGCAGGCCAGGCAGCATCTATGGAAAAGAGTACAGTCGATGATTTAGGCCGAGACCCTTCAGGAGGACTCATACTGGTTACAATCTTAAAATTTTAAAAATAACTTTCAATTTAATAACAGTTCCTTAACGACTAAATTACAATTAGATTAGATTATGAGGACACTCAGTCCTCGTTTATTGTCATTTAGAAATGCATACATGCATTAAGAAATGATACAATGTTCCTCCAGAGTGATATCACAGAAAACAGGACAAACCAAAGACTAACACTGACAGAACCACATAATTACAACATATAGTTACAGCAGTGCAAAACAATACCATAATTTGATAAAGAACAGACCGTGGGCACGGTAAAAAAAGTCTCAAAGTTCCAATCGACTTCCAAGTCCCCGATAGCAGGCAGCAAAAGGGAGTAACTCCCTGCCATAAACCTCCAGGCACTGACAACTTGCCGATACATTGGAAGCACCCGACCACAGCCGACAATGAGTCCGTCCATCCGAAAATTTCGAGCCTCTGACCAGCCTCTCCGATACAGCCTCCCAAGCACCATCCTCTGCCGAGTGCCTTTGACCTCGCCCTGGCCACTGAAACAAGCAAAGCCGAGGATTCGGGGCCTTCAGCTCCGGAGATTCCAGTTACCACACAGTAGCAGCGGCAGCAAAGTGAGCATTTCAGAAGTTTCACCAGATGTTCCTCCGTACTCTCACGCCTGTCTCCATCAAATCAGGATTGTGCACGGTACCCTACTTGACAGATTACAGATATCATTCACTGGAGAGGCCGCATGCACTGCGTCGCACCGCCATCTTCTCCTCCTCCTCTTAATTAACTCTTTCTCATTGCACAATGGTAGATCTGAATGAGCTGAAAGTAGATCTAAACTGGAATCAAAGGTCAAATAAGTTTATTACTGAAGTACATATATGTCACCATATACAATTCTGAGATTCATTTTCTTGCTGCTGTACTCAATAATTCAAATAACCATAATGGAGTCAATGAAAGACCACACCAACGGGGCAGACAATCAGTGTGCTAAAGACAACAAAATGTAAATCCAAAAAGAAAAGAAAAAATAGTAATTAATAAATAAGCAATAAATATCAAGAACATGAGATGAGGAGTTCTTGAAAGTGAATCCAAAGGTTATGGGAACAGTGCAGTGATGGGGTGGGTGAAGTTGAGTGATGTTATCCCCTCTGGTTCAGGAGCCTAATAGTTGAGGGGCAATAACTGTTCTTGATCCTATGGGGTGAGTCCTGAGACTCCTGTATCATCTTCATGATGGCAGCGGTAAGAAGAGAGTATGACATGGGTGGTGGGGGTCCCCGATAGGATAGGGGGTGCTGTTTTAGAAACATAGAAACAGAGAAAACCTACAGCACAATACAGGCCCTTCGGCCCACAAAGCTGTGCTGAACATGTCCCTACCTTAGAACTACCTAGACTTACCCATAGCCCTCTATTTTTCTAAGCTCCATGTATCCATACAGGAGTCTCTTAAAAGACCCTATCGTTTCCGTCTCCACCACAGTCACCGGCAGCCCATTCTACGCACTCACCACTCTCTGCGTAAAAAATTTATCCCTGACATCTCCTCTGTACCTACTTCCAAGCACATCTCGTGCTAGCCATTTCAACCCTGGGAAAAGCCTCTGACTGTACATATGACCAATGCCTCTCATTATCTTGTACACCTCTATCAAGTCACCTCTCATCTTCCATCGCTCCAAGGAGAAAAGGCTGAGTTCACTCAACCTATTCTCATAAGGCATGCTCCCCAATCCAGGTAACATCCCTGTAAATCTCCTCTGCACCCTTTCTATGGTTTTCACATCCTTCCTCCAGTGAGGCGACCAGAATTGAGCACAGTACTCCAAGTGGGGTCTGACCGGGTCCTATACAGCTGCAAAACTACCTCTCGGCTCTTAAACTCAATCCCACGATTGATGAAGGCCAATAAGCCGTATACCTTCTTATCCACAGCGTCAACCTGCATAGCAGCTTTGAGTGTCCTATGGACTCAGACTCCAAGATCCCTCTGATCCTCCACACTGCCAAGAGTCTTGCCATTAATGTGATATTCTGCCATCATATTTGACCTACCAAAATGAACCACCTCACACTTATCTGGGTTGAACTCCATCTGCCACTTCTCAGCCCAGTTTTGCATCCAATCAATGTCCCGCTGTAACCTCTGACAGCCCTCCACACTATCCACAACACACCCAACATTTCTGTCATCAGCAAAGCTTACTAGCCCATCCCTCCACTTCCTCATCCAAGTCATTTATAAAAATCACGAGGAGTAGGTGTCGCAGATCAAATCCCTGAGGCACTCCACTGGTGACCGACCTCCATGCAGAATATGACCCGTCTACAACCACACTTTATCTTCTGTGGGCAAGCCAGTTCTGGATCCACAAAGCAATGTTCCCTTGGATCCCATGCCTCCTCACTTTCTCAATAAGCCTTGCATGCTTATCAAATGCCTTGCTGAAACCCATATACTCTACATCTATGGCTGTACGTTAATCAGTGTGTTTAGCTACATCCTCAAAAAATTCAATCAGGCTCATTAGTCATAGACATACTTTATTGATCCTGGGGGAAATTGGTTTTCGTTACAGTTGCGCAATAAATAATTAAATAGTAATCGAACCATAAATAGTTAAATAGTAATATGTAAATTATGCCAGTAAATTATGAAATAAGTCCAGGACCAGTCTATTGGCTCAGGGTGTCTGACCCTCCAAGGGAGGAGTTGTAAAGTTTGATGGACACAGGCAGGAATGACTTCCTATGACGCTCTGTGTTGCATCTCGGTGGAATGAGTCTCTGGCTGAATGTACTCCTGTGCCCACCCAGTACATTATGTAGTGGATGGGAGACATTGACCAAGATGGCATGCAACTTAGACAGCATCCTCTTTTCAGACACCACCGTGAGAGAGTCCAGTTCCATCCCCACAACATCACTGGCCTTACGAATGAGTTTGTTGATTCTGTTGGTGTCTGCTACCCTCAGCCTGCTACCCCAGCACACAAAAGCAAACATGATCGCACTGGCCACCACAGACTCGGAGAACATCCTCAGCATCGTCCGGCAGATGTTAAAGGACCTTAGTCTCCTCAGGAAATAGAGATGGCTCTGACCCTTCTTGTAGACAGCCTCAGTGTTCTTTGACCAGTCCAGTTTATTGTCAATTCGTATCCCCAGGTATTTGTAATCCTCCACCATGTCCACACTGACCCCCTGGATGGAAACAGGGGTCACCGGTACCTTAGCTCTCCTCAGGTCTACCACCAGCTCCTTAGTCTTTTTCACATTAAGCTGCAGATAATTCTGCTCACACCATGTGACAAAGTTTCCTACCGTAGCCCTGTACTCACCCTCATCTCCCTTGCTGATGCATCCAACTATGGCAGAGTCTTCAGAAAACTTCTGAAGATGACAAGACTCTGTGCAGTAGTTGAAGGCACGACCTGCCTTTGACAAAGCCATGCTGACTATTCCTAATCATATTACGCCTCTCCAAATGTTCATAAATCTGGCCTCTCAGGATCTTCTCCATCAACTTACCAACCACTGAAGTAAGACTCACTGGCCTATAAGTTCCTGGGCTATCTTTACTCCCTTTCTTGAATAAGGGAACAACATCTGCAACACTCCAAACCTCTGGAATCTCTCCCGTTCTCATTGATGATGCAAAGATCATCGCCAGAGGCTCAGCAATCTCCTCCCTCGCTTCCCACAGTAGCCTGGGATACATCCTGTCTGGTCCCGGTGACTTATCCAACGATGCATTCCAAAAGCTCCAGCACATTCTCTTCCTTAATATCTACATTCTCAAGCTTTTCAGTCCACTGCAAGTCATCTCTAGAATCACCAAGATCCTTTTCCATAGTGAATACTGAAGTAAAGTATTCATTAAATACCTCTGCTATCTCTTCCGGTTCCATACACACTTTTCCACTGTCACACTTGATTGGTCCTATTCTCTCACGTCTTATCCTCTTGCTCTTCACATACTTGTAGAATGCCTTGGGGCTTTCTTTAATCCTGTCCGCCAAGGCCTTCTCATGGTCCCTTCTGGCTCTCCCAATTTCATTCTCAATCTCCTTCCTGCTAGCCTTATAATCTTTTAGATTCATATCATTACCTAGTTTTTTGAACCTTTCGTAAGCTCTTCTTTTCTTCTTGACTAGATTTACAACAGCCTTTGTGCACCACAGTTCCTGTACCCTACCATCTTTTCCCTGTCTCATTGGAACGTATCTATGCAGAACCACATGTAAATATCCCCTGAACATTTGCCACGTTTCTTCCATACATTTCCCTGAGAACATCTGTTTCCAACTTATGCTTCCAAGTTCCTGCCTGATAGCCTCATATTTCCCTTACTCCAATTAAACGTTTCCCTAACTTGTCTGTTCCGATCCCTCACCAATGCTATGGTAAAGGAGATAGAATTGTGATCACTATCTCCAAAGTTCTCTCCCACTGAGAGACCTGACACCTGACCAGGTTCATTTCCCAATACCAGATCAAGTACAGCCTCTCCTTTTGTAGGCTTATCTACATATTGTGTCAAGAATCCTTCCTGAACACACCTAACAAACTCTACCCCATCTAAACCCCTCACTCTAGGGAGACACCAATCAATATTTGGGAAATTAAAACCCCCCACCACAACAACCCTGTTATTGTTACTCCTTTCCAGAATCTGTCTCCCTATCTGCTCCTTGATGTTCCTGTTACAATTAGGTGGTCTATAAAAACACCCACTAGAGTTATTGACACCTTCCTATTCCTAACTTCCATCCACAGAGATTCCGTAGACAACCATCACTTCCTCCTTTTCTGCAGCCATGACACTATCTCTGATCCACAGTGCCATGCCCCCACCTCTTTTGCCTCCCTCCCTGTCCTTTCTGAAACACCTAAGGCCTGGCACTTGAAGTAGCCATTCCTGCCCCTGAACCATCCAAGTCTCTTTAATGGCCACAACTCATAGCTCCAAGGGCTGATCCACATTCTAAGCTCACCCGCTTTGTTCATAATACTCCTTGCATTGAAATAGACACATCTCAAACCATCGGTCTGAGCGCGTCCCTTCTCTATCACCTGCCTATCCTCCCTCTCGTACTGTCTCCAAGCTTCCTAACCTCCCCGCCAGGATATTGGTCCCCCTGGGATTCAAGTGCAACCCGTCCTTTTTGTACAGGTCACTCCTGCCCCAAAAGAGGTCCCAGTGATCCAGAAATCTGAATCCCTGCCCCCTGCTCCAATCCCTCAGCCACGCATTTATCCTCCACCTCATTCTATTTCTCTACTCACTGTCACGTGGCACAGGTAACAATCCTGAGATTACTACCTTTGAGGTCCTGCTTCTCAACTTCCTTCCTAACTCCCTGTAGTCTACTTTCAGGACCTCCTACCTTTTCCTACCTATGTCATTGGTACCAATATGCATCACGACCTCTGGCTGTTCCCCTTCCCACTTCAAGATATCGTGGACGCGATTAGAAACATCCCGGACCCTGGCACCTGGTAGGCAAACTACCATCCGTGTTTCTTTCCTGCATCCACAGAATCACCTTTCTGACCCCCTAACTATACAGTCCCCTATCACTACTGCCTTCCTCTTCCTTTCCCTACCCTTCTGAGCTACAGGGCCGGACTCTGTACCAGAGGCTTCCCCCATGTAGGCTGTCTCTCCCAACAGTACTCAAACAGGAGTACTTATTGTTTAGTGGGACAGCCACAGGGGTACTCTATAGCCTCTACCTCTTGCCCTTCCATCTCCTGACTGTTACCCACTTATCTGTCTCCCCCGGCCGCGGAGTGACTACCTGCCTATAGCTCCTCTCTACCACCTCCCCATTCTCCCTGACCAGACGAAGGTCATCAAGCTGCATCTCCAGTTCCCTAACCCAGTCCCTAAGGAGCTGCAGCTCGACGCACCTGGTGCAGATGTGGCCGTCCGGGGGGCTGGGATCTCCAGGACTTCCCACATCTGATACCCAGTGCAGAACTCCAGTCTCACACACGTACTTTCTGTCTGTATTCTACGTAGATAACCTACCTGGCCTCGACCCTTTATCATAGAAGCCCCGTTGAGCCAAAGCCTTCCTACTCTGTCTCCCTCTACTCTGATGCCCGCTTCTCCGACGCTCGCTGTATAAATCTGTCTTCTTTTTAAACTCTTCTCGCTGTTCTCACTGGCCAACCTCCACGCGCTTGCGCAGTCCTGCCCCGTTGAAACTGCTGAAGAAATAACCATCACCTTCTCAACTCTGCTTGCTTTTAAACTCTTCCCGCTGTTCTCACTGGCCGACCTCCACACGCTTGCGCAGTCCTGCCCCGTTCAAACCGCTGAAGAAATAACCTGTGACAACAATGTGTAGGTGTGCTCAGTAGTGTGAAGGGCTTCACCCATGAGGGACTGTGCTGCATCAACTACCAGTCGTCAGATTTTCCATTCAAGGGCATTGGTGTTTCCATATCAGCCTATGATGCAGCCAGTCAATATACTCTCCACTACACATCTATACAAGTATAGATTTAAAATAGAAGATTTAAACACAAAGCTTAGTCATTGGAATTCTCATGCTGAAAATTCAATGAAGGAAGAAATACCTATTTTTCATAAAATTTTAATAATGCATGCTGCTAAATCTGTTTTTTTTTTGTACAACTTACAGCACTGTGCAAAAGTCTGAGATACATATATATATATATATATATATAGAGCTAGGTTTCCCAAGACTTTACACAACACTGTAGTAATTTTACGTATTGTACTATATCACTACTGCAAAAGAAAAAAAACAAATTTCATGAAATATGTGAGTGATGATAGACCTGATTTTGATATGGGTCTCTATTGTGGACTGAGAGTGGGAAGGGGGCAGGGAGAGGGGAACCATGGTTGGGAAAAGGAGAAGGGAGCAGAATGCACCAGAGAAATAATATGTAATGATCAATAAACCAATTGTTTGGAATCAAATGAGCTTGCTTGGCGTCTCACACATGCCACACACCCTCCCCCTACCATTCCTAGAAGTGCTTCTCTGCCACCTGCCCCAACCCCTCCCACAGCACTCTACTCTTGCCATTCCCAACATCCTTTGCTCCTGCTAGATCTACAAACTTGCATCTCACTGCTCCGCATTGACGAATACAGCACTGTGCAATAGTCTTAGATGTCCTAGCTATATATATTGTATGTGCCAAAGACTTTTGCATAGTACTGAATACATCCATGGCTTTCTGAGAGATCCCATATGATTGAAAACTAATATCTATAGAAGTGTGGGAAATCAAGAAAAGTTGCACATGTCACAGAGATATAGATAAACTGAGTGAGTGGGCAAGGGACTGGCAGATGGAGTACAATGGAGTAACTGCAAGATCATCCACTTTGAAAGGAAAATTGAAAGAGCCAATTATTATTTAAATGGTAAAAAAAATGCAGCATGCTGCTGTGCAGAGGGACTTGGGAGTGCTTGTGCTTGAATCACAGAAGGTTGGTTTACAGGTGCAGCAGGCTATCAAGAAGGCAAATTGGATGTTGGCCCTCATTGCTAGAGGGATTGAATTCAAGAGCAGGGAGGTTATGCTGCAATTGTACAGGGTACTGGTGAGGCTGCAGCTGGAGTACTGTGTGCAGTTCTGGTCTCCTTGCTCGAGGAAGGATATACTGGCTTTGGAGGCAGTGCAGAGGAGATTCACCAGGTTGATTCCAGAGATGAGGGGGTTAGACTATGAGGAGAGATTAAGTCGCTGGGGACTGTCCTCACTGGAATTCAGAGAATGAGAGGATATCTTATGGTAGCATATACAATTATGAAAGGTATAGATAAGATAGAGGCAGGAAAGTTGTTTCCACTGGTAGTTGAGACTCGAACTAGGGGACATTGCCTCAAGATTCGGGGGAATAGATTTAGGATGGAGATGAGGAGGAACTGCTTTTCCCAGAGAATGGTGAATCTGTGGAATTCTCTGCCCAATGAAGCAGTGAAAGCTAATTCAGTAAGTGTATTTAAGACAAGGTTGGACAGATTTTTGCAAAGTAGGGGAGTTAAAGGTTATGGGGAAAAGGCAGGTAGGTGGAGACGAGTCCTTGGCATGATCTTGTTGAATGGCAGAGCAGCCCTGACAGTCCAGATGGCCGACTCCTGCTCCTATTTCTTATTTCTTATAAGCAAATACAGAAAATAAATGCATCATATTCAGATCTAGCCCGGGGATGTAGTTTTTGTGAAATGTTATAACACATAAATAAGTAAGCAACTCCGTATGACAGGGAGATATTTGAACAGAAGGTTCTATAATCACAGCATTGCATGGTTTTCAAAGCACCTCAGAAAATGTGTCAGTCTTTATTTCCCTCAAAAAACTGTGCCGCATGAGTGAAATCTGAAATGGGTAGCTTCAAGGTTGAAGGAGAAACTGTGTATCCTAGCTGATACAATCGACCATAAGCCATAGGAGCAGAATGAGGCCTTTCCGCCCGTCACTCCTGTACCACCATTCCACCTTTTTTTATCCCTCTCAATTCCATTCTCCTGCCTTCTCCCTGTAACCTTTAACACCCTGACTGATCAAAAACCTATCAACCTCTGCTTTAAATCTATCCAATAATTTGCCTCCATAGCAGACTGTGGTAAAGAATTCCACAAATTCACATCTATCTGGTGAAAGAAATTTTTCCTCTCTCTGCTCTAAAGGGGTGCCCTGGTATTCAGAGGCTGTGCCCTGTAGTATAGGAAGTATCCACTTCATATCTCTCTATCTAGTCCAGGGGTTCCCAGCCTTTTTTATGCCATGGGCCAACACCATTAGCAGAAGCTCTGGAGATCCCTGGTTGGGAACCCATGATCTAGACCATTCAATGGCTAACACCATTGCATCTAGGCATTGTCCATCAGGTAAATGACTTTTGTCTAAAAGGCTTTTACTGCAAAGTAATAGAAAGTCCAAGAAAATCAGAAGGTTTCTTTCCTTATAATATGCAGAAAGACGTTGTGTTCTTGTGCTAGGTTTCTATTGTAAAGGACACTGTGTTTGTGTGTTTTTTATCTTATGGACTGTAGGAATTAAAATAATGATTGTTTGATAAAACCATAAGACCATAAGATATAGGAGCAGAATTAGGCCATTTGGCCCATTTTGTCTTCTCTACTATTTCATCATGGCTGATCCAATTTTCCTCTCAGCCTCAATCTCCTTGATTCTCCCCATATCCCTTCATGCCCTGGCTAGACAAGAATCTATCAACCTCTGCCTTAAATATCCATAAAGACTTGGCCTCCACAGCTACCTGTGGCAAAGGAGTCTTCAGATTTACCACTTTCTGGCTAAAGAAATTCCTCCTTATTCTGTTCAAAAAGGACATCCCTCTAATCTGAAGCTGTGTCCTCTGGGCTTCGACTCTCTCACCACAGGAAACAACCTCTCCACACCCTTTCTATCAAGGCCTTTCACCATTCAATAGGTTTCAATGAGGTCACTCTTCATTATTCTGAACTGTAGTTAATGCAGGCCCAGAGCCATCAAATGCTCTTCATATGACAAACCATTCAATCCTGGAATCATTTTCATGAGTCTCCTTTAAACCCTCTGCAGTTTCAACACATCCTTTCTAAGATGAGGGGCCCAAAACTGCTCACAATACTCTACATGAGGCCTCACCGGTGCCTACTTAAGTTCCAACCTTACATCTTTGCTTTTACGTTCTAGTTCTCTTGAAATGAATGCTAACATTGCATTTGCCTTCCTCACCGCAGAGTCAACCTGCAGATTAACCTTAAAGGAATTCTGCACAAGGATGCCCAAGTCCATTTTGGAGATTGTTTCGTTGAACACCTACGATCTGTTTGCCAGAGAAAGCAGGATCTCCCAGTGGCCACACATTTTAATTCCATGTCCCATTCCCATTCTGATATGTCTATCCACAGCCTCCTCTACTGTCAAGATGAAGCCACACTCGTGTTGGAGGAACAACACCTTATATTCCGTCTGGGTAGCCTCCAACCTGATGGCATGAACATTGACTTCTCTAACTTCTGTTAATGCCCCACCTCTCCTTCGTACCCCATCCTTTGTTTGTTTGTTTGTTTATTTGTTTATTTATTTATTTTTCCTCCCTCTGTCCCTCTCACTATAACTCCTTGCCCATCCTTTGGGCTTACCCCCCTCCCCCTTTCTTTCTCCCTAGGCCTCCCGTCCCATGATCCTCTCCCTTCTCCAGCCTGATATTCCTTTTGCCAATCAACTGTCCAGCTCTTGGCTCCATCCCTCCCCCTCTTGTCTTCTCCTGTCATTTCGGATCTCCACCTCCCCCTCCCACTTTCAAATCTCTTACGATTTCTTCTTTCAGTTAGTCCTGACGAAGGGACTTGGCCCGAAACGTCGACTGTACCTCTTCCTAGAGATGCTGCCTGGCCTGCTGTGTTCACCAGCATTTTTTGTGTGTGTTGCTTGACTTTCCAGCATCTGTAGATTTCCTCGTGTTTCCATTTGCACCTCATTTTTTTGTATTTTCTCTCCATTTAGAAAATGGTCAACCCTTTCATTTCTTCTGCCAAAGTACATGACCAGACATTTCCTCACACTGTATTTCATCTCCCATTTCTTTGCCCATTCTCCTAATCTGTCTAGGTTTTTCTGTAGACTCTCTATTTCCACAAAACTACCTGCCCCTCCACATATCTTCATATTGTCTGCAAACTTTTCAATGGAGCCATCAAATCCATCGATAAAATCATTTACATATAATGTAAAAAAATCAGTCCCGATTTCCTGTGGAGCACCACTAGTCACTGGCAGCAAGCCAGGTTCTCTTTATTCCCATTTTTTGCCTCCTGTCAGTCATCCACTGCTTTATCCATACAAGACTCTTTCCTGTAATACCATGGGCTCATAACTTGTTAAGCAGCCTCATGTGTGGCACCTTGTCAAAGGCCTTTGTCTATCTTGCTTCTTATTTCTTCAAAAAATTCCAACAGGTTTGTCAGGCAAAAATTTACCTTGATGCTGACTGTGACCTATTTTATCATGCAAGTCCAAGAACCCTGTGATCACTGAGGTCAGACTAATTGGCTTAGAGTTTCCTTTCTTCTGCATCTCTCCAATGTTGGAGTGACATTTGCAATTTTCTAGTCTTACAGAACTATTGCAGAATCTAGTGATTCTTGAAAGATCATTACTAATGTCTCTACAACCTCTTCATCCACCTCCTTCAGAACTCTGACGTGTACACCAGCTGGTTCAGGTGACTTATCTACCTTCAAACCTTTCAATTTCCCAAGAACCTTCTACCTAGTTATGGTACCTTCACACATTTTATGACCCCTGACACCTGAAACTCCCACCATACTGTTGGTGTTTTCCACAGTGAAGACTGATGCAAAATACTTATTCAGTTCATCCACCATTTCATTGTTCCCCATTACTACCTCTCCAGCATCGTTTTCCAGCGGTCTGATATCCACCCTCACCTCTCTTTTACACTTCACATATCTGAAGAAACTTTTGGTATCCTCTCTAATATAATTGGCTAGCTTACTTTCATGTTCCATCTTTACCTTCTCAATGACTTTTATAGTTGCCTTCTGTGGGTTTTTAAAAGTTTCCCAATGCACTAACTTCCCCCTGATCTTTGCTCTATTATATGCCCTCTCTTTGGCTTGTATGCTGGCTTCGACTTCTCTTGTTAGCCACGGTTGTATCATCTTTCCTTTTGAATACTTCTGCCTCTGTATGTACATATCCTGTGGGTTCAGAATTACTTCTAGAAATTCCAGCCATTGCTCCTGTGTCATCATCTTTTTCTGTCAATTCTGGCCAACTCCTCTCTCATGTCTTTGTAATTCCCTTTACTCCACTGTAATACTGATACATCCGACTTCAGCTTCTTCTGAAATTTCAGGGTGGATTCAATCATATTACGATCACTTTCCCCTAAGGGACTTCTTCCTTAAGCTCTTTAATCAAATCTAATCAATAATAATTTCAGATATTATAATGTCTGTAATTAATTACATATCAAAGAGTAAAACAGTCACAGTTTGCAGTCAAGTTTATGGAGCATTGGAATAAGGAAGACTGGCTTGCAGCGCATTGGGATGTCAACTCAGATTTCAGTTCTTTTTTAATGTGTGTTATTTTTTAATATATTCTTGTTGTAACTTCCAGTTACAACAAACTAATATGACAGGGAGGTGGCAACCAGTGTGATAGAGCTGAGGATGAGCCAGCAGGATTGCAAGTAGATACTGGGTGTACTGTAACATGAAAGTAAGGAAGGACAAGCCAATGACTGGGTGCAAATGCAGACAGAGCAAAGAATTAAATTGTACCACGGAGGCAAAATTCAAAAAAGCGAAGAATGCAGGAATGAAGGGGTCGTGTTTAAATGCATGTAGCATTCGGAATAAGGTAGACAATGGCGTGGGGCAATTACAGATTGGTCAGTATGAAGTTGTGGACATCACTGTGGCTGAAAGAAGGCCATCATTGGGAGTTTAACATCAAGGGATATACTTTGTATCGAAAGGACAAGCAGGAAGGCATAGGCGGTGGTGTGGCTCTGTTGGTAAGAGTTGGAATTACATCTTTAGAAAGAGGTGACAGGGGGTCAGAGAATGTTGAATCTTTGTGGGTGGAATTAAGGGTAAAAAAAACCATGAGGAGAATCAGAAATAGGCTTCCAAATAGAAGCCAAGATGTGGGGTTGAGATTCCAAAGGGAGCTGGAAAAGGTATGTAGTAAGTGTAATGTCACAATTGCAATGTCTTTAATATGCAAGAGGTTTTGGAAAATCAGTTTGGTGTCAGATTGCAAGAGAGGGAACTTGTTGAATGCCTACAAGATGGTTTTTTAGAGCAGTTTCTATTTGAACCTACTCGGGGAAAGGCTATCTTAGATTGGGTATTGTGTAGTAACCCAGAGAGAGCTTAACGTAATGGAACCCTTAGGTGATAGTGATTATAATATGATTGAATTCATACTGCAGTTTGGGAGAGAGAAGCATAAGTCACATGTATCAGTATCACAATGGAATAAAGGGAATTACAGAGGCATGAGAGAGGAACTTGCCCAGGTGGATTGGAAGAGCATATCGGCAGGGATGACAGCAGAGCAGAGATGGCTGAAATTTCTGTGAATATTTCACAAGGTGCAGGATGGAAATGTCTTACAGAAGATGTTCTGAAATGACAAAGGGTAGGCAATCATGGCTGACAATCTAAGTTAGGGACTGCATAAAAGCCAAGGAAAGGGTATATAAGATAGCAAAAGTGACTGAGAAATTGTATGATTGGGAAGCTTTTAAAATCCAACAAAAGGCAAGTAAAAAAAGCTATAAGAAGAGAAAAGACGAAATTTGAGGGCGAACTAGCCAATAATATAAAGCAGAATAGAAACATAGAAAACCTACAGCACAATGCAGGCCCTTGAGCCCACAAAGTTGTGTCAAACACGTCCCTACCTTAGAAATTACTAGGGTAACCCATAGCCCTCTATTTTTCTAAGCTCCACGTACCATGTATCCAAAAGTCCCTTAAAAGACCCTATCGTATCTGCCTCCACCACGTTGTCGGCAGCCCGTTCCACGCACTCACCACTCTCTATGTAAAAAACATCCCTAACATCTTCTCTGTACCTACTTCCAAGCACCTTAAAAATGTAAACACGAGGAATTCTGCAGATGCTGGAAATTCAAGCAACACACATCAAAGTTGCTGGTGAACGCAGCAGGCCAGGCAGCATCTCTAGGAAGAAGTACAGTCGACGTTTCGGGCTGAGACCCTTCGTCAGGATGCTTGACCTTATATTCCGTCTGGGTAGCCTCCAACCTGATGGCATGAACATTGACTTCTCTAACTTCCGCTAATGCCCCACCTCCCCCTCGCACCCCATCCGTTATTTATTTTTATACACACATTCTTTCGCTCTCTCTCCTTTTTCTCCCTCTGTCCCTCTCACTATACCCCTTGCCCATCCTCTGGGTCCCCCCCCCTTGTCTTTCTCCCCGGACCTCCTGTCCCATGATCCTCTCATATCCCCTTTGCCAATCACCTGACCAGCTCTTGGCTCCATCCCTCCCTCTCCTGTCTTCTCCTATCATTTTGGATCTCCCCCTCCCCCTCCCACTTTCAAATCTCTTACTAACTCTTCCTTCAGTTAGTCCTGACGAAGGGTCTCGGCCTGAAACGTCGACTGTACCTCTTCCTAGAGATGCTGCCTGGCCTGCTGCGTTCACCAGCAACTTTGATGTGTGTTGCTTGAATTTCCAGCATCTTCAGAATTCCTGTTGTTTGCACTTCACACTTATCTGGGTTGAACTCCATCTGCCACTTCTCATCCCAGTTTTGCATCCTATCAATGTCCTGCTGTAACCTCTGACAGCCCTCCACACGGTCCACAATACCCACAACCTTTGTGTTATTAGCAAACTTACTAACCCATCCCTCCACTTCCTTATCCAGGTCATTTATAAAAATCACGAAAAGTAAGGGTCCCAGACCAGATCCCTGAGGCACACCACTGGTCACCAACCTCTATGCAGAATATCACCCGTCTACAACCACTCTTTGCCTTCTGTGGGCAAGCCAGTTCTGGATCCACAAATCAATGTCCCCTTGGATCCCATGCCTCCTTACTTTCTCAATAAGCCTTGCATGGAGTACCTTATTAAATGCCTTGCTGAAATCCATATACACTACATCTACTGCTCTTCCTTCATCAATGTGTTTAGTCACATCTTCAAATATACTTGAAGTTTTTTCAGTTAAATAAAGAGTAAAAAGGAGGTGAAAGTTGTTATTGGACCACTGGAAAATGATGCTGGTGAGGTAGAACTGGCAGATGAACTTAATGAGTACTTTGCATCAGTCTTCACTGCAGAAGACACTAGCAGTGTGCCAGAGGTCCGGGAGTGTCAGGGAACATTAGTAAGTGCTACTGCTTTTAGAATGGAAGAAGTTGTAGGTGAACTCAATGGTCTTAAGGTGGATAAGTTACCTGGACCTGAAGGACTATGGTCATCACTGAAGTGTGGCTGAATTATGGTTATAGTTGGGAGCTGAATGTCCAAGGTTATACATTATATCAGAAGGATAGGAAGATAGGCAGAGTGGGTGGTGTGGCTCTATTGGTAAAGAATGGCATCAAATCAGTAGAAAGATGTGACATAGGACTGGAAGATTTTGAATCCTTGTCGGTTGAGTTAAGAAACTGCAAGGGTAAAGGACATTGATGGCAGTTATATTCAGGCATCCCAACAATGGCTGGGAGGTGAACCGCAGATTACAACAGGAAATAGAAAAGGCATGTCAAAAGAGCAATGTTATGATAGTAATGGGAGATTTTAACATGCAGATCAATCAGGCTGGTAACAGATGTCAAGAGAGTGAGTTTGTTGAATGTCTATGAGATAGCTTTTTAGAACAGTTTGTCATTGAGCCTACTAGGGGATCGTCTATACTGGATTGGGTGTTATGTAGTGAACTGGAGACAATTAGGGAGCTTACAGTAAAGGAACACTTTGGAACCAGTAATCACAATATGATTGAGTTCAACTTGAAATTTGATAGGGAGAAAGTAAAGTCTGATGTAGCAGTATTTCAGTGGAGTAGGGGAAATTACAGTGGTATGAGAGAGGAGTTGGCCAAAGTAAATTGGAAGGATCTGCTAGCAGGGATGTCAGCAGAGCAACAATGGCGTGCGTTTCTGGGAAAGATGAGGAAGGTGCAGGACATGTGTATTCCAAAAATGAAGAAATACTCAAGTGGTAAAATAAGAATCAGAATCAGAATCAAGTTTATTATCACCAGCATGTGACGTGAAATGTCTTAACTTAGCAGCAAAATAGTACAACCGTGGCTGACGAGGGCAGTCAAAGCTATTGTAAAAGCAAAAGAAAGGGCATACAACAAAGCAAAAATTAGTGGGAAGAGAGACGATTGGGAAGTTTTTAAAAACCTACAGAGAGCAACTAAAATATCATTAGAAGGGAAAAGATGAAATATGAAAGCAAGCTAGCAAATAATATCAAAGTGGATAGTAGAAGTTTTTTCAGGTATGTTAAAAATAAAAGAGAAATCAGAGTGGATATTAGACTGCTAGAAAATGAGGCAGGAGAAATAATAGCTGGGGACAAGGAGATGGCTGCTGAACTAAATGAGTATTTTGCGTCAGTCTTCACTGTGGAAGACACTAGCAGTATGCCTGATGTTGTAGTGTGTGAAGGAAGAGAAGTGGGTGCAGTTACTGTTACAAGAGAGAAGGTGCTCAAAAAGCTGAAAGACCTAAAGGTACATAAGTCGCCCAGACCAGAGGAACTGCACCCTAGGGTTCTAAAAGAGGTAGTGTTAGATATTGTGGTGGCATTAGAAATGATCTTTCAAGAATCATTGGACTCTGGCATAATAATCTGCTCTTCTATTATTCCTTCCAAAGTGGATGATCTCGCATTTACCAATGTTGTATTCCATCTGCCAGACCTTGGCCCACTCACTTAACCTATTCATATCCCTCTGCAGACTCTCCACATCCTCTGTACAATTTGCTTTTCCACTCAGTTTAGTGTCATCAGCAAATTTTGCTATGCTACACTCAGTCCCCTCTTCCAAATCATCAATGTAAATGGTAAACAGCTGCAGGCCCAGTACCGACCCCTGCGGCACCCCACTCACCACTGACTGCCAACCGGAGAAACACCCATTTATACCAACTCTCTGCCTTCTATTGGTTAACCAAACCACTATCCATGCCCATTATCCACTTCCTCCGACTCCATGCATCTGTATCTTATTTATAAGTCTTTTGTGCGGCACCTTATCGAGCACCATCTGGAAATCCAAGTATACGACATCCACCTATACCCCTCTATCCACTGCACTCATTATGTCCTCAAAGAACTCCAGTAAGTTTGTCAAACAGGACCTGCCCTTTCTGAATCTATGCTGCATCTGTCTAATGGAAACACTCCTTTCTAAATGTTTCGCTATTTCTTCCTTAATGACAGCTTCAAGCATTTTCCCGATTGCAGATGCTAAGCTAACTGGCCTATAGTTGCCCGTCTTTTGCCTACATCCTTTTTTAAAAAGTGGCGTGACATTTGCTGTCTTCCAATCCACTAGGACCTTCCCAGAGTCTAGAGAGTTTTGATAAATGATTACCAACGTGTCTGCTATAACCTCCACCAATTCCTTCAGCACCCTGGGATGCATCCCATCAGGACCAGGGGACTTATCTACCTTCAGGCCCTCTAGTTTGCTCATCACTATCTCTTTAGTGACTGTGATTTTATCGAGGTCCTCACCTCCCACTTCGTCCATAACATCATTCTTTGGCATATTAGATGTGTCCTCCACGGTGAAGACTGACACAAAATAGTCGTTCAATGCCTTTAGCCACCCTCTTCCGCTTCATATATTTATAAAAACTTCTGCTATCTTTTTTTATATTTTGTGCTAATTTACTTTCATACTCTATCTTCCCTTTCCTTATTTCTTGTTTAGTTGTTCTTTGTTGCTTTTTAAAGTTTTCCCAATCCTCCGGTCTCCCACTACTCTTTGCAACTTTGTACACATGAGGTTTTAATTTGATACTATCTTTTGCTTCCTTAGTTATCCAAGGCTGGCTCTCCCCACACTTACTGCCCTTTCTTTTGACTGGAATATACTTTTGTTGAGCACTGTGAAAAATCTCTTTAAAGAGATTGCAGCAGGACTTAGAGAAATTGGAAGAATGGGCAAAAAAGTGGCAGATCAAATATAGTATTAGGAAATGTATAATTCATTTTGGAAAAAGGAACAAAAGTGTGGGTCTATTATCTAAATAGAGAGAAAGTTCAAATAATAGGGGTGCAGAGGGACTTGGAAGTCATCGTGCAGGATTCCCAGAAGGTTAATTTACAGTTTGAGTCTGAGGTAAAGAAGGCAAATGCAATGTTGGCAGTTATTTCAAGGGGATTAGGATATAAAAGCAAAGAGATAATGCTGATTCTTTATAACATACTTGTCAGGCTGCACTTGGAGTATTGTCAACAGTTGGTGTGCTGTCATTGGAGAGAGTCCAGAGGAGGTTCACAAGGATGATCCCAGGAATGAAGGGGTTAACCTATGAGGAGCATGTGGGAGTTTTGGGCCTGTACTCATTGAAATTTAGAAGAATGTGCAGGGAGTGGTAGAGGGAGATCTCATTGAAAGGACTCAAAAGGTGAATGTAGAGAGGATGTTTCCCATGGTGGGGGTGTCCAGAACTAGAGGGCACAGCCTCAAAATTGAGGGATGACCCTTTAGAACAGAGGTAAGGAGGAATTTTTTTAACCAGAGTGTAGTAAATCTGTGGAATGCTCTGGCACAGACTGCGATGGAGGCCAAGGCCATGGATATATTCCAAGTGGAAGTTGATTGTTTCCTGATCAGTCAGTGTATCAAAGGATATGGTGAGAAGGCAGGTTATTGGGGTTAAGTGGGATTGGGGATCAGCCATGGTGGAATTGCAGAACAGTCTCAATTTTGTAATTCTGTACCTATGTCTTATGGTCTTACAGTCTTAGTTTTTAAAATGTACTTTGTAAAATGTATTGCAATGTACTTTGCCACAAAACCACACATTTCATGACAACTGCTGTGGATGTGGCCTCCGCTACATCGATGAGACCCGAGTGGTGATTTGGTGTGTCCTATTAAAGGGGGTGAATACTTTTTTTTAGGCACAGTAGATGATTGAATGAAGTCAGTTACTTTGGAATGAGGGATGAATTCTCCCAATTTGTTTGGGAATATAGATCTAACACTTTATTGATAGACAGCTTTTGAAATAAATATTTCAAAATTCACAGAACTCACTCAGAAAGAAAAGGTAAAGGCATCCGTTAGTCTTGTGCGACCATGGATCTATGCCTGGAAAGTCTTCACTCTCCAGGGCACAGGCCTGGGCAAGGTTGTATGGAAGACCAGCAGTTGCCCATGCTGCAAGTCTCCCCGCTCCACGACACCAATGTTGTCCAAAGGAAGGGCATTAGGACCCATACAGCTTGGCACCAGTGTCGTTGCAGAGCACGGTGTGATTAAGTGCCTTTCTCAAGGACACAACACGCTGCCTCGGCTGGGGCTCAAACTCACGACCTTCAGATTGCTAGTCCAATGCCTTAACCACTTGGCCACGTGCCCACACTGAGAAATAAAACCTATTTTAAAAATAGGATTTATCTGTGGCCAACTGCCATGTTTAAGATTCATAGAACAGGCTTATAATGCCAAAGTAAGTAATAAGTCAGAGACAGTTTCAGGAAGGCACAGTGATTAATCCAAAGAAAAACTCATAGAGAGAAGATAGAACTGAGAAAATTAGCAAAAAGAAAACTGAAGAAAGTTCTTCCACTTGTAACCAAATGTAACCAAAGTGCAACCAAAAATGATTGTTTATTCCCTGCAGAGAAAGAGATACGGGTGAAATTATAATGGGGAATAAAGAAATAGAAAAAAACATTATATAAAGATTTTGCAATTGTTTGCAGAATAAATTTAGCTGAAATGGAGTGAACTGAGTTGGCTGCTGACTATAGAGTGTAAACTAATTATTTTCTCTCACAATAAATTATGAGAGTATTTATGAGGACCAAAACCCCACAAATCTCTCTGGACCTGATAGCCTGTTTCTCAGAGTTCAAGATGAGGGTCTGCAGAAATGATAATCTTTCAAAATTCCTTAATATATTCCTAAAAGGTTAGAAGAGAACAAATGAAATACTGTTATTTTAAATAAAGTAGGCAGAAGGTAATGAAGCAATAGTACAGTTAACCTGATACTGATTGTCCGGAGAAATGCTAGAATCATCATTAAAGGTGTGGTGCAAATTATAACAAGTTCTGGAAATCTAAAAATGTGGGGATTATTCAGTAATTATGTTGTAATTAACAATTCAACTTGATTACCTTTTGTTTAACTTTGAAAAGGGTGTGAGATGAGACAAACAAAAAACTATTTTCACTAGCAATAGATTCCAAAATTAGAAGGCATAACTTCAGGCTAATAGTTTCAAACTATAATTTCGCCATTTAGACACAAGGTTAACTAAAAGTTCTCAGAGCCTGTGAGAATAATTCTGCGGACTTCTCTGCCTTGGCGAGCTGTGGAATTCTAGTTGATAAATATACTGAAGCCCAAGATTCCTAAATCTTTGGATGGTGAATAGATCATGGGAAATGGTGATTTGAAGTAGTGGAAGGTGTAATAGTTGTGCAGATCGGAGGGAAAGTGGATGCTAGATGGGATCAGCCATGATCATAAAGAGGTACAGGGATGTTCTGACTAAGAATCAGAATCAGGTTTAATATCACTGGCATAAGTTGTGAAATTTGTCTGAAGGACCATATGTTCAATTCTGTTGATACTCTTGTGTTTGTTGGCTTCTGATAATGTAAGAATGCTGTGGCATGTCATATAGAGTTACAGAACACTACAACATAGAGATGAGCCCTTCAGACCATCTAATCCATGCCAAACGTTTATCTGTCCACTCCCACTGACCTGCTCTGTGAGCATTGCCCTCAATACCCATGGCGTCCATGTACCTATCCGAATTTCTCTTAAACATTGAAATCAAACCCACATCCATTACTCATGCTACCAGTTTACCACCTTCTGAGTGAAGATGTTTCCTCTCATATTCCTCTTTGACATTTCACCTTTCATCATTAACCCATGACCTCTGATTTGATACAACATAAAACCCAAGACTGAAATGCAGGTAGTTTTGTTTCTAAAAAATGGTGCCCTCTGTAATCCATTACACCCACATTGACAAAGCAAGGAAAGACATCCTCTGTAATCCATTACACACACAATGAGTAAGCAAAACAACTTGCAATACAGGTTCACAAGCATATAATACAAGTTAATTTGACCAAAGTTAGATTTTAATAGGAGTGACACAACATTCTATTTGTAGTTCCTTTCAAGTGTTAAATATAAATCTGAAACTGCATTTTGTATATTCTGTGGCTGAAAAAAAAATACAGTCAAGATTTTGTTGGTGGAATGATGGGGAAACTATTTTCATTTGCTGTCTTTATATTGTGAATCCAGCAGCAACTTCTAGATTTCTGTATGTACAAAGTTTAATGCAAATATCAGTCTAAAATTGAGACTTTGTGGGTTAAAATCCCTGAAAACAATGGAGAAAATGTTAGAGTGTGCAGGGAAAATACCTGATATATCTTAACACTTGCTCACATTTTTGAGGCCATTTTGAATATTCTATAAAATGTTTAAACATATTAAGAATCGTTCTTTTTCTTCTCTGGATACTTTCTGTGGTGTACCAGTTAGGAGTGATGTTATTACTGCTCGGGGCACTGGAGTTCAGCGTTCGATACTGGCGCTGGATTTTCTCTGGACACGCCTGTTTCCTTCCGTGATGAAAGGATGGGCTGGTTAGTCTGCTAATTAGACATAGTAAATTGTCCTCTGATCGGTCTGTTGTTAAATGGGTTGATTACTGGGTGTTGTGGCTCACTGGGCCAGCAGGACCTGTTCTCAGCTATATTTCTAAATAAAAAATAAAATAAAATCTTTAATATCACAGGCCATCCAGCCTCGGAAATCTCACCAACCTTTGCATTCTATTTATATTGTAAACTTATTCCGTTCTACTTTATGACTTCAGAAGAAAAGTTAAATCATTGCTTTGCATACTGCTTGACAGCCTCAAAGCTCCTGGCACCAGGCAAACCACCTTTACTTTGACACATGGCAGAAGCACAATTTAAACAAGAGATGTTCTTAGGCAAACACGAGGAAATCTGCAGATGCTGGAAATTCAAGCAACACACACAAAATGCTGGTGAACGCAGCAGGCCAGGCAGCATCTCTAGGAAGAGGTACAGTTGACGTTTTGGGCCGAGACCCGTCATCAGAACTAACTGAAAGAAGAGCTAGTAAGAGATTTGAAAGTGGGAGGGGAGGGGGAGATCCGAAATGATAGGAGACAAGAGGGGGGAGGGATGAAGCTAAGAGCTGGGAAGTTGATTGGCAAAAGGGATACAGGGCTGGAGAAGGCAGAGGATCATGGGACTGGAGGCCTAGGGAGAAAGAAAGGGGGAGGGAAGCCCAGAGGAAGATGGAGATCAGGCAAGGAGTTAAGCCTGATTTATACTTCTGCGTTAACTCGACGCGGTAACCTATGCAAGTTACCGACGTGCATTGTGAGGATTTATACTTGTGCGTTGGTGTGTCTGCGTCGCTCTGCAATTCACCCACGTCACACATGCGCACACACCTGCCCGTGCAAGGCTTCATGGTCATGGTAGTCTTTCTCGGGGTAAACAAGAAGTGAGCATCTTTTTTCGTAAAAGCGAAATGTGTCCTCCATAATTTCGGACGTCTGTAAAGCTTTATGGAAAGCGTTGCAGCCAGAGTTCCTTCCCTGCCCTTCAGTCGCCCAATGGGAAGCTATTGCAGCATAGGAGGAAATGCGATGCTCCCAGGCGGACCAATCACAGTTGTTGCGGTCTGCGTCGCCGCAACGCGTAGTTACATTTTGGGAGAGGTGCGTGTCAGGCTCTGGCGTAGGGATCCGCGTCGGCTCTGAGTAGGGTTTGCGGCAACGTAGTACTTACAGCTTCGCGTTGACGCAGAAGTATAAATTAGGCTTTATAGTGAGGGTCAGAGAGAGAGAGAGAGAGAGAAAGGGAAAAAAATAAAAAATAGTAAATAAATAACGGATGGGGTAAGAATGGGAGGAGGGGCATTAGCGGAAGTTAGAGAAGTCAATGTTCATGCCATCAGGTTGGAGGCTACCCAGACGAATATAAGGTGTTGTTCCTCCAACCTGTGTGTGGCTTCATCTTTACAGTCGAGGAGGCCGTGGATAGACATATCAAAATGGGAATGGGATGTGGAATTAAAATGTGTGGCCACTGGAAGATCCTGCTTTCTCTGGCGGACAGAGCGTAGGTGTTCAGCAAAGCGGTCTCCCAGTCTGCGTCGGGTCTCGCCAATATATAGAAGACTGCATCGGGAGCACCGGACACAGTATATCACCCCAGCCGACTCACAGGTGAAGTGTCGCCTCACCTGGATGGACTGTCTGGGCCCCTGAATGGTGGTAAGGGAGGAAGTGTAAGGGCATGTGTAGCACTTGTTCTGCTTACAAGAATAAGTGCCGGGAGGGAGATCGGTGGGAAGAGATGGGGGGGACGAATGGACAAGGGAGTCACGTAGGGAGCGATCCCTGCGGAAAGCAGAGAGAGTGGGGGAGGGAAAGATGTGCTTAGTGGTGGGATCCCGTTGGAGGTGGCGGAAGTTACGGAGAATTGTATGTTGGACCCGGAGGCTGGTGGGGTGGTAGGTGAGGACAAGGGGAACCCTATTCTCCCCTCCCCCTTTCTTTCTCCCTAGGCCTCCCATCCCATGATCGCCTCCCTTCTCCAGCCTCATATCCCTTTTGCCAATCACCTGTCCAGCCATTGGCTCCATCCCTCCCCCTCCTGTCTTCTCCTATCATTTCAGATCTCCCCCTCCCACTCCCACTTTCAAATCTCTTACTAACTCTTCTTTCAGTTAGTCCTGACGAAGGGTCTCAGCCCGAAACGTCGACTGTACTTCTTCCCAAAGATGCTGCCTGGCCTGCTGCGTTCCACCAGCAGTTTGTGTGTGTTGCTAGGGGATGTTCTTGTCTGGATTGCTGGGTCCTTTTGAGAGCGCACTGAGTGCAGCAGCAAATATTGTTGCTTTGCTGCTTACTGAATTTAAAGAACTTTCCTCTCCTTAATCCTGCAACTCTTAAACCAAGCAGCTCTGAACATAACTCTCACACAATCAAAGCCATGACCGAAAAATCATTCCAACATCACTGGAGAAGTAATAAAATCTCCACATCAATAGTTTATAAATCACAGCTGCTATTTTTATAGTTGTGTCATATTAGATTTAGGAGCTTCTGTGCTCCCAATAATTCCCCACAAGGAGACTTTAAGAAAAAACAGATTTTGGACCTATGCTTTAAGAGTAATCTATAACACTAAAGATAAATAAACTTTCCTCCAGACTTGTAATAACTTGGCCAATGGACTCTTTCAATATTAGCAGAAGTTTGTTACTTCCACCTGAGAAACGTGCTAAGATCCAGGGTCAGTGCAGGAGATACAATGACAGCAAAGAGAAAAGTGCTAAGGAAGTGTTATATATTTCTTGGAAGATCTTTAATAGTAATTAGATGTATTATTAAATATCTCTATTTGAACATGCCTGATGTGGGCAAAGTCTTCTTTTGTTCTTATGATACAGCATTCCATAAAGGTTAATTTGCAGGTTGAGCCATGGTGAAGAAGGCAAATACAATGTTAGCATTCACTTTGAGAGGATTAGAATATAAAAGCAAAGACGTAATGTTAAGGCTTTATAAGGTGTAGGTGAGGCCTCACTTGCAATACTCTGAGCAGTTTTAGGTCCCTTATCTAAGAAAGGCTGTGCTGACACTGGAGAGGGTTCAAAGGAGATACCTTTCCACTAGTAGGCTCAATCACAAGCTGCTCTAAAAAGCCATCTCACAGGCATTCAACAAATTCCCTCCCTTGCAATCCAACACCAGCCTGATTTTCCCTCCCCTTGCATATTAAGTCCCCATTACAATTGTGTCCTTACCCTTATTACATGCCTTTTCTAGTTCCGTTTGCAATCTCAGCTCCATATCTTCGCTACTATTTGGAGGCCTACATATGATTCCCATAATTCTTTTTTACCCTTGCAATTTCTTAACTCTACCGACAAAGATTCAACATTCTCTGACCCTATGTCACTTCTTTCTAAAGATGTAATTCCAACTCTTACCAACAGAGCCACACCACCCCCTATGCCTTCCTGCCTGTCCTTTCGATACAAAGTTTGATGTTAAGCACCCAACTATGGCCTTCTTAAAGCCATGACTCATTGATGCCCACAGTATCTTACCAACCAATCTCTAATTGCGCCACGAGTTTATACACCTTATTTCGAATATTACATGCACTTAAATACAGCACCTTCAGTTCTACATTCTTTGCCCTTTTGAACTTTGTCTCTGTGGTACATTTCAACTCTCTGCTCTGTCTGCATTTGTACCCAGTCATTGGCTTGACTTTCCTTGCATTCATGTTACATCCATCATCCACTTGTAAACCAGCTGGCTCATCCTCAGCTCTACCATCTTGGTTCCCATCCCATATTACCATTTATGCCTTATTAGTTAACTACCTACTGGCAAAAGAACATTTTCCTCATCTTTGTTCTAAATAGATGTCCTTCTATTCTGAGTTTCTGCCCTCTGGTCCCAGACTCCCACAGCAAAAATATCCCCTCTACATCCACTCTATCCATACCTCCCAATATTTGATGCATTTCAATGAGGTCCCTCCTCATTCTTCTGACCACAGCAACTACAGGACCGGAGCCACCACAAGCTCCTCATCTGTTCACTCATTCAATCCTGGGGTCACTTTCATCATTTTCCTTTGGACCCTCTCCAAGGCCAGAACATCCTTTCTTAGATAAGGGGTCCAAAACTGCTCCAAGACTCCAAGTGCAGTCTGACCAATCTCTTATAAAGCCTCAGCATTACATCCTTGCTTTTGTATTCTAGTCCTCTTGAAATGGATGCTAACATTGTATTTTCCTTGCTAACCAACCATCAGAGATATTTGCAAAAGATGAAAATGCCTTTGAAGGCAATAATGTAAAGATAGTGCTGTGAGGACTGATGGGATATACTGCAGGCTACTGTGGGAAGCGAGGGAGGAGATTGCTGAGCCTCTGGCACTGATCCTTGCATCATCAATTGGGACGGGGGAGGTTCCGGAGGATTGGAGGGTTGCGAATATTGCTCCCTTATTCAAGAAAGGCAGTAGAGATAGCCCAGGAAATTATAGACCAGTGAGTCTTACTTCAATGGTTGGTAAGTTGATGGAAAAGATCCTGAGAGGCAGGATTTATGCACATATGGAGAGGCATAATATAATTAAGAATAGTCAGCATGGCTTTGTCAAGGGCAGGTCATGCCTTACGAGCCTGATTGAATTTTTTGAGGATGTGACTAAACACATTATGAAGGAGGAGCAGTAGATGTAGTGTATATGGATTTCAGCAAAGCATTTGATAAGATACCCCATGCAAGGCTTATTGAGAAAGTAAGGAGGCATGGGATCCAAGGGAACTTGCTTTGTGGATCCAGAACTGGCTTGCCCACAGAAAGCAAAGGCTGGTTGTAGACAGGTCATATTCTGCATGGAGGTCAGTAACCAGTGGTGTGCCTCAGGGATCTGTTCTGGGACCATTTCTCTTTGTTATTTTTATAAATAAGCTGGATGGGGAAGTGGAGAGATGGGTTAGTAAATTTGCTGATGACACAAAGGTTGGGGGTGCTGTGGATAGTGTGGAGGGCTGTCAGAGGTTACAACGGGACATTTATAGGATGCAAAACTGGGCTGAGAAGTGGCAGATGGATTTCAACCCAGATAAGTGTGAGGTGGTTCATTTTGGTAGGTCAAATATGATGGCAGAATATAGTATTAATGGTAAGACTCTTGGCAGTGTGGAGGATCAGAGGGATCTTGGGGTCCATGTCCATAGGACCCTCAGTGATGCTGCGCAGGTTGACTCTGTGGTTAAGAAGGCATACGGTGCATTGGCCTTCATCAATCGTAGGATTGAGTTTAAGAGCCGAGAGGTAATGTTGCAGCTATATAGGATCCTGGTCAGACCCCAATTGGAGTACTGTGCTCAGTTCTGGTCACCTCACTACAGGAAGGATGTAGAAATCATAGAAATGGTGCAGAGGAGATTTACAAGGATGATGCCTGGATTGGGGAGCATGCCTTATGAGAATAGACTAAGTGAACTCGGCCTTTTCTCCTTGGAGCGGCGGAGGATGAGAGGTGACCTGATAGAGGTGTATAGGATGATGAGGCTTTTTCCCAGGGCTGAAATGGCTAACATGAGAGGGCACAGTTTTAAGGTGCTTGGAATTAGGTACAGAGGGAATGTCAGGGTTAAGTTTTTTTACGCAGAAATGCGTGGAATGGGCTGCTGGTGACGGTGGTGGAGGCGGATACAATAGGGTCTTTTAAGAGACTTTTGGATAGGTACATGGAGCTCAGAAAAATAGAGGACTATGGATAACCCTAGGTAATTTCCAAAGTTGGTACATGTTCAGCACAGTATTGTGTACTGAAGGGCCTGTATTGTACTGTAGGTTTTCTATGTTTCTATGTTAAAAAAATAATCACTTTTTTAAATCCTTCTGAAATCTTATATACTTTGGAATGAGAATTTGTTGTTCTGTAGCAGTAGTACATTGTAACACACAATAAAAACAGAGAATTACGGTAAGAATTATATTAGAAAGTTACATTAAATAATTAGTGCATAAGAGTAGTGAAGTAATGCTCATGGGTTCAGCGTCCATTCAGAAATCAGGTGGCAGAGGGAAGAAGCTGTTCCTGAATCGCTGAGTGTGTGCTTTCAGGCTCCTGTACCTCCACCCTGATGGTGGCAAAGAGAAGACGGCATGTCCTCGGTGATGGTGGACGCCGTCCAGCATGCTGGGGAGGCTAGTGCCCACGATGGAGCTGACTTGAGTTTACAGCTTTCCGCAGCTTCTTTCAATCCTGTGCTGTGGCCCCATGCCGAGTCAGTAGAAAGAACACCTACACTTTTGAAGAAAGTAAATGCTCTGCAGTAATTGAAGGAGAAGTGAGCAAATACTTGTCTTTGGAGCGGACTTTCAGTGCAGCGGTTTACTTGACAGAACTGTCAGTGCAGATTCTATCTGTCAGCTTACACACAATTGACATTTACAAAGCAGTTGGCTCAGTCACCGCTAGCTGCTCTTTATCCATTGTTGACTTGAGTTCTTGAATTGTGTTTTAAATAAATAGTAATGCTTTCATTTTCTTCTTTGATGTTAAACTTTATGCAAAATATCTACAAAGGAAGTATTTAAATAAATACTCATTTATGATAGACTGGTATCTGTAGGGGGATAATCTACTAATAATCAAAACATGTTAGAAGTTAAAAGACCAAAGTTTGAGTAACATGTAACTATAACTGAGAACCAACTTTATCATTATCCCAAAGTCATAGAGTCAGAGCTGTGATACAATATGGGAGCATACTTTTGCCTCAACTCATTCAGACTGACCAAGATGTCTATCTAAGTTAATTCCATTTTGCCTTCCTTTGGCCTATATCCCTCTGAATCTTTCCTGTACATGTACTTATTAAAATGTCTTTTGAATGTTGTTAATGTACCCGTCTCAACTCATTCCATATATGCATCACCCTCTACATGGGAGGCATATTCTCTTACATCCAATTCAAGTCTTTCCCTTCTCAATGTAAAATCTTGCTTTCTGATTTTCAATTCTCTTCCCCTCGGAAAAAGATTGTGGAATTCATCCTTTCTATGCCTCTCATGATTCCATAAAACAGTATCTCTATCAGCTCACCCCTCAATTTCTGACCCTCCAAGGAGCAAAGTCCTAATGTCTCCCTGTAACTCAGGTCTTGAGTTTTTTGCAGCACCCTCATATTGCTTTCATCTTCCTAAAGCTTTTGGCTTTGACAATGTTGTAGTCGAGAATGCTAAAGTTCATCTGTCTGTGGGAGAAACATTTCTCTCTCTCTTCCTTTTCTATTGCATTCTCTGTATTATTTGTCCTTTCCCCTGAATTTAGGTGTTCTTTGTCTCTGGATAAGGGTATTGAATGTCAACAAGGCAGCTCAGTCCAAATGTAGATCTGCTCCAGAAGTGGGCTTCTCAACACATTTTCTCCAAGACAGAATAAGTTCACTTTTAAAAGCAAGAGATTTAAAAGAAAAGATTTCCCATTTTCCACCGTACTTTGTGTTGCAACAAGAGTAGGCCACTTTTCAACAGAGCCACTAAGGAAACTAGAGGCAAGAAGCAATCTTGTTTATTGCCCAAATATACTTTTCATCCATTAATAATAATGTTTAGTTTTTGTTGAGTACCAAGTTGTGGCAAGCAGCATCACATCAATAACAACAGACACAAAATGCTGGAGGAACTCAGTAGGTCAGGCATCACCCATGGAGAAGAGTAAACAGGTCATCTGGACACTTCAGAATATCATATCAACATTTGAGTTAGTTGGTTAGTCATTTTTTACTCTCTAGGGGTTTTCAAATTTAAAACAATCCATAAGAAATATAAATGGTCACATTGAAAAGACGAGTTAAAATGAAATAATTTTAAAATGAAAACTATATCCCACTGTTATAAGACTATCGAACAGAGCCTTGACCTCATAATCTACCTCATCATGGACTTGCACCTTATTGACTGTCTGCACTGCGTAACTGTAACTGAAACAGAATATTTTTAGTTCTGTTACTGCTTTTCCCTTGCACTATCTCAGTGAATGAAGTAATTAAATGATCTGTACGGATAGCATGTAAAACAAAGATTTTCACTTTACCTCAGTACCTGTGACAGTGATAAACCAATGCACAAATATGTTCTTGTCAGCTGGAATGAAAAGAATGCTGGTACATCCTTGACATTAGCCTGAACATAGGTGTTCATTCAAATGTCTAGTAGGTGTCATGTGTGTTCATTATGTTAACCTGCAATTGATAGTTCAGTTGTTCATTATGTCCTATGTTGTATGACATAGGTGACCATGATTGTTCTTGGCAAATTTTTCTGCAGAAGTGGTTTGCCATTGCCTTCTTCTGGGCAGTGTCTATACAAGAGGAATGACCCCAGCCATTGCCAATACATGTGACCCTGACTGGGGGGATAAGCAGGTGCTACACCTTGCCCAAGGGTGACCTGCAGGCTAGTGGAGGGAAGGAGTACCTTGTAGAGACGTAACTCCACCCCACCACTCTACAACTGACAGTATACTTTCTTGAAGGAAACTTCAGTACAGGCCTTTGTACATGTTGGATGAACATCATTATGAATAGATTCACATACTGTAATGGATGTACTAGCAATGTAAATGCCTGCATTTACCACTGTGTTGCCTGTGCAGAATTTGCACTGCTGTTTATTTTTCCAATATGTAAGTGGACAGGATTTTGTTTTAAAGAGCTTTGAAATTTGAAGGCAAGTTTCTGATATTCATGCTGGCCTGCCTATCATTCACAGGGTGTGATTGGTTTCAGTCAGTGCCGTATTGCACTCTGTCGTGGGTCAGAAAGGTAACAAGGGAATAGAAAATTCTTATTGCTGGTTGTACTCAGACTGAAAATGTGCGGCTGAATTTTAAAAAATCAAGTATTCACAGTTAACTTTAGGTGACTCAATAGCTTTTGCCATCCTGCCCAGCTCCATGCGTGCGTCCTTCCTGTAGATACTCAGTGATGTGAAGTGGTGCTGGATTTTCACTTTCCCTGTTGCTTCTTCTGTCTCCTTCTACTAAATGATCTGTAAAATACACCATTATACCTCTATTCAATAAATCGTCTTCACACACTTTTATAAAGACATTTCTGCACAAATTAATGTTTGCCTGAGTTGCTTTATGAGCATTGATGCATTTCATAGTCACCATTTCACCCAAACCCACTGATATGAGCTGAATACTTGCAGTATAGACAGTTTATAACTGCTGACATCTGTACCAGTTAATCCAATATTAGATTAATATTGGCCACTCTTTAAAGTGAACTTATCACACCTAAAAGGAATGATTTCAGATTTGCATATTTTCTTCAAAACTACTTGGCATTTAAAAAATAAGCCTTTATTGCTACAGCTTCTTACTGATGCATAAGCAAATACCACATTAGGGTTGCTTGGTTAAAAACCAATTCACTTCCCCCATGCTAGATTTTACTTCTAGGGATACATATCACTGATCTTTACGTAGTTTAAAGATTTTTTTAATGCTAATAAGCAATGCATTCTAAACTTGTAAAGCATTTACTGCCTGAAAAAGGATCTCGTGCTTTCCCAGCGTATATGGCAAATAAACTCTTCTCGGGCTTCCAGACGGATACAGGTATCGATTATAACCAACATTTCGATGACAAACTCTGCCACCTTCATCAGGGATGATACCTGGGCATGTCTAGTCAGGTGGTATTTATAGCCCCGTAGTCCGTCCCTCCTGATCCTCATCCCATCGTGTTTCCGCTCTCCTACCTTGTTTACAACCGAATTCCAGTTTTTACTTAGAGTAAGACCTTTGTCTTTTTTAAAACTTCTTTTCCTTTAGTTTTATTTCAATGGCTTCTTTTACCAGGCGGTCCCAGAAGCCAGTGGCGTAGCACAGTAGTTTTGCGTTGTCGAAATCATTCCAAAGGCCAAATGCAAATGCAGGGTACTGCTACCATTATTTTCTCTGAGTAACCCAAATGGATACGCTTCTTGTACTCCTTGATGTGTGTTTCCATCGTGCATCCCATCAGGCCGACATACACTGCTTTGCATTCACAGTGAATCCTGTAAACTCCAGCTGGCCTGAGTCCCAGGTCATCTTTGACCTGCACGAGCTTCCTTATGAGTTTGTAGATGGTATTAGTCTGATATTTCTTCAGGATCCTGGCGATCCTTCCTGAAACCATGGAAATATAGGGGAGACAGGCCACAGCGACTCAAAGACAAAGGTTTCACTCTATGTAAGAACTGCAATTTAATTGTAAACAAGTTGGGAGAGCAGAAACCTGATTGGATGAGGACTAACCAATCAGGAGGGATGGACCATGAGGTTATAAATGCCACCAGACCAGACATGCCCAGGCATCATCCTTGAAGAAGATGGCAGAGTTTGTCATCGAAACGTCAATTATAATTGATACCTGTACCCAGCTGGAAGGCAAAGAAGAGTTTATTTGTTATTTACAGCCTGTTAAACCAAACATAATGGAATTATTTTTGTAGCACTTGCTTGTTTATTTACTAAATATTAAGCAGAAAACTTCTTTTGAAAGAAAATATAAAACTGTAGAATAAAAAGTCAACAGCCAGAATTTATCACTGCATTTGGCAATCCAAATAACATTTGGCACAGGAATGTTTTGTGTGGAATTGCTGATACATTTAAGAGATATGCATGGGGGGTTTTAAATTGTAGTTCTGAGGTTTTGTGATGTGGAGAGTCCTATTCCCACATATGAAATATACTGTTCATTTTAGATAGAAACTGCTGAAATACAAAAACCTTTGAGGGGGTATTTTTGGTCAATGTGAAATGGCATTCTCTTTGCATGTACAGTGTCTATTTGCTTGTACGGTGTCTATTTTCCTCTTGAAAAATCTAACCTCATGATGGAGCTGCACCCTGAGATTTGACTCTTTATTCTCAGTGGCTGATAAACAATGAAAGTTTACCAGTATAATCTACAAATGGCCAGAGTTCAGCCAGCATAAATATATTAGTAATCGCAGTGTTGATCCAAGCTGGGTTGGAAAATGATTTGAGTAATACCTAAACTGATTTTGAGCTTTTTGTTGTGACTGCAGTAATGTGAGAAAAAGTGTTGATGTATTTTTAGTAAACCGTACAAGTTCTGCAGCGACAGTTACACCAAATGATCCGAGCTTTCACTTTTCCTCGAAATACCCATAAATAGTCAAGGGAAAAATGTGCTTTCATTGAATTTATATGGGCCACCCAGGAAAGATTGGTGGCCTTATGGAATTTTAGAGGATAACCAAATAACTCACCGGGCCAGTTCTATAGGAATTTAGTGCCTCAGGGTATAATTGAAACAACTTTTCTGAGGAATGTCCTCATAATTGTTGTATTAGTTACTTCAGAACAAGAGTGGAAGTAAAGCAATCCTTGCTGCCAAAGGAGGCACAGTGGCAGAGCTGGCACAACTGCCAGCAACCACTGCAGAGATCTGGCTTCAATTGTGAATTCTGCTGCTGTCTGCATGGAGATTGCACGGTCTCCCTCTGACCCTGTGAGCTCCCTCCAGGTGCTTTGCTTTCTTCTATCTGCCAACAATGTGGTTAGAATTTTATGTGGCTACTGTAAACTTCAAGAACTACAGCAGAAAGTAATCACAGAGGCCTCTCAATCAACACCAAGAAGACAGAAAGCATGGTCATCTCCAGAAAGACAAACATCCCACAATGTGTGATCAAGATCGGAAATACAAACATCAAACAAGTCAACAAATTCAAATATCTTGGCAGCCTAATAACAAGTAATGGCAGGTGCGACACAGATATCAAATACAGAATAGCAATGGCGAAAGAAGCTTTCCAAAAAATGAAGACCATATTAACAGACAGAAAGATGAGCACGTACACTAAAAACAGAATACTGCAGTGCTACATTTATTCTATCCTGACTTATGGAAGTGAATGCTGGACCATTTCTCCAGCAATGGAAAAGAGACTGGAAGCAGCTGAATTATGGTTCTACAGGAGGATGTTAAAAATATCATGGACCACACACACATCAAATGAAGAAGTTCTCAGAAGAGCCCAAGCAGTTCGATCTCTTATTCTTGGTATGAGTGAAAGACAACTCAGATTCCTAGGACACACCATGCGGAAAGATGAACTAGAAAAACTCATACTCTCTGGAAAGACTGAGGGGAGCAAACCTAGAGGAAGACCTCGGCTTATGTACATCAAAAGCATAGCCAGGTGGCTACACATCGAGGAAATGGAAGTCATCCAAAAAATGAAGGATAGATCTATATGGAAAACCATGGTCACCAAAGTCCACATCAGATATGGTACCTAGACAGATAGACTGTAAATTATCCCAAGTGTAAGGCTGAGTGGCAGATTCTGGGAGATGCTGGGAATGTAGGAGGCGTTGTGACTCTGGGCCAAAGGGCCTGTCTCCTATTTGCTTTTCTCCACAGCATTGTGACTCTGGAGATCTCCTTCCTCAGAGTAGGAACGTGGCAGCTGACGGTCACAGCTGTCAGAGAGGTGAGAGGTCACAGAAGGCCCATAGCTTACAACAACCACTATTCTGAAAGTAAGGCACCTGAAATCTGGTTTTCTTCATTATCACACGTAATGCTTTAGATGTAGGGTTATCACTGCAGATTATGGACATCCAGACCATTAGCGCCAGCGGGCAGCTGTTACCTGAGAAGTAATCGCTGGAGTAGAAGTTCACAGCCAATAACCACGTTCCTGCAGCATACACTCTATTCCAAGCTCTGTCCTGGGGCAAGATCATTAGCTGGACAGAGGAAAGTTTCAAGTCTGTTCTCAAAACTTTCCTGAGCTCCTGGAAATCCTTGGCCCATGATGCTTAAAGTGAATGAGGGCCAAGTAACCATATAGACCGCTCATCCACCTGTCCCAACCCATCATATTGTTGTTTGATTGTTGTGGTTTTGTATTGTTATATTTATGCTCTATTCTTGGTTGGTGCAGCTGTAATGAAACCCAATTTCCCTCAGGATCAATAAAGTATGTCTATGTCTATGGAATAATCCCTGTTCCCACAACCATCCATTCAGGCACCACAGATCAGGAATGGAGGCAAGACATATTTGTTTCCAAAAGACTGCCTGAGGAATAGCTCATGCAGCATTGGAGTGCAGTCAGGCTGACAACAGCAATCAGCTGCAAAGAACCTTCAGAGTTCTGCATTCATGCTTGCTTGCACAGGAATCCCAAACTTCCACACAGTAATGGAAATAAATGCCGACAGTTTCATGTGGAACCACTTTCCCTCATGGAAATATCAGGCCATTATTTCCAAAACAAGTGAAGTCTGATTTTATATTATTTTGCACAGTGTAAATGCTGGTTTGAATCACATAACTAATATAGTGCCATTTCAGAATTATTCTTTGAAATCTGAAAATAATGTTAATACTTATTTAACTCAATGCCTTCAGTGTCATTTCTTTAGCATTTTATACTTCCAAAAGTATCCTTCATGATAGATGTTTTGTTACATAACATTCAGACAAAAATTCTTTGCTATTGTTTAAACTTATGGTAATAATGGCACTGGTTACATAAAAACGCTTGCACTATAGACTTAGATCAAATTAGATTAATGGAATAAAGGAACGGGTTACAGAAAATAAGTCGAAGAATAGACTTGAAGTTGAATGATCTGAAATAAAAGAATATTGCAGATTCTGTAAATCTAAAATAAAATAAAACAAAATACTGGAAACACTCAGAAGGTCAGAATGTGAAAAAGAGGAAGTTGATGTTTCAGGTCAAAAACTGTTGGTATGATGGAGGAGAATAAACCGCCCAACACCAGCATTCCCTTCCTTTTCATTCTTCACCGAGACATCGTTTATCTGATACCTTTCGTAAAACTCACTTCAGATTCAATTACCTCTCCTCCCACTGCAATTCTATGTTTGCCTGTTCTTTTAACAATCACATTTAATGACTGAATAAAAATGATTTTATGTTATTAATGATTTTCATTATTTCTCTATTTCCCTCTCTGCTATAAAACACTCTATTCATGATTTTGATGCATTCGATTTCAACATTTTTTTTGCTGGTAGAACTTGCCAGAAAAACGAAACAAATTCTCATGTTCTCTTTTCATCCTGTCATTCTGGCCACAGATAGATTTAATCTGAAATTACAGGTTGGATATTGTAGGAGTGCAGGTAGAGGAAAGAATTTAGGGAAGGGGGAATAAAACTGCTTTTGCAAAGTTACTGACAATGTCATTCTTGATGAACAATTGAAGTATTGACAAGTACGAAGACATTGATTTTATTCTCCTTAACTTTGGCCTTCCTTCCTTTTTCATGTCAGGCTACACATAGGTGTTAACATTCTATCTGCAATATTTAACCCCATTTTGAAAGCAAGGCATCCGAGATTTAAGTAGCTTTATATGGAAGCTGGAACGAATGTTACAGCTCCAAATGCCCAAGCAAATTCCATCCCAGTGAATGGATCATAATCTGAACAGTTCAGAAGTCAGAAATAAGACCATGATACCATAAAGCCATAAGGTCTCTACTTTCTACGAAGGCTGAGAAAAGTCTATCTCCCACTCCCCATCCTCACCATATTCTACAGAGCAACACACGTCAAAGTTGCTGGTGAACGCAGCAGGCCAGGCAGCATCTCTAGGAAGAGGTACAGTTGACATTTCAGGCTGAGACCCTTCGTCAGGACTAACTGAAGGAAGAGTGAGTAAGAGATTTGAAAGTGGGAGGGGGAGGGGGAGATCCAAAATGATAGGAGAAGACAGGAGGGGGAGGGATGGAGCCAAGAGCTGGACAGGTGATTGATAAAAGGGATACGAGAGGATCATGGGACAGGAGGTCCGGGGAGAAAGACGGGGGGGGAGGCGGGGAACCAGAGGATGGGCAAGGGGTATAGTCAGAGGGACAGAGGGAGAAAAAGGAGAGTGAGAGAAAGAATGTGTGTATAGATTCTACAGAGGTTGTATTGAGAGCATCCTGAGCAGTTGCATCACTGCCTGGTTTGGAAATTGCACCATCTCGTATTATCGCAAGACCCTGCAGCAGATAGTGAGGTCAGCTGAGAAGATCATCGGGGTCTCTCTTCCCGCTGTCACTGACTTTTACACCACAGTCTGCATCCGCAAAGTGGCATTGTGAAGGACCCCACACACCCCTCATAGAAAATCTTCTCCCTCCTGCCATCTGGCAAAAGGCACCGAAGTATTCGGGCTCTCATGACCAGACTATGTAACAGTTTCTTCCCCCAAGCCATCAGACTCCTCAATACCCAGAGCCTGGACTGACACCAACCTACTGCCCTCTACTGTGCCTATTGTCTTGTTTATTATTTATTAGTATTTATTGTAATACCTGCACTGTTTTGTGCACTTTATGCAGTCCTGGATAGGTCTGTAGTCGAGTGTAGTTTTTGTGTTTTTTCTTACGTAGTTCAGTGTAGCTTTTGTATTGTTTCATGTAGCACCATGGTCCTGGAAAACATTGTCTCGTTTTTACTATGCTCTGTACTAGCAGTTATGGTTGAAATGACAGTAAAAAGTGACTTGACTTGACTTGAGTTGAGGTATAGGAGCAGAATTTGGCCACTTGGCCCATTGTGTCTGCAAACAGAGCTCCCACCCAGCTGAAGATGAATGCAGCTCTGCAGTAGGTGGCAAATCAACCCCAACAGTCCCACAGTAGGGTAACGGTTAGCGTGAGTCTACTGCAGCTCGGAGCAGCGGAGTTCAATTCCAGCACCGCCTGAAAGCTGTTCTCCCCGTGGCCATGTACGTTTCCTCCAGATGCTCTAGTTTTGTCCCACAGTCCAGGGATATACTTGTTAGAAGGTTAATTGGTCATTGTAAGTTACCTTACGATGAGGCTACTGTTAAATAAGTGGGTTGCTGGACATTGCAGCTTGTAGGGGCAGAAGGGCCTGTTCTGTCTTGTATCTCTAAATAATAAAATATAAAACAATAAATGCTTGTTTGTATGTGCAGGCCGTATGTAGGTGAAACTGGGGAGGACCTGTCCTCTGTAGTTTAGCGATATAAATGATTTACCAAGGCTGGATTTGAGAATATCATGTCGAAAATTAATTTCATGAGAATTTCAGTCACTTCAAACTTATGATCACTGTAGCAATTTATTCAAATAGTGAAACTTAGATAAAAGTTTGTGTTCTTTATTTTAGATAGTTCTGTTGTCCTCAATTCGAGTTAATGAGGCCGTTCTTTAACGTATAGATTGATCTTTCAACTTGATGCTGATAATATATTTCTGGGGAAGGTAATATTAACTGAACTTAACAAAATTTTGGCTTGCCTCAGCATTCACCTGCAAATATCTTGAATGTTTCATGAATAGTGTATTACAGGAATTCTAAAAAGAGTATAATCCACATCAGTTGCTCTGTTTTGATCAATTTTGTTTGTGCTCTGCCCCATTGAGCAGGAATAAAAAGCTTTTAACATGTGCGAGTATAATAATTCTTCTCCAATCATTGTAAGATTATAATGGGGAAACGCTTTGATGTGGAAACAATTCAGTCAAGTGCAGCAGTGTTGTTTTTCCTGGTATGTTCTATTCGTCTATCTATTCATCTTTTTCCTATTACGCATTCTGGGAGTGGCAGAACCATTCCATTTTTGAAATTTTTCAACGATTAGCAGAATAGTTATTTCAATCTAAAGATTGTTAGTTCTAAATAGAAAGAAAGTTTATGACAAGTTTATAATTTTTTTTATAGCGTGTTGCATCAGACAGTCAGCCATTCTTGTCTGGCACGTGGTGTCAGGATTGGTCTCCTTTCGGATTAACCGGGTCACGACATGAACGTTCCTGACTCGACCCTTGTTTTTTACGAGGCTGAGTGGCTAGCTCGACCCTCAACCTGGCACGATGGAAAGCGTGCTCGGGCGCTGGCCCGACTTGGATTCGAACTCGGGAGCCTTCGCTCTGGAGTCCGGCACTGATGTCATTGCGCCACCAGCCGCCCAGCTTATAATTATATAACACAGTTAATTATACGATTTTGTTGCACTTGGGGAAACCATCAAAGAGCACTTTCAGCCTAGCTGAATAATTCTAATGTTCGATCTTCCAAATTTGGAGGATGGCCATCTTTACACAGCAACAGATAATTTTCAGATCTGTTTAACCTGATAATCATAAACAGCCTCCAATGCAGCATAAAAGATCTTTGCATGATATTCATTCGTGGTTTAAAAAATAAGTCTAGAGAAAGATCTCAGCATAGATGAAGGATGCAAAGGATCAATATTTTTCTCTAAAATCAATAAAATTTCAGACTACAATATTTATGTGAATAAAGCATTAGCGAGGGAAGAATTTAGGTAAGGGGGTTTCAAAAAATTAAACAGACATAATGCAGATGGATTTTAAAGGAGGCAAATGCCTAGAAATCTCAAGATTTTAAGCAAAAGATCGATAGTGAAATGAGAACAAGACTTTATTATACTCAAATCACATCATTAAATATTTGTTGTGCATGATGTATCAATACTCAGAGCCCATCGAGCTTGCATATATGGAATATAGAATTATAGAAACATTTGGAGTAGCTCATTCAGCCTTTTGAATCCACTCTACCAGTCAATACATTGAGAGCTAATTCTCTATTTCAATACCACATTCTTGGTCTCTTGCCATTCCCTATACACCTGAATGAATTTTCTATCTAAACATTAATCCATCGCCTTCATTACTGTAAAATAAAAGCAGAAAACACAGCCAGTCAGGCAGTATCTGTGGAATGATAGGGGATAAGTGTACCTTAAGTTGTAGAGAAAGTTGGGAAGTGATGGATAGGAGAAAGGGAGTGATGAAAGAGACAGCTTTATACTTTAGATTTCTTCGTCTGTTATTTGTTTGAATTTCAGGGTAAACATTCTCCTTGCATCTCACCTTTTGGAATTTTGAGATGATTTCTCAGTTTTTATGTCATTCCGGGGATCAGCCTGATTTATCTTCAATGCACTCCCAATGTGGCTCCCTTCTTGGCAAAGACTGCATATAGTACTGTAGGTGTACGTAGTTGTACCCAAGACCCTGTATAATTTTAGAGAGACATCTTATCCTGTACTTCATGAAGATCAATGTGCCATTTATCTGAACTATTTGTTGAACATACCTTTTGTGTCCAATAACACACATATGCCTTTGTACATTACTGTTTCCTGATCTATCATGTTTAAATAATATTCTACCTTGCTGCTTTCCCTACAAAAAAAGATGACCTCACACTTATCTGTATTTTACCTCAACTGTTTGTAATCTAAATTACCTTGAATTCTTTTCACATCTTTTTATTTTATTCATTGAGATACAGCGTAGAATAGACCCTTCCAGCCTTTCGAGCTGTGCTGCCCAGCAATTCCTCCCCCCCCCCCCAAGTTTTAACCCAGGCTTTGATCACAGAACAATTTACAAAGAACTTCTAACCTACGTTTGTACTAACTGGTGTGTCTTTGGATTGTGGGAGGAAATCAGAGCACCCAGGGAAGGGCCATGCCTTCCACGAGAAGGGTATATAGACTCTGTACAGATGACATCAGAATTTAACTCCAAACTCTGATGCTCTGAGCTGTACTAGAATCATACGAACTGCTAATCAACTGTAATGCCTATCTTCTTCCCAACTCACAATTCTACCTATTCTTGGAATGTTGGCATACTTAGAAAAATGAAACCTGCCAACCCATCATTGAAACGAATCACAAATTGTCTCAAGGTAGAGCTGGCAATCAGAGTTAATTCATTGTAATTACAAAAGAACGTCAGTGGCTTGTCTGAGTACAGAGTGAGAAGTAACAAAGTACCATTCTCAAAACTAGGGCCCCATGATTAGTGCTTATCAGGCATCTGTTTAAATCATACAAGTAACACAGAATCCCCAAGCTTATCAACCTTAAAGAGAGGGACTGCATTACAAAGACCAGTTTCTCGAGAACAACATGAGAAACTCCAAACTCTAAACAATTAATACTTCTCGTTAAATAACAATTAACCAATTCATGTGCGTTAAAAACCTCAGAGCCAAATGCTCTCCAGTGCCCTGCACAACCCCAAAGAGCTAATTACATAAATATCTGGGATCCAAACACTGATCTATGTGGTATCCCTCTAGATACTCAGCGGAGGCCCCGCTTCAGGCACATCCATAATCAAAGATCCACATAATCCATCTTCTTCGGACAGGAGGTACAGAAGTCTGAAGTCCCACTCGTCCAGGTTCAAGAACAGCGACTTCCCTTCAGCTATTCAGTTTTTGAACCAACCGCACAACACCCATCACCCATCACCCATCACTGGAGCTTAGCAACACCATGACAACTTTCATCACTTGGAACAAGATTTATTTTTTATTTTAACATTAACTCTGTACTTTTTTTGGCAAATTGTTCTCTCTCTCTTTTTAAATAGTAGAGTTACATTTGGCACTTTTCAATCTACAGAAAAGATTCTATAATATATTGAGGTTTGGAAGATAGCAAGTAATGCATCATCTATTCATGCACTTGATAGTTTCTTAATCTAGAATAAAATCCTTCACACAACATGTACAGAAGCTCAAATCATGCAAATTTATTCCAGGGCACTTTGCAGTCGATCTCTGGAACTTTACTTTTATAATAATATAGCAGCCCAGGGAGCAATTAATTACATAGCATAATATTAAATAGCCTGACAGCTATACAATACTGTTTCCAACCTGTATTATGTAAACTTTTGAGGAATGGAGGTTAAGAGTTTATACGTTTATGGTGTCAGGTTTATACAATTTTCTGCTGACAGAGCAACAGCCATTCACTCGTGGAAGCTGTTCCTGTATAAAGATAATACTGTATTACATCACAAGACGATAAGACATAGAAGCAGAATTAGGCCATTCAGCCCATTGAATCTGCTCCACCATTCCATCATGGCTGCTTTATTATCCCTCTCAACCCTGTTCTCCTGCCTTCTCCCCCATAACATTTGACATACGTATAACATGAAAAGAAGCGGTTCCAACATTGAACCCTGAGGAACACCACTAGTCACTGGCAGCCAACCAGAAAAGGCACTCTTTTTTCCCCACTCATTGCCTCCTGCAAGGAAGCCAATCCTCTATCCATGCTAGTAACACCATGGGGTCCTACCTTGTTTAGCAGCCTCATGTGTGGCACCTTGTCAAAGACCTTCTGAAAATCCAAATAAAAAACATCCACTGATTCTCCTTTGTCTATCCTGACCGTTATTTCCTCAAAGAATTCCAACAGATTTGTTAGGCAAAATTACCCTTTCAGGGAACCATGCTGACTTTGGTCAATTTTATTCTGTGCCTCCAAATACCCTGAACCATCCTTAGTAATCCTTAACATCCATGCTTCCTTTGATGTTAAGCTCTCAATGATAATCTTCTTTCAACCACGACTCAGTGTTGCCCTTAACGTCATACCTGTCAATACCTAACTGATCATTTACCTTATTCTGTATATAGTGTGCATTCAAATATAACACCTTTTTTCCCATATCCATCACCCTTTTCAATTTTGCTCCCATGTTATACTTCACCTCATCCCACAGAATGTAATTTTGCCCCATTACCTGCCTGTCCTTCCTCACAGTCTTACTACAGATTCCAGGTACCAATGGCCCCATCCTCAGCCCGACCCTATCACTCCAGTTCCCATCCCGCTGCCAAATTAGCTTAAGCCCTCCACCACAGCTCCAGACTAAATTTGCCCACAAGATTATTAGTCCCCCTCCAGCTCAGGTACAAAAGGTCCTTTTTGTGGAGGTCATACCTTCCCCAAAAGATCCAGGCATGTGAACCCCTGCCCCCTGCCACCTCAGCCACACGTCCATCTGCCAAATCATCCTGTTCTACCCTCACACAGGCAACAGTCCAGAGATTACCCTAGAGGTCCTGCTTTTCAGATTTCCACTGACCCCCTATATTCTCTTTTCAGGACCTCCTCCCTTTTCCTACCTATACCGTTGGTACCAATATACACCACGACTTCTGGCTGCTCACTCACCCTCTTTAGAATGCTTTGGACCTGATAAGACCATAAGACCACACGACATAGGAGCAGAATTAGACCATTTGGCCCATCGAGTCTGCACTGCCATTCAATCATGGTTGATCCTCTTTTTTCCTCTCCTCAGACTCACTCCCTGGCCTTCTCCCCGTAACCTTTGATGCTGCATCCAATCAACAACCGATCAAGCTCCGCCTTAAATACACCCAACAATCTGGCTTCCGCAAATTTACCACCCTCTGGCTAAAGAAATTTCTCCGCATCTCAGTTTTAAATGGATACTCTTCTATCCTGAGGCTGTGCCCTCTTGTCCTAGACTCCCCCGCCATGGAAACATCCTTTCCACATCTACTCTGTCTAGGCCTTTCAACATTCGAAATGCTTCAATGAGATCCCCCCTCATCCTTCTGAATTCCAGTGAGTACAGATCCAAAGCTATCAAATGTTCTTCGTATGATGAACCTTTCATTCCTGGAATCATCTTTGTGATCCCCGTCTGAACCCTCTCCAATGCCAGCTCATCTTTTCTTAGATAGGTAACCGTTAGTCTCATGAAACCATGGGTTTGCACCTTGGAGAGTTTCCAGGGCACAGGCCTGGGCAAGGTTGTATGGAAGACCAGCAATTGCCCATGCTGCAAGTCTCCCCTCTCCACACCACCAGTGTTGTCCAAGGGAAGGGTATTAGGACCCATCCAGCTTGGCACCAGTGTCGTCGCAGAGTAATGTGGGGTTAAGTGCCTTGCTCAAGGACACTCACGCTGCCTCAGCCAAGGCTCGAACTAGCGACCTTCAAATCACTAGACGAACGCTTTAACCATTTGGCCACTTATCCTTTTCTTAGATAAGGAGCCCAAAACTATTCACAATACTGAAGGTGAGATTTCACCAGTATCTTATAAAGCATCAGCATTACATCCCTGCTCTTATGTTCTAGATCTCTTGAAATGAATGCTAATATTGCATTTGCCTTCCTCACTGCTGACTCTACCTGTAAGTTAACCTTTAGGGTGTTCTGTACAAGGACTCCCAAGTCCCTTTGCATCTCAGATTCCTCATTTAGATAATAGTCCGCTGATTTATTTCTTCTACCATTTGAAACACAATTTTCCGACATTGTGTTTCAGTTGCCACTTTCTTGCTCATTCTCCTAATCTGTCTAAGTCCTTCTGCAGCCTTCCTGTTTCCTCAACACTACCTGCCCCTCCACCAATATTTGTGTCATCTGCAAACTTGATAAGAAAGCCATCTATTCTATCATCTAAATCATTCATATACAGCATAAAAAGAAGTGATCCCAACACCGGCCACTACGGAACACCATTCGTCACTGGCAACCAACCAGAAAAGGATCCTTTTATTTCGCAGCCTCCTATCAATCAGACAATGCTCTAACCATGCCAGTAACTTTCCTGCAGTACCGCTATTTCCTATCAGGGATCTGAGACATCCTCCACTCTGACTCCGTGGAGGCAGCATACCATCTGGGTGTCTCCTTCAGGTCCTCTAACTATGGAATCCACTATCACAGCTGCACTTCTCTGTTACCCCTCCTCCCCACCCCACAAAGCCAGTCTCAGTGCCAGACACGTGACCACTGGGCGTTTCTCTACACAGTTCTCCCCTCACAAAGACACGTGACCACTGGGCATTTCTCTACACAGTTCTCCCCTCACAAAGACACGTGACCACTGGGCTTTCCTCTACGCTGTTCCCACCACCCCCCCCCACCCCACCCCATCAAGAGCATCCAAAGTGGTATACTTTTTATTGAAGGAAATTTCAACAGGCGTGCTCTGCACTGGTTACCCGCCCCTTTCCCTCTCCTGTCGGTCTCTCAGTCATGTTGGTAACTACCCCCCTGTATGTCCTTTCAATCACCCCCTCAGCCTCTTTAATGATCTGGAGTTTATCCAGCTCCCTAACACAGTCTGATAACTGGAGGTCTCCCTGCCTTCCCACATCCCACAAGATGAGCATTCCACACTCCTGCTTGGCATCCCCACTGCTCAGCCTGGGCAATAAGAAAGATAGGAAGAAAATTAAAATTTAAAAACTCTACCTACAGCATTTGCCTCTGCTTGTCAAAGACTTTATGAGCCAAAGTCTGAGACCCCAACTCTAAGATAATGGCTGCTCCACTTAAACCTAGCTTCTTTCTATTGGCTCTTGGCTAGTGCCTAACATGCAGAATACAATGTGTCCTTGGGGACTGGGTTCACACAATACCCCCACGGGCACTGCTTGTCTCTTTTGAACTCTCCTCCTGCTACACAATCCAACATTTCCTTGGGAGCTGTGGTGCACAGAATGATGACTGTCACTTGCAGTGTATCATTATTTACAGATTGCTACTGTACATAACGAGGGAAGTTTACTTCCCATTTTGACAGCAATCAGAAGCTATGGATTGTTCCAGGAGTGTTGGCTTCCCAGTGCTTCAGAGAATGAAAGATTGTGCTCTGCTCTCCACATATGAACCTGAAGCTCTTCACACACCACAAAGGCTTACTGAAAGTACAGATTGTATAAAACCAGCAACACAATAGGGTCAATACCATCAGGCAACTCACATGGCACAGTCTGCTAAAGCAGTCTTTTGTGTTCACCATTTTAAACTGGTGCACAATAGGTCTTCTGGGACAAATCCCATTCTTGACTGCATATTCCATTCTAGCCCTCTGGTTATATGAGACATAACAACTGCAGAAGCAGCCAAGGAACTACCATGGAGCTTCTGGTCACTGTCATTGGGGTCCCCACAATGGCAACCTGCTCAGTTGGTAGCTTGCAGTTTCTCCAAAGAGTATCTCACATTATTATCTCTATCAGAATATGTAAACTGGTCAAAATGTGAACACAGGCCTTGTGTCTAGTAAAATACTGTGAGGAAGAAGGGGAGGAAGATACCAGTGAATGTCCCTCAGTGAATTTTCTATTAAGGTGTGTCTTACACACCATGGTCCTCCACCTCCACCTGAGTCCAGAGCAGGAACAGACAAGCTGTCTATTCCTGAGTGCAATCATAGATATTGTCACTATTTGGAGAGAGAATTGGCAATTTACTTTTATTTCACAAGGGGGTCTGACTTCACCATCTTCATTTGGAAGACTCACTATTTTCTTTGGTATTCAAATATTATTATGTAAGAGAATACTCAGTGGCTACATTATTTGGTACATCGTGTCCCCACCCACTTCAGGGTTTAATGTATTGTGTATTCAGAAATGCTCTTCTACACTCCACTCTTGTAATATGTGGTTATTTGAGTTACAGTGTGTGCCATTGCTATTATTAAGGAGAAGATGTTTGGGAAGCTGAAGATAGATACGTCACCTGGACTAGATGGTGTACTCCCCGGGGTTCTGAAAGAGGTGACTGAAGAGATCATGAGGCATTAGTAATGATCCTTCAAAAATCAATAGATTCCTGAGGACTGGAAAATTGCAAATGTCACTTCACTGTTTAAGAAAGGAGGGAGCCAGAAGAAAGGGAATGATAGGCCACTTAGCCTGACCTCATTGGTGTAGCACATGAGGTTGCTTAACAAGACAAGAGCCCTTGGTGATTCTGGCATGGCTAGAAGATTAGCTGACTGGCAGGAGGCTAAGAGTGGGAATAAAGGGGGCCTTTTCGAGTTGGTTGCCGGAGAATAATGGTGTTCCTGATGTTGAGACCCCATCTTTTCACATCATATGTCAATGAACTGGGTGAAGGAATTGATGGCTTTCTGGCTATGTCTGCAGATGATACGAAGACAAGTGAAGGGACAGGTAGTGTTGAGGAAGCAGACTGTCTGCAGAAGGACATAGATTTGGAGAAAGGGCAAAGAAGTGGCAGATGAAATGTAACAAAGGGAAGTGTATGGCCATGCACTTTGGCAGAAGAAATAAAGGCATAGACTATTTTCTAAATGGGGAGAAAATTCAAAAATCAGAGGTGCAAAAGGACTCAAGAGCCCTTGTGCAGGTTCCTTAAAGGCTAAATTGCAAGGTGAGTGAGTGGTAAGGAAGGCAATTAAAATGTTTAGCATTCATTTCAAGAGAGCTGAATATAAAAGCAAGGATGTAATTCTGAGGCTTTATAAGGCATTGGTCAGACCACACTTAGCATTTTGTCAGTAGTTTTGATGTGCTGGTGTTAGAAAGGATCTAGAGGAGGTTCATAAGAATGATTCCAGGAATGAAAGGATTAACATACGAGGAGCATTTGATGGCTGTGGGCCTGTACTCATCAGAGTTTAAAAGAATTGAGGGGGGAGAGATCTCATTGAAACTTATTGAATATTGAAAGGCCTGGATAGAGTGGATGGCATGTGGCTAAGTGGTTAAGGTGTCGGTCTAGTGATTTGAAGGTTGCTAGTTCAAGCCTCAGCTGAGGCAATGTGTTGTGTCCTTGAGCAAGGCACTTAACCACACATTGCTCTGCGACGACACCGGTGCCAAGCTGTATTGGCTCTAGTACCCTTCCCTTGGACAACATCGGTGGTGTGGAGAGGGGAGACTTGCAGCATGGGCAGCTGCCAGTCTTCCATACAACCTTGCCCAGGCCTGCGCCCTGGAAACCTTCCAAGGCGCAAATCCGTGGTCTCACGAGACTAACGGATGCCTATAAGGATAGAGTGGATATGAAGAGGATGTTTCTTATGTTGGGGGAGTCTAGGACCAGAGGGCACAGCCTCAGAATAAAGGAACATCCATTTAGAACAGAGATGAGAAAAAATGTCTTTAGCTGGAGGGTGGTGAACTTGTGGAATTCATTGCCACAGGTGGCTATGGAGGCCAAATAACTGGGTATATTTAAGGTGGAAGTTCAAAATGCATTTATCAAAGTATGTATTCATTATACAATCTTGAGAATCGTCTCCTTAAAGGCAGCTACAAACAAGAAACCTAAAAAGAACCCATTAAAAAATACTAACAACATCTAAAATACAGAAAGAGGGAGAGAAAAAAACAACTAAAGAAACAAAACTTCTTGATTATTCAGGATGTCAAAGGTTATGGGAAGAAGGCAGGAGGTTGAGGTTGAGAAGGACAATACATTACCTATGCTGGAATAGTGGAACAGATTTGATGGGCCAAATGGCCTGAAGCTACACCTATGTCTTTTGGTCTTGTGCTCTTACTGCTGCCTTCCTGTCAGTTTGAACCTGTCTGGCCATTCCTCTGACTTTTCTCATTTTCACTGCATACTGGATTTTTTTTTGTTTTTCACTCTGTCTCTGTAAACTCTAGAGCCTGCTGTGTACAAAAATCCCAGGAGATCAGCAGTTCCTGAGATACTCAAACCACCCCGTCTGGCACCAACAATCATCCATGGTCAAAGTCAATTTGATCAATTTCCTTTCTCATTCTAATGTTTGGTCTGAACATCAGCTGAACTTCTTGATCATATCTGCATGCTTTTATGTATTGAGTTGCTGCTAAATGATTGGCTAATTAGATATTTGCATTAATGAGCAGGTGTAAGGTGTTCCTAATAAAGTGACCACCGAGAGAGGCTGTCATTGTAAGGGAATCAGCTCCTTCGTCAGTCTGTTCAACGTCTCTCATAAAGTTGGCTGCTGCATCTTTAAAGTTCAGTACAACTGTAAAGGCACTGAAATGTGCTCTGTGCTTACGTTTGTTGCTGCCATGTAGATAATGAGTAAGTCTTTGTTCTCGCCTCTGTGATTGGAGCCCAAAGACACCAAACAATGCATTCAACTTTCATCTGTGCAGCTTCAATCATAATGAACAATGTTCTGTAGTACTCTCTTTGACTGCAGCCCAAAAGTTCCCAACAGTGCTCAGTGCCTGTCTTTAGAAACACAGGCAAAGAAAGACAAAACAGTGTCCTGTACGTGCCTGGCAATGAACACCTCCATTGTGAAGTCTCGACATTTCCCCTTAACCTTGAATAACATCACCACCATCCGGCAGTGCTCTATGGATTACCATTGACCAGAAACTGACCTAAGCCACTCATTTAGTTATTAAGTCAGCAAGAGCACATCAGAGCCTTGTTCCCTCAAGGGCCTTGATGGCTTACTGAGCAGAACATAGGCCACGTTTGTGCGCTTCTCTAAAGAATGAACAAAGCTTTCTAGCCTCAAGAACTATAACCTAAGACCAAAAATCGATATTCTTCATTCAGCCAATGTCAGCTGTAGCTTTGCCAGCCCCCTAGATTACGTCTAATGTTTGTCTGCAGTGCCTGTGAGTATCCAGCTGGTTTGCTGCAGCCTATTGGAGGGTGATGTCTGTCACAAGAAGGTAGGAACTATCAAAATCTGGAACTATGGATGCTTAAATTTCCGGATGTGAAACTTGTGGTTTAAGAGGTACTACCGAACGTGTGCAACAGCTCACTAGTAGTTCAAAAGACAAGAAATTTGACTAAAAACATTACTAATAACAATTAGTAAATTGTGGTAAACGATCACTGCAAACAATGAAGAAACTAGCGGAGGTGAAGCTGTAGGATGAGCCGTGTAGGTGTATCGCAAAGCCAAAGTCTGACATGTTTAAGGTGGGGTCACAGACGGAGCTGGTTTCACTGTTGGAATTGGAATGAACGATTTGGAGTGAGTCAATGCCGAAGAGTTTCAATGCTCATCCACCTAACCCGCGTGAGAGGTTGGATCACATCAGGCGCCGTGGTGAGTTAGCGAGATGAAGAAAACCTTCTGGCTACACGGCTCAAGCATATCGCTGCACTGGGATCCAGAGCCAAGAGAGAGGCACCCTCCACTGCCTGGGCCATTTAAACATCGATGCAGATAGTCTGGAAAGCCTCAGTGTCAGGACCGGAGGCAAAGGTTGAGCTAATTTTGTTTGCTCTCCTGCAAAGTTCATTCCTCTCTCTGCAGCACCAAGGCTGTTAACTGCTCCTACGGCCGTCAGCTCTGTGAGTTTCACTACATTTTTGCTCCGCTAATATAATGAACTGAGGTCGAGGCTTGGGCCTACTCTGGCCACCCCAGGAGTGGATCTAAGGACTCAGACTGACTCAGAATGCTGCTGTTTGCATGATGTGTGTGTGCTTTTCTTCCCTCTTTCTCAGCACAGTGGTTATAGTCTTTCTTTTTTTTAATTGGGTTCTTCGGGTTTCTTGCTTTGTGGCTGCCTGCAAGTAAACAAATAGTCATAGTCATACTTTATTGATCCCGAGGGAAATTGGGTTTTGTTACAGTTGCACCAACCAAGAATAGAGTATAAATATAGCAATATAAAACCATAAATAATTAAATAATAGTATGTAAATTATGCCAGGAAATAAGTCCAGGACCAGCCTATTGGCTCAGGGTGTCTGACCCTCCAAGGGAGGAGTTGTAAAGTTTGATGGCCACAGGCAGGAATGACTTCCTATGATGCTCTGTGTTGCATCTCGGTGGAATGAGTCTCTGGCTGAATGTACTCCTGTGCCCAACCAGTAAATTATGTAGTGGATGGAAGACATTTGTCCAAGATGGCATGCAACTTGGACAGCATCCTCTTTTCAGACACCACCGTAAGAGAGTCCAGTTCCATCCCCACAACATCACTGACCTGACGAATGAGTTTGTTGATTCTGTTGGTGTCTGCTACCCTCAGCCTGCTGCCCCAGCACACAACAGCAAACATGATAGCACTGGCCACCACAGACTAGTAGAACATCCTCAGCATTGTCTGGCAGATGTTAAAGGACCTCAGTCTCCTCAGGAAATAGAGACGGCTCTGACCCTTCCTGTAGACAGCCTCAGTGTTCTTTGACCAGTCCAGTTTATTGTCAATTCGTATCCCCAGGTATTTGTAATCCTCCACCATGTCCACACTGACCCCCTGGATGGAAACAGGGGTCACCAGTGCCTTAGCCCTCCTCAGGTCCACCACTAGCTCCTTAGCCTTTTTCACATTAAGCTGCAGATAATTCTGCTCACACCATGTGACAAAGTTTCCTACCGTAGCCCTGTACTCATCCTCATCTCCCTTGCTGATGCATCCAACTATGGCAGAGTCATCAGAAAACTTCTGAAGATGACAAGACTCTGTGCAGTAGTTGAAGTCCGTTGAAATCTCAATGTCGTATAATTTATACATTCTTTGATAATAAATGTGCTTTGAACCTTAGCATCTTGAATGTTAAATTTCTGCAAGGTCCACTCTTTGCCGAATGTTAGAGATGGCTCACCACAAGCTCTGCAGTAGTGAGGGAAGCGCTCCTCACAGATGCTTCACTATCCGTTAAACTGATGACTGACCTTTTACATCTCTTGATGTGCTGACGCTGGAGCGGGTTCAAAGGAGGATCCCGAAAATGATTCTGGGATTGAAAGGCTTATCATATGAGGAGTGGTTGATGGTTCTGGGCCCGTACACGCTGGAATTTAGGGGAATTGGGGGGGCTCATTGAAAGCTATCAAATATTGGAAGACTTTGATAGAGTGGATGTAGGGTGTTTGTTTCCTCCGCTGGGGGAGTCTGGAACCAGGGGCACTATCTCAGTACAGAGGGTCATTCCTTTAGAATTGACATGAGAAGGAATGAATCTGTGGAATTCATTGCCACAACCAGCTATGGAGGCCAAGTCATTAGGTATATTTAAAGTGGAGTTTGATAGGTTCTTAGTTTGTCAGGGCATGAAGGGATATGGGAGGAAAGGAGGACAATGGGGTTGAGAGAGAAATAGATCAGCCTTGATGAAATGGCAGAACAGATTTGATGGAGCAGAATTAGGCCGTTCGTCCCAATGTCTTATGGTCTTAAGATCTAACATCAATCATTCTCAGGCCTAGGTATAGACAATTGAACCTCCATTGCCTTCTTGGGTAGAGAAATATCATTATAAAGCAACAAAATTGATCATTTGTGTACATTTCAATGCAATAACCATAATTATCTATTAGAACAAAATCTATATAAAAGCCATTGGATGAGCCACTCTATCAATGTATAAGGTAATTGTTTTATAGGCTTCTGACAATGTATGGATTTTACTCAATCTGGAATATGATAATGCCCTTTGTCTTTCAGTTATGTTTGAAATATGGGCAGTGCCTATGGAGTTCTACAAAAATGAAAATTTCTGATTAAATTTTAGATTCCAAAGTTACAAGCGTAAGGGGCTGGCTCCTTACCCCAAAACAGCCTGTTAGCTGATTTCTCCCTTAAGTCAGAGACATATATTTTCTGTAGAGGCTATATCATTTTATTCTATGTAACACACACAACATGCTGGAGGAACTCGGCAGGCCAGGCAGCATCTATGGAAAAGAGTACAGTCGACATTTCAGGCCGAGACCCTTCATCAGGACTGGAGAAAAAGATGAGGGGTCAGAGTTAGAAGGTGGGGGAGGGGGAGAAGGAAACACAGAGTGATAGGTAAAACCGGGAGGGGGAAAGGTGAAGTAAGGAGCTGGGGAATTGGATGGTGAAAGGGCTGGAGAAGGGAGTATCTATTGTGAGACGACAGAGGGGGGTGATAGGCAGGAGATAAGGTGAGAGAGGGAAGAGGGAATGGGGAAGGTGGGGGCCATTACCAGAAGTTTCAGAAATCGATGTTCATGCCACCAGGTTGGAGGCTCCTCAGGCGGAACATAAAGTGTTGCTCCCGCAGTCTGAGTGGTGTCTCATCACGACAGTGGAGGAGGCTATAGACTGGCATGTCAGGATGGGAATGGGAAGTGGAATTAAAATGGGTGCCATTTTATTGACTACTTACCTGAGTACTACTCATAACTAAAAACTACATCCAGTCACCAATACTGTGGTAACGTAGTGGTTAGTGTGACACTATTATAGCTCAAGGCGTCGGAGTTCGGAGTTTAATTCTGCTGCTGTCTGTAAGGACTCTGTACATACTCCCTGTGGAACCAGGGGGTTTTCCCCAGGAACTTCGGTTTTCTCCACAGTCCACAGGAGAATTTGCATAAAGTGAGATTTATGTAAATCAGGTAATTAATAATCTGGGGAGCCCTCGTATTTCCATATTAGTGCTGCCACGTTTATTATTCGTTCATCAATAAATCCCACACTGGGAAATGACATTTTTCTGACTTTTGGCAAGAAGACAGTCAAATTAAAGTTAATATTTCAAATTTGAGCCTGGAATAGCTTTTTGTGGAAGCAGGAGTGTCCTCATAAATACAAAATGGTTCTGTTTTCCATTGCAGCCATTGAGGAGTTCTGCATTCAGAAAATATTGACTGTACTGGGAGATGAATATCAACACAGTTGCTCTTTCTCCAGTCTGTCATTATGGCTTTCTTTTCGGAAAATGAGATTGATGGATTGCATTGTTCAAAAAAGACATGTTCTGATTGTGATAGTTTAATGGGTAAATACCACGTGTGATGTGCTACTTGGCCATGAACAACACAATGTTTTAACGCTCTCAGCAAAGATCTCCATATGGATCTGTATGAAAATTCAGCTGTTTGAAATGGAGCAGTTTATCTTAAAAATTATATTCTCAATGAGGAAAACAGAATATAGCTCAGGGGTTGGCCTTCACGTGTATGGTCCGATTTCAGCCCAAACCTGAATGTGTATGATCACATCCATCAGGTTTTCTGAGTGTTTTGAAGTTGCATGCTGTGTAACACAGTTTTAGCTGGTTACAAATCACCTCATAAAGTCTTCACAAAGTCACCAGCATTTATAGAGGGCTAACTGAGGTTAACACAATATTAGGAGCGTGCAATTCATACCAGCCTTGCTGGTGTAGGGTTTCTGTGGCAGCAGCGTTGTGAACACAAATGTCCCCATCCTGAGAGACAACACTGCATTCACACTGCAATCATCTCTTGCTCCTGCAGAAGTTGTTGCCCAGGTAACCGGCTCCCCCTTTCCACACATCTGATGAACCCAAAGGGACGACAGGGACCAATACAGTTTGGGACAAGCAGTGTCGCAGGAGTTGCCAGTCAGCATTGAACTCGATGTGGAACTGCCTTAGAGAAACCAGCCAGCTCCGGATTTCTCCCTCGGTGTCCACTGCTGAAGCCTTTCCCATCAGTGGGTATAGCAACAAAGCAGGGGAGGTTAGAAATCAGAGTTTTCCTTCTCCTGGATAAGCCGCCAACCACGGCTGAAGACCCCATCTGCCCAAAGCAAATGGTTTTAAAGCACCGATAACGCGCCTTTGCCCTTTCTCCTGTCAGTAGAAATGGTTCCGCCAGACTTCGTCACTAAGCCACCTTTGAAGGCCAGGAGCTGGGCTTGGTTGTCAGAGGGAATTTGTGCACATGCCGTTGAGAGCAAGGATATGACGAGCCACTTAATCCTGGAAGCATTTTCATGGACCTCCTTTCAACCCTCTCCAGTTTCAGCTCATTCTTTCTAAGATAAGGGCCCCAAACCTACTCACAATACTCCAAGTGAGGCTTCACCAGTGCTTTATAAAGTTTCAACAATACATCCTTGCTTTTATATTCTAGCCCTCTTGAAATGAATGCTAGCATTGCATTTGCCTTCTTCAATCCAGACTCAACCTGCAAATTAGTCTTTAGGGAATCCTGCCCAAGGGCTTTCGGGTCCCTTTGAATCTCAGTTTTTTTGTATATTTTCACCATTTAGAAAACAGTCAATCCTTTCTTCTGCCAAAGTGCATGAGCTCACTTTCTCACTGTGTTCCCTCTGCCATGTTTCTGCACAATCTGTCTTAGCCGCTCTATTTCCTCAAAACTACCTGTCCCTCGTCCCTCCACCTATCCTCATATCACCTGCAAACTTTGCAACAAAGGCTGTAATGTTGAGAATTTATAAAACACTGCTGAGGCGTCACTTGGACTATTGTGTGCAGTTTTGGGCCCCTTATCGTAGAAAGGATGTGCTGAAACTGGAGAGGATTCAGAGGAGGTTCGCGAAAATAATTCCAGAATTGGACAGCTTATATATGAAGAGCATCTGATGGCTCTGGGCCTGAATTCTCTGGAATTCAGAGCAATGAGGCATGACCGCATTGAAACCTATCAAATGGTAAAAGGCCTCGATAGAGTGAATGTCCAGAGGATGTTTCCTTTGGTGGGAGACCAGAGAACACAGCCTCAGAATAGAGAGGTGTCTTTTTAGAACAGAGATAAGGAGGAATATTTTAGCCAGAGAGTGGTGAATCTGCGGAATTCGTTGCCATAAGCAGCTGTGGGGGCCAAGTCTTTATGTATATTTAAGGTAGAGGTTGATAGGTTCTTAATTGGTCAGGGCATGAAGGAATATGTGGAGAAAGCAGGAGATTGAGGCTGAGGAAAAATGGATCAGCATGATGAAATGGTGGTGCAGACTCGATGGGCCAAATGGCCTAATTCTGCTCCTTGGTCTTATGGTCTCTACAGGTAGTGGGAGCTTATCCCCAGCTAGGACAGCCTTAAGGGACCTCTTGTGAGTTAAATAGGTGGATTGCTGTGCAGTGTAGCTTGTTGGGGAAGAAGCCAGAAAAAGATGGAACCTAGTAGGAGAGGACAGTAGCCTTCTACCATTTCCATTCCTATTTGCACATGTTGATCCATGGTGTTCTCCATTGCCACAACGAGACCACACTCAGGCTTGAGGAGCATCACTTCGTATTCGTCCAGGAAGCCTCCAACCTGATAGCATGAACATTAATTTCTCTAACTTCCTGTAATCTCTTCCCCTCTCCCTTTCTGTTTTTTTCCATTTCCCATTCTGTTTCCCCTCTCACCCCTTCTCTTCTCCTCATTTGCCCATCACCTCACTCTGCTGCCCCTCCTTTCCTCTCTTCCATAATCCACTGTCCTCTCCTTTCAGATTCCTTGTTCTGCAACCCTTCACCTCTTTCATCTATCACCTCCCAACTCCTTACTTTAAAGATAAGTAAGGGGGTTAAAAAATTAGTTTTATTTATCATCTGTATATGGTGACATCTACGTACCTTGATAATAAATTTACTTTGAACTTTGATACATAACTTTGACTCGCTGACCTTCAATTGCTTGAAGTGCTGCTGAAAAGAGAAGTGACAGTGATGTGGTTTTAGTTTTACAAGGTTTTCCAGGTGGTCTCTGCTTAAGATGAGAGCTGGCTGTTTATAGACAGCAGAGGGTTGTAACAAATCTCCAAACAAGTCATTGATATCTCCAATTGATTTTTGTAACTTTATTTTGTTTTGAAACCTATTTAAAATGTTGAAGCCTTTGACTCCGTTGTTCTTTATTCTCAGTGTGCTGTCGGTCATAAAGGATGGTGACTATCTGATGTACAACCAAGTAAAAGGCTGTCAACATGATTTTGTTTTATTGAATATTTGATGTTAAACAGTGATGGACCGTGGAAAGAGTTTTCAAACTACAACATGTAGCCACAGGAGTTCACTTTGTATTCCAACCAGTCAAGCCTAGTCAAGTCTCCAACATCTGCAGAATCTCTTGTGCAAAAGAACTGAGACAATGAGCTAAATATGACAAATGGATGACTGATAGAGACTGAGAACTCAAGACGGCTAAATTGTAGAATCTATATAAAGTCCAGAAAGCTGCACGTGCCCAGATGGAAGATGAAGAGTTTGCCCTTAAGCTTACATTGTACATCACTGTGACAGCATAGCAGAAGTTTCTTAGCTAGCTGGTGAATCTGAGGAACTCATTGCCACACACAGCTGTGCAGACCAAGTTATTGGGTAAATTTAAGGCGGAGGTTGATGGGTTCTTGATTAATCAGGGCATCAGAGGTTACAGAGAGAAGGCAGAAGAATGGGGTTGAGAGGGATAATAAATTTAGCTATGGTGGCAGTGTAGACTCCAGAGGCCATTTTCCTCACCCACTCCACACCAGTACGTTCTGCCCTCAAAGCAGCTGGGATGAAGACAAAATAATTATCCACTACTTTGTAGTCTTAGAGTTTGCAAAGAAGGTCTGGAAAAATAATGCAAGTCTCCTTATTGATATTTGCCCTGAACAGTGCAAAAGAGGACTTTCTGATCTCCAGGCTGTTCTCAGGGATGGCTATACTGAGACCACAGCAAATGCTGCTGGAAGATCATCAGCTCTGTGAAAGACACACTTTGGTCTGTCTGAAACTGATTAGTTTTTCCAGTATAATCAGCAGGAATATAGCCACCAAGGCATCCCAGGTTGCAGGAGAAGGTGGTAAAAGTTACATCGAAGCTTGGTGCAGCCAAAGCAAAGGCTTTTTGGGGAAAGATTGCAGTCTATGATCCTGCTGTCACTAGAACATTGGGCCTTGTGTAACAGCCCTGCAAACACTAAAAGCAAAGCCTCGTTTGTGGCAATGGTGCTTTGTATGTGAAAAATATTGTAGGTGTTTCTGTGACCATACAGAAGTTAACTTCCAAAGAAATCCTGCATTATAGTAAGTCATATAACAGCAGAACAGGCAATTGTCTTCAGCCGCAGGTTTAAGCAGTTTGCCTGATCACAATTGTGCTGTAATCATTGCCCATAATTTCCAAATTCCATCCCAATCTCAACGCATAGTAGCGGTTCAATTAGCCTGATGTTATTGCAGCCCGGGCATTCAGGAATTCAGAGTTCAGTTCCAGCACCATCCTGTAAGTGCTGTCTGTACTTCCTCCCTGTTTCCACCTACGGCCCAAAGGCGTACCGGGTAGGTTTATTCCTTATTCTGTACTGTGCCATGATTAGGTTAGGGGTTGTCAGGGGTTGCTGGGACTGGAGGGGCGCACTCTGCAATGTATCACTATATAAGATAAATAACAAATACTGCCCTGCCACTGTACACGCCAATCACCCTCCTGTCCACCCCCACCATTTCCCCACTGCTGCAGCTGGTTATAGCTTTCTTCGTTATCTTTGTAAATGCACAAACTAAAGTGCTGGTCCTATGAATGGTCCTCTGAATGGTAACAGCAGGAAATTTAAAGTTGCTGACCCTGTCCTCCTCTGATTATCTGATGAGGACTGGCTGAAGGACCTCCGGTTCAATTAACTGTCAAGCACCCTTTACTGATTAAGATTAGGTCTGGATTTGCCACTTCAGCCATGAAATGGCTTTCTGGAAGATCATACCTGGACCTCTCGTCTTTCTTGGTTACGGGACTTGAGAGCCTCGGATCCAGCCCTCAGCAGATTGTGATCATTCTCAAAGTATGCATGTAAAATACGAGGGGTGATTGATAAGCTCGCGGCCTGGGGTAGAAGGAGTTAATTTAGAAAACCTAGCACATTTATTTTTCCTACATTTACACACTTAGTCCAGCAGTTGTGGAGCATACCGATCCCTTCTTTGTAGAAGTTGGCGTCTTGAACCTCCAGAAGTGGACCACGGCAGGGATGATTGATATGTTCGTGGCCTAAGGTAGAAGGAGATGAGTTATTAACTTCAAACTTCCTGCATTTTCATTCAAAGGGTGGATCTGCACGTGCATGTAACAGGAGCTGTATAACTCATCTCCTTCTACCTTAGGCCACGAACTTATCTATCACCCCTGCTGTAGACCACCACTACAAAGGGATCCGTATGCTCCACGACCGCTAGACTAAGTGTGTACATGTAGGAGGGGACTATATTGAAAAATAAATGTGCTAGGTTTTCTAAAATTGGATCCTTCTACCATAGGCCACGAACTAATCAATCACCCCTCATACAACTCTGATATTCATCTTCACCAGATAGCCACCAAATACAGAAAGACCATGGGCATTGAAAAAAAAAGACATCAATTCTCCACCCCAGCATGAAAAATAAAAGAAACAAAACTCACAGAGACCAAAATCCCTGCTTTGCCTCAGGAAACAACTGCCACAAAAACAATCAATGATCCTCTGCAAATAACAATCCCCAAACCCCTCACTCACAGGAAAGAGCAGCGACAGTAGCACCAATTCCCCAACACCCACCCCTACACACACAAATTAACAGATCACCCCCCTGTCAATTGACCACAAGAAAGAGAACACCGACAAACTGAAGGAAACCAATATAAAGTACAGTCCAGTGATCACATAGATCTCAGAATATGGGAAACGTCTTTTCACTGCACACAAGGAGAGCAGACACACGAGCTCAGTCCCTCCATAAAGAGTCACCACTGAGCCGGGTCATAACGCCACCGATCCAGGGCCAAACACCACCCACCTGGGATCGACCATCTCATACTGAGCCATCGCTGACCCCCTCCACATTCACCTCGATACTTCAATCTTCCTCGCTGCTTCACGATCTCTGTTCTCTTCCAGAGATCACCTTGTGTTCTCGGACCTCCTCAGCCCCTGCCTCTGATCTCCACGAGACAGCTCTCCATACAGAGCACAACACTGGATCCTTCGATCGAAATTCAAACCATACCTCACACGTTCCAACAGCTTCCATAACACAAACAAGATAAAAAGAACAAGCAAAGGGCACATAAAAAGTGAACTAATTGGAAAGTTTTGCCATCCATGGAATCAATAGTTCATACAGGCTTGTAGTTGGGGAAGACTTTGAATAATTTTGTGGTGCACACTCATCTACGACTGTTTTTAATGAAGTCCGTGATCACCATGGTGTATTCATTTAGATCCACAGATAAGAATTTGAACACCACCCAGTCCACCAACTTGAAGCAAACTCATAGCCTCTGCTATGCTTCCCGCAACCATCTATTGAAGTCCCTGACTATGATTTGAAGTGTGCCAAAGTGGCTTGTTAGTTGTAAAATGCCAAGCGGGTCTGTAAAACATTCTATCGAAATGCCCCTTTTCTGCTGTTGATCATTGACAATTAGAAGCAAGTTAGGCTTGTTGGTAAAAGGATTAAAAGTTGCTGCTCAGAGCGCACATGTTAACGTGTACTGTGTTGCATAGTTGCTGCTGTGGACAAGCAGTAATTAGGGTTCACAGATTTAGGTAGGTGAAGGGCATGCTGGGAGATTGTTAGATCACTGGTTTGGCCTTTATGTCAGATAAAGGAAAGAAACAAAAACATTCCTGCAAAAATTGGATGAATAACTTGGTCAGAAGCATGGAACTGAAGTGGAAAACAGCAGAATCATTATCAGGTTGAATATCACCACCATAAATCATGAGATTTGTTAACTTTATGGCAGCAGTATAATACAATACATGATAAATAAATATACAGAAAATAAACTGCATTACATTAAGCCTATCACGTTATGTCTATGATCTAGTTAAGTCAAATAAGTAGTGCAAAAACAAACAAATAAAAAAGTAAGTGAGGTAGTGTTCATGGGTTCAGTGTCCATTTAGAAATCAGATGGCGGAGGGGAAGAAGTTGTTCCTGAATCACTGAGTATGTGTCTACAGTTTCTGAAATTCCTACCTGATGGTATCAATCAGAAAAGGGCATGTCTTTGTGGTGGGAACACTCAATGGTGCATGCCACCTTCTTAAGGCACCACTTTGAAGATGTCCCGGATAGTACCCATGATGGTGCTGACTAATTTTACAACTTTCTGCAACTTCCTGCAATCTTGTTCAGTAGCCTTCTCACCTACCCATACCAGGCAGAGATGCAGCCGGTGAAGAGGTTGAAATTTGGCCGATCAATTAAAACAGGGTAAGGTGGTAAGAGAGCTTTCCAGACCTGAAAGGGAAAGATGCAGGTCATTATTTCTTCTGCTCTTTTTATCACTTTATCTCACCTGTGGGGGGCTGGGTGGAGATACGTCTCTACCAAAGGAGGTGTAAGGTGCTCCCTCCCTCTGCTAGCCTGCAAGTCACCCTTAGGCAGTGTGTGACACCTGTTTATCCCCCATCCCGATCAGGGTCAAATGAAGCCATGGGAGCAGGTGGTAGATGGCCGTATTCACAACTCCTGGTTATGTGACCACTGACGCCAGGCAGACAATCTCTGAGGAGTATTGATAATGGCCGGGGCCATCTGTCTTGTAAAGACACTGCCCAGAAGAAAGCAATAGCAAACCACTTTTGTAGAAAAATTTGCCAAGAACAATCACGGTCACGGAAAGACCGTGATTGCCCATGTCGTACGACACAGAGCTCCTCTCACCCAGAGGAGCTTACCTAGCATTTGTTTTCTCTATTCATTTTCAGGAGCTGCTCTACATGATAATTCTTTAGTCCACATTAACGGATTAGTTTTGTTGATTTCTTAGAGTCTTTGTATGCCCTGGTCAGAACACTGGGTGACTTCTCTCCTTATTCCTGCTGTCTGAAGGTTGCACTGGCCATCTCTTCCTGCTAATGGATCCATTTTTTTTCCAGTTTCTTTTTAATTAACAGAAATGATAACGTTTGGATTGTTGATTTCTGCAAACAAATTGTTAAAAGCATAAATTGGATATTGAATGAATTTAAAAGACTCTGCGTTAACTTTAATAGAAACCTGTTGTGGTGTTTCATGTTAACGCAGCAGGATCTGTCATTAAAAGTGACTGCATAGGTTGACATTTACTAACTAAAGGGATACAGTCAGGTCAAACCCTGTTGAAGATAGATGTTGAAAGCACTAATTGCTTTTCCAACACGTGTCTGAGCTCTCCCAGTGAGTGAAAATATCAAATTACAAGACAGATGTTGGATGGAGTGTTCAAGAAAAAAAAGAATTCATCATTTCAGTATTGAAACTGGATTGAGCATTATCTTTTCCTTTAAGTAAGTCTTGATCAATGTGGCTTGTTCTTACTAATTCCCTTTCTCTTTCGATCTTCTCGGTAAAGAGTCAGTCAGCCAGTGCCTCATTTGCACCGTACATTTGTTTTCAGGACATCTCGGTTCCTATTTGCCATATTGATTGACATTTCTTTGTGGACCTCGTGAAGATGTCTCTACAGTGGTGTTAGGTAGGAAATACCAGGACAATTATCCACAATAATAAAGGAATGAAGATAATTGATTGAGTAAAAGTGAAGATCTTACAATAATTCTTACCAGTAGAAAATAGAGAGTGGAAGTAGGGTACACTGTTGCAGAGAATCTATTTAATTCTGCGCAAGGTAGCTTCTCTGTTCTGTAGTGGAGGAAGTATGAACTGAATCTGGTCAGAAGAGTTGCTTTCTCTTGGATAACACCCTGCCTGCTGCAACAAACACCCATCCATGGAAATGGTGAGTAATCCTTTGCCTTCCCGACTTGAAATGGAAGAGATTTTAAAGAATCAGAAATGATGCAGTCAGCAGTCTTTACCAAATGGCTTCTAATTGTAGAGCTTCTAATGGCTTCTAATTGTAGAGCTGCTTTGGCTGGTCCTGGAGAGTCTGTGACCAAGGTGCTTGTGGGCTGGGTGTGCAGAAGATGCTCTATAGAGAGGAAATGGTTAAAGGTCAGGAGTTTCTCTTATTTGACATGGTGTGATATTAGGGCAGGGGTTCCCAACCTTTTTTATGTCATGGACCAATGCCATTAAGCAAGGCGGCCGTGGACCCCAGCTTGGGAACTCCTGTGTTAGAAAGGGATGAAACTCTTTCACAGGGGAGTTAGGATCTTGAAGGTCAGGTCAGGATGGATTGCAATTGGGCTGGAAGACGACAGTGGTGAGATGAGGTACCAGCTCCCTTGTAGTACTGAACTGAAAAAGAGCCAGAGCAATGATTATGGTGTTCCAAGGAATGAGAGTGAAGTAGAAAAGTAGACCTATCTGTAAGAATCCAAAGACATGACTAATCTGCTTCCCAGGAAGTTCCTCAATAACAAGCATCATTTGTCTTGCAGATGATGTGTACGTGAATGTGTAAATGATGTAACCAAGCATGGGCTGATCACCTTACAGTACGAGTGGGCTGTCTAGTTATCTCCATGTGTGAGAACATCATCGTAGAAATGAAATTGGGATCTGGGATCCGACAAGAATAAATTATTGATTTTTAGTTTAATTTCCTTGTGAAGTGCTGCAACCTGCAAAGAAACGATGACGCCTAGTTTTCTAGTTTTCTCATTTATACTTATGCTGTAGATAATTTGATTTAAGTATAACAAGTGTCTATTCGTCTGCCAGAATCAATTGAAAGCTGGCATAATGTTTCTCCATCTTATTTTCAAGATGTAGAACTGAATAGAAATAGGCTGATGTGGACACATTTATCATTGAAGTGTCAGGCATGAAATTCAGTAATAACTTTTGCTGAAACTGCTCCTTTAATAAGGTACAAAAGTTCATTTGGAAATATTGCCTTGTACATTGGTAATACAGTTAATCGTCCTCATAGCAATCTAAGTATTTCACCAAAACTGCTGTAAACCAGTGACACATTCATTTTTCCACTGTTAATGCTCAATTACAAAAGGTGTGTGCAAGAACAAAAGATTAGGTCACTAATGATTCTTCAATGAAATAACGAATGAAGCGTAATGTGCCTAAACATCAAAGCAAATGTTCGAGCTGCCTGGCAGTTGGGAAAATCGTGTGCAGAACAACCTTTAGTTTATGAAGAATTATGATGTAGCAGCATTAAATCTTCCATCTTGTAGCATAAACTCCCTTTTGGAGTTTTCATGTCTGACTGATTCATTAAAGGTTGACTTGTATTAAAGACTGAGAAACTAAAGAGTTCAAGGTCACTATTAATCACAGGTGCGTTTCAGCGTTTCAGTTTCATTTTTAAACAGTGTCTGGAAACCAAACAAGTGATGCAAAATGTTAACTTAAATCAAAAGAAAGAAATGAAAATAAATGTTGGTGTGTCAGTTGCTTATCGGTAACTAATTCTGTTCAGACAGCCGATATATTCCACTGGGTTCTAATAATATCTGGGAGCAATGATCCTAATTCTCTTTGATTGGCATTTTTTCCATTTGTTACTTCTAAAGTTAGGGTTACAGCAAAGTAAAATACGTAATCATCTTTTTTCTAATCCTATATTATAAAATTAATTGGATTTAATTTTTGCAGTACTGGGGTAAGATATCAACTTGTGTTCTGTTTTCAAAGCAAATATACTAATAAACATAATGTAATTTTTGAAATGTATTTATAATTTGTTAAGAGGCTGACTATGTACCCAATATGATTTGTAAATAGTTCAAAACACTTTTTTAAATTGTTTATAGTTATTTAAGAACATATTGTTACCAGTGGAGACCAGGCACTCAATTACAATGCTAATATTTTTGTGATGAGTCCATAGAAGGTGACTTTAGACTGTAAAATACCTCTGTGGGGGGTGGGGGGTGACAACAGAATTCTGATGATGGTGACCTAAACACTAATTGTCCTAGTGCTTTTGTGAGGTCTGTACTTAAGATTATTTGTGTGGAGCACAAATGTACTGAGTCGATTCAGCTCCTGAACTTTATGCCAGGGGTGACTAGTGCATATAAATGTGACCCTCTCACTAGGCTCGTATACAAACTTGGCTTGTTAGCTAACACTACTAACAGCTACAGGACTCAGTGGTGAGAAGTCCTCTTTCGTAAACAATATTTGTCTAGGGTCTGTATGATTTAGGGTTCAACCAAACAGGAAAGGTGGGATGTTCCAGGGAGGAATATGAATTGTAGAGAATGCTGTATAAATACTGCTCCATGTGAAGATGTCATTCACTATAAAATTAACAGATCATACACCAGCATAAAATTACAAAAGAAATTTCTTTACCAAATTTTCAACTTTAATCAAAACAGTTACAGAAAAAGAAGTGGCCCATTACAGTTCAACCAGTGAAAATGTGCACATAAACATTGAAGCTTGTTTCTGTGGCACTGAATTCACATCAGCAACCACAGGTAGAGCTTCCCTTCTTGGAATCCTTCATCTTGCAAAGCACTCTTGCATTAGGGTCTCCCTCCAGATTTCATCCCTGGTGCTCTTATATCCACACCTCCTGCCAGAGGAACATAAGCCAGATTACTGTTTCAGAAATCTCATCTTTCACAGCTCTCTAGAACCTTGTCTCACATCCTACTGGGCAGAAAGTTACAAAACATAACCAGACAGTCCTGGTTGGCTGACACAACATTAATAAGTTGGGCAACATGGCTCCTTGTCTTTAGCCGAAGCCAAAACACTCTTACTAGCAGGTCACATTGCTCTAATGGTGAACGGCCTTGATGGAGTGGATGTGGAGAGTATTTTTCCGATGATTAGAGAGTCAAGACCAGAAGACACAGCCTCAGAATAGAGGGGTGGTGGCCCTTTAGAATAGAGATGAGGAGGAATTTCTTTGGCCAGAGAGTGGTGAATCTGTGGAATTCTTTGCCACAGGCAGCTATGGAGGCCAAATCTTTATGTATATTTAAGACAGAGGTTGATAGATTCTTGATTGTTCAGAGCATGAAGGGAGACAGGGAAAAGGCAGGGTAGTGGGTAATTGGATCAGCCATGATGAAATGGCAGAACAGACTCGATGGGGCAAATGGCCTAATTCTGCTCCTATATTTTATGGTCTTATGATCTTCACAGAAAACCGCTGAAATAAAAATAACTCACAGCACAGCAGTCAAAATCTTACCCAGGGCATTACATAAGCAACACACAAAAAGCTGGAAGAATTCAGCAGGTCAGGCAGCATCTATACTACTATTACGTCGACTCAGGCCTAGGGGGCCGGTGTCGAGCATCTATGGAAAAGAGTAAACAGTCAACATTTCAGGCCAAAATCAGGTTAAGATGAAGGGTCTCGGCCCAAAGCGTCGGCTGTTTACTCTTTTCCATAGATGCTGCCCGGCCCGCTGATTTCCATTTGTGTGTTGCTCTGTGTACCATACAGCCTACATTATAATAAGGGACTACTTTATGTTTTAGTAACACGTCGTTGCATGCGCTATTAACCGCGAATTGAGCATGCACTATTAGGTAAGTATTGATCTGTACGTGTGTGCCGAGTTCGGTTTCTGCCAGTAAAGAACCATGAATCTTAGCTCCCATCTCCAGCGTTTTTATTAATAGCATTGTTGTGTCACCAGGCCACATACACAACGCTCTGGATTTCCAGCATCTGCAGAATCTCTTGTGTTTATTCATTTCCATCGATGCTGCCTGATCTGCTGAGTTCCTCCAGCATTTTGAGTGTGTTGCTCTAGATTTCCAGCATCTGCAGAATTTCTCATCTTGACATATTTACTGAAACAGCCTTATTTACTGAATTGAAAGGTTAAGAGCACACAAGTAACTTGCTTCTTTATCTTAACTTTATCTTTATTTGAATTAATTTCTGCTAGATTTAGATTTTTCTGAAAGTTTCAGATTTTAAGGATTTTTGTAAGTGTTCAAACTTACTACAGCTGCTATTAATTATTTCTGATTAACGCTTAAAATAAAGACCTTTGACAGCATCAAGACCTTTTGTGTGGAGACCTCAGGGTCCAGTTGGATGCACTTGTGGTTTTTTCTGCATCTTCAGATGATCATCACAGTCATATCAGACAGATATGAAGCAGGACGTGCAATAAGACCTAAGCAACATCTTGATCCTATCTTGGTTAGCAATTCATCATCATCATTATGTGACATGACATATGATGTAGACGAGCATGGTCTTTCCACGGCCTTGATTGTACTTGACAAAGTTTTCTAAAGAAGTGGTTTGCCATTACCTTCTTCCAGAGCGTGTCTTTACAATATGGAAGAACCCAGCCAATATCAATATTCTTCAGAAATTTTCTGCCTGACATCAGTGGTCCTATCACCAGGACAGTGATATGCATCAGCTGTTTATACAACCATTCACCACCAGCTCCCTTGGCTTCACATGTCTCTGATTGGGGATATGGGGTGGATAAACAGGTACTGCACCTTGTGCAAGGGTAACCCAAAGGCTAATGGAGGGAAGGATCCCCTTACACCTCCTTTGGTAGAGACAATCCCAGTAGAACGAAAGTAGATGAGAAATAGTACAGTGACAATGACAGTGTGCATGATCTGCTATCAGGCAATGTGACAGGAATTGGTGTTGGGGAACAGTTTGCATCTCGTGTTCATAATGCCATTAGATTCAAAGTAAATATGCAAAAAGGTAGGTCAGGCTTATGGGGTGAGATTCTAAATTGGACAAAGGCCAATTTTAATGGCATCAGAAAGTATCTGGCAAACGTGGATTGGGACAGGCTGTCTCCAAGTTTAGCAATTAGAAGGTAATATTTCCAACCACAATGCTGCCACGTAGGGATCATCTCCAACAAGAACGAATCTGATCACATGTATTTAACATTCAATGGCATTATCATCTGATTATATCACCTGCATAACGGAGATGACATCATTGATCAGGCCGTCCATTGGATAAACTGTATAGATCTCGTGGATACACAATCAATTAACTGCTGAGTCTTGTACACCATTTATAGCAGTATCCTGAGCTTAGACTGATGCTACTGAAATAGAGTTGTTGAACAGGCTTCATGTGTTTTGTAAGAATGGACATTGCAAGTCAATGGACGACGATTTGGCAATTCTTCAAATCACTAGTTTGACCTTTCATCCTGAAATACCCGTACACTAAACTGAAAGTTCAGCAAAGGACTAATCATAGAGTCATAAAAAAATACAACACAGAAACAGGCCCTAGTCTGTGTCGAGCCATTTAAGCTGCCTCCTCCCATCAACCTGCAGCAGGACCATAGCCTTCCATACCACCACCAACCATGTACCTTCTCTTAAACATTGAAATCAAGCTTGCATGCACTACTTTCACTGGCAGCCTGTTCCACACCATCTGAGTGAAGAAGACTCCCTTCATGTTTCCCTTAAACTTTTCTCCTTTCACCCTAAATCCATAACTTCAGATTCTTGTCCCACCCAACCTCAGTGGAAAAAGCCTGCTTACATTTACCCTATCTATACTCCTCTTAATTTTGTATACCTCTATCTAATCTCCTCTCAATATTCTACACTCCAAGGAATAAAGTTCTAGTTCAATCTTTCCTTATAACTCAGGTCCTCCAGTCCTGCCGACATCCTTGTAAATTTTTTCTGTACTCTTTCAACCTTATTTACATCAATCCTGTAGGTAGGTGATCAAAACTGCACACAAAACTCCAAATTAGGCCTCACTATTGTGTTATACAAATGGTATAGTATATACCAGATGATATGGTACTGGATATACTTATGGTATAGTGAAATATTTTCAAGTTTCACATTGAATACGTAACGAAAACATATATCGTCCTGACCTATTGAATGGAAAAGATGAGCATAGAATCCCAAACTGAGGAAATGTATTGTCCTGATATTTCTATAGCCAATTAAGGGCTGATATCATTGCCTCAGGAAATGATGACATTTTGATCCAAAGCAGTGAGTTACTTTAATTTAGACTCAGTTTATCTTACAAATTACACCCCCATTTACATTAGTTTTTAGAAAGCAAAATAAGTTTAGTCAACAATGATATTAAACCTCCTATTAAATGAATATAAGGTGCATTTTCTAAATTGATGTTTCTGTTCATTATTATTTATTTATTAGTAGTTCTGGCATTGAGCCTAATTTGATCTTAGGGGAAATGAAAAAATTGTGCCCAATTACTGCTCAACTGATAGTCTAGTAAATAAAATTAATAATTTAGTAGCCTGTGCTGAGAGTAATGAACATGTCTAATTGAGTGAAAGGCTTGTTTCATGTAGGGTTTTGAGCTGGGAGAATTCATGCCTTTGTTGTTATTGTTGAATTTTCTCACAGTGGGATGCTCACTGATGGGCATTTCTCCCTATTGAAATCTTGAGTTATTTTTGTGAAAGTTGTATCTTTGTCATGAGTGATCTGAAACTTTTCTAGGGAGCCTCACTTTTGATTTTGCACTAATTTTAAATGGTGGAAATGTTCAAACTTCAAAGTATGTCTATGCCACCATATACAACTCTGAGATTCATTTTCTTGCAGGCATTCACAGTAGAATAAAGAAATACAATAGAATCAATGAAAAACTACACACAAGCAAAGATGGACAAAGCCAATGCGCGAAAGAAGACAAAGTGTGCAAATACAAATCATAATAAATAAATAAATAAATACAAACATACATCCTTATACAGGGCATGAGTTGTCCAGCCCTTGAAAGTGAGTCTGTAGGTTGTGGAATCAGTTCAGTGTTGCGGTGAGTGAAGTTATCCATGCTACTGGACAACTTCAGGAATGTGAAGATGATGAAGCCATTTTGCCCTTTTTAAAACACTAAACTTTTAATCATCAGTACCTTGAAACTATATTTTGTCAATATCAAAATAATAATTTTGTTTTTAGTAAGTTAAGAAAATTATAATCTATAGAGCTGCAGATATTGCTTATTACACCATATTGCTGAGTTTCAAAGCCGCTGGAGTATCAGAGTATAGTACTCTGATGCCAGAAATTATATTTTCTGTGTTGGCCATTAATACACCATGGATTTCTCAAGGAATGTTTTCTACAAAGAAATCTTTGGTTTCTATTGGCATGCACTGGCATGACCATTGCTCCCTCCTCAGTCATCCTAGGGTCATCCCAATCAGAATTGAAACCATATCAACCACATGAATATTGTGGCTTCTTCAACAGTAGATGTTGAATGTCCTCTGGTGAGTAACTCATCTCCTGACATCCAAAAGCCTTTTCACCCTCTGCAAAGCCCAAGTCCGGATTACGATGAAATATTCTCCACTTGTTGAGATGAGTGTACCTTAACCAACTCTCAAGAAGCTTGACACCATTCAGTTTTATCAGGACTCGTGTCAGCAGCAATCACTCTCTCCTCAGTGGCACAGTAATTTCACAGTTAATGCAGTGCCAGTGATGATTGATGGTGATTACATTTCTGTCGCTGTCTGTAAAGAGTTTGTATGTTCACCCTGAGACCATGTGGGCCTCCTCTGTGCTCCAATTTCCTCTCAATTCCAAAGATGTACTGTGCATATTAGAAATAGTATGTTGTGGGCATACAATGCAGGCACCGAAAGAGTGACGATAATTGCAGGCTGCCCCAGCACAATCCTTGCGCTGTGTTGATTGTTGGCGTAAAACATTATATGATTCAATATTACAATGTACATGTGACAATTAAAGCTAATCGCTTTTCTGAGCTCTGGAATTAGCTCTTTGGTTCTTATTTGGAGCCAAATAGACACAGCAAAATCCAAACTAGGCTTTGGTGCAAAGGAATTAAGGTATTGATAAGTCAGTATGATGTAGGGTTGCCAACTTTCTCACTCCCAAATAAGGGACAAAAGTAGTAGTCAAATACGGCACAGTGTTTACCCCGAGAAAGACTACCCTGACCATGAAGCCTTGCGCGGGCACCTGTGTGTGCATGCGTGACGTGAGCATACATGACGTGCTCATGCGTGTACGTGCCGATTATTTTTCTACAAATAGGTTTTGGCAATTCTGTTCAGTGAAACTACACTGTACATACATTATTTCTACTTTATATAGGCTGTGTATTTACCATATCATTCCTGCTTTTACTATATGTTAGTGTTTTTTTAGGTTTTATGTGCTATTTGGTATGATTTGGTAGGTTATATTTTGGGTCTGGGAATGCTCAAAAAATTTTCCCATATAAATTAATGGTGATTGTTTCTTCGCTTTACGCCATTTCGGCATGAAAGGTTTCACAGGAACGCTCTACCTTAGCGGGAGAAATACGGGACAAGGGCAGTCCCAGATGGGACAAACCAATTTAGCCCAATATACGGGATGTCCCAGCTAATACGGGACAGTTGGCAACCCCAGTATGATCTGTTAGTCGTAGTCCATGGATACCATTGCAGAAGTTCCTCAGAGCAGTGTCCTAAACCCAACTATCTTATCAATACTTTCCTTCTATCACATGTTCAAAAGTGAGGATGTTTACTGGAAACCACATAATGTTCATTCCACATACAACTCCTTGATAAGTGACTCAATCTATGCCCGAAGGCAGAGATACCAAGATAACATTCACACATGGTCTGAAAATTAACAAGATGACACTGGGTATATTCAAGACAGAAGGTTGGTAGATTCTAGATTTGTCAGGGAATGAAGGGATACGGGGAGAGGGCAGGAGATTGGGGCTGAGAGGGAAATGGATCAGCCATGATGAAATGGTGGAGCAGACTCGACAGGCCAAATGGCCTAATTCTGCTCCTATATCTTATGGTCTTATGGTATCCCGACTGGCAAATGTATCACCATTCCTTTACCGTTCTTTACCATTGGAAAAGCACTTTCAGCAGAACAACTGAATGGTATATGACGACAACTCACTTCTACCTATAAAGGGCAATTAGGGATTTACATTACAAGCTGACTGTCAGTAATACCCCTATCCCACAAAGTCAATAAAAATAAAAATACTCATACCCTCACTCACACTGTGGGGTGATACTGGGATTTCTCGAAGAACAGATAATGATTTCTCCTTTGGGTGAGATTCCAGTTTTGATGCAGGTAAATTCAGAAGATCTGATGTCCTCTCATTGGCTTCCTTTCCTAATGTTGAGTTCCTCGTGCACACATGTAGACACACAGAAATCGTGACAATTCCGGAACAATTTTGTGAAATTTCTTGGCACTTATCCTTGCAAGTGGAAAAAGTGCCACACCTGCCCCCACACCACCTCCCTCACTACCATTCAGGGCCCCAAAAAAGGTCCTTCTAGGAAAGGCAATACTTCACCTGTGAGTCTGTTGAGATCATCTACTGTATCTGGTGCTCCAAGTATGGGATTTTATATATCAGTGAGACCCAACATAGATTAGGAGACTGTTTCATCAAGCACCTTTGCTCCATCTACCACAAAAAGCAGGAATTCCTGGTGGCCACCCACTTTAATCTTACCTCACATTAGTCCATGGGCCCTTCTACTGCCACCATGAGACCACAGTCAGTTTGGAGGGGCAATAGCTTGTATTACATCTGGGTAGCCTCCAATATGAACATAGAACATAGAATAGTACAGCACAGTACAGGCCCTCTGGCCCACAATGTTGTGCCGACCCTCAAACCCTGCCTCCCATATAAGCCCCTAACTTAAATTCCTCCATATACCTGTCTAGTAGTCTCTTAAACTTCACTAGTGTATCTGCCTCCACCACTGAGTCAGGCAGTGCATTCCACGCACCAACCACTCTCTGAGTAAAAAACTTTCCTCTAATATCCCCCTTGAACTTCTCACCCTTTACCTTAAAGCCATGTCCTCTTGTATTGAGCATTGGTGCCCTGGGGAAGAGGCGCTGGCTATCCACTCTATCTATTCCTCTCATTATCTTGTACACCTCTATCATGTCTCCTCTCGTCCTCCTTCTCTCCAAAGAGTAAAGCCCTAGCTCCCTTAATCTCTGATTATAATGTATACTTTCTAAACCAGGCAGCATCCTGGTAAATCTCCTCTGTACCCTTTCCAATGCTTCCACATCCTTCCTATAGTGAGGTGACCAGAACTGGGCACAATACTCCAAGTGTGGCCTAACCAGAGTTTTATAGAACTGCATCATTATATCGCGACTCTTAAACTCTATCCCTCGACTTATGAAAGCTAACACCCCATAAGCTTTCTTAACTACCCTATCCACCTGTGAGGCAACTTTCAGGGATCTGTGGACATGTACCCAGAGATCCCTCTGCTCCTTCACACTACCAAGTATCCTGCCAACACACATCAAAGTTGCTGGTGAACGCAGCAGGCCAAGCAGCTTGGCCTGCTGCGTTCACCAACAACTTTGATGTGTGTTGCTTGAATTTCCAGCATCTGCAGAATTCCTGTTGTTTGCAAGTATCCTGCCATTTACTTTGTACTCTGCCTTGGAGTTTGTCCTTCCAAAGTGTACCACCTCACACTTCTCCGGGTTTAAATCCATCTGCCACTTCTCAGCCCACTTCTACATCCTATCAATGCCTCTCTGCAATCTTTGACAATCCTCTACACTATCTACAACACCACCAACCTTTGTGTCGTCTGCAAACTTGCCAACTCACCCTTCTACCCCCACATCCAGGTCATTAATAAAAATCACGAAAAGTAGAGGTCCCAGAACAGATTCTTATGGGACACCACTAGTCACAACCCTCCAATCTGAATGTACTCCCTCCGCCACCACCCTCTGCCTTCTGCAGGCAAGCCAATTCTGAATCCACCTGGCCAAACTTCCCTGGATCCCATGCCTTCTGACTTTCTGAATAAGCCTACCGTGTGGAACCTTGTCAAATGCCTTACTAAAATCCATATAGATCACATCCACTGCACTACCCTCATCCATATGCCTAGTCACCTCCTCAAAGAACTCTATCAGGCTTGTTAGACACAATCTGCCCTTCACAAAGCCATGCTGACTGTTCCTGATCAGACCATGATTCTCTAAATGCCCAGAGGTCCTATCTCTAAGAATCTTTTCCAACAGCTTTTCCACCACAGGCGTAAGGCTCACTGGTCTATAATTACTCGGACTATCCCTACTACCTTTCTTGAACAAGGGAACAACATTTGCCTTCCTCCAATCCTCCGGTACCATTCCCGTGGACAACGAGGACATAAAGATCCTAGCCAGAGGCTCAGCAATCTCTTCTCTCGCCTCGTGGAGCAGCCTGGGGAATATTCCGTCAGACCCCGGGGACTTATCTGTCCTAATGTATTTTAACAACTCCAACACCTCCTCTCCCTGAATATCAACATGCTCCAGAACATCAACCTCACTCATATTGTCCTCATCATCATCAAGTTCCCTCTCATTGGTGAATACCAAAGAGAAGTGTTCATTGAGTACCTCGCTCACTTCCACAGCCTCCAGGCACATCTTCCCACCTTTATCTCTAATCGGTCCTACCTTCACTCCTGTCATCCTCTTTCTCTTCACATAATTGAAGAATGCCTTGGGGTTTTCTACTCACCAAAGCCTTCTCATGCCCCCTTCTTGCTCTTCTCTGCCCCTTCTTAAGCTCCTTTCTTGCTTCCCTATATTCCTCAATAGACCCATCTGATCCTTGCTTCCTAAACCTCATGTATGCTGCCTTCTTCCACCTGACTAGATTTTCCATCTCACTTGTCACCCATGGTTCCTTCACCCTACCATTCTTTATCTTCCTCACCGGAACAAATTTATCCCTCACATCCCGCAAGAGATCTCTAAACATCGACCACATGTTCATAGTACATTTCCCTGCAAAAACATCACCCCAATTCACACCCGCAAGTTCTAGCCTTACAGCCTCATAATTTGCCTTTCCCCAATTAAAAATTTTCCTGTCTTCTCTGATTCTATCCTTTTCCACGATAATGCTAGAGGCCAGGGAGCAGTGGTCACTGTCACCCAGATGCTCACCCACTGAGAGATCTGTGACCTGACCTGGTTCGTTACCTAATACTAGATCTAGTATGGCAGTCCCCCTGGTCAGCCTGTCCACATACTGTGACAGGAATCCATCCTGGACACATTTAACAAACTTCTGATGACACGAAGGTTGATTTCTTGAGCTTCTGGTAATTTCCACCCCCCCCCCCCATCTGCTCCTCTTCTTCACCATTCCACATTTTTGTTTCCCTCTCACCTCTTATCCTCTTACCTGTCCATCACCTCCCTATAGAAGAGTTGTTCCAAATAAGCAGTTGCCCTGATTAACTGATGGCTCAATTAACCAGAATCCACTGTGTTGTCAATCATATACATAATGAGATTTTTCCAAAGGATGTTGTATCAAGGAACTGATGCATTTGATTGCTAGCACGATCAAATCCAGCTGTTCACTGTTCAATCAGATGTACCCATTTGGAAGGTTTTAGCTGCCATGGGGTCGCATGGTAATGTAGTGGTTAGCACATCGCTTTACAGTACCTGTCTCCTCGGTTAAATTCCTGATACTGTCTGTAAGGAGGTTCTACGTTCTTGCCATGACCAGGTGGGGTTTTCTTCAGGTGAGCCAGTTTCTTCCCACAGTCCAAAGACAAACTGGTGGATTGGTTAGTTGGTCACTGTCAATCGTCCTGTGATTAGGCGAGGGTTAAATCGATGTTCCTGCGTGGTGTGTTACAAAGGGCTGGAAGGGCCTATTCTGCACTATATCTCAAAATAAGTAACAATAAAAGAATTTCTACAATCATTATGCCAGTATCAACAATCTTGTTACTATGGTAACGGTTCTAATTCCTGTGTCACAAATGAAATCACACCTTCTGTTTTCCTCCTCGTGTCTTTTAGAATCCACTCAGCACTCAGCAACTTAATAAAGCTACATAAATTGACACAGCTGCGCCCGCCCGCTAGTTTCTTTGCAATGATTTCTATTTGTATGTTTATTCATTGCTTTTTATTTGAACAAGTTTAAAAATGCTTCACATTCAGTCAATGTTTTTGTCTCATTTGATTGAGAAGTTAACACAATAGATCTTGACTGTTTGAATGTGGAAATTTGTCAGCCTGTCTATTCATATTTATCTCTTTATTGAGAGGTGCAACCTGGTTCGAAACTCTTCCGGCCTAATTAGCCTGTGCCACCCGATTACATTCATGCCACCAATTAACTCAAACACAAAAGTGTCAATTCAAATCTCAGTGATGAAGAAGCAAACCAAATTTAAATATGTAACAAATTTTAAGATATTTTAAAGATATGTTCTTTGTTATTTCCAGAAAGAGGAAGAAAATATTTGGGAGAAGTGTAAACCAGATCTGTTCTTTCTCGAAGACTCATTTTCGCACAATCACGGGTTGAAAATCTACCCAATGTGTTTGCATCAGAGTGAATAATTGGAAATGGGTGTAAGTGGTAATAGGTATAATTTACAGCTACAGACTGGACATTAAATTTATCACTGTGAATTTGACACATTGTCTGTGATTCATTGTGAATCTCAGATGTAGGGACAATGTTTAATTACAAACCACTCTTTCTCAGGAACGATGTTAAAACAAGCTGGTTTCCCTCTGCTTTACCTCACACCTTTTAACCAAGACACTGTTTCACATGGTTTCATGTAGTCAGCAAGGAGACCATTACACACATTAACTTGGCTGCATTCTGTTACAATAAACAGTAATTTCAAGGCCAGTGCAAATTTCTGTTGTGTACTTTGAGGCATTGCTACTGTACTGCTTACGCTAACCTCCCTGTGAGAAACACAAAATTATCTTTCAAACATTTCATACTTGTTGATAACTTCACTTTGAAAAAGAAGATCTGATTTGTTCCTTGGGTGGAAATTTATTAACTTGTGCTTCTCTACATTCTTACACCTGTTTATAGTGTTAGTCACTCTCTGTCTCTTTCCAACTTCTTGATCCCTCCCTTCCACCCAACGAACAAACTGTATCATCTGCAAACTTGATCACAAATCCACCAATTCCATCATCTTAATTGTCGACATATAAGATGAAAAGGAGCTGTCTCAGTACCTCCCCTACAAAACAGCACTTGTCACCAGCAGCCAATCAGAATCGGCTGCCTTTATTCCCACTCGGCCTCCTGCCAGTCAGCCAATCCTCCACCCATGTTCCTATCTTTCCTGTAAGCCATGGGCTCTTGTCTTCCTAAGCAGCCTCATGTACGGCTTTGTCAAAGGTCTTCTGAAAGTCCAAGTAAACAACATCCACTGTCCCCTCTTTGCCTATCCACCTGTTATTCCCTCAGTGACTTCCAACAAATTTGTCAGGCAAGATTTCTCCTTAAGAAAACCTTGCTGACTATAGCCTACTTTATCATGTACCTCTAAAACCTCATCCTTTCTAATGGACTCCAACATCTTCCCAGCCACCGAGGTCAGGCTATCTGACCTAAATTTTCCATTTTTCTACCTCCCTCCCTTCTTGAAGAGTGGAATTTGCAATTTTCCAACTTCCAGAATCTAGTGATTCTTGAACGATCATTACTAATGCCTCCACAATCTCTCCAGCTATGTCTGGGTTGGAGTCCATCTGGTCCAGGTGACTAATCAACAATACCTTCAGACCTTTCAGCTTACCAAGCACCTTCTCCCTAGTTACAGCAGCTGCATTCATGCCTGCACCTGACACTCTGGAATTTCTGGAATTCTGCCAGTGTCTTCCGCAGTGATGACTGATGCAAAATACTCATTAGATTCATCTGTCATTACTATCTCTCCAGCGTCATTTTCTGGTGGTCCAGCACCCCATTCTTGCCTCACTTTTATTCTTTACATATCTGAGAAAAAACTTCCGGCATTTTCTTTTATATTTTTGGCTAGATTTCATCTTTTCCCTCCATATGTTTTTTCAGTTGCTTTCTGTTGATTTTTAAAAGATTCCCAATCCTCTAACTTCCACTAATTTTTGTTCTATTTTATGTCCTCTCTTTTCCTTTATGATGCCTTTGACCTCCCTTCTCAGCCACGGTTGCCTCATCCTCCCTTTAGGATATTTTTTAATCTTTGGGATGTATCTATACAGAACCTTCCAAGTTCCTACAGCATTTTGTGTGTGTTGCTGATCCCCTAGAGGGCTCAACCACGAGCTGCTCTAAAAAGCCATCTCATTGGTCCCCTACAAATTCTCTGCTGTTGGACTCTAGCACAAAATACCTGCATAATGAAATCCCCCTTGACTAACGTGACATTTCTCTTATTACATGCCTTTTCTATTTCCCATTGAAATCTATATCCCACATCCTGGCTACTGTTCAGAGGCTTGTATATAATTCCCATCAGGGTCTTTTTACACTTGAAGTTTCTTAACTTTACCCACAAGGATTCTAACACCTTCCAATCCTATGTCTCCTCTTTCTAAGGATTTGATTTTAATTTTACCAGCAGAGCTACGGCATCCCCTCTGCTTACCTACCTGTCCTTTCAATACAAAGATCGTAGCTGGGATGGTTTTCTCCCAGCTATGATCTTTTTTTCAGCCATGACTCTGTGATACCCACAACATCATACCTACCAATCTCTAACTGCGCTACAAGATCATCTATCTTATTCTGTATACTATGTGTTTTTAAATATATTACCTTCAGTTCTGTATTCTTCAACCTTTTTAACTTTGTCTGCATGTTACACTTCAGCTCATCCCACTGACTGCAATTTTGCCCTATCACCTGCCAGTAGTCTCACTCCACACTGCATCTCCTTGTATGACAGCTGCCCCATCCTCAGCCCAATCACTCCAGTTTCCATCCCCTTGCCAAATTAATCTAAACCCTCCCCTTTACTATTATGTAGAGCGTTAAAATCTGAACTGTGGTATGAATGTTACTTATCACTTAATAACCCGTACCTAAAAATTGAAAGAGTCTTATGTTTTGAAGAGTTGCAGATGGAATAAGATATAGTACAATCATAACTGTTTGAGCTTATGATGGAAAGAAGGTCATTGAGAAAGTAAATGGAGATGGTTGGACCGGAGACTCTACCCTGAGGGTCTCTAGTGGTAATGCGGCCAGATGATTGACCTCCAACTACTGTTTGTACATTTGGTATGAAATCTGACTTCAATCTGTCTGTATCAGTACTTTGATTAGTGCTCAGGATTTGTACTCAGGACAGAGAGAGATTATGGAATCAGTAACAGATAACAACCCCCACCCTCTCCAATACTGTGCCCTGTTTTGGTGGGAGCCTGAGTAATCTCTTCTTCTTCTTGTGCCTTTTGCTCCCAGTGGAGAATAGCCATTGATGACAACTCATCTCTGTCTTCTGAGGTCTGGTTGGAGTTTATCAACGTTTCTGTAATCCATTGCATCTGCTGTACAGGAGATTGGTCTGCACAGCTTCAACACAGCCCTGTTGGTCAGCCTTACCTGCTTCCACCTCTCACGGCAGGGACGTAGGGTTGAACTTTCAGGAGCTCTGAGTACTTTACCTTTGGGAAATCTCCAAACCAGAGGGAGTTGTACAGCCAAAAGCAACAACTTCCAACAAATTCGAGGAGGTGTTACGATAAAGTATGGGATGAAGGTGGTGTGTACGCACATGGGGCAGGTACTGCCTGTCTCCAATGATGACCTGCACACACTGTGCCAGCCAGCCGCAGTGCTGCTCTGAGCTCTTCATCTTAGCATTGAGTGTCTGTACCGCTTGCCTGGTTCACTCAAAAACATTTCTCAATAGAAGCCTCTCCACTCTAAGCTGCTGGTGATTCTTTGGTGCAAGAGTGCCAGAGTAATGCATAGCAAGTTCATGATACCTACATTCCTGGTATAGTATGCAGCAGCAGGGCGGGCAAAGGTTTGGCACATCTTCACACACCCTGAGTAGGACATGTTTTTTTTCAAATGCACTGGGGTATATATCTGTGAGTGGTTGGATTGAATGGACAAGAATGTTATAATAAATCCTCTCTCGTGAGGTAGAGTTATGTGGGATAATAGTGTAATTTTCCTTTTAATGCCTAATGACTGATTTTACCAGAGCTCTTTGATGACACAAGTGGTCAACTGCCGCCTTAATATCAAGGACAGTAAGTTTCACCTTGACTTTGGAAGTCAGCTCTTGCGTGGACAGTTGGAAATAGGCTGTGATGAGCTGAGTGTTCCTGTCAAAACCAAAGCTGGACAGGTAAACAAGTCGTTTTGTTCACTGAGTGGACTTGATAGCAGTGTAGATGACATTTCCTGTCAGGACTGATGGTTGGGAGTTAATTGGCAAAATTGGTTTGTCCTGCATTCCATTGAGTGAGACATGGGCAATGTTGCATATCATCTGGGCGATGTGGACATTTTAATTGCTTGGAAACAGTTTATCTCAAAGTGTATATAGGATTAATGCAAGCAGACTTTTTCCACTGAGGTTGGTGTGACTACAACTGGCGGCCGTAAACTAAAGGCAAAAGGTGAAAAGTTTCAGGTGAACATGAGATGTGTAATGAGATGTGTAATGAGCTGCCAGCACAAGTAGTGCATTCCAGCTCAATTTCAACGTCTAAGAGAAGTTGGATAGCTGCATGGATGGTAGGGGGATGGAGGGCTATGATCCCAGTGCAGGTCGATGGGAGAAGACAGTTTAAATGGTTCGGCACAGACTAGATGGGCTGAAGGGTCTGTTTCTGTGTTGTACTTTTCTATGACTCTACCAGAAATTCTGGAGATATTGGGAATCCATGAAGGGCTTCAGCCCAGAACATCAACAGTTTATTATCCTCCATAGGTGCTGCTTGACCTGCTGAGTTCCTCCACATTCTGTGTTATTCTCTGTTTATCTTGAGGCACAGCTCGTTCTGCGGCTATTTCTTCACCACCAAAGCTGGTATCACGTGGAGTGAAATGAACCAATGAAAGATGGGCTTCCGCGATTGATGACTCCAAGAGAAAGCTGATCAGTAACTTGACATTTCTGATTGAAGGAGATAGTTGTTCAATCAAGCTTGAAGTGTTTCAAGCTTGGCTTTGGTGCTTATGTATTGGGCAATGGCATTATTGCCAACTGGCTGGATTTTGAAGTGTCTCTTTCTGTTAGTTGTTTAACAGTTCCTGCCACTATTTATAACTGGGTGTGACAGGACTTTCGAGCTTTGAGTTGATCCATATTCTTGTGATTAAAAGTTGCAAGAATAAAGTTATCTCAATTCTAGTATGTAATTAATTGCCCTCAATTTAGCTTTCGCAGCATCTAGGATACATTATACATTGGAGAATCAGAATCAGGTTTAATATCACTGGCATATGTTGTGAAATTAGTTGCCTTTGTGGCAGCGATACAATGCAATGCATAATAATAGAGAAAAAATATGAACAGTTACACTAAATGAGTAGTATAAGTAATGCAAAAATAGAAATAAGGAAGTGGTGAGGTAAATGTCCATTCAGAAATAAGATGGCAGAGGAGAACAAACTGTTCCTGAATCATTGCGTGTGCACCATCAGGCTTCAGTACCTCCTTCCTAATGGTAGCAATGAGAAGAGGGCATGTCCTAGGTGACGGGAGTCCTAAATCATGGATGCCGCCTTATTGAAGCATTGCTCCTTGAAGACGTCCTGCATCCTGGGGAGGTTGAAGATGTCCTGGATACTGAGACTAGGATAGAGCTGACTGACTTTTAGATATCTGTTTTTTTTTAATTTTGAATGATAGGAAACAATACAGTAAAACATACTTAATATTAACCGTTTGTAATTGATAATTTTCTGAATGCATACAGTTTCAATATTTGTTATTTATCAAGCCTTGACGATTTCTTTACATTGATCTCAAATTGGCCTTTGATATAACTGCATTGATATAACTCCTTACCTAAAAACTATTTTAGCTATTTTCTGCTAGAAATCCTGTAATGAGACAATCTAATACAGGGGTTCCCAACCAGAGGCCCACGGATTCCTCGGTTACTGGTAGGGGTCCATGCCATAAGGAAGGCTGGGGACACTTGATCTGGTATCAGAGCTACTTGCCTGTTGATGGTCAGTCGAAGTGGAACCAAGTTGGCAAACTTGTGTGTTGGGGGATTGAGTGTACGAAAGTAATGTTAGACCACACTTGGAATATTGTGTTCAGTTCTGGTCATCTCATTTGGAATGATGTGGAAGCTTTCGTGAGAGTGCAGAAAAGATTTACCAGGATGCTAACACGAGGAAATCTGCAGATGCTGGAAATTCAAGCAACGCACACAAAATGCTGGTGGAACGCAGCAGGCCAGGCAGCATCCATAGGAAGAAGCACAGTCAAAGTTTCGGGCCAAGACCCTTCATCAGGACTAACTGAAAGAAGAGATAGTAAAAGATTTGAAAGTGGGTGGGGGGGGAGATCCAAAATGATAGGAGAAGGGGGAGGGATAAAGCTAAGAGCTGGAAAGTTGATTGGCAAAAGGGATATGAGAGGATCATGGGATGGGACGCCTGGGGAGAAAGAAAGTGGGAGGGGAGCACCAGAGGAAGATGGAGAGCAGGCAAGGAGTGATTGTGAGAGGAACAAAGAGAGAAAAAAGGGAAAAAAATTAATAGATAGATAGATAAATAAATAAATAAATAATGGGTGGGGTACGAAGGGGAGGTGGGGCATTAATGGAAGTCAGAGAAGTCAATGTTCATGCCATCAGGTTGGAGGCTACCCAGACGGAATATAAGGTGCTGTTCCTCCAACCTGAGTGTGGCCTCATCTTGACAGTAGAGGAGGCCGTGGATAGACTTATCAGAATGGGAATGGGATGTGGAATTAAAATGTGTGGCCACTGGGAGATCCTGCTTTCTCTGGTGGACAGAGCGTAGATGTTCAGCAAAACAGTCTCCCATTCTGCGACGGGTCTCACCAATATATAGAAGGCCACTTTCAAATCTCTTACTATCTCTTCTTTAGTTGGTCCTGACGAAGGGTCTCGGCCTGAAACGTCGACTGTACCTCTTCCTAGAGATGCTGCCTGGCCTGCTGCGTTCCACCAGCATTTTGTGTGTGTTACCAGGATGCTGCCCAGATTACAGACCAGGTCTCATGAGGATAGGTTGAGAGAGCTAAGGGCTTTTCCCTTTCCAGAGATGGAGGATGAGAGGTGAAGGTGACTGGATTCCAGTTGCCCTGATATTTGTTCTCCAATATCCTGGTGAAACTTTTCACTATGTTTGTCACTAATAGCACCAAGATTTGCAGGGAAGTAGTCTAAATGAGAATGCAGAAAATGAATCTTTTGTGACATGGTGCATTTTGTGGTTTTGTGCGCTTGAAGCATGTTCTGTCAAGCAGCTGCATGTATTTTGGAGATCTGTTGTTGTCAAGAAAATGTTAAATAACATCCTTGAAAGCCTTCCATGTGATTTTCTCCAGTCCCACTAGAGGTTCTTCAAATTATCTGTCATTGATGACATGTTTAATTTGTGAACCAATAAAAATGCTTTCCTTGATCTTGGCATCAGTTATCCTGACTGGAATTATAAGTTAAAATAACAAATGGTGATCTTGAAACATAGTGCGTGACAGGGAAATTTCATAGTGATTTTCATGATCAGCAGCCCAAAATCCTTAAGATACACCCAAACTATTCTGAGCGCAAAAGTCTTGTTGTTCAGTATAATTTGCTAGTTTCTCCTCATTGAGAGATAGTGAAATATACTGATTGATTCCCTGCCAGATACGATTACTACCACTCACGTTCCACCTGCACAGCACACCTTTGGTGTGAACCATTCGTACAATGCCCTGATTTATTTTGACAGCACATTCCAGGCTCTTAGCCTTTTCTAGTTAAGAAAATGTAGGTAAAAGATACAGTTGGAAGCTTCCCTAAATTCCCTTCAACTATGCTTTGGGAGTACCTTCACCACATGCATCATGTAAACTAATGTGTCAGGGGGATGGGAACCAGTGCAGAGAGACAGAGGGGTGTAAAATGAGGGTAGAAGCAAAAAGTTTTAAGGTGAAAAGTAAAAGTGGCAGGCCAGCAAATCCAGGGCAAAAATCAAAAAGGTCCACTTTTCAACATAATTGTATAAGGGCTAAGAGTGTTGTAAAAGTGAGCCTGAAGGCTTTGTGTGTCAATGCAAGGAGCATTCGTAATAAGGTGGATGAATTGAAAGTGCAGATTGTTATTAATGATTATGATATAGTTGGGATCACAGAGACATGGCTCCAGGGTGACCAAGGATGGAAGCTCAACATTCAGGGATATTTAATATTAAGGAGGGATAGACATGAAAGAAAAGGAGGTAGGGTAACATTGCTGGTTAGAGAGGAGATTAACGCAATAGAAAGGAAGGACGTTAGCCGGGAGGATGTGGAATCGATATGGGTAGAGCTGCGTAACACTAAGGGGCAGAAAACGCTGGTGGGAGTTGTGTACAGGCCACCTAACAATAGTAGTGAGGTTGGGGATGATATTAAACAGGAAATTAGAAATGTGTGCAATAAAGGAACAGCAGTTATAATGGGTGACTTCAATCTACATATAGATTGGGTGAACCAAATTGGTAAGGGTGCTGAGGAAGAGGATTTCTTGGAATGTATGCGGGATGGTTTTTTGAACCAACATGTCGAGGAACCAACTAGAGAGCAGGCTATTCTAGACTGGGTATTGAGCATTGAGGAAGGGTTAATTAGCAATCTTGTTGTGAGAGGCCTCTTGGGTAAGAGTGACCATAATATGGTGGAATTCTTCATTAAGATGGAGAGTGACATAGTTAATTCAGAAACAAAGGTTCTGAACTTAAAGAAGGGTAACTTTGAAGGTATGAGACGTGAATTAGTTAAGATAGACTGGAAAATGACACTTAAAGGGTTGATGGTGGATATGCAATGGCAAGCATTTAAAGATCGCATGGATGAACTACAACAATTGTTCATCCCAGTTTGGCAAAAGAATAAACCAGGGATGGTAGTGCACCTGTGGTTGACAAGGGAAATTAGGAATAGTATCAATTCCAAAGAAGAAACATACAAATTAGCCAGAAAAAGCGGCTCACCTGAGGACTGGGAGAAATTCAGAGTCTAGCAGAGGAGGACAAAGGGCTTAATTAGGAAAGATTCAAGATTCAAAAAATTTTATTGTCATTCTAACCGTACATCAGCTCTGCAGGGCAGAATGAGACAGCGTTTCTCAGGAGCAGTGCAAACGTAACATAACAAAGGCAACACTAAATAATAAACATAACAATAAATAGTAAAACACAACAGCCACATGTCAGTTAAAATCAAGTTATAAGTATCCAGTGCAAGTTAAAGGTGTCCAAAGCAGAGTCAGGTAGAGCAACTATTTAGCAGTCTGACTGCCTGTGGGAGGAAGCTGTTTAGAAGCCTTGCGGTTTTAGTTTTGATGCTCCTGTAATGTTTGTCTGATGGCAGAAGAACAAACAGTTCATGGAGAGGGTGTGAGGGGTCTTTAATGATGTACCGTGTCTTCTGGAGGCATTGACTCTGAAAGAGGTCTTGGACAGAAGGTAGGGAGACCCCAATAATTTTCTCTGCTCCCCTAACCACCCTCTGCAAGGCTTTTTTGTCAACAGCACTGCAGCTGGAGTACCAGGTTGTGATGCAAAAGGTCAGCATGCTCTCAACCACACCTCTGTAGAATGTAGTTAAGATGTTAGTGGGGAGTGATGCTTGTTTAAGCTTCCTCTGAAAGTGCAATCTCTGCTGGGCCCATTTCACAATCCCAGTGGTGTTCCTGGACCAGGTGAGATTGTCCGAGATCTGCACCCCAAGGAACTTGATGTTTTCCACTCTCTCCACTGTGGAGCCGCTGATGCTGAGGGGAGTGTGCTCAGGCTGAGACCGTCTGAAATTGACAATCATCTCCTTGGTTTTGGTGACATTAAGCATCAGGTTGTTATGCCTGCACCAGCTCTCTAGGTGTTTGACCTCTTCCCTGTACATTGTTTCATCATTTTTGCTGAAAGCGAAAAAAGGTTATGAGAGAAAGCTGACAGGGAACATAAAAACTGACTGTAAAAGCTTTTATAGACATGTGAAAAGAAAAAGATTGGTTAAAACAAATGTAGGTCCCTTACAGTCAGAAACAGGTGACTTGATCATGGGGAACAGGGACATGGCAGACCAATTGAATAATTACTTTGGTTCTGTCTTCACTAAGGAGGACATAAATAATCTTCCGGAAATAGTAGGGGATCAAGGGTTTAGTGAGATGGAGGAACTGAGGGAAATGCATGTTGGTAGGGAAGTGGTGTTAGGTAAATTGAAGGGATTAAAGGCAGATAAATCCCCAGGGCCAGATGGTCTGCATCCCAGGTGCTTAAGGAAGTAGCCCAAGAAATAGTGGATGCATTAGTGATAATTTTTCAAAACTCTTTAGATTCTGGAGTAATTCCTGAGGATTTGAGGGTCGCTAATGTAACCCTGCTTTTTAAGAAAAGAGGGAGAGAGAAACCAGGGAATTATAGACCGGTTAGCCTAACGTCGGTGGTGGGGAAACTGCTAGAGTCAGTTATCAAGGATGTGATAACAGCACATTTGGAAAGCGGTGAAATGATCGGACAAAGTCAGCATGGATTTGTGAAAGGAAAATCATGTCTGACGAATCTCATAGAATTTTTTGAGGATGTAACTAGTAGAGTGGATAGGGGAGAACCAGTGGATGTGGTATATTTGGATTTTCAAAAGGCTTTTAACAAGGTCCCACACAGGAGATTAGTGTGCAAACTTAAAGCACACGGTATTGGGGGTGTGGTATTGATGTGGATAGAGAATTGGTTGGCAGACAGGAAGCAAAGAGTGGGAATAAACGGGATCTTTTCAGAATGGCAGGCAGTGACTAGTGGGGTACCGCAAGGCTCAGTGCTGGGACCCCAGTTGTTTACAATATATATTAATGACTTAGACGAGAGAATTAAATGCAGCATCTCCAAGTCTGCGGATGACACGAAGCTGGGTGGCAGTGTTAGCTGTGAGGAGGATGCTAAGAGGATGCAGGGTGACTTGGATAGGTTAGGTGAGTGGGCAAATTCATGGCAGATGCAATTTAATGTGGATAAATGTGAGCACCACATCTGCAGTATTGTGTGCAGTTTTGGTCCCCTAATCTGAGGAAAGACATTCTTGCCATAGAGAGAGTACAAAGAAGGTTCACCAGATTGATTCCTGGGATGGTAGGACTTTTATATGATGAAAGACTGGATCGGCTAGGCTTATACTCTCTGGAATTTAGAAGATTGAGGGGGGATCTTATTGAAACGTATAAAATCCTAAAGGGATTGGACAGGCTAGATGCAGGAAGATTGTTCCCGATGTTGGGGAAGTCCAGAACGAGGGGTCACAGTTTGAGGATAAAGGGGAAGCCTTTTAGGACCGAGATTAGGAAAAACTTCTTCACACAGAGAGTGGTGAATCTGTGGAATTCTCTGCCACAGGAAACAGTTGAGGCCAGTTCATTGGCTATATTTAAGAGGGAGTTAGATATGTCCCTTGTGGCTAAAGGGATCAGAAGGTATGGAGGGAAGGCTGGTACAGGGTTCTGAGTTGGATGATCAGCCATGATCATACTGAATGGCGGTGCAGGCTCGAAGGGCCGAATGGCCTACTCCTGCACCTATTTTCTATGGTTCTATGTTTCTGTATCAAGATGGTCAATTAGTACTGGCAATGCCAACAACAGCCCAACCTAGTCCTAAAAGAATTCAAGATTCAAGACTCTTTACTGGCATTCATAGTACACGTGTAAAGGAGAACAGAGTTATTATTACTCCAGATACACTGCAGCATAAAGAACACAATAAGAAAGCAATTGATACATAAGATTAGCTTATATGCATAGACTGATAGCATGTATATAAAGAATAAAGATAGAATAATAGTAAATCACAAACACAAGGAAATCTGCTGATGCTGGAAATCCAAAGCAACACGTACAAAATGCAGGAGGAACTCAGCAGATCAGGCAGCGTCTATGGAAATCAATAAACAGTCAGTGTTTCAGGCCGGGAACCTTCATCATTCCTGATGAAGGGTCTCGGCCTGAAACGTCAATAGTTTACTCAAAGAGAGTGCATAATCATGAAATATATCTTTGTTTTAACTACTTATGGACATTATGATGACAAAAGAACTGTATTTGAGAAAAATAACCGACAGTATGATGTTTCATCAGGAGGGGTGGCTACAACACCTGTTGAGAGAAACATTCATGCCATTAAAGGGTCTGGAAACCCTAAAGAAAAGACTTGGATAAATAGCTGTCGTCATCAACGGGATTTGGGGAGGGCTGGTGGGGGGTGGTCCTGAGAGCCTTTAGCTTTCAGTTGTTTTCTCACTCAAGGAAGAAAACTTGGTCACATGTGCAAGAACGGAGAATTTGAAAGGAAACTTGCAATGAGTCTTCGCCAGATCAGTAAAGGCCTATAATTTTTAATGTGATATCCATCAAAATGTGCAAAGTTTCCATATTTCTACCCAAGAGAATTTACTTCCATTTTAATGATGTATTTTCAACAAGATGATAATAATTAGTAACCTTCATTTCCAGTAACAGATGGTTCCATGCTTTATACTTCTGTTATTCTTGTTCACTGTTTACTCTCTCTTTAACTGGCTTGTTGTAGAACAATTAGTAGCATTCTTCATTAAACACAAAGTCAGTAATTAACATGGATACAGTATCTGTCTCATTCAATGATTTCACAATGTGGAGGTACAATTTGCATCATTAAAGTTTTGCTTGACTTGCAGATGGTGTCTGGTGAATGAGAAGTTGATGTCTAAGTGTAATTTACAGCCTTACATTAATGCCAGCCTGAGGACTGAAAACCACAGTTTATTTTGAATTAGTCATTTGTATAGTTTCGTTGCAAAGAGCTAGACAAGGTTCTTTCAAAGGTGCCAAATAGCTGGAGGTGCAGGAGCCTGCAAAGCCACACTCAGCGTTTTAGGAACAGCTTCTTCCCCTCCACCATCAGGTTTCTGAACAGCCCATGAACCCATGAAAATTACCTCATGATTTCTCCTTTTCACTGTTTCGTTATTGTAGCTTATAGATTTTTTTGTTTTCCACTGTACAGCTGCCACAAAACAACAGATTTCACAACATATGTTAGTGCTAAAAAAACTGATTCTGATTCTGACTAACTATTGAGAAATCAAGATTTGCAGAATCTATTTTCATGTATTTCTCATAAAGTTTTGAAGTTTATGTTCATATGGTGCAACTGTAATGATAACCAATTTCCCCCGGGATCAATAAAGTATGACTACTACTACTACTATAGAGTCATAGAAAAGTACAATGCAGAAGAAAGACCTTCAGCCCCATTTAGTCCATGCTGAACCATTTGAAATGCCTACTCCCATCAACCTGCACTGGGACCATAGCTCTCCATACACCTACCATCCATGTATCTATCCGAACTTCTCTTAAACGTTGTAATCAAGCTCTCATGGACCATTTGTGCTGGCAGCTCATTCTGCACTCTCACAACCCTCTGAATGAAGAAGTTTGCCCGTATGTTCCCCTTAAACTTTGTAGTTCCACCCAACCTCAGTGGAAAAAGCCGGCTTGCGTTTACCCTATCTATAACCCTCATAATTGTGTTTACCTCTATCAAATCAAAATCAAATCAAAGATACATCGAGCTACAAGAACTGATGACTGGTCTGAGGCCTTTAGTTGCAAATGGAAAGCACGGGCTAGCTCCTGGTGGAGGAGATGGTTTTAATCAGGGTGATGGAGCAGATAATCTGCTGATGAGCTGATTATCTGATGAGGAGATGAGGCTGAGTACAGGGCTACGGTAGGAAACTTTATCACATGGTGTGAGCAGAATTATCTGCAGCTTAATGTGAAAAAGGCTAAGGAGCTGGTGGTAGACCTGAGGAGAGCTAAGGTACCGGTGACCCCTGTTTCCATCCAGGGGGTCAGTGTGGACATGGTGGAGGATTACAAATACCTGGGGATACGAATTGACAATAAACTGGCCTGGTCAAAGAACAATGAGGTTGTCTACAAGAAGGGTCAGAGCCGTCTCTATTTCCTGAGGAGACTGAGGTCCTTTAACATCTGCCGGACGATGCTGAGGATGTTCTACGTGTCTGTGGTGGCCAGTGCTATCATGTTTGCTGTTGTGTGCTGGGGCAGCAGGCTGAGGGTAGCAGACACCAACAGAATCAACAAACTCATTCGTAAGGCCAGTGATGTTGTGGGGATGGAACTGGACTCTCTCACGGTGGTGTCTGAAAAGAGGATGCTGTCTAAGTTGCATGCCATCTTGGTCAATGTCTCCCATCCACTACATAATGTACTGGGTGGGCACAGGGGTACATTCAGCCAGAGACTCATTCCACCGAGATGCAGCACTGAGCACCATAGGAAGTCATTCCTGCCTGTGGCCATCAAACTTTACAACTCCTCCCTTGGAGGGTCAGACACCCTGAGCCGATAGGCTGGTCCTGGATTTATTTCATAATCTACTGGCATAATTTACATATTACTATTTAACTATTTATGGTTCTATTGCTATTTATTATTTATGGAGCAACTGTAACGAAAACCAGTTTCCCCCGGGATCAGTAAAGTATGACTATGTCTATGACTCTAATGCAGTTGGAAAAGTTTGATGGTGGAAGGAAGAAGAAATTGGAAGAAAACGGCTGATATGGAGGAAGGAGCAGGTGAAAGAGGCTATTCAAGGATGGGAGCATTAAGATGTGTGTAAAGTAGTTCAGAAATGCATGAAGCCTAGCCAGAAGTCATACTTAAGCTGACTTTTCACATGTCTACTCCTCCCAGCTCATACCAAATTGTTATCATTTTTCACAACTAAAAAACATAGAAACATAGAAAACCTACAGCACAATACAGGCCCTTCGGACCATAGAGTTGTGCCGAACATGTCCCTACCTTAGAAATTACTAGGCTTACTCATAACCTTCTATTTTACTAAGCTCTATATACCTATCCAAAAGTCTCTTAAAAGAGACTATCATATCTGCCTCCACCACTGTTGCCGGCAGCCCATTCCACGCACTCACCACTGTCCGCATAAAAAAAACTTACCCCTGACATCTCCTCTGTACCTACACTTCAGCACCTTAAACCTGTGTCCTCTTGTGGCAACCATTTCAGCCCTGGGAAAAAGCCTCTGACTATCCACATGATTAATGCCTTTCATCATCTTATACACCTCTATCAGGTCACCTCTCATCCTCCGTTGCTCCAAGGAGAAAAGGCTGAGTTCACTCAATCTATTCTCATAAGGCATGCTCCCCAATCCAGGCAACATCCTTGTAAATCTCCTCTGCACCCTTTCTATGGTTTCCACATCCTTCCTGTAGTGAGGTGACCGGAAATGAGCACAGTACTCCAAGTGGGGTCTGACCAGGGTCCGATATAGCCGCAGCATTTCCTCTCGGCTCCTAAATTCAATTCCACTGCTTATCAGAGCAACCACATCTGTTGTAAATTAACTGTATTAACGTCTGATGAATTTCAAAAGTTGGTGTCAAACAGGTAGGTTTTGAGTTAGGATCCACACCTCTCTTTTCAATCAATCTACATGGCATGTACATGTTGTATATTGGTTATATCAGCATTAAATTTGATATTGAGAACCAGTATAGAGTCTGAAAATCAAGATCCTGGACCAATAATTCAGAGAAAATGTTTCTAACTTAACAATGGTCATTATGTCAAAACATTAAAATAATTCAAAGGAAGACACAGGAGTCAGAAATGTGAGCCCATCTTCAAGTTTACTTTAAACAAGGTACGCATGGTAGCATCATCATGTATACAATTCATGTATTATACATACAACCCATAATGAATTCTTTAAATGAGCAAGGGTGTTTAGGGGGCGTTTTATCATACTATATATACACAGTGGTATGCAAAAGTTTGGGCACCACTGGTCAAAATTTCTGTTACTGTAAATAGTTAAGTGAGTAAAAGATGAACTGGTCTCCAAAAGTCATAAAGTTAAAGATGAAACATTTTTTCAACATTTTAAGCAAGATTCGTGTATTATTTTTGTTTTGTACAATTTTAGAGTAAAAAAAAGGAAAGGAGCACTATGCAAAAGTTTGGGCACCCCAAGAGATTTGAGCTCTCAGATAACTTTTACTAAGGTCTCAGACCTTAATTAGCTTGTTCGGGCTATGGCTTGTTCACAGTCATCATTAGGAAAGGCCAGGTGATACAAATTTCAAAGCCTTATAAATACACTGACCCATCAAACCTTGTCCCAACAATCAGCAGCCATGGGCTCCTCTAAGCAACTGCCTAGCATTCTGAAAATTAAAATAAATGATGCCCACAAAGCAGGAGAAGGCTATAAGAAGATAGCAAAGTGTTTTCAGGTAGCTGTTTCCTCAGTTTGTAATGTAATTAAGAAATGGCAGTTAACAGGAATGGTGGAGGTCAAGTTGAGGTCTGGAAGACCAAGAAAACTTTCCGAGAGAACTGCTCGTAGGATTGCAAGAAAGGCAAATCAAAACCCCTATTTGACTGCAAAAGACCTTCAGGAAGATTTAGCAGACTCTGGAGTGGTGGTGCACTGTTCTACTGTGCAGCGACACCTGCACAAATATGACCTTCATGGAAGAGTCATCAGAAGAAAACCTTTCCTGCGCCCTCACCACAAAATTTAGCATCAGAAGTCTGCAAAGGAACATCTAAACAAGCCTGATGCATTTTGGAAGCAAGTCCTGTGGACTGATGAAGTTAAAATAGAACTTTTTGGCTGCAATGAGCAAAGGTATGTTTGGAGAAAAAAGGATACAGAATTTCATGAAAAGAACACCTCTCCAACTGTTAAGCACGGGGCTCGATCGATCATGCTTTGGGCTTGTGTTGCAGCTAGTAGCACAGGGAACATTTTACTGGTCGAGGGAAGAATGAATTGAATTAAATTCCAGCAAATTCTGGAAGCAAATGTCACACCATCTGTAAAAAAGCTGTAGATGAAAAGAGGATAGCTTCTACAACAGTATAATGATCCTAAAAACACCTCAAAATCCACAATGGACTACTTCAAGAGGCGCAAGCTGAAGGTTTTGCCATGGCCCTCACAGTCCCCTGACCTAAACATCATCGAAAATCTGTGGATAGACCTCAAAAGAGCAGTGCATGCAAGATGGCCCAAGAATCTCACAGAACCAGAAGCCTTTTGCAAGGAAGAATGGGTGAAAGTCCCCCAAACAAGAATCGAAAGACTCTTAGCTGGCTACAAAAAGCATTTACAAGCTGTGATACTTGCCAAAGGGGGTGTTACTAAGTACTGACCATGCAGGGTGCCCAAACTTTTCCTTCAGGCCCTTTTTCTTTTTTTGTTGTTTTGAAACTGTAAAAGATGGAAATAAAAAAGTAATCATGATTAAAATATTAAAGAAATGTGTCATCTTTAACTTTATGCCTTTTGGAAATCAGGTCATCTTTTACTCGCTCAGCTATTCACAGTAACAGAAATTTTGACCAGGGTGCCCAAACTTTTGCATGCCACTGTATAGTCATTTTACGTCTTTGCGCTCTACTGCCTTCTTAAAATAATAAAATCCACCTCATTTGTGACAGTGATAATAAATGAGATTCTCAGTGGCAACTCTCCTACCTAATAAAGTGGCCATTGAGTGTATGTTCGTGGTTTTCAGCTTCAAGGTTCAATGTGCAGTGTGTTCAGAGATGCTTTTCTGCACAGTATTTTTGTAAAATGTGGTTATTTGAGTCACCATCGCCTTCCTGTCAGCTTGAACCTACTTGCCCATTCTCCTCTGGCCTCTTTCACTAACAGGGCATTTTTGCCTACAGAACTGCCACTTACGGGATGTCTTTTTTTTGCTTTACAGACGATTCCCTGTAAACTCTGGAGGCTGTTGTGCATAAAAATCCCAGGACACCAGCAGTTTCTGAGATATTCAAACCATCCTGTCTGGCACCACAGCAATTATTCCACAGTCAGTCAATTAGATCTCATTTCTTCCCGTTTTCTGATGTTTGATCGAACTGTTTCCTAATTACTCTCTGAAGTGAGCAAGTGATGCCCAGAGTGCCCCTGACAATAGGGAGTAAGTACTCACCTTGTCAGAAATAGGTATCTGAAAATAAATAAGAAAGGCTTAAAAAGAAATAAAACCAAACCTGGTGAGAGGGAAAGAATCGAGTAAAATTTTGATAAAGGATTAAACGCTATCAAGAGGGAGAGCGTGCATTTTGCCTTGAGGAAGAGGAAGCATGATTCATTCCTCTGTGACTTCTCAGTGGTTGGCACCAATGCATGAATGATGTAACTGGAGTCCTTTTATATTGTCTCAAAATACATTGTCAATCACCATGTCCTTCTGGAAAGGTGAATGACTGTATATAATGGTGGTGAATTAGCATCAGTGTTTGTCTTGTTGGGCATTTGTCTGACATATTAACAATTAACCCTTCTGATAATGGTTTAAGACACAGTTTTTTTGTTTGCAAATTGTTGATACAGAAATTACAGACCCAAAACGAAACAACTTATGAATTTAAAATAAATAGAATGGAAAAAAATCCAATTTAGTGAGTGAGGTTTAAACTCTACCAACCACTGAGCATATCTACATGAAACATTGCCATAGAAAGACAGTATCCATCATCAAAGATCCTCACCACCCAGGCCATGCTCTGTTCTCGCTGCTGCCATCAGGTCGAATGCACAAGTTCCTCAGGACTCACCACCAGATTAAAGAACAGTTACTACCCCTCAACTGTCAGACTCTTGAACAAGAGGGGATAACTACACTCATTCTATTTCTGGTGTTCCCACAGCCAATGGTCTCACTTTAAGGACTCTTTATCTTGATATTTCATGCTCTTTCATTTCTTGTTATTTCATATTCATTCCTTATTGCTATTTACTTATTTACTTATTGCACAATTTGTTGCTCATTGATCCTGTTTACAGTTACTGTTCTGTAAATTTGCTAAGTATGCCCACAGGAAAAAGAACCGCAGGGTTGTATGTGGTGACATGTTGTTACTCTGATATAAACTTTGCTTTGAACTTTGAACTTTGATATACAACCCTGAGATTCATTTTCTTGTGTGCATACTTAATAAGTCCATAGTAGAGTAACAACTGTAATAGAATCAATGAAAGATCGCAGCAACTTGGGCATTCAACTGGTGTGAACACTCAAGTATTGTTAGTCGTATGAGCTCCGCGTGGATTAACACAGTTTCATTTATCATGTTTTTATATAAATTAACATTATTAATTAGCATAGAGAATTATGCTACATAATTAAATGGTACTGGCAATTTATTTTGCTGTTTTGAAAAGGTGCTAACCAGTTAAGGAGTTCGGATAAAGTAGCTTGTTTATGATTATATATTGCATGATCATATCATATTGAGCTTGTAGTGTATCACAGTTTAGTATTATTGTATTATCAAGCATGTTCTACCTTTCACTATTGTGGAAGTCATTAATTGCTGATAAGAATTTAGCATATTTGTGTCTGTCACAGATCAGAACACCAATTTATGTGAAAAATGACATGGTTCACTTTGAACTCTGATTACTGTCAGGGAGTGTTCCCCTGCAGGATGGCAAGCGGTATTTTGCATATTCATAATAAACTTTGAACTGTCAAATTCAAAAAGTACAACTGAAATTTACCAAGAGGAACAGCTTTGAATCAGGATCATATAACAATGCTGTGTTAATATAAAGCTTTCATTGTTCTAAGGAAAGTTTATTTTGATCTTACCTCAGGATGACATGGATACAAATAAATATGTACAAGACTTGCTGCAGCAATTGGAAGAATCCCGCAGGAAGGTTCAGAGGCAAGTACCGTATGAATATTCCTTCATAAATTATTCATCTATGGCAACAAGCAATCTATTGACGAAATTTAACAGGTTAGGCAGCATCTGAAGAGGGTAAAGAAGTCAATGGAGAGTGCATCGACCACCCATTCCCATGGCTTCATGGGGCAGGGGGGCAGGGGGGCAGCGAGAGCTAAGCAGTGATCTGCAGGCTAGCGGACAGAAGAAGCGCCTTATACCTCCTTTGGTAGAGACATATCTCCACCCCACCCGGCTGGAGATGGTAAGAAAGTCAACCCCCTTCATCAGGGCAGATGTTGGAAAACCAATATAAAGAGGAGATGGGGGAAGAGTGAGGCAGAGAGCAGTAGGTGTTTGGAGATCAAAGAGGCAAGAAAGATGAAGGAAAGAATGAGTCATTTACTGGAGTTAGATATCAGAGGGTGTGAAAACCAGTATAAAGAGGAGATGGAGGAAGAGTGAGGCAGAGAGGTAGGTGATTGGAGTACAAAGAGGCAAAATGGGTAAAAGACAGATTGAAGCAACACACATCAAAGTTGCTGGTGAACGCAGCAGGCCAGGCAGCATCTATAGGAAGACAGATTGAGTCAGGTGGGAAGTGGTGATAGTTGGAATTGGAAGACGGGCGACTAAAGGCAGACTTTAACGAGAGGTGGGGGGGGCCAAGAGGCTGGAAGGGAGAATTACAATGTGGACAATTTGGAAGGTAGTAAGAGGGTGTTTGTTACAGGTGTCTAAAATAGGGATGTGAACAGTGCCCAGTTCATATGATGGCAGGACTTTCATATGATGAAAGACTGGATCGACTAGGCTTATACTCGCTGGAATTTAGAAGATTGAGGGGGGATCTGATTGAAATGTATAAAATCCTAAAGGGATTGGACAGGCTAGATGCAGGAAGATTGTTCCCAATGTTGGGGAAGTCCAGAACGAGGGGTCACAGTTTGAGGATAAGGGGGAAGCCTTTTAGGACTGAGATTAGGAAAAACTTCTTCACACAGAGAGTGGTGAATCTGTGGAACTCTCTGCCACAGGAAACAGTTGAGGCCAGTTCATTGGCTATATTTAAGAGGGAGTTGGATATGGCCCTTGTGGCTAAAAGGATCAGCGGGTATGGAGGGAAGGCTGGTACAGGGTTCTGAGTTGGATGATCAGCCATGATCATACTGAATGGCGGTGCAGGCTCGAAGGGTTGAATGGCCTACTCCTGCACCTATTTTCTATGTTTCTATGCTTGGGGAATACTTTATCCAGAATTAGGTTTAATCTCATTGGTACAAGTCCTGAAATCTGTTGTCTTTGTGGCAGTAGTACATTGTTGATAGATTTTTTAATTGCCTTAAAATGATGTCACTTACTGTATTGTCCGTGGCTGTACCTGTGGATTTCAGCTGTAACAAGCTACAACAGGAGTTTTGATGATTTCCATCACAGCTGCTCACACAGGTTGCATCCTTAATGCCGCCAATGGAATGGGAAAACTGGGGCTTTCCGTTTGTTTAGTTTGTTGGGATTTTTGATTATTCGAGTATTTCTGTTTGCCCTCCAAACACAATAGAGTCTAATCTGCCGATCATTCTGACAAAGCTGTCCAATTTTACCCATAAATTTATATCATTATACATTGTCCCCTACAGCTTTCAACAGGACTATGTATAAATATCTTCTAATATGCAACTCCTCTATTAGATCTCTTGAAAAGAGACAATTGTTTTCCTTCATTCATTTGTTGATTATTTTTAAATGTTTCCTTCATTATTGACTCACAAGTGATTTTGACAAATGGGCTTAATTTGCAAAAGGATTTGACAACTGAAATAATTTGTGAATTGCAGACAATCTATTTAAAGTATGTAATTTGCAAATTAGATGTTTTGTAGCATTTCAAGTAATTTACTCTGCGGTTTATAATCTTAGTTCAGCTACCATTCTTGTTTGTAGATCTGATTTGGTCCAAGTGATTTTACTTTGAATGACAGTCAGGCATGAGCAGCCTGGGAATCTCTTACCATGCAGAGAACATGTCAAAGACAATTCAATTTAGACAGAATTATATCACAGCAGACTCAATGGGCCAAATGGCCTAATTCTGCCACTGTTTCTTATGGTCTTATATGATAGGAATAAAATATTGTCATAATACATAAAAGGCGAACAGTAATCCCAATCTTGGCAAAACAGTCATGTATGAAACAATTCGAATGTATTCCCAAATGTCACTTCAAATTTTGCCATTTTTAAGGCAAATCAATCTCAGACATATGTATGTATCAGGTATTTATAATTAAAATGCTTATTCATAGAAAGCATATTTTCTAAACACAAATGGAGAGATTTGGGTACCAACATCAAGCATTTAATTTGAAACGATAATAGTTTACAGAATGTAGTTGATATATCCAACATCTTTTCTGGTTATTTTGAGACTTGAGGATATGAGAAACATTTTGTTGTTTAATTTAATGCTTTGTTTGGAACAATTTGTCATTCAATGTTTGGCTCTAATGGCTTTTGATCCTTTGTTGCAATAATATTTTTAACAGGATGGTTTTATTTTCAGCCTGAAACAAAGACTGTGTTATACAGCCTTCACTTGGGTTTTCTTGTTCACATCTCAGCTCTCCAAAGAATAATCTCTCTTTCAGAGCATCCATGTAAAACTGCTTACGAGCATTTAATAAACACAGAAAAGGAGATATATAGCTGAAGGCCTCTGAGGAACATGGGAAAACACTGGAGTGTCTGTAGCCTGACAGATGTCTTGATAAATTAGCCCTTAGTATTTCCCAGACGTTATTATTCTGAGGATTTGTGGTTGGCTGATGGTTGCAACCCTTTCGGTCATTGGTCATTGAACCTGACATTGAACGATAGGGTTGAGTTTACTTTGAGCCGGCTAATAAAACCGAGGGCACAAATCTTGAACAGTTAGTTTCAAATACATAATAGAAACCCATATGGATTTCTAACAACCAGACAGAACTCAAAAATACAGGTAGAAAACGTCCATGTGATGCCGCATATAAAATAAAAAATTCCAAATTTATTTTTCAACAAAACCTATTTTTTAAATTTTCTTCCTGTGAAGTTCCGTCTGCTGAAGGTATTTCAATAAAGCTTTGATCCTTTTAGATGGCATATTCAGTATAATAAATGTAAATTGAAATTGGAAAGGATGTTGTATATCTAGGTAAAGTGAAGCTTATCCAAGGTCCTCTGTGACATTAGCATCCTTGGGAGTTTTTTAAAAAATGTTTTCCCACAGAGATATGTCAAGAAAAGCCCAAAGGAAAAAGAAATATTTATAGATTCTGGGCAACAGTGATCGTGTTTTCAACTGTAACCCCTGGAAGGCTACGTTTGCTTGGATCTTTATTTTCCCAGGCCTGTTTTAAATAGTCACAATAGTCACTTCCATGTGTAGGATAAAAAGAAAATTCCAATTAGTGTTGTGAATTAAACTAATTTTCTTTTAATTTGTTGGAAAGAGATTCAAATCAAATCAAATTAATTTAATTATCATTCAAACAGTACATAAATACTGCTGAATGAGACAGTGTTTCTCTGGGGCCAAAGTGCAAAATATTCACAATAGCAAGCAAGCATTCAAAAATAGCAAGTAATATAATTCAAAATACTGAGCAAAGAAGCATATTCACTCATAAAAGAAATTATATATAGTTCAAGACCCTGAATGACAATGTCCAGCAATTGATGGTACTGTGTCCCGGTAGTGTACAGACACGCACAATCCAGCGTGTCATTCCGCTGCTTGAACAGGGGAGGGCAGCACTGATGGGCGATACCAGGCCCCAGCTGAGCCCAACCATGCCGTAGCAACTTCGTGTCTCTCACCTGGTCCGTAGCAGCAGGCACACGGAGCCTGAGGCTTGAGGCCTACTTCTCACTACAACTGAAGCTACACAGCTCCCATGTTAACCATTATTTAATGGTTTATGCATTTATATTAGAGAATGGCGAAGATACAGGGAGAAGGCAAGAGATCTTGGCTGAGAAGAAACATGGATCAGCCATGATGACATTGTGGGGGCAAACAGCCTAATTCTGCTCCTATGTCTTATGGCCTAAATAATCTGAACTGAATGGATGGAAATTCAAATGCTAAGTTTAGTATTAGTGATGAATTAGGGATAGAGGAGTACCAGATAATAAGAGGTATAGATAGAGTGGACAGCCTGTGCCTTTTCCCTCAGGGTAGCATTGTCTAATATGAGAGGACTTTCTGAAAGGTGATGGGAGGAAAGCTGAGGGGGGATATCAGGGGTAGGTTTTTTACCCGGAGTGTGGTGAGTGCATGGAATGCTCTGCTGAGGGTGGGGGTAGAGGCCGACACATTAGGGACAATTAAGAGACCCTTAGACACATGAATAAACAAAAAGTGGAGGTCTATGTGTGAGGAAAGTGTTAGATTGATCTTGAAGTAGGTTAAAAGGTCAGTAAACATCGTGGGTCAAAGTGCCTATACATTACTGTGCTGTTCTATGTTCTATGGACTTTGTTTGTGGTGTGAGGAGCCTAAAACTGTTCAGAATACTCAAGGTGAGGCCTCACCAATGTCCTATATAGCCTCAGCATCACATCCCTGCTCTTGTATTTTAGACCTCTTGGCATTTGCCTTCCTCACCACTGACTCAACCTGCAAGTTAACCTTCAGGATGTTCTGCACAAGGGCTCCCAAGTCCCTCGGCATCTCAGATTCCTGGATTTTCAACCGTTTATAAAATAGTCCGCACATTTATTTCTCCCACCAAAGTGCACAACTGTGCATTTTCCAGCATTGTATTTTATTTGCCACTTTCTTGCCCATTTTCCTAATCTGTCTAAGTCCTTCTGTATCCTACCTATTTCCTCAAAATTGCCTGCCCCTCCACCAATCTTTGTATCATCTGCAAACTTGGCAACATAGCCATCTATTCCATCATCTAAATCATTTATATACAGCATAAAAAGAAGTGGTCCCAGCACTGACCCCTGCGGAACACCACTAGTCACTGGCAGTCAGCCAGAGAAGGTTCTCTTTATTCCTATTTTTTGCCTCCTGCCAGTCATCCACTGCTTTATCTATACAAGATTCTTTCCTGTAATACCATGGGCTCTTAACTTGGTAAGCAGCCTCATGTGTGGCATCTTGTCAAAGGCCTTCTGAAAGTCTGAATATATAACATCAACTGCATCCTACTATCATACTTGTAATCTCTTCAAAGAATTCCAACAGGTTCGTCAGGCAGGATTTTCTCTGAAGGAAACCATGCTGACTTCTTGTCCTGTGTCACCAAGTACTCCATCCTTAACAATTGACTCTAACATCTTCCCAACCACTGAGGTCAGGCTAACTGGTCTATAATTTCCTTTCTGCTGCCTTCCTCCTTTCTTAAAGAGTAGAGTGACATTTGCAATCTTCCTGTCCTCTGGCACCATGCCAGAATCCAATGATTTTTGAAAGATCATTTCTAATGCCACCACAATCTCTAATGCTACCTCTTTCAGAATCCTAGGGTACAGTTCCTCTGGTCCAGATGACTTATGTACCTTTATTTTAAGTTTGTGGAAGATACAGTGATGGGTGGAGGAGCAGACAGTGCTGAGGAAGCAGGGGGTCTGCAGAAGGACTTTGACAGGTTGGGAAAGTTTGAAAAGAAATCACAGATGGAATATATTGCAAAGAAGTGAATGGCTGTGTACAGACGAGCCAATAATATAAAGCAGGACACTAAAAGTTTTTTTAGTTATGTAATAGTAAAAGGGAGGTGAGAGTTGGTATTGGACCACTGGAAAATGATGCTAGTGAGGAAGTAATGGGGTCAGAGAAATGACAGATGAACTTAATGGGTACTTTGCACTTGTCTTCACTGTGGAAGACACTAGCAGTGTGCCAGAGGTCTGTGTCAAGGAGCAGGAGTGAGTACCATTACTATTACGAAAGAAAAAGTGCTGGCCAAACTCAAAGGTCTTATGTTGGATAAGTCACCTGAACCAGACGGACTACATCACAGAGTCCTGAGAGAGGTTGTTGAAGAGATAATGGATGCATTGGTCATGATCTTTCGAGAGTCACTTGATTCTGGCGTGGTCCCGAGAATGTTCCTCCACTCTTTAAGAAAGGAGGAAGCCAAAACAAAGGAAATTATAGGCTAGTTAGCCTAAACTCTGTGGTTGTGAATGTGTTGGAGTCTATTATTAAGGATGAGGTTTTGGGGTACTTGGAGACTAATGATAAAATAAGTCAAAGTCCGCATGGTTTTTCTGAAAGTAAATGTTGCCTGTTAGAGTTCTTCCAATGTCATTTACCTGGATTTTCAGAAGGTGTTTGGTAAGGTGCCACACATCAGGCTGCTGAACAAGGTAATATCCAATGGCATTACAAAGAGGATACTGGTATGGGTAGAGGAATGGCTGACAGGCAGGAGGCAGCGAGTGGGAATAAAAAAAAGTATTTTCTTATTGGTTAGCCGGAGACTAGTGGTGTTCCTCAGGGGTCAGTATTGGGACCGCTACTTTTCACATTGTTTGTCAGTAATTTAGATAATGGAACTGATGGCTTTGTGGCAAAGTTTGCAGATGATATGAAGATAGGTGGAGGGGTAGGTAGTGCTGAGGAAGCAATGCTATTGCAGCACGACTTAGACAAATTGAAAGAAAGTACAAAAAAGTAACAGATGGAATACAGTGCTGGGAAATGCATGATCATGCATTTTGGTAAAAGGAACAATAGTGCAGACTAGTATCTAAATGGGGAGAAGGTTCAAACATCAGAGGTGCAGAGGGACTTGGGAGACCTTGTGCAAGACTCCCGGAAGGTTAATTTACAGGTTTAGTCTGTAGTAAAGAAGGAAAGTGCAATATTGTCATTTATTTCGAGGCATATATAGAAAATATAAATAGAATTTATTCTCATGGGCAGGTTTGTTAGAGCTGTTGGGGAGAGCTTAAACTTGATTGGCAGCAGGTGGAAACTGAAATTTAGGGACTCAGGATAGAACAGATGGTAAAAAAAGCAAAGATAGCATGCAGTCAGACTGTCAGGAAGGGCAAGCAGATGTTAGGACATAATTGCAGAATGAGTATTAGGGATGCAGAATCAAAAAAGGATAGCAAATACAACACTCAAAGTGTCAAATCTCAATGCACGGAGTATAAGAAATAAGGTGGATGATCTTGTTGCACTATTACAGATTGTTAGATATGATAGACAATAGACAATAGGTGCAGGAGTAGGCCATTCAGCCCTTCAAGCCAGCACTGCCATTCACTGTGATCATGGCTGATCATCCACAATCAGTACCCTTTTCCTGCCTCATCCCCATATCCCTTCACTCCGGTATCTTTAAGAGCTCTATCTAACTCTTTCTTGAAAGAATCCAGAGAATTGGCCTCCACTGCCTTCTGAGGCAGAGCATTCCACAGATCCACAACCCTCTGTGTGAAAAAGTTTTTCCTCAACTCCGTTCTAAATTGTCTACCCCTTATTCTTAAACTGTGGCCTCTGGTTCTGGACTCCCCCAACATCGGGAACATGTTTCCTGCCTCTAACGTGTCCAATCCCTTAATAATCTTATACGTTTCAATCAGATCCCCTCTCATCCTTCTAAATTCCAGTGTATACAACTCCAGTCGCTCCAATCTTTCAACATATGACAGTCCCGCCATCCCGGGAATTAACCTCTTGAACCTACGCTGCACTCCCTCAATAGCTAGAATGTCCTTCCTCAAATTTGGAGACCAAAACGGTACACAGTACTCCAGGTGTGGTCTCACCAGGGCCCTGTACAGCTGCAGAAGGACCTCTTTGCTCCTATACTCAATTCCCCTTGTCATGAAGGCCAGCATGCCATTAGCTTTCTTCACTGCCTGCTGTACCTGCATGTTTACTTTCAGTGACTGATGAACAAGGACACCTAGATCTCGTTATACTTCGCTTTTTCCTAACTTTACACCATTCAGATAGTAGTCTGCTTTCCTGTTCTTGCCACCAATGATGTTGTGGCCATCACTGAATTGTGGCTGAAGGATGGTTGTAGTTGCGAGCTGAATGTCCAAGGTTACATGTTGTATCAGAGGGAAAGGAAGGTAGGAAGAGGGGAGTGGCGTAGTTCTGCTGGTAGAGAATGGCATCAGATCTTGGTGCTTGGAAGTAGGCACAGAGGAGATGTCAGGGGTTGGTTTTTTACGCAGAGTGGTGAGTGTGTGGGATGGGCTGCCGGCGGCGGTGTTGGAGACGGATACGATAGGGTCTTTTAAGAGACTCCTGGATAGGTACATGGAGCTTAGAAAAATAGAGGACTATGGGGAATATAGGTAACTCTAGGTAATATCTAAGGTAAGGACATGTTTGGCACAGCTTTGTGGGCCAAAGTGCCCATATTGTGCTGTAGGTTTTCTATGTTTCTAAATCACAGGAAAGATGTGACATAGGATCAGAAGATGTTGAATCCTTGTGGGTTGAGTTAAGAAACTGCAAGGTAATTTCCAATGGCATTACAAGGAAGATACTGGCATGGATAGAGGAATGGCTGTGGAAGGATCCAGCAGAATGCCTGATCTTGTAGTGTGTGAAGGAAGAGAAGTGTATGCCTCTGCTATGTCTTATGAATACACAAGTGCACAATTCACTGAAAGTGGTCCCAGAAGCAGACGAGGTGGTGAAGAAGACATTTAGCATGCTGTCCTTCATCAGTAAGGGCACCAAGTTTAACGATAAGTCATACTGAGTTGCAGGTATGTATGTTGTTGGTGACACCACACTTGGAGTATTACGTATAGCCTTGGTCACCTTTTATCGGAGAAAGGTTGTCAAGCTGGAGAGCGAGCAGAGGAGACTTCCAAGGATGCTGCCTGGACTGGGGGGCTTGAGTTATGAGAGGTTGGCCACACTGGATCTTTATTCCCTAGAGTGCCAGAGAATGAGGGGGTGACTGCATCAAAGTTTATAAAATGATGAGAGGTGCGGGTAAGGTGGATGGTATCTCATGCAGAGATCTTCATTTCAAAGTACACTAATCCTAGTGTACGATACTGCCACATTTTCCCTGTTTGCTGCAAAATGTGCTCATGATGGTTATCTTCACGTTACAGTGTATCAAACATTGGGTTTGTTTGGGTCAGAGGTTCCCAAACTGGCATCCATGGACCCCTTGGTTAATGGCAGGGGTTCATGACATAAAAAGGGTTGGGAACTCCTGGTCTGGGTGAACCTACATGAAACACAGGTGCCCAGAACAGGTATTGTTATTGACATGAGAAATTCTGCAGATGCTGGAAATCCAGGCAGGATCTATGGAAACGAATAAACAGTCAACGTTTTGGGCCAAAACCCTTCTTCATGACTGGGACAGAAGGGGAAAGGTGCTGGAACAAAAAGGTTGGGAAGGCGAAGGAGGCCAGCTGGAAGGTGATAGGTGAAGCCAGATGATTGCAAAAGGTCAAGGGATGGAGAGGAAAAAACTGATAGGAGAGGAGAGTGGACGAAAGGAGAAAGGGAAGGAGAAGGGGTCCCCTGGGAAGTACATAGGAGAAAGGGAAGGAGGAAAGGAACCAGAAGGGTCATCATTTTGCAGTGCTTCCTGAAAACTCAGGCAGCATGAGATAATTTTGTTTCATCCTCAAAGAATTCATGTACATTTGAGAGGCTTAGAAAATTGATTCACCCCCTTATCAGTAGCTTAGAAACATAGAAAACCTACAGCACAATACAGGCTCTTCGGCCCACAATGCTATGCCAAAGTTATCCTTAGTTTAGAAGTTACCAAGGGTTACCCATAGCCCTCTATTTTTCTAAGCTCCATGTACCTATCCAAGAGTCTCTTAAAAGACCCTATTGTATCAGCCTCCACCACAGTCAACGGCAGTCCATTCCACACACCCACCACTCTCTGCATAAAAAAACTTACCCCTGACATCTCCTCTGTACCTAATTCCAAGCACCTTAAAACTGTGCCCTCTCGTGTTAGCCATTTCAGTCCTGGGAAAGAACCTCTGGCTATCACATGATCAATGCCTCTCATCATCTTATACATCTCTATCAGGTCACCTCTCATCCTCCGTCACTCCAAGGAGAAAAGGCTGAGTTCACTCAACCTAATCTCATAAGGCATGCCCCCCAATCCAGGCAACATCCTTGTAAATCTCTTCTGCACCCTTTCTATGGTTTCCACATCCTTTCTGTAGTAAGGTGACCAGAACTGAGTACAGTACTCTAAGTGGGGTCTGACCAGGGTCCTATATAGCTGCAACATTACCTCTCAGCTCTTGAACTCAATCCCATAGTTGATGAAGGCCAACGCACCATATGCCTTCTTAACCACACAATCAACCTACACAGTAGCTTTGAGTGTCCTTTGGACACAGACCCCAAGATCCCTCTGATCCTCCACACTGCCAAGAGTGTTACCATTAATACTATATTCTGCCGTCATATTTGATCTACCAAAATGAACACCTCACACTTATCTGGGTTGAACTCCATCTGCCACTTCTCAGCCCAGTTTTGCATCCTATCAATGTCCCGCTGTAACCTCTGACAGCCCTCCACACTATCCACAACACCCCCAACCTTTGTGTCATCAGCGAACTTACTAACCCATCCCTCCCCTTCCTCATCCAGGTCATTTGTAAAAATCACAAAGAGAATGTGTCCCAGAACAGATCCCTGAGGTACACCATTGGTTACCGACCTCCATGCAGAATATGATCCATCTACAACCTCACTTTGTCTTCTGTGGCCAAGCCAATTCTGGATCCACAAAACAAGGTCCCCTTGGATCCCATGTCTCCTTACTTTCTCAATAAGCCTTGCATGGGGTAACTTATGAAATGGCTTGCTGAAATTCATATACACTACATCTACTGCTCTACCTTTATCAATGTGTTTAGTCACATCCTCAAAAAATTCTACCAGGCTCATAAGGCATGACCTGCTCTTGACAAAGCCATGCTGACTATTCCTAATCATATTATACCTCATAAATCCTGCTTCTCAGGATCTTCTCCATCAATTTACCAACCATTGAAGTAAGACTTACTGGTCTATAATTTCCTGGGCTATCTCTATTCTCTTTCTTGAATAAGGGAACAACTTCTGCAACCCTCCAATCCTCTGGAACTTCTCCCATCCCAATTAATGATGCAAAGGCTCAGCAATCTTCTCCCTCACCTCCCACAGTAGCCTGGGGTACATATCTCCCTGGTCTGCAGCTTTCTCTATGGTTGTCAATACTAAGGTTCCAAGCACAGCAGCAAAACAGCAGGTTCTCAGTCTTGCTGCACTGTATGTGACACATCTCCCTCTCCCTCTCTAAAATGCCATCATTACCTCATTTAACAGAGGAGATTAACAAGGATGTTGCCTGGATTGGGGAGCATGCCTTATGAGAATAGGTTGAGTGAACTCGGCCTTTTTTTCCTTAGAGTGACAGAGGACGAGAGGTGACCTGATAGAGGTGTATAAGATGATGAGGGGCATTGATCGTGTGGATAGTCAGAGGCTTTTTCACAGGGCCGAAATGGCTAACATGAGAGAGCACAGTGTTAAGGTGCTTGGAAGTAGGTACAGAGGAGATGTCAGGGGTAGGTTTTTTACACAGAGAGTGGTGAGTGTGTGGAATGGGCTGCCGGCAACGGTGGTGGAGGCGGATACGATAAGGTCTTTTAAGAGACTCCTGGACAGGTACATGGAGCTCAGAAGAATGGAGGGCTATGGGTAACCCTAGGTAATTTCTAAGGTAAGGACATGTTCGGCACAGCTTTACTGGCCAAAGGGCCTGCATTGTGCTATAGGTTTTCTATGTTTCTATGTTTTAACCATCATTATCATCATGTGCTGTGTTGTATGATGTAGGCATTCATGGACTTTCCATGACCATGATGGGGGGGGGGGGGGTTCTTGGCAAATTTCTCTACGGAAGTGGTTTGCCTTTGCCTTCTTCTAGGCAGATCTATACAAGACAGGTGACCCAGCCATTATCAATACTCTTCAGAGATTGTCTACCTGGTGTCAGTGGTCACATAACCAGGACTTGTGATATGCACCAGCTGCTCCCATGGCTTCACGTGACCCTGATCGGGGGCTAAGCCAGTGCTACACCTTGCCCAAGGGTGACCTGCAGTTTGACGCAGGGAAAGAGCACCTTACAGTTCCTTTGGTAGAAATGTATCTCCACCCCTCCATCCGGCTTGATTTGACACTAATTTTGTTCGCATTCTAATTGTTCAAAATGCATCTGGATTGCTAGGCAAGGTGCTTGTGTATGTGTGATGAGATTCTAGCATCTGCATCAGGAAATGAAAATTACATGAATGCTGAGTTATTCCTGTTTGTATTGAGAAAAATTGATGGAAGCAATTCTGTCAATACCACTTGCTGGATTTTCTTCTGTCAAGCAAATATTTTCCTTGAAATCTGCCTCTGGTGATAGGAATGAACATGAAGAAAGGTACTGGCTGAACATTACACACTGCTTTTAAAATCTGTTTCCATTTGACTTCAATTGAATTGAGTGTTGGAATTGGGGTCACTACACGTCCATTACTTTATATTGTGTTGGTGGATGGGTGATATTACAACCAATAATACTCCCACACAAGAATGCGATCATCAAAATGTGATGACAACTGCTTGGAGGTCAGCACTAGGCACGGCAACTTAGAAATGACAAGATTCACACACAGTGACTGACTCAGTAGCATGGTTGTTGGGAGCAAAATGGCGAGTGCCTCAGGAGGAGGTAATATTGAAACCTTCCGAGAAGGCTGCCTTTAAAAGGCACAGGTGATCTGTTTTCTTTCCAAAAGGAGGGAAATGCATGGTAGCAAAGAAGGAGTTTAGGGATGGCTGAAAAAATATAGGACAAAAATAAATGGGGAAGTAACAGCTGGAACAGAGGTTCCCAAACTAGGGTTCATTGACCCCTCGGTTAGTGGTAAGGCTCCATGGTATAAAAATGGTTGGTAACCCCTGAGCTAGAGGAAGGCCTAGATAAAGGAGGAAGAGGCTTAAGCATAAATATGCAACAAATAATTGAAGTTTAGTGCACTGGAGGAGGATAACTATGTGTGTTTACAAATCCAGGAATTGTGAAAAATCAGTTGTGCAGCAGGGAGAAAAAACATGGGACAGTTGGAGGTCAGCCATATTTCTATTTTATAAACAGAGTAACATTTTAAAGAGGCTGCTTCAGACAATCAGCAATTGTGTAAACGAACAAAATAAACAATTTCAGGCATTGGAATTTTGAGGGAAATCTCTCCTCTCCATTTTCTAGTCTGCAGCATTGGCCAGGAGGCTTGTTTTTTGTTCCAACTAGATCAGGAAACACAGAGATCGTGTGTCCAACCCCTTGCACACAAACAAACAATGTGAATTATGTCACACCAGGAAATCTGGAGTCAGGAACACTGGCATGCAAAACATAGATATCCTGTTCGTCTGAAAATCAGCTACTGCAGTAAACAAAACTGTGACTCATAGTTTATTTTAGTGTTTGTGTTTTTTGACATTAAATAACTTCAGTCTGATGGGTGAAGGTTAACCTTTATTCAGTAGCTGTGTAGTAGAACTGAGGCAAGGAGATTTGGGTAGCCATAATAAACTTTTATGCCCATTTGTTGAGTAATCTTTCATGTTGTAGCTTAAACAGAGTAATTCACTAACTAGATGAAAACACATTGATCACACATGGTTTAAATATGACTTACCAACAACTTCTATGCTTTATTGCAACACACACAAAATGCTGGAGGAACTCAGCAGAACAGGTTAGTTAGGAAAATTCAGTCGCTAGGTATACATGGAAAGGTGGTAAATTGGATTAGACATTGGCTCAATGGAAGAAGCCAAAGAGTGGTAGTAGAGAATTGCTTTTCCGAGTGGAGGCCTGTGACTAGTGATGTGCCACAGGGATCAGTGCTGGGTCCATTGTTATTTGTCATCTATATCAATGATCTGGATGATAATGTGGTAAATTGGATCAGCAAATTTGCTGATGATACAAAGATTGGAGGTGTAGTAGACAGTGAGGAAGGTTTTCAGAGCCTGCAGAGGGACTTGGACCATCTGGAAAAATGGGCTGAAAAATGTCAGATGGAGTTTAATACAGACAAGTGTGAGGTATTGCACATTGCAAGGACAAACCAAGGTCGAACATACAGGGTTAATGGTAAGGCACTGAGGAGTGCAGTGGAACAGAGGGATCTGGGAATACAGATCAAAATTCCCTAAAAGTGGCGTCACAGGTAGATAGGGTCGTAAAGAGAGCTTTTGGTACATTGGCTTTTATTAATCGAAGTATTGAGTATAAGAGCTGGAATGTTATCATGAGGTTGTATAAGGCATTGGTGAGGCCGAATCTGGAGTATTGTGTTCAGTTTTGGTCACCAAATTACAGGAAGGATATAAATAAGGTTGAAAGAGTGCAGAGAAGGTTTACAAGGATGCTGCCGGGACTTGAGAAACTCAGTTACAGAGAAAGATTGAATAGGTTAGGACTTTATTCCCTGGAGCGTAGAAGAATGAGGGGAGATTTGATAGCGGTATATAAAATTATGATGGGTATAGATAGAGTGAATGCAAGCAGGCTTTTTCCACTGAGGCAAGGGGAGAAAAAAACCAGAGGACATGGGTTAAGGGTGAGGGGGGAAATGTTTAAAGGGAACATTAGAGGGGGCTTCTTCACACAAAGAGTGCTGGGAGTGTGGAATGAGCTGCCAGACGAGGTGGTAAATGCGGGTTCTTTTTTAACATTTAAGAATAAATTGGACAGATACGTGGATGGGAGGTGTATGGAGGGATATGGTCCGTGTGCAGGTCAGTGGGACTAGGCAGAAAATGGTTCAGCACAGCCAAGAAGGGCCAAAAGGCCTGTTTCTGTGCTGTAGTTTCTATGGTTTTCAACAGGCAGCATTGAGGAAAAGACTTCAGTCGACATTTCGGGCCAAATCCCTTTGCAGGACACTTTTTCATTTCAGCCCAGAACATCGACTGTACTCTTTTCCATAGATGCTGCCTGGCCTGCTGAGATTCCCCAGCATTTTGTGTGTGTTGCTCGGATTTCCAGCATCTGCAGATTTTCCCTTGTTTATGTCTTACTGACCCATTTAAAAAAAATTATATGTACAATGTTTGGTTGATCTGCTTGAAGTTGATGCCGCCCTCTGAAATAAATATTCTCTTAGTTGGTCAAAAATAACTGTGTGTTCTGCCAGAAGTCAAATGTTCAGTTTAGTTAGGGACATCATGAAGGAGATCACTCTCTGGAAAGAGGACTGTGTGAAATTGAAAGTTATGCTTCAAATAAAATTGAAAAATGTTGGAAATGTCCAGCAGGTCAGGCAGTTTTTGTGGAGTGAGGAAGAGAGACAATGTGAGGAAGAGGGAAATCAATACCCCTCCATATAATGTTACTTCATTTAATATGCCGGGTGTAATAAGTTAACCACCGTCTTCTTTACCAAGTAACACACACTAAATGCTGGAGGAACTCAGCAGACCAGGCAGCATTTATGGAAAAGAGTAGAGTCGACGTTTCAGACTGAGATCCTTCAATAGGAAGGGTCTTGCTAAAGTCTCAGCCTGAAATGTCAACTGTACTCTTTTCCAAAGATGCTGTCTGACCTGCTGAGTTCCTCCAGCATTTTATGCGTGTTGCCTGGATTTTCAGCATCTGCAAATTTTCTCTTGGCTCTGATTGGATCTCTTCTTTACCAGCCTGCTTGTGGAAGGCTGTGTTGTTTGACGGGTTTTTCAACTTCAGCTAATATTTCAAGCCTCTGCGTCAAAGCATATTTCTTTGTGTTGTTTTAATTTCAAATTGAACTCTGTTTTTCCCCATTATTATTCACCTGATGCTCAAATTATTTTATACATTTCCTGCATGTTTAAACCCACATAGTTGGCCCCACCAGTAACTCCTCCAATGCACTAACCTAGACTTCAACTGCTTGCTGCAGGTTTATTATTTAATTCTTTCCCCTTTATGTAAGTCCACTTTCCAGACGATAGTCTTTCTTTCATTTCTATCCACACACAAAATGCTGAAACACCAACTGTATTCTTTTCCTAGATGCTGCCTGGCCTGCTGAGTTCCTCCAGTGTTTTGTGTGTGTTTCTCGGGTTTCCAGCATCTGCAGATTTTCTCTTGTTTGCGTTTTTTTCATTTTTATCCTCTCATTCCAGTAGTGTCTGACTTTCCTCTCCTACTACCCAATTCATTTGACCCCTTATGGTCATCATCACTGCATGCAGTGTCTTATGATATGGGTGATCATGATCGTGATTGTTCTTGGAAAATTTTTCTACAGAAGTGGTTTGCCATTGCCTTCTTCTGGGCAGTGTCTTTATTAACAAAAGAAAATCCACAGAAGCTGGAAGTCCAGGCGACACACATAAAGTACTGGAGGAATTCAGCAGGCCAGGGCGTATCTACAGAAATGAGAATACAGTCAATGATTAGGACCAAGACCTTTCATCAGGACTGGGAAAAAAGATGAGAAGTCAGAGAAACAAAGCCCCACCTTCTTGCTCAGACTACTTTTCTTTTTTCTAATACTTATGAAGGGCTTTGGCCTGAAACTTCGACTGTTTTCTCTTTTCCATAGATGCTGCCGGGCCTGCTGAGTTCCTCCTGCATTTTAGAGACCATAGGATCATAACACATAAGAGCAGAATTAGGCCATTTGGCCCATTGAACCTGCTCAACCACTCAATCATGGCTGATCTATTTTTTTTTCCCTTCTCAGCCCCACTTGCAAGCCTCTCCCTGTAACCTTTGATGCCATGTCTAATCAAGAACCTATCAATCTCTTCCACAAATACTCCCAACGACCTGGCCTCCATAGCTGCCTGTGGTAATAAATTCCACAAATTTACCACCCTCTGGCTAAAGAAATTTCTCCACATCTCCATTGCAATGGAAGCCCCTCTATCCTGAGGCTGTGCCCTCTTGTCCTAGGCTCTCCACCATGAGAAACATCCTGTCCACATCTACTCTGTCTAGGCCTTTCAATATTCGAAAGGTTTCAAAGAGATCCCCCTTCATCCTTCCAAATTCCAGCAGCTACAGACCCATCTTTCCTCGTTTGATAAACCTTTCATTCCGGAATCATCCTTGTGAACCTCCTTTGAACCTCCTCCAATGTCAGAACATCTATCCTTTGATATGAGGCCAAAAGCTGTTCCCAATACTCAAGCTGAGGCCTCACCAGTGCCTGATAAAGCCTCAGCATCACATCTCTGCTCTTGTATTCTTGACCTCTTGAAAAGAATGCTAATGTTGCATTTACCTTCCTCACTATTGACTCAGCCTGCAAGTTAACTTTTAGGGTGTTCTGCACAAGGACCCCCAAGTTTCTTTGCATTTCAGATTTTTGGATTTTTGTCCCTTTTAGAAAATAGTCCACACATTTATTCCTTCTACCAAAGTACCTGACCATGCATTTTCCAATATTGCATTTCATTTGCCACTTTCTTGCCCATTCTCCTAATCTGTCTAAGTTCTTCTGCGGCCTGTTTCCTCAACACTACCGTCCTTCCACCAATCTTTGTATATCTGCAAACTTGGCTTCAAAGTCATTTATTCCATCATCTAAATCACTGATATGCAGCACAAAAAGAAACAGTCCCCATAATGACCCCTGCAGAACACTACTAGACACTGGCAGTCAACCGGCAAAGCATCATTTTATTCCCAGTCACTGCTTACTATCATTCAGCCAATGGTCTAAACATGGTAGTAACTTTCCTGTAATACCATGGGCTCTTAGCTTAGTAAGCAGCCTCATATGTGGCACCTTGACAAGAGATGAAGAATATAGGAGCAGGCATGTGATGCTCAGACTTTATAAGGCACTGGTGAAGCCTTCTTGAAAATCTAAATATACAACTGCATCTCCTTCATCTATCCTATTTGTAATCTCCTCAAAGAATTCCAGTGGGTTCTACAGGCAAGATTTACCCTTAAGGAGACCATGCTGACTTTGTCCTGTTTTGTCATGTGTCACCAGGTACTCCATAACCTCATCTTTAACAGTTCTCAGGGATCAGTATTGAGGCCGCTACTTTTCACATTAACATTGTTTTAGATGGCAGAATTGATGGATTTGTGGCAAAGTTTGCGAATGATACGAAGATTGGTGGAGGGGTAGGTAGTGCTGAGGAAGCAATGCAATTGCAGCAGAACTTGGACAAATTGGAAGAATGGGCAAAAAAGCGACAGATGGAATACATTGTTGGGGAGTGTATGATAATGCATTTTGCTAAAAGGAACTATTATCTAAATGAAGAGAACATTCAAACATCAGAGGTGCAGAGGTGCAAGACTCCCAGAAGGTTAATTTACAGGTTGAGTCTGTGGTAAAGAAGGAAAGTTCAAGGTTGGCATTTATTTCAAGGCGAATAGAATATAAAATCAAGGAAGTAATGCTGAGCCTTTATAAGACACTATCCAGGGACCCCATATCTCATAAAGGATGTGTTGTGATTGGCGAGAGTCCAGAGGAGGTTCACAAGGATGATTCCAGGAATGATGGGGTTAACATATGAGAAGCATTTGGCAGCCTTGGGCCTGTACTCACGAGAATTTAAAAGAATGCGCGGGAATCTCATTGAAATTGACCGAATGTGGAGAGGACTAGATAAAGTGAATGTGGAGAGGATGTTTCCTCTGGTGGGGGTATGGGCACAGCCTCAGTATTGAGGGGCAAAATTTTAGAACAGAGGAAGGGGGAATTTTTTTCACCAAAGTGTGGTGAATCTGTGGAATGCTGTGCCACAGGCTGCGGAGAAGGCCAAGTCCATGGCAAAGGTGGATAGATTCCTGATCGGTCGGGGCATCAAGGGACATGGTGAGAGGGCAGGTGTATAGAGGTTGAATGGGATCCAGGATCTGACATGATGACATGGCAGAGCAGACTCGATGGGCTGAATGGCCTAATTCTGCTCTTGTGGCTTATGGTCTTACATGTTTGGGCAGCTGCAATATCTTCAAAGGTAAAGAGATTTCATTCCACAAATTTACAATTTCTGCAGGATTCTTGGGATCAACCTTCTCATGCCATTGCAAAATGCATTAAATACTGTCATGATGTTTTACTTGCAAGAAGTTTGAAAATAAGCAAGAGATAGCGGTGGAATGAAACCCTTAACTCCTACAAGTCACTGTGTCAAATTGCTATAATCTTGAGTCATAGTCATTGTGTCACGGAAAAGTACAGCACAGAAACAGGCCCTTCAGCCCACCTAGTCCATGCCAAAACTACTTAAACAGCTTTCTCCCATCGACTTGCACCAGTAACATAGCCCTCCATACCCTTCCCATCCATGTACCTATCCAAACTTCTATTAAGCTTTGAAATTGGGCTCGCATGCAACACTTGCGCTGGCAGCTTGTTCCACACTCTCATGACTCTCTAAGAGAAGAAGTTTCCCCTCATGTTCCCCTTAAACATTTCACCCTTAACCTATGACCTCTAATTGTAGCCCTACCCAACATCAGTGGAAAAAGCCTGCTTGCATTTACCTGATCTATTCCCCTCATAATTTTGTATACCTCTATCAGATCTTTTCTCAATGTTGTACATTCCAAGGAATGCAGTCCTTTTCACTCAGGTCCTCCAGACCTGGCAACATCTTTGTAAATTTTCTCTGTACCCTTTCAAACTTATTTACATCTTTCCTGTAGATAGGTGACCAAAACTGTACACAATTTTCCAAATTAAATCTCACCAACATCTTATACAACTTCAACGAAACATTCCATCTCCTGTACTCAATATCTTGATATATCAAGGCCAATATTCTGGGAATGAGAGGGTTAACATATGAGGAACTTTAGTCCGCTCTTGGACTGTATTCCTTGGAGTTTAGAAGAATGAGGGGAGCCTCATAGAAACATTTCGAATGTTGAAAGGCATGGACAGAGTGGATGTGGCAAAGTTGCTTCCCATGATGGGGGAGTCCAGTACAAGAGGGCATGACTTAAGGATTGAAGGACCCCAATTCAGAACGGAAATACCAAGAAATTTTTTTAGCCAGAGAGTGGTGAATCTATGGAATTTGTTGCCACGAGCAGCAGTGGAGGTCAAGTCTTTGGGTGTATTTAAGGCAGAGATTGATAGGTATCTGAGTAGCCAGGGCACCAAAGGTTATGGTGAGAAGACGGGGGAGTGGGACTAAATGGGAGAATGGATCAGCTCATGATAAAATGGTGGAGCAGACTCAATGGGCCGAATGGCTGACTTCTGCTCCTTTGTCTTATGGTCTTATGGTCTAATATGCCAAAAGCTTTCTGAAGGACATTATCTATCTGTGACGCTACTTTTGAGGTTTTTACTCTGATGAATTAGAATTCATATACTGTAGAACAATATATCAGCCAGGAATCTTGGACAGGTTGTGGAAGGTCCAAACTTAATTATTTGGCTCTGCCACACATGAAATATTTGCCTACTGCAGACTTGATCAATTCTGCCTACGGGTAGATATCACAAAGGAGGGAGAAGAGGTATGAGCATCTTGTGTGTGTTGCAGTCATATGATGACATTTCTTTTTGGTTTAATGCATATTCATTACAATGCAAATTAACTGACTGGTTACTCTGTCCTGAAAACATTCTAACAAAGGTAAATTGGAAAGGAGTGTTCTGGGAGCTTTGCCACTGTCTGAAATTTGGGAATCTATTCCATTCAATTGATAACCATAATTGTTTTCTGGCAGCTTGGAAGCTTCCAGCTTCAAAGTGCGTGAGAACAGTCGAGCCCATGGGTTGTTGGATTGTTGTAAAGCACGTAAGTGTGGTTTCTGTGAAGCTTAATGGGTCATCATGACAGCTGCAATGGAATTTCCAATTTAGTTATCAACTAAATTATCTAAATGCCACACCTACCACAACTTTCCCAATATAAAAAAGTCACGTGAATCAAATCAAAAATAGTGCAATCTGCTGTAAAAATCTCTTAATGGTGGTAGGGCGTTAGATTTAATAAACCTGTTCCGTGTCTTACTTGTACATCTTAAATCTTCTCTTTTTTCATGCAAATTGCATTGGTGCTCATGTCAGAGACAAGAAGGTTAGCTGTACCACCCCTGAACAATTAGTCCCAGACAACTGCTACAGCACCAGTGTTACTGGCATTGGACATCAAGTTCAAACACGAGGTGGAAATGCATTCAGTTGGGGTTTAGAACATCTTGTACAGAAGGTAGGTAAACAAAAAAAATTGGTAAGATTGAGAGGAAATTTGATCAAGGTATACAGATTATGAAGGGCATAGATAGGGTCAACGTAAGCAGGCATTTTCCACTGAAGTTGCGTGGGACTTGAACCAGAGGTCATGGGTTCCAGAGAAGTCTGGAATCATTAGGTTGCGGAAAGAAAGATGAATTGGAGGTTATGGAAGGTTTATAGAATGCTCACTTTTATTAGTCAAGGCACTGAATTCAAAAGTCAGGAGATTATGTTGCAACCTTATAAATCTCTGGTTAGGCATACAGTTCTGGTCAGCTCATTATGGAAGGATGCTGTAGCTTTGGATAGGATGTAGAAGAGGTTTACCAGGATGCTGCCTGGTTTAGAGGGCATGTGCTATCACAAGAAGCTGGATAAACTTGGGTTATTTTAGAAACATAGAAAACGTACAGCACAATACAGGCCCTTTGGCCCACAAAGTTGTGCCAAACATGTCCCTACCTTAGAAATTACTAGACTTACCCATAGCCCTCTATTTTTCTAAGCTCCATGTACCTATCCAAAAGTCTCTTAAGACCCTATCGTATCCGCCTCCACCACCGTTGCCGGCAGCCCATTCCATGCACTCACCACTCTCTGCGTAAAAAAACTTACCCCTGACATCTCCTCTGTACCTACTCCCCAGCACCTTAAACCTGTGTCCTTTTGTGGCAGCCATTTCAGCCCTGGGAAAAACCCTCTGACTATCCACACGATCAATGCCTCTTATCATCTTATACACCTCTATCAGGTCACCTCTCATGCGCCGTCGCTCCAAGGAGAAAAGGCCGAGTTCTCTCAACCTATTCTCATAAGGCATGCTCCCCAATCCAGGCAACATTCTTGTAAATCTCCTCTGCACCCTTTCTATGGTTTCCACATCCTTCCTGTAGTGAGGCGACCAGAACTGAGCACAGTACTCCAAGTGGGGTCTGACCAGGGTCCTGCATAGCTGCAGCATTACCTCTCCGCTCTTGAACTCAATCCCACGACTGATGAAGGCCAATGCACCATATGCCTTCTTAACCACAGTGTCAACCTGCGTAGCAGCTTCTGAGTGTCCTATGGACTCAGACCCCAAGATCCTCTGATTGTCCACACTGCCAAGAATCTTACTATTAATACTATATTCTGCCATCATATTTGACCTACCAAAATGAAGCATCTCACACTTATCTGGGTTGAACTCCATCTGCCACTTCTCAGCCCAGTTTTGTATCCTATCAGTGTCCTGCTGTGACCTCTGACAGTCCTCCACATTATCCACAACACCTCCAAACTTTGTGTCATCAGCAAACTTACTAACCCATCCCTCAGCTTCCTGGTCCAGGTCATTTATAAAAATCACGAAGAGTAAGGGTCCCAGAACAGATCCCTGAGGCTACGTCCACACTAGACCAGATAATTTTGAAAACACTGGTTTGGCATAAAAACAATAGGCGTCCACACCAGGCATTTTTGAAAATTCCTCCGTCCACATTAAAACGGCTATTTGGGAGAATCTCCTCGTACTAGGCATGCGCAGGACACATTTACAGAAAACAAGCGAAGAGGAAACGGTGTACTATTTCCGTTTTCGCAGCAGTTTTGTGTTATTTCCATTGGTCAAAAACTAGAGTACCTACAACAACAGTGAAAGAAAGTTTTCAACCATGTCCTTGAGGATTACAAAGAAAACCTCGGCTGGAAAAAGCAGACTGGACTTCTTCGTTTGGACAGACGGTGAAGTTGAGCTGCTTCTGCGAGTTACAAACGACTACGAAGTCAACAAAGCAGTGGAGAACGTGGACTGAGAGTCGTGCCAAACCAAAAGCAACGACATCCTCGACTGCTATAAAAAACAGTACCTCGCGGCAGAGCAGTCAGAATTTCAGGAGTAAGGACTACCCACACAAATTGGACGATATACCCAAGACAATTATTGTAACCAAACTTACGACGGTATGCCACAAATACCGGCAGGCAGTGAATGCGGGACAAAAAGTTGGACACGGTAGAGTAGTTCTACTATACTTTGAGTTGTGTGATCAGATCTGGGGGGGTGGGGATCACCAGCCACAGCGGCAATTCAGGGGAGCATGGAACCCTGCGATGTGGAGGATAGGGTCATCATCTGTTCCGGCACGTCATGACAGCGTTTTTAAAAAGCTCCGGTTACCCCATAGACACTACACCACCCAACTGGCATTTTCAGATTTACACACCCTGGAGAGCGTTTTAGGAAAACTCCGTTTTCGGGGAGGAAAATGCCATTTCAGTGTGGACGGAGGGTCAAAACGAAGAGCAAAAGCTTCAGTTACAGATTTATCTGGTCTAGTGTGGACGTAGCCTGAGGCACACCACTGGTCACTGACGTCCATGCAGAATATGACCTGTCTACAACCTCTCCTTGCCTTCTGTGAGCAAGCCAGTTCTGGATCCACAAAGCAATGTCCCCTTGGATCCCATGCCTTTCTCACAAAGATTTCTGACAAAGAGTCTCGGCCCGAAACATCGACTGTACCTCTTCCTATAGATGCTGCCTGGCCTGCTGTGTTCCACCAGCATTTTGTGTGTGTTGCTTGAATTTCCAGCATCTGCAGATCTCCTCGTGTTTGCGACTTATCCAACTTGATGCTTTCCAAAAGCTCCAGCACATCCTCTTTCTTAGTATCTACATGCTCAAGCTTTTCAGTCTGCTGCAAGTCATCACTACAATCACCAAGATCCTTTTCCACAGTGAATACTGAAGTAAAGTATTCATTAAGTACCTGTGTTATTTCCTCTGGTTCCATACACACTTTCCCACTGTCACACTTGATAGGTCCTATTCTTTCACATCTTATCCTCTTGCTCTTCACATACTTGTAGAATGCCTTGGGGTTTTCCTTAATCCTGCCCACCAAAGCCTTCTCATGGCCCCTTCTGACTCTCCTAATTTCCTTTTTAAGCTCCTTCCTATTAGCCTTATCATCTTCTAGATCTTTAACATTACCTAGCTCTCTGAACCTTCTGTAAGCTTTTCTTTTCTTCTTGACTAGATTTATTACAGCCTTTGTACACCATGGTTCCTGTACCCTACCACACCTTCCCTGTCTCATTGGAACATACCCATACAGAACTCCACACAAATATCCCCTGAACATATAACCATATAACAATTACAGCACGGAAACAGGCCATCTCAGCCCTTCTAGACCATGCCGGACTCTTACTCTCACCGAGTCCCACCGACCTGCACTCGGCCCATAACCCTCCATTTCTTTCCTGTCCATATAGCTACATATATTTGCCACATTTCTTCCGTACTTTTCCCTGAGAACATCTGTTTCCAATTTATGCTTCCAATTTCCTACCTGACAGCCTCATAATTCCCCTTACTCCAATTAAACACTTTCCTAACTTGTCTGTTCCTATCTCTCTCACATGCTATTGTAAGGGAGATAGAATTGTGATCACTATCTCCAAAATGCTCTCCCACTGAGAGATCTGACACCTGACGAGGTTCATTTCCCAATACCAGATCAAGTACAGCCTCTTCTCTTGTAGGCTTATCTACATATTGTGTCAAGAAACCTTCCTGAACACACCGAACAAACTCCACCCCATCTAAACCCCTTGCTCTAGGGAGATGCCAATCGATATTTAGGAAATTAAAGTCTCCCATCGTGACAACTCTGTTATTATCACACCTTTCCAGGATCTGTTTCCCTATCAGAGGCTGAGGAGAGATCTGATGGACGTTTACAAGATTATGAGAAGCATTGATGGAATAGAGAGAAGGTATCTGTTTCCCAGATTTGAAATGTCTAATACCAGAGGATATGCATTGAAGGTGAAAGGGGGTAGATTCAAGGGGGATGTGAGGGGTAAGGTTTTTAATCAGAGAATAGTGGATGCCTAGAATGCGATGCCTGATATGGTGGTATAGGCAAATACTAATGAGACATTTAGACAGGCAAACACGAGGAAATCTGCAGATGGTGGAAATTCAAGCAACACACACAAAAAATGCTGGTGAACGCTGCAGGCCAGACAGCATCTATAGGAGGAGGTACAGTTGATGTTTCAGGCCGAGATCCTTCATCAGGACTGACTGAAAGAGATTTGAAAGTGGGAGGGGGAGGGGGAGATCGGAAATGATAGGAGAAGACAGGAGGGGGAGGGATGGAGCCAAGAGCTGGAAAATTGATTGGCAAAAAGGATATGAGGCTGGAGAAGGGAGAGGATCATGGGATGGGAGGCCTAGGGGGAAAGAAAGGCGGGAGGAAAACCCAGAGGATGGGCAAGGAGTTATTGTGAGAGGGACAGAGGGAGAAAAAAGAGAGGAAAAAAAGGGGGAAAAGAATAAATAAATAAATAAATAAGGGATGGGGTACGAGGAGGAGGTGGGGCATGAATGGAAGTTAGAGAAGTCGATGTTCATGCTGTCAGGTTGGAGGCTATTTCCATTCCCATTCTGATATGTCTATCCACGGCCTCCTCTACTGTCAAGATGAAGCCACACTCAGGTTGGCGGACTCCCTTACCACCATTCAGGGGCCCAGACAGTCCTTCCAGGTGAGGCGACACTTCACCTGTGAGTCAGCTGGGGTGATATACCACGTCCAGTGCTCCCGATGCGGCCTTCTATATATTGGCGAGACCCAACACAGGCTGGGAGACCATTTCGCTGAACACCTACGCTGTGTCCGCCAGAGAAAGCAGGATCTCCCAGTGGCCATTCCACATTCTATTCCCATTCTGGTATGTCTATCCACGGCCTCCTCTACTATAAAGATGAAGCCACACTCAGGTTGAAGGAACAATACCTTATATTCCATTTGGGTAGCCTCCAACCTGATGGCATGAACATTGACTTCTCTAACTTCCGTTAATGCCCCACCTCCCCTTCGTACCCCATCTGTTATTTATTTATTATTATTATTATATATGTTTTTCTCTCTTTTTCTCCTTCTGTCCCTCTCACTATACCCCTTGCCCATCCTCTGGGTTCCCCCCCGCCCCTGTCTTTCTTCCAGGACCTCCTGTCCCATGATCCTCTCATATCCCCTTTGCCAATCACCTGTCCAGCTCTTGGCTCCATCCCTCTCCCTCCTGTCTTCTCCTATCATTTTGGATCTCCCCCTCCTCCTCCCACTTTCAAATCTCTTACTAACTCTTCCTTCAGTTAGTCCTGACGAAGGGTCTCGGCCTGAAACGTCAACTGTACCTCTTCCTAGAGATGCTGCCTGGCCTGCTGTGTTCACCAGCATTTTTTGTGTGTTATTTAGATAGGCACATGGACGCATGGAAGATGAAAGGATATGGACATTGTATAGGTAGCAGGGATTAGTGTTTGAGTGTTTTTCATTTGCATTTTAGCTAGTTCGGCTCAACATTGTGCGCCGAATGGCCTGTGCTGTACTGTTCTATGTTCTACATTAAAGGTGAAAGGTGAAATGTTTCAGGGGATCATAGTCATATTTTATTGAGGGAAAACTTCTTCACTCAGAGGGTGGTGAGAGTGTGGAACGAGCTGCCAGTATAAGTGGTTCTCACGAGCTCGATTTCAATGTTGGGGAGAAGTTTGGATCGGTACCTGGATGTGAGGGGCGTCGAGGGCTGTGGTCCTGGTGTAGGTCAATAGGACTAGGCAGTTTAAATAGTTCAGCATCAATTAGATGGGATGAATGTCCCGTTTCTGTGCTTTACCTTTCTATGACTCTATGACTCTAAGAGTAAATTCATTCAGTTGCTTCTGAGGGGATGACTGGGTACATTTGGAGGTGGTGGAGTAGGAAAATCTTCGAAGAATTTCAAAATATTCTCCCCTTAATTCGTTCCTCAGTCTTTTAGATATGCTGAAGAGAATCAAAGTTATAAAGCGTGGAAACAGGCCCGTTGAGCTAATTCACTCTTGCTGATCATGATGCCCCACACCAAGCCAATGTCATCTGCCCACATTGAAAGCCTTAAACACCCTAGCTATATGTACTGTATGTTGCTCATTCCATAGACTCACCACCCTCTGCATGAAGAAGTTGCCCCTCAGGTCCCTCTTAAATCTTTCACCTCTCACCTCAAATCTATGCCCTATCATTTTGGATTCCACCTTCTCTAGGAAATAGATGATGTACTTTTATCATATCTACAGTGTTGCTCATTACCAGCACAAGGAAAGCACCTTCAATGATTTAGGATGAATAGCTGAGCTCCTCCAGCATTTTGTGTGTGTCTTGATGGTTTAGGAATCTCTTTTCCTGATCTCCTCATCTTCAGAGAGAATGCCTGTTACAAACAACCATTGTCAATGAATAAACTCTCTTGGGTTCAGGTATCAGTATTAACCGATGACAAACTCTGCCATCTTTTTAAACAAACATGTTTTAACATGTCAAACATGTTGATTTTTTAAATAAACATGCATTAGCAAGTAATTAACATTGATTAAAATAAAGTAATGGAAAACCTACTGGTGTTTACCCACTGAGATGACATGCACTGGACTTCCCCAGTGAATCACTGCTCCTCCACTGGACACAACACAAGGTCAGTGGTGGAATGGACAGTATTCTGCACTGGCATCCATCCTCCAAGATGTATTGGACTTCTACATTTGTCTGTACAAATGAGGTCCAGTCTTCCTGAAGTGCAATGGCTGGTAACCAACCGTTCCTTTTCCAATCTCTGGTTTTTGATCACCACGATTCAATCCACGCAGCTCTTTCATTGATGTCATTACCAGCAGTCTTCGCATGTCAAATCCAGGTGTCAAGATTGGATCTGATGTTGAGTGTACATATTATTACTGCTCTGGAGAGCAGGGTCCTTCTGTGTGCATCACTGGTGATAGGAGAGATAGTTGCACATGCAAAACCAAACCTGGGATATTGGGAAATGTAGGGTGGTAGAGTAGCACGACACTTTGCAGTCCCAGTGATCCAGGTTCAATTCCCACCATTGTCTGTAAGCAGTTTTGTACATTCTCCCCGGGTGCTCTGATATCCTCTCACAGTCTAATGACTTATCAGTTGGTAAATTAATTGTTTATTGTAAATTGCCCATGATTAGGCTGAAGGTTCAGTCAGGGATTGCTGGGCAGCGTGGCTTGAAGGGCCAATAGGGCCTTTACGTGCGCTATCTCAATAAATAAATCAAGACCCTATATTTTGTTTTATATTCTAGCATCTGTGGTCTCTTTTGTCTATGACTTGTCGGGGAAAAGGGTTAGGGAAATATCGGACTTAAATGCAAAACGTTTACCATTTTGCATGCACTAAATATCATGGGTCACTGGTATAAACCAGCTCACAGGTTATAAATTGCAACTTTATCCGTGCTTTGTAATGTGTACTCTAAGGAACGAAGGACTAGGACAATATCATTCATCCTCAAGTGTGTTATGCCGTTCAGTTCCATCATAGCTGATTTATATCTTAACTACATTTAGATCTTACATTGACTTAGGTCTAAGTCGATTAATGTAAGAGACATTTTTAAAAATTTCTTTAGTAAAAGTAATTGTAACTTTGTGATATTTCTCTCTGATCTATTATTCAAGTTTACTTATGATTCGTTGATAAATTGTGATTATTTTTGCTACCCTATCATGTTTATATTTCTGATTTTCTAGATCTTATCTGTTTTATTATTGTTGGATGACACTCCTTGTAACTCCTTGATCCAGACCAAGGACAAATGGTAAATGTCAATGAATTGTTTGAACAAGGTGACCTAAAGAGGATTCTAACACTTTTAATGCAGCTTTCACCAATGCAAGTGTCTGTATGTGTCTAAGAAGCATGTTTGAAATTTCACTGGTATGTTCCCCCTTGGCTTTCGAAGGCTATGCATGCACTTTTTGAGGCTTTGTGTGACATTACCCATGTTGACAGAGATCAGCAACTAAATCAAAGATTTTTCTTGCATAGATGGTAGTGTATGATAGTGTTGTGTCACAGTGTGTTCACCTAGCGGGCAGACAGGTGCTGAAAATATAAATTTTATGAGCCATCCTTGAGATATTTCTTGCATCTTTAAGCAGTGACAAGCTTGGTTTTGGAGCAGGAGATCTCAGCCTGGGGTCCGTGCACTTCTTGGTTAATGGTAGAATAAAAAAGGGTTGAGAACCCCTGTTTTAGAGGAAACACTTTTAAAAATTAGCTATGTTTATCATATTTACATCAGAACATCAAAACATACAATGAAATGAGTCGTTTGAATCAATGACCAACACAGTCTAGGGATGTGCTGGGGCAGCCTGCAGGTATCGTCAGCTTTCCAGCACCAACATAACATGCCCACAACTTGTTAACTCTTACTAACCCGTACGACTTTGCAATGTGGGTGGAAACTGGATCACCCAAAGGAAACCCACACTGTCATGAGGAGAAAAGACAAACTCCTTATAGATAGCGGTGGGAATTGAACCCTAATCACTTGCATTGTAAAGTTTAAACTAGCTATTACGTTACCGTGCTGATCTGAAAATAAAACCCTTCTCCTGAGTGCGGAAAGTCCTAATACGTTTTTACAGTTTATTGGGAGCCATCTAAAAAAATAAAAAATGTTTTAATCATGGGAAGGGGTGTATTTCCGAACGTCCTCTAAGGGGATGAGGCAGGGCAGATAACTGAAGTGGCAGCCAGGGAATAGTTTGTCTCTAGTGAACATAATTCTATTGGTCTGAAGATAGTGATGAAAAAGGATAGGACAGGTTGCTAGGTTAGGGATCTAAATTGGAGAAGAGCTAATCTTGGAGGGATAGATGGAATCTAGCAGAGGTCAATCGGATGAACCTGTTTAAAGGGAAAGGAACAAATGGCAAGCAGAAGGCTTTGATGAGTGCGACAGCAAGTCACCTCCGCATCTCTGCTCTGAATGGATGTTTCTAGAAACTGAGGTTGTGCCCTTTGGTCCTAGACTGCCCCAACATAGGAAACATCCTGTCTACATTTGATAAGTTTTAATGAGATCCCCTCTCATTCTTCTGGAATCCAGTCAGTAAAGGCCCAGAACCATCAACTGGTGCTCATACAATAATTGTTTCATTCCCAGAATCATTCTTGTGAACTTCCTCCGACTCGCTCCAACAGCAGAACATTTTTTCTTAGATAAGGGGCCCAAAACAGTTCACAATGCTCCAAGCAAGACTTCACTAGTACCTTGTAAAGCCTCTACATTACATCTTTGCTTTTATATTCTAGTTCTCTCAAAATGGATGTTGTTTATCTGGATAAATCCCCAGAACCTGACTGGGTGCCTCCTGGACTGGAAAATGGTGACTAGAAAGTGGCTGTTGTTGTTCTGTTGTTTAAGAGGCTGCTGAGGATAAACCAGAGAACTATAGGCTGGTCAGCCTGGCTTCAGTGGTCAGGAAGTTATTGGGGGAATTTTGAGAGGCTACCAGCATTTTGACAGAAAGTTTGATTAGGGGGAGTCAGTAAGGCTTTGTTCATGGAAAGTTGTGTTTGATGACCTGTTCTTTTTTTTAATTTTTATTTTTATTGAAGGAATGACACAATACAGAATATATAATGGATTACATTTTCCTCCATTTTGCTTTAGTATCGTACCCCCAAAACAACACCCCCCCCCACCCACCCTCCCCGAACATATCATGGCAGCTAATATATTTACAACACAACAATTCACAAATGCAAGTATGGACATTTCACAACCGTACCCCCACACTACTTCAATACGACGGCTCATACACATCTGCAACATGTCAGATGATCCAAAATACACTCATATTTACAATTCATCAACCACCCTGTGAGGTAAATTATAAGTGTGTTAAATGGGAGGCAACTTCCTAAGTACAATCAAATGCCCTCAACTAGTAGGTAATTCCTTAAGACTCCCAAAATATGATAAGAAAGATCCCCATTTCGAATAGAACTTTTTCACAGACCCCCTCAAAGTGAATTTAATCTTTTCTAATTTCAGAAAAAACATTACATCTTCTAACCAAGCAGCAGCAGTTGGAGGAGTGGCAGATTTCCAAACCAGCAAAATTCTCCTACGGGCCAATAGCGATGTAAATGCAATGATATCCGACTGGCTTGCATTTAAACCCAAATCATCATCTGCCACACCAAATACAGCTATAAGCGGGCAAAGTCTCAGCGTCACCCCCAAAACCTCACTGATAAATTTAAAAACCAGTGCCCAATAGTCATCAAGCCGAGGGCATGACCAAAATGCATGTACTAAACCAGCCGGAGAGAAGGAACACCTGTCACAGCCAGCGTCTGTCCCAGGGTATATGTCTGCCAGTCTGGCTTTACTTAAATGTACCCTGTGTAAAACTTTAAATTGTATGAGCCCCAGTCTAGCACATGATGATGAGAAATGAACCCTATTCAATACTTTTGCCCAATATTCTTCCGCAAGGTCCATACCGAGGTCGTCCTCCCACCTACTCTTAGTTTTGTTTAGATCTTGAACTCCCAAAGACATCAGCTGAGAGTATAGTTCAGAGATCAGCCCCTTATTGTTAAAGCTAAGAGTGAATTTTTCCCATAACATAGCAGGTGGTAGAACAGGAAAAGGGAAATTTTTCCTTGACAAAGTGGCGAATCTGCAGGTATTTAAAAAAATGATTATGCGGAAGGCCATACTTACCGCGCAGGTTATCAAAACTATCAAATATGTTATCAGTATACAAACCCCATTGGCTGAAAGCTGAATCGAATGTGGAGGGAGGAAATAAATGGTGTTTATGAATGGGGCCCAAAACTGAAGCTGATATGAACTTATAGTGGCAGCGAAATTGATTAAAATTTTGAGGGTGGAGAGCACGACTGGGTTAGATGTGAATTGACAGGATTTCAATGGTAAGGAAGAATACACCAAAGCTGGGAGAGACGAGGAGTGGCAAGACCGTGACTCAAGCAGGCACCAGATTATATCTGGCCGGTGAAGGGGACATGGAACACCGTGTTTCCCTATATGCTGATGACCTCTTACTTTATGTTAGCGACCCTATAGGTAGTAGTCCTGCTATTGTGTCATTATTAGGTCAATTTGGAGCCTTCTCTGGCTATAAACTGAACTTTCAAAAAAGCAAATGCTTTCCCATTAATAACTTGGCTCTACAGATCCGACAGGAATCCTTGCCCTTTCCTTTATCTCAAGATGGTTTTGTATACCTAGGAATACATATTACTCGCTCTTTTACATCTCTGTTTGAAGCTAACTACAGGCCTCAGGTTAGCCAAATGAAGGCTGATTTTGAGAGATGACGCAGTTTACCCCTTACTATAGCTGGGAGAATTCAGTCAGTGAAAATGACTATACTTCCTAGATTTCTCTATTTGTTTCAGTGTTTGCCAGTTTTCTTATCTAAGTTATTTTTTAAATCAGTCGATCAAGCTATAACCTCCTTTATTTGGGAAAATAAAGTCCCAAGGGTTAATAAGCGCATTCTTCAAAGAGGTCGTGACGTAGGTGGAATGGGTCTTCCCAGCTTTATTCATTATTACCTTTTAGAGTTTTTGAAGAGGTAACCAGAAAAGCAGATGAGAGAAGGGAAGTGGATGTTTGTCTGGCCTTCAACAAGGTCCCACATGGTAGGCTGAACTTGATGAGATTGGGAGGTGGGCTGAGATGTGGAAAATGAATTTCATTGCAGAAAAGTGTGAGGTGATGCATTGTGGAATGTCAAACTGTGCAGCACATAGACTATGAATGGTAAGGCACCAGGGAGGGTAATGGAACAGAGGAAAACAGGTTGTCGTACGTAGTTTGTTGAAAGAAGTGTCTCAGCTTGATAAAGCGTTGACTTTGGGTCGAAGAGTTGGGGCATGACGTTGCAGTTATATAAGTTATTGTTGAGGCCACCCTTGGACACTGAGGCCCTTCCTTGGGGGTCAGGGATGATTACGAATGTTGCACGCCAGTTGTCTACATGATACACAAACCAGTAAGCAAGCAAGCCAGAGCAGTACAATATGGAGGGCAAGCTGTAGCACATGCAGCAAGTCCACCCTCTGCATCCAGCCGATGAATCCAAAGGAACGGCAGAGACTGATATATCTGGCATCAGCGGCCTTACAGGAGTTGTTAGTCAGTGTTGTACTCAATGTTGGACTTCCTTTAGGACTCCAAGTCTGGATTTTTCCTTGGGTTTAATTCTGAAGCCTTCCCTCTGAGTGGGGACAGCTGCAAGACAGTGGAGGTTTGAGATCAGAGTTTTCCTTCTCCAACCTCGGCAGATCAGACCCATCTGCCCAAGTCGACTGGTTTTAAGGTGCCAGTAACCCACCTTTGTCCCGTCTCCTGTCAGTGGAAATTATTCTGCCAGGATTAGTAGCTAAGCCATGCGTGGAGACCAGAAGTTGGACTTGGCTGTCAGAGGCTACTGGAGGCACATCCCATCAGGAGCATTGAATAGATAGTGGGAGCATATCATCCCATTACCACCCCTGGCTATATACTTGTACTAGTGTTATAGGAAAGATAAGGTTAAACTAAAAAGAATACTGAGAAGAATTACGAGGATGTTGCAAGGAGTAGAGAGCCTGAGTGACAGGGAGAAGTTGGCCAAGCCAGGTTTTTAATCCTTTGAGTACTGGAAAATTAGGGGTGACCTTATAGAAATGTTTAAAGTGATGAGAAGCATAGTCAATGATGAGTCACAATGGAAGTGAGGAGTCCTTGTGCAAAATAAGGATTAAGTTGCAGGTTGAGTCTGTGGTGAGGAAGGTAAATGCAATGTTAGCATTCATATCAAGAGGACAAGAATATTAAAGCAAGAATGTAATGTTGAGACTTTATAAGGCACTGGTGAGGCCTCAGTTGGAGTACTGTAGGCAGATTTGAGCCCCTTATCTTAGAAAGGATGTGCTGAATCTGGAGACGGTTCGAAAGAGGTTCACCAAAATGATTCCAGGATTGAATGGCTTGTCATATGAAGAGCATTTGATGGCTCTGGGCCTATATTCACTGGAATTCAGAAGAATGAGGGGAGACCTCATTGAAACCTATCGAATGGTGAAAAGTCTTAATGGAGTGGATGTGGAGAGTATGTTTCCCGTGGAGGGAGATTTTAAGACCAGAGACACCACCTCAGAATAGAGGGATGTCTATTTAGAACAGAGATGTGGAGGACTTTCTTCAGCCAGAGGGTGATGAATCTGTGGAATTCTTTACCACAGGCAGCTGTGCAGGCCAAGTCTTTACTAATATCTAAGGCAGATGTTGATAGTTTCTAGAACAGCTTCTTCTCCCACTGCAATCCGATCCCTAAATGGACATTGAACCCATGAATACTACCTCACTTTCATTACTTGCTTTTGTACTGTTTTTAATCTAACTATTTAATATATGCACACACACACACATTTTTTTTACTATAATTGATTTTTTTTCCCTACATTATCATGCATTGCATTACGTGAAAACATAAGAAATAGGAGCATTGAACTGCTGCCGCTAAGTTAACTGGTTTCATGACACACGCCAGTGATAATAAACCTGGTTCTGATTCTGGATTAGTCGGGCCATGAAGGGATATGGGGAGAAGGCAGCAGATTGGGGCTGAGAGGAAAATGGATCAGCCATGATGAAATGGTATAGCAGACTGGATGGGCCAAATGGCCTAATTCTGCTCCTATATCTTATGGTCTTAAGGTAGATGGAACAGTCTTTTCCCCAGGATGGGGGGAGGAGGTTTGGGGGAGGGGTGCCACCAAAACTAGGAGGCATAGATTTACGGTGAGCAGGAAAAGATTTAAAAGGGACCCAAGAGACAAATATTTCATGCAGAGTGGTAAGTAAATGGAATGAGCTCTGGAGGAAGGGGCTGAGGCTTGTACAATAACATCATTTAAGATTCACCTGAACAGGTACATAGAGGGATATGGCTGGACACAGGAAATGGGACAAGCAATGTGGATACCTCAGCCAGTATGGATTTGTGGGGTCAAAAGACTTGTATCCATTCTGTATTTCTCCATGGGTATATGACTCTGTCAGTATGTTACTCTCACGAGTATGTTACTATCAGACTCTATCAGTATGTTACTGTCACGAGTATGTTACTATCAGTATGTTACTGTCATGAGTATGTTACTATCAGACTCTATCAGTATGTTACTGTCACGAGTATGTTACTATCAGACTCTATCAGTATGTTACTGTCACGAGTATGTTACTATCAGACTCTATCAGTATGTTACTGTCACGAGTATGTTACTATCAGACTCTGGCAGATGACTGGAATCAAGGTTCAATTAACCAATTGATGGGTTTCGTGAGACTGTAAACAAACTCAGTGGAGACAAATGTAAACCTTTCATATTGATTAAATGCTTTATTTCATTTGACAGCAAATTACAAATCAATCTCACCAATGGGCATGGAAAGTATTAGCAACCTGTAATAGCCACTTAACACTCCTAATCTTCCCTTTCAGCTGAACAGCAATTTCTTTTCATGCTGAAATGGATGGATTTTTCTTGGGTAGGGGTATCTAGGGATATGGAGAATAAATGGAGTTGACACACAGATTATCCCTGATCGAATGGATTAATGGAACAAACTCCAGCGGATAAACATCTGTTTCTTTAACAGCGGAATTAGTGGAAAGATCCAAGTGGGATTTAACATATGATGGGGTTCTCAGATGTACCGAATGGAGATGTTCAGCAAAGCAGCTAATAATCTGAGGTCTGAAATGTGTGCACCATGTAAGAGGTGTGTGGAAGGGCATATGCAATGAAAAAAAGCAAAAGTTCCATTTATGTAACACATTCACAAACTCAGGCTGCTCAAAGCGACAGCAAGGAAGTACAGTTATTGTTGGATTATGGATCACCAGGTTTCAATGAGCTGTAGTATAAGGCCAACCTTTATGTCGCTCAGTCTCAGACCAGCTCCTAGTCATAGTCAATTTATTTACAAATCCACTTTGGAGGATGGACTTTGCAATGTAAAAGTCTGATATAATCCTATCCCCACTGCCCTCCAACAATAAATATTCTTGGGAAGATCCTGGAAAACTGGGAACACTTCTTGTATCTCAGGAGCCATCTTGAGCTCAGTGATGAAATCCTTCCCCTCCACTATGTTAGCATAGTCTTTACTTAACTGAAGAGAAAGAGCTGCCGCAAAACTGGCCAATCAGACAGATCATACTACAACAGAATATAACTATTCATTCAGACTGTGTGAGAACTTTAACTGTGGCACCAGTGTGGTTTCAGAAGTGTGCAATGAAATCTATATTCACATTTCAGTTATTGTCTCGGCTGAAAGGCAGCACCCTTGTCAGTGTAATTGATTAATCGGGGCATCAAAGGTTATGGGGAAGAGGCAGAAGCAACCCAAGGTTTGGCTGATTTAAACGCCAGGCCAGATTGAAAAGGTCAGGTTGTCGTGGCCAGACAAGGGGGACAGGCCAGGGTTCAGCTCACTGCTGCACAAGGTTTACTCACCCCTGCGCTGAACTGAAACTGTCGCCTGCAACTAACAGGCTCCTGGACCGGCTGCAGTGATGATTGGCTTTGTGACTGTGAACTCACTTTCGTGAACTTCAGTTCTGAATGTTATTTGCTTACTTTTATTGCTTGCATTGATTTCTATAGATGCTGCCTGGCCTGCTGAGTTCCTCCAGCATTTTGTATGCATTGCTTGGATTTCCAACATCTGCAGATTTTCTCTTGTTTATACTTGATTTCTGAGTTAATTTTGGAAGATTAACGGAAGTGATAAAGCTTTTGTTCACTGACAATTTACACTCATTTCTCTATTTTTCCTGCTCCTGTTCTTGCAGCAGCACAGAAACAGAACCACAAAAATGGCAAAATGTAAAGGTGCTAAGCATGAAAGATGGAACTTAAAGTTGTTTCGCCTCAGGTGCACAATCAGACATTTCTTCTCCATCACTTTGAAGGAATGAGACAGTAAAATGATGATCTGCACTCTGGTGGATCCTGGCAGCTGCTGGAATCCACCACCAATGCACTTCACCTGCCTGGAATTTTCCAGATGTAAGAGCTGACCCCTCACCCTTCTCTCCTGCTTCCTGTGGGCTGAGGAAGATGAGAAAGGTGCCCAGGATCCAGGTGGCAGGATGCTAATGCAACGCCCTCAATCCTTTTGACAGTTTGTCCTAATCATATTCTTTTCAAATGTTTTTTTACATCTCTGAATAGTTAAAGGTATTTAAACATCTATTCAATAACTTAAAATAGAAGAAAAACACAATCCTATTAATGAATAATTAAATATATTTGTAAGTTATATAAGCTAAAAGAAGTCTAACTTATCTGCACCTAACATTTTCCATTGGATCAACAACCCTATTCAAATAACTGGTGTCACCTCCCATCCTTGCACCTTGAACAAGTGCGTGCTCTCCTGTAAACTTTTTGTTAAGTTGTGTGGTGGAAAGGACAATTAAATGCACTGGGATTTGATCCTCAGCTCCCTCTGTATTTCTGCTTTAGCTGGGCAGGTACTGATATTCAATATGAGATGGCCATTTGAAGCTACACTCAGTATTACAACTTGGCTCAGGAAAATAGTTTTAGTCAAACACATCGTATTGTTTTTTGGCACTATAAACTTAGCAAGACTAATTCTACTGTGGACAATAGTGTAGAAGAGATGATATCAAGGACCGTAATCTCTCATTTTTTATTCATCTCCAAAGTCAAATACGTCGCTCCGCACTCACTCCTGTGATTTGAGTAAAATGCAATAAAGGAGAGAGATTACTTTCTCTACAGTTATTAGATGATGGAAGCCCATAACATGCCAAGTAGTTATTGCCTCAGAATCTGCTGCCAATGGCATACAGCCCATGCTCACAGCTGACATGCTGATAAAGTATCAATTTGCATTTTGCTAATATTATCAAACTGAAAATTGAAGATTTATCTTTACAGTTGCAAAGCTCTTGATGCCATGTCCGAATTTCCACCTAGAAAATGAATGAAAATATGTATGATCACCAATGAAGCCTCACACTCAGTTTTTATATGTTGTCAAAGCTGTGTAGGACTATGAATGCTTCCTAATGTTCCTGAATATTAATAATCAATTCAAATGTTAAAAATTATTAAAATGTTTTAGGAACTTTATGACTTAAAAACACTAAACAATTAAATAATAAAACATGAAATAATTAGAATAATGGTGGCATTGAAGGGGCCATTTGATCTACTAAGTCCATGCAGGCTCCTCTTAAAACCAACTCCTCAATCCCAGTCTCTTAGCCAGGCCCAGCAATTAGTTTTAAAAATGGTATATGGAACCTTCTCCCTCCCTTTCATTCTGGCAGCTGTTGCTTTTCATCCAAACGAATCGACCTGCAGATTGTTGCAGATTCAGTGGGGAGTCCAATGACGTTCTGCCTCTGGAGTTTACAGTTGGAAGGTAGCAGTTCACTGCCAGTGGGACCCAACCAACAAGCCCAGCCTCCAACATTCATGTCAGCATGCTGAATATGCTGGCAAGTATGGGTGTGGGTAGGTGGTGAATGGGACCAATTTGCTCTAGAAATGCTAGCACCTCCAGCTCACTAAACTTCTGTTCCAACGGAAGCAGAATATCCTCCTTAACAAAATAAAAAGATTTGAATTATTTGTCAGAGGTACATCGTAACATCAAGTTGAAGAGTGAAAGGCATCAAATCAAATCAGTGAGGATTGTGCTGGGGAGCCCGCAATTGTCATCACATTTCCGACACCAACATTGTATGGCCACAACTCACTGATTCCAACCTGGAATCCATGGACCCCTGGCTTAATGGTATTGGTCCATGGTTGGGAACCCCCGCACTACTCCGAGCTGTATGTCTTTATAATGTGAAGGAAGTCGAAGCACCTGGAGGAAGCACTGGCAGCCACAGGGAGAAAGTACAAATTCCTTACACACAGCAGCAGGAATTGAAGCCTGATCGGTGATGGCTGGTTCTGTAAAGAGTTACACGAACTGTTGTGCTACTGTACTGTCCCCAGTGAAAGACTGGAATAACAAAAGCCTAGCTTGGTTTCATTTTGGCCCTTTCACTTTGGATGTTCCCAAACCACCCCACACTTACGATGAAAGAGCACACAATCTACTCATTTACAAAATATTGTGTAATGAAGACCTCAGAGATGGCACCCAATACGCAATGCAATCATGTTCTTTGCTGTCAAATATTGATATATTCCCCCAACGTGAAAAAGGTTTTTTAGTATGGATGATTTGAGGTGGTCAAATTATTAATTTCATTGATACTGATTCTCAGGGAGAATGAATAACAAGTCTTAGTGATATCATGCAATCCAAATTGGAGACCCAGATGTAGGTTTTATCTTAGTTCAGAATCAGGTTTCTAATCACTGATGTATGCTGTGAAATTTGTTGTTTTGCAGCAGCAGTAAAGTGCAGCAGATGAAAATTACTGTAAGTTGCAACAAATAAATGGAATGTAAAAGAGGAATAGTGAGATGGTGTTCATGGACTGATGGAGGTGAAGAAGCAGTTGCTGGACTGTTAAGTGTGGGTTTTCTAGTCCTATACCTCCTCCCTGATGGTAGCAATGAAAAGAGAGCATGTCCCAGATGGGAAGGTTCCTCAGTGATCGATGCCATTGCCTTTTGAAGATGTCCTTGCTGATGGAGAGGGTTGTGCCTGTGATGCAGCTGACTGAGTCTGCAGCCTCTTTCGATGCACGTACTGTATACGGGGCACGCAAATTGTTTCGTAGACCAGTCAATGTTCCCATCGTAAATTGCCAATGATCTGATGCATTGATTCAGAGCTGACCACGTTGTTGTGGGCTTTAGGCCAGACTGGATAAAACAGCATATTTCCTTTCACAAAGGAGAAAGTGACACAATGGTTCACAGTCAACTTCACCAACCACATTGTTAGTAACACACTTAAAAGTTGCTGGTGAATGCAGCAGGCCAGGCAGCATCTATAGGAAGAGGTACAGTCGACGTTTCAGGCCAAGACCCTTCATCAGGACTAACTGAAAGAAGAGCTAGTAAGAGATTTGAAAGTGGGAGGGGGAGGGGAAGATCCAAAACGATAGGAGAAGACAGGAGGGGGAGGAACCAGTGGCCATATATTTTAATTCCACATCCCATTCCCATTCTGATATGTCTATCCACGGCCTCCTCTACTGTAAAGATGAAGCCACACTCAGTTTGGAGGAACAACACTTTATATTCTGTCTGGGTAGCCTCCAACCTGATGGCATGAATATTGACTTCTCTAACTTCCGCTAATGCCCCACCTCCCCTCCGTACCCCATCCGTTATTTATTTATTTATATACACACATTCTTTTTCTCTCTCTCCCTTTTCTCCCTCTGTCCCTCTCACTACACCCCTTGCCCATCCTCTGGGCTTCCCTCCCTTTCCCTTTTCTTTCTCCCTAGGCCTCCTGCCCCATGATCCTCTCATATCCCTTTTGCCAATCACCTGTCCAGTTCTTGGCTCCATCCCTCCCCCTCTTGTCGTCTCCTATCATTTTGGATCTCCCCCTCCCCCTCCAACTTTCAAATCTCTTACTAGCTCTTCTTTCAGTTAGTCCTGACGAAGGGTCTCGGCTGGAAACGTCGACTGTACCTCTTCCTATAGATGCTGCCTGGCCTGCTGCGTTCACCAGCAACTTTGATGTGTGTTGCTTGAAATTCCAACATCTGCAGATTTCCTCGTGTTCACATTTTTGGTATTCTGTTTTCAGTTTCTTGATTTGAAGTTCCCCAAACACCAGGGTAACAGTCGAACATATCAATGTTCCAAGTCTTTAGATACTAATTCTATATGTAACTACAGAGCCAGTTGTTTTGGAGAAGAGAGTGATTTGTCATCGTGAACCACTGCAGTTCTGAGTGTACACCTTAGTACCATTAGGAAGATAGTTCCAGGATTTTTGACTTAAACATCAATGGAGGTATAGTGATTTATTTGCTGACAGGATGGATTAAAAGTTGAAGTAAAACCTTCATGGGGTAATGTTCTGACATGTCTTTTGCCTTTGATCTTCCAATTTGTCATGACTGAGTTTTCGAGGCATTGTCAAGGAAGCCCTGATGGCTCACTGCAGTGCACACAGCAACCTTGGAGTAGTCCTGTTGGAGGCAGGGGATGTTTAACATGATGGATGGAAAGTAAATCAAACACACTGTTTTAAACCAGATGTTGTTAAGCAAGAGAAGAGTATTCCATTATACCATGGATTTCTACCAGAAAGGCTTTGATGAGTCATTCACCGCAGGATACTCAGGCATTCTCACATACTTGTAGCCTCTAGTGTTTATGTAGCTCGGCCAGTTAAGTTTGTGGTCAAAATAAAGTTTCTAGTAAGGACAGCATGAGTGAAAAATAATTATTTTCTTTTCACAAAGCAAATATTCATAACTTTTAAAAATGTTATATATTTTTAAATATTATATATATATATATCCCATGCTACATTTCAATGAATGTATATATATATATATATATTTATACATATTTATATGTATATCAGGAGTAGATTTCAAAGTCTAGAAACAGAATCTGTTGAAGATGATAGCAATCATGTCGAAGTGAGGTTTAACTCTTTGAAAGATGCCTTGGTAGAATCAGCAAAGTCAGTGATTCCTAAAAAAGAAAAGAGCACAAAGAATAAATGGATGATAGATGAAATCAAAAATCTAATGGAAGAAAGGAGACTGAAGAAAGCAAGTCACATAGAATATAAGTCCTTAGATTAAAAAGTTAAAAGCTTATGTCAAAAAGCCAAAGAAGAATGGTTAAACCAAGAATGTGAGCAACTAGAAAGAATCCCTCTTACTGATCCAAAAAGGTTACATCAACAAATCAAGAATATCACTGGTAAAAAGCTCCTCTGTTCTTCAGGTGGATGTTTGAAAGCAAAGGACGGTACCATTATCATGGAAAAAGATGAGATTATGTAATGTTGAAATTGTATAAGGCATTGGTAAGGCCAAACTTGGAGTATTGTGTACAGTTCTGGTGACCGAATTATAGGAAAGATGTCAATAAAATTGAGAGAGTACAGAGGAGATTTACTAAAATGTTGCCTGGGTTTCATCTCCTACGTTACAGAGAAAGGTTGAACAAGTTGGGTCTTTATTCTTTGGAGCGTAGAAGGTTGGGGGGGTCTTGGATAGAGATATTTAAAATTATGAGGGGGATAGGTAGAGTTGACGTGGATAGGCTTTTTCCATTGAGAGTAGGGGAAATTCAAGCAAGAGGACATGAGTTGAGAGTTAGGGGTAACATGAGGGAGAACTTCTTTACTCAGAGAGTGGTAGCTGTGTGGAACGAGCTTCCAGCAGAAGTGGTTGAGGCAGGTTCGATGTTGTTGTTTAAAGTTAAATTGGATAGATATATGGACAGGAAAGGAATGGAGGGTTATGGGCTGAGTGCAGGTCGGTGGGACTAGGTGAGAGTAAGAGTTCGGCATGGACTAGAAGGGCCAAGATGGCCTATTTTCATGCTGTAATTGTTATATGTTTTATATGGTTATATGAACAGATGGACTGAGTGTATTCAGGAATTGTTTGAAGACAATTGAGGCGAAAAACCAGAAATTAAGAAGAACATTGAAGGTCCAAGTATTTTAAAATCTGAAGTTCGTAATGCAATAAATAAGATGAAGAAAGGAAAGGCAGCAGGTCCTGATGAATTAGTAATGGAACAAATTATCGCCCTTGAAGATTATGGAATTGAAAAACTTACCAATTTAATCAATGACATTTATGAGACTGGAATAATACCAGAAGAGATGAAAAAAATCGGTATTTATCACTCTTCCTAAGAAACCTGGAGCAATAGAATGTGAATTACATAGGATCATATGTTTAATGAGTCATATCACTAAGATACTTCTAAGAATTTTGACGACAAGAGCTAAAAGTAAGATACAAGCTGAAATAGGTAAAGAACAATGTGGCTTTGTGAAAGACAAAAGTATAAGAAACGCAATATTGATGTTAAGGATACTATCAGAGCAAGCTATTCAAGTGCAAAAAGATTTGTTTTGTTTGTTTTATCAACTACACAAAAGCATTTGATAAAGTGAGGCACCGTAAGTTATTTGAAATATTACAGGAAACTCTCTAGATCTAGATTCGAAAGACCTCTGCAGAATCAAGAATCTGTACTGGGAACAAACTGCCGCTGTAAGAATAGATGGAGAAGTGAGTCAGTTTATGAAAATCAAGAGAGGCGTTTGACAAGGGTGTGTTTTCTCCCCTGATTTATTTAACGTGTACATTGAAACAATATTACAAAAGAAAGAGACATCTTGGGAATCAAAGTTGGCGGTGAAAACATCAATAATTTTAGATATGTGGATGACACTGTGCTAATTGCAAGTATGGAGGAAGAACTACAAAATTTAATTGATATAATTGTTGAAGAAAGTGCAAAAATGGGTCTATCTATCAATTGCAAAAAGACAGGATGTATGGTGATATCCAAAAAGAAGGAGAATCCTATCTGCAGGCTGAGAATAAACGGGGAAGGTATAAAACAAGTACAGAACTTTTGCTACTTAGGAAGCTGGGTGACATCAGATGGCAGGTGTGACATGGATATCAAAAGAAGAATAGGGATGGCAAAAGACACCTTTACAAGAATGAAGAGTATACTGACCAGCACTAAACTAGGCATGACAACCCACCTCAGAGTACTGAAATGTTACGTTCATCCAGTTATGTTATATGGCTCAAAATGTTGGACAATATCTGGTAACACGAGGAAACGAATTGAAGCAGCAGAGATATGGTTTTTGAGGAGGATGCAAAGAATATCATGGAAGAAACAAATATCTAACGAGGATGTCATGAACAGAGCAAGCACAAAAAGAAAAATAATGTATGAGATCATGAAAAGGCAACGTAACTTCATTGGACATGTGATTAGGAAAGAGGAGTTAGAATGCACGGTAATTATGGGAAAGATTGAAGGGAAGAAATCAAGAGGAAGGCAAAGACAAATGATGATGGAGACAGCAGCCAGAAAACTGGAAATGAATACCAATGAATTGATCCACTTGACCCGAAACAGGAATGTGTGGGCCATGACAGTCAAAGCTTAAACTGGGCATGGCACCTGATGATGATGATGATGATGTATAAATTCATTGAAATGTAGCATGGTACAAGCCCTTCCAGCCCAGCAATTCCCCAATTTGATCCTAGCTTAATCACTGAACAATTTACAATGACCAATTAACCTACCAACTGGTACGTCTTTGGACTGTGGGAGGAAACCAGAGCACCCGGAGGAAACCCGTGCAGTCACGAGGAGAACATACTAACTCCTTACAGGCAGCAGCAGGAATTAAACACAGGTCATCTGTATTGTAAAGCATTGTGCTAACCACTACACCACCGTGCTGCAACATATTGCAAAAGCAAATACTGGAATCTTCCAGTAAATTAGGCAGCAATTATTGACAACGGATTAATGTTACAGGATATTTACCTCTCTTTGAAATTGATGTCTGATTGGGTGAAAGCAGGAATTGAAAGGGTAAAATGAAGGATCTGGACAATGGAGCTTTTGGGAATCTCATATGATGCTGAAAACTTCAGATTAGAAAGCCTTCCTCCCATCATGCCTAGCAAGTACTTCGCCCCAGATACAATGATTTCCGAGTATCACATTGGCACATTGGCAACTTACGCATGTTGTGTTTGGAAAAAATTTACTTTTTTACACAAACGATATGTTATCTCTTCATTTCACAAACACGAGAAAATCTGCTGATGCTGGAAATCCAAGCAACACACTCGAATTGCTGGACAAACTCAGCAGGCCACTTATTTTTTAAATTCATCTACGCTCCATCCGTCAGAAAAAGTAGGATCTCCCAGAGGCCACCTATTTTAATTCCACTTCCCATTCCCATCCGGAATGTCCATCCATGTCCTCCACCATGGACGTGATGCGGCCAGACTTAGGTAGGAGGAACAACACCTTATATTCTGTTTGCGTAGCCTTCAGCCTGATGGCATGAACATCGATTTCTCAAACTTCCAGTAATCTCCTCCCCCCCGTCTTTCAAATCTACTCCTCAGCTTTTTTTCTCCAGTCCCGCCCAAGGGTCTCAGCGTGAAACATCGACTGTGCTCTTTTCCGTAGATGTGGCCTGCCTGCTGAGCTCCTCCAGCATTTTGTGTGTGTTATCCCTTTATCTGCTACTTTGTTATTGTTCGGGTATTGATTGCATAATGGGAAGTCGATGTGCTGTCGGGCAGTAAGCCAGAGTATTGTATGCCTGTATTTAATATGAAACGAGGCCAGTGTGCTCCATGTAGTTACAGAGGGTGAATGCTACTGGGAGCACATTCACCTTCATATTCTCAAAATCACAAGTTTTGATGGAATTGAAAGGAGCTTCAGAAGACAGAGTTTGAAGGGGGCAGAAGTCAAGAACAGAGCTGCACTAGGAACTCACTTTCAAGGACTCTTCATCTAATTACCTCAATATTTGTGGCTTATTTATTTATTACTATTATTTCCTTTTTTTTGTATTTGGACAGTTTGTTGTCGTTGTCCACCCTGTTGTTGTGATCATTCATTGATTCCATTGTCTCTGTTGGATTTAATGAGAATGCCCACAATAAAAACAATCTCAAGGGAAAAGGATCTAGTGCAGTATTTCCCAAACTTTTTTTTAGCACAACACCCCCCTAAAGCATTTTCATACTTGCCAACACCCTTCTTGGGTACAATATACTTTCCAGTGCCCCCATAGTGTAAAAACATGTCTACCATCTGCTAATGTAATGCCCCGGTTAAGGTTTTGACCGCTAATGTGTAGGGCATTTCATTAAGTAGCTTTCTGTTGAAGCAGTGTGTCCTGCTGATAGCATGTTTTGGTTTTGGGTAAAGTCAAGGGGCTGTGATGTTCAACTTAAGAATGTTCTGTCAACCAGTCAGGATGGTGGAATTGAGAGAAGGTTCTAGAGAAAGCTGGGCAGAGAGAGATTTGTCTTTTTGGCAGGAGCTGCAGGAGAGGACAGGAGGGAAGGTGGCTGAGGATGCCCTGGGAAGGAGTGTCCCCATTGCACAAGGTGCTTTGTACCGATAAATAGCTCCAAGAAGGAATGGCCAATACTCCAGGGAGAGTGCCCATTTGTTTGAGTTGGATTTTGAGCAAAGTTTGGGATGTGGTGTGTGCTTTCACACAGACATGGGTCCACAGTGTGAGTACAAGACAACTCCAAAGATTGCAAATTTAGACCATGTTAACTGTAACTGTAATGGGCCCTTTGATATTTTTCCCTTTTCTTTTCCCTACCAACTGTTTGATAAAGCTGAAATTCATAAATATACTTTCTTTATAACTTTATGCAGTGTACAATTTGTTATTTCTTGCCGACGGACAATTGTGTATGGGCAGTACTTACACAGCATTCACTCAGATCAAGGTTTTTTTCATCGGAGCATCACAACATTCCTGTTTGGTTGAACCTTAAATCATACTGACTCTAGATGCCTCTTGGTTATAAAGGGTGGCCTTCTCACCACTGAGTCCCATGGTTGTTAGTGCGTCCGGCAAAGAGCCAAGTATGCATACAAGCCCAGTGAGGGGCTTCACTAACATGAGAAAAATGGTTTTTCTTTAAGTTTTTACTTGTCTTTAAACCTAGCTTACACAGTACCTGTGCTGTACATCAGATTTGATATCAATGTGACCCTTAAGCTTCATGGTTCTTAGCAAGAGTTATCTGGTTCAAGTTGTGACAGCAAAAGCCTCAAGTCCCCAAGTGCAACAATATCCAAGCAGTTTCTGGTTTATGTGAGTATGTGGTTCACTGCACTGAGGCCTCTTTCAACAAGATAGGAGGATGGAAATGCAATGAAGAGCAGTTTGGTTCTTCTCTAAAGACCGGGAAACTTCATATGACAGTGTAATTTCATACCACAAAAACTCACATTTTTGAAAAGCATTTTGCTTCTTCATCATTCTGAATTTTGATGATTTCTTCTTGCAAGCTTTCTTCCTGTTCTGCCACTTTGCAAAGAACTGGGTTGATTACCCAGTCCAGAATTTCCAGATCATTCAAATCCTTGAATCAATTCTGAAAATCCTTCTTCAGTGCCTGCAGGTGTAAGCAGTACTCTTGCAAATCACCATCTGTGAAAGAGAGTTCCATACTTCCCATTCAGGGAAACTGTGAGAACATTCTTTACCAAAGTTTTGCTTATATATTTCCAACTTTTCAATAAAAGTGGACATTGCTCTTTTTGTCTCGATTAAATTGAAATTCTCGTTCTGCAGTTTCATATTTAGAATTTTCATTGTGTCATACAGATCAGCTAGGTATGCCACATATCCATGTAGAAGTTAATTTTGTTTTTCAAGCTGTTGTCAATTTTGAGCAAAAATTCAACCATAGTGTCAAAAAGCTCAAGGAAACATTTTAAGCAGCAGCCTTTTAGCAGCCAATGCACCTCAACCATTTCGTCAATGAGCTACAGAGTTATTACTCAGAGGAATTGATTTTAAAATTCTGGTATCCATTTTGAGAACAGTGGTGAGCACTTCTGATACAGCAGGAATTATTAATCTTTCACCAATTGTATGAGACTTTCCACACTTTGCCATCATTTTGGAAATTTTATAAGAAGCAGTGAGACCACTATCAAGGTCATTTTTAGCTTTCTTGGCAAATTACTTGAGTGTGCAATGTTTTTCAAATGCTTCTTTCATTTTCTGGTACTGAGTAATACCTGAAGAAGCCCCTTTTTAGGGTGTATTTTACAAAAGAGTTCCTGCAATCTTGATGGTTTCATGGCTTCATTTGACAGTACAGCATTACAAATAAGAAGCATGAGGTGTGGCTGATCAGACAGGAATGGAATTAAACCTTACTCCAGGTATGTAACATTGTATTGACACACTTTCTGTAGTCACTGATTCTTAGCAGGGTTAGAATTCAAGGCTTCACCGCCTTCAGACTCATAGAGATTGCTGAACGTATTTATCCATCATTAACGGGGTTAAATTAAAATATAAAAAAAAACAGAAACTGGGAATGCCTTTCGGATGCTGATGATGGCAGCGAGTTGACAAGGGTAGAATGATGGTTGCAGCATGCAAAGGAACAGAGAGGTGAAGATGAAGACAATCACAACAGTGAAAATTATGTTGACAAGCTTAACTTGCCAAGCTTAAGCTGACAAGCTTTAGAGCTAGTGTTCAGCAAGCTACCTTTATACTATTCCAGTTAGCGTGATTGACCAATCGCATAAGGTTTCGTAATCCCCGAAGATGACTCTTGAGTGCACATATGAAGCCGAGGTGGCTTTGAACACCACAAGAGGAATCCATGGAGTCAGCAGATTCACTGATTGGCTCTATTTCTCCATTCGGTTCCAGCCAGCGCTGTATCGTTGTGAACTGTTTTCTGTAGATCTGTAGAGAAAGTTGAGCGGGTGTACTTGACTTGCCAACCATTAACTTGCATGAACTCATTCCATGTTGCAAGTCAAGGGGAACTGTTAGATATTCTGGTTGCTAATTTATGCATCCACAATAATGTCTGTTTGATCGGTAAGGTTGGATGAGATTGCCCAGTTCTGACACATTGTGACGAAGGGTGCTCATCACCTGCAGATTTGTGGTTTTCCTGTGTTCCTGTGCCTCATCTATTTTTGGAGGGGCCTGCTCTACTAACAGTTGGTCAGGTCTCGTGCCTCCAGTTAGGGTGCCGCTTACCACAGCCCGCCCCCCAAGAGTCTTGGAGGCCTCCCAATTACTTCTATTTCCTCCAAGTCCTCCTTAGGACACATAATCGGCCCCTTGCAGTGTGGTACAGTGCCCACTGGGAATCACTGATTTAGTGTTTTCCTGGTATATATGACAAATAAACTCTTCTTGGGTTTCCGGCTGGGACAGGTATCAATTTTAACCGACGTTTCGATGACAAACTCTATCAACTTCATTTGGGATGATGCCTGTGCATGTCCAGTCTGGTGGTGTTTATTCCCCTGTTGTCTGTCTGTCCTGATTGGATAGTCCTCATCCAATCAGGTTTCTGCTGTCCCACATTGTTTACAATCGAATTCCAGTTCTTACAGCGTGAGACCTTCATCTTTGTTAAAATTCCTCCTATTTCCACAATTTCTGGAAGGATTGTAGGATCCTGAAGAAATACTAGGTTAATACCATCTGCAACCATGTAAGGAAGTGCAAATGGCAGCTTACGTGGGTCAAAGATGACTCAGGACGACTGTTGTTTGCAGAATTCCCTGTGAAAGCGGAGCAGCATGTATCGGCCATGTGGGTGTACGGTGGAAACCCCATCAAGGAGCACAGGAGGTGTATCCGTTTGGGTTACCTGGAGAAATCGGCAGCTGTACATTGCATTTGCAATGGCCATAGGATTGACTTCAAAGACACAAAACAACTGTTCCACACCAATGGCTTTTGGGACCACCTGGAGAATGAAGCCATTGAACTAAAACTAAAGGAAAAGAATTTTAACAAAGATGAAGTTCTTGCTCTAAGTAAGAAATGGAGTTTGATTGTATGCAAGGTGTGACAGCAGAAACCTGATTGGATGAGGACTAACCAATCAGGAGGGACAGACGACGGGGTGATAAATTCCACCGGACTAGACATGCACCCTGATGAAAATGGCAGAGTTTGTCATCAAAACATTGGTTAAAATCAATACCTGTACCCAGCTGGAAGCCCAAGAAAAGATTATTCCTGAATCTCAGAGTTGTGTATGATGACAGACACAGAATGTACTTTGGTAATAGCTTACTTTGATCTTTGAGACTGCAGTGTGTGGAAGGAGCCTCTGGGCTGCAGAAGGAAATATTTTTGGTTTGACTACTGGAATCCTAAGGCTGGAACAGCTGGTCGTGAGAGAGAAAGATTCTGAATAGAGAAAGTAGAAATATCCTCACACATTATTGATGTATTGCTTAATTCGAGAGAAGAAGCACAACTTGGGAAATGTCATTTTTTAAAAAAAAGTAAGGGTGTAATTGAAAGCTTTCCCGAGGAGAATAATAATGTTGCTTCTGAAAGAATATGTAGTCATTCCAATGGCTTAAAGAAGCAGCTTACAAATCAGTAAACATGGGGCTGAGGGAGGAACTTGCATTTGGAGGGGCAAAGGGATAAGTGCAAAGGGTTTAATGATGGCTTGAAGGGATGTGGCACGAAAACCGCTGAAACTGGCCAGCAACAGAGAAGATGAAGGTGGGAAGTGAGGAAATAATTAAGAAGGCGCACATAAATTAAACAGTGAGTTAATTTTAGTCCAGGGAAATGCAGTTCCAAACATTTTCAAGCAGCTCAAGAACATTTAGGGTAGTGTCCCACTTTATGGACACTCTGTCCACCACTTTTATTTCCCCACTACCATCACAAGATGATATAGTGCGTGTCACTCTCAAAATGTGCTGCTGTTCCTCACTTAGGCCTTTCTGACAGCCTTCCCAAATTGTAATATCTACCTCCTAGAAAGCCAAGGGCATCATGTTCCTTGGACTATCATTCAATGGTTCCCCTCCAAATTACACAAGAATTACACACATGCCATCTTATCATTGTTATCATCAGGAAGAAGGTTCAGGAGCCTGAAAGCACATGCTCAGTGATTCAGGAACAGTTTCTTCCCCTCTGCCATCCGATTCCTAAATAGACATCGAGCCCTTGACCCCTACGTCACTACTTTATTAATTTGTTTTTTGCATTGCTCATCTTAATTTAACTATTTAATATACATATATATACTTACTGTAATTCATTTTCTTTGTTAATTTATCATGTATTGCAATGTACTGCTGCTTCAAAGTTAACAAATGTCATGACGTGAGCTGCTGATGTTAAACCTGATTCTGATTCTGATGTGACTCAGAAAAATATTGTTGATCCATCACTGTTGATGGATCTAAATCATTGTCACGGACTCTTCATCTCATGTTGTCACTATCTATCTGTCTATCTATCTATCTCTCTATCTATCTGTCTATCTATCTATTTATTTATTTGTATTTGAATAGTTTGTTTCTTTTTCACACTAGTTGAATGCCCAGGTTGGTGTGGTCTTCCATTGAGTCTGTTACATGTGTTATTCTGTTATGAATTTATTGAGTATGCCCACAAGAAAGTGAATCTCGGGGTTGTATATGGTGACATATATGTACTTTGGCAATAAATTTACTTTGAACTTTGGAACTTTCTATCCAATAACTGTGTGGTAATAGAACATAGAACATAGAATAGTACAGCACAGTACAGGCCCTTCGGCCCACATTGTTGTGCCGACCCTCAAACCCTACCTCCCATATAACCCCCCCCCACCTTAAATTCCTCCATATACCTGTCTAGTAGTCTCTTAAATTTCACTAGTGTATCTGCCTCCACCACTGACTCAGGCAGTGCATTCCACGCACCAACCACTCTCTGAGTAAAAAACCTTCCTCTAATATCCCCCTTGAACTTCCCACCCCTTACCTTAAAGCCATATCCTCTTGTATTGCGCAGTGGTGCCCTGGGGAAGAGGCGCTGGCTATCCACTCTATCTATTCCTCTTATTATCTTGTACACCTCTATCATGTCTCCTCTCATCCTCCTTCTCTCCAAAGAGTAAAGCCCTAGCTCCCTTAATCTCTGATCATAATGCATACTCTCTAAACCAGGCAGCATCATTCTGGTAAATCTCCTCTGTACCCTTTCCAATGCTTCCATGTCCTTCCTACAGTGAGGCGACCAGAACTGGACACAGTACTCCAAGTGTTACCTAACCAGAGTTTTATAGAGCTGCATCATTACCCCTCCACTCTTAAACTCTATCCCTGGACATGTACTGACATTTCTTTCAACCATGAATTGGAAATGGGCATTAAGTACTTCCTGAGAGATTAGTAAGTAAAATGAATTGTGTTCTAGCAATTTTTTCCCTATTAAAATGGTTAGGAGACATTAGAATCATAGGTTTAAGTTACATAAGGCCAAGTCTATCAGGGGTAGCAGAAGCTGGTTAGTGCCGAGCCAGTGATCAAACTTTGAGTCTTAGCTTATTGATTCCTTCACACCTTTAACCATTTCAAATCACTGATCATTTAAACTGACAGTCGCATTTAATGAAAGAACTTGCACTTTGCAAAGCAGCATTTCATTGTAGCTTTATGTGCAGAGAGATTCTTCTAGAAGTTTCTACATTGAAATTTACAATGCCGTAATACAAGAGGCAATATTTTAATAACAAAAAAAGAAAATACCCATTCTAAAATATCCACGTGCTTTATACTTAAGCACAACTTCCGCCAGATACATTGATTGACGTATTGCTCTTCCAGATTGATGCCTAATTAGTTGTATTGCTCCAGGCATGTGCTGCTAAGCTGTGATATTTTCTTTCTGCAGGGTTAGTGATGCATTCAACAGTGTATCCACTTTGGCGTTAGTCCGTTCATCCAACTCAACTTTCTACTTCCTCAGACTAACCACTGGAACATGCATTGGTGAATGTATTCCTCTCTGCTTCCTTTCATCTGGGTCTACATGGGGCATTTGTCTCACTTTTCCTGTTCTGTGATTTCTCAGAATTTTCAGCATTAATAGAAGCAGAACAAATGGGAATTGGGATTGATGAGGTGGGGGAAGGGCTGGTAACAGAAAATGGAAGAATTTATATAACAGGTATTATTGTTTTGGAACAAACCGGAGAAACGTGGGAGCATGTGAAGTTCTGAGATAACGTGCCACATGACTAGGTGTATTAAGTACAGAGGGTCATTTTCAGATTGGGAAACTGTAACCATTGGGATTACAAATGATTCTGCCAGAGCTGCCCAGCAGATTCCAGCTGTTCACGATCTACATCAATGATCTGGATGTGGCAGTCAGACATACGCCAGAACCCAAATCTGAATCAGGTTTATTATCACGATCTTCTATGACATAAAATCATTTGCTTTGTAGCAACAGTACAGTACAAAGGTGTAAAATTGTCATAAATTGCAAATAAATAATGAAGAAAAGAGAAATAATGAGGTAATAAATCAAAAACACCTGTTGAAGAATCTCAGCCCAAAACGTCAACTGTTTACCCTTTTCCATAGATGCTGCCTGATCCAGCATTTTGTGAGTGCTGCTAATCATGAGGGTAGTACTCATAGACCATTTAGAGCTGTGCTGACGGAGGGGAAGAAGCTGTTCCTGAACCACTGAGTGTGGGTCTTCAGGCTCCTGTAACTCCTCTATGATGGTAGCAATGAGAAGAGAGATGGAAGAGAATGAGGAAAATCAGATTAAATGCAAGGATATGTGAATGGAATATATTGTGGAAAAATGTTCTAAGAGTGGGGAGTTTACAATTTGCGGTTCACAGTTTACATGTGATCTGTATCGTGTGTGAAACTGGTTGTTACTGCTTAAGGAACTGACATCATGAGACCATCTGAGCGTTGTGGAGAATGGACTTTACCAGAGTTGCTCCCTGTACTGACAGCCACAGTAAGAAAATGCTATATAACATTGTAAGCCTTTTTATTTAATATTTTCCAGTATCCTAGTAGTTATTTTGAATTAATGATTGGGCCTTTCAGTACTTTTTCCAGTACAGCAAGAGGGGGAGGGAGAGGTCTGTTTTCAGATACTATCTGTTGTCTCAGACTGCCATGGTTGACTTCTTAAGCAATCCTTTCTGCGTCAATATAATATTTCAAAGTATATGTACAATATACAATATTTCTCGGCTATTTCAATGAATTTCACATCACACCTTTCCTGAATGTTTGGTTTCACCATTTACAGAGAGGATTTTTCAGCTAGCTTTAGTATAGTTTTGCATATTAACAGCACATCACATATCTGTAATTGCATTACGTATAGACTGATGGCTTGTTCGTGAATAAGTACATATTACTCCAAAGTTGTGAAGAAATTTCAGAAGGTTCTTGATATAGATAGAATCAAAGAGTGAGAGAATTATCCAATAGTATTCCTTTGACACACTGGGAAGAATGGTGCCTGGCCTTTGGTGTTCTAATTCAGAGATGGCATTGAGAGTTTATTATTTCATGAAAGAACACTTCGGGTAACACATCTAAATTACTTCTCCCCTTCACTTTTGCAGATACTGGATGATAATTTAAATGAACAAAGTTATACGCTGCCAGCATCTGTGATGCACATGATTTACTGCACTATTTCAGTTAAGAAATAGGCCTATTTCTTTCTAAGAGTAAGATGTAGTAAAGAGTTACTAGGATCAGCATGACCTGTTGGGTCTAGATCGGATCACTGCAATTGATGCCAGTGGTTGCCAGAGAGCATTTATCAGATTGTTTTCTCAAAATGCCCTGGAGTGTAGTGTTTTAAGGGTTTCGTACAGCTTTTAGTGGATTCCATACTCCATGTATTGTGATGAATATTTCATTATCTATGTTATCGAGGCCCTTGAGATTGATGATGGGTGTTGCGTCCTAGCTGCCTATGTGATACACAGTACAAAATGGAGAGCAAGCTGTTGACCATACAACAAGCTCTTCCTCTCATTGCAACTGATGAATCCAAAGGAACAGCAGAAACCGGTACCATTTGCTACCAACAGCACTGCAGGAGTTCTCGGTCAGTGTTGAATTCACTCTAGGGCCCCCTTAGGGGTTCCAATTCTAGAGCTTTCTCTCAGGGTTTACTCCTGAAGCCTTCCCCATGAGTGGGTGTAGCCGCAAAGCAGTGGAAGTTTGAGATCAGAGTTTTCCTTCTTCCAGATGAGCTGCTGACCATGACTGATGAGCCCCATCTGTCCAGATCAACACACACAAAATGCTGGGGGAACTCAGTAGGCCAGGGAGCGTCTATGGAAAAAAGTAAACAGTTGACATTTTGGGCCGAGACCCTTCATTGTGATGAGGTTAGAGAAAGAAGATGGGAGGAAGGGAGGAGGGTGATAGGTAAAACTGGGGGAGGGGAGTGAAAGTCACTAAAGCTTCCTGTGTGTTGCCTTGGACTTCCATCATCTGCAGATTTTCTTGTGCTTGTGATCTGTCCAAAGCAACTGATTTTAAGGTGCCTGTAACCCACCTTTTTGCCTTTCTCCTGACAGTAGAAATAGTTCCCCCAGGCTTGGTAACTAAGCCACATGTGAAGGCCAGGAGCTGGACTTGGCTGTCAGAGGCTATTTGAGACACATGACATTGGTAGCATTTAATAGGTAGTGAGAGCCTATCCCTATTATCACCCCCAGCTACAACAACCTTACAGAATGGCCAATGAAATATTCGTTGATGTAATTCGAGGAACAGTATCATGTGACCAACTGCTACATCATTTGGTTTGCAACTTGAGTACAGAGGTTCCCAACCTGGGGTCCATGGACCCCTTGCTTAACGATATAGGACCATTGCATAAAAAATGTTGGGAACCACTGTGCTGGAAGTCTACCTAACTGGACAGAATGGACAGTAAGAAAATGTAGTCCTGTTTCTATGAGCCTATCTTCTGCTTAATAAAGACTTCTGATTAGCTAGAATTAATGCTTCTGGTACCGCAGAGAGAGATACTGAGACATTCTGTTCAGAGAATGTTCCTTCACCAATTTTTATTCACATATTTTCAGCTTTAATGGAAGCAAAACACAGGGAAATTGGGATTGATGAGATCAGGGAAGGGGTGGTAGCAGAGAGCTGAACAGAAATGTCTAGGGGAACATGGAGGTAGTTATATAGAAGGCGTTGCTAACATGGAGCAAGCCACAGAAGCCTGAGGAGCATGTGATTTGCGTAGTGAAGTGATTACGTAGAGAAGCATGAAACATGAAAGAAGTGGTTCCAGTGTCTGATAGGAGAGAATGCTGTTGATATTAAAGTTGTAGATGAACTCATCCAAATAACATAGGATATTGTTCCCAATAATTAATCCACTTCCCTCAATATCCTGCTAAATATTTTTACAGATTGAATGTAAATAGCAGGACATTTTTGCATATCTGACCTTATACTTCCCTGAAATCCTAGTAATTAGCAGTAGAACCATAATTTAACGTTGGTTACTCAAAGATTGCCCGGCCCCCTAGGCCTGAGTTGACGTAGTAGTAGTACTCAAAGATACTTTAAAAGACTTGATGAACACATTAGGAAAACATGATGATACATGTTTAGTATGTAGAATGAAAGAAAGTGTAATGGTTTTCAAAGTTAAATCTTTTCAAATATTTGAGGTAGAGTTACATTTAACCTCAAAACTACACAAAGTAGAAAGAAGTTACTTAATAAATGAATATATGTTTGGGGACAAAAAATAAACCGATTTACGTAACAATTCATTTTAGACTCATGTATAACTTACTAACTTACATTTCTGTGCAGTGAAATAAATACACTAACAAACTTGGGAATGTTCACTATGATTGGAGAACCTAAAATAAAGAGACTTTAGTATCTCAAAAGAACACCTGCTTGAGTCTTTTAATGACAGTTTTGCTGTAGGAGTGGGCTAGGGAGAAGCAGGCAGATTTATTGTGGTTATGTGGATATCTAACAAGGGTAGGATAGGACAGGATTCATCTGTGTTGATCCATTTGGCTTAACTATGTGAAGAATGTTTGAAACAAAAACACAAAAAGGACTTCCTCATGAAGAATAACTTCATATCTGATCAGCAGTGGATGAAACAACTCATGGGATTTGATTACAAAACATGCAGAGCAAAAGGTATTTTTAGAGAATAGAGATATTAGAGGAATAGATAGAGTGGATAGCCAGCGCCTCTTCCCCAGGGCACCACTGCTCAATACAAGAGGATATGGCTTTAAGGTAAGGGGTGGGAAGTTCAATGGGGATATTAGAGGAAGGTTTTTTACTCAGAGAGTGGTTGGTGCGTGGAATGCACTGCCTGAGTCAGTGGTGGAGGCAGATACACTAGTGAAGTTTAAGAGACTACTAGACAGGTATATGGAGGAATTTAAAGTGGGGGCTTATATGAGAGGCAGAGTTGGAGGGTCGGCACAACATTGTGGGCTGAAGGGCCTGTACTGTGCTGTACTATTCTATGTTCTATGTTCTAAAAGGAATAAAAAAAACTGGAGGTATGAACTGAATTTATGCTGTGAAGTAGATACTGGATTTCTGCCATTCTCTTTGTATTTACCACTTGACTAATTTATTTGTTTTTTCGTAAGCCTGATATCAACCAGAGTCATCTCAAGGACAGGATCCAACCTTGTGTTGACTTAAACTGCAGCAGATGACTTGGGACTCCAGTTTCCCATTTATAAATAAACAGCTCTTCACTCTTTCAAGATTTGCACTTCCTCTACGCCCAATATGGCATGGGTTCAAGTTGTTGGTACTTTTGCCTGTATTGTCTGTGGCATCCATCATTTGTCCATCTCTAATCACAGTTTACTCCAAAATATGATGATGTGTGTATGTGCATTCATGTGATCAAAAAATCCATGTCTGAGCAATGTAATGCAACATAAGCAGGTTGTCCAGAAATCTCCAGCTTAATTTGTCACAGACTTCAGCAAAAGTTAATGAATGTGCGGATAAAACCAAATTTCCTGAAGTTCCACGCTTCATTAGTTAGTGCAGGTCCTAAGTGTTATTTGCAAAGAGAATTGTGACTTGTTTAACTAGTATTTTGATAATAGCAACTTCCTGTATTCAATGGATAGTTCACTTAAAAAGTGTTTCAAACTACAGTACTGTGTAATAGTCTCAAGCACATTCTTGTATTTGTTAACATAGAGCAGAGAATGAGTTTATAAATCAGGTAGGAGCAAAGGATGTTGGGAATGGCGAGGGTAGAGTGCCGCAGGAGGGGTGTGGAACAGGTGGCAGAGAAGGAGTGCTTGGGGCAGGGTGACGCAGGGTGCAGACACACCCAGCCCTGAGACACCAGGCAAGATCATTTGATTCCAAACAATTGGTTTATTGATCATTACAGAATGTCTCTTTGGTGCTTCCTGCTTCGTGCCCTCTCCCTTCCCATTTTCCCAACCATGATTCCCCTCTCCTTGCCCCCTTCCGACTCTCAGTCCACAATAGAGACCCATATCAGAATCAGGTTTATCATCACTCACATATGTCATGAAATTTGTTTGGGGGGGAACAATTTTGGAATTTGGATTCAAACCATAATTAGAGGCACATTTATTTTATTGTTATTCAGTTGACTTCAATTATAGAGTCATAGAGTCATTGGAAAGTACAGCATAGAAACAGGCCTTTTGGCCCATTTAATCCTTGCCAAACCATTTAAACTGCCTACTCCCATCAATCTGTACTGTGACCATTGCCCTCCATACCCCTACCCTCCTTGTACCTATCCAAACTTCTCTTAAACATTGAAATTGAGCTTCAAAGCACCACTTGTTCCACACTTCCACAGCCCTCTGAGTGAAGAAGCTCCCCCTCATGTTCTCCTTAAATTTTTCACCTTTCACTCCTAACCCATAACCTCCAGTTGTAGTACCACCCAATGTCAGTGGAAAAAATCTGCTTGCTTTTACCCTATCTATACCCCTTATAATTTTGTATACCTCTATTAAATCTCCTCTCTATCTTCTATGTTCCAAGCCTATTCAATCTTTTCATATAACTCAGGTTTTCCAGACCCAACAAAATCCTTGTAAGTTTTCTCTGTTTCCTCTCAATCTTGTTTATATCTTTCCTTAAGGTAGGTGACCAAAACTGCACACAGTACTCCAAGTTAGGCCTCACCAATGTCTTATACAACTTCAACATAGCGTCTCATCTCCTGTACTCATTGCTTTGATTTATGAAAGCTAATGTGTCGAAAGCTTTCTTTCTGACCCTATCTACCTCTGACACCACTTTCAATGAATTATAGATCTGTATTCCCAGATCCCTTAGTTCTACCACACTCCTCAGTGCCCTAACATTCACTGTGTAAGACCTATCCTGCTTGGTCCTTCTGAAGTGCTTCACTTCACACTTGTCTGCATTAAATTCCATCCGACATTTTTCAGCCCATTTTTCCAGCTGGTTCAAATCCCACTGCAAAACATGATAGACTTCCTCGGGGTCCACTATAGCCTCAATCTTGGTGTCATCTGCAGATCTGCTGATCCTGTTAACCTCATTATCATTGAGACTGTTGATGTAGATGACAAACAGCAAAGGAACCAGCACTGATTCCTGCCGCACACCACTAGTCACAGGCCTCCAGGGAGAGAGGTAACTATCTGCTACTGCTGTCTGGCTTCTCCCACAGACCCAGTGTCCAACTCAATTTACTACCTCACCCTGAAGGCTGAATGACGGAACCTTCTTCACCAGTTTCCCATGTAAGACCTTGTCAAACGTCTTGCTAAGATGCATGTAGTTAACATCCACTGCCTTGCCTTCATCAACGTTCCTGGTATCTTCCTCAAAAAAAACTCTATCAGAATGGTTAGACACGACCTACCATGCACAAAGCCATGCTAACTATCCTTAAACTGTCCATGTCTATCCAAATACTCGTACATCAGGTCCCTCAGAATATCTTCCATTAACTTTCTCACTACTCATGTCAGGCTTACCGGCCTAAGATTTCTTGGTTTATCTTTAGAGCCTTTTTTAAACAGCGGGACAACATTGGCAATCCTCCCATCCTCCAGCATCTCACCTGTTGCCAAGAATGATTTAAATATTTTTCCTAGAGCCCTGGTAATTTCTACACTTTACTCCTGCAGGGTCCAAGGGTTCATGAAGTTGATGCCATTTTGCCTTACTTCTATAGACTCTGTGTCCATCTCCTGAATAAATACAGATGCAAAGAATTCATTTAAGATCTCCCTGATGTGTCTTGGCTCCACACATGGATTACTATTCTGATCTTGCAAAGGACCAGTTTTATCCCCTGCAATCCTTTCACGTTTAACATATCTGTAGAATCTCTTCGAATTCTCTGTCGCCTTATCTGCTAAGGCAACATCATGCTTTCATGTAGTCTGTATGATTTCTTTCTTAAGTGTTCTTTGCACTCTCAAAATTTCACTTTTGAAGGCCTTCCACTCATCAAGTATTTCTTTGCCAGAAAACAGTCTGTCCCAATCCACACTTGCCAGATTATTTCTGATCCCCTCAAAATTGGTTTTTCTTCAATTTGGAATCTCAATCTTCCTGCATACATATTTTGAAATTAATGGCATTGTGATCACTAGATACGAAGCGTTCACATAACAGATCAAGCATAGCACACTCTCTCATTTGGACTTCCCTGAAAACTTTTCTGAACACATTTCCCATCTAGGGGGTGGGAACCAAACTGAAGAGATGGAGAAAGGAACAGTTCACACACAAATAGAGGAAGCTTATAGGCAGTGTGAGAGGGAGGATAGGCATGTGATAGAGAAGGGATGCACTCAGACTGATGGTTTGAGATTTGTCTATTTTAATGCAAGGAGTGTTATGAATAAAGCTTAGAGCATGGTTCAGTACTTAGAGCTATGATGTTGTGGCCATTACACACATTTGGATGGCTCAGGGGAAGGAACGGTTACTTAGAGTACCAGGCTTTAGATGTTTCAGAAAGGACAGGGAGGGAGGCAAAAGTGGTGGGGGCATGGCACTGTTGATCAGAGATAGAGTCACAGCTGCAGAAAAGGGGAAGTCATGGAGGGGTTGTCTACTGAGTCTCTGTGGGTGGAAATTAGAAACAAGAAGGGGTCAATAACTTCACTGGATGTTTTTTATAGACCACCCAGTTGTAATAGGGACATCGAGGAGTAGATAGGGAGACAGATTCTGGAATGGTGCAATAATAATAGGGTTGTCGTGATGGGAGATTTTAATTTTCCAAATATTGATTGGCATCTGCCCAGAGTGAGGGGTTTAGATGGGGTAGAGTTTGTTAGGTGTGTTCAGGAAGGTTTCTTGACACAATATGTAGATAAGCCTACAAGAGGAGAGGCTGTACTTGATCTGGTATTGGGAAATGAACCTGGTCAGGTGTCAGGTCTCTCAGTGGGAGAGCATTTTGGAGATAGTGATCACAATTCTGTCTTCTTAACCATAGCATTGGAGAGGGATAGGAACAGACAAGTTAGGAAAGCGTTTAGCTGGAGTTAGTGGAAATATGAGGCTATCAGGCAGGAACTTGGAAGCATAAATTGTGAGCAGATGTTCTTAGGGAATTGTACGGCAGAAATGTGGGAAATATTCAGGGGATATTTGCGTGGTGTTCTACATAGGTACGTTCCAATGAGACAGGGAAAGGATGGTAGGGTATAGGAACCACGGTGTACAAAGGCTGTTGAAAATCTAGTCAAGAAGAAAAGAAAAGCTTATGAAAGGTTCAAAAAACAAGGTAATTATAGAGATCTAGGAAATTATAAGGTAGCAGGAAGGAGCTTAAGAAAGAAAAGCCAGAAGGGGCCATGAGAAGGTCCTGGCGAGCAGGATTAAGGAAAACCCCAAGGCATTCTACAAGTATGTGAAGAGCAAGATGAAAAGACATGAGAGAATAGGACCAATCAAGTGTGACAGTGGAAAAGTGTGTATGGAATTGGAGGAGGTAGCAGAGGTATTTAATAAATACTTTGCTTCAGCACTACCGAAAAGGACTTTGACGATTGTAGGAATGACGAACAGAGGACAGAAAAGCTTGAGCATATAAACATTAAGAAAGTGGAAATGTTGGAGCTTTTGGAAAGCATCAAATTGGATTAATCACCAGGACCAGACGAGATGTACCCCAGGCTACTGTGAAAGGCAGACGGGAGAGTTTCCGAAGATTGGAGGGTTGCGGATATTGTCCCCTTTTTCAAGAAAGGAAGTAGAGATATCCCAGGAAATTATAGTCCAGTGAGTCTTCCTTCAATGTTTGGTAAATTGATGCAGAAGATTCTGAGAGGCAGGATTTATGAGAGGCATAATATGATTAGGATTAGTCAGCATGGCTTTGTCAAAGGCAGGTTGTGCCTTACTAGCCTGCTTGAATTTTTTGAGGATGTGACTAAACATATTGATGAAGGTAGAACAGTAGATGTACTGTATTTGGATTTCAGCAAGGCATTTGATGAGGTTCCCCATGTAAGGCTTATTAAGAAAGTAAGGAGGCATGGGATCCAAGGGGACATTGCTTTGTAGATCCAGAAGGCAAAGTGTGGTTGTAGATGGGTCATATTCTGCATGGAGGTCAGTGACCAGTGGTGTGCCTCAGGAATCTGTTCTGGGACAACTACTCGTTATGATTTTTAGAAGGATCTTGGGGTCCGAGGCCACTGGACGCTTAAAGCTGCTGCGCAGGTTGACTCTGTGGTTAAGAAGACATACGGTGCACCGGCCTTCATCAATCGTGGGATAGAGTTTAAGAGCTGAGAGGTAATGTTACAGCTATATAAGACCCTGGTTAGACCCCATTGGAGTACTGTGCTCAGTTCTGGTCACCTCACTACAGTAAAGATGTGGAAACTATGGAAGGGGTGCAGAGGTGATTTACAAGGATGTTTCCTGGATTGCGGAGCAGGCTTTATGAGAATAGGTTGAGTGATCTCAGTCTTTTCTCTTTGGAGCGATGGAGGATGAGAGTTTACATGATAGAGATGTATAAGATGATTAGAGGCATTGATCATGTGGATAGTCAGAGGTTTTTTCCCAGGGCTGAAATGGCTAATATGAGAGGGCATAATTTTCAGGTGCTTGGAAGTAGGTACAGAGGGGATGTCAGGGGTAAGTTTTTGATGCAGAGAATGGTGAGTGTGTGGAATGGGCTGCCGGCGATGGTGGAGGAGGAAGATACAATAGGGTCTTTTAAAATATTCCTGGATAGGTGCATGGAGCTTGGAAAAATAGAGGGCTATGGGTAACCCTAGGTAATTTCTAAGGTAAGGACATGTTCAGCACAGCTTTGTGGGCTGACGGGCTTGTATTGTGCTGTAGTTTTTCTATATTTCCATGTTTTTCTATGTTAGCCCTTTTATAGTATGGGAGTCGTAGTTAATACATGGGAAGTTAAAGTCACCTTATGTTTCTTGCAACAGTCTGTAACCTATGCACAAATCTTTTCCTCTAAATTTTTCGGACTGTTGGGTGGCCTGTGATATAGCCCCATTAACATGGCCATAACTCTCTAATTATTCAGTTCCATGCAGAATGCCTCACAAGACAAATTCTCCAGTCTGACCTTACTGAACACTGTCGTGACATTTTCACTGACTAGTAAGGCCACCCCTCCTCCTTTAACCCTTCCCGCTCTGTCATGGCTAAAACAACAGAACCACAGAATATTGAACTACTAGCCTGGCCCCCCAGCAAACAAGTCTCACTAATGGCCACAATATCATGATTCCAGGTGTTGATCCGTGCCCTGAGCTCATCTACCTCTCCGATGATACTCTTGCATTGAAGTATATGCAGCTCAGGACATTAGACGCATCATGCTCAACCTTTAGATTGCTAACTTTGTCTGAGATCTTAATACCATCTGTCTCTACAACCTCTTCATTATCTGTTCTGGCACTCTGGTTCCCATCTCCCTGCAACTTGAGTGTAAACCCCACTGCGCAGCACTAGCAAATCTTCCTGCTAGGATATTCGTCCCTCTCCAGTTCAGGTGCAAACCATCTCTTCTGTCCCGGTCCAACTTCCCTGGAAGAGAGCCCAATAATCCAAATATCTGATGCCCTCTCTTCTACACTAACTCTTTAGTCATGTGTAAAACTGTATAATCTTCATAGAACATGGCATGTGTAGCAATCCTGAAATCACAACCCTGGAGCTCCTGCCCTTTAACTTAGCAACTAACTCCCGGAACTCACTTCGCAGAACCTCGTCACTCTTCCTGCCTATATCATTGGTACCTACATGGACCGAAAGGTCTGGCTGTTCACCCTCCCACTTATGAAGGCTGAAAATTCTTTTGAGATATCCTGGACCCTGGCACCCACGGGGCATCATGCAATCTGGGAATCTTGTTCTCGTCCACAAAACCTTGTATGTAAATAATTTAAGTATTTATAAGTATCAAAAATATACAAATGTACCTCAAAATACAAACTGCTGTAACCAATCACCAGGTTAAATATTATCCAAGTGTAGAGAGATGGATTCAACATTTTAGGTCAAGGACCCTTCTTCAAAATTAGAAAAGCAAGGAAGCAAGTGTAATTTAAATTATGGAAAGGTTTTGCTTATGAAGAGGACAGAGAGAATGTCTGTGATAGTGTGTGGAACAAAGTAGCCAAGCTAACAGTTACTTTAAGAGAAAGAAACAAAAAGTATTTCAATATGTATTTTATTAAACAAACGTGGATAGATAAAAGTAGACAAGAAGAAATTTGTAAACTAGAATCAGTGTAGAACTGGCATGTAGGCAAGTGTGGTAGTGTATTGTGTTTCACAGGATAAAGCGGCTACATACCTCTTGGATAATAAGCACCCAAGTGGCTGAGAGGAGAAAAAGGATTTTGGAATGCAGTTACACACGAATGAACGTAATGAAATAAGATAGTAAGATTTGTAAGAAGGAAAAGTAGCAGATTGCTGCAACTATCAATGGAGAATAAAACTAAGAAGCAATCTTAAAGACAAGAAATTCTGTAAATGCCAGGAACCCAGAGCAACACACAAACTGCTGGAGGAACTCAGCAGGTCAGGCAGCATTCATGGAAATGAATAAACACAAGAGATTCTGCAGGTGCTGGAAATCCAGAGCAACACACAAACTGCTGGAGGAACTCAGCAGGTCAGGCAGCATCTATGGAAATGAATAAGCAGTTGATATTTGGGGCCAAGATCTTTCTTTAGCAAAGTTAAATTTCCATTAAACCTCATTATAAATACTGATCAAGGTGTCTGTAAAGTTTCAGATAGATGATTGGAGAAATGAGATATTATAACTGACATTTATAATATCATTTCTTGAAGTATATACAGCTCAGGACATTCAGTATTTTTAAAGTTCCACTTTTCTAGAAGGCAGATGATCAAAGAATGACCTGACCATCATCATTATGTGCCATTTTGTAAGACAGAGGCGATCAGAGTCTTCTGTTAACCACAACTGTTCTTAGCAAATCATTCTACAGAAGTGATTTGCCATTGCCACTTTCTGGGCAGTGTCTTTACAAGATGGGTGACCCCAGCCATTATCAATACTCTTCAGAGATTGTCTGCCTGGCATCAGTGGTCACATAACCAAGACTTGTGATATGCACCAGCTGCTCATATGACCATCCATCACCTACTCCCATGGCTTCAAGTGATCCTGATCATGGGGTCCGGGGGTAGGTTGGGATGGGTGTGAATAAGTAGGTTCTACACCTTGCCCAAGGATGCTCTACAGGCTAGTGGAGGTAAGGAGCGCTTTGCACCTCCTTTGGTAGAGACTTATCTCTACCCGGCCACTCATTTGACTTGAACATGGTTTATAAAACTATGAAAGAATAGAATAAACATGAGAAAATATTTCTTGTTATGGAGAATTCACAATAAGTATAAAGTAGAGGTTAAAGATACAATTGGGAGTAGAGTGGGAAATTTTTTTCCAAAAGAAAATAAAAACCCTCAAACAATAACTGCAGCAAATGAACTACATATAATTAATGGGAAACGAGACAAACAATACTGTAAACAAAATGGAGGATAGACCAGACCAGTGAAAGGAAACATAAACAGAGCATTGAATTGGTTCGGCTGAGCGTCCATTCCCCGTACTACCCTCACTCACTACTTGTCTTCAGCACGATTAAGATTTCCCATTCAGAAGGGAATGGGACATGTCTACAAACAAAAAGCAGGTCTAGGCTTACGGGTAATTTCTTCTACTTTCTCCTTGCTGTATGGAGAATGGAGGGCTGTCTTGGCCACAGTTGAGTTAATCACCTCACTAACCCTTGAACTTGAAAATTGGAGAAGGTCAGTGCTGCATTAGAGTGATTAGCACTTTGGCTGGTCTAACGGCAAGTGGAAAATCTACATCATTAAGTATGATGAATCTGTAAATTATTCAGCTGATCTATAATGAGGTACTATATACTGCTATGACCTTGTACAGTAAATCACAGTCAACTGTATTCCCGTGTAGTGTGGGATCCCCTGTCATCTTGTACAGTAAGTCACCATCTGCTGTACTCCTGGGTGGATCGGGATTCTGTCCACATCCATAATATAACTCAGTATCAAAGCAGAATAATGCTTCTATTGCATGGTGATGTAACCGGAAAACACACCCAAGTTATTGTCTGCTATATTCCTCAGATTTGCGAAAGTGATGGCAATCAATGGTTGTAAGTTTAATTCTTTGTCAGGCCATCTCTTGTTCTTTTCATCCCTAATGAGAAAAGGGACCAATCATTTGTTGCACTTTACTTCACAGCAACTGTTACGCATAATATCTCAGTCATTCCATGCTTTATCATGCCAGTAACTATTTGTTCAATTGGTACACAGAATTCACAATCCATTATGCAAAAGACAAATCAAATTTATATCTTAAATTATTAAGGGACAAATTTTCACACATGATCTCTGAAAGATAATATACAACTACTTTTGTGTCAGAATAATGGGTTTTGTATAGCTGAGCAAGTTTTTAGAGGCAAGTAAGTTAGCATGATTGCTTGATTTAGTGTGAGATGAATGAATTGTATATAAATTAACTTAAAGCTTGTCTCTTTTTTACATACGAATAGTTTGTGATTGGCCTAGAGTCAGTCTCTGATTTAAGAGTAAGAATATGTTAGGAAACATGACAGGAAAATGAGCCTTGCTTTCTAGCTTGTAAATATTTCCTGGTTATAATTTTGTGGGTCTTAAATTCATGTGTTTATACCACAGAAAAATGTAAAAGGAAAAGAAATAATTTCTACTCTGTGGCTACCATCAAGAATTGTGTACACTGTAAATATGCCATTGTAGCTTTAATTACTAAACCACATAAAGATGACTTTAGAGGCAAAATATTACTGCGATGTGGTGAATCTGTCAGTACTATGTGTAATACTAAATACAATATTACTGTGATGTTGTGCTGACACAGTTGGTACTATGTGTAATACTATATACAATATTACTGTGATGCGGTGGTGACAGTTAGTACTAAATGTAATACCATATATATTACTGTGATGAGGTGGTAACACTGTTAGTACTATGTGTAATACTATATATAATACTACTGTGATGAGGTGGTAACACTGTTAGTACTATGTGTACTACTATATATAATATTACTGTGATGTGATATTGTTAGTACTACATGTAATACTATATATAATATTACTGTGATGTGGTGACACATTAGTACTATGTGTAATGCTATATATTATACTGCGATGAGATGGTGACACAGTTAGTAGAACTGCCATGGAGCCCTCAGGATCACAACTTTATCCTGGCTTCGGCACAATCTCTGAGGAATTATGCTGTTCTCTCCACAGTCATTGTCTTCCTATTGGTGTTTCAGTTTCCTCCCCCAATCCAAGAATAGCAGTTAATAAGTACATGCTTTTGATTGTCTTTTTCTGGTTAATGGCAAGAAAAAGTTTGCAAGTAGGAGTGGATGTTCCTGTCAGGGTCAGGTTTAGGGTTACGATTGGGGTGAGGTTTATGTTAGGGTTATAGTTTTAGTTAGGGTGATTGTTAAGATTATGCTGAGGGGTAGGTTAAAGATTAAAGATTAGCTCTATTTGTCACATGTACATCCAAACATTGGAAGATACAGTAGTACATAGAACATAGAATAGTACAGCACAGTACAGGCCCTTCGGCCCACAATGTTGTGCTGACAATGTAATGCATCTTCAGATGTAACCTGAGGTCATCAGGTGTGTCATGTGTTTCAGCATCAGATACCCTTGTCCAGGTAATTCCAGCCAGAGTTGATCAGGCCTGGCTTGTGCCCAGCAGCACTGGTCTACGGGTCATATCGTGAAATGTGTCAGATGTGTTTTATCAAATTGGCGAGGATTTGCAGAGCAGATTGCGAGTTCTGGGCCCACAACACACTACCCTAACCATGACCTTTGGACTGTGGGAGGAAACCAGAGTGCTCAGAGGAAACCCACATGGTTACGGGGGGATGTACAAACTCCTTACAGGCAGCAAAGGGAATTAAACCCACATGGTTACGGGGGGATGTACAAACTCCTTACAGGCAGCAAAGGGAATTAAACCCACATGGTTACGGGGGGATGTACAAACTCCTTACAGGCAGCAAAGGGAAATAAACCCACATGGTTGGGGGGGATGTACAAACTCCTCACAGGCAGCAAAGAGAATTAAACCCACATGGTTACGGGGGGAATGTACAAACTCCTTACAGGCAGCAAAGGGAATTAAACCCACATGGTTACGGGGGGATGTACAAACTCCTTACAGGCAGCAAAGGGAATTAAACCCACATGGTTACGGGGGGATGTACAAACTCCTCACAGGCAGCAAAGAGAATTAAACCCACATGGTTATGGGGGGAATGTACAAACTCCTTACAGGCAGCAAAGGGAATTAAACCCACATGGTTACGGAGGGATGTACAAACTCCTTACAGGCAGCAAAGAGAATTAAACCCACATGGTTACGGGGGAATGTACAAACTCCTTACAGGCAGTGAAGGGAATTAAATCCACATGGTTACGGGGGGATGTACAAACTCCTTACAGGCAGCAAAGGGAATTAAACCCACATGGTTACGGGGGAATGTACAAACTCCTTACAGGCAGCAAAGGGAATTAAACCCACATGGTTACGGGGGAATGTACAAACTCCTTACAGGCAGCAAAGGGAATTAAACCCACATGGTTACGGGGGGAATGTACAAACTCCTTACAGGCAGCAAAGGGAATTAAACCCACATGGTTACGGGGGAATGTACAAACTCCTTACAGGCAGCAAACAGAATTAAACCCACATGGTTATGGGGGGGGGGGGGGATTTACGATCTCTTTACAGGCCGTAAAGGGAATTAAATCCACATGGTTACGGGGAATGTACAATCCCCTTACAGGCAGCAAAGGGAATTAAACCCACATGGTTACAGGGGGATATACAAACCCCGTACAGGCAGCAAAGGGAATTAAATGCTGATGGCTGATTGCTGGTACTGTAAGATGATGCACTAAACTTTGCACTAACAAGCCACTGACACAGCGGCAAAGCTACTGTCATGTGAGACCACTTTTTACAAAGAATCATTCATGCTGAGTTGTTTTTGAAGAAAAGCATCAGACCAAATAAAAACTAACTCAGTTACAACTCTTGAGATCTTTCTCCTTCCCAAAGAGTGTCGCAGAAATTGAACAGAGTGTACCCTTTACCAGGTTTGCCTCAATGAACAACTATTAAGGTCACATTACAACTAGGCAATTCTGCTGAATTAGATCATGCCAGCTATTGTGGAAGAGTGTTATTTGACTTAAGTAGGTATTGCTGGCAAGAAGGAAAGGGTAGGTCAACAAGTTGGGTAGTCTTGACTAAGAAACCACGTCACTGAGGTCAGACTTAGTGGAAAAATAAGGATAACAACAGAAAGGAAATCATTAGCGTACAGGCAACTCCAGTAGGAAATTACTCACAAATTTAAATGTCTGTTTGGGTTTAAAGTAAGAACCTGGATTATGTTTCCTGATTATTTTTAACACACGTAAGAATCTGGCAGGATTTCAGTTGGCCTTCTTGAACTCAAGAGCTGGCTGTCAGAAAAAGGCACTTCCAGGTAAAATTCAGGCTGAGGTGTGATTTTTGAGACTTAAGTATTTCATCCCAAGGTGAACTGAGAGACATCTGAAGTAACATTAAATTGGGACCTTAAATACAGGTTCTGCCTAAGATGCAAGTGAATATACTGTGTGTGACTGATTTGGACAGAATATAGATTAGGTCACAATTCTTCAGCAGCGGCCATAGTCGTTTTGAAAGTTAAATTTAAAAAGATATATTTAAAAGAAAATCATAAACATGGGAGAGTCTGCAGATGCTGGAAATGCAGAGCAACACACACAAAATGTTGGAGGAACTCTGCCGGTCAGGCAACATGGATGGAAGTCAATAAACAGTTGATGTTTCAGGCCACGACCCTTCTTCAGGAATAGGATGGAAGAAGGAAGATGTCAGAATAAAAAGTTGAGGAAGTGGAAGGAGGTTAGCTAGAAGATAATAGGTGAAGCCAGGTGGGTAGAAAAGGCAAACAGCTGGAGAGGAAGGAATCTGATAGGAGAGAGTGGACCATAGGAGAACGGGAAGGAGGAGGGGACCCAGGGGAAGGTGCTAGGCAGGTAAGAAGAGGCAAAAGGCCAGTGTGGGGAATAGAAGAAGAGAGGAGTGGGAGGGAATTTTTTTGTTACTTTTAAAAAATTTTTATCCTCCCTCGTTACTGCCCCTCCCATAGTGTGATTCTCCCTCGGTTCACCCTCCCTCAAGATAACCGTTCATCATAAGATCATAAGACAAAGGAGCAGAAGTCGGCCATTTGACCCATCAAGTCTGCTCCGCCATTCTATCATGAGCTGGTCCACTCTCCCATTTAGTCCCACTCCCCCACCTTCTCACCATAACCTTTGATGCCCTGACTACTCAGATACCTGTCAATCTCTGCCTTAAATACACCCAATGACTTGACCTCCACTGTTGCCCGTGGCAACAAATTCCACAGATTCACCACCCTCTGGCTGAAAAAATTCTGTTCTCTGTTCTGAATGGGTGCCCTTCAATCCTTAAGTCATGCCCTCTCATACTGTACTCCCCCACCATGGGAAACAACTTTGCCACATCCACTCTGTCCATGCCTTTCAACATTCTAAATGTTTCCATGAGGTCCCCCCTCATTCTTCTAAACTCTAAGGAGTACAGTCCAAGAGCGGACAAATGTTCCTCATATGTTAACCCTCTCATCAGTACCATTCCCTCCCACAGTGTTTGTGCAGAGTAAGCAAGAGCAGGCATGCTCCTCCCAATTCCAAGGTTCTTTTGAGTATTGTTACAAGATCAACCCCCCCCCGCCGCACCCATGTTCCTCTTCCCGCTTGCTGGAGACACTCGAGGACCAGCAGCATGGTACGTGTTGTCCATCATTCATCTATCGTGCATTTGTAGGTCACAGCAGATCACAGTAACTGCTTAATAACAAGCTGAAGACAGCCTTGTCCTGATCTTCTGAATAGAAACATAGAAACATAGAAAATAGGTGCAGGAGTAGGCCATTCGGCCCTTCGAGCCTGCACCGCCATTCAGTATGATCATGGCTGATCATCCAACTCAGAACCCTGCACCAGCCTTCCCTCCATACCCACTGATCCCCGTAGCCACAAGGGCCATATCTAACTCCCTCTTAAATATAGCCAATGAACTGGCCTCAACTGTTTCCTGTGGCAGAGAATTCCACAGATTCACCACCCTCTGTGTGAAGAAGTTTTTCCTAATCTCAGTCCTAAAAGGCTTCCCCTTTATCCTCAAACTGTGACCCCTCGTTCTGGACTTCCCCAACATCGGGAACAATCTTCCTGCATCTAGCCTGTCCAATCCCTTTAGGATTTTATACGTTTCAATCAGATCCCCCCTCAATCTTCTAAATTCTAACGAGTACAAGCCCAGTTCATCCAGTCTTTCTTCATATGAAAGTCCTGCCATCCCAGGAATCAATCTGGTGAACCTTCTTTGTAATCCCTCTATGTCTTTCCTCAGATTAGGGGACCAAAACTGCACACAATACTCCAGGTGTGGTCTCACCAAGGCCTTGTACAACTGCAGTAGTACCTCCCTGCTCCTGTACTCGAATCCTCTCGCTATAAATGCCAGCATACCATTCGCCTTTTTCACCGCCTGCTGTACCTGCATGCCCACTTTCAATGACTGGTGTATAATGACACCCAGGTCTCGTTGCACCTCCCCTTTTCCTAATCGGCCACCATTCAGATAATAATCTGTTTTCCTATTTTTGCCACCAAAGTGGATAACTTCACATTTATCCACATTAAATTGCACCTGCCATGAATTTGCCCACTCACCCAACCTATCCAAGTCACCCTGCATCCTCTTAGCATCCTCCTCACAGCTAACACTGCCGCCCAGCTTCGTGTCATCCGCAAACTTGGAGATGCTGCATTTAATTCCCTCATCCAAGTCATTAATATATATTGTAAACAACTGGGGTCCCAGCACTGAGCCTTGCGGTACCCCACTAGTCACCGCCTGCCATTCTGAAAAGGTCCTGTTTATTCCCACTCTTTGCTTCCTGTCTGCTAACCAATTCTCTATCCACATCAATACCTTACCCCCAATACCGTGTGCTTTAAGTTTGCACACTAATCTCCTGTGTGGGACCTTGTCAAAAGCCTTTTGAAAATCCAAATATACCACATCCACTGGTTCTCCCCTATCCACTCTACTAGTTACATCCTCAAAAAATTCTATGAGATTCGTCAGACATGATTTTCCTTTCACAAATCCATGCTGACTTTGTCCGATGATTTCACCACATTTCAAATGTGCTGTTATCACATCTTTGGTAACTGACTCCAGCAGTTTCCCCACCACTGACGTTAGGCTAACTGGTCTATAATTCCCCGGTTTCTCTCTCCCTCCTTTTTTAAAAAGTGGGGTTACATTAGCCACCCTCCAATCCTCAGGAACTAGTCCAGAATCTAACGAGTTTTGAAAAATTATCACTAATGCGTACACTATTTCTTGGGCTACTTCCTTAAGCACTCTGGGATGCAGACCATCTGGCCCTGGGGATTCATCTGCCTTTAATCCCTTCAATTTACCCAACACCACTTCCCTACTAACATGTATTTCGCTCAGTTCCTCCATCTCACTGGACCCTCTGTCCCCTACTAATCCTGGAAGATTATTTATGTCCTCCTTAGTGAAGACAGAACCAAAGTAATTATTCAATTGGTCTGCCATGTCCTTGCTCCCCATAATCAATTCACCTGTTTCTGTCTGTAGGGGACCTACATTTGTCTTTACCAGTCTTTTCCTTTTTACATATCTATAAAAGCTTTTACAGTCAGTTTTTATGTTCCCTGCCAGTTTTCTCTCATAATCTTTTTTCCCCCTTCCTAATTAAGCCCTTTGTCCTCCTCTGCTGAACTCTGAATTTCTCCCAGTCCTCAGGTGAGCTTCTTCTTTGGAATTGATACTATCCCTAATTTCTCTTGTCAGCCACGGGTGCACTACCTTCCTTGATTTATTCTTTTGCCAAACTGGGATGAACAATTGTTGTAGTTCATCCATGCAATCCTTAAATGCTTGCCATTGCATATCCACCGTCAATCCTTTAAGTGTCATTTGCCAGTCTATCTTAGCTAATTCACTTCTCATACCTTCAAAGTTACCCCTCTTTAAGTTCAGAACCTTTGTTTCTGAATTAACTATGTCACTCTCCATCTTAATGAAGAATTCCACCATATTATGGTCACTCTTACCCAAGGGGCCTCTCACAACAAGATTGCTAATTAACCCTTCCTCATTGCTCAAAACCCAGTCTAGAATAGCCTGCTCTCTAGTTGGTTCCTCGACATGTTGGTTCAAAAAACCATCCCGCATACATTCCAAGAAATCCTCTTCCTCAGCACCTTTACCAATTTGGTTCACCCAATCTACATGTAGATTGAAGTCACCCATTATAACTGCTGTTCCTTTATTGCACACATTTCTAATTTCCTCTTTAATACCATCTCCGACCTCACTACTACTGTTAGGTGGCCTGTACACAACTCCCACCAGCGTTTTCTGCCCCTTAGTGTTATGCAGCTCTACCCATATCGATTCCACATCTTCCCGGCTTATGTCCTTCCTTTCTATTGCGTTAATCTCATCTTTAACCAGCAACACCACCCCACCTCCTTTTCTTTCATGTCTATCCCTCCTGAATGTTGAATATCCCTGAACGTTGAGCTCCCATCCTTGGTCACCCTGGAGCCATGTCTCTGTGATCCCAACTATGTCATAATCATTAATAACAATCTGCACTTTCAATTCATCCACCTTGTTACGAATGCTCCTTGCACTGACACACAAAGCCTTCAGGCGCTCTTTTACAACTCCCTTAGCCCTTATACAATTATGTTGAAAAGTGGCCCTTTTTGATGCTTGCCCTGGATTTGTCGGCCTGCCACTTTTACTTTTCTCCTTACTACTTTTTGCTTCTACCCTCACTTTACACCCCTCTGTCTCTGCACTGGTTCCCAACCCCCTGTTGTGAACTAACCTCCTCTCGCCTAGCCTCTTTAATTTGATTCCCACCCCCCAACCATTCTAGTTTCAAGTCACCTCAGTAGCCCTCGCTAATCTCCCTGCCAGGATATTGGTCCCCCTAGGATTCACGTGTAACCCGTCCTTTTTGTACAGGTCACGCCTGCGCCAAAAGAGGTCCCAATGATCCAAAAACTTGAATCCCTGCCTCCTGCTCCAATCCCTCAGCCACGCATTTATCCTCCACCTCATCGCATTCCTACTCTCACTGTCGCGTGGCACAGGCAGTAATCCTGAGATTACTACCTTTGCAGTCCTTTTTCTCAACTCGCTTCCTAGCTCCCTATATTCTCCTTTCAGGACCTCTTCCCTTTTCCTACCTATGTCATTGGTACCTATATGTACCACGACCTCTGGCTCCTCACCCTCCCATTTCAGGCTCCCATTTCTGACGCTGAAGCCACTTTCAATATGTCAAATCTGAGTTTGAGTTCAGCAGGTAAGCTCTGAGGATTTGTAGCATGTGACAAACCAAAGTCCTGATGTGATTAAATAACAATAGGAATAGTTAATGAACATACTAATTATGAGTTAATAATAACCTGTCAAACTGTGGAATCTTGTATTGTTAGTAAAACAATTAGTGCATTAATATAAATTCTATGATTTTCTTTACTGTTCATAAATAACTTCATTTACTGTCCTCAATTTGAAAGTAAATAATTACTGCTGGTAGTTTACCAAAATCTTGATTTGCTTATAAATCCTTTGCATCCTATTTTTGTGCATTTACTTTTGATTTTCAATGATTGGTTGCTGCTGGAGTCATGTTTTTCAATAGTTTATTATGCAATTTATACACTAACTAAACACTAACTAATCACAGGCTAAGCAGCTAAGGCACTAGAATGAAGCATTCAGCTCATTTTTGCACAGATCAGAGTTCAATTAAGAAAGAAGGAAACAACTTGTGACACTGTGTGGGATTGTGAAAAGCAATAATGACTATTTCTATCGATTATTGCCCAGCGTAGAATTTGTTCTCTGCTGCAACCTTTCACAAAGTGATTGCTGATCACCTGATACGGCGTTTTTATTCACAAATTACCCTAGAGATACAAATTTAGCTGCATCGTGCTTCATGCTACAAATTGCTAATCTGATTAAGGTAATTGTTCATTTAGTTCATTAGCAGCAAATGCTTGGCGATGGGGGATTGGTGTTGCCTTTAACCTGGATGGTTTTTGATTCCACTTCCCAAAGTGCCTTTCCATTCACAATAACCTGGTTTTCAGCAGACAAAAGAAACATACCCTTCCCCCTGCAACAACTTCCCTAACCCCTGCTGCAGGCACAGATTTGTCAGAGCCATTCAGTTGAGACTGATTATGATGGCAGCAGATGGCTTCACTCGACAGCAGATTCCCGGTAGTTTCTTAGGGACGAGAATTAATAGGCCCCGTTGTAGGATCGCACACACAGCATCAGCACTGCGCTCCTGATCGGCTGTAAGCTTCCCTCCCCGAGGAAACTGCCACCTTCAAAGGCGGCAGCCGTCCCGTCCCTAAACACATGTTAAGTACCCCTCTCCCTGAGAAACCAGCGAAGCACAACAAAGCAAAGAGCGAGACTGTTTCCACTGCAGTGGCTGGGTTTGGCCGCAAACTGGCGAGAAAGTTTATCAACTCTGGACCTTTAGAAGCTGCTGTGGCGTTGCTTTGAGGATTGCTGTGATTCTGCTGAGGAGGGCCTCTGCTGTAAGGATGTTCTCTCATAGTCTGGGTAAGAAGAAATATATTCTGATGTTGAATGTATTGTCTGTACTTATAATCAGTATTTATGTGGGCTTTTTCATGAAATCTAAAAGTGGTTTTGTTACGGAAATGTCTGCATAATTTCCACTTGTGTTGATTTTGAATCTGCTTGGAAATGCAGCTTCCAGAATCTAAACATTGTTTTGAACACACCAATCAACTATTTTCATTTAACGTAAAATCGGCTTGATCTTTAATGGAAGCAAACTGTTGTCATTATAGTCAAAAAAAAAATGTCTGTGAGGCAGTCAACAGGGACAGCAAAAGCCTCATTATACGGCGAGGAAACACAAGTGTGTGCCCTGTTGCTATTAGCAACTGCCTGTGCTGAGTCGCCATCCAGCTGTAAGCTGCTTAATTCTGAATGATGGAAGAGAAATATGATCATTTTGGAGGCTGAAAGCAGATACTGAAGCCTTATTTTGAAGTCCGATTAAGGTTTTGTCTTGTGGGTTAATCCCTGTAACATGTCACATGATCTGGTCATCCTAAATGATTTCTCCAGGAAAGAATGGCGCTGTTTAATTCCAGTCCTCCGGAAATGTATGCTGCTACTGATAAACACGGCTATCCTTCCAAGTCTTGATAACTGCAACGATTTGCCTCTCTGGGACTCTTCACAGGCACGCAGAGAGAACTATTTATTTCTACAATGTTGAAATTCCTTTCTGAAGACCAGGCATGTGCATGTATGTACCATTCGAATGGAGCATGTGTGTAGTACTTTGCTAGGAGCCTCTCTTGGGACTTTTCCACTGGTGAATACCATAAGGCACCGTGGGAACTATTTTAGTCATAGAGCCTTCGCCTGTTTGCACAAGTATTACATTGTCTCCAGAGAAATCTCTATTTGTTGGCCTTGTACTCTACCTCAAGTTTCAGTTGATAAATATGGAAGGATTGAATGTTGGAATATTGTGTATTATTTGGAAATGTCAGGGATGCTGGGAATTAAATATTTAATACTCGCAAACAAATTCCAAAAACTGTTGGAAGGAATCCAATGGAGTGTGGTTATTTTGAATAATTAAAAATATGGTAACTAGATGAATACAAAAGACAAGAAAATGTCATCACTAAACTGTTTTGGTTCTCTACACCTAGATGGACAGGGTTAAATTAAGACAGTAAGATTTTAGAGCAGCATTGGGCCATTCGGCCCATCGAGTCTGCTCGTCATTTCATGTGGCTGATCCATTTCTCCCTCAGCCCCAGTCTCCTGCTTTCTCCCCACATTCTTTCATGTTACAATATTTGCTGGTGGAAAGGTCCTTTCTTTTTATTAATTATTATTGAAAATCAACAACAGAGAAAAATACAACAAAATAATCAAGGCAATATATCCATATGTAGAATAAAAGTTAAACTATCAACCAGGCTGAACAGTATATCAATAATAATCAAAAAACAAAGTGTTAAAGCTTTTTTTTAAAATGGAAAAAAGAAAGAAAAAAGAACCTCTACTAACTAAAACAGAAAAAAACCCTAATAACTAACTAAAAAAACAGGGGGAAAAACCATTTGGAGCATAAACCCAGAGCTTTACGCCATACAAGTTTACATTTTTTAAAAAAAGACATCAAACCGCCAACTAAATCCATATACCCAAGCATCAGAAAAGGACCATCTTTATTAACTCAAGTCACATACCTACCTTGATGCTTCCTCAGGAATTTTGCACTAGAAAGTCAATGATTCTACTTTTCTGTAAAATTTTTAGAAGTAACAAAACAATTCTAGAACTAAATGTTTAGTCAGAATCAAAACATTTTCACTACTTTGGTACACATGCAGGCAGAATCTTTTCAATTACAAATTGCAAAGTTGAACATTAACATTATTGACTCAAAGACATCTAATTGATTTGAAGTATTTTACTATGTCATGTTGAAAGAATTCAATTGTATACAATTTCTGATCATATCTATAGAATTATTTTATACCAGTACGGTGGTTTCTTTTTGTCCTTGAATACTTCGAAATAGCAGTTGTGTTGAAAATTGTCCTTGTGCAACTTAGAAATGTTTGCAAATTTATTACTGGATTGTGATGTTTGGAAATATTAGATAATTTGAAAGTATACAGCCGCCATACAGAAAATAAATCATATGAAATGTTTGAGTCATATGGCATTTTATTTTCTAAATTAATACAGTAGTCAGTAGAACATAGCATGTGAGTAGTTTTCTTTTTTTAATATGCTGTACTTGGACCTGTGCCAGTTGGCCCAAGAAGAAAGTTTCCATAAGTTGCTACTGCATTTAAAAGAAGAAAAATGCTTCTCTAGCGATTTTTCTGTTTACCCACACATTGCAAGTTGTGGCATACCAAATGGTTGGATTTCATCATTATCATTCTGCAGTTATGAGGTACATGAACAAAACTTGTCATTTTGTTTAAATGATTTCACTTCATTCATAATGTGTTTAAACATGAATCTATGTGCAAAGTAGTATTATGATTTTAAGTTTAAAATATAGGTAAATGTTAACTTTGTGGTTCTATTGATCTTCAAATGTTGCACTGGCTTTGTTGACTGAATTTGATAAAGTGTGTTAACTAATAAAGGGTAAGATAAGTTGATTGGCATATTCAGAGAGATACATTCTTGGGTATCCTGTGAGGCAGGCATTTACATTAGTTGTTGAGTAATTTAACTTTGACTGTTGCTAATAGTAGTAAAAATGTAAATTCTCTTGAGATTTATTTTAACCATGCTAATCTGTCAGTTGACTTTACAGAAATTATTAATGCTGAAATTCATAGCTGAGGCAACTACTCAGCCATTCTAATGCTTTCAGCATCCTGATGCACATATCCCCGTTGCTTCTATAAGAGAGGGTTACTGTATATTTGCAGACTTAGTGGTGCCGGTGATGAGTTACTGCTGATGAAAAGATCAATAAATAGTTTAGCAAAAGAAGCAATGTAATAGGTATTATTTTTTTCTGGAATAATCCATATTTTTGGTCAGCAACCAACACCGCAATTCTGTGGACATAATAAATAATCTGTAATAAGGTGTTGGTGGATACTTAAATATTCCTGCTATGTTATATACATTTCTGGACATGTTAATTACTATGGAAATTTTCATTAATACTGGATCGTTGAGAGTGCTCCAATGTGTAATGGAAGTTTATTCATTAGGCAATCAATCACCAGATAATATGACTAACTGGCATGACAGTAATGTATAACCCAATAAATATTATACAGGAATTGTTTCACAAAACCTGGCAGTTCAGTATACTCTTTCAGATTTAAATTTCCAGTTTGTCCTTATTCAAATCCAGAATTATAACTTAATTAAGGAACTGTTGTTAAATTCAACATTATTGCATTGTTAATTCCATATTTAAGAAATGGGCATGATTGGAAGTATGTTGGGGTGGTACTCTGCCAATGTAATGATTAATATCTGTAACTTTATTGGTTAAGTGATGATTACTTGGCAGGATAGGTGCACTTATAACATTTCCTTCAGATAGTCACAGGGTTTATTGTTTAATGTTCAACATATTTTGGTGTAATATATTATTTATGAGAAGCACTTGCCTGTTCCTGACATGTTCAGTTTGTCTAGTTTGAAAACTGGCACTTTCATGCAAAATTGTAGTTCATAAAATGTACAAAGTATTTTTTTTAAGTTTGGCAAGTTGCAGAGTCAAATATCCCATATCCATGTTGATGACACTCATGGACATTAGAGTTTGAGGTTTAAGCTACACTGAAACTTTTGTTTTGCCTTGTAAAATTATATTAGTATTTAATAAGTCTTTGTAGTATTTTCCATACAATGAACTTTTGAAACAGTTTTGTTTGCATCCACTCTGATAATTGGTCTTTTTTTTGCTCTATTTAAGCCCAAGGAAGTACAGCGGAATGACTGTACACTATATTTCCCAATGGTGTCACATGTCCAAGTATTTGGCAAACAAGAATATTTTTCCAATTGTTCAGTTGCTTTAAAATCACTGAAAGATTCATTTAACTTTGTTGCAGCGAATAAAGTTCTCTCTTCTATTCTTAAAAACACACCAAATTTAAAAGAACCCTTTATTGGTATTTGTGTTGGATGACTTTCCTTTGCAATTCCAAGCAAATATTGCACGTTGTGCCATTGCTTTCCAATCCCAATACCTTGTTTCTGGATATGGTTTTTCTGTAATTGCATCTGAAACTATTGACTTTTTTTTCCCAAAGTTCCAAATTTCTAATTGTATATTGGGGGTAGGCTGAGAGTTAAACCCCAATGCAGATAGCTACTGTTGAAACATATTTGAAATCGGTTAAATGTAATGATAACATTTCTTTCATTTTTCACTGGTAATACGTTTTATTTGGAAGGGAAAACACTTAGACTTTTGAATCTTCTATGTTTACTGACTCGTAGACAAATGCCCATTTCAGTGTTGGAGAACAAGAAATACGTATACAACAGTTTAAATATCTTAATGAAATTTCCTTTGCGTAGACGAGAATTAGAGTTGATTTAAATGTGCTACACAAAATGTAAGACTGTTTTTCATGTTCTGTTCAGTATTGTTTTTCCATTTTTTTTATTCACCAATGGTGTGATTTAGGTCATTCAATATTAGGTTTCTAAGTTTTTAAAAAAGACTGAAACATTTTTGTTATTATTAACGGTGACACTAATCAATGCCTATAGCCTGACCACTGTTTGATTCGGTGCTAAAAGCAGTCCTGCTGTTAAAGCTCCTTTTAGAGTCTCTGTGGACTTGTGTCTCCCTGGACGTGTATCCATTTTCAACAACAATTCTTTCCCCCTCCTCTTCTAAAGATCTATAGAGATGCAGTGGGCCTGAGCTTGATGTCTTCAGTTAATCATCTAATTTGTCAAAATATCCAATCAGCTTGCTTCTGTTGCTGTGGTCAATAGCAGGCCTGACTTTATCATTACAATGAAGGGGTAAACGATTATGCCATCAGATGGTAATTGATTTTTAATGCTTCCTGGGTTTATGAATATGGGTTCATACTACTGTGACAGAGGAACTATTCACGCACAACTGCACCTCCTGACTAATATTGGAATTTTGCATTTAATCTGGATATTTTTGGTGTTGTAAAAGTGTCTTCCACAAAGCTGTGGCATATGTAGATTTTTTTTAAAACCAACAGACATGCAAAAGCAAGTTCCTATCTTAGTGGGAAGGCAGGGTGATCTTTCAGTTTTTGACACATCTGCAATGCGTGAGAAAGTATACAACATGCCAGGGTGTCAATCATTGTTATTTTTTCTTGTTCCATCTAGTGTACTCATGCATGGTGAAATAATATACATTGTAAATGGTACATGCTGAAAATGTTCAATCATTACAAAATCTGCAAGTACATTTCTTGTTTTTCCTTCTGCTTGCACACTCCATGAAGATCCAGCCCACGAATATAATTGAATAAACAGTTCTGGATGTATGTATTCCAAAATAAAAATTAAGTTTTGAATGTTTTCACTTTCAAAGCGGGTAATAATGCTCTATTTAATTTATCAATGATGAGGGATTTTGAACAGTAGCTGCTCTTGTATATTTTCCTCAAATCTTTCCAAATCTGCTTCCTCTTAAAGTAAGGTGATAGTCATTATTGCCATATTAGAACTGAGAAATAATTCACTGCAACAAGTCTGCAAATGTTTTTATTTTCCAGTTGTGTTAACAGAATGTAGTATATATTTAGAAGGACTTGTTCTGATTTATTAATACTTCTTGAGAACAATAAGCATCGCTGATCTTTTAAGTACATGTATCTGACTCTCCACTACCATTCAGCACAATGTAGAAGCGAGGGCCAGATTTCCCTTCCACTCTGCAGGCTGTAAAATCTGACCTTCATTGTGTTGTCAATCTACACCCAAATTGAATTGTTGCCGTAGTGAAAAGGCCATTTAATATAATGTAGTTTCCCTTCTGGTGCCTTTAGTCTGCCTGGTCAGTGCCCTGCATTTTCAGTCTGCAAATGGCCTCACTTAAAACAATTGAGAAAAATCAGTTACAGATGCAATATCTGAAGACAATGTTACATCTGCTCTTGCAGAAATGTATAGGAAAAGAGACTTTACATTGTCATGCTAATTGATAGTTGATCTAATAATTATGTTTATCATCAGAATGTGGATACAATTTGTGCTAGTCACCACATTCATGACATCAATTGTATGACTAAGGTCACTTTTTTAAGATAACAGCTTGTTGCTAAACAGTTGCTTTATTAACGTGGCATTAGTACCTTTGAGTTTTATGTTGAATAGATCATAGAAACCTGATTAATGTGAATGTTTCCAAATCAGCAGGGAAAATTCCAGTTTTGCCAGGGCTGGTAACTTGGCAGATTTATAAGCAGCCTCTTGTGAGACTTACAACTGCCCTTCAGTACAGGGAAAGTTCGTCTCTACTGAGCTGAAACTTAGTATGTTGGCAAAGGAGATTTGGCAAATAACTCTAATTGCTACGCTTTGTAGTTCTGTGAAAAATGTACCACACTGTTGTTCTTCTAGTGTTTATTTCATCAGTGATCAAATTAGTATTTTTCATTAAAGATACGATACCTTTCTGTCAATGAGCAAACTGGCCTTTGATAATAAAAAATGGATGGGTTGGAAAATCTGCAGGGCATTTTCAAATCTCCCAGCAGGAAAGTAACAAAAACCCTCTGTTAAAACAAGGCTGCACCAGATCCATGTTATTCCCAGAACTTTGCTGTGTTCTCTATTTAAGATATATGCCACATGGGAGTCAAAACCAAAACAAGGAAATTCTTTGGTAATTCCTCCCGTCTTTAGCTATAATTATTGTTAAGAATTTTCTTGAACCTGTCTCTAATGATCTTTTGTAAACTTTTGCAACTTCAAATTTAGGAAACTATCTTTTTTGCTAACATGCCACCTGAAATTAAATCAGGAAATTTTGGTAGAAACTCAAAAAAAAAAGTGAAAAATTTGAGAGTGCCATATAAAACCAAATAGAATTCAGATTATTCAGCCACTTGACCCACTCATAACTGTTGGAATTACAGAACATGTGTTGAAAGCACTAACAGATGTCCTAGGGTCGGCCTGGCCACCCCCTCAACTCTACCCACCTTTTAATGCACCGCAGTCTAGATGCATGGGCCATCCACCACCGGATGTAACACATTGACACCAAAAGCTGGATAGCTCCCACTCTGATCAGCGCACCAACTTCACCAAGAGTAACTTTGTATCATCTCAATTTTGCTGTTCATACTGCCAAGGATCTCATTTTTTTCTCCCAGCCTCCTTTACCCTCAATTCTAACAATGTGCAAGGACCTGTTCACAAATTAATCATTTAAAACAGGAGACAGTGATATTCAGGTACTTGTGCTGCTGCCACACTAGGTGTTCTTGCCAATCGAAACTTCCATCACAGACACTCCAGTTCTAGGTCCAAATTGTTGCCAAGATCCTGTATCATTGGAGATGATAACAAAAGTGATTCTGGGTTTGAAAGGTTGTCATATGAGGAGCGTTTGGCTCCTGGCCTGTACTCTCTGGAATTCAGAAGAATGACAGGAGATCTAATTGAAACCTATCAAATGTTGAAAGGCCTTGATGGACTGGATGTGGAGGGAATGTTTCCTAAGGTAGGGGAGTCTAAGACCAGAGGCCACAGCCTCTGAATAGAGGGAACGTCCATTTAGGACAAAAATGAGGCGTAATTTCTTTAGTTAAAGTTGGTGAATAAGTTGTTGCTGCAGAGACCAAGTCATTGGTTATATTTAAGGTAGAGGTTATTGATTAGTTGGGGCATGAAGGAATATGGGGGAAAAAGCAGGAGATTGGGGCTGAGAGGGAAAATAGATCAGCCATGATGAAATGGCAGAACAGACTCGATGGCCCAAAGGCCTAATTCTGCTCCTATATCTTATGGTCTAAATGTACATCACTTTGTATATACTGTGCCTGTGTTTTTAGTTCAGGTGAAAAATCACAGACTGGAAAGATTGGATATTTAAAAACAAGAAAAAATCTGCAGATGCTGGAAATCCAAGCAGCACACATAAAATGCTGGGGGAACTCAACAGGCCAGGCAGCATCTGGAAAAGAGCACAGTCAACGTTTTGGGTTGGGGCCTTTCTGCTGGACTGGAGAAAAGATGAGTAGATTTAAAAGGGTTGGGGTGGAGCCGAGAGAGAAACGAAAGGTGATGGATGAAACGGGGGGGGGGGAGGGGAGGGATGAAGTAAAGAGCTGGGAAGTCAATTGGTGAAAGAGATACAGGCCTGGAGAAGGAGGAATCTGCTAGGAGAGGACAGAAGGCCATAGAAGAAAGAAAAGGAGGAAGAGCACCAGAGAGAGGCAATGGGCAGGCAAGGAGTTAATGTGAGAGAGTGAGGGGGGTTGGGAACATTGATTTTGATGCCATTAGGTTGGCGGCTACTCAGACGGAATGTAGGGTGTTGTTTTTCCAACCTGTTGTTCCTTCATTGTGACAGTAGAGGAGGCCATAGATTGACATATCTGAATGGAAAGTGGAATTAAAATGGGCGGCCATTGGCTGCTTCTGGTGGTTGGAGTCTAGGTACTCAGCGAAGTGGTCTCCCGATCTATGTCCGATATACAGGAGGCCACACGGAGCACCAGATACAGTATAAGACCCAAAGGACCTGCAGGTAAGGTATCACCTCACCTGGAAGGACTGTTTGGGGCCCTAAAAGGTAGTGAGGGAGGAAGTGGAGGGACAGGTGTAGCACCTGTTCCGCTTAAAAGGATAAATACTTGGGGGGGGGGGAACATCAGTGGGGAATGATGATTGGACAAGATTGAGTAGTAATATTTCTAAAGGTGCTGTATGACCTGAGCTTTCTGTTTTCAAAGTTTCTGAGTTGGATGATCAGCCATGATCATACTGAATGGCGGTGCAGGCTAGAATGGCTGAATGGCCTACTCCTGCACCTATTTTCTATGTTTCTATGTTTCTAAAGCCTTTATTCCAGGTACCAACTGTGCTGTTTGCTTTAGATTGTCTCAGTATTGTTTAATAATGTAAAGTTTGAAACTTGACACAGTACCCCAATGGTTTTCTCACTAAACTGTTTCTGTACATTAATTTATGATGGTTTCTGCGCTTACCATATAAAACATGGCATTTCATCATTATTTGCATTTTATTTAACTGAGTTGCCACCTTTGATATCCAGAAATATGCAAACACAGCTTGTATTCAGGCATCGACCTTGTTGGAGTCAGTGCCAATGGATGGTGATGATTTAGGCCAATTATCTTTGCTCTCGTGGGCACTGGTATGATGGTGGCTGTCTTGAAGCCTGCAGGGGCAATGGACTGTTTCAGAGATATTAAAGATGTCCATTAAAACCTCTGTTAGTTGGGCCGCGTAGCCCCTCAGCACTGAGGTTGAGGGCTTCAAGTTCCTGGGAGTAAACACATAGCCTGCCTTGGTCGAGCCATGTAGGTGCCATGGCCAAGAAAGCACACCATCTCTTCTGTTTCTTCAGTAGGCTAAAGAAATTTGGCATGTCCCTGTTGACCCTTATCAATGCAGCTGGATGCATAACAGCTTGGTATGGCAACTGCTTTGTCCATGGCTGTAAGAAGCTGCAGAGAGTTGTGGACGCAGCACAGGAACCACCTCCCCTCTGTGGACTCTTATCTATACTTCTCGCTGCTTCAGTAAAGCAGCCAGCATAATCAAAGGCATCTCTCAGCCCAGACTTTCTCTCTCCTTCCCTCTTCCTTTGGGGAGCAGATACAAAAATCTGAAAGTGTGTACAACCAGGCTAAAGGACAGCTTTCACCCAGCTGTTATAAGACTAGTAAATGGTTCCCTAGTCCAATAAGGTGGACTCTTGGCCTCACAATCTACCTTGCTATGATCTTAACTTTATTGTTTACTTGCATTGCGCTTTCTCTGTAGCTGTTACACTTTATTATTGTTTGACCTTTTTCTACCTCAATGGAATCTGTAATGATTTGATCTGTATGAAGTGTATGCAAGACGAGCTTTTCACTGATCTCAGAACATGTGACAATAATAAACCAATTCCAATCCTTCGCCAGCCAGAAAATTACACACTGGGACTTACCAACCAATCTACAGGTCAGCAAATAATAATCTGGCAATGCTGGACAGTATTGAGGGGTGGCTGAAGGTTCACCCTGTCTTTCTAGGAGATCCAAATGGCTGTGTTTCAGCTGTAGGCTTCAGGTGAAGCATGTGCTGAGATGTGGGGGATGAGTAGGACTGCAATCAAGTTGATTGTCATGGCCATACATACCCAGGGTATAAATGCCATTTTAAATTAGACGCTTTGCAGCAACTTTTCAAGTTCCCATCACCTGCCATGGCTATAAAAATCATTTTGCTTTGTATTATGTACTCTCTTGCTCTAATATTGCTGCAATGAGATAATGTCACTGATCATCTTTCTGTGAATAAGATCTGTATGTAATCCTTTCAATTAGAGAATAAAAAAGACTTTACTACTTGGGGATCTTCATGAATTTGCAGACAAGGAAAAAATGGTAGGAAAAGTGAACCGTGGCTGACGAAACACGTGAGGCAACTCATCAAGAGGAAGAAGGAAGCATATGTTAGATATGGGAAGCAGGAGGGGCTCATGAGAAATGTAGGGTAGCCAGGAAGGAGTTTAAGAAAGGACTTAGAGTTTGAAGGGGGCATGAAAAGGCCTTGGCATGTAGGATTAAAGAGAACCCCAAGGCGTTCTATGCGTATGTGAAGAACAGAAGGATGACAAGAATGAAGGTGGGGCCGCTAAAGGATAAAGAAGGCAACGTGCCTGGAGGCGGAGGAGGTTGGGGAGGTCCAAAATGAATACTTTTGCTTCAGTATTCACAAGTGAAAAGGACCTTGATCAGGGTGAGCTCGAAATAGAACGGGCCTGTGTGCTAGACAATGTGGAGATTAAGAAAGAAGTGTTGGATCTTATTAAAAACATCAAGATTGATAAGTCCCGAGGGCCAGATGTGATATCCCCCAGGTTGCTGTGGGAAGCGAGAGAAGAGATCGCTGGAGCAGCAGTTATGATCTTTGAATCCTCTTTGGCTGCAGGGGAGGTGCTGGAGGATTGGACAATGGTAAATGTAGTTCTCTTGTTTATAACAGGTAATAGGGAGAATCCTGGAAACTATAGACTGGTGAGTCTTACGTCGGTGGTCTGCAAACTGTTGGAAAGGATTCTTAATGATAGGATCTATGAGCATTTGGAGAAGTACGGTCTACTCAAGGATAGTCAACATGGCTTTGTGAAGGAAAGGTCGTGCCTCACGAGCCTAATTGAGTTTTTTGAAGAGGTAACAAAAGAAATTGATGAGGGTAGTGCGGTAGATGTGGTCTACATGGATTTTAGCAAGGCATTTGACAAGGTCCCCCACGAGAGACTCATCCAGAAAGTCTTGGATAAAAAATTGGCCTACAGGAAGAAAGCAGAGGGTAGTAGTGGAAGGAAAGTAATCTGCCTGGAGGTTGGTGACTGGTGGACTGCCGCAAGGATCTGTCTTGGGACCCCTGCTCTTTGTGATTTTTATAAATGACCTGGATGAAGATGGGTGAGTAAGTTTGCAGATGACACAAAGATTGGAGGAGTTGTGGATGGAGCTGTAAGTTGTCGAAGGTTACAAGAGGATATAGACAGGATGCAAAGTTGGGCAGAAAAGTGGCAGATGGAGTTCAGTCCGGCTAAGTGTGAGGTGATGCATTTTGGAAGGACAAACCAGAAGGCTGAGTACAGGGTTAACGGTCGGTTACTTAAGAGTGTAGATAAACAGAGGAACTTTGGGTTTCAAATCCATACATCCCTCAAGGTCGTTGCATAGGTTGATAGGATACTTAAGAAGGCCTGTGGGATGCTAGGCTTCATTAATAGGGGGATTGAGTTCAAGAGTAGAGAGGTCATGTTGCAACTCTACAAATCTCTGGTGAGACCACACTTAGAGTATTGTGTTCATTTCTGGTCACCTCATTATAGGAAGGATGTGGAAGCTATGGAGAGGGTGCAGAGGAGATTTACCAGGATGTTGCCTGGATTGGAAAACAAGTCTTATGAGGCAAGGTTAGCAGAGCTGGGACTTTTCTCTTTGGAGCATAGAAGGATGAGAGGGGAGGATAGAGGTCTACAAGATTACGAGAGGCATAGATTGGGTGGATAGCCAGTACAGGTGTCCTCCGCTTTTCGACGTTCGCTTTACGAAACCTCACTGTTACGAAAGACCTACATTAGTACCCTGTTTTCGCTTTCAGAAGGTGTTTTCACTGTTACAAAAAAAAATCAGCGCGCGATAAAAGGCAGCGCGCACCCCGAGCAGCCGCTCTCCCCCGGATTCTCACCAGCATTGCTTTAACACATGCCTGTGAGCAGCCATTTGCAAGATGAGTTCTATGGTATTGGAAAAGTCTAAAAGAGCTCGTAAGGGTGTTATACTTAGCGTAAAAACTAGACATAATTAAGCATTTTGATCATGGTGAACGAAGTAAGGACAACGTGAGTTTGGCTTGTGGAAGTTGACGAAGATGATGTTGAAGAGGTTTTGGCATCCCATGACCAAGATCTGTTTGATGAAGAGCTGATGCAATTGGAAGAAAAAGGATAACAATCAAAACCGAATGAGTAATGATAAAGTACGACTTTAATTTTGAAAGGGTACGTTGGTTTAGGGGATATTTGCAGGATGGTTGGAGTCCTTACAAAGAACTGTGTGATAGAAAAATGCGCGAGGCTCAGCAGTCAAGCAAGCCTTCCACATCAGCCACAGCAGACGACGAACCTCGACCTTTGACATCGAGGCGACCAGTCATAGAAGAAGATTAGCTGCCTGCTCTAATGGAAACAGATGACGAGATGATACCCCAGTGTCCCACCACCCCAACCCCCAGGCTGCGGACAGATACGGATTCGCGGAGAATGCAACGGTAGCCGGGAGGCACACAGTACATCTTTAAGAAAAAAGCCGAAATAAACATGCTAATTAATTAGGTGCCACCAACACGTAATTGTCGGCCCAGATCAGAGACAACGCAATCGGAAATCGGTACTGATCTGGGCCGACAATTACGTGTCGGGCGGCACCTAATTAATTAGCATGTTTATTTCGGCTTTTTTCTTAAAGATGTGCTGTGTACCTCCCGGCTACTGCTGGATCCCTGCATGCTTCGCGGCAGTGTATCGGGTCGGCGGCCCGGAGGGTGGGGGCCACTGCACCACCCCAACCTGCGACGACCCAGCCTAACACACCATCATCTGTGTGCTCGGCGCTGTCTTCCCAATTCCTGTAAGTGATACTACACTGTACATACATTATTTCTACTTTATATAGGCTGTGTATTTTTACGTGTTATTTGGTATGATTTGGCAGCTTAATAGCTTAAAGGTTACTGGAGAGAGTGTTTTTGCCAACAGCGCTTGCGTGAGATTTTCTGCCGACGACGCTTGAGTGAGACTTTCGCTCCGGAGAACAGTTCAGTAATGATTGTGGAAAAGTATTTCTACTTTATATAGGCTGTTTATTTATCATATCATTCCTGCTTTTACTATATGTTACTGTTATTTTAGGTTTTATGTGTTATTTGGCATGATTTGGTAGGTTATTTTTGGGTCTGCGAATGCTCACAAAATTTTTTCCATATAAATGGTAATTGCTTCTTCGCTTTACGACATTTCGGCTTATGAACTGTTTCATGGGAACGCTCTACCTTCGGATGGCAGGGGAAACCTGTACCAAGTATAAGCTCACAGAGTAGAATTTTGCCATAACAATATCACATGCATGTTACTGCAATTGCTGCCTGTATTCAATGTACATAATCTCTCTGTAAACAGGCTTTTGATAGAACTCTTGGTCATAGTGCACAAACTGAAATGCAACATTACAAAAAGCCAAGCCCTATATAGTTTCAAAGCTCACATATGTGCAGCTGTGTCAGTATTGCAAATTTGTAGTCATTATTAATTTCTAATTCCTGATTAATTGTAGTGCGCACATTTGACAAACTCCAAACCATCCAGCCCTTTTACAGAATGGGCTTCCCAGTCTATGTGTGGAAAATTAAAATCTCCCACAATCACAACCTTGTCCCTACTACAAATATCTACTATCTCCTTACAAATTTGCTCCTCCAGTTCTCGGTCCCCATTAGGTGGTCTATAATACACCCCGATAAGCGTCACAACACCTTTCCTATTCCTCAATTCCACCCAAATAGCCTCCCTGGACGAGTCCACTAATCTATCCTGCCGGAGGACCGCTGTTATATTTTCTCTGACAAGCAATGCAACACCTCCCCCTCTTGCCCCTCCTATTCTATCACACCTGAAGCAACGAAATCCTCGAATATTTAGTCACACCCCTCCTGCAACCACGTTTCACTAATAGCTACAACATCATATTTCCAGCTATCAATCCATGCTCTAAGCTCATCCACCTTTCTTACAATGCTCCTAGCATTAAAATAGATGCATTTAAGAAACTCTCCACCTCCTTCTCTGTTTATCCTTAATGGAGCAAAGAACTTTGTTATCTTTTTCTTCCTTGTCCCCTACACTTTGGTTTGAGTGCTCCTGATCTCTGTCCCCTGCCTATCCTCCCTCACACACTGTCTACTAGCTTTCTCTATTTGTGAACTAACCTCCTCTCTCCTAGTCTCTTTAATTTGATTCCCACCCCCCAACCATTCTAGTTTCAAGTCGCCTCAGTAGCCCTCGCTAATCTCCCCGCCAGGATATTGGTCCCCCTAGGATTCAAGTGTAACCCATCCTTTTTGTACAGGTCACACCTGCACCAAAAGAGGTCCCAATGATCCAAAAACTTGAATCCCTGCCCCCTGCTCCAATCCCTCAGCCACACATTTATCCTCCACCTCATTGCATTCCTACTCTCACTGTCGTGTAGCACAGGCAGTAATCCCGAGATTACGACCTTTGCGGTCCTTTTTCTCAACTCCCTTCCTAACTACCTATATTCTCCTTTCAGGTCCTCTCCCCTTTTCCTACCTATGTCATTGGTACCTATATGTACCACGACGTCTGGCTCCTCTCCCTCCCACTTCAGGATCTCATGGACGTGATCAGAAACATCCCGGACCCTGGCACCTGGGAGGCAAACTACCATCCGGGTCTCCGGACTGCGTCCACAGAATCACCTATCTGACCCCCTTACTATCGAGTCCCCTACCCTTCCCTACCCTTCTGAGCTACAGGGCTGGACTCTATGCTGGAGGCACGGCCACTGTTGCTTCCCCCAGGTAAGCTGTCTGCCCCAATAGTACTTATTGTCGAGGGGCACAGCCAGAGGGGTACTCTCTAGTACCTGACCCTTCCCCTTCTCCTTCCTAACCGTGACCCACTTGTCTGCCTCCCGTGTCCCTGGTGTGACCACCTGCCTGTAACTCCTCTATCAACTCCTCATTCTCTCTGAGCAGACGAAGGTCATCAAGCTGCAGCTCCAGTTCCCTAACGCGGTCCCTTAGGAGCTGCATCTCGGCGCACCTGGCGCAGATGTAGACGTCCGGGAGGCCTGGAGACTCCAGGACCTCCCACATCCGGCACCGAGAGCAACAAGCTGTCCTCACACTCATACTGCCCCTCTCCTCAAATAACAACAAAAAATGAATACCGAACCCTCTTTGCCTCGCCCGATTCCGCCTAAGGTTGTTGAGCCAAAGCCCTTAAGCCTTCACTCTGACCCGGCTCACTCCGCCGCCCGCAAACTACGCTGCCCGCTGTATAAGGCTCTGTTCCTTTTAAATCTTCCGCGCTTCACTGCCTGATGTCACATGCCTGCACAGTCCTGCCTCTCTGAATGCCGATGGGGGAAAAAAATGAAAAATTCAAGAATGGCTTCCTCCGCACTCCCGCTCCGATTCTCAGACTTCCTTCTCCGAATTGCTAACTACATCGCTATTAGTTTGCTTAAATTTGATAGTTCGACAACTATTTTTGTTACTTCGCTAACTTGAATGTTATGTTGCTAATTTAGTTTTGTTTGTTTTCTCATTGCTACAAAATCATTTGTCTTTGCTGCTTTCACAATAAAGGATGCGGTACCCTTTTTGACTTTGGAACGTTATTATTTTGAAGTGCATCATACAGTGTTGATTTCCTGGCTTTGGGCTGAGCGGCTTTCGGGACCATTGGTGCACTTTGTACCCGTAATTTGATGTACCCAGGTCAGATGCTTTTACCATCCCATCCAAAGGGTTTTCAAGAAAATACTTTTCCAACATCTACGTTTACTGTTTCCAGTTCTTCTCGTGCATAAATTTAGTAACAGTCATCCAAAAAGGATTCAGTTTTTTTCTCGTCACAGATGCAACAAAATTGTCCTGTCATTGGGCTTTGATTCCCAGGATAGCAAAAAGATACATTTCTGGTTGCGTAATTTCTGTTGTGAGAGAAGCAGTATTCGGTTAAACTACGAACAGCATCCAGGAAATGGTAGAACTTATTACATCATTCTATAGAAACACAGATGTGCTGCACTTCCTTTCTAATTTATTTGTTTTTAAAAATAGTTGTTTCTCCCATTTTGGAGAATTTTAAAGCATGCAGCTGTTCTATAATTTACTCAATATTGCAATTATTTTTATAAATATGCAACAAAAAATAACTCTGGTCCTCTTCTAATTGACTCCTCCCATTGGATATAACATGATTAAAATGTGCAAACTGGGATTTCTGGCCCGTGCACTCGGATTATACCAACTTTTTTTGAGGTGGAACTTTGAGCCACTTGAACAATTTCCTGATGTATGAGGGCTGTGCTTTTGGCATTGGAAGTTAAATACCTTCTCTCTGTTCTGCTCTAAGTTGTAATAGCCATAGATGCTGATTTGACTGTGCCTGTATGATATTCATTATTTCAATTACCACAAATAGTTGATAAAAGGGATAGAAAGTAAGCACGATTTCATTGAAATATCATTAATTATTGCTTTCTCTAAAATCTCTCATAGTACAGTCATGCTTCAGGACTTTTTATTCTTTAAGGGTAGAATTTAATTATTTCAGTATCTTCCTTCATTGTTCATCATTGCTGAATCTCGAGTAAACAATTGTTTTTTGCAAATATAGGAACAAATTAGTGCCTGGATGTTTTGGATTCTTGAAACATGCGTACAAAATTATTCTGTATTTATCTAGATTTTCTACAACATTTTTTCCACCGAAGGATGTTGTAAAGCTGCATGATGAGCCTTCTGAGGCAATGGAGTAGAATGATGCACTACAGGATGATAAAAAAAAATGCAAGGAGATTAGAAAGGAATTCCAGCTGCCTTAGAAAATGGAATATATTCTATCCCTTTCCTTCCATCTGGCCCTGTGATTTTACTTGTAGTTGGGTACAGGAGCCATGTACCTGTTCTCTACCTGCATTGTATTCACTGTTGTGTGTTTATTATGGTAATTAGTCACATTAGTGGAGATGTGGTAAAAGCGAAGGGAGTAAGTTGTGTTTTCTTGCTAATTTTGTGGCAGTTTGTAGCTTGGGACCAGTGGAGGTTGTATCTTTTGCTGACCACTGAGATGACATTTAATATCAATTCAAGGTTGAATGTTTGCTACTTGCTAATGAAGGATCAAAGTATGAAATTCGACTCTTTGGAACAATCATTGCATTGGAGCTGAGAGTGGGGCATGGAAGGAAAAAACAACCCCATGGCGGTCGCAGGCCAGCGGCAATGGTTTTCATTCTTGGATTACTTTTTGTCACTAGAGTTAGGTGTGCTCAAAGATGCAAATACTTTATCTACCAGCTATAGTAAAGCTTCGACAAATAGTCTTGGTATACAAAATCAGGGGAAAGCTTGCGAAGGATGATTTTTTTTCATAGTTATATCTTTTTTAAAATATTATATATGGTTAAGCAGGTAGCTTGCCTATTGAGAGAACGGGTTAAAATTCAGAGGCTTCCTTGCTCCAGCATCATTGTCACAGGAAGGAAATTCTAAACAGGCCCATTTATGATGATCAAAAGAGGTTTATACTTTGAAAGCAAGTTCTAGGGGATTAATGCTTGGATCTATGGCTCTAGTTAAACAGAAAGATGACATTTCAATCCAATGAATACATACAAGCTGTTATTTCTGTTTCCAATACCTTAACACAAAACATCTATTGGGTTTATTGTAAATCACTAATGTTAATTAAACAAAATTGGGAACAGCTGATCCTCAGGAATCAGAATGAAGGCAATCACAAAGTTAAAGTTAATTGGTGCCAAGGTTTGGATAAGGATTGAACTCTCAATCCTTAGGCAGGTTAGATTGAAATTGGGCTCTGGTTTTGCTCACAAAATACTAGCTGAGCTGTTGATGCATTCCATGGATTTTTTCCATCTGTATTAACAGCAGAATGAATGGGAAATTATGGTCATTAGCGGACACGTTGAGTGTAGTGAAGCCAAGAGGAATGCTCCTGTTCATTCTAATTTCACAGGATTTTGTTCTCAAGTTATGTTTATTGTGATATCTAGTTCCTTTGCTCTCTATTCTAGGCAGAGGTAGGCAAGGCAACCTGCTCTGAACAACAGTTTCTGTATAAATCTGTAGCACCAATGCTTGAAGTAACATATACAAAGTAAAAACAAAGGGAGCGGTTGAACATCTAGCACATCTTTTCTGTGACTCCCTGAAAAATCTTCAAATTTGTTTATTTTTATTTGCTGAGATCCAACGGGGAAGCTCTTCAAGCTGCACTGCCGAGCAGCCCCTGATTTAATCCTAGTGTGATCATGGGCCAACTTACAATGACCAATTAACCTACCAACAGATATGTCTTTGGACTGTGTGAGGAAACCAGAGCACTGAGAGAAAGCCCATGTGGTCACGGGGAGAACGTACAAACTCCTTGCAGGCAGTGGTGGGAACTGAACCTGTGTCGCTGGCACTGTAAAGCATTGTGCTAACCACTACGCTACAGTGCAGTCTTAATTCATAATGTCAAGAGAGTATGTGTCTCCAAAATTAGATCCCAAGAATGCTCCCATATAAAAGGTGCACTGAAGTCTTGAATGAATGTACACTTGTGATAAAGTATACCTTGGAAGGATAAATCCAGTGCTAGCAGTTTGAGCTTCTCTCATCAGGGTTTGAAGTTTGTACTGTAAGTACATGGATTCCAGTTAATTTGGGTACATTGGGACCTGTACACTTTGAGTCAAGCAGCTGTCCCAATTAGACAAATTTTCAGGGAAATGGTTAAAGATTGGTTAAATGGAAATGAAAGACAAACCGTGTAACAAATTATGTATATAAATGAAATACAGAAAAAATTAGAAGACTAATATTATGGCAGTACTATAAAACTGTATATTAGTTCCAAATACTTATGGTGCAATTCATCTACGTTGCGTTCTTTTGTGATTGTAAATGAACAAAGTCAGTGCAGACACCTTGGACAGCCTTTGCGCAATGTTTTAGATGATTGTATCTTCCAAATTTTGATTTTGGTTGTAATATTCAAGATGACAGTCAATACCTTAATTCTTTGTAGTTCCTGTGGCAGTGAAGTTGTTTCATTTTCAGTCTTGGCCATTTCTGGCATCTCCAAGCCTGAATGCTTGCAACTGCAGAGAGCAAAACTGTCCTGAATTGTCTTACTGCCTATTACTCTCCAGCTATCAGTGACAAAAATAGCTTCTTTTGGAACAGATACACTCAGACACACTCCCCACCCCTCCCCACCCTATTTAAAAACTGTTGCTTGAAGCACGGTGTTGTGTCTAATGGCCATGCAGGTGATTAATGCCAGTTAGAAACTGTTTGGCGACAGTCTCCTGCCTCAGTTAAGCAGCATAGTGTCCCAAATAAACCAACAAATCCCAACAATTTTCTTGATTAGTTTTTGTTCTTTTGGAGTTGCTCCAAATAAGCAGCTGCCCCGGTTAACCAATAGTCGAATTAACTGGAATCTACTGAATTGGACAATCCAACAGATTATTTCATTTTGTTTTTTAATTGTAACTCGAGATTGGAGCTTCAAAACCTCCAATCTTAAACAATGCTTTAATTAAAAAAAATTAAATGCTCAAACTGCTGAAGGGCCTTTACCTGAAGCATTAGAGTTCCTCGGAATGCTGCCTGCCCTGCCTCGTATTTCCAGTACTTTATTTCAGATTCTACATTTGCTTCAATTTATATTAATTTAAAAAAATTATGAACATTGACATTGCAGCAGTTGTAGGCTGAAGTTTCTGCTGCAGAATGCTTTCTCCATTCTACCAGGTCAGGGTAGACAGGAGAGGAAAAACACGGAAGCCTGTACAAGAAAGCTAAACTGTCTTTGCCCACGTCTCAACTTATTAAAAAGATTATCAACAAGACAGTATAACAGATAAGCTCAAGATGTATTGTTTTGTGCAAAATTCCAACTGTTCAAATTCTGCCGTGGAAAAGGATCTTTTCAACATGTTGGTTGACTAAAATGGATGTTTTGTAATTTGTACTGGCCAATTATGTATATTTAACATTGCTCAAATATTAGTGAAATATTGTAAATGTATTGTTTGAGCATTCTTTATTTTACAAAATGCATTGCAGATTATATAAATGGTATATGTCATCATGCCATCCTGTGATATGTGCATGCTCCTTGCTTAAAGTAAAGATGAATGTATATGGGTTGCCTCCTGGGCTCCATCCAGTATTTTCATTGCAATTGGTTTAATGTTTTGGATTTACAGTGACATAACAATGGCAATAAAGAAGTTTAAAATTAACCCAAGATCACTACCTACCTGTTGAAGTGTAGTAAGACATACAAATTAGGAGCAGCACATTTTCTTCACTAAAGGAAAGATGAGTGAGTAAGGAAATGTAATAACTTGCAGGTTGATAAGCAGTGAGTACCAGGTGATAATAGTCATTAAAAAATAGAACAAAATGGCTGGCTACATTGGAAAGATAGACACATTTGATTACACAAAAGATAACTGGAATATGTATACTGGCAGAACTGAGCAGTATTTTAAAGCAAGCAGTTTTGTGGAGTGCATTGGATTTGAAGGTGTACAGTTTGCTTTGAAGTTTAACTGCTCCAACCAAAATGAGCTTGGCTGATATTGGGAAAGTAATATAGAAATATTTAGAACCCAGCCATTATTTGATTGCAGGTGCTTTAGATTTCATAAGCAGAATCAAAAGGGAAGGGAGTACATTTCACCTGGATTGAAGAGGTGGTCTGAGCATCATAAGTTCAGTGATGGACTTAATGATGCACTGAGAAATTGTTTAGTTTGTGGAATTCTACAAGTAACCATTCAAAAATGGGTCCTAACTGAAGCACAATTCAAGTAACTTCAACTGCTCTTTTAAATGTATTAATGGAAACGGCAGACAGAGACACAACTGAGTTGCAGTTAGGAATGAAAGTAAGTGTGAACAAAATTGCAACAGAAACCTGGCTGAACAAGTTGTCTTACCATTGTGGCAAGAACTCATACACCAGACCAATGCAGGTTTAAAGGTGAAACTTGTAGAAAATGCAACAAAGTCAGACACAAAGAGCATGACAGGTAGAGAAAGACAAATAGACTACACGGAAGAGAAAAAGATAAAAAGTCAAATTGCACTTTCATAAAGAACACTAATCTGCATGCTGTTGATGAAAAATCTGATGATGAGAGTGACACAAGACTAGATAGCTTTAACATTTGCAATGTGAAAACTAGCAATGGACAAGCAATATGGATTACACTAGAAATGAATGGCAAATAAATTAAAATGGAATTGGACACTTTCAAAGATACTAAACTGAGGCCTGCAAATATCCAAATAAGAACTTGCTCTTGAGAAAAGATCATTCCTGTGGGAATGACATTTGCAACATTGAAATACAATAGCTTACAAGCCACATTGGGCTTGTATGTGGTTAAAAACAGGAGGGCCAGCATTGTGAGGGCATGATTGGCTGAGACAACTGCAAGTTGATTGGAGGTCCATCCACCATTTGCATGCCACATCTCCTGCAAGAGAGTCAACTAAAAGGAAATTAAGAAAGGAATTGGATGATATCACAGCAGTGTTCAAGGATGGCAGTAGAAAATTTCAGTGTATCAGGGGTAAAATAGTGTTAAATGAAAATGTTACACCCATGTCTTGCTGAAGGAATGTTTTGGAGTCTGAAGGAATTCTTTCCAAGGTTGATTGGGGCCCATGGGAAAAGCCAGTGATCACAGTAGAAAAGAAAAGTCGATCTGTAAGGATCTCTAGTGATCTTAAGATCGCCATCTACCCTGTACTGAAAGTAGATCATACCTTCTGCCCAGGATAGAGGATATCTTTGCAAACCTTTCTGGAGAGAAACATTTCAGCAAAGTGTACTTACCTGAGGCCTACCTTCAGATGGAGATGGAAGAAGAGTCCAATGTTTTTCTCACTATAAATGATCATGAGGATGTTTATCAGAATAAAAGGCTTATTTTTGGATTTGCATCTGCACTCTGACAGAAAGCTACAGACCAGGTGCTGCAAAACTCTCCACACTCAGCATTATCTGGATGACATTCTTATCTGTAAGGATGACAAGGAGCATCTCAAAAATCTAAAGACAGCTTTAAAAAGATTAGAGGATTATGGGCTCAGAGTGCAACGCAACAAGTGTGATTTATTTAAACCAAGCATCACATACTATGATCACACAAATGTGCTGAGGAAAGTTGAGCAGTGGTGAGTGCCCCAAGGCCAAAGGATGTATCACAGTTTTTAGAATTTCTTCATTACTAGAACACATTCCTGCCAAACTTGGCTACTGTACTCCATCCCTTAAACTCATTACTCCAGATCGGGAAGAAATGGCAATGGGCAAAGTAGCATGAGGTGGCTTTCCAAAAGGTAAAGGAAATGGTGACGTTAGACACGGTACTCACACATCATGATCCACACTGTCCAGTGTAGCTTGCCTGTGACACCTTGCCGTACAGCTGCAGTCATGTCACACGGGTGATGGAAGTGAACGCCCATGGCCTTTGCATCACATTCCCTTACCACTGCAGAGAAAAGTTATGAGCAGGCTGACAGAAGCCTTGACTCTGGTTTGAGGTGTAAAACATTTTACCCAGTACTTGTACGGGAGAGTGTTCATCCTCAATACTAATTGCCTGTCTTATTAAAGGGTAGTAATGTAATGCATGCATTTAACGTAATGCTGGTTTGTGATTCCTGTAATACTGCTATCCCTCTTAACAATGACTTTACAAGAGTAATTGTGGCTCGCTTTGCAACATGGTTCAGAAACAGAATGTTTAAGTGGATTGAAAGTAAATATCCTCTTTATTAACTCTGCAAATTATTTAATCAATAAAGTACCTACTCTAATCTTGGGGAGGACAAGGGAAATACTGTCATGCCTTCCAAAGTAGGAGAGATTTTTGTGTCCAAAATGCCAAAGAGGACATTGTCACATTGTTCAGAAATGCAACATGGCTCCAAAAGAAACCAACTAATTTTCAGGCCACGGCAGATGTTATTGGGTCTAAATCACCAGGATGTCCATCAAGTTGTACAAAGTGCTATTTAAATATCAAGCATTTCTATTCTATCTTATTGTCCACATGTATACTACAGCAAATGGTCCACTTTGACAACTACTGATCCTGGCCAGTGAGGTTATGCCGGTTATTCCCAGTGGGTTTGCCAGGATATGCAGAGATGTTTGACACAGAGGAAGGTGAGGCTTCGCTCAGGCAATGTTCCCAACCAGAAGCTCTGGGATGAATTTCTTCATGCATTGCCATGCTCAAAGTAAATTTGATATCAAAGTATACATATTGCCATATACTACCTTGAGATTCATTTTCTTGCAGGTATTTACAGGAAAAAAGTACAATAGAATATCATAAATAACAATAGGACTTGCAATGAATGGAGAAACTTCTGGCATAAAAATTGTTCAATGTTCGCATCATGATATCATCAGGTGGACAGTCCTCTGTAAAACTTTCTTTTGTGACCTCTGTGTAGATTAGAGGACAGTGCTGTTAAACCTTTGGACCTTAACTCCAGCCAGCTTTCTCTTGCCTTGTAAAATGTGTTACTTTCTTTGTAATGTGATCCCTTTAGCGACCCTGTGGCACGGACGAGGCTTTTACAACTGGTCTGCACATGCGTACAAAATTAATGCTGTGACCAGCTGCACGAGTTGACAGTAAATGTATAAGGGGCATACTTCAGCTCTCCCGAGACTCATTCAACAATATCAAAGCAGTTTCACCATTGTCCACCATTTGCTGTCTAAAGGCAAACGTGCTCGCTCGCTGCACTAAAATTGTGAAGTACTTTTGACTCGCATGCAGCTGAATTTTAATTCTATAAATCTGTAAATCTATAAATAGCTTTGACATTTTACCTGCCATCAAAGAAAAGAGACACGTGTCTTGAACACAGCTGCCTTTGACCAAATCCCTAATATTGAAAAGATGGGTTTGCGTCTACTGCATCGTTAACTGGCAATTCGCATGTATATAAATAACTGAGCTGCTGAAGATAATGTATCATTCTTCTCCAGTAATTTTCTGAACATGCTTTAAACTATTAACAAAGCCACTTTTCTAAAGCACTAATTAACTACATTATGTCCATCTCTGTGTTAGTGCTGCTGCAGTTAATGGAAAATTGCAATATCTAAACAGGATGAAATGACCACAACCATGAAACTAATTTTAATAAATAACAGGCATCACTGGAGCAAAGACTCTAATATGCAATTTTTACTTTTGGTGTCACAGTAGTACCAAGTCACGTGTTTCTTGCAACTCTTACATTCACAGTATGTAGTTCAGAAAATATAGTCATTGTCATACTTAATTGATCCCGGGGGAAATTGGTTTTCGTTACAGTTGCACCATAAATTAAATAGTAATAAAACCATAAATAATTCAATAGTAATATGTAAATTATGCCAGGAAATAAATCCAGGACCAACCTATTGGCTCAGGGTGTCTGACCCTCCAAGGGAGGAGTTGTAAAGTTTGATGGCCACAGGCAGGAATGACTTCCTATGACGTTCTGTGTTGCATCTCAGTGGAATGAGTCTCTGGCTGAATGTACTCCTGTGCCCACCCAGTACATTATGTAGTGGATGGGAGACATTGACCAAGATGGCATGCAACTTGGACAGCATCCTCTTTTCAGACACCACCGTGAGAGAGTCCAGTTCCATCCCCACAACATCACTGGCCTTACAAATCAGTTTGTTGATTCTTTTGGTGGCTGTTACCCTCAGCCTGCTGCCCCAGCACACAACAGCAAACATGATAGCACTGGCCACCACAGACTCGTAGAACATCCTCAGCATCGTCCGGCAGATGTTAAAGGACCTCAGTCTCCTCAGGAAATAGAGACGGCTCTGACCCTTCTTGTAGACAGCCTCAGTGTTCTTTGACCAGTCCAGTTTATTGTCAATTCGTATCCCCAGGTATTTGTAGTCCTCCACCATGTCCACACTGACCCCCTGGATGGAAACAGAGGTCACCGGTACCTTAGCTCTCCTCAGGTCTACCACCAGCTCCTTAGTCTTCTCCCCAGTTCAGTAATCAAAAATATGTGGCACTTACATCTGAGGCAGCACAGGAATGCAACCCTTTATGTTCATTAACACATAATACATTTGCATTTTTAATGATTTAAATATTTGTAATAAATCCATAAAAATATAGACAGCAATGCATAATGATGCATTTATCAGTCTGCTTTGCACTCCAGTTTAGTTTTAACACACTTTGCAATGAGCACAATCCCTCTAGCAGCATTAAACTGTGTTCAGCCATTATTGTAGGTGAGAAGTGTATGCAAGAGTTTAACTTGTCTGATATTAATTGTCTTTGATACAGGATCTTTTATTTGCCATTGAAATTTGTGATTTTCCTTTGGTTGAATTCAAGGCTTTTAAAATGATAAAATTCAACAGCATAGGTTTAGAGCAACATACACAAAATGCCGGAGGAACTTTGCAGGTCAGGCAGCATCTATGGAGAGGAAAGGAGTCAATGTTTTGGGCCAAAACCCTTCATCAGGACTGGAAGAGGGAAGAAGGTGGGAGGGATAAATGCTGGCTGACCTGCTGAGTTCCTCCAGCATTTTGTGTGTGTTGCTCTGGATTTCCAACATCTGTAGAATCTCTTGTGTGTACTGTATAGGTATAGAGAAATTGTTATACCTGTTGGCAAATTAGGAATGTTCTCTGAATTATGTCACGCCAGCACTGCGTAGCAAAAATCTGCATCTCCCTCAATCAGAATGTCATTGCTTTTACTAAAATTTTCATGATCAGCAACAGTACATCTCCCCCCCCCCCCACCCGAGTAGATTTTTGTATCGTACCTTTGTTGTGAATAGAGGGATCAATGCACTTTATAGCAAGGTACACAAGTGATTACATTATTAGGTACAACTAATCAGCCAATCATTTGGTGGCAACTCAATGCATAAAAGCATGCAGACATGGTGAACAGGTTTAGTTGTTCAGAATGGGGAAGAAATGTGATCCAAGTGACTTTGACTGTGGAATGATTGTTGGTGCCAGATGGGTATTATGAGTATCTCAAACTGCTGAGCTTCTGGGATTTTCATGCACAACAGTCTCTAGAGTTTACTGAGGATGGTGCTTAAAAAAAAAGCACAAAAAACATCCAGTGGGTGGCAGTTTTGTGGACGAAAATGCCTTGTTAATGAGAGAGGTCAGAGGAGAATGGCCAGACTTGTTTAAACTTACAGGAAGGCAGCTGTCAGACAATAAGACTGTAAGTACATAGAAGCAGAAATAGGCCATTTGGCCCATTGAGTCTGCTCCACTATTCAATATTGGCTGATTTACACAGGAGTGGTCCTCTCTGGCCCCAGCTCACCTGGGAGATCCAGAACAGTAGCTATCAACCACTTTTACACAGCTGTTCTGGTGATCTCTAGAAGCTGAGAATTAATCTTTTCCTTTAAAATACTTCTTTACCTTGTGTAAGTAGCTAGGCACAGCTCAGATGTCATCTATTAATTCTCCAGTGATATCACTGTGGGCAGAATCTCAGGTGGTGACGAGGAGGTGAAGGGAGTGAGATATATTGACTGGTTGAGTAGTGTTGGAACAGCAACCTTACACTCAACATCAGAAAGACCAAGGAACCGATTGTGGGCTTCAGGAAGAGGGCCACTGAGAGCATCTTTAAAAGGCGGTGACTGAAGAAAGTGACATCCATTGTTAAGGTCCCTCGTGATCCGGGACATGCCCTCTTCTCATCACTACCATCAGGGAGGAGGAGCAGATGTGTGAAGACCCACACTCAACATTTTAGGAACACTTTTTTCCCTCCAATCATCAGGCTTCTGAATGATGTCATGGATATGACCTCACTGTTCCTTGTGTGCTATTTATTTACTTGTTTGCATATATAATTTGTGATAATTTGTTATGCTTGTACTCTACTGATGCCACAAAATGCAAACTTCACGACGGATGTCGGTGGCAATAACCCTGATTCTGAATAACATTCTTTAGCTGGGCATGCACGACTTGCTCCAAGGTGCAATGGCATCATTGTGTCCAATGTATACACGCGTGAGTTGTGCTGTCCTTGTCTCAGATAATTTGAAGGTTAGTACTCAAGGTCTGGTGGAATGGCTGGTAATGCTGAGAAAGCAATACAATTGTAGCAGGACTTGAATAAAATTGGAAGAATGGGCAGTAAAGTGGCAGATGGAGTAGAATGTCGGGAAATGTAAGAATGCATTTTGGTAAAAGTAACAATGGTGCAAACTAGTGGGGAGAAGGTTCAAACATCAGAGGTGCAGAGGGGCTTAGGAGTCCTTGTGTAAGATGACCAGAAGGTTAATTTACAGGTTGAGTCTGTGGTAAAGAAAGAAAATGCATTTATTTCAAGGGGGATAGAATATAAAAGCAAGGAGATAATTCTGAGGCTTTATAAGACACCAGTCAGACCACACTTGGAATATTGTCAACAGTTTTGGGTCCTATATCTCAGAAAGGATGTATTGGCATTGGAGAGAGTCCAGAGGAGGTTCATAAGGATGATTCCAGGAATGAAGGGGTTAACATAGGAGTGTTTAGCAGTTTCAGGTCTGTAGTCACTCGAATTTAGAAGAATGTGGGGAAATCTCATTGAAACCTATTGAATGAGAGGATGCTGTCTAAGTTGCATGCTATTTTGGACAATGTCTCCCATCCAATACATAATGGACTGGTTGGGCACAGGAGTACATTCAGCCAGAGACTCATTCCACCGAGATGCAACACTGAGCATCATAGGAAGTCATTCCTGCCTGTGGCCATCAAACTTTACAACAACTCCCTTGGAGGGTCAGACACCCTGAGCCAATAAGCTGGTCCTGGACTTATTTCCTGGCATAATTTACATATTACTAATTATGTATGGTTTTATTACTATTTAATTATTTATGGTGCAACTGTAAAGAAAACCACTTTCCCCCAGGATCAATAAAGTATGACTATAAATGTTGAAAGGACTAGATAAGGTGGACATGGAGAAGATGTTTCTATCTTGGGGAGACCCAAAACTAGAGGGCACAGCCACAAAATTGAGGGGCGACCTGTTAGAACAGAGGTAAGGAGGAATTTTCTTAGCCAAGGAGTAGTGAATCTGTGGAATGTCCTGCCACAGACTGTGGTGGAGGCCAAGTTCATGGGTATATTTATGGCAGAAGTTAATAGTTTTTCAGATCGGTTAGGGCATCAGAGGATAGAGGATATGGCGAGAAGGCAGCTCGGTTGAGTGGGGTTGAGTAGAATCTGGGATCAACCACGATGGAATGGCAGAGCAAACTTTGTGTTGAATGGCCGAATTCTGCTCCTATGGTTTATGGTCTGAATAAGCCATTTGATCTTCCTACCCCACCCGATGAATGTCAGAGCAGGTAATAACATTGTGTCTCAATGGTTCTTCCACCAGATCCTCTTTCCTGCCTTTTCCTCATCTCCCTTGATGGTCATAGAAAAGTACGCCACAGAAACAGGCCCTTCAACTCATCTGGTCCACGCTGAACCTTTTATGCTGCTAGTCCTGTTGACCAGCACTGGGACCATAGCCTTCCATACCCCTACCATCCATGTCCCTATCCAGACTTAACTTAAACATTGAAGCCAAACTGGCAGCTCCTTCCACACTCTCACAACCCCCTGAGTGAAGAAGTTTCCCCTCATGTTCCCCTCAAACTTTTCACCTTCCACAACTAACCCATCACCTTCAGTTATTGTCCCACCCAACCTCAGTAGAAAAAGCCTACTTGTATTTACCTTATCTATACCCCTCATAATTCTATATCTCTCTGTCACATCTCCTCTCAATATTCTACATTTTAAAGAATACAGCCCTAACCTATTCAATCTTTCCTTGTAACTTGGGTCCTCGAGTCCCAGTAGCATACTTGTAATTTTTTTATGTACTCTTTCAACCCTATTTACATCTTTCCTATGTGTGGAGTAAAAATTGTTCAACAGTGTAATAGTTAATATGGATTTTCTCTTCCCCTTATTTCGCCAACATGAATGATTTTATTGATGTGAGAAAAAGTGGACATAATTCATGTAGTAAATGTAATGCAATTGAGTTTTCAAAAGGTCTTCAATGATGTATGCATCATAGATTCACTTCCAAGATTATTGGATAAGGAGCTGGGGACAGGCAACGGAATGGAAAATAAGCTGACGACTGAACATAAAGAACAAAGTTAGCAACTAGAATAAGTACTCTGACTAGTGAACGATCAAAACTGCTCTTCAGTAGGGAATGGTTCAGAGATCACTGTTGCTCATAACCAGCATTAATTAGATCTCTATAAGTGGAGGCATAATTAGAAGTTTTGCAGTCACCACAGTTAATTTGCAGTGAATCTATCTAAAGTCACAAAGACATTAATAAGCTTCCAAAATGGGTGATTAATTTACAATTAAATTTCAAGGTATGCAGAATGAATCAGAGAAACCTGGGTATTCTAAATGGCTGCATGGGGGTGGAGGGCACTACACTGGATCGAAATAAACTGCAGAGAATTGTAAAATTACTCAGCTCCATCATGGGCACGAGACTCCCCAGCATCCAGGACATTGTCAAGGAGCGGTGCCTCAAAACGGTGGCATCCATCATTAAGGAGCCCAACACCCAGGACATGCTCTCTTCTTATTGACGCCATCAGGTAGGAGGTACTGGAGCCTGAAGACACACACTCAACAATTGAGGGACTGCTTCTTCCCCTCCGCCATCAGATTTCTGGTTAGATATTGAACCCATGAACACCACCTCACTACTATTTGTCTTTTTGGACTATTTTTTTGATTTTAACTTTTAAAAGTATATATCGTGTATATTTGCTGTAATTGGCTGTTTATTATTACATATTGCAATGTACTGCTGCCACATAACAACTTCCACAACATAAGCCAGTGATATTAAACTCGATTTTGATTCTGAAGGTTCCATTCAGTCCATTGTATCTGTGCTTTTTGAAAAAAGGTACACAGCCTGGACCCACCAATGCTGACTTGGCCTGTCAGCCTGTAGGTCACAGCTCTTCAAGTAGACTGAGGTTGTCTGTAGCTGCCACATTCTCATCTCCTCATTAATCCTTCCACCAGCTATTTTAAATCTGTGACCTTAGTCGTTTGAAACTCGTGCTTAAAGGAAGAAGAGCTTTCCTTTTCACTCTTTTTAAACTGCAGTGATCTTATACATCTCATTTAAATTTCCCTCAGCTTCTAGTACCGAAGAAAGCCATGCCAGTATTTTGTAGTTTTGGCAACAATCTCTCTGCCATCCAATGAGCTACAACCACATGTTTCTTGAAATGTGATCATAACAGCTGGTGGATTTTGGTGGGGACCATTAAAAGGCCACCTGCTGCTTAGTGATTAACGCTCTTGAGGTCCGTAGGGAATTCAGTATAGACGTAGTGACACAGTCCATAATCATTGATAGATTAGGGAAGTCAAACATTGGACTACATTTTGGGGTCATAGAAGAGGACAGCACAGAAACAGGCACTCCATCTAGTTTGTGCTGAGCCATTTAAACGGCCTAGTCCTATAGACCTGCACCTAGACCCTAGCCCTCCATACTCCTACCATCCATGTACCTATCCAAACTTCTGTTAAACGTTGAATTGAGTTTGCATGCACCACATGCTGGCAGCTTGTTCCACACTCTCCTGACCCTCTGAGTGAAGGAGTTTCCCCTCATGTTCTCCTTAAACATTTCATTTTTCACCCTTAACCCATGACCTCTGGTTGTAGTCCTACCCATCCTCAGTGGAAAAAGCCTGCTTGCATTCACCCATTCTAGACCCTTCATAATTTTGCATCCCTCTATCAAATATCCTCTCAATCTTCTACACTCCAAGGGGTGAAGAAGTATTGGAAAAGCATGGTTGATCTGTAGGAAAAAAAATCAGACCATAATTTGAGTAAAGAAAATATTTAATGTCTCTGCATTTTTACAATAGTCAGGGTGGCAAGAATTATTAGGCTTATTGATATTTTTTCCCCGATAATGAGAAATTATCAGAAATATTTGCATTAGGAAAAACCAAGCTTTCAGGAATGAATTTAGCAAGCACTGCATCACAGTGTCACAAAGGTTTGAAGATCTCTTCTAGAAAGTAGGCGCTAAGCAATTTGTTAATTTGAGATTGATGGTTTTCTGTTTAGCAACATAGTTTGGGGAAAAAAAGAACAGATTATTTGAATAAAGACAATTCATGATCTCACCAAATACCAAACAAGCCTAACATTTTTTTAAGATGATGGGAGTAGCTCCTGGGAAAATGTTCCCATGTTGCTGGGGCTGAATCAAGGGCTCTTAAATAAAGCAGTGATTATATTACTCCAACCCCCTTTCCTGGATTGATAATTTTGCCCAAATAATAATTTAATGTGGAAGATGACTTTGTGGATAGCAGCAGATACAACATGAGAAAGGGAGAAGCTCATGTGAGGTGTAAGTGGTGTCATTAGCTAAGTAACTGTTTTCTGTGCTGTAGTCATTAATTTTAATAATGATACCATTTGATGACGTACTTTATTGTTCAAGCCATTACCTTATTGGTTTTTCACAACTGTCAAAACCACAAAAACATCACTCTTTTATCATCTTTTGGGTTTCCTACATCATGTTGATGTGAACAATTGATTTTAATGTTGATGTTTTGCGTGAATATGGCATCCATTTGCTTTTCTGGGAAGTTGCTGAAATGTTTCCTGAGCAATAGATTAGGGTTGTATTCTTTCACCTCTAGTCTAAACCTCTCTAAAACTGATGGACAAAACATCCCCTCTGTTAGCACCAACTTTAAAACAAGGTGAATTTCAGCTGTTTTAACTTTCTTCAGTTCTTAAGCACATCATAACTTAAAAATGTTTGGAATTGATATTTAGTAGCAGCTTAAACTGCCAACATTAATTTTGTGTTTGTGCACAACTAAATGCCGCATGTGAGAGATGGCTTTAACCGGTGTATTCACATTGCAACGAGAGAGCAATGTACATGTGCTGACAACAGATCAATACGTAATGCTAAGTGGGGGGGATGGTCAAATATTACAAGTGAATATAACCTGAATATTACACCTCCCCCTTTAGATTAATGCAACATAAAACTGTACATGTACAAAACTTCAATTTCCCTTTCATAAACCCATATTCCATATAAACATGCTTTCACAGTAACAGTCGATAACAACTTCACAGTTCTGAAGGTTCAGTCTTTTGGGTGCACTCTGTTTCTTTCAGGATGGTGCCTCTGGACCTGTGGAGGGAGGGGCATCGGGTTTGGTAGGTGTCTTGTCTAAGACAACAGTCTCGGTTTCTGGTGTCACGTTTCTGTCAGTGACGTGATCATCACTAAGAGGCAAGTCTGGTGTCTGTAATGTGTCCGTCTTGTTGGATGCAGTCGACTGGGGTGTGTTTTTTGATTGAGCATCTAGTATCTGGTCCACATGATGTCTCTATGCCTAATCACCACCATCCACTGGGTACATCACTCTGTGTGATCTGGTTCTTGTAAATATTCTACTGGGTGTCCACTTAGTAATTGTGTGCTAGGGCTTCTGGTCCAACTTCGAAGCTCCTTGCTGCTTCACTCGGCAACTATTTGAACTGTTTATTCTCCACTTCCCTCTGTAGATCTGGGTTCAGGAGGTCTATGCAAGATGGAACATAGTACATTCCAGGCCCTTTGGCCCACAATGTTGTGCCAACCATGTAACCTACTCTAGAAACTGCCTAGAATTTCCCTACAGCATACCCTTCTATTTTTCTAAGCTCCATGTACCTGTCTAAGAGTCTCTTAGAAGACCCTATTGTATCCTTGTATCCGCCTCCACCACCGCCGCCAGCAGTGCATACCACGCACCCACCACGCTGCGTGGGAAAAACTTGCCTCTGACATCCCCTCTGCACCTACTTCCAAGCACCTTAAGACTGTGCCCCCTTGTGTTGGCTTTTTCCCAGGGCTGAAATAACTTCTGGCTATCCACCCGATCAGTGCCTCTCATCATCTTGTACACTTCAATCAGGTCACCTCTCATTCTCCGTCACTCCAAGGAGAAAAGGCTGAGTTCACTCAACCTGTTTTCATAAGGCATGCTCCCCAATCCCGTTCATGAACAGCACTGCAGGGGTTTGATTGGTTGTCGCATAAACAGAGTTCCCATATACAAAAAGAAAATTATCCACGTGCAGAGGAATGTCCTCCTTGTCCATCACGATAGTGGATTTCTTGAAGGTTTGGATGACCCTTTCAGATAACCCATCTGTTATTGGGTGGTGAGGAGCTGAGTTGAAATGCCTGATGCCATTTTTCTTCATAAGCAGTTGGCATTCGTCTGTGTATTGTGGTGTGGATGTCACTGACAATTTGTTCTGTTAAGCCATTTATACTGAAGGCAGTCTCAGAGCGGAGACTGCCTTTGCTGAGGTGATTGATTTCATTGGTATAACCTCCGGCTACTTCGAATGAGCGCAATCAGAAACATGGAGTCCATGAATGGCCCAGCAAAGTCAATATTCACTCTTTTCCATGGTGACTATGGCCACTCCCACAGGTGTAAATGTGCCTGTGGGAGTGTATTTTGAATTTTTTAGCATTCTGAACAGCTTTTGGTCAAGTATTCCATCTGTCTATCTATTCCTGGCCACTACACGCAGCTCCAGGCGAGACTCTACATCTCGACTGTGTCTTTCATGCAGATTTTCTAACACTCTGGAGCACAATTTAGAGGGAATCACAACACAAGATTCACACATCAGAATTCTTTGACCTACTGACAATTGGTCTCATCTCGCTAAGAACTCCAAAAACATATGGTTACCATGAGCTGGCTATCCTTGCATGGTGATTTCATCGACTTTTGACAATGTTGGGTCATTCCTTGTTTTCCTTTCTATTTCAGAATTTGTACTGGCAACTGGTCCACCAAAGTGGTGAGGAACACTTCTGCTGGGTCACAGTATGAAGACTTCTGTGTTTTAGTTGCCAGCAGTGGAAGAAGCATTGCTGTGTTATTTGGTTCCCTGGAACTCTGTCATAAGAGTGGGCTCCTAGTAATTGTGCCCAGTCTTGTAACCGGGTAGCAGTCATCACTGGAATCCCCTTCCTGGCATTGAAAATGGCCACGAGGGGCTGGTGATCTGTCCGTAGAGGTAGTACTGGAACTTATTGATTCCCCATATTAGACTAAGGGCCTCTTGGTCGACCTGTGCGTGGTTTCATTCTGCGTTCGTCAGTGATCTTGAAGCAAAAGCAACCTGGCGTTCAGATCCATCTTTTATAATGTGTGACAAAACAGTCCCAGCGCTGTAAGGGGATGTCTTGCATGCCAGTCTGATGGACAGCGATGAGACCACACCTGGAGTATTGTGTGCAGTTTTGGTCCCCTAATCTGAGGAAAGACATCCTTGCCATAGAGGGAGTACAAAGAAGGTTCACCAGATTGATTCCTGGGATGGCAGGACTTTCATATGATGAAAGACTGGATGAACTAGGCTTGTACTCGTTGGAATTTAGAAGATTGAGGGGGGATCTGATTGAAACGTATAAAATCCTAAAGGGATTGGACAGGCTAGATGCAGGAAGATTGTTCCTGATGTTGGGGAAGTCCAGAACGAGGGGTCACAGTTTGAGGATCAAGGGGAAGCCTCTTAGGACCGAGATTAGGAAAAACTTCTTCACACAGAGAGTGGTGAATCTGTGGAATTCTCTGCCACAGGAAACAGTTGAGGCCAGTTCATTGGCTATATTTAAGAGGGAGTTAGATATGGCCCTTTTGGCTAAAGGGATCAGTGGGTATGGAGGGAAGGCTGGTACAGGGTTCTGAGTTGGATGATCAGCCATGATCGTACTGAATGGCGGTGTAGGTTTGAAGGGCTGAATGGCCTACTCCTGCACCTATTTTCTATATTTCTATGTTTCTATAATGGGTGAGCAGCTCATCGCTTTGTTTCCTTGAATGCTTTTTCACACCTTTCTGACCATTCCCACCTCACTCCTGTCTGTAACAGTGTGATCAGTGGATGCAGCACTGTAGCAATGTGTGGGAGAAACTGGTGGTAGATGTTTACAAGACCCAAGTGTGACCCGAGGTGTGATACATTTCCTGGTCTGGATGTCTCTTCAGTCTTTTGTGACTAATGTAAGCCATGCTTTTCAATGAATTGTCCACAATGAGATTTCATTCTTGAAAAACTCACATTTCTCTCTCTCAGCACACAGACCACACTCACTCAGCCCGGTAAGCACTTCACCAAGGATCTGGAGGTGCTCTTCATCATTGTTGCCGGTCACGATGATGTCATCAAGGTAACATTGTGTTCTTGGGATATCTTGGAGAACTTGGTCCATTACTATTTGCCAAATTGCTAGAGCTGAAGACGAGATTATACTGGAACAGTCCCTTGTGAGTGTTGATTGTGAGGAATTTCCTGCTTGACTCCTCAATCTCCATTTGCAGATAGGCTTGTGACAAGTCAATCTTGAAAACCTCTTCCTGCCTCCCAAAAATGACTTCTATTTGTGGCAGGGGATACTGCATAGTTTACAGCACAGACTTGATGCTCACCTTGTGATCCCAACAGAGGCTAACAGCTCTGGCCTTCCCTTTCCTGATCAGTGTAACAATGGATGTGGCCCAACCACTCCAATTGTCCTTGGAGAGACTTTCAGACACCTCCAAGCTCTGCAGTTTAGCATCCACTTCAGGATGTGCATTACAGAATCGTGGTGTTGCTGTTTCATCCAGTTTAATTCTGGCTTTCATGCCCTTGAGTTTACCAATCCCCTTCTCAAACATCTTCTCATTAGCATTAAGCAGCTGTGCCAGTCTCCAGTCTCTAGTTCGTGCTACCATTTGGGCTGCTGTTGATGTCTCACTGAGAGCTTTGACTGAGTGCCAGTCTGCTTGGATTTGTCTCAACCATTCACTGCCAAAAAGTGCTGGCTCTCCACTTTTCAATGCATAAAGATCTAACTGTTGTGTTTGGCCTCCATATGTCGCAGTTACTTTCAGTTTGCCTTTGGGAGATAATTTTTCACCTGTGTAAGTCTTTAATGTCACTAAGTATCTCATGGTATCTTAGAAAACAGTCTGTTGTCGTCAGCTTCTGGAATTATGGACAAAGCTGACGCTGTACCCAACTCCATTTTCAGTTTTAGACCGGACGCATCCTTTGTGATCCAGTTGATTTTTGTGATCTGCTTCAGTTATACTATGCAGTTCTAGGCATGACAGTTCACCTTTGTCAGACTCTGTTGTCTGATTCTGTCTACGCTTGGTAACTATGCATTTGCAACGTTTTGCGTTTGAGACTTTTCACTCAGTTGTGCTTTTTGTCTGCCTTGCACATTCTCTCTTTGTGACCTTGTCTGTGACACTTTCTGCAGACTTTTTCTTTGAATCAAGTCATTTGCATCATTGGTGAATTGCCACATCAATAACATTTTTGGCTTTTTGCACCATTCGGGGACATTTTATGCATTTCACATTCTAACCTCCTTTTCTGTAGTTCTGCTGCATTCTTTGCTGCAGTCTCTAATGATATTGCAATGGTCAATGCCCTTTCACCAATTTGTGTGTCTGTGCACACTACATATCAATTAAATAAAAGCATGCACGTGGGAGATGTTTTTAACTGGCGCATTCGTATTGCGGTGAGGGAGAGAGAGAGATCAATGCGCACGGTGTAAACAACACATGCGTAGATAACAGATCAACAGAGAACGCTGAGGTGGGTCACTGCTCTAAAAGAAATAGATCCGTACATTACAATTAAAGTACATTTATTATCTGTGTGTGTGTATATAAAATAGATTATGAGGACATGCATTCCTCTTTTGTCATTTAGTAATGCATGCATTAAGAAATGATACAATATTCCTCCAGTGTGATATCACAGAAACACAAGACAGACCAAGACTGAAAAACTGACAAAAAACACATAATTATAACATATAGTTAGAACAGTGCAACAATACTGTAACTTAATGAAGAACAGGCCGTGAGCACAGTAAAAAAAAAAGTTCAAAGTCTCTCGAAAGTCGCACATCTCACGCAGACGGGAGAAGGAAGAAAACTCTCCCTGCCATACCCGACCACAGTCCGACTTGGAGTCGTCCGAAAACTTCAAGCTCCGACCAGCCCTTCGACACCGAGCGCCATCTCTGCTGAATGCTTCGACCCCAGCCCTGGTTGCCAGCAGCAGGCAAAGCCGAGGATTTTGCAGCCTTCTCTCCGGAGATTCTCGATCGCACAGTAGCAGTTGCAGCGAACCAGGCATTTCTGAAGTGACTCCGGATGTTCCTCCGTGCTCTCACGGCTGTCTCCATCAAATCAGAATAGTGCATGGCCCCTATTTTAACAAATAAGATGTAATTTCACTGGAGAGGCTACGTGCGCTGCGTGTGTCTCCCCCTCCCCCTCCCCCTATAAAAAGATGGATGACTGCTCATGTTGTCACTGCAGGACATGGTGGGGCAGTTTAAAGCAGGAGTTTCATAGTACCTCAAAATACTGTCATTTCCAACGATGATGCCGGGTGATTACTGAGATCATTCAATGATCAATCTTACTTGACATACATATTTAAAAGTATTAGGAATTTGCTATGGTGTGTTGGTCAAGCTGCAATGTGCAACAAAAACTATATTTAACAATTGTAAAGAATTGTATAAAACTTGAAGCTAAAGGTTAAAGTCTGAATTTTAGTCATTTTATAATCTTCATGATGGTTGCTACGGATTTAAATACATTGTTATAAAGCCAGAAATCTTTGCCCTGATGGCTCCAAGAGTCACAATGGTAGTGAGTAGGGTTGCCGACTTTCTCACTCCCAAATAAGGGACAAAAGTAGCAGTCAAATACGGGACACTTGAGTTTACCCCGAGAAAGACTACCATTACCATGAAGCCTTGCTCGGGCACCTGTGTGTGCATGCACGTACGTGCTGATTTTTTTTCTCTATAAATCGGTTTTGGCGATTCTGTTAAGTGAAACTACACTGCACATACATTATTTCTACTTTATGTAGGCTGTGTATTTATCATATTCCTGCTTTTACTATATGTTAGTGTTATTTTAGGTTTTGTGTTATTTGGTATGATTTGGTAGGTTTTCTTTTAAGGTCTGGGAACGCGCAAAAATTTTTCCTATATAAATTCATAGTAATTGCTTCTTCGCTTGATGCCATTTCTGCTTACGAACGGCTTCACAGGAACGCTCTACTTTAGTGGAGGAAATACGGGACAAACCAATTTAGCCCAATATACAGGATGTCCTGGCTAATACGGGACAGTTGGCAACCCTAGTAATGTGCAAGGCTGAGATTTACCTTTTCAATAAAATTGTTTTTCTGGTATAATACTATTGAAAGAGATAATATGCTGCTTCATTTTGGAAGGACGTTTAGCTGCATTCATTAGAAAATATGAAGCATTTACAATATTTATCATCAATGTAATGGAAGAATTTAATACTTAGGATTAAACAAACTTATTTCAAGTTTTTATACTTAACATCTTTTATAGCATGGGCTGTGGGTTTCCTGTTGCAGTTAACTACTGTCGAGTGAAAGTCTGAAGTCTGCACCAGCCCTAGGTTTATTGCTGGCCCAAGCTGTGTTGCACGAAAGCATTAGCATTGACAATATTTCTTGATTACTGTCAGTGTGAGAATGCATTCATTCTCCTCTCAGAATAAACTGCAAGTGGCTTTACCTGACAAGTCACTATACTTTATTTTATTTTAAAGTGATGGACAATGACAAGGAATATATTGTGATCAATTCTCTTTAAAGTGAAATAGAAAAAGTAGCTGGCACTAATGTGCGAGGCACCCTTTTGACTTCATGAGTAGTACAAATAATTTGAGGTGAATTTTGACCACTCGTGGGTACTATATATTGATCAATATTAAATATATAAGAGTCTACAAATTACATAGTGTATGGAGCACTATGAGACGTATTTGGGGAGGTGCAATACGACAATAAATGGGGAAGGAGCAAAGGAATCTGAATCAGAATTGGGTTTAATGTTACTGGCCTATATGTTGTGAAATGTGTGTGTGTGTATAATATATGTATATATTTTTATTTGTATATATATACACACACACACACACACACACACACACACACACACACACACACACACACACACACACACACACACACACACACTAAATAATCCTTCCTGGTGGTAGCAGTAAGAACAAGGCACATCATGGATGGGGTTCTTACTGATAGATGCTGCCTTTTTGAGGCATTGCTTATTGAAGATGTCTTGGATATTATGGGGGCTAGTGCCCACGATGGAGCTGACTGATTTTATAAATCTTTGCAGCTTACATTAATCCAGTGCAGTAACCACCCCTCTCTCTACCCCCCCCCCCACCCCCAGCCCAATGCCAGACAATGCTGCAGCCAGTCAGAATGCTGTCCACAGTACATCTGTGGAAATTTGTGAAAGAATACCTGAGAATGTATGCACACTGATTCTCAGACATAACGTTGAATGTAAGAACAAGGAGGTGAAACTAAGATTAGTAGTATTAGAAAAAAGGTTTTTGAACTTGTGGTACAGATCAGTACCAAGGCATATGATTTAGTGACAATTACAGAAACTTAGTTGCAAAGTGGAGATGACTAGGAATTAAATATCCAAGGTTATCAGATAATACAGAAAGATGGGCAGGAAGGCAAAGGAGGTGGGTGGCGCACTTAATTAAGGATGAGATCACAGCGATTGTGAGAGATGATATAAGATCTACAGAGCAGAATATTGAGTCCATTTGGGTAGAGATTAAGAATAGTAAAGGGGAAAAAAATCACTGGTCAAAGTTGTCTATAGGCCGCCTAATAGAAATATTGCAGTGGCAGAGGTGATTAACCAAGAAATAACTGAGGCTTATAAGAACGAAACGGCAGTTGTCATGGTGGATTTTAACTTCCACGTAGATTGGGTGAATCAGGTTGGTCAAGGAAGTCTTGAGGAGGATTTCATAGAATGAATCCGTGATGGCTTTCTTGAGCAGCATGTTAGTGAACCTACAAGAGCAAATACTATCTTAGATCTAGTCCTGTGCAATGAGACAGGTAAGATTAACGATCTTGTAGTCAGGGATCTTCTTGGAAAGAGTAATTATAGTATGATTGAATTTCACATACAGATGGAGGATGAAATAGATCTAAAATTAGTGTATTATGCTTGAACAAGGGAGACTACAACGGGATGAGGGAGGAGCTGGCTAATGTGGATTGGGAGCACAGGCTATTTGGTAGGACAGTTGAGGAACAGTGGAATACTTTCAAAGAGATTTTTCACAGTGTTCGACAAAAATAAGGACAGTATGTGTGGGGAGAGCCAGCGTTGGATAACGAAGGAAATAAAAGATAGTATCAAATTAAAAGTTTATGTGTACAAAGTTGCGAAGAGTAGTGGGAGCCTGGAGGACTGGGAAAGCTTTAAAAAGCAACAAAGAACAACTAAACAAGAAATAAGGAAAGGGAAGATAGAGTATGAAATGCAAGTGCCCTGCAATCTCGTGCTTAATAATGGACTGCCACACTTTCCTGGCCACTGAGTTTATGCTAACTGGCCTATATTTTAATTTCTTTTGCCTTCCTCCCTTGGAGTGACATTTGCAATCTTCCAGTCCTCCGGGACCATGCCAGAATCAAGTGATTCTTGAACGATCATGACCAATACATCTGTTACCTCTTCAGCAACCTCTTTCAGGGCTCTGGGATGTAGTCCATCTGGTCTAGCTGATTTATCCCACATAAGGCCTTTCAGTTTGCCAATCACATTTTTCCTTTGTAATAGCAATGGCATTCACTCCTGCTCCCTGACACTCATGGACCTCTGGCACACTGCTCTTGTCTTCCACAGTGAAGACTGATGCCAAATACTCATTAAGTTCTTCTGCCATTTCCTTGTTCCCCATCACTACCTCACCAGCATCATTTTCCAGTGGTTCAATATCAATTCTCACTTTCCTTTTACTCTTTATGTAAGTGACGGAAACTTTTGGTATCCTGCTTTATATTATCGGCTAGTTTATGCATTCATATTTCATCTTTTCCCTTGTAGCTTTTTAGTTGCCTTTTGTTGGATTTTAAAAGCATCCCAGTCATCCAGCTTCCTACTCAGTTTTGCTACATTATATGCCCTTTCCTAGGTTTTTATGTAGTCCTTAACTTCCTTGGTCAGGCCTGGTTGCCTACCCCTGCCATTTGAGAACAAATTCTTCTGTGGGACATATATATCCTGCGCCTCGAACTGTTCTCAGAGACTTCAGTTATCTCGGTTCTGCTGTCATCCCTGCCGGTATCCCCCACAAATCCACTTGGGCAAGCTCCTTTCTCATGCCTCTGTAATTCTCTTCCTGATGATACTGGTACATGTGACTTGTGCTTCTCCCTCTCAAATTGCAGTATGAATTAAATCATATTATGATCACTCCCTCCTTCAGGTTTCTTTACATTAAGTTGACTAATAAAATCTAGGTTTTTACACAACACCCAATCTAAGATGGCCTTTCCCTAGTACGTTTGAGCAAAAGCTGCTCTAAAAAGCCATCTCGTAGTCCTTAAACAAATTTCCTCTCTTATGTTCCAACACCAACGTGATTTTCCCAATCCCCTTGCATATTGAAGTCCCCAATTACAATTGTGTCTTTACCCTTATTACATGCCTTTTCCAGCTCCCTTTGCAGTCTCAACCCCACATCTTGGCTACTATTTGGAGGCCAATGATCCCCATAATGGTTTTTTGCCCTTGCAGTTTCTTAACTCCACCCACAAAATTTCTACATTGACTGACCTTGTCACCTCTGTCTGAAGATGCAATTCTATCTTTTACCATTAGAGCCACACTACCTATGTCTTCTTGCCCATCTTTACAATACAAAGTACATTTTGTACTCAATATTTTAGAAAGGATATACTGACATTGGAGAGGGTTCAGAGAAGATTCACAAGAATGATTCCAGGAATTAAAGGGTTATCTTATGAGGAAAGTCTGGCAGCTCTTGGGCTGTATTCCCTGGAGTTCAGGAGAATGAGGGGGAATCTCATAGAAACATTCTGAATGTTAAAGGGCCTGAACAGATATGGCAAAGTTATTTCCCATGGTAGGAGAGTCTAGGACAAGAGGACATGACATCCGGATTGAAGGATGTCCATTTAGAACAGAGATGTGGAGAAATTTCTTTAGTCAGAGGGTGGTAAATATGTGGAATTTGTTGCCACGAGCAGCTGTGGAGGCCAAGTCATTGGGTGCATTTAAGTCAGAGATAGATGGGTTCTTGATTAGCCAGGGCATCAAAGGGTATGGGGAGAAGGCAGGGGAGTGGGGATGACTGGGAGAATTGGATCAGCCTATGATTGAATGGTGGAGCAGACTCGATGGGCAAAAGTCATGCATGTAAGCAAAGTGAATCCTGTACCTCAAGTTCTGACCAGAAGGTATTCAAACATGTGTAGATAAAACACTGATTTCTGCTCTGGAAGTTCTTAAAATGGTGCATTCTCACCAAATTTCCACTCCACTTAGTAAACCTGAGATGAGTGAACTACAGAGTCTATACCAGAATAGTCGCCAGTTCCCTTGACAGATAATTAAACGTTGCTCGCGTTAGGGAATTAGTGAATTTTCAGCATTTGGGTTTTCAGAAGGCATTTGACAACATGCTGCACATGAGGCTGCTTAATGAGATAACCTGTGGTATTCAAGTTCAAGCTCAAGTTTATTATCATCTGACTGTACAGTTTATTTATACGAACAAATAAAACATTACTCCAGGCCACGGTACACCCACAAATCATATATCACAAACAACGCAAAACAAAATATGGTGGGTTCCCATTAATTGGAAAACATCATGATCAATACTTTTTGGACCAGTGAGCTGAAGTTTCATGGAAATAGTTGAAAGGTATTTAAAACAAAAGCCAAACAAACCAAGAATCAAATTAAGTTTAAATGAAATACAGAACAAATTAGAGCACTGCCAATACTACTATTGTACTACATATAAAATTGCATTGGTTCTGAACTGCTGATAATGGAGGAATTTTTCTAGTATACACTGTAAGTGAACAAAATCAGCAGACACCTCGTGCAGATGGTGACGGCCTTCATACAATGCTTTCAACAATTGCATCTTCCAAATCTTCACTTTCATTATAAAATTTAAGATGATTGTCAATATCTTCAATTTTTCTTCATCGTTCCTAACTTGAAGTAATGAAATAATTTCCTTTTCACTCCTGGCTGTTTCTGGCATCTCCAAGCCTGAATGCTTGAAACAGTGGAGAGCAAAACAGTTCTGAATTGTCCTACTGCTTATTTCACACGAAATATCAGTGACAAAAGTCACTGCTTTTTGAATACAAACAACTGACGCTATTTTAAAAGCTGTTCACTCTAAGAATGGTGTCGTGTCTAATGACCATACAAATCCTCATTAATACTTCAAGCCCTTTGATATAAGGCTTTCGGTAAATGTCACAAAAGAGGGGGAAAGTGATCCTGGTGATCCTTTCAGCTGCTTTACTACCTTCTGTCAGGTCTTTTCAGAAAAGGTACCAGCATAAACAACAGGACAGTGACTTAATTTAAAATTCTCCCTCAAACCCCCTTTTTTTTTGTCTAATATCTCTGAATTTGGCTTAGTGTTAGATTACTTTGACAAGACTTGTATGAAGCTCCTCCTAGGTCTGCTTTTTTTTCCCTCTGTCTTACAAGCTTGTGAAAATACTAATTGTAGGGGCAAACAAGTACAGTATGTTGTAAAGGATTTGGAGAGAACACACCCATCCCCAAAGAAATATGACCATTTATTGACATACTTCTGTTTAATTTGCAGAGAGAAGCTGGCTGTGGCCCAGTTACAACAGGAAGCTGCAAGCAGTGAAAGTGAAAGAACAATGGTACAGTATATGTGTGTCTTATTTTCCCCTGACCACTATTTATTTACTGAGATGGTTAATTTGAAAGGTAGCACTTTCAAACAAAAGTGAAGTATGAGTAGTACGTAACAATGTGTGCTATCTTCAGCCAGTTGTATTTTTACTCTGAAATTATTTAAACGATCATTGCTTTAACTGAGATGCAGCTTGGATAGGTTACAATTAAATCATAAATGAGTCGGTTTAACGTGACTATTTACAGAGTGCAGGGCAGATTTTAGCCATACTAACTCCCAGCACAGTGTGAAAGCGGGAAACAAACAAGGCAAGGTCAAAGACCACAGGGCATGTAGATTTGTTAATGGAACTGGATTGGTAAGTACTGGTGCAGCCTTTGAGAATCATAATCTATTGTGATTTATTTGAGTGTTTGTTATAAATATAATTCTGTTCTCATTTGCACTTAGTGAATTGTTTATTGCTATTAGTCCTTTGCATCCCCTAAATCTCAGGGAGTAGCGGAATGCAATTTGTGCTGTACAGTGCATAGTATTCCACAACCGAATCAAGTAGCGTTTTGTGTAGTTCATGGGGTGTTGTGCCAGAACGAGAGTACAGTAACACTGATTTCTGTATATAATCTGTAAGAGCTCTTCCTGAACAGAGTGCTGTTTGCAAAGGAATCCAGGAAATGAAGTATTTTTAAAAGCTGATAGAGAAGAAATGAGCAATTATAATCTCCTTTGTTATGTTAGTCAAGTTCAAATAAATCTATTAAACAATTACTTCATAGTTTTTTTAAATCGCCAAGTACCATTGCTTCAGTTATTGGAAAATCACTCTGGATTTTTGCCACACTGAAGTCTTCAGAACTCAGAGAAGCCATTGAATTTTAAATAGTGCATAAGGATCCAAAAATATTGTGTAAAGCTTGGAGAATATCAGTCTGTAAAATAGGACCGGGTGGGTTGCAGTGGTTTTAATTTGAGATGTAATGTAAAACACATACTGTAAAACAAGAAACAGGTTATGATCATGAAAAGTTCTCCAAATTTCAGGAAATCCAAAGCAACACACACAAATTGCTAGAGGAACTCAGCAGGCCAAGCAGCGTCTACAGAAATGAATAAACTGTCATCGTTTCAGTCCGAGACCCTTCAGGATTGGAAAAGAAGGAGGAAGATGCCAGACTAAAAGGTTGGGGAGGGGAAGATAGATAGCTTGAAGGTGATAGGTGAAACCAGGTGGGCCAGAAAGGTAAAGGTCTGGAGAGGAAGGAATCTGATTGGAGAGGAGAGTAAGCCGTAAGAGAAAGTGGAGGAGAGGGAACCCAGGGAGAGATGATAGGCAGGTGAAAAGAGGTAAGAGGCCAGTGGGGAATAGAATAAGTTGGGAGGGGGAGGGATTTTTTTTTACCAGAAGGAGAAATATTCATGTCATCAGGTTGGAGTCTACCCAGACAGAATATAAAGTGTTGCTGCTGCCTCGCCCTAAGAATGGCCTCATTGTAGTAGAAGAAGAAGCCTTGGACCAACGTGGTGGAATGGGAATTAAAATATTTGGCATTAGGAAGTTCTGCTTTTGGTGGATGGACCAGAGGTGTTTGACGGAATGGTCTTCAATGTACAGTGGGTCTCACCAGTGTAGATGAGGCCGTATCAGAAGCAGTTGACACAATCGATGACCCCAGCAGATTCACAGGTGTACAGTATATAATCGTAGCTCAAGTCTACCTCATGTTCAAACAAGATCAAGGCTTAAAAACACTCTGCTGGAGTAATTCAGTGGGTCAAGTTGCATCTGTGAGAGGAAAGGAATAGTTGATGTCTCAGGTTCAAATCTTTGTATCAGTCCCTAGGTTCATCAGACTGATTCCTTTTGATGGATGGTCAGTGATGAGGCTGCAGAAAATGACTGACCCTAGGATTTTATCCTGAAGAATGTATTTTGATTTCCATTTTAACAGAAACCTTGATGCCCCATTTGGCCAAATGAACCTTGATATCAAGGGTAGACACCTCACCTCACTTCACCTCACTTCTGGAATTCAGAGCTTTGGTCCCTGTTTGGAACAAGGCTGTAATTTTATCTGCAGCTCTGTGACCATACTGGGCACTGGTGATTCAGCTGAGTTGAATTGAATTGACTTTATTACTTACATCCTTCATATACATGAGTAAAAATCTTTACGTTATGTCTCTGTCTAAATGTGCAATTTACAGTCATGTAATAAATAGTATGTACAATAGAACAGTCAATATAATATAGAAATACAGTAGTCTCAGCATGAATTAATCAGTCTGATGGCCTGGTGGAAGAAGTTCTCCTGGAGCCTGTTGGTCCTGGCTTTTATGCTGCAATAGTGTTTCCCAGATGGTAGCAGCTGGAACAGTCCCCAGTGATCCTTCAGGCCCTTTCTACATACCTGTCTTTGTAAATGTTCTGAATCATGGGAAGTTCACATCCACAGATTTGCTGGGCTGTCTGCACCACTCTCAGCAGAGTCCTGTCATTAAGTAAGGTGCAGTTCCCATACCAGGCAGTGATGCAGCCAGTCAGAATGCTCACAATTGTGCCCCTGTAGAAAGTCCTTAGGATTTGGGTACCCCTACCAAACTTCTTCAACCGTCTGTGGTGAAAGAGATACTGTTGTGCTTTTTTTCACCACATAGCTGGTATGTACAGACCACATGACATCCTCAGTGATGTGTATGCCGAAAATCTTAAAGCTGTTCACCTCTCAACTCCAGATCTATTGATGTCAATAGGGTTAGCCTGTCTCCATTCCTCCTGTAGTCCACAACCAGCTCCCTTTCCTTTTGCAATATTGAGGGATAAGTTGTTTTCTTGATACCACTGTGTCAGGGTGATGATTTCTCTGGAGGCTGCCTCATTAATATTTGAGATTAGGCCAATCTGTGTATGGGAGTGTAAGTATTACTTGATTGCTCTGGCTTTGCACATATCTGAGAAATGAGCGACTTGGCAGGTTGAATTTGTCCTGCTTCTGTTGTGAAGAATGTGTACAAGGGTACTTAAATTTTCAGATATATGCCAGTGTTGTAACCATGCTGGAACAACTTGGCTAGATATCAGTTAGTTCTGGTGAACAGGTCATGACTATTTAGCAGGCTTGCTCGCCACGGCGTCTGACTGGCAACTGAAAGTCGATCTTGGCAAGCAATTAAAGTTCCCTGACTTCATTGCGTCATCATTACTGAGGCCTGACATGGTCACTCTGTCAGAAACCTCGAAGTAGGAGGCCATAGTAAAGCTAACAGATCCTTGGGGAGAATGGATTGAGCTTAAGAAGGCCTAATAGCAGGAGTTAGTAGAGCTGTGCTAGAGACTAGTGGGGGGCACGATGTGAGTCTATAGAGGTGGATTGTGGTGGTTTTGCTGGTTGTTCATTTTACAGAACCTATTTTCTCCTGGGCATTATGGGTGCTGCAAAGAAAAGAGTCATCAGGACCATCAGAGGCTTCTAAGCAAGGCTCCAGGTGGCTATGGATTAAGAGGTGTGACCCATGGACCAGTGCTGCTGGGACACAAGGCAGGGCCTGATCAATCCCAGTTGGCTTGCCTGGGTAAGGGGTGTCTGATGTTGAAAGACCCGAAGCATCCAGTTACCCCAGATTTCATCACTGGCGTGTCCCAGTATCCCAGCATCAACAGTTTGCGTGTTGTCTGCTCTCATAACCTTTACAGTAACAGCGCTGTCAGCCAGATGTTGCTATCACACAAAAGGAATCAAATTGGTTGAAGAATAGACTCTGAAGATGGGAATCACAGTAACAAGTCAAGAAGGGTAATTAATTTGGCATTTCACATGCTGGACCCTACCGTCATTGAGGATAGGAAAGTTCATGGCACCCCTTTCTTCCACTAGCCCATCACTTATCTATTGCTATTCATGCCCAGGCATGGTTGGAATGCAGATTGATAATCTGTGTAACTCTCTTCATTGCATGTTGGCTTTACGTTTGGCATTTTCACGATCCTCTTATGGAGGTTCTTGCTTATTCCTCAACACTTTTATTATGCCTCATGAAGCTGGAGGAGAGTTGTCTTTTTGAAGAACAACCGTTCTTTTATTTATTGCGGTACAGCACAGAGTCTGCCCTTCGATCCACACCGCCCAGCAATCCCCAGACTTAACCCGAGCCTAATCACCAGACAATTTACAATGGCCAATTAACCTACCAACCGGTTTGTCTTTGGTCTGTGGGAGGAAACCAGATTGCCCGGAGGAAACCCATGTGGTGATGGGGAGAACATGCAAACTCATGATAGACAGTGGCAGGGATTGAATCTGGGTTGGTGGTACTGTAAAGTGTTGTACTACACTACCGTATCTTCTTATGAAGGTACTTCCAGAGTGATTCTGAGAAGGGAGTTCCAGGATTTAGACCACACACTCTGCAAGAATGGAGAGAAACTATGGGCAGGTGGGGTTTACAAGTGCATGTTGTCTTTGATCTTGGTGGTAGAGATGCTGATGGAGAAGCCAAACTGAATAACTGAAGTACATTTTGTGGGCAGTAGATGTTGGAATCCAGAGGAACTCTGTGCATCAAGCAGCATTTCATGGGTGAATATTAGTCTGGGGGCTACTTCTGAGAAAGGCTGGTCGATTGGAATTCACAGAGGGATTTATTTTAGAAGGTTAGGTTCATTTTTGTAGCTGTGTGAAACATTAGTGAATAATAGCAAGTATTTTGGAAGCAGTTCTAATTTTTGTTATTGAAAGGGAAAGTCTCAATGAGATTGTTCCATGTGAAAAATGATGATATCAGAGGAAATTGCCTGTTAATATCAACTATATTTAGTCTAACTATTAACATTTCATAAAAGGACAAAAATGAGATTTTCATCTACTGGAAGTGGATGCTCTGTACAATGTCTCCCATCTCTCTGTAATTCTGTCTAATAAAATATTTCTACAAATAGTTAGAAGAGACATACCTGGTGTTGGCACCATGGCTGCTTAGTAATAATTCCAGTGCGCTGGACTGATGTACAGTATATTTACCAGATTGTATTGTGGATTGGAAGGCAATGACCAGCTACATTGCCTTGAACTACCAGTTGTCTCTGCACATCTGCACTGAACTGCAAAGAGATACTTTGAAAATGAAGATCCATCTAAACCTTTAACCTCCTATTCAAGTTTTTCTTAACCTGAACCAGAACTTGTCAAAAGCTGCCTTGGCTTAAGTGTTCACCATTTTGCTCTGTACATTTCAGCTTGCTTAAAATTAGAGTCCCTGCCACAAACAACTCATTTCCTTGCTAATCCAGAAACTCCTGAACAGTGCAGAAGTGATTATTTTGGTCACAGTCCAATCACATTGGACTTAACTTGAGAAAGGATCCTTGATCACAATGAAAGGACCTTTTCATTGCTTGAATTATAAGGAAAGATTGAATAAGTTAGAACTTCATTCCTTAGAACATTGAAAATTGAGAGGAGATTTGATAGGAGTATACAAAATTATGAGGGGTATAGACAGGATAAACAACAGGCTTTTTTCAATGAATTTGGGTGGGACTACAACCAGAGGTCATGGGTTAAGGGTGAAAGGTGAAAAGATAAGGGGAACAGAGCTTTGACCAGCGCCAATCCGGACATCAGAAGTTTTGAGAGGAGGGGACTTCAAACAGGTTCACTGCCCGAGGATAAAAGGCAGGAGCGGGTCGGGGCAGCATGATAGAGCTTTGCCCAGCAAACAATCGGTGTTTGGGATTGATCAGTAAGAGCAAATTGAAGGAAGGCGGGGTTAGCGCCATGGCCATTGTCAGAGTGGTGATCTTGAAGCTTTAGTTCTTGAGACTTCAGCGAAAAGAGGCTTTTCTCAGAGAAAGGAAAGAAAAACTCAAGTTTTCTCCTTCTCTTTATCTGCTCAACTGGGACAGTAGGAATGACAGGATAGTGAAATGTTCCTCGTGCGGGATGTGGGAAGGCAGGGAGACCTCCAGTGTCCTGACAATTACAATGGCGAGAAGTACATGCAGCTAAAGCTTCTAACAAGCTGTGTTAAAGAGTTGGAGCTGGAACTGGATGAACGCTGGATCATTTGAGAGGCTAAAGGGGTGGTAGATCATACAGAGAGGTAGTTACACCCAAGGTGCAGGACACAGAAAACTGGGTGACAGTCAGGAAGGGGAAAGGGATTAAAGAACCAGGCAGAGCACCTCTGTGGCTGTCCCACTCAACTCCAGGTATATCACTTTGCACACTGTTGTGGGGGGCGGTGGTGGTTGACCTAACAGAGGAAAATCATAGTGGTTGTGTCTCTGGCACTATGGCTGCCTCTTCGACTGAGGAGGAAAGGGAGGGGCAAAGAAGGGGCATGCTGTGGTGACGGAGGATTTGATAAGGGAATACCCAGGAGGTTCTCTTGGCAAGAACAGATTCCCAGGTGGTATGTTGCCTCCCAGGTGCCGGGGTGTGAGATATCTCAGATTTAGTCCTCAGCATTTTAAGTGGAAGGGTGACCAGCCAGAGGTCGTGTCCCTGTAGGTATCAATGACACAGTGACGAGGTTCTGCATAGGGAGTTCATGGAGTTGGGTGCCAAATTAAAGGGCAGGGTTATGTATTTACGACCTATCTCAGTGCAAATATCGTGACCCGACACTTCATGCTCTGAACGTGTCTTTATTTCTCATTCCCGCTTCCATGCTCTCTCACATCGTGTGTTGTTCTGTCACAGACTGATGACATCATCGCTGCACTTGACAAGCATCAAACTACGTTAAAGGACCTTACTATTTCGATACGTGACAGGCAGGACCCCCCAGATTGTGATCACAGGGCTGCTACCTGTGCCATGTGCTAGTGAGGCCCAAACTAGGAAGATTATACAGTTTAATACGTGGCTAAGGACTTGGTATAGGAGGGCATAAGATTTTTGGATCATTGGGCTCTTTCTCAGGGATGGTGGGACCTGACAGAAGGGACGGTTTGCATCTGAACTGGAGGAGGACTGGAACCTGAGGAGGAGAAGATGGCGATGCGACGCAGCGCGCGTGGCCTCTCCGGTGATGATATCTGTTATCTGTCAAGTAGGGTGCCGTGCACAATTCTGATTTGATGGAGGCAGGCGAGAGAGTACGGAGGAACATCTGGTGAAACTTCTGAAATGCCTTTTTTGCTGCCGTCACTGCTGTGTGATCCGAAATCTCCGGAGGGGAAGGCCCCGAGGCCTCGGCTTTGCTTGTTGCTCGGCGGCCAGGGTGGGGTCGAAGCCCTCGGCAGAAGTGGTGCTCGGTGTCGGAGGGCTGGTCAGAGGCTCGAAGTTTTCAGACAGACTCAGTGTTGGCTGTGGTCAGGTGCTTCCAAAGCATCGGCAAGTTTGTGGCACTTGGAGGTTCATGGCAGGGAGAGTTTCTCCCTTCTACCGTCTGCGTGAGATGATGGGGCTATCGGGACTTGAGACTTTTTTTTTACCGTGTCCATGGTCTGCTCTTTATCAAATTACGGTATTGCTTTGCACTGTTGTAACTATATGTTATAATTATGGGGTTTTTGTCAGTTTCAGTCTTGGTCTGTCTTGTGTTTCTGTGATATCGTACCGGAGGAACATTGTATCATTTTTTTAAATGCATGCATTTCTAAATGACAATAAATGAGGACTGAATGTCCTCATAATCTAATCTAATCCTAGCAAGACGGTTTGTTAATGCTGCATGGTGGAGTTGCAGGGGGATGGGTAGCAGAGTGCCAGAACAGGGGAGAGGTTGTGGAGGTAGATGTTGGTAAGACCTCAGACAAAGTTAGGAATCAAAATGTTGAGCATGGTGCGACTAGTGCCCTGAGCTGCTGACATTTCAATGCAGGAAGATTGTGGGAGAGGCGGATAGTGATGCTGAAGGATAGACAGCTGGTCTACAAACAGGCTATGTGTCATACGGAGAGGCTGTTGATAGGGACACATTGCGGTCAACAGGATGAGCTGCAATATAAAAGGTGGACAAAATCAACTGTGAATTGAGGGCTGAAGGTGTTATATTTGAATGCGCGCAGCGTATGGAATAAAGTAGATGAATTTGCAGCACAGTTGCAGATTAGCAGGCATCACTGAATCATGGCTGAAAGATTACAGCTGGGAGCTTAGTGTCCCGGGATACACATTGTATCGAAAGGGCAGGCAGGAAGGCAGTGGGGACAGCATGGCTTTGTTGGTTTAAAAAATGAAATCAAATTATTAAAAAGAGGTGACATAGGGTCGGAAAGTGTTGAATCATTGTGGATAGACAAAGGAACCACAAGGGTAAAAAGACCCTGATGGGAGTTGTATATAGACCCCAAACAGTACTAAGGATGTGGCCAATGAATTACAAAGGGAGATAGAAAATGCATGCCAAAAGAGCAATGTTGCAAGTTAGACAATTGGAAACCTTTTAAGAACCAACAGAAGGCAATTAAAAAAAAAGTCATTAAGAAGTTAAAGATGGAATATGAAAGTAAGCTTGCCAATAATATTAAAGGGGATATCAAATTTTCTTCAGAAACATAGTGTAAATGAGAGGCAAGAGTAGATATTGGACCACTGAAAAACAATGCTGAAGGGGTAGTAATGGGGGACAACAGAATGGCAGACAAACTGAATCCGTATTTTGCATCGGTCTTTACAGTGGAAGATACTAACAGTATGGTGGAAGTTCCAGATATCGGGGGTTATGAAGTGTGTGAAGTTACCATAACTAGAGAGCAGGTTCTTGGGATCTGAAAGGCCTGAAGGTAGATAAGTCACCTGGACCAGATGGTGAACACCCCGATGTTCTGAAGGAGTTGGGTGAAGAGATTGTGGAGGCATTAGTAATGATCTTTCAAGGATCACTAGATTCTGCAATGGTTCCAGAAGATTGGAAAATTGCAAATGTCACACCACTCTTCAAAAAGGGAGATAGGTAGTGGTTGGAAAGATGTTGGAGTCGATTACTAAGAATGAGGTATCAGGCTACTTGAAGACACATGATTAAATTAGCCATGGTTTCCTCGAGGAAAAACCTTGAGAGATCTGTTGGAATTCTTTGAAGAAATAACAAGCAGGATAGGCAAAGGAGAATTAGTTGATGTTGTGTACTTAGATTTTTAGAGGGCCTTTGATAAGGTATGACACCTGAGGCTGCTTAACAAGCTACGAACCTATGGTATTACAGGAAAGATTCTAGCTTGGATAAAGCAGTAGCTTATTGGCAGGAGACAGAGTGGGAATAAAGGTAGCCTTTTCTGGCTGGCTGCCGGTGATTAGTGTTGTCCCACAGGGGTCTGTTTTGGGACAAATTCTTTTTATGCTATACGTCAATGATTTGGATGATGATATTGACGGCTTTGTTGCAAAGTTTGCAGACAATATGAAGATAGTTGGAAGGACAAATAGTTTTGAGGAAGTAGAGAGGCTACAGAAGGATTTAGACAGATTCGGAGAAAGGGCAAAGGAATGGCAGATGGAATACCATGTTGGGAAGTATATTGTCATGCACTTTGGTAGAAGAATTGAAAGGGTTGACTATTTTCTGAATCGAGAGAAAATACGAAAAAACAACTGAGGCACAAAGGGACTTGGGAGTCCTTATGCAAGATTCCCCAAAGATTAATTTGCAGGTTGAGTGTGGAGAGGAAGGCAAATGCAATGTTAGCATTCATTTCAAGAAGACTAGAATATAAAAGCAAGGATGTAATGTTGAAAGTTTATAAAGTATTGGAGAGGCCTCACTTGGAGGAGTGTGAACAAGTTTGGGCTCCTTATCTGAGAAAGGATGTGTTGAAACTGGAGAGAGTTCAAAGGAGGTTCTCAATTGATTCCAGGATCAAATGGCTTCTCATTATGAAAAGCATTTGATGGCTGTCTGCCTGTATTTATTGGAATTCAGAAGGATGAGGGGTGACTTAATTGAAACCTATTGAATGGTGAAAGCTCTTCATAGAGTGAATGTGGAAAAGATGTTTCCTGTGGTGGGAGAGTCTAAGACCAGAGGACATGGTCTCAGAATAGCGGAGTGTCCTTTGAGAACAGAGATGAAGAGGAATTTCTTTAGCCAGAGAGTGGTAAATCTGTGGAATTCATTGCCACAGGCAGCTGTGGAGGCCAGATCTTTATGTATGATTAAGGCAGAGGTTGATAATCTTGATAGGTTAGGGCATGAAGAGATACGGGGAGATGGCAGGAGATTAGGGCTGAGGAAAATTTGATCAGCCATGATGAAATTATGGAGCAGTTTTGATGGGTCGAATAGTCTATAAGACCGCAAGACATAAGAGCAGAATTAGGCCATTTGGCCCATTGAGTCTGCCCTGCCATTCAATCATGGCTGCTCTTTTTTTTTCCTCCTCCACCCCACTCCCCAGCCTTCTCGTAACCTTTGATGCCGTGTCCAATCAAGAACCAATCAAGCTCTGCCTTAAATATGCCCAATGACCTGGCCTGCTCAGCCACCTGCGGCAACAAATTCCACAAATTCATCACACTCTGGCTAAAGAAATTTCCCCACATTTCTGTTTTAAGTGGATGCCTCTCTATCCTGAGGCTGTGCCCTCTTGTCCTAGACTCCCCACCATGGGAAACATCCTTTCCACATCTATTCCATCGAAACATTTCAACATTTGGAAGGTTTCAATGATCCAACGACCACCCCCCCCCGCCATCCTTCTGAATTCCAGCGAGTGCAGACCCACAGCCATCAAACGATGTTCGTATGATAACCCTTTCATTCCTGGAATCATCGTTGTGAACCTCCTCTGAACCCTCTCCAATGCTAGCACATCGTTTCTTAGATGAATCCAAAACCATTCACAATACTCAAGGTGAGGCCTCACCAGTGCATTATAAAGCCTCAGCATTACATCCTTGCTCTTAAATTCTAGATCTATTGAAATAAATGATAACAATTTTACAATTCTGCTCCTATACCTTATTGTCTTATGGTCTAATGGGGGGCGGGGGTAGGTATTCACACAGAGGGTTGTAAGAGTATGGAATGAGCTGCCAGTGCATATGGTGCATGTGAGCTTGATTTCACGTTTATGAGAAGTTTGGCGATGTGGAATGATGGCAGCCACATGGAAAGTTGTGTTCCTAGTGCGGGTCAATGGGAGCAGGCAGTTTAAATGGTTTGGCACAGGCTGGATGAGCTGAAGGACCTGTTTCTGTGCTGGATTTTTCAGTGACCCTGTTGTTGGAAATGTTTTATGCAGTCCTCATTGTGTGAAGCTAGATTCAGGACAAATTGGAGGCAGAGGGAGGGAAGGAGAGAGGAGGTGGAGTGAGATGAAGACCTTGCCTTAATCACTTTTTGCCTGGACTCCAGGCAGAATGGAACTCGGACACTCGCTGGAATAGTAAAGATCGGGATTGTCCTTGAGATTGGGAAGAATCTGAACAAGATACCACTTGATGTGGGTGGAGCATCTCCTTGACCAGCGACTGCAACAGGCAACCACGAGACACAAGGTCCTTGTCTGCACAGCAACCGAGGCAAAGCAGCTTCCTGACTGTCGGTCTCGCCAATGAGCCAGTGAATCGTATTTGCTGTATTCACTACCAATATCCAAAAAGGGTCTTGCGATCACAAGGAAAAACACCCAAGCCAATCATTTCCACCATTCTTTTGGATCATGCATCCCCCATGTGCACTGCTCTGACCTCTTCCCTGGGTGGCTGAAGCAGACGACAACATGGTGGGCAACTGCTCCTATCTAGCAACTCACCAGTGGGCTAGACCTGCCGTACGTGATCCAGCAGGCTATTAGGAACATCAAGTGAGGAAGGAGGACAGATGGGGATGAAACTTGATGTGGTCATTACTGCAGTTCAAGATGTGGACAAGGAGAGAGAATACCAGAAGATCAGCTGTACACTGGAGAAATGGACTTGGATAAAACCATTACTCAGCTATAAGCCTCCAAGGTCAGCACAACGAGTAGCCTGGGACAAGCTAATTCACACATCCACCCTTTCAATGCATGGAAAAGTGTGCCGCTCCTGGAATGCCACCTTTCCTGGCATCACTCTCATGGAAGCTGTATTAGGATTACATCAGGAAGTGCCTGCTTGAATTTGTGATTGGTGTCATTTGACCCAAAGGTAGTTGCAAATGCAATTTAGTCTAGATTGAGACAATCTTAAAAGGTCTAGAAAAATATTTCTGAATTTCTAGGTTAATTGGATCTGGGTCACAGGAAGGTACCAGTTCATATTTATAGTGTCCTGCAGCACAGATACAGGGAGTTTGGCCAAACCAGTTCTTGTTGATCACATTGTCTACCCAGCTGGCCCCATTTCCTGTGTTCTGCCCATATCCCCTCCATGTATGTATTTGGGTACTACTTAAATGATACTATTGTACCTGCCTCAACCAATTCCTCTGGCAGCTCATTTCATATTGTCCTGGGCTGAGAGAGGTGTGTGTGTGTGTGTTGGGGGTAGGGTTTGTTATGTTCTTGTTTGTTGTATGTTGGCTGTGTGATGTTCTATTGAACACTGGCATGCTATGTTGGTGCAGGAATGTGTGACAACACTTACTGGCTGCTCGCAGCACATCCTTAGATTGCATTGGTTGTTAATGCAAACAATGCATTTCACTGTACATATTGATATTCTCTATACAAGATTAATAAATAAAGCTAAATCCTCTTCATGAAAAGGTTATCCCTCAGGTTCCTTTTAAATCTTTCTCCTTTTTATCCTAGATCTATGCCCTTAAATTTTCAACCTTTCCCTACCATGGTGAAAATACTGCTACTATCAACCTTATCAATATTAATTTATTATTTGGAGAAACAGCCTGGTAACTGATCCTTCAGGCCCAATGAGCCCATGCCACCCAATCTAACCAATCAACATCTCTGGAATGTGGGAGGAAACCAGAGCACCCAGAGGAAACCCACCTGATCATGCAGAGAACATACAGACAGTGGTGGAATTAAACCTGGGTTGCTGGCACAGTAATAGCAGTACCTCCACTGTGATGAAGTGTTTTGAGTTGAAGCAAATCAACTCTTGCCTGCGAAGTGACTTGTATCTGCTTCAATTTGACTACTAACACAACAGGTCCATAGCAGATGCCATTTCATTGGCTTTTCACTCAACCCTGGAACATTTGGACAACAAAGGTACATACATTAGAAACATAGAAAACCTACAGCACAATACAGGCCCTTCGGCCCACAAAGCTGTGCCGAACATGTCCCTACCTCAGATCTACCTAGGTTTTACCCATAGTCCTCTATTTCTAAGCTCCATGTTGCCATCAGGAGTCTCTTAAAAGACCCTATCGTTTCCGTCTTTACCGCTGCCGCCGGCAACCCATTCCACGCACTCACCACTCTCTGCGTAAAATGAAACAAAACAACTTACCCCTGACACCACCTCTGTACCTACTTCCAAGCACCTTGAAACTATGCCCTCTTGTGCTAGCCATTTCAGCCCTGGGGAAAAGCCTCTGAATATCCACACGATCAATGCCTCTCATTATCTTGTACACCTCTATCAAGTCACCTCTCATCCTCCGTCGCTCCAGGGAGAAAAGGCCAAGTTCACTCAACCTATTCTCATAAGGCATGCTCTTCAGTCTAGGCAACATCCTTGTAAATCCCCTCTGCACCATTTCTATGGTTTCCACATTCCTCCTATAGTGAGGTGACCAGAATTGAGCACAGTACTCCAAGTGAGGTCTGACCAGGGTCCTATATAGCTGCAACATTACCGTTCAGCTCCTAAACTAAATCCCACGATTGATGAAGGCCAATGCACCATATGCCTTCTTAACCACAGAGTCAACCTGCACAGCAGCTTTGAGTGTCCTATGGACTTGGACCCCAAGATCCCTCTGATCCTTCACACTGCCAAGAGTCTTACCATTAATACTATATTCTGCCATCATATTTGACCTACCAAAATGAACCACCTCACACTTAAACACGAGGAGTTCTGCAGATGCTGGAAATTCAAGCAACACACATCAAAGTTGCTGGTGAACGCAGCAGGCCAGGCAGCATCTCTAGGAAGAGGTACTGTCGACGTTTCAGGCCGAGACCCTTCGTCAGGACTAACTAAAGGAAGAGTTGGTAAGAGATTTGAGAGGGGGAGGGATGGAGCCAAGAGCTGGACAGGTGATTGGCAAAAGGGATATGAGGGGATCATGGGACGAGAGGTCTGGGGAGAAAGACAGGGCGGGGGAGAACCAGAGGATGGGCAAGGGGTATAGTCAGAGGGACAGAGGGAGAAAAAGGAGAGTGAGAGAAAGAATGTGTGTATAAAAATAAATAACGGATGGGGTACGAGGGGGAGGTGAGGCATTAGTGGAAGTTGCATCAGGTTGGAGGCTACCCAGACGGAATATAAGGTGTTGTTCCTCCAACCTGAGTATGGCTTCATCTTTACAGTAGAGGAGGCTGTGGATAGACATGTCAGAATGGGATGTGGAATTAAAATGTGTGGCCACTGGGAGATCCTGCTTTCTCTGGCGGACAGAGTGTAGGTTGGGGTGATATACTGTGTCCGGTCGGCTGGGGTGATGTACTGCATCCGGTGCTTCCGATGTGGCCTTCTATATATTGGCGAGACCCAACGCAGACTGGGAGACCGCTTTGCTGAACACCTACGCTCTGTCCGCCAGAGAAAGCAGGATCTCCCAGTGGCCACACATTTTAATTCCACATCCCATTCCCATTCTGACATGTCTAACCACGGCTTCCTCTACTGTAAAGATGAAGCCACACTCAGGTTGGAGGAACAACACCTTATATTCCGTCTGGGTAGCCTCCAACCTGATGGCATGAATATCGACTTCTCTAACTTCCGCTAATGCCCCACCTCCCCCTCGTACCCCATCCGTTATTTATTTTTATACACACATTCTTTCTCTCACTCTCCTTTTTCTCCCTCTGTTCCTCTGACTACACCCCTTGCCCATCCTCCGGTCCACCCCCCCCCCTTGTCTTTCTCCCTGGGCATCCTGTCCCATGATCCTCTCATATCCCCTTGCCAATCACCTGTCCAGCTCTTGGCTCCATCCCTCCCCTTCCTGTCTTCTCCTATCATTTTGGATCTCCCCCTCCCCCTCCCACTTTCAAATCTCTTACTAACTGTTCCTTCAGTTAGTCCTGATGAAGGGTCTCGGCCTGAAACGTCAACTGTACCTCTTCCTAGAGATGCTGCCTGGCCTGCTGCGTTCACCAGCAACTTTGATGTGTGTTGCTTGAACCTTCCTTCAAATCTCTTTTACACTTTTTTTCATTTTAATCGGATCTTTCCTATAACAGGCTGATCAAACTGTACATGGTACTCCGAGTGTAGCCTTACTAATGACTAGTACAACTGCACTGTAATCTCCCAGTGGCTATACTTAATCCTCTGACTGTTGAAGGCCAGTGCTGCAGATGTTTTTTTCACTACCTTGTGATGCTGCTTTTAATAGATTATGACCTTGTACTCATTGGTCCTTCTGTTGCATTACGCTACCATTTATAATACAAATCCTATGCTGGTTTGCTCTCCAAAATACATCACCTCACATTTATCTGTATTGAAATCCAGTGAACTCCTCAGCCCACTTCCTTAATGGATCAAAATTCATGTCATTTGCAAATTTTCTGATCAAGCTGTGTGCACTCACATCCAACTTCAAAGAAAGTTTAATGATCTAAGTACATTACACACATGGCACCACATGCAACCCTCAGATTCATTTTCTTGTGGGCATACTCAATAAATCCATAATAGATTAATAACCGTAATAGAATTAATGGAATACTACACCAATTTGGCATTCAGTGTGCAAAAGATAACTAACTGCTGATACAAAAATAAAGAGATAGTAATAAATATCGAACATGAGAAGAGGATTTCAAGTGGATGAAGTACCAAACACTGATTGGTAAGTTGCACAGTTAAAGTAATACAGTATTCAGGGTTGAATGTCAAATCAATCATAGCTGCTAAAACTTGGGAGATTATCATCTAACAGAAGTGCATAAATGTGATCAGTATGTGACAATTTTCTTGTTTATACATCAATTATAGCAGGAAACCAATCAGCTAGGATTATGTCTGAACAAGGCAATTCTTTCCGAAATCTACGGCTGAAACAATCAGCTATTGTTTGACAGCTGGTGCCTTCTGGTTGTTAGAAAACTTTTTTATTCTAATGCATCGTTTAGAACAGCTCATTTTTGAAACCAAACAAATATTCAGCAGAATTAATTTCTGAATGCATTGTCTTTGCTTTAGCTAAGATGATTGGCTCAAGTGATAATATTGATGGTGAATGTGTGTGTGTGCGAGACAGGAAAAAGAGAATGAGAATATCTTGGAAATATTGTGGAAAGGCAAACATTTTCAGGTCTTTCCTCGTTCTAGCAAACTATCTTCAATGTGAAACGTTAACTCTGGTCTCAGCAAATGAAAATAAGGTTGAGGTACCAGTTGGGCAATAATTGAGAGGATGTACTAGAAAGCTTTGTTGTACTGAAAAAGGGTGTCTTTCAACCCGAAAGGGACCCATCCTAAATTGCAAATTAAAATGATGGGAAATATGGAGATATGGACCACATTCTGCTAAATGTGCGCAGGCAGAGGTTAGTGCTTGACAACCTGAAAATGGCAAATGTTTACATACTTATTTGGTGTGTGTGGGGGGAGGGGATGTACCCAACAACTTCAGAACAGTTGGCTTAACTTCAGTGATGCAGAAAACTAGAAATGATAATCAGTGAGTGAATTAGCAGTTGTTTGGACAGATGTCAATTGATTAGATGAAATGGTAATTAGCTTGTGTGAAATAGACAGGGCAATGACAATGATAAAGGGTCATAAGTTGGCAAAGTAACAGGAAACAGAATCATAGGAAAGGGTTTTTTCCCCCCAGACTGGAGGGAAGTGTAGTGTGGTATTGTCCAGACTAATATGCTATCAATGGTTTGGTGCATATGGGGCACAGATTGTAAATCAGGTTAGTGAACTGAACAGTGCGCACTAGCAGAATTGTTGATTGTGAAAACAGGAGAAACTGATCGTGGTGGATTGTTATGTACTCAGTGGCCACTTTATTAGGTACACCTTTACACCTGCTCATTCATGCAATTATCCAACCAGTCAATCATGTGGTGGCACCACCGTGCATAAAAGCATGCAGGTATGGTCAGGAGGTTCAGTTGTTCTGACCAAACATCAGAATGGGGAAGGAATGTGATCTTAGTGACTTTGATCGTGGAATGACTGTTGGTGCTGGAGGATGTGGTTTGAATGTCTCAGAAATTGCTGATGTCCTGGGATTTTCACACACAGTTTCTGAAGCTTACAGGGAGTAGTGTGAAAACTGGGGGGGAAAAAAACAAATTCAGTGAGCAACAGTTCTGTGAACAAAAACACCTTGCTAATGAGAGAGGTCAGAGGAGAATAGCCAGACTGGTTCAAGCTTGACAGGAAGGCAACAGTAACTCAAAGAACCAGACATTACAACAGTGGTGTGCAGAACCACATCTCTGAATGCACAACGCATCGAACCTTGACCTGGATGGGCTACAGCAAGAGGACACTCAGTGGCCACTTTATTAGGTACAGGAGTAGGGCAAACTGCTCAGTTATTCCATTCCTTTTGAGGAGTTAGGATATCAAATCAGTTTTATTATCACTGTCTTTGACAGTGTCAACTTTGTTTAGTGATAACAGTACAACACAGACATTAGATTACTATCAATTACAAACAAATAGTTTAAAATTTTATTTAAATTTTTGAATATTTAAATTGTATAAAGAAAATTTATACAAGTAAATTTAAAATGTATAAAGAAAACAAACTCAAAACATATTTTGAGTTAAACATGAAAATTAAATGTATTAATGATCTAGATCTGACACAACAGGATTTCCTCAAAGGAAATTTTCAAACTATCACTGCCTGTTGGTAATTGATCTTCAGATAATCACAGATTTAAACAGGTGGTAGATCACTTGTGTGTGGCGCGTGGCCTAGTGGGTAGGGCGTTGGACTCACAATCTGAAGGTCGTGGGTTCGAGTCCCGGCCAAGGCAGCGTGTTGTGTCTTTGAGCAAGGCACAAACCACACACTGTTCCAGTCCACCCAGCTGAAAATGGGTACCGGCAAGTGCTGGAGGTTAACCTCGCGATAGACTGGCGTCCTATCCGGGGGGGAGTCTCGTACTCTCAGTGGCTTCACGCCACAGAAACCGGCATAAGCACCGGCCCGATGGGCCACAAAGGCTCGGGACAGACTTTGACTTTGACAGATCACTTGTCTTTCATGCATTCAGGAACATTTTACAAAAAGGACAAAGCTTGTAGGAGTAGGAAGAAATGATAGAGATAGATTCACAAGAGGCTGTTGAAAGGCAAGGTTGGGGATGAGGAGAACTGTTCACAATCAGGAACTTTGGGATCAAATAACACAGTCAAGTTGTGGAGGACGGGGAGATACAAGGATGTGGTGAGTGTGGGTACAGTTGCTGGTGGACACAGCTTGTAAATGGTGGGGACATCCTTATCTAAGAAAGGATGTGCTGACATTACAGAGAGTCCAGAAGGAGGTTCAAGAGACATATGAGCTGAATTAGATCATTCGACCCATCGTGTGTGCTCTGCCATTCCATCATGGTTCAGTTATTATCTCTCGCAACCCAATTCTCCTGTCTTCTCGTTAAGAGACTACTGGACAGGTATATGGAGGAATTTAAGGTGGGGGGTTATATGGGAGGCAGGGTTTGAGTGTCAGCACAACATTGTGGGCCGAAGGGCCTGTACTGTGCTGTACTATTCCATGTTCTCCCTGTAGTCCTTGACACCCTGACTAATCAAGAAGCTATCAACTTCCACTTTAAATATACCCAATGATTTGGCCTCCACAGATGACTGTAGCAATGAATTCCACAGGGTCCTTAAAACCTTGGCTAAAGAAATTCCTCCTGATCTGTTCTGATTGGACGTACTTCTAATCTGAGGCTGCGCCCTCTGGTCTTAGACTCGCCCACTGTAGGAAACAACCTCTCCATGTCCACTCTATCTAGGCCTTTCAATTTTCATTACTGTATATTGAGATCCCACTTCATTCTTCTAATCTCCAGAGCCATCAAACACTCCTAATAAGTTAACCCTTTCATTTGCAGAATCATTCTCGTGAGCCTCCTGGATTCTCTCTAATGCTAGCACATCCTTTCTTAGATAAGGGACCCAAATCTGCTCATAATACTCGGTCATTCTGACCAATGCTTTATAAAGCCTTAGCATTATCATCTTTGCTCTTCTATTCTAGTCCTTATGAAGTGAATGCTAACATTGCATTTGCTTTCCTTACCACTGACTCAACCTGCAAGTTAATTTTAGGGAATGCTGCACAAGGACTCCCAAGTTGCTTTGCACCTCTGATTTTTTTTTTGAATTTTCTCCCCATTTAGACAATAGTCTACGTCTTCATTCCTTCTACCAAAGTGGATGAGTAAACACTTTCTTCCCTACACTTGACTTAATATACCACTTTGGCCATTTTCCCAATCTTTTGAAGTTCTTCTGCAAACTCCGAGCTTTCTCAACACTGCTTGCCCCTCCACCTATCTTCATATTGTCTGCAAGCTAGGCTACAAAGCTATCAATTCCTTCATCCATATCATGGAGAATGAGCCTTGGAATGAAAGGGTTAATGTATGAGGAGTGTTTGATAGCTCTGGACCCGTACTTGCTGGAGTTCAGAAGAATGAGGTGGGACCTCAGTATGCAATATCAAATATTGAAAGGCCAAAATAGAGTGGACGTGGAGAGGGTGTTTCCTGTACTGGGGGAGTCTAGGACCAGAGCACACAGCGTCTGAATAAAGGGACATTCGTTTTGAACAGATGAGGAGCAATTTCTTTAGCCAGAGGGTAGTGAATCTGGAATTCATTGTCACATGCAGCTGTGGAGTCCATGTCACTGGGTGCATTAAAGGGAAGTTTAATAAGCTCTTAATTGGTAAGGCTAGCAAAGGTAGGAGGTGGTGTTTGAGTGAGATGATAAATCAGCTGTGATGGAATGGCAGAGCAGACTCAATGGCCCAATGGCCTAATTTTGTTCCTAGGTCTCAATGGTTTTGTAATCACCAGATTTTGAATTTAATGTAGTTCAGTCATATCATGTGTGTAACTTTCTAATTGGTTAATATTGCATGCCTCCTATTTGTATATTCTCAATTCTAAAGTGAAAAGGAAACAAAAAAAAACTCCCAGGCAAAGAAGCAAATATAAAGTTGCTGCTCGTTTCTTCCTTCTACCGTGGATCCACCAACCTGACTGTCCGGTGAGGGTCATTGCTTCCTCCTGCTCCTGCCTCGCTGACTTGTGTCTGCACACCATAACTCTGTTTTGTTCCCCTTGCTTTAGTCCCTTCCCACCTACTTCCGAGACACTTCATATACTCGATCTCTTCAATCACTTTAAGTTCCCTCCCTCTGTCTCATTTTCACTATAGATGTCTAGTTCCTATACACTTCTGGAAGAATTTAAAGTTCTACCGCTTCGCTCTAGACAACAGATATTAACAGTTCCCTGGTGGCACCACCACCACCTGGCAGAACTGGTCCTCACATTCAACAATTTCTCAAACTCCACCCACTTTCTCCAAACCCAAGGGCACCCAGCAATGCCTTCCTTTTTGTTGGTAACGTGGAACAGTGCATACGACTATTTTGTGTCGGTCTTCACGGTGGAGGGCATGTCTAATATGCTAAAGAATGATGTTATGGATGAAATGGGAGGTGAGGACCTCAATAAAATCATTATCAGTAAAGAGATAGTGATGAGCAAACTAGAGGGCCTGGAGGTAGATAAGTCCCCTGCTCCTGATGGGGTGCATCCCAGGGTGCTGAAGGAATTTGCGGAGGTTATAGTAGACGTGTTGGTAATCATTTACCAAAACTCTCTAGACTCTGGCAGGTCTCAGTGGACTGGAAGACAGCAATAGACAATAGGTGCAGGAGTAGGCCATTGGGCCCTTCGACCCAGCACCGCTATTCACTGTGATCATGGCTGATCATCCACAATCAGTATCCAGTTCCTGCCTTATCCCCATAACCTTTGATTCCACTATCTTTAAGAGCTCTATCCATCTTTCTTGAAAACATCCAGAGACTTGGTCTCCACAGCCTTCTGAGGCATAGCATTCCACATATCCACCACTCTCTGGGTGAAAAAGTTTTTCCTCAACTCCGTTCTAAATGGCTTACCCCTTATTCTTAAACTTGTGGCCTCTGGTTCTGGACTCACCCATTAGCTGGAACATGCTTCCTGCCTCCAGCGTGTCCAATCCCTTAATAATCTTATATGTTTCAATCAGATCCCCTCTCATCCTTCTAAATTCTCATGTATACAAGTCCAGTCGCTCCAATCTTTCAACATATGACAGTCCTGCCATCCTGGGAATTAACCTTATGAACCTACGCTGCACTCCCTCAATAGCAGGAATGTTCTTCCTCAAATTTGGAGACCAAAACTGCACGCGATACTCCAGGTGTGGTCTCACCAGGGCCCTGTACAGCTGCAGAAGGACCTCTTTGCTCTTATACTCAATTCCCCTTGTTATGAAGGCCAGCATGCCATTAGGTTTCTTCACTGCCTGTTGTACCTGCATGCTTGCTTTCAGTGACTGATGTACAAGAACTCCTAGATCTTGTTGTACTTCCCCTTTTCCTATCTTGACTCCATTTAGATAATAATCTGCCTTCCTGTTCTTCCACCAAAGTAGATAACCTCACATTTATCCACATTAAACTGCATCTGCCCACTCACCCAGCCTGTCCAAGTCACCCTACATTCTCATAACATCCTCTTCACATTTCACACTGCCACCCAACTTTGTGTCATCTGCAAATTTGCTAATGTTACTTTTAATTCCCTCATCTAAATCATTAATGTATATTGTAAACAGCTGTGGTCCCAGCACTGAACCCTGCGGTACCCCACTGGTCACTGCCTGCCATTCCAAAAGGGACCTGTTAATCGCTACTCCTTGTTTCCTGTCAGCCAGCCAATTTTCAATCCATGTCGGTACTCTCCCCCCAATACCATGTGCCCTAATTTTGCCCACTAATCTCCTATGTGGAATGTAGGCAAAAGACGGGCCAGGATAGGCCAGTTAGCTTAACGTCTAATAGTGAAACATTTAGAAAGAAGTGGCTCCATTAGACAGATGCAGCATGGATTCAGAAAGGGCAGGTCCTGTTTGACAAACTTACTGGAGTTCTTTGAGGACATAATGAGTGCAGTGGATAGAGGGGTACAGGTGGATGTCGTATACTTGGATTTCCAGCAGGTGTTCAATAAGGTGACACACAAGGGACTTATAAATTATGGATGCATGGAGTCAGAGGAAGTGTAATGGCATGGATAGTGGATTGATTAACCAATAGAAGGCAGAGAGTTGGTATAAATGGGTGTTTCTCTGGTTGGCAGTCAGTGGCAAGTGGGGTGCCACAGGGGTCGCTGCTGTTTACCATTTACATTGATGATCTGCAAGAGGGGACTGAGTGTAGCGTAGCAAAGTTTACTGATGACACTAAACTGAGTGGAAAAGCAAATTGTACAGAGGATGTGGAGAGTCTGCAGAGGGATACAGATAGGTTAAGTGAGTGGGCCAAGGTCTGGCAGATGGAATACAATGTTGGTAAATACGAGGTCATCCACTTTGAAAGGAATAATAGAACGGATTATTATTTAAATGGTGAAAGTTTGCAGCATGCTGTTGTGCAGAGGGACTTGTGAGTGCTTGTTCATGAATTGCAAAAAGTTGGCTTGCAGGTAGAACAGGTTATCAAGAAGGCAAATGGAATGTTGACCTTCATTGCTGGAGGGATTGAATTCAAGAGCAGGGAGGTCATGCTGCAACTATACAGGGTACTGGTGAGGCCGCACCTGGAGTACTGTGTGCAGTTCTGCTCTCCATACTTGAGGAAGGATATACTGGCTTTGGAGGCAATGCAGAGGAGGTTCACCAGGTTGATTCCAGGGATGAAAGGGTTAACCAATGAGGAGCGATCGAGTCACCTGGGACTGTACTCTCTGGAGTTCAGAAGAATGAGAGGAGATCTTATAGAAATATACAAAATTTTGAAAGGGATAGATAAGATAGAAGTAGGAAAGTTGTTTCCATTGGTAGGTGAGACTAGAACTAGGGGACATTGCCTCAAGATTCAAGGGAGAAGATTTAGGATGGAGCTGAGGAGAAACTGTTTTTCCCAGAGAGTGGTGAATCTGTGGAATTCTCTGCCCAGGGAAGCAGTTGAGGCTTCCTCACTAAATATATTTAAGATGCAGTTAGATAGGTTTTTACGTAGTAAGGGAATCAAGGGTTATGGGGAAAAGGCAGGTAGATGGAGCTGAGTTTACGGACAGATCAGCCACGATCTTATTGAATGGCAGGGCAGGCTCAATGGGCCGGATGGCCTACTCCTGCTCCTATTTCTTATGTTCTTATATTCAAAACCTACATTGCTAATGCTCCCCAAGTCTTTTTCTACTACATCAGCAACTGCTTTGGTGTTGCTTCGTCAATTTGTCAATTTCATCAACTTTGCTTCTAATTTCCATTCTGCCTTGAAATTTACTTGGTCTGTCTCTCTCACTGTCTCTCTCACTGTCTCTCTCTGTGTGTCTCTCTGACTATACCTCTTCATGACCTGTCACTTAAAAATGCTATCCCCTTTTCTCAGTTTCTGTCTCTGCCACAGCTGTTCTCAAGATGAGGCTTTCATTTCCAGAACATCTGAGATGGCATCCTTCTTCGAAGGATGTGGTTACCCTTCCTCTACCATTGAGGCTGCCCTCACCTGCACCTCATCCTTTTCCCAGACATCCACCCTCAGCACATTTTCCTGCACCATAAAAGGCATAGAGTTCCCCTTGCCCTTTCTTGCTACCCCATAAGTTTCTGCATCCAGCCCATCATTCTCCATACCTTTCACTACCTCCAATGAGATCCCACCACTAAGCACATCTTTCACTCCCCCAACTCTCAGCTTTCCACAGGGATCACTCTCTACGTCCATTCATCCCTCTCCAATGATCTTCTTCCTGCCACTTGTCCCTGCCAGCAGGACAACTGCTGCACCTGCCCCTACACCCCCTTTTTCACCATCAAATAGTCTTTCCAGATAAGGTGACACTTCTCCTGCAATTATATTGGTGTCATCTACTATATCCGATGCTGCTCGTAGCATCAGTGTGACCTGACGTAGATTGGGAACAGCTTCATCAAACAACTTCATTCTGTTTGCCACAACAAGCGCAATTTTCCCAGTGACCACCCATTTCAATTTAACTTCTCATTCCAACATGTCTGTCCATGGCCACTTCTGTTGCCAAGATGAGGCCACACTCAAGCTGGAGAGAAATACTTCCTATTCCAACTGGATAGCCTCCAAGCAGATGGCATGAACAGTGATTTCTCTCAGTTTTGGTAATTTGCTCCCCCTCTTCCTCCTCGTTTCCAATTCCCAGTTCTGGCTTCCCTCTCACCCCTGCTCTTTGTCCATCTTCCCATGCCTCGTGGCAGCCTGGGGAATATTCCGTCAGGCCCCAGGGACTTATCTGTCCTAATGTATTTTAACAACTCCAACACCTCCTCTCGCTTAATATCAACATGTTCCAGAACATCAACCTCACTCATATTGTCCCGCTGATGCCTCTCCTCCTTTTTTTCCTTGGTCCATTCTCCTCTCCTATTAGATTCCTCATTCAGCCCTTTTCCACCTATCACCTTCCTATTATTCCCCCCCCCTCCCCAACTCACTATTTCCCCTCTCCTCTGATTTCCCCTGTCACCTGCCAGCTTGTACACCTTCCACTCCCTCCACCTTATTCTGGCTTTTCCTCCCTTCCTTTCCAGTCCTGATGAAGAGGCTTGGCCCAAAATATTTCTGCATGGATGCTGCCTGACCTGCTGAGTTCCTCTGGCATTTTGTGTGTGTTGCTCAGGGGAATGCCATACTAGATCGAGTATTAGGTAATGAACCGGGTCAGGTCACAGATCTCTCAGTGGGTGAGCATCTGGGGTACAGTGACCATTACTCCCTGGCCTTCAGCATTATCATGGAAAAGGATAGAATCAGAGAGGACAGGAAAATTTTTAATTGGGGAAGGGCAAATTATGAGGCTATAAGGCTAGAACTTGCGGGTGTGAATTGGGATGATGTTTTTGCAGGGAAATGTACTATGGACATGTGGTCGATGTTTAGAGATCTCCTGCAGGATGTTAGGGATAAATTTGCCCCGGTGAGGAAAATAAAGAATGGTAGGGTGAAGCAACTATGGGTGACAAGTGAGGTGGAAAATCTAGTCAGGTGGAAGAAGGCAGCAATCATGAGGTTTAGGAAGCAAGGATCAGAATATAGGGTATACTCTGAGGAATATAGGGTAGAAAGAAAGGAGCTTTAGAAGGGGCTGAGGAGAGCAAGATGGGGGTATGAGAAGGCCTTGGCAAGTAGGGTAAAGGAAAACCCCAAGGCATTCTTCAATTATGTGATGAACAAAAAGATGACAGGAGTGAAGGTAGGACCGATTAGAGATAAAGGTGGGAAGATGTGCCTGGAGGCTGTGGAAGTGAGCGAGGTCCTCAATGAATACTTCCTCTTCGGTATTCACCAATGAGAGGGAACTTGATGATGGTGAGGACAATATGAGTGAGGTTGATGTTCTGGATCATGTTGATATTAAGGGAGAGGAGGTGTTGGAGTTGTTAAAATACATTAGGATGGATAAGTCCCCGGGGCCCAGTGGAATATTCCCCAGGCTGCTCCACGAGGCGAGGGAAGAGATTGCTGAGCCTCTGGCTAGTATCTTTATGTCCTCGTTGTCTACGGGAATGGTACCGGAGGATTGGAGGGAGGCAAATGTTGTCCCCTTGTTCAAAAAAGGTAGTAGGGATAGTCCGGGTAATTACAGACCAGTGAGCCTTACGTCTGTGGTGGGAAAGCTGTTGGAAAAGATTCTTAGAGATAGAATCTATAGGCTTTTAGAGAATCATGGTCTGATCAGGGACAGTCAGCATGGTGATGTGAAGGGCAGATCGAGTCTAACAAGCCTGATAGAGTTCTTTGAGGAGGTGACCAGGCATATAGATGAGGGTAGTGCAGTGGATGTGATCTACATGGATTTTAGTAAGGCATTTGATAAGGTTTCACACAGTAGGCTTATTCAGAAAGTCAGAAGGCATGGGATCCAGGGAAGTTTGGCCAGTTGGGTTCAGAATTGGCTTGCCTGCAGAAGGCAGAGGGTCGTGGTGGAGGGAGTACATTTGGATTGGAGGGTTGTGACTAGTGGTGTCCCACAAGGATCTGTTCTGGGACCTCTACTTTTGGTGATTTTTATTAACAACCTGGATGTGGGGGTAGAAGGGTGGGTTGGCAAGTTTGCAGACGACACAAAGGTTGGTGGTGTTATGGATAGTGTAGGGGATTGTCAAAGATTGCAGAGAGACATTGATAGGATGCAGATGTGGGCTGAGAAGTGGCATATAGAGTTCAACACAGAAGTGTGAGGTGGTACACTTTGGAAGGACAAACTCCAAGGCAGAGTACAAAGTAAATGGCAGGATACTTGGTAGTGTGGAGGAGCAGAGGGATCTCGGGGTACATGTCCACAGATCCCTGAAAATTGCCTCACAGGTAGATAGGGTAGTTAAGAAAGTTTATGTGGTGTTAGCTTTCATAAGTTGAGGGATAGAGTTTAAGAGTCATGAGGTAATGGTGCAGCTCTATAAAACCCTGGTTTGGCCACACTTGGAGTACTATGTCCAGTTCTGGTCACCTCACTATAGGAAGAATGTGGAAGCATTGGAAAGGGTGCAGAGGAGATTTACTAGGATGCTGCCTGGTTTAGAGAGTATGCATTATGATCAGAGATTAAGGGAGCTAGGGCTTTACTCTTTGGAGAGAAGGAGGATGAGAGGAGATGTGATAGAGGTGTACAAGATAATAAGAGGAATAGATAGAGTGGATAGCCAGCGCCTCTTCCCCAGGGCACCACTGCTCAATACAAGAGGACATGGCTTTAAAGTAAGGGGTGGGAAGTTCAAGGAGGTATCAGAGGAAGGTTTTTTACTCAGGGAATGGTTGTTGCGTGGAATACACTGCCTGAGGCAGATACACTCGTGAAATTTAAGAGACTACTCGACAGGTTTTGGAATAGAGAAAATAACAGGAATAGCAAATGAAATCTATGATCATGGGGTGATACCTGATGATTTAAGTAAATCAGTGTTCATCACACTTTCAAAGAAAGGTAGCAACAGAATGTGAGTTACATCGTACAATAAGCCTGATGAGCCATGTGGCAAAAATTATTCTCAGAGTAATCATGATGAGAGCAAGACACTGTATAAAACCACATATCAGTGAAGAACAATGTGGCTTTGTAGAAAACACTGGAACCAGAAATGCAATTTTCATGCTATGGATGATCTGTGAATGAGCCATCCAGGTACAAAAAGACATCTACCTATGTTTCATCGAATATACAAAAGCTTTTGACACTGTCAGACAGCAAGATCTTCTGGAAATGCTTCAAGATCTTGACATAGACGGGAAAGATGTATGTTTCTTAAGAAACTTATACTGGGACCAGACAGCATCCATCAGAATAGAAGGTGGAGTGAGTGAGTATGTGAATATCATGAGAGGAGTCAGGCAAGGTTGTCTCTTTTTGCCAGACTTATTCAACCTGTATAGTGAAAATATCTTGAGAAGTATCAAAGACATCAAAGGATTCACAATTGGAGGCCATAATATAAATAACATCAGATATGCTGATGACATCGTACGAATAGCTGACTCAGAAACAAGGCTTCAAGAACTACTCACTACAGTGGCAGCAGAAAGTAATCACAGAGGCCTCTCAATCAACACCAAGAAGACAGAAAGCATGGTCATCTCTAGAAAGACAAACATCCCACAATGTGTGATCAAGATCGGAGATGCAAACATCAAACAAGTCAACAAATTCAAATATCTTGGCAGCCGAATAACAAGTAATGGCAGGTGCGACACAGATATCAAATACAGAATAGCAATGGCGAAAGAAGTCTTCCAAAAAATGAAGACCATATTAACAGACAGAAAGATGAGCACGTACACTAAAAACAGAATACTGCAGTGCTACATTTATTCTATCCTGACTTATGGAAGTGAATGCTGGACCATTTCTCCAGCAATGGAAAAGAGACTGGAAGCAGCTGAATTATGGTTCTACAGGAGGATGTTAAAAATATCATGGACCACACACACATCAAATGAAGAAGTTCTCAGAAGAGCCCAAGCAGTTCGATCTCTTATTCTTGGTATGAGTGAAAGACAACTCAGATTCCTAGGACACACCATGCGGAAAGATGAACTAGAAAAACTCATACTCTCTGGAAAGACTGAGGGGAGCAAACCTAGAGGAAGACCTCGGCTTATGTACATCAAAAGCATAGCCAGGTGGCTACACATCGAGGAAATGGAAGTCATCCAAAAAATGAAGGATAGATCTATATGGAAAACCATGGTCACCAAAGTCCACATCAGATGCTACCTTGACAGACAGACAGACTAGATGGGTATATGGAGGAATTTAAGGTGGGGGGTTATATGGGAGGCAGGGTTTGAGGGTCGGCACAACATTGTGGGCAGAAGGGCCTGTACTGTGCTGTACTATTCCATGTTCTGTGCCCTGGATTTCCAGCATCTACAGAATCTGTTTTCTTTACAGTTCTCATAGAATGATGGTTAGAGTTGTGCAAATGAGACCCATGAGTATTTGAAAATCTATAAATCCAGTGCAATGAAAGTGGAACTTGATTAATTCAGTTATTGTAAATTGGCAGCCTTAGTGTTATTGTTAACGTAGCATAAATATCTAGATTGGTAGTCAATAATCATGTGTTTGACGGTTTATAGCATTTCTAATTTTAACTTTGAGACCTGTAATGGCCCTTCTAATTTCTGTATAATCAATACTTATGTGCCTATAAAACAGCATGAAGAATGCAAAAATAATGATTACAGTTTTGTTAGAAACAGTTCTGTTCAGAAGTTGTTCAGTTGCACAAAATATAAATTTTATCTTCTGTCTTCAGAAATGGTATGAGCTGCTTTCCTTCTATCCTTCTCACAGTATCAAAAGGCACATCACTATTTTTAATGTGTTCTGGTTTGGAGAAGAATTCCAAAAATGATCTATAAAATTTCATTACAATTTATTTTTTTCCACAAAGACAGAAATGAATCAAGACAGAAAAAATAATGACCTGTCAAGACTGCTTTTTCAGTATACAAATCCTTTGCAGTCACACACTAGCTCTACTATTAATCATTCACAGGCCCATTGACTGACTTGAGCTTCCAGATAAGAACTGTCCAATTCACAGTTGCACTGTAATTTACTGAAGCCACTGTGTCCCAACTACAAGTTCACAACTTTCTCTGCGTTTGCCACCTCAGTTCATCAGAGTCAAGTCACTCCAGCAGTTTCAAAATTGAAAATAAATTTCAAAGTAAATTTATTATATAAGTACATAAGTCACCAAATACTTGCAGACATACACAGTAAATCCAAAAAATACAATAGAGTCCATGAAAGACTGCACCGAACACGATGGACAAACAACCGATGTGCCAAAGGAAACAAACAGTAAAGACAAAAGAGAAAAAAATAAATAAGGAATAAATATTGAGAGCATGAGATGAAAAGTCTCTGAAAGTGAGTCCATAGATTATAGGAACAGTTCAGTGATGGAGCAAGTGAAGTTATCCCCTTTGTTTTAATAGCCTGATGGCTAAAGGGTAATGACTCTTCCTGAACCTGGTAACGTGGGTTCTGAGGTTCCTGTACCACCACCTTGGTGGCAGCAGTGAGAAGGCGGCATGGCCTAGATGGTGGAGGCCCTTGATAATGGATGCTGCTTTCCTGCAACAACGCTTCTTGTAGATGTGCTCAATTGTGGTGAGGGCTTTACCCATGATAGACTGTGCCTTATCCATTGCCTTTTATAGGATTTTCCATTTAAGGGCAAGGACATTTCCAAACCTGATCCAACCAGTTGATACACTCTCCACCAGACATCGACAGAAGTTTGTCCAAGTTTTAGATGTCATGCTGAATATCCGTAAACATCTGAGGAAGTAGAAACGCTGCTGTGCTGTCTTTGTGTTTACAATTATCTGCTGGGACTGGGACATGTCTTCTGAAATGATAATCCCATGGAATTTAAAGTTGCTGATCCTCTCCATCTGTGATGCCCCGATGAGGACTGGTGCATGAACTTCTGGTTGCCACCTGAAGTCAGTAATCGGAATCGGAATCAGAATCACTTTGCTGCCAGTTGTGAAACATACCAGAATTGATCATGGTTCAGTGTGAAGTATAAAGCACAGAACAATACTTCCAAGAGGAACACAACCTTGTCGTGGTCTGGAGGCTTGCATGCCTCAATAACCCGGAGAGCTATGTTGGCTGGAGTCAGAGCTTTATGCTTTGGCTCTTGGTTGGGTCACCCATGCCAAACAGATCAAAGGGTAGAGGCCAGATTAAGAGTGGTCTACTAGTTCTCCAAGTTCAGGGGTTCAGCTCAGGGCTAACACACTGACTGGGAAAACAAAATTGTTACGGAAGCAGTAGTGAAGGATCCGCCTACATCTGAGTGTGATGGTGTTCCTGAGACTTCACTGGGGACTTGCATAACTGACAGTAGTGAAGACCGAGAGGAAGCTGCTGACGTGATGAAGGAAGCCCTGAACACCATCGGAGATGGAGGAACTTCACTGCTGCCCTGAACAACAGTGGGTTTCAAGCAGTACTGTATTAGTAATGCCATAACAGGCAATGCACAAGTAACCAAAAATGTACAAGTGTAAACAATCATGAGCAATCAATAATTAGCAGAACAGTCACATGTGCAAATGTCAATAATTGAATTTGTATTCGCAATTATTTAAGAGCAAACTCAATAATTACCAGCAGAACAAGGAGAGCAGGAAAGACCATTGAACGGATGTTGTGCAGGCACTGTGAGGGTGTTACACCTGACTGAGTTTTGTTGAGAAGTTGCATTTGGAGAGGGAGGAGGTGGCAGGAAACCAAACGATGACAGAGGTGATCAGAACACTCTCAGTAATGACTGAGGGAAAAATTTCAGGATATACCGTGAAGTGTGAAGTTTCCTAAACCGGTGAAGGAAGAACAATCTCTTCCAGGTTTTCCTGGTAATGAGTGTAACATGCTTGTCCCACTTCAATGTATTGGTAATGGTAGTGCCCAGGAATTTGACTGGCTCAACGACAGACACAGGGTGACCACCAATTTCAGAGCAGTGAAACACCCAAACAATCTCCAAACTTCTGCATCTGCATCGATGCTTCAATCTCCCTCATTGGTTGAATTGCCGAAATGGAGTTGAAGATAGTCTCACATGCCATTCTGCAGCCTGCCTGGCATGAGGTTCACTCACACTGCCTCTACCTTCAGGAATTCACTTGGAGACTGCAGAGTGTTGGAACACCCAAACCATCTCCAAACTGCAAATCACAGGCTCCAGCAGTTCCAGAATCACATTCAAGCCCAAAAGAAGTGAAATATGTGGTTTTGTGATCTATCCAGAAGATGTCAACTGAAGGAGCATTGTACACAGGTGCCATTTTGACCTTAATGTGGCACTGAAGCTGTGATTAGCCGCACAGTCATAAATGTAAGGTGATTAGGTAGGCTCTTCATACGACCCTGGAATATCAGGACGCTCTTCCCCAATTACAGCTCAGCATTTAACACTACCATCCCCTCAAAACTAATCAGTTATCTCCAAGGCCTGGGCTTTAAAACCCTCCTCCAAAATCTCCCATCAGCAGAGCACCACAGAGAAGTGTGCTTCGTCCCCTGCTCTACTTGCTTTACACCTATGACTGTGTGGCTACATTCAGCTCCAACAACATATACAAGTTTGCTGATGACACCACTATTGTGGACCGTATCAAAGGTGGTGAAGAATCAGCATATAGGAGGGAGATTGAAAATTTGGCTGAGGGGTATAATAACAACTTCTCACTCAATGTCAATAAGAGAGGGAAACTAGACGTCAATGAGCCAGTAATCATCGGAGGATCAGAGGTGGAGAGGGTCAGTAAATTTAAATTCCTGGGTGTCACTATCTCAGAGAACCTGTCCTGGACCCATCATATGAACAGAATTGCGAAGAAAGCACTACAGCACCTCTGCTTCCACAGGAGTCTGGGGAGATTTGGCATGTCATCGAAAACCTTGGCAAACTTCTGTAGATGTGTGGTGGGAAGTGTACTGACCAGCTGTATTACGGCCTGGTGTGGGAACACCAATGCCTTTGAGCAAAAAAACCTATAAAAGTTAGTGGATTCGGCCCAGTATATCATGGTCAAACCTTCCAAACCATTGAGCACATCTACGTGAAATGTTGCTTTAGAAATGCAGCATCCATCATCAAAGATCCTCACCACCCAGACAATGCTCTTTTCTCACTGCTGTCATCAGGTGGAAGGTACAGGAGCCTCAGGACTCACAACACCAGGTTCAAGAACAGTTACTACCCCTCAGCTATAAGGCTCTTGAACAAAAGCAGATAGCTGCACTCATTTGAGGACTCTGTTGTATTGTTATTTTGTGCTTATTATTTATTGCTATTGATTTGTATCTGAATTTGCGCAATTTGTTTACAATTAACAGTTCCTGATGTTTACAGCTTACAGTTACTGCTCTGTAGATTTGCTAAGTATGCCTGCAGAAAAATAATCTTGGGGTTGTATGTGATGACCTGTATGTACCCTGTACTCTAATAGTAAATTTTACTTACTTAGAGTGGGGGGTGAGGTAGGCACACAGCCTTGTGGTGGTAATGGAGATCACTGAGGAGTTGATATGTTACATCACCAACCTCTCAAAACAAAACATTTCATCACTATGGATGCAAGTGCTGTTAGACTGTAGTCATTGAGGTAGGTTACCATGTTCTTCTTAGACCTCGGTATGATCAAAGCCTGCTTGGTTACCTCAGACTGTGGAAACGAGAGATTAAAGATATTGGTGAATGCTCTGGACAGTTGACCACCACAGGTCTTTTGTATTCGGCCAGATACCCCATCTGGAAGGTGGTGGAGTGCAAATATGTCCCTACTAAAGAAGGTGTAAGAAACTCCTTTCTTCCACTAACCTACAAGTCCTCATTGGGCAAGGTATATCTGCTTTTGATGGTATGTAAACTGCGGTCAGAATCATAGAGGAGAACTCTCTTGGTATGTAGAATGGTTGGCACTTAATCATTAGATGCTCGAGGTTGGGAAACAAGAGTGCAACAAGATCACCACGTTCGGGCACCATGAAGAATACAGCCCCCCCCCAGCTTTTGTCTTCTGGTTTGGTGATATTTCTGAGATACCTTGGAAATCTGTATGACAAGTTGCTGTATTCTTACATCAAAGAAACAGATGTGGTTGACTCATGAAGGGTTGATTACAATACAGTATGGTTCCCAGATTGGATATAAAAATGATCCTGTCATTGATTTTCTTTTCTAGAAGTGTCCTGGTTGTTTGGGTACATACTTACAGTAGATCTTTCCCTCAACTGCTTAAACCAGCAAATTGTCTTGCACTAAGGAGAGGTTAGACAAACTTAAATTGTTTTTGCTAAGGGGCAACTAACAGAAGTGTTTCAACTTAAAAGGCGTACAGTAGATAATCACACAAAATACAGGAGTGAGATATGCCAACTAGTGGAGTGGTGCCGCAGCAACAACCTGGCACTCAATGTCAGTAAGACAAAAGAGCTGATTGTGGACTTCAGGAAGGGTAACACAAAGAAACATACTAATCCTCATAGGGGGATCAGAAGTGGAGAGAGTGAGCAGCTTCAAGTTCCTGGGTATCAAGATCTTTGAGGATCTAACCTGGTCCCAACATATTGATGAAGTCATAAAGAAGGCAAGACAGTGGCTATACTTTATTAGGAGTTTGAAGAGATTTGGCATGTCAACAAGTACACTCAAAAACTTCTATAGTTGTACCATGGAGAGCATTCTGACAGGCTGCATCACTGTCTGGTATGGAGAGGCTACTGCACAGGACTGAAAGAAGCTGCAGAAGGTTGTAAATCTAGTCAGCTCCATCTTGGGCACTAGCCTACAAAGTACCCAGGACATCTTTGGTGAGCGGTGTCTCAGAAAGGCAGCGTCCATTATTAAGGACCTCCAGCACCCAGGGCATGCCCTTTTCTCACTGTTACCATCAGACAGGAGGTACAGAAACCTGAAGACACACACTCAGTGATTCAGGAACAGCTTCTTCCCCTCTGCCATCCGATTCCTAAATGGACATTGAAGCTTTGGATACTACCTCACTTTTTAAATATATAGTATTTCTGCTTTTGTACATTTTAAATCTATTCAATATACACAATTGATTTAATTGTGTATTATGTTTTATTTTTTCTCTCTCTGCATTGAACTGCTGCTGCTAAGTTAACAAATTTCATGTCACATGCTGGTGATAATAAACCTGATTCTGATTTGTCAGAATTATTTGCAGAGTTGAAAAGAAATCATTCTTCAATTATATAGAAATTATGTGAATCTTATCAAAGTCAAATCAGTCACCTCCACATTGCTGTCCAAGTTAACCCTATCTAAATGTAACATTGGCTGTTGCGACCTTTCCCAATTTCTGAGTCTCTCTAGGATGGAAGAGAAAGAAAGAATACCAGATGACAATCTTCAAGTCTACTGTGCCCACTTGTATGAGCTGCATAAGGACATGTCAGAGAGATTTCAGGACCTTCTCTCGATCCAAATTCCAGATTGGATTGATAAATCCATTTCTGAACGCTCATAATGAGGAATTAACAGGAAGGTGGAGGAAGAACTGATCTCGCTACAAAACGACTTCGAGCTAAAGCTGATGTCAAAAAATCGTATCAAAAATTTTGAATGCAAGAAGGAATCTCTGAAAGCTCTCCTGCACTGTGGGGGTGGGGGGGGGCATGGTCAAGATGTTTGATGCATTTCCAACATCGTACTTAGTGGAGCGCACTTTCAATATAGTCACGCAACTTTGTTCAAAGCAATGAAACAGATTGCAGATTACTGAATGAGGGGATCAGAGTGATATTCAACCTGATGTTGAGAAGATATTACTGTATCAAACCCATCTATCTCACTGAAAGGTGAAAGAGCAATGAAGTCGTGAATAGTTGGACTGCTAATGTACACTGTAAAATTACGAATGAAAATTTTTAAATGTAATTAAATAAAGAAAGAATTCTATTTGTAGCTTTAAATACATTTGAATAATTTTGCAATTATTTGTCACTATGATGAATTTGCAGTTCCTATTCTTTCACTGTGCATTGTAAGTGAAAATTCTTTATAGTTTTTATGTAATGACTGGAAAAGAAGAAGAGGATACTTGGGATGTTGTCTGGAAGCCAAGAGGGCAGTAACACAAAAAATATTTTGGAACCACTGAAATTAGATAGTTAAGAGTGCAAAGACAATAGCAGGTATGCAACAGGATGAAAAAAGTAGAGTTCAAATTTCAAAGTACATTTTAATAGAATTTTACTATGTACAGTCTGTATGTCTGGGTACCATATCCGATGTGGACTTTGGTGACCATGGTTTTCAATATAGATCTATCCTTCATTTTTTGGATGACTTCCATTTGCTTTTGATGTACATAAGCCGAGGTCTTCCTCTAGGTTTGCTCCCCTCAATCTTTCCAGAGAGTGAGTTTTTCTAGTTCATCTATCCGCATGATGTGTCCTAGGAATCTGAGTTGTCTTTCTCTTATTGGTGGTATGAGCGATCGAACTGCTTGGGCTCTTCTGAGAACTTCTTCATTTGATGTGTGTGTGGTTCATGATATTTTTAACATTCTCCTGTAGAACCATAATTCAGCTGCTTCTAGTCTCTTTTCCATTGCTGGAGAAATGGTCCAGCATTCACTTCCATAAGTCATGATAGAATAAATGTAGCATTGCAGTATTCTGTTTTTAGTGTACGTGCTCATCTTTCTGTCTGTTAATATGGTCTTCATTTTTTGGAAAGCTTCTTTCGCCATTGCTATTCTGTATTTGATATCTGTGTCGCACCTGCCATTACTTGTTATTAGGCTGCCAAGATATTTGAATTTGTTGACTTGTTTGACGTTTGCATTTCCGATCTTGATCACACATTGTGGGATGTTTGTCTTTCTGGAGATGACCATGCTTTCTGTCGTCTTGGTGTTGATTGAGAGGCCTCTGTGATTACTTTCTGCTGCCACTATAGTGAGTAGTTCTTGAAGTCTTGTTTCTGAGTCAGCTGTTAGTACGATGTCATCAGCATATCAGATGTTATTTATATTACGGCCTCCAATTGTGAATCCTTTGATGTCTTTGATACTTCTCAAGATATTTTCACTATACAGGTTGAATAAGTCTGGTGAAAAGAGACAACCTTGCCTGACTCCTCTCATGATATTCACATACTCACTCACTCACTCCTATTCTGATGGATGCTGTCTGGTCCCAGTATAAGTTTCTTAAGAAACCTATATCTTTCCCATCTATGTCAAGATCTTGAAGCATTTCCAGAAGATCTTGCTGTCTGGCAGTGTCAAAAGCTTTTGTATAGTCAATGATACATAGGTAAATGTCTTTTTGTACCTGGATGGCTCGTTCACAGATCATCCGTAGCATGAAAATTGCATATCTGATTCCAGTGTTTTCCACAAAGCCGCATTGTTCTTTACTGATTTCTGGTTTTATACAGCATCTTGCTCTCATCATGATTACTGAGAATAATTTTTGCCACGTGGCTCATCAGGCTTATTGTACGATGTAACTCACATTCTGTTGCTCCCTCTTTCTTTGGAACTGTGATGAACACTGATTTACTTAAATCATCAGGTATCTCCCCATGATCATAGATTTCATTTGCTATTTCTGTTATTTTCTCTATTCCAAAATCTTCTAAGGCCAGTGTCATTTCAACAGTGATGTTGTCTGGACCAGTTGCTCTGTTATGTTTTGTTTTATTTACGGCTGCTTGAATTTCTGATTTTAGAATGCTAGGTCCTTCAAGATTCTTCTTTATGTTCGGTTTTTCTCCTCTTTGTCTTCAAAAAGTTCTTTTATATATCCTGTCCGCCTGTTTAGGATTTCCTTTTTGTTCATAATTAAGCTGCCATCTTTTGCCTTGCTGCATCCACTTGTTGAGCAAGGTAATTTCCCCATTAGTTCTTTAATCTTACTGTGCATCAACTTTGTTCCAGGGTTATGGGTTTGTAGCATTTCTGTCTCTGAGCATTTCTCATTTAGCCATCAGTCTTTAGCTTCTCTGCATTTTCTTTTTATTGTCTTATCAAGTTGTTTGTATTCTTCGCTGTCTCTTAGTTTGATGGTCTGCACAAAATAATCTGCAAGATGCTGGGGTCAAAGCAACACTCACAACATGATGGAGGAACTCAGCAGGTCGGGCAGCATCCGTGGAAAAGATCGGTCAACGTTTCGGGCCGGAACCCTTCGTCAGGACCCTTCGAAGGGTTCCGACCTGAAACGTCGACCGATCTTTTCCACGGATGCTGCCCGACTTGCTGAGTTCCTCCAGCATGTTGTGAGTTTGATGGTCTGTTTTTGTTGCATCAATTGTATTATATCTTTAGTTATCCATTTCTTCTTACTTTTCCGTTCTTTTCGTGGGATGGTTTCTTTTGCAACTACAACCATGGATTCCTTCAGTATGTCCCAGGAAGATTTGCCTCCTTCATCCTGCAGCAATTGAAAATAGTTTTTCACCTTGATTGTGTATTCTGTTTTCAGATGAGTGTTGTTTTGTAGTTGTTAATAATCCAGTGGTTCTGATCTTTTTGGTTTCTTTAATTTTCTCATCTTTATTTTCATTTTGCAAATGACTGGTATGTGGTCGCTTCCACAGTCTGCTCCAGGGTAGCTTTTAGTACTATGTACTGTACAAACCTGAAATTAATTTTCTTGTGAGCATTCAACGCAAGTACAAAGAAACCCAATAGAATTAATGAAGAACTGCACTGAGACAAATAACCAATGCGCAAAAGACAATTTATGTAAATGCAAAAGAGAAAGAGAAAAAAGTAATATAAGTAATAAACATTGAGAAAACAAGGGAAAATGTATATAGATGTTGGAAATCCAAAGCATGCACGTAAAATGCTGGAGGAACACAGCAGGCCAGGCAGCATCTATGGGAAAACAAGTAAACAGTCGGCATTTTGGGCTGAGGCCCTTCCTCAGGACATTGTTTCCTGAGCTGATGCTGCCTGGCATTCCTCCAGCATTTTGTGTGTGTTGCAATAAGTATTGCGAACGTGAGCTGCAGAGTCCTTGAAAGTGAGTCAAGGTAGTTGAATCAGTTCATATTAGGGTTAGTGAAGTCACGTACTCCGGTTCAAGATGGTTGAAGAGTAATGGCTGTTCCTGAACCTGGATGTGTGTGTCCTGGGGTTCCTGTACCTCCTTCCTGATGGCAGCAGTGGGAAGAGAGCACGGCTTGGATGGTGGTGACCCTTGATGATGAATGCTGCTTTCCTGTGACATCACTCCGTATAGACGCGCTCGGTGGTGCGGAGGGCTTTATTCATGATGGGTTTGACTGTATCCGTGACTTTTTATCGGCTTTTATGGTATTTTATCAACTAAATATTGAAGAAGTTGGAACAAATTTTGTTTCTTATTCACACCCCGTTCCCTTCCTGATCCTTATTTGAGGCAGGATTTAATTCTCACACTCTAGAACTCTGTTCAGTCCCACTAGTTTCCACTTCCTTCACTTGAATGAGATCATCGGCTTCTACCAGAATGATTCAGCTCATCTGCTCAGGAAATCCTCACTCATGCCTGGAATTTCACATTTCCCTTTCCGTAAGCTCCTTTCTTGAAATATCACCAAGCTATAGCCGCCTATTGCCTTTTTGTTTTCTGACTCTCAGCTTGGCAATGTTTTGATCTAAAAATACTCATCTGAATTTTAAATTAACCAATGGCCTTCTTTCGTAATTTTCTCTCATCCCAAACCCGTAAGGACTCTGAAATGCTTCTATTGCAAACCCTCGCATTCTTGCTGTCCTCTTGACTCCAAGTCTACAGTTGTGTCCCTGAAGTACTTCACCTGTGCCCTTCATTTTCACCTCAAAATCTTACTCTTGGATGAAATTTTCACTCATATCATAGTATCTGCAGTCTTATTTTGTATTGATGTGTTCAACAACAATGCCAGTTCCCAATGCATAAGAACATAAAAAAAATAGGAGCAGGAGTAGGCTATCTGGCGTGTCGACCCTGCTCTGCCATTCAGTAAGATCATGGCTGATCTGGCCATTGACTCATCTCCACCTACCTACCTTTTCCCCTTAACTTTTAATTCCCCTACTATGCAAAAATCTATCCAACCTTGTCTTAAATGTACCTACTGAGGTAGCTTCCACACCTTTATTGGGCAGAGAATTCCACAGATTCACCACCCTCTAGGAAAAGCAGTTCCTCCTCATCTCCATCCTAAGTCTACTGCCCCGAATCTTGAGGCTATGTCCCCTGGTTCTAGTCTCACACACCAGTGGAAACAACTTTCCTGCCTCTATCTTAACTATCCCTTTCAGAATTTTATATATTTCTATAAGATCTTCCCTCATTCCTCTGAATTCCAGTGAGCACTCCAGGTGCAGCATCACCAGTATCCTGTACAGTTGCAGTATAACCTCCCTGCCCTTAAATTCAACTCCTCTGGCAATGAGGGCCAACATCCCATTTGCCTTCTTGATTGCCTGCTGCAACCACAAACCAACCTTTTGTGATTCATGCACAAGCACTCCCAAGTCCCTCTGCATGGCAGCACGTTGCAACCTTTTACCATTTAAATAATTAACTGCTTGTTCCTTTTTCCTTCCAACATGGATGACCTCACATTTATCAACATCGTACTCCATCTGCCAGACCCTTGCCCACTCACCTAACCTATCTATATCTCTCTGCAAACTCTCTGTATCTTCTGCGTAATTTGCTTTTCCACTCAATTTAGTATCATCAGCAAAGTTAGATACATTACACTCGTTCCCCTCTTCCAGATCGTTAATGTATATCGCGAACAGTTTTGGGCCCAGCACCGACCTCTACAGCACACCACTCACCACTGATTGCCAGTCAGAGTAACACCCATGTACCCGACTCTCCGCTTTCTGTAAGTTAACCAATCCTCCGTCCATGCTAATACATCACCCCCAACTCTATGCATCCTTATCTTATGGATAAGTGTTTTATGTGGCACCTTATCGAACGTCTTCTAGAAATCCAAGCAAATAATGTCCATTTGTTCCCCTCAATCCACTGCACTCGTTATATCCTCCAAGAACTCCAGTAAGTTTGTCAAACAGGACCTGCCTTTGCTGAATCCATGCTGCATCTGCCTGACAGATCCATTTCTTTCCAGATGCCTCATACTACTTTAATGACAGCTTCAAGCATTCTCCCAAATACAGATGTTAAGCTAACTGACCTATAGTTACCTGCCTTTTGCCTACGTACTTATTTTAACAGTGGCGTGATATTTACCATCTTCAAATCCCCAGGACCTACCCAGATTCCAGAGAATTTTGGTACGTTATCACCAAAGCCTCTTCTATAACTTCTGCCATTTTTTTTCAGTACCCTGTGATACATTCCATCAGGACCAGGGGAATTGTCTATCTTCAGGCCCACAAGTTTGCTCAGCACTACCTCTTTAGTAACAGCTATTGTACCGAGGTCCTTACATCCATAACATCTCTCTTTGACATGTCAGATGTGTCTTCCACCATGAAGACTGACGCCAAATGGTCATTCAAAGCCTCAGCCATTTCCTCATTACCCAATATCAATTCCTCCTTTTCATCCTGCAAAGGTCATTTATTCAGTTTAGCCACCTTTTTCCACTTTATATAATTATAAGTTTTACTATCCATTTTTATATTTTGTGCCAATTTATTTTCATAATCCAGCTTCCCCTTCTTTATTGCTCGCTTAGTGGTACTTGGTTGCTTTTTAAAGTTTTCCCAATCTTCCAGTTTCTTACTACTCTTGGCAATTTTATATGCACAAGCTTTTAGTTTGATGCTTTCTTTAGTTTCCTAAGTTGTCCAAGGTGACTCCTCACCCTTGCAGTCCTTGCTTACAACTGGAATATACTTTCGCTGAGCACCATGAAGATTCTCCAAGTCTTCCACTGTTCCTCAACTGTCTCACCATATACCCTGTGTTCCCAGTCTACACTAGTCAAATCCTTCCTCATCCCATTGTATTCTCCATTGTTTCAGCATAATATACTGGTTTTAGGTTGAACTATTGCACCCTCCATATGTATGAGAAATTCATTCATACCGTGATCCCTGTTTCCAAGAAGATCCTTAACTACAAGATCACTAATTTTACCTGCTTCATTGTACAGGACCAGATCTAAAATGGCATATTCCCTGATAGGTTCGGTAACATGCTGTTCTATATAATCCCATTTCCTTCATTATTTCCCATTAAACTTTTCCTTTATACATATGTCCACCAACTGCTCACACTTCTGTTGCCAACAACCAACAATCAGTCCAATTTCTAGCAGACATTTCAGCTTTTTTGGGATGTGGTTACAATGCTCTGGCAGTCAATGGGAGAGCATGCAAGCTGTACCCATTGTTACACCTAAACTCCAGTCCTTGGAGTTGTGAGGCAGCAGTGTTCTTCAACATGATGCTCTTTGAGCATTAAATGTGGTTCATATTTGACATAGAGAAAAATTTTGGAACTATGGGAGCTGGAAGGCAGATCAATTGAACACTTTAGAAGTTGACTTGTGAAGATGAGATTCTGACTATTTGTTTTTAAGTTATGTTGAATGCAGCTATGTAGGGTAGACTTTCACAGAGATAATTGACTGCATAGAGCATGGATAGACTGACAAAAATAACACCACAATCAGAGGATTAGAGACCAATTTCAACTGATACGGTGCCATCGGAAGGATAGAAACTCATCTGCATTGTTAAAAGTTGTGAAAGAGATCTCACACAATCTTCTTGAATATTTGTTTTTCACCTTGAATGCAATTTTGGAAGTGTTGGAGCCTGTCATTGGCAGTTTGGAGATCGTTTGGGTGTTTCAGTGCTCTGCAGTCTCCAAGAGGATTCCAGAAAGCAGAGAACCTCATGGCTAGAAGGCTGTGGGATGGATCGCGAGCTGATGTTTGACTCCATTTTGATGATTAAAACTATCATTGTTCATTGATTGAAGTGCCGAGTAAGTTTGAAGCATCGAGGTGAGTTCGGTAGGTAAGCATCGGCTGCTTGCCTTTTGATTGCTGGGGGATCACTCTGCTACCGGAGAGCGAAGCTGATGCTGTGCCCAGAGAATGCTAACCAGGGTTTCTGCATTTTGGATATGGACTTGGACTGTGGACCTTTTTTCAGTCTGATGGTTTTTACATTGTCTTTTTTGCTTGATCTTTCTTGTTGTTTTCATGTATGGGAGGGTGAGATTTGGGGGTTGATATGTCTGTTCTGTTTTTTGTTTTTTGTGTGGGCATTGGGGATTTGGGGGTCAATATGCCTGTTCTGTTTTTTGTTTTCTGTGTGGGCAGTGGGTATTTGGGGGTCTATGTTTGTGCTGCTGTTCTTGGTTTCATGGCTAACTGGAGAAGAAGGATTTCAGAGTTATATACTTCGATAATAAAATGAACCTTTGAATCTTTGACCATTATGTGGAACTGTATGGGGAAGTTAATGAGTTAATTAATTTCTTTTAAGTTCTAGTTTACTCAGCTGCAGAGAATTCTCCCCATACATATTTATTTTGGAACTCATTGAAAAATTAAATATTTATTTTTTAAGATCTGGGCTCTAAATCTTGCACCGTATTTGCTGAATAGGAGTTTTGATCAAATTTTAGATAGCATCATTAACTGATTGCTTTAGATTGCTTGGCATTTTCACATTTCCATTCCACTTAACCTCACTGTGCAAATATTTTGTGGTAAAATAATGGCAGCACAAATTTTATTTAGTGACACAGTGCTGAATAAGCCCTTCCATCCCTTCGAACCACGCTGGCCCAAAAAACCCCAACAAACCCGATTAACTCTAACCTACTCACGGGGCAATTTTCAATGACCAACTAACCTACCTTGTACGTCTTCAGACTGTGGGAGGAAACCGGAGCACCCGGAGGAAACCCACGCATTCCAAAAGGAGGATGTACAGAGACTCCTTACGGAATGTGCTAGAATTGAACTCTGAACTCTAGAATACCCCAAACTGTAATGGCGTCATGCTAAGTACTATACTACGATGGTGCTGGATGTGATTGATCACATAGTATAATTTAACCACAGTAACTGTTCATAGCAAGTCAAATTTGTGATAGTGTTAGATGTCCAAAGAGATGAACTGTTTAATTACAGAGAAGAGGCAATGTATTGTATCTGGGTGATACATACTAATTGTAAGATCTTTACAAATGCACTGGGGATATGTTGGCTAGAAACTGGATCAGATGCACGCTTTTCCTTTTGTGCGGAAAAGTCATTTTGCACATGTTCTCTTGCATGCTTAACCATTTCTAAGTTGATTAGTGACCTTTGAGAATTTGACTGAGCACCTTTCAAAATACCTATTTTGGCATGTCAGACTTCTTCCTGATGTCAGATCAGCACCTGTTTATTGGGCATGTGTCTGCATTTATTTGATGGTTAAAGTGTAAATTGCATTCGAAGGAAATCAAGAAGAATCTACCTGAAGAAGTAATTGTTCATTCGATCTGTTGCAATATGTATTTTTCAGTCTCAGATCTTTTGAAGCATTTTACAGCATTACTCCCTTTAACTTATACCAGCCTTTCTACACGAATCATTATAGATGTACACATTGTGTGACGATTATATGGTCACAATGGGTCACTTGTGGTTAGGGTTGCCAACTTTCTCACTCCCAAATAAGGGACAAAAGTAGCAGTCAAATACGGGACACCTGTGTTTACCCCGAGAAAGACTACCATGACCATGAAGCCTTGCGCGGGCACCTGTGTGTGCATGCGTGACGTGAGCATACATGACGTGCTCATGCATGTACGTGCCGATTTTTTTTTTCTTACAAATAGGTTTTGGCAATCCTGTTCAGTGAAACTACACTGTACATACATTATTTCTACTTTATATAGGCTGTATATTTATCATATCATTCCTGCTTTTTCTATATGTTAGTGTTATTTTAGGTTTTATGTGTTATTTGGTATGATTTGGTTGGTTATTTTTTGGGTCTGGGAACGCTCAAAAATTTTTCCCATATAAATTAATGGTAATTGCTTTCTCGCTTTACGCCATTTTCGCTTACAAACTGTTTCACAGGAACACAGTACCTTAGCGGGGGAAATATGGAACAAGGGCGGTCCTGTATGGGACAAACCAATTTAGCTCAATATATGGGATGTCCCAGCTAATACGGGACAGTTGGCAACCCTACTTGTGGCACAGGACAACCACTTGCAGAAGGTCACCTTATAGAGGCAGTCACACCCTCTGGAGACATTTGCAGAAGGTCACATGTAGTTCGCATGCGCCGGTCGTGCATGCAGCCTGTTACAGTCGTTCTGACCAGTGTTCGTTCTTTTTTCTTCTTTCTTTTTTCTTCTTTCTTTTTAACTTACGTTATCTTTTGTAATTTTTTTTGCACGGTAACACATTGAAGTTGCACCCTCTCTAACATGCTGGTAGAGAGAGTTTTATTTGGGTTTTTAGTGCTAGAAATAGTTACATTCCGACACGTCTCATTAGTGGGACAGTAGCATGGTAGCATTGTGTATTCCAGGGACCAGCTGATTGAGTTTATGCCAGCCGGTTTAGCGAGCAGAGCGGCAGACACCCCTGCTGAAATCTGGCGGAAAACACATGAGGATGCAGAGGGAGAATCACAAAGTTGAGGAAAGAGGACCGAGTCGAGACAACAGAGACTTATGGAGAAGAGGAGTTCGGTGGGTAATAAAATGGACGAGTTCACGGCGCTAGCCAGGAGTCAGGGAACATTTCGGGAGTGCAGTGTTATGCGTTTCACTGGAACGGGGCTACACGAGGACATACCCGATCAATACTTCTCCATGGACGGCTTCCAGACCGTTCGGGCTGACTGGAAGTGCACTGAGAGTGGTAAGCGTAAAGGAGTTAGGTGCTTACTGTTCTGGTTAACAACAGATGGATGCAATCCGGGTCATATTACGATCGAGGAACGTGTTTGTAGACCGGATATTGAACTTTTTGCTGTTGGACTTCGGCCATATTTCACCGAGATACAACACTGGGCGTCACGGGAGGTCGTTCCTGCCTGTGGCCTTTGAATTTGCAGCTCCTCCCGTGGAGGGTCAGACACCCTGAGCCAATAGGCTGGTCCTGGACTTATTTTTCATCTGGCATAGTTTGCATTTTGTTTGATTGTGGTTTTTGTATTGCTATATTTATGCTCTATTCTTGGTTGTTGTGGCTGTAACGAAACCCAGTTTCCCTCAGGATCAATAAAGTATGTCTATCTACCTATCTATGATAGTGGTAGTTACACCCTCTGAAGACATTTGACCCATTTTCATATTTTTCCTTGCCTCCATGGTAGCAGTTTCTGTAGTTGGTATGGTGGGAGGTTCTTCGTGGCTCTGTAATGGCAAGGCAGGGGTTTAAAGTGTGGAAATTCTCAGTCAGACACAAGTCTCAATTATGAGACTATGTGGAGACCTGTGGCTTAACAGAGCATACACAGATCAGCATATTCCTTACTTTTCGCTCATGTGGCCTGCAGAACTGCAGCTTTTGCCATTCGTTGTGTATTCTTGTGGGGAGAGCAAAACCATGGATATGTTGGATTTTGAATGCACCCATTCACATGCAATCCACACATTCCAGATGAGGATCTAAATCAGGGCAGATTCATCAGGCCAGATTGGAATATTTATGAGGCCTTGAGGCAAGAAGTTTTTAAACAGATCTACTTCTCTTCTGGTCATCCTGTGAAATGGGTTGCTAAAAACAGTAAGTAACGTTGTCATGGCCATTGAACAAAAGTCAGGAACCCAACACATCTGCTTTCATCGATTGGCACTTCCCTGTGCAATTACCAGGTTTGTGATTCCTGTTTCAACAAATAATGGCATCTTGAATCAGCTGATCACTGTTTACAGCTGTTTTCCCAACACTATTTGCAGCCGTTTTCCAAATGTACTCTGACAGTGGAACAAAAAGCGGCAGCAATTTCCCAGCGTTAATTTCTGCCTGAAAACCAATGCACGGAAGTTCAAGCAACACACATCAAAGTTGCTGGTGAACACAGCAGGCCAGGCAGCATCTGTAGGAAGAGGTGCAGTCGACGTTTCAGGCCGAGACCCTTCGTCAGGACTAACTGAAGGAAGAGTGAGTAAGGGATTTGAAAGTTGGAGGGGGAGGGGGAGATCCAAAATGATAGAGAAGACAGGAGGGGGAGGGATGGAGCCAAGAGCTGGACAGGTGATAGGCAAAAGGGAATATGAGAGGATCATGGGACAGGAGGTCCGGGAAGAAAGACAAGGTGAGGGGGTGACCCAGAGGATGGGCAAGAGGTATATTCAGAGGGACAGAGGGAGAAAAAGGAGAGTGAGAGAAAGAATGTGTGCATAAAAATAAGTAACAGATGGGGTACGAGGGGGAGGTGGGCATTAGCGGAAGTTAGAGAAGTCGATGTTCATGCCATCAGGTTGGAGGCTACCCAGACGGAATATAAGGTGTTGTTCCTCCAACCTGAGTGTGGCACCCCTTGCTCATCCTCTGGGTTCCCCCCATCTCCCTCCTTGTCTTTCTTCCCGGACCTCCTGTCTCATGATCCTCTCGTATCCCTCTTGCCAATCACCTGTCCAGCTCTTGGCTCCATCCCTTCCCCTCCTGTCTTCTCCTATCATTTTGGATCTCCCCCTCCCCCTCCAACTTTCAAATCCCTTACTCACTCTTCCTTCAGTTCGTCCTGACGAAGGGTCTCGGCCTGAAACGTCGACTGTACCTCTTCCTGGAGATGCTGCCTGGCCTGCTGCGTTCACCAGCAACTTTGATGTATGTTGCTAGAATTTCCAGCATCTGCAGAATTCCTGTTGTTTGCGGGGTAGTTCAGTACAGGACCAGTAGTTCCATTCACTTTTATTTTCTTAAATCGACTTAATTTAGTTGCATATTTTAAATTGTTTTTAAGTGCTGTTAAATACATGACTTTGTTTAACAATGAAATTTAATCTTTATAATTTTGAAATTCTTTGAACAATGAGACATTTGACAATAGGCTAAGCCAAGGACCGAAACTTTTGTCTCTTGTATTATGGGTAAGGTTTGACCTAATGTCATTGCCACTTCCCATAGTGCCATTTTTCTGTGCAACCTAGAGAATTGGTCTGGTTCTTTTTTGTGTGGTGGTGGGGGTAGTTGCTGTCGAATTTCTTGAAAAGGTAAATTTAAATTTAGCACATTTAAGTAGGAATAGTGCACCAGTGGTAGGCATTTTTGGGGCCATTGTTAATGTTTGAATGAAACAGAAATATTTTTTGTATTCCCATGTCCAGTGTGGTATATGTTCACCAAAAGCATGTACAGAAGCAATTTTGCATTAGAAAGTGAAATTATTGAAATCCTGGGAAGTTATGGCGTTTCAATAATTAGTTCAGTGTTAGAGGGTTTATTATTTAATGCACAAGGATAAACATTTTATGTTTTTCTGGAAATGGATGAAATCAGTAACTGCGTTCACAGAATCAGAATCAGATTTAATATCACCGGCATATATCTTGAGATTTTTTGTTATGCGGCAGCAGTGCATTGCAATACATAATAATAAAACTGAATTACAGTAAATATATGTAGTTGAACTAAATTAGTGCAAAAAAAAGTAGTGAGGTAATGTACATGAGTTCAATGTCCATTCAGTAATCTGATAGCGGAGGAAGAAGCTGCTCTTGAATTGTTGAATGTGTGCAGCGAGGCATATTTATGGATGTTACTGTTGAGTGGCGAGAGATTACCATTGTTTTGGATTCAGGCTATGCCTGTGGGCTTTTTCTTCTCCTCTTCCCAACTGTGGAATCAATCAGAATGATCAATGTGCTCATTCCCTTCACACCTGCAACCTTTGCCACTAAGCCTCTATGCTGAATGACTATGACATCCCAAAAGCGTAGACTCCCCTCTTGTGCTAACTGGCGATGATTTATGACTACAGCAATTTTTTGTTGTTACTATTAGCCCAATTTAATTTCTGGCACAAAATAGAGGTATTAATGTGTAACCGAGGCTGGTTATGGTGGGTTCAGGTGGCTTATTCTGTAAGAAAGATCCATACGGAGTTAAAATGTGTCACATAATGACAGGAACTATTAAATCTGTGTGTTTCAAGTAAACCAGCAGATAACCTTTTTGTTAATCATCCTTTCATGTTAATTGTGTTTGCTCAAGTACTGATTTGACTGTTCAATAAATCTTTCCAATAGCAAGCACAATATTTGTGTAACTAAGCCTTTAAATTCACTTTGTAATATTGATAGAGCATTATAATTTTTATGTGAACTTTGAGTATTATTAGTACATAGATTTTTGTTTGTTTTTAGTGTGCTTATATCAGGATGAAGAAAAATAAAAATATTCAATACTCCCCTAAATTTAAAGAAATTCTTTACTTTCCCCAATATTTATGCCTTAACCTGTTAAGATGCAAAGCTACATTATGAAAATGGAGTTTCAAACAAAATTACTGGAAATGCACAATAAATTCATTAAAATCTGATAAGCTGTGATTAATGTTTTTGATAGGACCTTTCATGAGGTAAAAAAAACAAAGATTCCATAAGACTGACACATTAGAACAGTCAAAGTTGCTGTTGTGTGCTGATAAGGGTGAAGCCTTGGGTTGTGAACCATAAAATATCTAGTCAATACCAATTCAGCGTTTCAAATTCGGGCACATAATGCAAATAGTGGGTATAAATATTTCTCCATTTACACAGAAACGAATTGTACTCTGGATATCCCATACTGCTGAAGGAGAGATAGTGCAAGTGACACTGCGGTATTCCACGTCAAATTGAGGAGCGCTGCCAGCAGCAATATTGTCAAACATTGAACAAGAATGACAGCAACACTGAGCAGGCTAATTCTACAGACTTGATACTTTTCCATTCTGTCAGAAGCACTAAACATTATGGATATACTGTATTCTTGTGTTGATGTGATCATATTAGTTTAGGTATCTAAACGGGCAGTTGATGAGGGAGAAGTGAGAGACGGGATGCTCTGGGTTTACTTTTTAAGCTCTTGGATGTGTAACTGTTGTGAACAAAATGACAAGTGTCTTGAAACAATAGTGAAGTGATAATGAAGCAGTTCTTTAAATAGTTCTCATGATTGGATTCCTGAATTTTATAAATGGATGTCGTCTTCTGCCACCATTTGATGTCCAGGTGTCCACAAGTTGTCCAGGTACTACCAGGTACAGAGAGTAGAAAATCTAAAGAATTCTTTGCCATAGATGGCTGTGGAGGCCAAGTCATTGGGTATATTTAAAGTGGAGGTTGATAGGTTCTTGATTAATCTGTGTGTCAAAGGTTACGGGGAGAAAACAGGAGAATGGGAGTGAGAGGGATAATAAATCAGCCATTATGGAATGGTAGGACAGTTAGATGGATCGAATGGCCGAATTCCACTCCCCTGACTAATGATCTTATCAATGTAAGGATGACACCAATTTCAGTTGAAGTTAGGGATGGAATGAGATGCACACCAGCTCTGCAGAGTTTACAGGCTGTTACTCCCTACAAAATCAAATCTAGTCTCATGAATGGACGTGATACTTCACTCCCAGATGAGTTCAATGCTTATATGTTCGCATTGAAAGGGCAAATAAAACTACACCTGTGTAAATCTCTGCCATGCCTGGTGACCCTGTAATCTCTGTCTGAGGCCAAAATCAGAACATCTTTCAAGAGGGTGGACCCTCACAAGGTGTCAGATCTGGATGGTGTATCTGGTGGGAAAACCTGAACTGGCAGGAGCATTTGAGGACATCCTCAATCTCTCACTGCTTCCCACCTACTTCAAAAGGGCAACAATAATATTGCTGCCCAAGAAGTCCTGGATCTGTTACAATTTGCCTATTGCCACAATAGGTCTACGGTGGATGTAATCTCACTGGCTCTCCACATGGCCTTGGATCACGGGGACAATAATAATACCTGCGTCAGGCTGCTGTTTATCGATTAAAGCTCAGCGTTCAACACAATCATACTCTCAGTACTAATCAAAAAGCTTCAAAACCGGGGCTTCTGAAACCTTGCAACTGGATCCTTGACTTCCTCACCAGGAAACCCCAGTCAGTGCGAATCAGAAATAACATCTCCTTGCTGATAGTCAACACTGGCCACCTCAAAGATCTCTGTTTAGCCTACTGGTCTACTCTCTACACCCATGACTGGGTGGCTAGGCACACCTTAAACACCATCGATAGATTTGCCAATGACACAACTATGGTTGGCAGAATTTTAGATGCTGGAAAGCAGGCATAAAGGAGCAAGATAGTTCCAGCTGGTTGAGTGGTGTTGCAACAACAATCTTTCCTCCCACAGGCCAAAGGTGTACCAGTGGTAAGTTAATTAGTCATGGTAAATTGACCTGTGATTAGGCTAGTGTTAAATTGAAGGTGAGAAGTCCCTACACCAGGCTGCCTCCCAATAAATAAATTGATTTGAACATTGTGATAAACATTCACGTATTTGTTTCTGCAGGACTGTTTTTGCCACAGCACTTTTCTTTTGATCTTAGATTTGTCCGCTTGTCTCAAGCAAATACCTTTTAGAGAAACGTGTACCTATTGGTTGCACTATTTTACTTGTCTGTAGGGCTTCCAAGGAACCTTGAAGCTTACAGGACAATAACAATATGTTTGAGTCAATCCCATTTATTGGTGATGAGTCTGTCAATTCAATATTGAACTGAAGTTCAAACTTCATATCTATCAGCAAATTTGTTTTTTCAGCTGGACAGTGCTGCTGCATTCCCGTTGATGCTGAAGTACTCACGCACATTATCACCTGATTTATTAACACCAGTAAACATCCTCTGATTGGCCAGTGGGCCTGTCCAGAACCCTGGTCTATTCTCCTGCCTTTCCGGTGTATTGCAGCACAATAGAACACATCCTATTGAGATGCATCACACCTTGGTGTGGCAACTGCTTTGTCCATGGCACAGCTCAGCACACCATAGTCTCTGTCTATACTTCTCAATGCCTCAGCGTAATCAAAGATCTCACCCAGCCCAACCATTCTCTCCCCTCCCTTCCTATATGGCAGAAGATATAGAAGACTAAATGGACTTGCCACTGGGCTCAAGGCAGGTTCTACCCCACTGTTAGAAGATTATTGAATAGTTTCCTCGTACTATAAAACAGATCCTTGACCCGACAATCTACCTTGTTACCATCTTGCACCTTATTATCTATCTTCACTGCATCTTTTCTGCAGCTGTTATACCTTATTCTTCATTCTGTTATTTTTTTAACCTTGTACTATCTTAATGGTCTGTATGAACAGATTTCAAGAGAACTTTCACTGTATTTTGATACCTATGATAATCCAATTCCATTTTCAATTTTTTGCCTGTAGTTTGCTAGTCTGGATGTAGAAGGTTAATCTGCTATAAGGCTGTGAGACAGGAGCAGAATTAGGCCAGTCAGCCCATCGAATCTGCTCCACCATTCTATCATGGCAGATTTATTATCCCCTCAACCCTCTTCACTTACCTTCTCCCCATAACCTTTATCACCCTTACTAATCAAGAGCTTATCAACCTCCACTTTAAATACACTTAATGACCTGATGGCGAATTCCATAGATTCACTACCCTCTGGCTAATGAAATTACTCCTTATTTCTGTTCTAAAGGAACGTTGCCCTATTCTGAGGCTCTGCCTTCTAGTCCTAGATTCCCACACTGTAAGAAACATCCTCTCCACATCCACTCAGTCCATGAGATGACCTCTCATTCTTCTAAGCGCCAGTGAATAGAGGCCCAGACCCATCAAGTTCTCCTTGTATGTTAACCTTTTCGTTCTCAGGGTAATTTTTCTGAACATCTTTGAACCCCCTCCAATGTCAGTACATTCTTTCTTAGACATGGGCCCGGAACTGCTCGCAATACTCCCAAGCTTATAAATCTCAGCATTACATCCTTGCCTTTATATTCTAGTCCTCTTGAAATAGACGTTAACAATGCATTTGCCTTCCTCTACACAGACTCAGTCTGCAAGTTACAGAAGCCCGAAGGCACACACTCAGCAATTCGGGACAGCTTCCTCCCCTCTGCCGACTGTCCAACCCCTAAACGGACATTGAACCCATGAACACCACCTCACTTTTTGTTAATGTATATTATGTCTATCTTTGCACTATTTTAATCTACTCAGTATACATATATGCTTACTCTAATTGATTTGCTTATTTATTTATTTTTTCTTTCTATGTATTGCATTGTTCTGCTACCACTAAGTTAACAAATTTCATGACACATGGCACTGATATTAAATCTGATTCTTCCTTTTTTAAAGAAAGAGGCTTCCCTTCCTCCACTATCAACTCTGCTCTTAAACGCATCTCCCCCATTTCATGTACATCTGCTCTCACTCCATCCTCCCGCTACCCCACTAGGAATAGGGTTCCCCTGGTCCTCACCTACCACCCCACCAGCCTCCGGGTCCAACATATTATTCTCCGTAACTTCCGCCACCTCCAACGGGATCCCACCACTAAGCACATCTTTCCCTCCACCCCCCCCCCCGCATTCCGCAGGGATCGCTCCCTACGCGACTCCCTTGTCCATTCGTCCCCCCCATCCCTCCCCACTGATCTCCCTCCTGGCACTTATCCGTGTAAGCAGAACAAGTGCTACACATGCCCTTACACTTCCTCCCTTACCACCATTCAGGGCCCCAAACAGTCCTTCCAGGTGAGGCAACACTTCACCTGTGAGTCGGCTGGGGTGATATACTGCGTCCGGTGCTCCCGATGTGGCCTTTTATATATTGGCGAGACCTGACGCAGACTGGGAGACCGCTTTGCTTGAACACCTATGCTCTGTCTGCCAGAGAAAGCAGGATCTCCCAGTGGCCACACATTTTAATTCCACATCCCATTCCCATTCTGACATGTCTATCCATGGCCTCCTCTACTGTAAAGATGAAGCCACACTCAGGCTGGAGGAACAACACCTTATATTCTGTCTGGGTAGCCTCCAACCTGATGGCATGAACATCGACTTCTCTAACTTCCGCTAATGCCCCACCTCCCCCTCGTACCCCATCTGTTACTTATTTTTATACACACATTCTTTCTCTCACTCCTTTTTCTCCCTCTGTCCCTCTGAATATACCTCTTGCCCATCCTCTGGGTCCCCCCCGCCTCCTTGTCTTTCTTCCCGGACCTCCTGTCCCATGATCCTCTCATATCCCCTTTGCCTATCACCTGTCCAGTTCTTGGCTCCATCCCTCCCCCTCCTGTCTTCTCCTATCATTTTGGATCTCCCCCTCCCCCTGCAACTTTCAAATCCCTTACTCACTCTTCCTTCAGTTAGTCCTGACGAAGGGTCTCAGCCTGAAACGTCGACTGCACCTCTTCCTAGAGATGCTGCCTGGCCTGCTGCGTTCACCAGCAACTTTGATGTGTGTTGCTTGAATTTCCAGCATCTGCAGAATTCCTGTTGTTTGTGTTTTTAAATCTGATTCTGATCTTTTTGGGAATCCTGCCATCTAGTACTAATCTAGTCCTTTCACAATGCATGCTATGCTGCTGTCCCTTTACATCCTTGAGCTGAGCAGTGCTGCAGTCAAATGCCTTTGACATCCAGTGGTCCCATGCCCCTGCATTACTGGCTAATGTCACTGAGATTCATTTCAAAATTAAAACTAAAAATATTATTTTGAAATGTAACTAAAAAAGCTTAAAACATATCAATCATATTTAACTTGTGTACTTTATAAAGAAAGTTTCCTTCCCTTCGCCTGTTAATTTGACCAACTGAGTTAGCAGTAATCAAATGGTTCTTCGATTGTGATCAGACCCGGGTTGGTGCATGATCCTTTGCTTAAGACTGGGCTCTTGAACAGGCAGATTCTGGTTCAACATTAGTATTGAATGATGCTCATTAGCTTCCATGTAAAAGATGTACTAATATTTTTTCTATAATAATTATACAAATGTTCACAATTATTTATTTATTGAGATGCACCATGCAACAGGTCCTCCTGGCCCTTCAAGCTGCACCACCCGGCAATCCCCTGACCTAACCTGAGCCTAATCACCGGATAATTTATAGTGACCAATTGATCTACCAATGGGTACACCTTTAGACTGTGGGGAGGAAACTGGAACATGTATAAACTGCTCACAGACAGTGGCAGCCACCTGTACTGTAAAGCATTGTGCTAAGCACTGCACTATCATGCTACATAATGTAAATTGTACAGTGGGTGTGTGGTTATTTGATCAGTCTGTCTGTATGCCCTGGCAAGCTGTGACTGTGTTGCAGTGAGGAGATGTTAACCTATGGTTTGATATGGCTGTGTACACATTATGTTCATTTGAAATCAGTGATTTACACATACAAGTGGAATGTTTGGTTGCTCCCTAAAGGAGGCGGTTTGAAATCAGGCTGACTGAGGTGGCTCTGTTCTTTTTATAATTAATTGTTTACAGACTCTGGTTAGGCGAGGGTTGAAACAGATGGTGAATATTGTTCAAATATAGGCTGGTTTAAATGGGGGTGGAGGGGTGGGAAAGACAGTTATCATCATACCAGATCTTGTGACCCTCAGATTGATAAGCACCATGCTTTAGCTCGCAAGGTTGTGTTGGTTTAATGTTAAATGTGGAAATGTAATCAAATTGGCATGTAAATGTGGTTGATGACATCAGTGCAGCTTCTAGACTGGATGAAGTATTTAATGTAAGTATAGGGCATTGGGGTAGATTACATTGGGATTTGGTTTTGTGGGATTGAATCAAAATTTCTATAAAATTCTTTTGCATTTTGCAACTTTAGTGTGTTGTCAAGTTTATCACTTTGACAAATTATCATATGCAATTTAAGTAATTAACTTCTAAGTTGCATCAGTGAAAACATGTATTCTGTGGTTTATAACCCACAGCAACATCCTTTTATTAGACAAAAGTAAAATAAATAGAAACGACACAGTTAGGTGGTCAATATAACAAATCTTTTAAGGACACTTTAAAAATGCGGGACAGAACAATATGGGAAATGTTGCTACAATTTCACCACCATAGTGATGTTACACTAAACAATGAAGTTCTGTTCTGTCACGAGAGAATGTTTTCGGTGCCTTGTCCTCTCGTACTACAGGTGGAGGAGCAATGCACCTGAAATAGCCTTTCTGGTGAGTCTACACCTGAGCACAATCCATTGATTGAATGGATGGATGTCAGTAGAGGCAGTTTAAATATGAACCGTTAAGACAGATGGTGATCTGAATGGAAGAAGGGAAGCTGTGCTGAGGTCTGGGTGGTCCTGATACAACACTTGCTGAGAAGAAGGACTTGACTTCAGTCAGCTTTTTAGGGAGGTGAATGCTATGTTGACCTTGGGGGCAAACAGTCAACGTTTCAGGTTGAAACCCTTCACCAGTTGTGCAGTTTTGGTGTCTTCTGTGCGGAAGGATGTTCCTGCTATCGAGGGAGTGCAAGAAAGATTTGCTGGGTTGATTCTGGGTTGGCAGGACTGATATCTGTGCAGTGATTTGTTGATTGGGTATCTATTCACTGCAGTGCAGATGACTGAGAGTGGATCTCATGAAACCCCATTCGTTTCTAACAGGACGAGTATGCAGATATAGGAAAGTAATACTGCTTCTAGAATGCAGAAGCGGGAATCATAGTCTCAGGTTTCTGTGTATGTCTTTTAGAGAACTGAGAACAGAAGAAATGTGTTTACCCAGAGAGTGGTAAACTAATGGAATTCTCATCATTTTATATATATTCAAGAAAGAGGTAGATGTATTTCCCACTGTCTTAGTGATCAATGGTTATGGAGTGAAGGTGAGATCAGAGTGTTGAAGTGGATAATTACTAGGAGCTAAATTCTTCTCTTGTATTGGTACTATAGAAGATAACATTCTAAGCCATTGAACCATCAGTTCAGCACATTGCAGAAACTGGGGTTTGAGGTGGTAATGAGAATAAAATACCAGTTCTGTGTAACATTGATGACAACTTGTGGCATCCAGGCAAGTGCAAACCACTTCCACCGCTAGCACGCAGAGCGGCCGTAATGTGTACCATCTATAAGCTGCAGTTACTCCTCAACCCATTCCAACAGCACCTTGTAAACCAAAAGCCCCAACACCATAGAGGACAAGAGCAGCTGGGTCATGGGAGCACCACCACATGCAGGTTCCCTTCAGTTTTCACACCATCCTATTTGGAAAGAAATTACTATATTATTGCCACACAAAATGCTGGAGGAACTCAGCAGGCCAGGCAGCATCTATGGAGAAGAGTACAGTCGATGTTTCGGGCTAAGACCAGTCCTGCTGAAAAGTTTAGGCCTGAAATGCCAACTGTATTCTTTTCCTAGATGCTGCCTGGCCTGCTGAGTTCCTTCAGCATTTTGTGCATGTTGGTTGGATTTCCAGCATTGCAGATTTTCTCTTGTTTGGGATCATATTATTGGAAGCCCCTACCCAATAAGATTGTAGGAACACCATTACTGGGAGGACTGCGGAAATTCCAGAGGGCATCTTCTACTACGGCAGTGGGCAGTACCTTTGGACCCTGCCGGCAGAGCCCAGGTCCTGAAAGTTGACTTGTAGTAAAAGTCAGAAATCCAACAGTTCCTGCAGCTTCTTTTGGTCCTGTGCAGTAGCCCCTCCATACCAGACAGTGATGCAGCCTGTCAGAATGCTCTCCATGGCACAACTATAGAAGTTTTTGAGTGTATTTGTTGACATACCAAATCTCTTCAAACTCCTAATGAAGTATAGCCACTGTCTTGCCTTCTTTATAACTGCATCAATATTTTGGGACCAGGCTACATCCTCAGAGATCTTGATAGGCAGGAACTTGAAACTGCTCACTCCCTCCACTTCTGATCCCTCTATGAGGATTAGTATGTGTTCCTTTGTCTTACCCTTTCTGAAGTCCACAATCAGCTCTTTCGTCTTACTAATGTTGAGTGCCAGGTTGTTACTGCGACACCACTCCACTAGTTGGAATATCTCTCTCGTCACCATCTGAGATTCTACTAACAATGGTTGTATCATCAGTAAATTTGTAGATGGCATTTGAGCTATGCCTAGCCATACAGTCATGTGTTTATAGAGAGTAGAACAGTGGGCTGAGCACACACCCCTGAGGTATGCCAGTGTTGATCGTCAGCGAGGAGGATATGTTATCACCAATCTGCACAGTCTGGTCTTCTGGTTAGGAAGTCCAGGATCCAATTGTGGAGGAAAGTACAGAGGCCCAAGTTCTGCAACTTCTCAATCAGAATTATGGGAATGATGGTATTAAATGCTGAGCTATAGTCGATGGACAGCATCCTGACATAGGTGTTTGTGTTGTCAAGATGGTCTAAAGCCGTGTGGAGAGCCATTGAGATTGCGTCTGCCATTGACCTATTGTGGTGATATGCAAATTGTAATGGGTTATGACCAACCTCTCAAAGTATTTCATCACTGTTGATGTGAGTGCTACCAGCCGACAGTCATTAAGGCAGCTCACATTATTATTCTTTTTAGGCACTGGTATAATTATTGCCTTTTTGAAGCAAGTAGGAACTTCTACCCATAGCAGTGAGAGGTTGAAAATGTCCTTGAATACTCCCGCCATAAAAATTACTATGATTGCACATTTAGACGGAGATGTAATGTAAAGATTTTTACTCATGTATATGAAAGATGTAAGAAATAAAGTCAATTCAATTCAGTTGGTTGGCACAGGGGTTTTCAGAGCCTTACCAGGTACTCCATCGGGACTTTTCCACCTTGTGAGGGTTCATTCTCTTTAAAGACAGCCTAACATCAGCCTCTGAGACAGAGATCACAGGATCATCAGGTGCAGCAGGGATTTTCACAGCTGTAGTTATATTCTCCCTTTCAAAGTGGGCATGGAAGGCGTTGAGTTCATCCAGTAGTGAAGCATCGCTGCCATTCATGCTACTGGGTTTTGCTTTGTAGGAAGTAATGTCTTGCAAACCCTGCCAGAGTTGTCGTACACCGAACCTTGTTTGAAGTTGTCTCTTCGCTCTTGAAATAGTCCTCTGCAAGTCATACACATCAAAGTTGCTGGTGAACGCAGCAGGCCAGGCAGCATCTCTAGGAAGAGGTACAGTCGACGTTTCAGGCCGAGACCCTTCGTCAGGACTAACTGAAGGAAGAGTTAGTAAGAGATTTGAAAGTGGGAGGGGGAGATCCAAAATGATAGGAGAAGACAGGAGGGGGAGGGATGGAGCCAAGAACTGGACAGGTGATTGGCAAAGGGGGGTATGAGAGGATCATGGGACAGGAGGTCCGGGGAGAAAGACAAGGGGGGTGGGAACCAGAGGAAGGGCAAGGGGTATATTCAGAGGGACAGAGGGAGAAAAAAGGAGAGTGAGAGAAAGAATGTGTGCATAAAAATAAATAACGGACGGGGTACGAGGGGGAGGTGGGGCATTAGCAGAAGTTAGAGAAGTCGATGTTCATGCCATCAGGTTGGAAGCTACCCAGACGGAATATAAGGTGTTGTTCCACCAACCTGAGTGTGGCTTCATCTCCCCCTCCCCCTCCCCCTCCCACTTTCAAATCTCTTACTAACTCTTCCTTCAGTTAGTCCTGACGAAGGGTCTCAGCCTGAAACGTCGACTGTACCTCTTCCTAGAGATGCTGCCTGGCCTGCTGCGTTCACCAGCAACTTTGTGTGTTGCAGGACATAAACTCAACTTGTTTATGGGAACACACACTGGAGACGTGATCCACCGTTGCTGATCTTGGTACATGAAGACCAAGAAGGATGCCACTTTAATGGGGACATTGCAGAGTTTCTGGTGCAGGCAAGCATAACGCAGGCATAATAATTTTTAGAAGTGTAGTTCTCTTCTGATAACTCGGTAGACAAACTTATTGAAATAGGTGCCATTTATGAGCTCTTAGCAGTCAAAGAAATGCAAGTAAATAGAACTCAGAGGTCTAACTGAAGGAGTAGCTCATCAGGAGGATGAGAGGTGATCTGATTGAGGTGTATAAGTTGATGAGGGGCATTGATCGTGTGGATAGTCAGAGGCTTTTTCCCAGAGCTGAAATGACTAACATGAGAGGGCATATTTTAAGATGCTTGGAAATAGGGGATGTCAGGGGTAAGCTTTCACACAGAGTGGTGGGTGTGTGGAATGCACTGCCGATGACAGTGGAGGAGGTGGATGCAATAGGGTCTTTTAAGAGCTTGTTAGATAGGTATATGGAACTTAGAAGAATAGAGGGCTATGCGCTAGGGAAATTCTAGGCAGTTTCTAGAGTAGGTTCCATGGTCAGCACAACATTGTGGGCTGAAGGGCCTGTAATGTGCTGTAGATTTCTATGTCCTATGACTGAGGCAAGGGAACAGGGGCTCTATATAGACGTGAGCACTCCCAGAGAGAAGCACCAACAACTGTACACTGAGGATGTCACCTCGACTGATGATGAAATGTCTGCAAGCTCACTGCCGAGCTTGGCAAACACGGCAACATCAGCAGATCTGTACTATCAATTCCTCAAATCTACATATTTTTTGATTTATTGCTGTTCTACAAGCTTTCAATAGCAGTTTGATATAAACAGATTTCAGGAATAAATTCATCATTGTACATCTCTTTATGTGAAAGTTTTTGGTATTATTTAATACTTCTCAGAAATACCTTTATGAACAACAAAATTGACATTTGTCAACATCCCAGTGCTGAATCTAATGCTTGCTCAGCTCGTGTGTTGACTTCAGCTTCTCTGAGGTTTTGGATACAGTACGTGCTATACTGTGCCAAGATACGACATGGTGCGTGATGATGATGCGATGCTGTGCAAACAATGTTGGCCTTGAGAGACAAATGAGAACTGAATCCATTTACAAACAAGTGAAAATCTGCAGATGCTGAAAATACAAGCAACACGCACAAAATGCTGGAGAAATTCAGCAAGCCAGGCAGCATCTATGGGAGGGGGGGGAGGGAAGAAAAAAGACTACAGTTGACATTTTGGGCAAAGACCCTTTGGCAGGACTGGAGGAAAAAAAGATGAGTAGATTTAAAAGCTGGGGGGGAGGGGGGAGAGAAATACAAGGTGATAGGTGAAATCGGGAGGTGGAGGGGTGAAGTAAAGAGCTGGGAAGTTGAATGGTGAAAGAGATACAGGGCTGGAGAAGGGGGAATCTGATAGGAGAGGACAGAAGGCCATGGGAGAAGGAAAAGGGGGAGGAGCACCAGAGGGAGGCGATGGTCAGGTGAGGGAGGGGAAAGGGGATGGGAATGGTGGGGGTGGGAGGCCATTACTGGAAGTTCAAGAAATTGATGTTCATGCCATCAGGTTGAAGGCTACCCAGACAGGATGTAAGGTGTTGTTCCTCCAACATGAGTTTGGTCTCATCGCAACAGTAGAGGAGGCCAGGGATTGATATGGGAATGGGAAGTGGAATAAAATCAGTGGCCACTGGGAGATCCTGCTTCTTCTGATGGATGGAAAGTAGGTATGTAGGTGCTCGGTGAAACAGTCTCCCAATCTACGTCGGGTCTCACCGATATACAGGAGGCCACCCTGTGAGCACCGGACACACTGTATGATCCCAACAGACTTGCAGGTGAAGTATCACCTCGCCTGGAAGGACTGTTTAGTGCCTTAAGTGGCAGTGAGGGAGGGTTTTGCGGGGTTGGGTGCAGAGAGGGAGGGGTTTGCGGGGGCGGGTGCAGTGAGGGAGGGGTTTTGCATGGCCGGGTGCAGAGAGGGAGGGGGTTTTGTGTGGCCGGGTGCAGAGAGGGAGGGGGCTTGTGTGGCCGGGTGCAGAGAGGGAGGGGGCTTGCATGGCCAGGTGCAGAGAGGGAGGGGGCTTGCGGGGGGCAGGTGCAGAGAGGGAGGGGGTTTGCGTGGCTGGGTACAGAGAGGGAGGGAGTTTGCCGGGGCGGGTGCAGTGAAGGAGGGGGTCTGCAGGTGCAGAGAGGGAGGGGTTTTGCGGGGAGGGTGGGTGCAGTGAGTGACGGTTTTGTGGTCAGGTGCAGCACTTGTTTCATTGAATCCATTTGCTGGAATTGCTTTGCTTTGAGTTATTCTAACCTGTCTGCTTTCTCCTCTAATTCAGGCCAGAAATGTTCATTCGATCATCTGTCTAGTTGGTCAATCCTGTCAGTCTGCTCATAAACCTGTTGTAGCTGAGTTGCGAGAGCAATCTCTAATAGAAGAATCCTTGTCTAGAAGCTGCACTGTGAAATCTCAATTTGGCTATACTAATGTCAGACCAATAAATAATCTGGACAGTGTCAGAAATTATATCTTGCTTTGACAAACAATATTTAATTCTGTAATTAAACTGTGATGTTTAATGTGCCATCTTTTCATCTTGGAATCTGTCATTTATGGAATTGTTTCTCTGGAACCCAGAAATGCCAATAAACAGTTTGTGATTCTGACTGGGGAGAAAAGGAGTCGTCCTAGTGAGATCCAGTGGAATTTCTTCACATCATTGTTTTCGATGCGAAGTTTCCTTCAACAAGGATATCCACAACATGATGACAACACCAAATTCTTGAAGCATCACTTGCTAGTTTTTGGGTTCACAGTGTGTCCCAGTGATCCCGGAGCAAATCTGAATTGTGTGTACTGTCATCATACAGCTCTTTGTGTGTACCATCAATGGAGGCACAGTTTGTGTCCAATTCTACTTTTTCTTGTTTTTAGGAAATCAGTACAACAGTGCAAGGTGAAGAAAGATAATATTGAATCATTGCCAGGAAAGAGAAAGAACTCTCTGGATGCTTGTCTATCAGGACAGCATGAACTTTGTATTTAACAGATTGCATCCCATTTACATTTAGCTCCAGATTGAGTTACACCACCTCTGACTTTACAAAAGCACAGCTGCATTGCTTCCATTTCAGTATTGAAGAGCACGGGAGATCTTTGGTGGGAATCTGACTCTCTGCAACAATTACATGTGCGGTGTAATCCTTTACAGGTTTTAGTTGTGAGGTACATTTGACTGCCATTATGCACATTCAGCGCTACACAAAGGCATGCAACAAATGAAAGTGAATCCTGACAGATCCTAGGGGGTAGTAAAGAATATTGTACTTAATTATTATTTTTAAAGCTATCTTGTAACCACAGCAAAATCTGTCGTAGATTATGTGACCATCAATTGCTATGTGTCAACTTGATCGTACACCTCTTGTTCCAAATTTTCAAGTTCTTCTTTCACTTAGTTCTTGGAAGAGTAAGGAGCTGTGTTTGACATCTGTGCTAATCTGCATATGTGACAATGATCGGTATTTTTAAAGCGTCATCATATTTGGACAGTGTTTCTCTGACAATGTTTGTCAAAAGGACATTGGTGTATCCGTGTCACTGCTCAATAGGTAATTCCAGTTTTGTAAACCCATCATTGCTTAAAGGAAGCAGACTTACAGCAGACTCCTCCATGACTGTTTGCCCAGACCGTCAGAGCACACCACACATTGACATAGAGAAGGGGGTGGTGCACATGCTCTTGTCTATATCAACAGTGTGGAGGTTGAGAGGTTAAGCACTTCATGTCTCTTAAGAGTGAACGTCAGTAAATGCCTGTCCTAGTCTGTTCATGTGGATGCTGTGGTCAAGAGAGGGGCGTCCATTTCGAATGGAGATGAGGAGGAATTTCTTTTGCTAGAGCGTGGTGAGTCTGTGGAATACATTTCCACAAGCAGCTGTGGAGGTCACATCATTGCGTATATTTAAGGCAGAGGTTGATAGATTCTTGATTAGTCAGAGCAGGAAGGGACACATGGGTGATTGGAGTTGAGCGAAATGTATCAGCCATAATGAAATGATGGAGCAGACTTGATGGACCAAATGGTCTAATTCTGCTCCTATACCTTATGGTCTAAGAAATCTCACCAATGTTTCTGCTTCCTTATGAGGTTAACGAAATGTGGCATTTCCTTATAGACCTTCAACAAGTTTATCGAAGCATGATAGAAAACATCCTATCTGGGTGTGCCATGGCAACTGCATGCCCATAACCACGAGAGACTGCAGCAAGCTTTGCATACAGCTCAGCACATCACTGTCTCCATGGACTCTGTCTGCTCTTTTCACTGCCTTAGCAGAGTAGCTAGTATAATCAAAGACCCCACCCTCCCCTCCCCTCCCCTGAGGTTCTCTCATTCCTTGGGTAGAAAATACAGAAAGCTAAAAGCACATGCCACCAAACTCAAGGACAGCTTCTGCCCTGCTCTTCTAATTTGAGATAAAAGAGACTCTTGAGGTCACCATCTACCTCATTATCATCTTGCATTTTATTGTTTCCCTGCACTGCACTTTTTCTGTAGCTATTACATTATATTCTGCATTCTGTTATTCATTTGCCTTGTAATGATCTGATCTGTATGAACTGTGTGCAAGACAAACTTTTTGCTATCTCAGTAAATGTGACAATAATAGATCAATTCCAATTCCAAATATGCTGTCAAGACAGGAGTTAAATTCACTTGATATCAGTGTGAATCAGGTCTCATGAATTTAAACAGCAACTTGTTGTTTTCTTGTCGAACTTATAAATACTGCCAATGAAAGGTAGTGAATGACCAGATGCTAAGTGTAGGGTTGGGGTGGTGTAAGGATAGAATGTGGGGAGAAGAAGAAAGGAATACAACAGTTTGAAATCGGAGATGGAAGAATATGTACAATAGGAAAGGAGGCAAAAAGGTGTAAAAATAACATGGAAGCTGCCAGTGTGTGAAGATTAGGATAGAAATGGAGAGAAGACAAAGGAAGGAGGTTGAGAGGTTCAGGACTGTGCAAAACTCTTAGGTATGTATGTATATATATATATATGTGTGTGTGTGTGTGTGTATATATATATATAATAAAATCTCTCCCTCTCCCTCTCCCTCGTGCCTAAGACCTTTGCACAGTACTGTATGCTAATGTTATTGGTTGGCAGAAAGGATAGCAAATGCTCTCAGTAAGAAATACAGGCAAGTAAAGGGCAGGTTTGAATTTCATTCTAGCGAAAGGAAGGATTGTTCAGTGTTTAAAGGGCTTTGTGCGTGGACAAGAGGCTGAATGAAAGCCTATAGACTTTAGCAAAGTACTGTTCAGATCAGATTGACCTGAAATTGTACCTTATTTTCTGAAAAGGCTACAACAGAGGAATAAAGTGCCTCTTGTGCAGTGATTGCAAGTGCAAAGAGAAATGACCAAGAACATGTTCAGGATCTAAGTACAATCAAAACCCATTGAGATTCTGGGGTTACTGAGAGATTCATTTATGGTGCAGAAATAAGTGAGTTGCAAATTCTCCCAAGGAACTGGAGAGTCAAATGAGACTGATTCAAATGTATTACCTGGGGAAACAGGCAGGTGAGGGCTTATGAACTTGGAATGTGAATAAAAAAAGTTAATTTTCAACAAATGTTCTCACCTGATTACTTGCCTTAAGGGATCAAAAGCCATTGATTTTTCAGAATAGTGGGAATTTTGCTGCTTCACAGGGTCACCCACACTTAGAACTTGGAACTACAGAGCACGTAAAAAGTTTCTTGAATGATCCAACATCACAGGTAGTCATATTAGTAGAAAAATCCTATTGGAAATACGATGGGAAAGATGGACAGCTGGAAGGGACCAGATGTGAGTACAGTAAACATAGCAGAAAGTGCAGCAGGGACTCAGTTGGTTGTCAGTTAAATAGCTTACCAGAAGTTTCTTCTGTTGACTGTAAGTTCAACTTCAACAATATTTTGTCTTTATCTGCAATAGGTGTTTTCACAAATTGAACAATATTGCAATAATGTTAAAAAAAAATTCTCAGCGAAATATTTATGTCTAAGGAAAATGAAATGAAACATTTGATAAAAAAATTCCTGATGAAGGGACATGGCCCAAAACGTCAACTGTTTACTCCTTTCCATAGATGCTGCCTGATCTACTGAGTTCCTCCATCATTTTGTGTGTGTTACTTTGATTTCCAGCTGCAGATTTTCTCTTGTTTGTGATGGTATGAATACTACTTTTTAAACTATTGTTGAATTAATCCAATCCTTAATCAGTAAACTATTGCAATACAAATACAGTTTTAGTTCTTTTCCTACGTTTTCTGTTAATCTCGTGCTGTACGTTTTTTTTGTGCCAATGGTAAGATTTGTCCAGGGTTGCTGCACTTTGGACAATCCCTTATGAGGTTGTTTTAAATTTGTCCATTATTGAGCTGCTCGTCTGAAGTTTGCAGAAGACTACCTGGATATTCTACAACACTTCTGGGACAGTGTTCTGTGGATAAATGAGACAAAAGTTGAACTTTATAATCAGAGTATTCACCATAATGAGGGTAAAGCGGACTCCACCATTGAGCACATCTACATGCAGCATTGTCACAGAAAACCAGCATCCATTATCAGGGACCTCCACCACCCAGGTCATGCTCTTTTCTCACTGCTGCCATCAGGAAGAAGGTACAGGAAACTCAGGACTCACACTACCAGATTCACGAACAGTTATTACTCCTCAACCATCAGGCTTTTGAACCAAAGAAGATGGCTTCAATCATCTTCACTTGCCCCATCACCGAACTGTTCCCACAACCAATGGGCTCACTTTCAAGGACTTGTCATCTCATGTGTTCAATATTTCGTTCTTTGTTTTTGTACTTGCACAGTTTGCTGTCTTCTGCCCACTGGCTGAACGCCCAAGTTTCTGTGGTCTTTCTTTGACTCTGTTATGGTTATTATTCTGTAGATTTACTTAATATACCCCCAAGAAAGTGAATCTTAGGGTTGTATATGGTGACATGTATGGACTTTGATAACAAATTTACCTTGAACTTTGAGTCATACAAGTATTGTAGCAATTCCTATTTAATGTCATGATATTCTTTGAACGAAAGCAGTTTTTTAAGAAATTGTAAATTTCTTGCCTCATTTTTGTTTCTTTGTGTTTAATGTGGTGTATATGAATGTGCTGCTGTAGCACCTAATTGTTAGGCACTGTTCTATTTTTTTTAATGAGAGATCTACTTTGAAAATTAACATTTAGGAAATTGAATTGCAAGAATAACATATAGGAGTGTGGCAGGAATTCAAGCTATCTGAAGCTGATGTATTAAAAAAAAGTAATGTCCTGTGTGATTGTTTAGAGTTCGACAGATCACTGCATTGTGTATGTGCAGATCTTAAAATTTCAGGAATAAGAGACTGTATCAATATTCCAATGTTGGATCAAATAAATTTCTCAGTTAGACCTGGAGCAGGTTGAAAACCTTCATTTATTTCAACACCTGCTCCAAGTGAGGTAGTTTTCAGGTAACAAAAGCACTCGAGATTCTGCAGATGCTGGAAATCCAAATCAACACACACCAGATGCTGGAGGAACTCAGCAGGTTGGGCAGCTTCTATGGAAATGAATAAACAGTCAACCTTTTAGACAATAAGTTCAGAAATAGGCCATTCAGCTGTTTGAACCAGCACCACCATTCACTGTGATCATGGCTGATCATCCACAATTAGTACCCTTTTCCTGCCTTCTCCCTATATCCCTTCACTCCGCTATCTTTAAGAGCTCTATCTAACTCTCTCTTGAAAGAATCCAAAGAATTGGCCTCCACTGCCTTCTGAGGCAGAGCATTCCACAGAACCACAACTCTCTGTGTGAAAAAGTTTTTCCTCAACTCCGTGCTAAATTGTCTACCCCTAATTCTTAAACTGTGGCCTCTGGTTCTGGACTCCCCCAACATCGGGAACATATTTCCTGCCTCTAGCATGTCCAATCCCTTAATAATCTTATATGTTTCAATCAGATCCCCTCTCATCCTTCTAAATTCCAGTGTATACAAGCCCAGTCGCTCCAATCTTTTGACATATGACAGTCCTGCCATCCCGGGAATTAACCTCGTGAACCTGCGCTGCACTCCCTCAATAGCTAGAGTGTCCTTACTCAAATTTGGAGAGCAAAACTGTACACAGTACTCCAGGTGTGGTCTCACCAGGGACCTGTACAAATGCAGAAGGACTTCTTTGCTCCTATACTCAACTCCCCTTGTTTTGAAAGTTAACATGCCATTAGCTTTCTTCACTGCCTGCTGTACCTGCATGCTTACTTTCAGTGACTGATGAACAAGGACACCCAGATCTCATTGTACTTCCCCTTTTCCCAACTCGACACCATTCAGATAGTAATCTGCCTTCCTGTTCTTGCCACCAAAGTGGATAACCTCACATTTATCGACATTAAACTGCATCTGCCATGCATCTGCCCACTCACCCAGCCTGTCCAAGTCACCTTGCATTCTGATAACATCCACCTTTTCACACTGCCACCTAGCTTTGTGTCATCTGCAAATTTGCTAATGTTACTTTTAATTCCCTCATCTAAATCATTAATGTATATGGTCAATAGCTGCAGTCCCAGCACTGAGCCTTGCGGTACCCCACTGGTCACTGCCTGCCATTCTGAAAAGGACCCATTAATCCCTACTCTTTGTTTCCTGTCTACCAACCAATTTTCTATCCATGTCAGTACCCTACCCCCAATACCATTTGCTCTAATTTTGCACACTAACCTCCTATGTGGAACCTTATCAAAGGCTTTCTGAAAGTCCAGGTACACTATGTCCACTGGCTTTCCCTTGTCCATTTTCATAGTTACGTTCTCAAAAAATTCCAGAAGATTAGTCAAGCATGATTTCCCCTTTGTAAATCCATGCTGACTCGGACCTATCCTGCTGCTGCTATCCAAATATGCCGCTATTTCATCCTTTATAATTGACTCCAGCATCTTCCCCACCACTGATGTCAGACTAACTGGTCTATAATTCCCTTCTTTCTCTCTTCCTCCTTTCTTAAAAAGTGGGATAACATTAGCTACCCTCCAATCCACAGGAACTGATCCTGAATCTATAGAACATTGGAAAATTATTACCAATGTGTCCATGATTTCTAGAGCTACCTCCTTAAGTATCCTGGGATGCAGACCATCAGGAATTTTTGGGCCAAGTCCCTTCATCAGGACTGGAAAGGAAGTGAGAAGTCCGAATAAGATGGTGTGGGGGAGGGGGGAGAGGAATACAAGTGGTCTCCTCAACGTTGGTGAGAGCCTACATAGATTTGGAGACAACTTCATTGAGCACCTTTGCTCTAGCTATCTTAACTGGTGTGATTTCCATTTAAATTTTTTTCCAATTCCCATTCTGACATGTGAATTTCATGGCCAAATCTACTGTCACGATGAGGATACTCCAGGTTGGAGGGGCAACACCTCATATTCCATCTGGGTGGCCTCCAATTGAATGGCATGAACATTAATTCCTCTATATTACAGTAATTTCTTCTCCCACCTGCTGCTTTCCTTTCTCCATTCCCCTTGCTGGTACCCCTTTTTACCCTTCCCTTCTCCTCACTCTGCTGCCCCTCCTCCTTTCCCTTCTCTCTTGGTCCAATCCCCTGTCCTATCACATTCCTTGTTATGTAGCCCTTTACCTTTTCTACCTATCATCTTGCAGCTTCACATTTCAATTTCCTCCCCCACTCATCTACCTTCCCCCTCACTGGGCTTCACCTTTCACCTGCCATTTAGTACTCTTTCTATCACCTCCCCCCTCTCGTCCCCCTCACTTTCTTCCTATCCTCATGAAGCGTCTCAGCCTGAAGCATTGGCTGTTTATTCCCCCTGTAGATGCTGCCTGACGTGCTGAGCTCCTCTGGCATTTTGTGCTGCTCTAATTTTCAGGTTACTTATCTTTGGTTCAATTAAATGAGCTAACTTAAATGTACTTGGTGTTAAATGTATTGTTCTAGTTTTAACTAAACATTTCTAAATCCCTCCTTGGTTTATTTGGACTTCCGTAGGATGTTGGTTAGAATTGAAATCTTTAAAGTGTGGTTGCTTTCTAATTGTTGAACATTTTTTTGATGGATGAGTGTCAGGCATTCAGAAAAATTCAAAGTCTCTTGATAGTTTTGACAGCTGGTGAGCCTCAGGCCAGGGTTTAACCAGCAAGCAAAGGAATCTGGAAGCAGATACTGCCACTTAGATTATATTTGTACAACATAAAAGCCTATGTTTAAAAATAAGCTCCATTCTATTTATCAAGGAATCTAATGATGACTGTGCTGAGTAGAAATATTCATTCTTTCTTTCAGTGAAACATTATTCTTCACTACATGTGTGATCTCTCTTGGATTCAAATTTCTTCTCACTTGTCATTATTACCTAATGTTATAGCATTTCAGCCTGACTGCTGTGGGGTCTCATTTTAAAAAGGGATACTAGTATGTAAGAGGAATTTCCGCGTCTTCTTTCTAAGCTAGAAGCACATAGCACACAGCTCACTATAGTTGAGTTAATGCTGCACGTAAACTTAGGTAGAGGCAAGATGAGGTCAGGTGGGCATCTCCTAGAGATTCAAAGTACATTCGTTATGAAAGTGCGTGCACAGTACACAACCCCGACACTCATTATCAAAGTATGTGTACAGTACACAACCCCGACACTCGTTATCAGAGCGCGTGTACAGTACACAACCCCGACACTCGTTATCAAAGTATGTGTACAGTACACAACCCCGACACTCGTTATCAGAGCGCGTGTACAGTACACAACCCCGACACTCGTTATCAAAGTATGTGTACAGTACACAACCCCGACACTCGTTATCAGAGCGCGTGTACAGTACACAACCCCGACACTCGTTATCAAAGTATGTGTACAGTACACAACCCCGACACTCGTTATCAGAGCGCGTGTACAGTACGCAACCCCGACACTCGTTATCAAAGTATGTGTACAGTACACAACCCCGACACTCGTTATCAGAGCGCGTGTACAGTACGCAACCCCGCCACTCGCTATCAGAGCGCGTGTACAGTACGCAACTCAGACATTCATCTTCCTACAGACTGCCATGAAACAAAGAAATACCATGGAACCCAGTCAAAGAAAAGTAGCAAGCAGGAGACCATTCAAACTCAGGCAGGTCGTGCTGAACACCTGCTCTCCTTTCACTCTTGTCCTTGTTGATTTCAAGCAACACACAGAAAATGTTGGTGGAACTCAGCAGGCTAGACAGCTGAGGTATGTAGGACTGGAGGAAAAAAGCTGAGGAGTAGATTTGAAAGGTGGGTGAAACCTAGAGAGCTTTCACCTATCACCTAGCATTTCTCTCTCCCCTCCTCCCACCTTCTAAACCTACTCTTCAGCTATTTTTCTCCAGTCCTATCAAAGCGTTCAGTCCAAAACATCAACTTTTCTTTTTTCCATTGATGCTGCCTGGCCTGCTGAGTTCCTCCAACATTTTGTGCTTGTTGCTTGGATTTCCATCATCTGCAGATTTTTCCTTTCTTGTTAATTTCAATCTTGTTTGATGCTTTAGTCAGCGAGATTGGCAAGAAATGGAGCCGACTCAGGTGCTAGATCACTCGATTGGCCCAAAAACACTCCATCAAAATGTAAATCATAGGTTCCAAGCTGAGTAGCAGAATCATCTTTGAAAGAAGACGAAGTAGTAAAAGAGGTAGTTTTGTGAGCTGTCTGAAGGATGGTCATGTTATTTGCTGCTGCTGATGTGCCAGATTGAAACATCACCTGCTGAGCATAATGTATATTGTGTGTATTGGCATGTATGTATCCATCACCTTTGTGATTAAAACTACCAAGAACAATTCTCTATGCAGTGCTGAATCAGAATTTGCATTTTCAAAACACTCAGCCAAGATTGCTTTCAGGTCTTTTGAAAGGACTAACTGAAAAATAAATTATGTTGCTTGTATTCAAATTGGTCATTTTACCAGCTCTTGTTTTCTTCCAACAAGAAACTTGATAGAAGGCAGTTCAAAATCCTTCTTGGTTTTCTTGCATGTGTGTAAGATGTTGGCTGAACTTCTATCTCTGACTAAATTTCACTAAAGACCACCGGCCAACTCAATGCTGTAAATGTTAGTCTGGTTGTGGTTGTCATAATGTCTTGCCCGATTATAGTTGGTGGTTTTATAGAATTTGTCTTGTGTTGCTCTGGATTTTCAGCATCTGTTGCATTTTTCATGTTTAGCATTTGCTGCTTCACTGCAGAGTTTCTTTGACTGGAGTGCAGTGAGACCTTCTCTCACTTCTCCCCCTTTGTGATCTCTGCTGCCATCTGACTCTTCGACCATGTACTCACCCAGACTCGCTCTTCACCTATCATCTTCCAGCAATCCTCCTTCCCCACCCCACAACTCCTTTTCATTCTGCCGTTTTTCTCCTTCCTTTCCAGTCCTGCAGAAGGAACTTGGCCCAAAATGTTGACTGTTTATTCACTCCATAGATGCTGCCTAACCTGCTGCATTCCTCCAGCATTTTGTAGAAGGTTCATTTATAGGTTGTTTAAACTGATTATCAGTCATGTGCCGTAATGAAGTGGTGAAAGGTTTTCTTTACAATGCTTAATTGTTAAATGGGTCTGCATTCTTCATTCTTTAAAAGGAATGAATTTCAATTCTCATGGAAAAATAGGATTTTATTCATTGTTTAGTAGAAGGAAGAAAATTTATTATTATCTCTGACCTATGTTGAAGCTGTGACATTTCGTATACTGGAATTAGTCAGGTACTTTCTGTGGGAGGGTGAGAAAATCATCATGATAAACTGGGAAACCTGGCAATGTCATTGAAACAATTTTCTAAATCCCTTTCACAAACAAGAGAAATCTGCAACACACAAAATGCTGAAGTAACTGAGCCGGCCGGCCAGGCAGCATCTATAGAAAAGAGTACAGTTGACGTTTTGGCCGAGACCCTTCAGTAGGTGTCCTGCCTGGGCTGCTGAGTTCCTTCAGCATTTTGTGTGTGATACGTTGCTGGCTGGGCAAAGGATCTGGGTGGGTTTGTGTACTTACTCTGTATCAGATCAAAGTAACAATCATCTTTCTCTCCTTTACATTCCTACTGGCGTATGACAACACACAGTCTTGACACTTGGATCTTTAAGAAAAAATATACAACTCTCAGACATACAAAAATTCATTTAAAATTTTACATTGTAAATCAGAGTCCTATGCTAACTATCATTTTGTAAGCTCCTATTTCCATAATTCTGTTCATTATCTTGTTTTATGGCTCCTCTGTCCACACAAACATCTCATTTTGAGCGGCAGATATTTCTGTAGATGCTGTCGTGTAACAGTTTAGTTCTCCAGCAGGAAGTACCTCCTACTTTTGGCAAGGAAGATCTTGGACAGAGGTATGTTTGTTAGCATTGAATCTAAACTCAGAGTCTGAAAGAGGTGAAGAGGTAGAATGAGTCAGGCAGAGATAGAAACCAAAGGAAATTTTCTGGTTGGAGATAGGAAGTATGTTAAATTAAGAATTAGTTTTGTTGGTCATCAGATGGAGGGAACCTGAGTCACCATCTCCAAATCAAGGTTCATTCTTCATCAGAAATTGCAAAACTCTAATGGAAAAATGAGTGTTTAAATTGCTAACAGTAAAGACAGTAAAGGAGATGTCCTATGACAGAGTGAAGACCAAAGATGTGAAGTTAATTATTAATTTTAAAAATTGCAGTTATAAACAGAAGAAGGAAAAATAATTAAAGGTGAGCTTGCTCTACTTCAAGGGAGAGTAAATAATCAGAATCAGGTTTATTATCACAGATATGCGTCATGAAAATTGTTGTTTTGTGGCAGTTCAGTGCAATACATAAAAATTGCTATAAGTTGCAACAAAAATACATAAAAAATGAATAAGTGACTGAAAAGTGATATGGTGTTCAAAGGTTCATTGTCTAGTCAAAAATTTGATGGCGGAGGGGAAGCAGCTTTTTTTTTGAAACATGACTGCTTGTCTTCAGGCTCCTGTTTCTCCTCTCAGATCACAACAATGAGAAGAGGGTGCTTACTTGTAATTACTAATAAGATCATTGGAGCATGATTAGGCCATTCCGGCTATCGAGTCTGCTCTGCGATTCCGTCATGACTGATTTATTATCCCTCTCAACCCCGTTCTCCTGCCTTCTTCTGTGACCTTTGGCATCCTGAATAACCAAGGACCTAAAAACCTCCTCTTTCAATATACCCAATGATTTGGCCTCCATGGCTGTCTGTGGTAATGAATTCCACAGATTCACCACCCTCTAGCTAAAGAAATTTTCCTTATCCATGTTCTAAATTGGCGTTCCTCTATTCTGAGGCAGTGCATCCTGGTACTAGACTCCCCCACTATAGGAACCATCCTCTCTATATCCACTCTATCGAGGCCTTTCAATATTCAATAAGTTTCAATGAGATTCCCCCTCATTCTTCATATCTCCAGTGAGTACAGGCCCAGAGCCATCAAATGCTCCTCATACATTAATCCTTTCAGTCCAAGAATCATTCTCGTGAACTTCCTTCCCGAATACCAGCACCTTTTTTCTTTGATGAGGAGCCCAAAACTGCTCACGATACTGCAATTGCAGTCTGAACAATGCCTCATAAAGCCTTAGTATCCCATCCTTGCATTTATATTCTAGTCCTCTCAAAGTGAATGCTCACATTGCATTTGCCTTTCTGACCACTGATTCAACCCGCAAGTTAATCTTTAGAGAATCATGCCTGAGGACTTCCAAGTTCCTTTGCTGCTCTGATTTTTAATTTTTTCCCCTGTTTAGAAAATAGTCTATCCCTTTATTCCTTCTACAAAAGTGCATGACTGTACATTCCCGACACTGTATTCCATTTGCCACTTCTTCGCCCACTCTTCTAATTTGTCTAAGTCCCTCTGCAGACTCCCTGCTGCTTCAGTACTGCTTGGTCCCCACCTGCAATCGTATCGCCTGCAAACTTGGACATGGAGTCATCAATTCCATCATTGACATCTAATGTGAAAAGCTGCGGTCCCAACACTAATGTTTTTGGACACCACTAGTTATTGCCAGCCAACCAGAAGTAGCCCTTTTAATCTAACACTTTGCCTCCTGCCAGTCAGCCAAACTTCTATCCATGCCAGAATCTTTCCTGTAATACCATGGGCTGTTAACTCGTTAAGCAGCCTCATGTGTGACACCTTGTCAAATGCCTTCTACAAAGACAGGTAAACAGCATTCACAGACTCTCTTTTGTCTACCCTGCTTGTTATTCCTTCAAAGAATTCCAACAGATTTGTCAGGCAAGATTTCCCCTTAAGGAAACCATTCTGACTTTGGCCTATTCTATCATATTGGCTCCAAGTACCCTGAAACCTCATCCTTAATAATGGACTGCAACATCCACTCAACCACTGAATTTAGGCTAACTGGGTGATAATTTCCTTTCTTCTTCCTCCCTCCCATCTTAAAGAGTGGAGTGACTTTTGCAATTTTTCAGTCCTGCAGAACCATGTCAATATCTAGTGATTCTTGAAAGCTTATTTCTTGAAGACCTTCACTTTCTGAAGAGCTCTAAATGGAGCAGGACATTGCAATCTTCCATGAACTTCCCCAATTCTGGTGTCATGGGAGGAATGTTATCAGTGAGGAAGCTGAACATCACTGGTCTGAGGAAATCCTTTGGTAATATTGCAGGCTGAAGGTGATTGACCTTCAAAGTGAAATCACTTTATTTCCTGTGGCGTACGACTGCAGTTTGGTCAAATGCTATTATGATTTGAAGGTCAGTCACTCTCACCCCCCCTCTGGGGCTGAGCTCATTAGTCCATGTTTTTAATAAAGGTTGTCATAAGCTCAACGAGCAGGTTATTAGAGAGTAAATGATGCTGAAATCATTTCCATTCATTACTTTGCTAATCACTGAGAGTAGAGAAATCAGCTGAGTTCAACTTGTGAGATTTTAATGGACAGGATATACCCGGGCAACTTTCCACACCATTGTGTTGATTCTATTACTTCCGGAGTAAAGATGTTTTGTGCTGGGTTTCAGTCCTACAGAATGTGATCCAAGAAGTATCAAAGGGCATGCATAATTATATGCAAATTCTATTCTACTAATTCTAGTTGCAATTTGCTTTTGTCCAACTTTTGTCAAAGTATTCTATGAACCTATCCCCTTTGCTTTGTAGCAAATTTTATATTCAGAATTCCCCTGCTGTTAAAACAGTTAAAATATTCTTTTTCTTCTTTCTCTTAAACCCATCACTGCTACTGGGCATAGGCCGCCGATTGCAGCTTGCAAGAGTCCAAAGTCCAGAGCTAATCTTTCAAGTTGACCCATGTGTTTTCAAAGATCCTTCCTCTTCCAGGGGTGAGGGCTCTGGAGCCTCTGCTGGTGATTCTGTAGCTCTGGGATCTTACAGGATGTCGTTGCTAGCATCCCGCACAACCCTTCTTCATTCACAGCCAGGCTTCTGACCATCCATGGTGGAGTTAAACTACTCCTTTTAGGTGTACTAGTTAATTGTGGGTAAACTTTTTTTTTCTATTTCTACATAAAAATTCTTGCTATTTTTAAAATGACTAAAGATCATATTCTCTGTAAGTAACCTTCCCACTAGTTACTGCTATGTGTCTGCTTAACACATCAGTAAGTGGCAGATTTAGTAATAAGGACTGCTTTATGTTTTGTAATTACGGATCACCAATTATATAATGATACAATTCAGAAATGATACCTTTGCTTTCTGAAGTTTTATCTTTTGTGCACGGATTTTTTTGAGATTTTCTTCAATGAAATTCATTGCATTTTGCAGTGCGAGAAGCTGATGCGTGAATTGGAGGAAGAGAGATGTTTAAGGCTTGAGACTGAAAACCGACTGCGTGAGGTTACACTGGAGTCTGAAATCAGTGCATCCCAGATGCAGGCTCTGCAGAAGCAGCTTGCCAGGTAAGAATGATAAAAAGACATTGAAGCAGTCTCGTATTACAGGCAATGATTACACGCCCACTGCACTATATCAAAAAGAGTTTGGATCCCCTCTTATCAGTTAAAATACTTAATATCCGTGAAGAAATGAAAGTCAAATCAGATATAACACTCTGTAAAGTAAAAACATCTCACCCTGCCCATGCTCATAAACAGTGCTATAAAAGATAGAAGATAGACCCCTATGGCTCAATAGTTACCTTAATGTGTCACGTATCCCGTGACGGGGATAAAGAAACCAGAAATAGAAACCACTTTGGAGTCCAGTATTGCTATAAACTACTAATATTTATTAGTAACTATGCAAAACAGTAATATAAATGAAGATAAATCACACAGGTTAGCAATGATTTTATATATATATGTGTGTGTGTGTGTGTGTGTGTGTGTATGTGTGTGTGTATATATATATGTGTGTATGTGTGTGTGTATATATATATGTGTGTGTATGTGTGTGTGTGTGTATATATATATATATATGTGTGTGTGTGTATATATGTATATATATGTATATGTATATGTATATATATGTATATGTAAATCAGTAAGTGTGGAAATATATGTATGAAAACCAAGCTTTAAGTCTAGGGGTAAAAAGATACAGTCTTACGATGTTGAGTAAAGTTCAGTTCAGTTCAGTTCGTGGTATTTAGTTGAGTAGTGATGGAGAGAGAGAGAGAGTGAGTTGAGTCTTCAGGTGAGCTGCTGCCGTCGATCTTCTCGTCATCCTCCGAAATCCTTTACAAGTCACTGACTGTGACTTTAACCAGGGGGACCGGTTTTCCTGTGGTGAAGCTATCACCCAGGCGAGGGTGGACACATAGACAACTCCCCACCAGTCAACCCCTTCTTCACCGATGGAATAGCAATTTGGATCGATCCGCCTGATCGATCCTCCAAAACCCACTTTCTCTGCGGGCACAACAATGCTCATTCAGTGTCCAGATCCTGTGTCTGAGATCTGTATCATCTGACCTCCCATTTATTTCACCAGGCTGAGCATCATCTGTCATTCAAAGAGTCCCTCCCTCCTTTGTCTGTAAAGGAATACGAACAGGCAACAAGTCCTTGGAAGTAACATCAACAACCTGCTGTCGGTCACCATAGCAACCTTCGAGCTGCTCGGTGCTGTCTCCAAACCCAACTCAGTAGAAATCCAAAGTTACTTCCAATGCCTTAAAGTGACAGTCCAACCGTTAATCTTCGTCTCTCTCTCTCTCTCTCTCTCTTTTCCAAAGCAACACATCAGTGGTAAATAACTCTCTCTCTTTCTTCAAAAGCACAGTTAATAGGAGTACTCCAGGACCTCCTCACAAATGAACTATGTCCATTTGCCTGCATTTATTTCTAAGAGGAAGAAAGTTCTGATATTAAACATCCGCTGCTTTGTGGCTATATCCACTCATGGGGAAGGGTTGGGAGTAAACCCGAGGGGAAAAATATACCAACTGGAGTTTGAAAGGCAGACGTAAGTTAGTTCAATGGTGACTGGCAACTCCTGCGACACAGCTGGTGTCAAACTGTATTGGTCTCTGCCGTTCCTTTGGGTTCATCAGATGCATGGAGAGGGGAAGCTTCCTACATGGGCAACAGCCTTCTCTCTGTACTGCCCTGGCGTGTATGTCTATAGACAGCTAGAACGTAACATGGTCGACCTCGACCGACTGAAGTCTCAGAGATTCATCTGAAGTAGCTTTACTTGTCACGTGTACATCAAAATTCAAAAAAGTGAGGGTCAAAGATTCCTAAAGATTAATTTGTAGGTAGAATCAGTGGTAAGGATGGCAAATGTGATGTTAGCATTCATTTCAAGAGGACTAGAATATAAAAGCAAAGATGTAATGTTGAGACTTTATGAAGCACTGGTGAGGCCATGCGTGGAGTATTGTGAGCAGTTTTGGGCCCCTTATCTTATAAAGGATATGCTGCCATTCGAGAGGGTTCCAAAGAGATTCACAAAAATGATTCTGGGATTGAAAGGCCGATAATATGAGGAGTGTTTGATGGCTCTCGACCTCTGCTCAGTGGAATTCAGAAGAATGAGGGATCTGCATCACCATCTGGTAATGGGGGGGGGGGCTACTGCACAAGATTGAAGTAAGTTTCAGAAATGTGTAAACTGAATCAGTTCCATCATGGGTACTAGCCTCCGTTGTATCAAGGAGCAGTGCCTTGAGAAGGCAGTGTCCATCATTAAAGATCCCCACCCCCCAGGACATGCCCTCTTCACACCGTTACCATCAGGTAGGAGGTACAGAAGCCTGAAGACACACACTCAATGATTCAAGAATTGCTTCTTCCCCTCTGTCATGTGATCAAAGTTGTCCAAAATAGCAACAAGGGCTGACCAGAAATCAGAAACACATCATAGCACGTACTAGAGTCTAATCCACAAACTGTGTTGATTAAACTTTGACCAAAGCCCAGGACTCCGACACCGTCCTCCAGCAGCGTTGAGTGAGCGGGAGAGACAGTATCGTGTGCAGTTTTGAGGGAGAGAGAGTATCATGTACAGTTTTGAGGGAAAGAGTATTGTGTATAGTTTTGAGTGAGAGAGTATCGTGTACACTTTTGAGCGAGAGGGAGTATTACGCACAGTTTTGAGCGAGAGGGAGTATCATGCACAGTCTTGCTCTCCCTGTTATAGGCAAGCCATTGACAAGCTAAAGAGGATGCAGAAATAACTTATGAGGATTATGTTTGGACTAGAGGGCCTGAGTTATCGGGAGAGGTTGGTCACTTGGAAAGTTTCTTCCTTAGAACATGGGAGAATGAGGGGTGACCTTGTTGAAGTTTATTAATCTTGTGGGCTTGTGAGTAAACTGGATGGTCATAGTTTTTTCCCTAGGGTTGGAGATTCAAACACTAGAGGATATATAAACAAGGGAGATTTAAGATAACCTGCGAGGTAAAATCTTTACACAGTGGGTAGTGATTAAGATGGTTTTGGTGAAGCAAGGCAACAACTTTCTGGTAACAAACAAAACTATATATTATTCCATTAATCACACTGTCTTGATATAACCACTGCAAGCAATAGCCTGTAGCATCCCTTTTGGAGTTTAGTTTTTGAACTGCCTGTAAGGCATATTTGTAATGTGAACTGAAGTTTTGAAGGTGCAGGATGGTTGCTGTGTGGCATGTCAGAATCAGAATCAGGTTTATTATCACTGGCATGTGACGTGAAATTTGTTAACTTAACAGCAGCAGTTCAATGCAATACATAATCTAGCAGAGAAAAAATAATAAACAATAATAATAAATAAACAAATAAATCAATTAGTATATGTATATTGAATAGATTAAAAAACTGCAAAGATACTGTGTATTTAGAAAAAATGAGGTAGTGTCCAAAGGTTCAATATATATTTAGAAATCGGATGGCAGAGGGGAAGAAGCTGTTCTTGAATCACTGAATGTGTACCTTCAGGCTTCTGTATCTCCTACCTGATGGTAACAGTGAGAAAAGGACATGCCCTGGGTGCTGGAGGTCCTTAATAATGGACCCTGCATTTCTGAGACATCACTCCTTGAAGATGTCCTGGGTACTTTGTAGGCTAGTACCCAAGATGGAGCTGACTAGACTTACAGCCCTCTGTAGCTTCTTTCGGTCCTGTGCAGTACCCTCTCCATACTAGACAGTGATGCAGCCTGTCAGAATGCTCTCCATGTTACAACTGTACAGGGTGAATTGAGGTGACAGGGCCTGGGCCTGAGAATGGGGACTGAGCCAATGTTTGACCATTGCTGGAGCAGACTTGGCGATTCAGTGCAGCAGAAATGAGATGAGGCAAGCGGAGTTGAGGTGGCAGGGCCCAGGCCCGAGAGTGCGGAAAGACCCGAAGTTTGATTTAAGCACCAGACGAAATTGGAAAGGTTGGGTATGGGTTGAATTGAGGTGGCAGGACCCAGGTTCGAGTGTGTATTGAATTGAATTGACTTTATTTCTTACATCCTTCACATACATGAGTAAAAATCTTTACGTTATGTCTCTGAATGTGCAATTATAGTAATTTGTAGTAAATAGCGTGTACGGTAAGATGTACAACAGAACAGTCAATATAACATTGAAATACAGTTGTATCAGCATAAATTAATGAGTCTCATGGCCTGGTGGAAGAAGCCATCCTAGAGCCTGTTAGTCCTGGCTTTTATGCTGTGGTACCATTTCCCAGATGGTAGCAGCTGGAACAGTTTGTGGTTGGGGTGACTCGGGTCCCCAATGATCCTTTGGGCCCTTTTTACACACCTGTCTTTGTAAATGTTCTGGAAAGTGGGAAGTTTACATCACAGATGCGCTGGGTTGTCCGCACCACTCTCTGACTCTCTGCAGAGTCCTGCGATTAAGGTAAGTTCAGTTCCCGTACCAGGCAGTGAGAATACTCTCAATTGTGCCCCTGTAGAAAGACCTTACGATTTGGGGACACATGCTGAACACCTTCAACCATCTGAGGTGAAAGAGGCGCTGTGGTGTTGGGCCCAGGTGCAAGAGTGAGGGGCTACCAAAGATTTGGCCAATTTGAGCACCAGACCAGGATAGAAAGGTCAGGGTGTCAGAGCTGGATGCGAGGGTCAGACCGGTGTTCAGCTGACTGCTGCATGAGGCTATCATGTCTCTGTGAGGCTGTGTCCTGCAACGAACAGGCTCCTGGATCGGCTGCAGTGTTGAGTGGCTTTCTGGCTGTGGACTCACTTTCATGAACTTCAGCGCTCAATGTCAGCGACTTGCTTTATTTGTTGGCACAGTTTTGTTCTGCTCACTGCGTGTTTGACAGTCTTTTTAATTGGTTCTATTGGGTTTCCTTGTTCTGTGGCTGCCAGGAAGAAGACAAATCTCAAGGTTGCATTATTGTATGCATACTCTGATAATAAGTGTACTTTTGAACTTTGAATAAGCTGCCAGAGGACGTGGTTAAGGCAGCTACATTTACAGTATTGATGAGGTATTTGGATAGGTACTAGGGAATTCCTTTAGTTTTAGTTCCACAGGAAGATTGTTGGAGATGAGCTGTAATAATGGTAGAGAAGATTGTTGGAATGATGGCACAGCCTTGCTTAACCTAGCAAGAGTACCAGCTATTGTATTTAAGCACATAATGCCTATTGATCGTTACATAAAATTCCAGATAAGATATTCACTACTTTCAGAGAACAAACTTATTCTCATTTTAGTCTCAAAATGAGTCCGAGACTATTTCTACTCTACTTTAAATTCCCCCATGAGAAAAATATTTCCTCACGGCTGCCTTGTCAAATCTGCTCAGAATTTGATATTTCCATAGACTAGCTCTCATTTCCCTAATTTCTATGGGACTTTGGTTAGAATTACTCAATCTCCTCTTCAACTATGGAAAAAAACTAATACTGTATATTGCAGATGCTGATAATTTTAAATAACAACGAAAGCAGGTCAGTTATCTGTGGTGAAAAACAAAGGTGAGGTCTCGCAAGGTGCACCTTCCTTTAATTGAAGAGACCAGATGTGATGCCGTCTCACCAATAGTCTGTACAATCGTAGCAAGACCTAGTACTCCTCCTCACTTCCAGTAAAAGCCAGTGCTGTATTTGCCTTCCTAAATACTCGATGCACATAGCATAACCACAATTTCACTTAATGCCAAGCTTTTTGGGCAAACTACGTTGGCGCTGGGATTTGCAGTGATAGTTGTGGGCTGCTCCCTGTGCATCCCAGGGTTCGTATTTAATCAATGACTTATTGTCTTTTGTCAGCAGAATGGCAGTATTCCTTTAACCTGCTCTGTCTCCTGCTGGGAAACGCCCTCAGGCTTTTTATGAATCCATATCCATCACAAGACTGTTGGAAACTGACAAATAAAATTCATGTGATCCTTGCTGACTTATGCTATCAATTTTCCAGGCATATTCCTCTGGTTTTAGGTTGCATGATTTCCCTTACTTCCCTTGCATTATGCAGTGCACAGCAAGAAGAAATGCATCAGGATTTAGTGCATACCTGTGGGGAGTACAGGTCATGCTCTGGGCAGCTCCAGTTGACGTTTAGCTTGTTGACAAGTCACTAAGTAACATGTGCTGTCTTCTTCACAGGGCTGCAAAAGCACTTACTGCCCTGGCTTGTATGTCGACTTGTGTATCACGTCAACAGTTAGGACTTGATATCCATTGTCAACCCCGACCAATGGGGGGGCCTCATTTCTTGTTGATATGTGAGAAGTTCTATGTGCGGTGCAGAGAAAAAAGAGAAATTGGTATTTGCTAAAGGGGTAATCAAATTACCTTCCATTATTTAAATTTTGAATTTTGCATATTGAATTTAGTACTGTAATGAAATAGCTTTCCCCAGTGTCTGTGCAGGTATATTTAACGCACCGGATCCCCAGTGTATAGAGATCCAACTATGTTTACATCGCCAGGATAGCATTTATCTCTTTCTTTGGTACTTTTTTTTTTACATTTTTTCAGCTATTAGGTGATAACCACACATATGAAATACTTTTATTGAAAGGTTATACTGAGCTTGACAGGTTTTCGTGTACTCCTAATTCATTGTTTCAAAATCAGGAATAAACCAGACAATTCAAAATGCTTACAATTTAATATTCTTTTGAACCAATTAAAAACATAGAAACTTTGAAAACCTACAGCACAATACAGGCCCTTTGGCCCACAGAGCTGTGCCGAACATGTCCCTACCTTAGAATTACCTAGGGTTACCCATTGCGCCTCTATTTTTCTGAGCTCCATAAAGCTTAGGTTTCCTTGTATATTAATTTGCATATTTTCAGTCATGCGCACTCCCTGTGGACATAGCCTTAAAAATCCTTTTCATCATCGCTTTTCTTATTCTTAACTTCCCAGTTGACCAGATTAGACCATAAGCCCATAAAAAAAAGACCATAAAACCTAAGAGCAAAAGTAGGCCATTCAGCTCATCTAGTCTGCTCCACCTTTCCATCGAGGCTGATTAATTACCCCTCTCAACCCAATTCTCCTGCCTTCTCCCCATAACCTTTGATGCCCTGACTAATCAAGAACCTCCACCTTAAATATGCCCAATGACTTGGCCTCCACAGCCGTCTGTGGCAAAGAATTCCACAGATTCACGACTCTCTGGCTAAAGAAATTTCTCCTCATCTCCAATCTAAATGGACATCCCTTTATTCTGAAGATGTGCTCTCTGGTCCTTCACTTCCTCCACTACAGAAAACATCTTCTTCTCATCCATTGTCTCTAGGGCTTTCAGATTGTCTAATTCTCAGCATTACCATGCTTTCTTAATTAAGAATGTGTGAAGGTTTTATGAATGTCTTTTCTGGACAATAATTTGCTGCATGGCATTCAGTATATTGAGAGTAAAAGGTAATATAAAAAATAGTCGAGAGATGTGGTAAATAGATGTGCCCGAGAAGTCTGATAAAATGGCAAGTACTTGACAATTATCGATTGAATATGTCTTTGTTTTAACCACTCATGAGAGTTCTTTAAGAATTGCTGTTGGAGAAACGCTAACAAACATCAGACATTGATGATGTTGGTATCAATTCTCAACATTGATAAGGACAGAACTTAACTTATAAGAACACAAGAAATAGGAGCAGGAATAGGCCATCTGGCCCATTGACCCTGCTCTGCCATTGATAAGGTCATGACTGATCTGGCCATGGACTCATCTCCACCTACTTGCCTTTTCCCATAACTCTTAATTCCACTACTATGCAAAATTCTATCCAAACTTGTCTCAGGTAGCCGCCACTGTTTCATTGGGCAGAGAATTCCACAGATTCACCACTCTCTGGGAAAAGCAGTTCCTCCTCATCTAGTCCTAGATCTACTCCCCTGACTCTTGAGGCTATGTCCTCTAGTTCTTAGATTTATTATGTTCATTTAATTTATGCACTTTGAGGTCAAAAAGTCACAGGAGGCTGTGGAGGCCAGGTTCTTTCTCTATGTTAATACAGAGGTTGAAAGATTTCTGATTGGTCAGGGCATGAAGAGATACGGAGAGAAGGCAAGAGATTGGGGCCTAGAGGGCAAAATGGATCAGCCATGATGAAATGGCGGAGCAGACTTGATGGGCCTAATAGCCTATTTCTGCTCCTATATCTTATAATATTATGGTCTAATATTATTGGTCTCAGATTCTGCCCCAGTGTTTCTCCTTATGACATGACCTTTAAGTTTCTAGGCCTATGCTCTGACAATTAGTTTTGATTCATTTGTTTTGTGCAATAAATTTCAAAATTATCTTTTTCTTTATTAATCTTTTTATTGTATTTCAAAATTATAATTGTCATATTCTGCAGGTTGTCCTCCATAAAGTAATTTCTAAATTTCCATCAGAGTACACAAAATGTTGCATAAAGGACACTGGTTTTAATTTTAAGTTAATTTTCACTTCCCTTACTCAAGGGCAGTGAACATTTTAAATTTCATGGTCAATAGTTGTCTAAGATCCTTACATAATAAACTAAATATGCATCAGTGCACCCTTCAAAAATGTTTGATGCTTCCTGGTGATCTGTGAGATTATGGCAGACTGGGCATTCAATGTCTTGTACAAAGGACTAGAGCCTAAGCATTCCATCCATTTGTACCCACAACTTCAGTTTACTTCTCTCCTATTTCATTTGGCTGTCTGCTTTCTCATTTAGGAGTCTGCTAGAAATAATCTATAATAACTCAGCCAACACAATGTTCTATTTCTGTCTGTTCATGACTTTGGCTTCCCTCTTCCCCTGCCCCCAAGCAGCTCTTGTGCTGTTATCATGATTTTAAAAAAACACTTTATTAGAAGCTTTAAATATTAAGTCATAATTCCTAATTTGTACTCTGCCATAATATTGGGACTCTGGTCAAATATCTGAGGAAGATGTTGCATTTTGTTTGTCCTCACTCTTTATGTAGAAAGCTGCTGCTAGACTGATCCTGAACAGAAATATCTGGATATTGCGTTTTTACCAAAGCTTGGCTATTTGGGCTGCAGAAATTCTTGTCATAGTTTCATCAATTACAGTTAAAATCTAGTGCTCGTGCGTCTAAAGGCAAGGATTGTTTTCATTCTTCGCATTTTTCCACACTGTAGAAACAATTACTGTTCTACAAAAGGTTTTAAGAGGATTCTAAAAGCTATCTTCAGTAGTTCCAAAATATTTTAAATACATTTTTTGGCAAAATAATTTATTAATCTGTTAAAAAAAAATCAGAAAAATTGATGAGTAATGACAGCAAATTTCAGGTGGTAAATGTTAATTAAATTAAACTTTGTCAATCACCAGAAACCTCTATTTGATTGTGCTTTTCTAGAAAATACAAATACTTTAAAGCAGTATTTTGGCTAGTTGTAACTGATGTGTAGCTGTTTGTTAAATATGATCATGCATCATTTTTTAATAAATGTTGACAAACTACGAGTCTCTGAAGGAGAGTGTGTCCACATCTGAACACATCAGACACAGATTGACATATGATTTGTCCAACACCATGAACAAAGGGCTTGAGAATCGATATTACTATGCATTTATCTCTGCAGAAAAACAGCGTACTCCAGTTTGCATGATTAAGTGGGCATGTTATATTCTTGAACTTCACTTCCTTACTAATAAACCTAAATGTAGCCTTAACCTTTGTGTTTCTGCAGAGGTAAAAAGGAAAATTTGTCCATAGCTTGTTCCAACGTCTCTGGAGCACTGACCATGTGGAACACATTATTTTTTTTTGCTGTTTATGGTCTCCCTTCTCCATTTTCTAATGGGCATTTATATTATAAACCTTTTGTCTCTCTGAACTTGTACATAAATGCCAAACAAATACAAACATTGTTGTCATCGTTATGTGCCTTGTTGTATGATGTGGACAATCATGATCTCATGACCAGGATTATCCTTGGGAACTTTTTCCACAGAAGTGGTTTGCCATTGCCTTCTGGGCAGTATCTTTACAAAGTAGGTGATCCCAGCCATTATCAATACTCTTCAGTGCCTGGTGTCAGTGTTTGCATAACCAGGATTTGTAATACACACCAGCTGCTCAAATGACCATCCACCACCATCTCCCGTGGCATCATGTGACCCTGATTGGCAGTGGTGGGGAAACAGGGAGCTAAGCAGGTGCTACACCTCGCGCAAGGGTGACCTGCAGGCTAGTGGAGTAATGGAGTGCCTTACACCACCTTCGGCAGAGACACATCTCCACCCCATCACCCACATAACAAACATATAAGAATTGTGGAGGCTTATATTTATGAAATTTGCCTTGCAAGGAAATATACATTGTCTTTTCAACAACGTTTAAAGCATTCTTAACAATGTTAACCAAAACTGTGTGATTTTAAAATTGCTGAAAATACATTCCAGATCAGTCAGTATATAAAATAAAGGTTCTATAGTTTGATGGAACTTTATCAGATTGCAGTTCCAATTATTGTGTGCTCTCCGTGAGCAACTCAGAGACCAGCAGAAGCAAGGAACTTGATTTAAATTTGGTGTTTTATGCATTATGAACATAAAAATGTGTGACAAATGGCTGACTGCTGTCAGATTTGAATAAGGCTAATGGGCAGGTATCAGAATTCTTCCTTCGTCATAAATGTACTGTAAGTTTAAGACAGAAGCCACTCTTGGCAGATCCAAAATCAGAATCGGGTTTATTATCACTGGCATGGGACGTGAAATTTGCTAACTTAGCAGCAGCAGTTCAATACAATACATAATCTAGCAGAGAGAGAAAAAAAAAATAATAAATAAACAAGTAAATCAATTACGTATATTGAATAGATTAAAAAACATGCAAAAACAGAAAAACTATATATTTAAAAAAAAGTGAGGTAGTGTCCAAAGATTCAAAGTCCATTTAGGAATCGAATGACAGAGGGGAAGAAGCTGTCCTGATGGTAACAGTGAGAAAAGGGCATGCCCTGGGTGCTGGAGGTCCTTAATAATGGATGCTGCCTTTCTGAGACATCGCTCCCTGAAGATGTCCTCGATACTTTGTAGGCTAGTATCTTAAATGGAGCTGACTAGATTTACAACCCTTTGTGGCTTCTTTCGGTCCTGTGCAGTAGTCCCCCCCCCCCCCCCATACCAGACAGTGATGCAGCCTGTCAGAATGCTCTCCACGGTAAAACTATAGAAGTTTTTGAGTGTATTTGTTGGCATCCCAAATCCCTTCAACCTCCTAATGAAGTATCTCACTCCTGTACACCCTCTCGTCACCACCTGAGATTCTACCAACAATAGTTGTATCGTCTGCAAATTTATAGATGGTATTTGATCTATGCCTAGCCACACAGTCATGGGTATGCAGAGAGTAGAGCAGTGGGCTAAGCACACACCCCTGAGGTATGCCAGTGTTGATCGTCAGCAAGGAGGATATGTTATCACCAATCCGCACAGATTGTGATCTTCTGGTTTGGAAGTTGAGGATCCAATTGCAGAGGGAGGTACAGAGGCCCAGGTTCTGCAACCTCTCAATCAGGATTGTGGGAATGATGGTATTAAATGCTGAGCTATAGTCGATGAACAGCATCCTGATGTAAGTGTTTGTGTTGTCCAGTTGGTCTAAAGCTGTTTGGAGAGCCATTGAGATTGAGTCTGCCATTGACCTATCATTGACCAAGTTACAATGGTGTCAGAAATCTTAATTCTCCAAAGTATTTTGCCTCTAATATCTGGTCCGTTCACACTTCATGTATTAGCTATTGATGGGTGTTCTGAGTTATCTAGTACGTTCATAACATCTTCATACTGCATTCGTCTACTGTTTCCCTTATCCATATAACACATGTTTCCTGGCTCAGAGTTTCAATATACTTTTCCAAGGTGTAAATGTGGATTCTTGATTACTCAATCTCTTTCAATGTGACCTACTATGTCTCCTATACATTTTGCCAGTTATTCCTGAACACTTCATAATCTTGTCATTGCTGATGATACTGAGCCAATATTACATAATTACAATATTTACAAGTTATAGCTTCACTTCAACTTCATTTCAATGATTCAGGGTCTGTATAAATGCTGTGGTTGGTTCTGTAAACTAATCGATTGTGATTTTTGTTGACATAGCTGTATCCTGTTTTATATTTAAGTTATGATTTTCTTGTCAGTGTTGCTTATCTGATGCTCTATGCTCGTGAAGCTGCTGCAAGAACGATTTTCATTATACCTGTGCACACATGTACATCTGACAATAAAGTCTTCCACTGTGACTGTGGTTATTTTAATTGCCAGTTTTTGCATATGATATCAGTAGTTGTCTTGGGGCTCTGCATTAAGACCATAAGACATAAGTAAAGAATTAGGTTATTTGGCCTATCAAGTCTTCTCCACCATTCCATCATGGCTGATATATTATTCCTCTCAACTCCATTCTCCTGCCTTCTCCTGATTAATCAAGAACCTACCAACCTCTGCCTTAAGTACACCCAATGGCATCATCTACATGGCCACATGTGGCAATGAATTCCAAAGATTCACCACCCTCTGACTAAAGAATTTTTTCCTCTTCTGTGTTTAAAATGGACATCCCTTAATTCTGAGTGTGTGTCCTCTGGTCCTAGACTCCCACACTATAGGAAACATCCTCTCCACATCCTCTTTATCCAGTCCTTTCAATATTCGACAGATTGCAGTGAGATCCTCCTTAATCTTCTAGACTCCAGTGAATAGAGGCCCAGAGCTATCAAACACTCCTCTTATGATAACCTTTTCAGTCCTAGGATTATTTTCATGTACCTCCTCTGGACCCTCTCCAATGCCAGTATATCTTTTTGATGTGCTGGCATTGGAGTTGAAATCGATTGATATCAATAGAGAATTACGATAGATGAAAAACAAAAACCTGCAGATACTAGAAATCTGAAATAAAAACTCAATAGGTCTAACAGTACCCATAGAAAGAAAACTAGAGTTAAAGTATCAAGTAGAAAATCTTTCATCAGAACTTGGAAATGAGGGGTTTAAGTTGTAGAAGGAGTGGGGGATAGATGGAAGGAGACTGTGGAATGTTCCTGTTGGGTTGGCAGTTGGATTGCTCTAGGAATAAGCAGTGGGGGTGATTCAGCTGTTGGAACTGAGAAAGCGCAATTAGAAAATGTGAACACAAAGGAATGGAAGAGCTCCAAAGTGCAGAGCGGTAGGAAATACTCAGCAGGTCAGGCTGCACTAATGGAGAGAGGAAAACTGAGCCAATACAAAGCTGACTTACTGTTAAACCAGTGTGATATGGACAGACAAACAGGGTACAGATGTCAGAGAAATGAGTTGTTATCCTCAGACTTGTGTTAGTGCTACTGGAACAGTGCGGGGGTGGGGGGGTAACAGAGACAGTACAGAGTGTGAGGGGAGCAGAGTTTGGGATGGAGAATAGGAGATCAGGATTATCTTTGAGGTGTTTGACAAAGCAGTGTATTTAGTTTCTCCAGTTTAGCAGAAGCCATGTTATGGGTACCAAATATAGTACACTACTCTGTACAAGTGAGTTTATTGCTTCATCTGGAAGCACTGTTTTAATTGCTAAGAACTAAGGAGATAAAAGGATGGTCATTACATCTCCTTTGGGAGTGTTCTATAAGGAGAATTGCTGGTGAAGATGGAAGAGTGAATGGGTAAAGTAGTCACAAAGGGAAGATTCTATTGGGAATACTGAAAAAGGAGAACAATGGAGGAAGGCAAAATGTAGGCTTCAGTGCTGAAACTCTTTTCCCTATTTTCTGTCACTGTTCTGTGAGTTAATGAAAATACATGTATGAGCAAATACGTATCCAATAAATTACCCCCCCCCCCACCATCTATTCCCCACGCTGATGTTTTACTTCTTCTCACCTGCCTGTTACTTCCCCCAGGACCCTCCTCCTTCCCTTTCTCCTAGTGTCTAATCTCCTCTCCCATCGAATTCCTCCTTCTCCAGCCCTTACTTCTCCCACTCACCTGGCTTCACCAATCACCTTCCAGCTAGCCTCCTTCCCCCCCACCCCCCACCACACACACCTTTTTATTCTGCTACCTTTCCCCTCCTTCACCTGAAGAAGGATCTCAACCTGAAACATCGACTATTTACTCTTATCCACAGGGCTGAATTCCTCCATCACTTTGTGTGTGTTACTCTGGATTTCCAGCATCTGCAGAATCTCTTGTGTTTAATACTAACCACAAGAAATAGCTCATTTGCATAAGAATTTGTTGTAATGAATAGTTTAAATTATTTTGTGTCTGTCTTAATCCTTCCAGATCCAGTTTGGACCTAATACAATCAGCAGTCTGTCCTGTGTTACCTGACGTTCAATACTTCATAAAGTGTTTACAACTATTCTTGTAGCTGGGATACCAAGGACCTGCTTGGCGTTCTGTAATCCCTTGTATTAAAACATGAATGTGAGCAATGGGCGATGATAGGATTGTTTCAGTGGTGATGCATCCTTGTGGTAAATGATCTTCCCTTACTCTTTGTTTAGATTCAAACACAGAAAGAACAATTGGGTGATACAAGTTTGAGTTAGGAAAGAAATTAAAACCTGTTGAAGGAGGTAAAAAGGGATTTGCGGATTGCAGATGTGATGTTTGTTTATTTTGAGGATCTAGGCAGTGCCAGCAGGTCCAGATTTTTTTTCCATCTCTGAATGGTTGCCTATTTCCCATTCTTTAGCAAGGCATCAATATTTCTACTAATACCAAACCAGTACCGCAAAGAACATTGATACAGAGGCTGGAAGGAACATGATCATTACCTTTGTCGAAGAAAAGTACACATTGTCAAGATTCAAATTCTGCAAAGTTTAATGCAGCTTTCTTCAAGTGAGGAAAACTACAAAAATGTTTCCATTTTAAGATATAGCGGCTGCAGTAATATACTTGAAAAATTTTCTGAAAAGTAACAGAAATATTAGAATAACTTAGAAATTTGCTTTAGTCACAGTATTATAAAATTGGAAATAGACGTTACTCAGAATGAAATGTACTAATGCCCATTTCTGGGTGTTTCTGGCCGCTCCAGAATTTGTACCGATCATTCCTGGCACGTGTTATTTGACACTCTTGACAGTTTCTGCACCAGTAATTATCCCAGAAGTGACATTGCTCATGTGTGAATAGTTTTGGAGCATTGCTGTGGTGACTGTACTGTTGTCTTGCAGAAATCAATTGATCAGTATACGGACAACCAGGTTTTAGTAACAGAACACTCAATCTGAAGGTATTCCAGTTTCCATGTCTTAAACTCTTCAAACCGATTCAGCCCAAATATTCTCCTTTATTTACTGACCCTTCAATCACTAAAAGCCACACTCACTTCACAATAAAAAAAATCTGATTATTTTAAGCATCTGAGCAAAGATTTCATCCTCGACCCCCAGCAGAGGAATGGAAACATTGAAAACCTACAGCACAATACAGGACCTTCGGCCCAGAAAGCTGTGCCGAACATGTCCTTACCTGAGAAATTACCTAGGGTTACCAATAGCCCCCTATTTTTCTGAGCTCCATGTACCTGTCCAGGAGTCTCTTAAAAGACCCTATCGTATCTGTCTCCACCACTGTTGCCAGCAGCCCATTCCACGCACTCACCACTCTCTGCTTAAAAAAAAAATCAAACAAACAAACAACATCTTGCCCCTGACATCTCCTCTGTACCTACTTCCAAGCACCTTAAAACTGTGCCCTCTGGTGTCAGCCATTTCAGTCCTGGGGAAAAAGTCTCTGACTATCCACATGATCAATGCTTCTCATAACTTTATACATCTCTATCAGGTCACCTCTCATCCTCTGTCACTGCAAGGAGAAAAGGCCAAGTTCACTCAACCTATTCTCATAAGACATGCTCCCCAATCCAGGCAACATCCTTGTAAATCTCCCCTGCACCCTTTCTATGGTTTCCCCATCCTTCTTATATTGAGGCGACCAGAACTGAGCACAATACTCCAAGTGGGGTCTGTCCAGTGTCCTATGTAGCTGCATCATTGCCTCCCGTGATTGATGAAGGCCAATGCACCGTATGCCTTCTTAACCACTAAGTCAACTTGCGCAGCTGTTTTGAGCGTCCTATGGTCTCGGACCCCAAGATCCCTCTGATCCTCCACACTGCCAAGAGTCTTACCATTAATACTATAATCTGTCATCATATTTGACCTACCGAAATGAACCACCTCACACTTATCTGGGTTGAGCTCCATCTCAGCCCAGTGTTGTATCCTATCAATGTCCCGCTGTAACGTCTGACAGCCCTCCACTCTATCCCCAACACCTCCAACCTTTGTGTCATCAGCAATTTTACAAACCCTACTAATTTAATAGGTTTCCACTCCTCACCCTAACTGTGCATTTGACATCTGTCTACATTGCCCTGCCTTGCTCCGTCCTGGGTCTGATCCATTTTACAAACTGCTGGTCCTTTTACGTTTCGTAATCCAAAGTGCAACTCTTCCCATTTGGTTGGCGATAATTCTGAACTCCTGAGTCAGCACCACAGGGCCATTTCTGTGCATCCAGGAGCTTGAACTTAAGCCAATACTGAAACTTTCACGAGGAACCCCAGATTTGAGACAAGCATCGTTACTTTGTGCAGTGACACCTCTAGCACACCAGATAACTGATTTCAGCAAAAACCTTCTGTATGGCGTTGTAACAGCTAAAATGTTTTGGCTATGTTCCACTTCCTTTCGCCGTGAGACTAATATTTAGTTCCTGGAGAGTAAGAAAACCTGATTATGGTGACCTTTCCTTGGCGTTCCTTGAAAGAGTGTTCATTAATCAGCCTGTCTCAAGCTCTACAGGAAGTCAGTTTGGGTTGTGTTAGTCCAGATGCAATAGAGCATTGGCCCACAGAGCAAATCTGCTTTTAATCTCTCCTATTTCCTATATTTTCCCCGGACACAAAAGCAAGCATTTTAGCTCAACAGGTCTATGGCCACTCATAGTGCAATCCCTTCACCCTGTTTCTATCTCCCTGTCCTCCCCCCCACCCCACCCCCGATTCCCTACCACCCGTCTACACCTGGGGAAGGTTATAGTAATTACCTAACCTGCCAGTCATCTTGCTTTTTAGACGTCGGTGAAGACTAAGCACCCTGGACAGACCCAAGGCTGGATAGAATTTGTAAATCCCACACCCGGGAGCTCAGGTCTGAGTCTAGTTTGTGTAGATTCTGCACCATGTGACACCCTTTAATTCTAAACAGACATTCTCAGCAAAATGTTCACAAGCTGGCTTTGCTGAGATATGGAAGATTAAGTGTGGAATACAAAAGGCGACCGTCCCCACTGCAGTAACTCAGTGTACTGGATTAGTGTCTTTCAGCAAAAGAAAATGTTTTGAATGATTTTATTTTATTTAGTGACACTGCGCAGAGTAGGCCCTTTTCGCCCTTCAAACTACGCTGCCCCAGCAACCCCTGACAACCCCGATTTAACCCTCATCTCATCACGAGACAATTTACAACGACAATTAACCTACCCATACCTCTTTTGACTGTGGGAGAAAGCTGCAGCACCCACAAAAAACCCACGCATTCCACGGGGAGGAGGTACAGAGACTTCTTACAGAAGTATGGCACAATTGAACTCTGAACTCTGGAATACCCCAAACTGTGATCGCAGCAAGCTAAGTGCTACGTTACCATGGCAACTATATTGTCACAACTAAAATGTTTTGACTGGGCTGCAATTCTTTATTTTCTGTGAGACTATTATTTAATTCCTAGAGAGTCAGAAAATTTCATTATGGTGAACTTCCCATGGGGTTCTTTGTGGTTGTAAATAAGATTAATATTATTGGATTGCTTTATGTAGGTAAATGAATACTTCGGAACTGTATAAGTGTTTGATGTTAATGGCAATATGTAAGTATGTATGTGTGACCTTGAGATTCATTTTCTTGTGGGCATTTACAAGAAAAATAATGAAAAACAATAGAATATATGAAAAACCATTCATAAAGAGAAGATGAAGTATGCAGATAAAAAAAACAATACTGAGAACGTAAGTTGTACAGAGTCTGTGGGTGGTAGAATCAGTTCCCAGTTCTGCTCCCTGAAGTTCTCCATGCTGGTTCAGGAGTCTGCTGATTGAGGGTAATATCTGATCCTAAGTTTGGTGGTGGTGTCAGTACTTCCTGTCTGATTTTAGTGGCATGAAGAGAGCATGGCCTTGGATGGTGGGTGTCTTTGTTGATAGTTTCTGTTTTCATGTGCCAATGCTCTATGTAAATGTACATACTCAGTGGTGGGAAGGGCTTTCCCTCTGAAGGACTAGGCTTTATCCATCATTTTCTGTAGACTCTTCTATTCCTGGCCATGTTAGGATACCTCCACTGTGAATCTGTAGAAGTTGGTCAAAGTTCTTGCTGACATGCTGAATCTACGCAAACTCTAGAGACATAGTTGTATCATTGTTGTGATGGCACTGATGTGATAATCCCAGGACAGGTCCTCTGATAAGATAGTTACTGACTCTCTTCACATTCAATCCCCTGATGAGGACTGGCTCATGGACCTCCATCTTCTTCCTCTGGTAGTCGATAATCAGCTTCTCTGCTGATCTTGAGTGAGTTTGTTGCGTACTATTCAACCAGATTTCCATTCTCTCTTCTATATATTTATTCCTTTACACCTTCCGATGGATGATCTTCAGGATGATCTTCTCCAGATTATAATTTCAGTAAATCTGTGATGACCACAATCCAATCATTTGGAAATCCTGACAGCTCAACAATGGGCTCACTAAAGGATATCTTCGGTATCAACTCAGCTGGATCATGATTTTTGAACACCCCCTCCACTTCCAAGTCTGAAGTTTCTGCTCTCACATCCTCCTCATTCCCATGCTCCTTGAGCACTGACTGGCACTCTGTTTCATTCACACTCACTGGGACTCTACTTCCCACGCTCTCTTCCCACTCACTGCATGGCAGGTTCCAACGTTCCACAGCCACCTGCAGGCGCCCTCGTTCCCAAAATCTCATTCCATTGACTGCCCTCTCTTTAAACCTAATGGGTTCAATGAAGAGCTGCTGTGTATCATCTTCTAAAAATGTAAATTCAAACTGTACTGGAGTATTACAAATCTGAGAGACTGGGAAATCCTCGAGTCCAGCATCACCAAAGTCCAAGGCATGTCAAATTAATTCAGTTTCCCTGTAATTGACATGCAGAAATTATGAAAACAGAATGTTATATTCATGGGTTAAATTACATAGATTGAGAGCAAAAGTAAGCAACGGTTTTCCAGACTTTTCCAATTATATAAAGATGTTCTAAATATGGGAAAAAGAGGGACAACTGTTTTGACCACTCCCTTCTCATGCTCCTGAAACAGGCAAGTTTTTAAAATTTATTTGTGTTCATATAATAACTATATCTAAATAGTAAAGCTTTGTAAGAAAGTTACATAATATTGCTTCAGGTTATAGCTGCTCAGAAAGTATCTGAAATTTCCAAGTACAAATAAGTAAATAAAATTTGAAATGTGAGAAATTCTGCAGATGCTGGAAATGGAAGGTTATGGGCTGAGTGTAGGTTGGTGGGACTAGGTGAGAGTAAGCATTCGACACAGACTAGAAGGGCCGAGATGGCCTGTTTCCGTGCTGTAATTGTTATATGGTTATATATGGTTAGATGCTGGAAATCCAGAGCAACATAAACAAAATGCTGGAGGAACTCAGCAGGTTAGGCAGTATCTATGGAAATGAGTAAACACAAGAGATTCTGCAGATAGGAGGAAATCTGCAGATGCTGGAAATTCAAGCAACACACAAAATGCTGGTGGAATGCAGCAGGCCAGGCAGCATCTATAGGAAGAAGTACAGTCAAAGTTTCGGGCCAAGACCCTTTGTCAGGACTTACAGAAAGAAGAGATAGTAAGAGATTTGAAAGTGGGAGGGGAAGGAGAAGATCCAAAATGATAGGAGAAGACAGGAGGGGGAGGGATGGAGCTAAAAGCTGGAAAGTTGATTGGCAAAAGGGATACAAGTCCGGAAAAGGGAGAGTATCATGGGATGGGAGGCCTAAGGAGAAAGAAAGGGGGAGGGGAGCCCAGAGGAAGATGAAGAAAAGGCAAGGAGTGAGAGGGACAGAGGGAGAAAAAAGAAGAAGAAAAATAAATAAATAAATAAATAAGGGATGGAGTAAGATGGGAAGGAGGGGCGTTAACGGAAGTTAGAAAAGTCAATGTTCATGCCATCAGGTTGGCGGCTACCCAGACAGAAAATAAGGTGTTGTTCCTCCAACCTGAGTGTGGCTTCATCTTGACAGTAGAGGAGGCCGTGGATGGACCTATCAGAATGGAAATGGGATGTGGAATTAAAATGTGTGGCCACTGGGAGATCCTGCTTTCTCTGGCGGACAGAGCGTAGGTGTTCAGCGAAACAGTCTCCCAGTCTGCGTCAGGTCTCACCAATATATCGAAGGCCACACCGGGAGCACCCGGCGCAGTGTATCACCCCAGCCGACTCACAGGTGAAGTATTGTCTCACCTGGAAGGACTGTCTGGGGCCCTGAGTGGTGGTGAGGGAGGAAGTGTAAGGGCATGTGTAGCACTTGTTCCGCTTACAAGGATAAGTGCCAGGAGGCAGATTGGTGGGAAGGGATGGGGAGGACGAATGGACAAGGGAGTCGTGTAGGGAGCGATCCCTGCGGAAAGCAGAGTGGGGGGGAGGGAAAGATGTGATTGGTGGTTGGCTCCCATTGGAGGTGGCAGAAATTACGGAGAATTATGTGTTGGACCCGGAGGCTGGTGGGGTAGTAGGTGAGGACAAGGGGAACCCTATCCCTAGTGGGGTGGTGGGAGGATGGGGTGACAGCAGATGTGCGTGAAATGGGAGAGATGCGTTTGAGAGCAGAGTTGATGGTGGAGGAAGGGAAGCCCCTTTCTTTTAAAAAAAAAAGGAGGACATCTCCTTCGTCCTGGAATGAAAGGCCTCATCCTGAGAGCAGATGCGGCGGAGACAGAGGAATTGCGAGAAGGGGATGGCATTTTTGCAAGAGACAGGGTGAGAAGAGGAATAGTCCAGGTAGCTGTGAGAGTCCCTAGGCTTATAGTAGACATCAGTAGAAAAGCTGTCTCCAGAGATAGACTGAAAGATCGGGAAAGGGGAGGGAGATGTCAGAAATGGACCAGGTAAATTTGAGGGCAGGGTGAAAGTTGGAGGGAAAGTTAATGAAGTCAACGAGCTTAGCATGTGTGCAGGAAGCAGCACCAATGCAATTGTCGAAGTAGCGAAGGAAAAGATTTTGCAGATGCTGGAAATCCAGAGCAACACAGACAAAATGCTGGAGGAACTCAGCAGGTCAGGCAGTATCTGTGGAAATAAATAAATTGTCGATGTTCTGGGCCGAGACCTTCCTTCAGGCTGGAAAGTAAGGGGGAAGATGCCAGAATAAAAAGGTGGGGGAAGGGGAAGGTGGTCAGCTAAAAGCTGATAGGCGAAGCCAGGTGGGTGGGAAAGGTCAAGGGTTGGAGAGGAAGGACTCTGATAGGAGAGGAGAGGACCCAGGTGGAAGTGATAGGCAGGTGAAAAAAGGTAAGAGGCCAGAGTGGGGAATAGAAGAAGAGGGGAGAGGGAAGGAATATTAAATTAGAAAGCCTTTCAGTCTGTTGATGCTTTAAAGATCTTTATATTTTCTTTCATGAAATTATTGTACGTATTTTAAAACATAATTTCGTTGTCTATAATGGTTACTGACCAGTACAGTGGAGATTTATGTTAAAGCAATGTCTGATTAAAACCATTTCTCTTTCTGTGTCTTGCTTCCTTAAATTCATGTAGGGTTCATCGCTTGAATTTTGTTTTACTTTGAGTCATATTTGGAATCCCATGGAACAAATTTTGGTTTCCTGATTTGATTATATATTAATTTTATTTTTATCATTTGTATCACTATTAGCAAAATGGCACTTATAGGAGATTAATTACCAGAAACGAAGGAGGGTCCTCCTTCCTCCTCATATGAGTAACTTTCCTGTTTTAGACAGGGCTCTGGGTTTGAGCGACTAGTTAGTTGGCAGTGGATTAAAGAAAGATTCTGTCTCCATCATGATGTAGGTCATATGTTTGCAAATGTGTGGCAAGAAAGAAAACTCCTTTCCACTAAAAGTGCAAAATACCATATGCTATAAAGCTGGAAGCAATCTGTCATACAAGAATGAAGGGGGAAGCTTATCCCTTACGTTCCGCATCGGACTGAAATTTATGAGTAATGAAGGCTCCGTATGGGCTAATTCAGAGTTGCACAGTATGAGACCAGTCTTATGCACTTTTTTTTTTCTCGATTTAAAAAAAAAAGCAGGTCAGTTCTTGTGCAGCTTTTGTAAGAAGTCACTTGTACCAGTCAGTGAAGGAGACTTTTCTGACAATGTCTCAGAACCTACATAAAAAGACAGTTTCACTGATCTTCCTCACAGAAGAGCATGAGTTTAGGCCGAAGCTGAGGGAGTCCATTTGCAGGTAGTAAGAAATTTCTAGTGGAGACTTCAATGGTTACATTTGTGAGAGAAATGCATTCTAAATAGGGGAAATGAAATGTTTTTCTTTGACTTTTCTATGATTACTAAATGCTTTGTATTTCTGTATTGAAAAGCTGTCAGCATCCACAGAGTTTATACTCAATATTTGGAAGACACTTTTCTTTATTAAATTAAGAGTTCTCAGATTGTTGCTTTAGTAAAATTGAACTAGAGTTTGCATGTATAGATTGTATTTATACTTGCAGAAGTGCGTAAATACTGTTGTTTACTAATGTGAAGGAAGCATTGAAATACAGTGCCAGGAAAAATGTGATGCGTTTGGTTTCCTTAATTAATGGGACAAATTGAATTTTATTATTGGTTTAACAGCAGTTTGTCTGAAAAGACATGTTTGTCCTGCATGCTTATGATTTTTAATTTGAATTTCCGGCTTCTGTGGGGAGCCATGCATTTTATGTCAGACATGTTTCAATTCACTTCTGACTTATGTTTTTTACCAAGTTACATGCCGTTACACAAAACACGTTGTAACAATGTGCGAAAATCGTATGTGTTTTATCTTTCCCATTCTGTTCAATAGCTTCAAAATAGTTATCATGTTTACTTCCTGTTTCCACAGTAACTGAATGAAGGCAGCTTGCAGATGTATAATGAAATGTGCTGGTAGTTTGCAATCTGAAGTTATATTCCCAAAAATTACACTCAAGTTGTGATTGGGTACTGAAAGTCAGATGTAAATATCTTGTAACAAACATGATTTTAATTGAAGAATCAAGCTCCCAATTATTCAGTTTCTACCTAAGTGCGTTTTCATATTCTGATTTTTCTTGAGAGTTCTGATTACCTTGGCAATGTTTGGATAAATACTTTGACAGTTGCATTGGTCTGTGAACAATGCCCACGTGCACACAGTGGCACCTTATTAGGTACCTCCTGTACTAATATCCACAGAATGGCCAATCACTGGATGCTTTTCATTTTTCACACCATTATCTGTAAACTTTAGAATCTGTTGTGCGTGAAAATCCTAGGAGATCCGCAGTTTCTGAGAATCAGATTTATTTTCCCCAGTGTATATGATGAAATTTGTAAACTTTTCATTGGGGTGGTTTGAATTACCACCCTGTCTTGCACCAACAATCATTCCATGGTCAAAGTCTCTTAGGTCACATTACTTCCCCATTCTGATGCTTGGTCTGAATGGCAATTCAAAGGTTCAAAGGGCCAGTTTAATGTCGGAGAAATGTATACAAAATACATCCTGAAATGCTTTTACTTTGCAAACATCCACGAAAAAGAATGACAGTTAAACGCAAGAACCCCAAATCTGCCCCCCAGCTCCCTTCCCTCCTGCGCTTAAGTGGCAGCGAGCAACAATCTCCCCCCACCCACTGACAAAATAAAGCATGCATTGGTACTGCCACTGAGCACTCAGTGAGAGCAAAGCAATAGCAAAGAAACAGACTTGCAGCTACCCCAAAGACTTGGCGTTTCACCCGACATTCGACATACCACAGGTTCTCTCTCTCTCCCGAATAAGGGAGAAGGCAGTGTCTCCATTTTCCCAGCGAGCGGGGAGACATAACAAACAACTCGCTGGTTTATGTTGTTAAAAGTTCGTTACATCACTTTTTCCGAGCTCTGTTCCCAAAGATCGCAAAGATCCTGGGTCTTTGGGCACACAGCAGTAGATTTTCCAACTCCCCCGGCGACACACGGGTCTCCTGCCATGAAACCGACCCTCGATCCGCCCATCTCCAGAGCCCCGAGATCTTAGGCTTCCAAATCCGAGCCGGACTCTCAAGCTGACCCCTTGCCGTGCCGATCAACGGCCGGTCCTGAAACCCCGAGAACGGGTCCCATTCCCGCAAAGAACCGTAGTCAGCGTGTAACTCCAGGTCAGGGACTTCAAAAGAACCCCGAAAGGGAAAAAATAAAAATACTAAAGATGGAAATAGAGCTGTTTCCGAAGATGCAAGCAAAGGAGTGGCCATTTAGTGCCAGCTTAACTTCGCTGTGCCTTCTCTTGACCATTGATGCTGCCACATTACTAGTTGATTAGATACTTGCATGAATGAGCTGGTGTGTCAAATATAGTGGTCCCTGAGTGCATGGTTGTTATTCAGAAGAAAGCACTGGATAGCAATTAGGAGCAGGATTTTATTCTTATCCTTATATCTTCTAACTTAATGCATCTATTGGGACCAACAGTCATCAATTTGAGATCAACCAAAACCACACAGTTTAGCCATAAATTTCTGCTAGTTCTCTTAAAACAGATGCAGAAGCTTTTGAGCTTCGAATAAGTGCCTGAATTAGTGCATTCTTCAGGTCACATAATTACCATTCTCAGACCTGATCAAGGACATATTCTTAACAACAGATATTATGATGCACAAAGTTAATTAAAGCCGAGCAGGGTCATGCAAAGTTTTGGCAGGATAATATGGTTCCTCGAAAGCTTGGTGGATGTGTACGAGTTCAATTTGAGATGTTGGCGTATAAGTTAGAACTCATCAGTGGCTGTAGGGCAGCCTTCCACAAGTTGTTAAGCCAAGGCTGCCAGACAGTGAGAATTCAATATATATAATTACCCAGATAATCTAAGAGATGGAACAGAGAAGAGTTAAATTTTGGCCTTTGCTCTGCCATGCCATTATTTATTTATTTACTGAAATACAGCACAGAATAGCCCCTCCTGGACTTCGAGCTGCACTGTTCAGCAATTCTCGATTTAATCCTAGCCTAATCGCAGAGCAATTTACAATGACCAATTAACCTACCAACCAGTATGTCTTTGGACTGTGGAAGGAAACCACGTTTTCATGGGGAGACCGTACAAACTCTTTAGAGACAGCAGCGAGAATTGAAACTGGATGGCTTGTACTGCAAAATATTGTGCTAACCACTACGCTACTGTGTCACTCAATTATATTTAGTGGAGATCACGGAGGAAATAAGTTTGACAGCTGGAAAGAGATAGAAATGGCTGGGGTATCTGGGGACAATAAGAAGAACTTACTGAGGATGATTGAATAATGGGGGTTGTTACTGAAGATGGTTTATGGATGAGTGTTGGTGGAAGTACAATTCAGAGAAAGGACATGGGGAGAGTTTGAGATGCATGATATTGGAGATTTTTGATGAGAGGATCAGAAGTAGAGGATGAGAGACAAGAGCATAGTTAGCAGGACAATTGGGACGCCGATGAAGGTTGGCAAAAAAAGTGGGTCAATGTCATGAGCTTAATCACTAATAAAAGGAAATTATATCGGCTGTCTGGAAGAAATGAGAAACTGTTAGTCATGTCAGTAGATGTGGCATACATTGCCTATGCCTGGCAGTCTGTGTGCAGGATGTATATCACAGTCCCAGAGGCTCCCCAGCTACTTAACAGAGTGTTTCTTGCCAAAAAATCTTGGTTTAGTCCTAGAAATTCTTTGCACTGCACATTAGAATTTCTTGGTTATTGTTCTTAACTCTTAATCTTGTTGATCCAGTAAAGTTGAAAGCAATAATTTGCAAGTTTAATTATTTATCTCTTTTAAAAGCGGAATCTTTTTTTGGCAAGTTTTTCTTAACTTACCCTTTTCTCTCTGTATGCCATTAGCATACCAGTCAACTGCTGAATCTTACAAATCTCCATTTGTGTTGGCAATGTATTATTTTTAATTTTGCCTAACTTTCCACATTGATCCAACATCTATTTTACTGATCTACATTTCATTCATTGGTTTAACGGGTCATGGCTGCTGCTTCCATCCAGTCAACACCTGGATACCAGTTCCCCTAACTAGTATTTACTGATGACCTCATTGGCTGTTTTTTGTTTTGGGGTTTTTACTATGATTATCAGGATTCACTTGACCAGTTCACACAAAGAAACTGAGTCACTCAAGTCATCTGAGCTTTATTTAAACAGCCACCTCCTTGTCAGCCATCATTAATAACTCTGGCAGGCTTCTTTCAGGAGCTGTTGAGGGCCAAGTATGGTCAAAGAATAAGACACAGGCACCCAGAGAAATGCACAAACCACTTGTGTGCAGATGGCAGTTTTCTCCCCCAGTTTGTCTGAAGAACAGAGTTTAGTAGCCTCAAACCTAAGCTTATCTATTGACTTGTGAGCAAACATGCTCTCTCAGTGATACTTTTTTAAACATTTGGTGGTCTATATTTTCAATGGCCCTGTTACTGATGGATGTTTTGGTTTGGACACTAATATCCTCCACAGATCTCAGCCAGAAAGCATCAGCTGGGACAAATATTTGGAAAAAAAAATCCAGTCAGAAGAAATGCAATATGAATTTGTCAGTGCTCCTTATCCAAATTCTGAATATGATGTTTAACCTACTTTAAGTTGAAAGCTTAAGTTCAAAATAAAAGGAAATTGATTGGAAATTTTGCTTAAAAATTTAAAGTTATGCAAATTAACTATTCCAGAAAATGCTAAGAGATTAGAGAACGTTTTGTTCTTAGAGTTATGTAGAAATGCAACAATTTCCTCAGATTTACAGTAATGTGCAAAACTCTTGGGCATGTGTATATAGCTGGAGTGCCTGAGACTCTGACATGGTACTCTAGTACTCTTACATCTTGCTCTGTACTGCTGCCACAAAAACACTAATTTCATGACATACGTGAGTGGTGATAAACCTGATTCTGACATGGGTCTCTGTTGTGGACTGAGAGTGGGAAGGGTGCAGGGAGAGGGAAATCTTATTTGGGGAAAAAGGGAAGGGAGCAGGAAGCACAAGAGAGACATTCTGTAATGATCAATAAAGCAATTATTTGGATTCAAATGACTTTGCTTTGTGTCTTAGGGCAGGGTGTGTCTGCACTTGTGCCACCCCGACACCCGCCCCCCCCCCCCAAACTCCGGCACTCCTCCTTTGCCACTTCTCCCGCTCTCCGGCCCTCTGCTATAGAATCCCTCCTCTTTCATAAGTATCTATTTTGAAGCATGCCATGTAGTAACTCAATGTAATGATATTGATTGAAGCTGACAGTTCCTGGGACAAAGTGATTCAGCAGCCGTATTCACAGAATGAATCAATTAAATAAGGATATGAACTACCGGGCCATTATTTTACATTTTGCAAGTGTACACTTCAATATATGGAGAAACAGAGCTGTATCGACAGACAATGCCATTGGAGTTTTTCATCCTTTAATAATATACCAGGTCTTTGGTGAGCTTAATCGATGACTACTTTATCAATATTTCAGAACTGTTATATCTTATATGATGTAGGCTGGGTCTTTTCAGATCAGCAATAATTATTGAACAAAGAATTCTGAGCATACTGTATTTTGAGTTTTTCCAATTAGATTTAAACTTGCCATTTTGGCTATTTTACAGAAATGAAATACTTTGTCATATTTTGTGTTTTATTGTTTTCAAGTTTCCTGGACTGTATATTCCACTACATGTGAGAAATAGTTTTCAGGCAGCACATAAAGTCTTGATGTTGATGTAGAGAGAATGGAGTGGCTGCCCCATAGCACGGGGCTCAAGTCATTTCAGAGTCATGGAAAAGGACAGCTCAGAAACAGGCTCTTTGGCCCATCTAGTCCGTGCTGAACCATTTAAACTGCCTATGCTCATTGACCTGCTCCTGGACCAGAGATACTCCTTCATACCCCTACCATCCATGTACCCATCCAAACTTCTCTTAAACATTGAGATTGAGCTCGCATGCACTACTTGTGTGGCAGCGCATTCCACACTCTCATGACCCTTTGAGTGAAGAAATTTCCCCTAAACTTTTCACCTTTCACCCTGAACCCAAAATCTCTAGTTGTAGTCTCACCCAACTTAAGTGGGAAAAGACTGCTTGCATTTATCTTATCTATACCCCTCATAATCTTATATGTCTCAATCCAATCTCCCCTCAATCTTCCGTGTTTTGAGAGTCGGGCTTCAGTTGCTGACTGGCAATAAGTTGTGGGTAGTAAAGTTAAAGTTGGGAGTTGGGGGGGGAGCTTTCTTGACCCTTTTATGAGGGCTCGTGGTGATCCTTTTAAGGACAGCTGATCTGGTCATTCAGAGCGTGATCTTGCTGGGTGGAATGTGCTGTTCACCTGCTCCATCCTCTTCTCGCAGATAACTGCAATTGAAATGTTATAAATGGAGTAAAACTATGAAGTTTGCTAACTAGAAGTGGTGTGGGACTCCACTCCTTATATTGGCAACAGAGATTTGAGGAGGAGGCCAGCCATGGTGAGAGGTAACTGCTTAACTGGTTTGTGATCCTTCTACCGAAATAAAACATTGCAAATAAACCGTGCAGTTGAAATTCAAATTCATGAGTAGTGGTCATTCAACCATACACAAATACCCATGATACAGCCAAATGAAACAGCATTACTCTAGGGCCAAGGGGCCAAGGTGCCAAGCACTTCCCAACAGTCATACATAGCACAAAATAGACACTAGATAGCAATAAACATATTGTCACACAAAAAATAGCATGAATGTCAAGAAAAAATCTTGCATTTTCACCCCCCCGCCATTTACCACTTTGGGCCCTTACCCCTTCTCACCTGCCTATCAAGTCCCGTGGATCGCCTCCTCCTTCCCTTTCTCCTGTGGTCCACTATCCCCTCTGATCAGATTCCTTCTTCTCCAGCCCTTTAACTTTCCCACCCACCTGTCTTCACCTATCACCTTCTAGCTAGCCCCTTTCCCCCTTCTCCCTCCTTCTCATTCTGCCATCTTGCCCCTTCATTTCCAGTCCTGAAGAAGGATTGTGGCCTGAAATGATGCCTATCTGTTCATTTCCATAGATGCAGTCTGAACTGCTGAGTTCCTCCAACATATTGTGTGCGCTGCTCTGGATTTCCAGCATCTGCAGAATCTTTTGTGTTTACACAAATATATATCCCAAGTCCCTGAGTGTCATGTCCTGTTGCATAATGCATTGGGCTTCCCATACTTGTTTTTAACATCTGACATGTGCTCTTGCCCAAGGATTTGAGTGCCACAGTAGTGTAGCAGTTAGTACGGTGCTGTTGCAGTCCAGGGCGTCAGAGATCGGTGTTCAGTCCCAGTGTCCTATGTAAGGAATCCTGCAGTCCAGAGACCTACCAGGTAGGTCAATCGGTCAATGTGAAGCGTTCTGTGATTAGATTATGTCAAATCGGGGTTGTCGGGGTGCCTGGAGCTCAAAGGGCCAAGGGGCTTACTCCATGCTGTATTGATAAAATAACTAAATTTACTTGAGAATGTCACTGGACTTAATTTCCCTTACTCTCTGACTAGTTGAAAATCGAACTGGAGGAAATTCAGAGCAACCAACATATTGCTGTCTGCTGAGCAGAGAAATAGAAATTCAGATCAATTGCTCCCGATCTCTGTCTGCCTGCTTTGTTCAGCTTTGTGCAATCCAGCTGAAGCACTGGAGCCTCTTGTTTCAGTGACACAAAAATCACTTGCACAATTCCAAACAAAGTGTAGTTGAATATCAAATTAACCAGGAATAGATCAACTTCCACACATTTTTGTGTGGCTAAGTGCACATTAGTAAATTTACCTCAAGCAACACACATCAGAGTTGCTGGTGAACGCAGCAGGCCAGGCAGCATTTTTAGGAAGAGGTACAGTCGACGTTTCAGGCCGAGACCCTTCGTCAGGACTAACTAAATTTACCTCCTCATTTTACAGCAGGTTTTCACTCTTCCAAGTACTTTTGCCTCATTGTAAACCAAACCTTGAGGGAAAACGGTGTAAACAATAGTACAGCTAGAAAATAGTTCTGTGGCAAGCTTACCACATCATTGGTCCGAGAAATGGCTAAATTTATTTACCCTGAAAACAATCAGGTCTTACAAATACTACTCCCTTGGAAACAGTGTTATTGAAAGAACCAATACATAAAATTCATTCTTTGACCTTGGTGATGACTGTGATCTCCTACTATAAATATAAACGTGTGTGTGTGTGTGTGTGTGTGTGTGTGTGTGTGTGTGTGTGTGTGTGTGCACACGTATGTGTGTGCGTGCACGCAGGGACTGCTCTGCACATGTGCACTCTGTCTTCCTGACTCATTATCATTTCAAGCTGCAGATGTTGGTTTCTGTCACATCTCATCAGTTGCTGGATGCTGCTGTATTAGCTACAGTTGATCATAATCATTTTTAAGAAGAAGAAATCATGTCCAGTTTTCTACAGTCCACAGGACCAGACAGTACTTATATGGGAGTTTGCTGACTTGGCAAATGTTCCCCAAAATACACTCTCATTCTTACAGAGATCTCCTTGGCAACCTTCAGTGAGGAATGCCTAATTTCCAAGAGATTATTCAATAGATTCCTGAAAAGGAAGCTTCTTTGAACAATGGGAGAATGAGGAAAGGTGGAGGTGCTGGATTGCTGATGGCAATAATTGGATAATTCTTTCAAAGAGGAAGTACAGGCATACTGGGCTGAATGCTCTCCTCCAGTATTGTTCGATTCCAAGATAAAAGGAAGTACACACACGCATTTATTATAGAAAACATTATCTTGGCTTAAGAACAACTTCCCTAATGTGCTTGGTATTAAAAGGGAGTTCATATCGATTTTCCATTCCATGATATTTGTAAAATGTGGGTTCGGGTCTTTTGTGGCCCTTTGCCTGATGGTAAATGATATATGTAATGTGTTCATCCCCTTCTATCTGTAAACTGATACATACAAATACACTCAATTATACTAAAAATTACAGCAACGGTATATTGTGTTGCTCCAGCCATTATCGTGTGTGTGAGCTTTGAGTGGCTAACTGCACTTGACAAGTTTTGCCCTCAAGGCTTCTCATATCTCTTCTACACAATTGAAAGCCAGAGGTGAATTTGCTGGATTTATGAAATCTGACAAAATGATAAGTTATCCATGTTTACAATTGACAACATCTAAAAGCCATGGATCATTTATTATTTTAGTCACTGTTTCCAGTCTATGAACATCTGAATACCAGGACCAACAGGCTATGGGACAGCTTCTCTCTACAAGCCATTAGACTTATAAATTCACATGTCTGTACGTTGTGACGGAGTCATCAGGCAAAGATTTTTACACCCTGACGTTGTTGGATTGATGTAAGATTTAAATAAATTCAATCTGAATTCTTGTATCTTTAGGCAAGAAATTTTAGTAAAGAAAAACACAGTAATCATCATTAACAAAGGTATAATTGAAAAATATAAATCTTTGGAAGAATCACTTTCTTAGCTCCAGCCGTACCGTGCTTTCTAGGGTGAGGGCTGTTTACACATGTTTGGCAATACTTTCTCTATTTACAATGCATCTGCTTTGGTACTAGATTATCCACTGAAGGCAATCAAAATCTGAATTTTTTTCCATTAGCAAGGAATCTAGAGTTCCTCACCGTTTTTCCAGTCACAGGTATCAGTGGTAAATGGTGCGAGCAAATCCCGGACCTGTTATACTCATCTTCCTAGTTCATATTGAAATTTTGAGAAAGAACAGGTCCAGAATGAATAGTTCCTGCCCGAAATTCTGCTTGATTACAAGTCTTCATTGTGATTTTATTGAAAACTCTTGCATTTATCTAGTCACTTCACATTTTCTGAAAGACAGCTTTACTAATATACTATCTTGTATGGTTAAGAGCCATTGACTTTAACCAATTCTTATACATCTACCACACAATGCATCCTATCCCAATGCATCACAGCTTTATGGCAACTGCTCTGCCCGGCACCATAAGAAACTTTAGAGAACTGTGGATATCGAATAGATTAGTACTTCAGATAAACCAGCCTCCCTTCATGCCTCAGTATGCTGTCAATGAAGTCAAAAATGCCTGCCACCACCCCTGACATTCATCTTTCCCAACACCCCCTCATCCAATCAGGCAGAAGATACAAAGCAACCAACATAAAATGCTGGAGGAACTGGGTGGATCAGGCAGCATCTATGGAAATGAATAAACAGTCGACGTTTCAGCCTGAGACCATTCTTCAGGACTGGAAACACGAAACCTGAAAGTTCACACCGGGCAGGCTCAGGAATAGCTTCTACTCACTGTTCCATGTGAAACTATTGAACAGACCTCTCCCTCGTATGAGAAGATGGACTCGTGACTTCATAATCGACCTCATCATGGCTCCCCATGGCACTGCATTTTCTGTGTAACTATAACACTGTATATGCATTGTATTATTGTTACCGCAATGCAACATTGTGCTGAAATAAAATGTACAGGTGACATACAAAACACAGCTTTTCACTGTACCTCAGTCCATATGAAAGTAAGAAAGCATTTTATGAACTTAGTGGCACTAACCTGTTTTCTACAGAAGTGGTTTGCCATTGCCTTCTGGGCAGTGTCTGTACAAGATGGGTGACCCCAGCCATTATCAATACTCTTCAGAGATTGTCTACCTGACGTCAGTGGTCCCATAACCAGGACTTGTCATATGCACCAGCTGCTCAAATGACCATCCACCACCTGCTCCCTTGGCTTCATGTGACCCTGATCAGGGAGCTAAACAGGTGCTTCACCTTGCCCAAGGGTGACCTGCAGGCTAGCAGAGGAAAGGAGCACCTTACACCTCCTTTGGTAGAGACGTATCTCCACCCAGCCACCCAAAACATCCAGTACTTAGCCCATATCCAGTTATCAGCCAGACTTTCTTCACTTGAAACCTCTTCCATCTTGATCACCACCTCATTATCTATGCATTGTGGAAACATCTATCGACTCTTCCATGAATAGAACATTCATAAGTTGCTCAATGTTGGATGATTTTCAGCTCAATAAGAGTTACAAAGCAACTCTTGTGTGTTTTGTGCCAATAGAAGTTTCCAGGCTAACTTTAAGTGAACCATCCAAGAAATGGGAACGGAGTGTAAATGGCAACAAGATGTAAATTGCACCATGTAAAGAAAACAATTGAGTAACTAATTGGAGTATGTCATTTTGAGTAGTCAAGATGTTAATTGTTAACTGGAAAAATACTAACATGATGAGGCGAACTGCACATTGTACGTGGCTTATGTCATTAAGATTAATATAATGGGAATAGTCAGTCTAAACACAAAGAACTGTTCACTTTTGAATGCTTGTAGACTTTCCATTTTAATTGCTTATTGTAGTATGAAAAGGATATCACCAATATCATCTTCCTAGAGAGATTTTGCTGTATTTTGTTTGATTTATGGAGGAAAAAAATATTTACTGCCCAATAAGTACTTTAAAAGAATATTGTATGAACAAAAGCATGTTGAATTGTATTCCACACCAACTTCCCTGCACTTCCATTGGAACTCTCGGCACTACTTGGTGTAAATGTCAGCAAGTTTGTATTCCTGCATGTCTGTGCACAGATGTGGAAGTTCTGAACACTCTGGCAAGTATTTCCCCAAGTTTTCCTAACGTGATCAGCTACTGAACACTCACAGAATTGAGGATATAAGTGAGAAAAAGCTGGAAACGCCCATCAGGTGTGTGGCGAGAGATATTAAACATCCAGGGGCCTCTTTTCTTTTGCCAAGCTCAGTTTTCTAAACACTAACAGACAGATGACGCTTTTAAAGATCAAAGTGTTCTTTTTGTCTTCAGTACTGGAAAGGAAGGGGGAAGACACCAGAATAAAAAGTGTGGGGGGGGTGAGGAGGAGGATAGCTAGAAGTTGATGGGTGAAGTCAGGAGGGTAGGAAAGATAAAGAGCTGGAGAGGAAGAAATCTGATAGGAGAGAAGAGTGGACCAGAGGAGAAAAGGAAGGAAAGGAGGGACCCAGGGGAGGTAAGAGGTAGAAGGCCAGAATGGGGAATAAAAGCGGGACATGGGAGGAAAATTAATTTTTACTGGAAGGAGATGATTGATATTCATGCCATCAGGTTGGAGGCTATCTAGATGGAATATAAGGTGTTGCCTCTACACCCTGAGGTTGGCCACATCTTGGTACAGGCAGAAGCCATGGATCGACTTGTTGGAATGGGATTCAGAATTAAAATGTTTGGTCACTGTGAAGTTCTGCTTATGGCAACGGAGCTGTACAATATTTTTGTTCAGTTTCTTGTTGCATACAGCAGCCAGTCTTCAGTTCTTAAAATGTAACTCGAAAACTGTAATCACATTGAAGTTAAAAAGTCAGCTTTGCAGACAAGCACAGTCCATCTGGTGACAGACATACTTGGCCACAGAACTTGGGCTTATTGCTGAAGAGGTGCACTGTAAAATAATAATTTATAAGGCTGGGCTTCAACTTGTCGAATCCAATGTCTGTAAACACTGTATTTGGTTTGGACTGTAGCTGGTCTCATCTACAATGATCTGGACTGTAGTTGGTCTCATCTCTTAATAATAATGTAACCAGCTATCAAGGTGATAATAGATCGTCTTGCTAAGAGATCGAATTACATCTTTAGAAAGAGGTAAAATAGGGTGAGAAAATATTGAATCTTTGTGGGTGGAGTTGTGAAACTGCAAGGATAAAAAAAATCATTATGAGAATCAAATATTAGCCTCCAAATAGTAGGCAAGATATGGTGTTGGGTTTGCAGAGGGAGATAGCTGGAAATGACATGTAATAAGTGCAACTCTCGCTTCAGCTAGTGGCTTAATATCGGGGATGATTGCCCCCTGGCCCGGCCAAACTTAAGAAATCTTACTTGGGTGGATGCTTCGCGATGTGTCCCCTGTGACAAATCAGTACCACAAAATAACAAACAGTACACAATATGCGATTAAATGAAACAGTCTAATGCGTAACGTTGGAGCTCACTGATGAGGCTGTTTGTCCACCATCGACCTCTTCCGATCGTCGCTGACCTTCGGACCCTCACTCCAAGTCCACTCCATCCGAGGTCTACCAATTCTCTCCATTCACGTCTTCTCTCCTCATCTCTCCCCGGCAAAAGACTGCGAATTCCCGGCTCCCAGACACACAAGAAAGAGCAACATCCCGTTCATCGGGTAGCATGCCCCATTATCTCTAGTCATAACCCAAACATTGCTGCTATAGAGAAACCATTACCTCAGCAGGGAAACATTACAGAGAAGCCATTACATTAGCAGTGAATCCTTACAACGTGTTACAAGGGTAATGTTCTAAGCTCCATGTACCTATCCAAAAGTCTCTTAAAAGACCCTATTGTATCCACCTCCACCACCGTTGCCGGCAGCCCATTCCACACACTCACCGCTCTCTGAGTAAAAAACTTACCCCTGACATCACCTCTGTACCTACTCCCCAGCACCTTAAACCTGTGTCCTCTTGTGGCAACCATTTCAGCCCTGGGAAAAAGCCTCTGACTATCCACACAATCAATGCCTCTCATCATCTTATACACCAATCTCTGTCGCTTTAAGTCATCAGAGCACGCCACTCATCAATCAGCTGAGAGGTCCTCTCCACCCAAGCCTCATACTCCTCCTCCCCTTTAGGGGTGGGCTTAATTCCAGAGACGACCATAGCTGGGACTTTGAACCTGAGTTTTCCATTTATTTGCCAGAGAGGTAAGGGTGGATACTAACTCAGAATTCTCACTCTCCCTTGGGGGACGTGGACTAATTAGACATTCCGAATCCGAGCACTCCTTCCCCTCACTCCTCAGAAGTGATAGAACCCTGTCTTTGAAATCTCTGCCCCTGCCTACATCTGGAGTACGAATATCTACCTCACTCAGGGTAATCTCACAGTACCCAACGGAATCAATCCCGGACAAGTCCCCATAATTGCAAGTTTTGCTTCAGCTAGCAGCTTAATCTAGGGGATAATAGCCCTCACTGGCCTGGCCAAACTTAAGAAATCTCCTTTGGGTGGATACTGCGTGATGTGTCCCCTGTTACAATTCAGTACCACGAAATAACGAACGGTACACAATATGCGATTGAATGATTGAGCTTTGTAATTCTTAATTTGATGATATGGGTAGTTAAAAAAGAAAAAGGGCCCATTCTCATGAAACAGTCTATTGTGCAATGTTGGAGCTCACTGACGAGGCCGTTCATCCACCGTCGACCTCCTCCGATCCTCGCTGACCTTCGGACCCTCACTCCAAGTCCACTCCATCCGAGGTCTACCAATTCTCTCCATTCACGTCTTCTCTCCTCATCTCTCCCCGGCAAAAGACTGCGAATTCCCGGCTCCCAGACACACAAGAAAGAACAACATCCCGCTCATCGGGTAGCATGCCCCATTATCTCTAGTCATAACCCAAACATTGCTGCCATAGAGAAACCATTACCTCAGCAGGGAAACATTACAGAGAAGCCATTACATTGGCAGTGAATCCTTACAGCACGTTATAAGGGTAATATCACAATTGTAATAGAGGACTTCAATATGCAAAGGGATTGGGAAAATCAGGTTGGTGTCAGATCACAAGAGAGGGAATTTGTTGAATGCATACGAGCATGCTTGTGTTTGAGCCTATTTGGAGAAAGGCTATCCTAGCTTGGGTGTTGTGTTAACAACCCTGATCTTATTAGGGAGCTTAATATAAAGGAACATGAAGGGGGCAGTGATCATAATATGATTGAATTCCTACTGCAATTTCAGAGGGAGAAGCACAAGTCACATGTATCAGCATCACAATGCAATAAAGGGAATTACAGAGGTATGAGAGAGGAGCTTGCCCAGGTGGATTGGAGGAGGATATTGGCGGGGATGACAGCTGAGCAGAGATGGCTGAATTTTTTGGGAATAGTTCACAAGGTACAGGATAGATGGGTCCCACAGAAGAAGTTGTTCTCAAGTGACAGGCATAGGCAACCAAGGTTGACAAGGGAAGGGAATATAAGGTAGCAAAAGTGAGTGGGAAATTGGGTGATTGGGAAGCTTTTAAAATCCAGCAAAAGGCAACCAAGGAAGCTATAAGAAGGGAACAGATGAAATATGAGGGCAGACTAGCCAATAATATAAATCAGGATACCAAAGGTTTATTCAGTTATATAAAGAGTAAAAGGAAGGTGAGATTTGATATTGAGCCAGTGGAAAATGATGCTGGTGAGGTGGTAATGGGGGACAAAGAAATGGCAGATGAATATAATGGGTTCTTTGCATCAGTCTTCACTGTGGAAGACACTAGCAGTGCGCCAGAGGTCCGCATGACTGGAAGCAGGAGTGAGTGCCATCGCTGTTACAGAGGGAAAAGTGCTGGACAAACTCTGAGGTCTTTAGGTGGGTAAGTCACCTGGACCAGATGGACTACATCCCAGAGTCCTAAGAAAGGTTGTTGAAGAGATGACAGATGCATTGGTCATGATCTTTCAAGAATCACTTGATTCTGGTGTGGTCCTGGTGGACTGGAGGATTGCAAATATCCCTCCACTCTTTAAGCAGGGAGGAAAGCAAAGTAAAGGATATCATAGGCCAGTTAGCTTAACTTCAGTGGTTGGGAAAGTGTTAGAGTCTATTATTAAGGATGAGGTTTCAGGGTACTTGGACACTAATAAAATTAGTCAAAGTCAACATGGTTTCTGTGAAGGGAAATCTTGCCTGACAAATCTGTTAGAGTTCTTTGAGGATGTAACAAGCAGGGTGGACAAAGGAGAGGCAATGGATGTCATTTTCAGAAGGCATTTGATAAGGTGCAACACATGAGGCTGCGTTACAGGAAAGATACTGACATGGATTGGCTGACAGGTAGGAGGCAGTGAGTTGAATAAAGGAGGCTTGTTCTGGTTGGCTGCCAGTGACTAGTGGTGTTCCTTGGGGTTTAGTTTTGAGCCGGCTGCTTTTCACATTGTTTGTCAATGGCTTCGTGTCAAAGTTTGCGGATGATATGTAGATAAGTGGAGGTGTAGATAGTGCTGAGGAAACAATGTTATTGCAGCAGGACTTAGACAATTTGTAAGAATGGGCAAAAAAGTGGCAGACGGAATACAGTGTTGGGAAATGTATGATAATTAATTTTGGGAAAAAGAATAATGGTGCAGACTATTATCTAATTGGGATGAAGGTTCAAACATCAGAGGTGCAGAGGGACTTGGGAATCCTCGTGCAAGACTCCCAGAAGGTTAATTTACAGGTTAATTCTGAGGAAAAGGCAAATGCAATGTTTCATTTATTTCAAGGGGAATAGAGTATAAAAGCAAGGAAATAATGCTAAAGCTTTATAAGACACTGGACAGTCCTCACTTGGAGCATTGTCAACAGTTTTGAGCACATATCTCAGGATGGTTGTGTTGTTATTGGAGAGAGTCCAGAGGAGGATCAAGGGAATGATTCCGGGAATGAGAGGGTTAACATATGAGGAGCATTTGGCAGCTTAGCAGGACTGGATCAACAAGACTGGGACAGGATACCATGTATCTGCACCATGATGAGTTAATCTTAAAGCGTACTCTACGTTGTGGAGAATGGTTAACCCATTGGACTGCAGTGGTGTCTAAAATGGTGGGGGGCAGCCATGTTTCCGTGTAGCAAAGTGCACAGTAGCCCTTGATGTACCTCAGTACAGCAATCCTGCTCTGAAGATGTCAATTTTATTTTTCAGAGACTCCATTCGCCAGCAGCATACTGAAGAGTGAGGGGGTAGTGTCTAAGGCTTTGGCCTTTCAATCGTAGCTCTAAACCAATGTGCTGTAACCGTTTCCGTTTTCTAAAGGGAAACTGCATTCATGACCTGAGTCTGTAGTTCAAAGTAAAATTATTATGAAATTCCATAAATGTCACCATATTCAAATCTGAGATTCATTTTCTTGCAGGCATATGCAATAAATCTAAAAGCAATAATAAGATCAATGAAATACTTCAACAGGGTGGACAACCAATATAGATAAAACAATAAATTGTGCAAATACAAAAGGAAAGGATTAAAAAAGACAAATAATAATATTTAATAAGCAATAAATATTGTGAACATGAGATGAGGAGTTCTTGAAACTGAGCCCATAGGTTGTGGGAGCAGTTTAGTGATGGGGCGAGTGAAGTTATCCCCTTGGTTCAAGAACCTGATGGCTGAGGGGTAATAACCGTTCCTGAAACTGGTGGTGTGAGTCCTGAGATTCCTGTACCTTCTTTCTGATGGCTGCAGCAAGAAGAGAGCATGACCTGTGTGTTGGGGGTCCCTGTTGATGGATGCTGCTTTTCTGTGACAATGTTTCATGTAGATGTGCTCATTGGTTGGGAGGGCTTTATCGATGATGAACTGGACAGCATCCACTACTCTTTGTAGGAATTTCAGTTCAAGGACATTGATATTTCCATGCCAGGGTGCGATGCAACCAATCAAAATACTCTTAACCATAGATCTATAGAAGTTTGTCAGAATTTTGGGTGTCATGCCAAATCAACGTAAACTCCTTGTACTTGTGTGCTGGGTCTAGGACAGGTACTCTGAAATGAAAGCACTGAGGAATTTAAAGTTGTTAACCCTTTCCATCTCTGATCCCCTAATAAGGTCTGCCTTATGGACCTCCAGTCCAAAATTACTGTGGTCTGCAAGTGAGGAAATCAAGGATCTAATTGCAAAAGAAAGAATCTGGTTTGAACTTGTGCTGGTAGGCGCATTGAAGTGGATCTAGGTTTCTTTCCAGGCAGGAGTTTCATCACCAACCTCTCATAAATCTTCATCACTGTGGATGTAACTGCTGCTGGACAACAGTCAGTGAGGCAAGTTACCACATTACCACATAAGCATATACAGTAATTGAAGCCTACTTGAAGCAGGTGAGTACCTCAGACTGCTGAAACAAGAGATTAAGGAGCTCAGTAAACACTCCAGCTAGTTGATCAGCACAGGTCTTTAGTACTTGGCCAGTTACCCTGCCTGGGCTGGATGCTTTTCATGAGTTCACCCTCCTGAAGGTTGTTCGCTTGTTGACCTCAGAGACTGAAATCACAGGGTTATTGGTGAGCATAGAAAGCATTGAGCTCATCTGGAAGTGAAGCCCTGTTGTCAACTATTTTGCTTGATTTCATTTTGCAAGAGGTGACAGCATTCAAGACCTGCCACAACTGTCAAGAATCCCTTCATTGATTCACATTTAGTCTGGAATTGCCCATAAGATGGTTTCCAGAGATTGTACCTGGACTTCTTGTAGCTTTTTTGGACCCCAAACCTGAATACCTGTGAGCTAGCGCTCAGCAAATTGCAGATCTTCTGATTCATGCGGAGCAGTCCAGGTTCTGTTGATTTTGAGTATTAATAGGTTTCTTAAAATATCTTAAAACAGTGCTGTTTACTGAAGTACCCATATCTGTGGCTTTGGATTTCAGCTGTAATAGTCATAAACAGGAATATTTGATGATTCCTATTGGAGCCGCATGCAATGAATTGCCACATATCAGTGCCACGTTAAAAGGAATCTCAAATATTGGTGAAGTGAGCCAAATAACAGAGAAATATAGAATAGAATAGAACTTTATTGTCATTCCTCAAGACAGCGAGATTGCACAGCTACTCCAGTCCAGGCAAAACAGACATTTACAATGCATGGGCTAATTAAAAATAAATAAATACATGAATATCTCCATACATCAAAGTTGGTGGTGAACGCAGCAGGCCAAGCAACATCTCTAGGAAGAGATGCAGTCGACGTTTCAGGCCGAGACCCTTCGTCAGGACTAACTGATGGAAGAGCGAGTAAGGGATTTGAAAGTTGGAGGGGAGGGGGAGATCCAAAATGATAGGAGAAGACAGGAGGGGGAGGGATAGAGCCGAGAGCTGGACAGGTGATGGGCAAAAGGGGATACGAGAGGATCATGGGACAGGAGGTCCGGGAAGAAAGACAAGGGGGGGGGGATGACCCAGAGGATGGGCAAGAGGTATATTCAGAGGGACAGAGGGAGAAAAAGGAGAGTGAGAGAAAGAATGTGTGCATAAAAATGAGTAACAGATGGGGTACGAGGGGGAGGTGGGGCCTTAGCGGAAGTTAGAGAAGTCGATGTTCATGCCATCAGGTTGGAGGCTACCCAGACGGAATATAAGGTGTTGTTCCTCCAACCTGAGTGTGGCTTCATCTTTACAGTAGAGGAGGCCATGGATAGACATGTCAGAATGGGAATGGGATGTGGAATTAAAATGTGTGGCCACTGGGAGATCCTGCTTTCTCTGGTGGACAGAGCGTAGATGTTCAGCAAAGCGGTCTCCCAGTCTGCGTCAGGTCTCGCCAATATATAAAAGGCCACATCGGGAGCACCGGACGCAGTATATCACCCCAGTCGACTCACAGGTGAAGTGATGCCTCACCTGGAAGGACTGTTTGGGGCCCTGAATGGTGGTAAGGGAGGAAGTGTAAGGGCATGTGTAGCACTTGTTCCGCTTACACGGATAAGTGCCAGGAGGGAGATCAGTGGGGAGGGATGGGGGGGACGAATGGACAAGGGAGTTGTGTAGGGAGCGATCCCTGCAGAATGCAGAGAGAGGCGGGGGAGGGAAAGATGTGCTTAGTGGTGGGATCCCATTGGAGGTGGCGGAAGTTACGGAGAATAATATGTTGGACCCAGAGGCTGGTGGAGTAGTAGGTGAGGACCAGGGGAACCCTATTCCTAGTGGGGTGGCGGGAGGATGGAGTGAGAGCAGATGTACGTGAAATGGGGGAGATGCGTTTAAGAGCAGAGTTGATAGTGGAGGAAGGGAAGCCCCTTGCTTTAAAAAAGGAAGACATCTCCCTCGTCCTAGAATGAAAAGCCTCAACCTGAGAGCAGATGTGGCGGAGATGGAGGAATTGCGAGAAGGGGATGGCGTTTTTGCAAGAGACAGGGTGAGAAGAGGAATAGTCCAGATAGCTGTGAGAGAATATCCCCATGTTTACATACAACAAGTGACTTTGATACTGCACAACATTAGCAAGCGAATGTGTAGCATTATTCAGCTGCACAACAGCCCTCACGAAGAAGCTGTTTTTCATTCTTATTGTCTTGGCTAAGATGTTTCTGTATCTCCTACCAGATGGCAGGAGATTGAACGGACAATGTCCGGTACAGGATGGGTCTTAAAATAATGTTATGAGTGTGCTGTAGGTATCGAGAGTTGTAGATTGACTCCAGGTCCGGTAGTTGAGTCCCAGTGATGTGCTGAGCCATCCTCATCACCCGTTGGAGTGCTTTGTGATCTGTCTTGCTGCAGTTTCCATCTGTGCTCCTGCCTTTTATCTCCCCTCTAACAGCATAGAACTCACTGTGTGTGGGATTGTGATTATAATTAATACCCTATAACTGCTTGATACAGTGCATGCTAGTTTCAAAACAATCCGCTGCAATTTGCTGTACGTCGAATCAGGTTAGGAGTCATATTTAGAATCATTAACTGTAACAAAAGGTGCGTATCCATTGAAGCATGATAAGTATTGCCTATTTTTGAAAGTGACATATCAAAATTTGCCAGATTTTAAAGCCACAATGAGTGATTACCATTCCTAAGAAGTGATGGTCGGTGAGTCTGAGCGAGATAGTAGTGCAGTGTTTTTGTAGGTTATTTGAACGGTGGCCTCTCTTTGCTCCTTGGATTAATTACCAGAGGCATCAACATGGTATAATTTATCCAACATTGACATATTTGAAATAGATGAGAATTAATACCTGGTATTCTTAGTGAATTTGAATTTATCGTTACGTTTGTTTCAATTGGAAAAAAGTACTGTATTGGCAGAAAGGATTTTAGAATTCAGAAAGAATTGCATAAGCATTAAATGAAAGTTCAGTAACTCTGCATATGAAAATAACTGGGTTGTGTGACAGGATAAATGTTTTCATAAATGAACTGAATAAATAATTTGAATCATGGTTTACACTCACTCCGTGTGTAGAAAGATCGATATCATTGTCAACTACCATTAATTCTTCTGTTCATGGCACATATTTGGAATATTATTTTCAGCTGATACTTACATTTAACTCATTTGAATTGTGTGTAGACTGCGTTATCCAGCATCCATCCTGCACTGGAACTCGCCTTTGTACTCACTGAAATTCTGTTAACTCGTTTACACAGCCACTTGGTTATTATTTTCTCCCTTCTGTGACGGGGAATTATCGTTGTTTCCTTCTTTTCGTATTTGCACTGTTTGTTGTCCTTCGCGCTCTGGGTGAATGCCCAGTCGGTGCAGTCTTTTATTATTATTCTATTATGGATTTATTAAGAATGCCCACAAGAAAATGAATGTCAGGGTTGTATATGGTGATATATGTACTTTGATAATAAACTTATTTTGAACTTTGACCTTTTGAACTTTAAATGCTGCATTTACGAGCCAAATCTCACATTCAAATTAGTTGAGCCTAGGTTGATTCCCACAGAATATATGAACACAAGGGTGAAGATTGCTTTTAATTTGTTTGAATTAATGCACAAAAAACACACTTGCAGATTCTGTGACGCCTGAAGAGAAATAACATGAGATTGTTGTTGCTGGACTGTAATGTGGTTCAGTGGCACACCTAAAATGGTGGAGGAACTCAGCAGGTCAGGCAGTATCTACAGAGAGAAATAAAGTGCTCAAGTTTTGGGCTGAGACCTTTCTCTACAACCCCTTTTCAGACCATTCAACTGCAAAGACAGATAGGATATTGGTTTAAATACAATCTGCAAGATGGCATTTCTGAATTGCAGGGCCCTGATCGAGGGTCTCAACCTGGAACATCAACTTTCTGTTCCTCTCCATAGATGCTGCCTGACTGCATTTTGTGTGGTTCCTTAGATGTCTTAGACTTGCATTGACTGAAAATGCTGCAAGGTCAATTTAAAAGGAAAGATGTTATACTTGAATGTGTGCCACATATCGAATAAGATGGATGAGCTTGTACAGATTGGCAGGTCTGATGTAGGCACCACTGAATCATGGCTGAAAGAAGATTATAGCTGGGAGCTTAATGGCCAAGGGTACGCATTGTATCGAAGGAGCAGGCAGAGCAGGGTGGTGTTGCTCAGTTGGTTAAAAAATGTAATTAAATCATTAGAAAGAGGTGATATATGGTCGGAAGGCATTGAGTCATTGTGGATAACACTAAGGAACTACAAAGTTAAAAAGACCCTGATGGGAGTTATCTACAGATCGCCAAACAGTAGTAAGGATGTGGCATACAAGTCACAACAGGAGATAGAAAATACAAGCCAAAAGGGCAACGTTACAATGGTCTTGGGGGATTTTAATATGAAGGTAGACGGGGAAAATCAGGTTGGTGCTGGATTACAGGAGAGCAATTTTCTGCAATGCCTGCGAGATGGCTTTTTAGAGAAGCTCATGGTTGAGCCCACGAGGGAATCAGCTATTCTGAATTGGGTGTTGTGCAATGAAACAGAATTAATTAGATAGTTTAAGGTAAAAGTGTTCTGAGGGGAATGTCATCATAATATGATTGAATTCACCGTGAAATTTGAGAAGGAGAAGCTAAGTCAGATATATCAGTATTATAGTAGAGAAAATTATAGAGACAGAGAGCAGCTGGCCAGAATAGATTGGAAAAGAACACTGGCAGGGATGATGGCACAGCAGCAATGGCTGAAATTTCTGGAAACTGAGCTGAAGGCGCAGGATATATACATCCCAAAGAGGAAGAAGTATTGTAAAGGCAAGGTGACACAACCATGACTAACAAGGGAAGTCAAAGCCAACATAAAAACCAAAGAGAGGGCATATAATAGAGCATAAATTAGTGGGAAGTTAGGGGATTGGGAAACTTTCAAATACCAACAGAAGGCAACTAAAAAGTTATTAAGAAGGTAATGATGGAATATGAAAGTAAGCTAACCAATAGTATTAAAGGGAGACCAAAAGTTTCTCAGATACGTAAAGTGAAAAAGAGAGGCAAGGGTGGATATTGCACTGCTGGAAAACAATGCTGGAGAGGTAGTCATGGGGACGAGGAAATGGCAGATAAACTGAGTAAGTATTTTGTATCAGTCTTCACTGTTGAAGAGACTAGCAGTATGGTGAAAGTTCCAGGTGTCAGAGGTCATGCAGTATGTGAAGTTACGGTCACTGGACAAGGTTCATGGGAAACTGAAAAGTCTAAAGATAGATAAGTCACCTGGTCTAGATGGTGGACACCCCAGGGTTCTGAAAGAGGTGTCTGAAGAGATCGTGGAGACATTAGTAATGATCTTTCATGAATCACTACATTCTGGAATGGTTCTGGAAGACTAGAAAATTGCAAATGACCCTCCACTCTTCAAGAAGGGAGAGAGGAAGAAGAAAGGAAACTATAGGCCAGTTAGACTGACCTCAGTGGTTGGGTAGATGTTGAAGTCGATTATTAAGGAGGAGGTCTCAGGGTACTTGGAGGCACTTGAGAAAATAGACCTTAGTCAGCATAGTTTCCTTAATGGAAGATCCTGCCTGACAAATCAGTTGGAATTTATTGAAGGAATAACAAGCAGGGTAGACAAAGGAGAATTGATTGATGTGTATTTGCATTTTCAGAAGACCCTTGACAAGGTACCACAGATGAGGCAAGATTCTTGCATGGATAAAGCGTGGCTAATTGTCAGGAGGCAAAGAGTGGGAATAAAAGGAGCCTTTTCTGGCTGGCTGCCAGTGACTAGTGGTGTTCCACAGGGGTCTGTGTTGGGACTGTATTTTTTTATGTTATATGTCAATGATTTGATAATGAAATTGATGGCCTTGTTGCAAAGTTTGCAGACAATACAAAGATAGGTGGAGGGCAGGTGGTTTCGAGGAAGTGGAGAGGTTACAGAAGGAATTAGACAGAGTAGGAGAATGGCCAAAAAATGGCAGATGGAATAAAGTGTTGGGAAGTGTATGGTCATGCATTTTGGTAGAGAAAACGTATGAGTTGACTTTGAAAAGTGAAATGGAGAGTGAAAATCTGAAGTGCAAAGGGAATTGGGAGTCCTTTTGTAGGATTCCCTAAAGGTTAATTTGCAGGTTGAGTCTATGATGAGGAAGGTAAATGCGATGTTAACATTCATTTCAAGAGGACTAGAATAGAAAAGCTAGGATATAATGTTGAAACTTTATAAAGTACTGGTGAGTCCTCACTTGGAGTATTGTGAGCAGTTTTGGACCCCTTATCTTCGAAAGGATGTACTGAAACTGGAGAAGGTTCAAAGGAGGTTCACAAAAATGATCCTAGCATTGAATGGCTTGTCATTTGAAGAGCATTTGATGGCTCTGGACCTAAATTCACCATAACTCAGAAGACAGAGGGGCGAACTAATTAAAACATCAAATGGCGAGAGACCTTGGTAGAGTGAATGTGGAGAGGATGTTGAATCTCAGAGTGGTGAATCTATGGAATTCATTGCCAAGTCTCTATGTATATTTAAGGCAGAGGTTGATAGATTCTTGGTTTGTCAGGGCATGAAGGGATACGGGGAGAAGGCAGGAGATTGAGCCTGAAAGGAAAATTCAGCCTTGATGAAATGCTGGAGCCGAATTCCGAATGGCATAATTCTGCTCCTATGATGGAAAGGCTGGTGCTTATTGCTTGACCTGTTCCAAACTTCAGTTTTTCCAAAGTGAAATGTATCAACTGTAGGTTACCACTGTAATGTAACAAATGTTGCATCTAATTTCAGAGCAACCAAGTCCCACGAACACCAGTGGGATAATAACTTGCTAATAAGGTTTTACTCATCTTAGTTGAAGGATAAATATTGGCTACAATTGTAGGCAAATTCATCTGTTCATCTTTGAAGTTATGCCAAAGAACCTTTTGCGTCACCATGTTGCAGTATAATCTATTGGAGGACTTAAATGGGTCAAAGAGCATCTGCAGGGAGAAAGGAATTGTCGATGTTTCTGGTCAAGACTCTTCAAGACTGCTCCTTTTCCCCAACAGGTGCTTCTCAACCTGCTCCACTGCACTAGACAATAAACCAACATTTTGTGCTTGATTGTCTAGAGTTGAACTTGAAACACGACCTTTTCCCTCGCTGCTGCATACATGGCCATTTATGTCACAAAACTTGATCTATTGGAACTGCTTGCAAGAGTCGGCTTCTTAATGCTACCCTGCAAGTGGGGAGACAATACATGAACACCACCTCACTACTTTTTTTTCTATTTTTGCACTACTTACAGTATTTAATTTAACTTTTTAAATGTATATACACTTACTGTAATTTAGTTATTATTATGTTTTATGATGTACTGCTGTCCCATAACAACAAATTTCACATTTGCCAGGTGGTATCAAATCTGATTCTGAACTTGATCTGTAATGATGATCAGAGCCTTGTGAGATCTTATACTGCACAGTTGTGGCCTGTCTAAACTTCATTAAAACAATGCAGTTGACCGCCAACATGATGTATAAAGATGGAAAGACTACCTTGGCTGATTTTCAACTTAAAATGGCCTAAATTAAGTAGACAGTAATTTCTGTTGGCAGTGTGATCACAGTAGCCACAGAAAGCACCTGCTTCAGTTCAATTTCAAAGGTCTTTATTGAGGATCACTGCTGATTGTGTATCGTTCTTCCAATTCTGCTTTCACCTGATCTGGCAGAATGAATTGTAAACCATTGTAGAATTCATAAACACGCAAATTCTGCAGATGCTGAAAATCCAGAGTTAACATACAAAATACTGGAGGAACTCAGCAGGTCAGGCAGTATCTATAGAACTTTGTCACATGGTGTGAGCAGAATCATCTGCAGCTTAGTGTGAAAAAGACTAAGGAGCTGGTGGTAGACCTGAGGAGAGCTAAGGTACCGGTGACCCCTGTTTCCATCCAGGGGGTCAGTGTGGACATGGTGGAGGATTACAAATACCTGGGGATACGAATTGACAATAAACTGGACTGGTCAAAGAACACTGAGGCTGTCTACAAGAAGGGTCAGAGCCGTCTCTATTTCCTGAGGAGACTGAGGTCCTTTAACATCTGCCAGACGATGCTGAGGATGTTTTACGAGTCTGTGGTGGCCAGTGCTATCATGTTTGCTGTTGTGTGCTGGGGCAGCAGGCTGAGGGTAGCAGGCACCAACAGAATCAACAAACTCATTCGTAAGGCCAGTGATGTTGTGGGGATGGAACTGGACTCTCTCACGGTGGTGTATGAAAAGAGGATGCTGTCTAAGTTGCATGCTACCTTGGTCAATGTCTCCCATCCACTACATAATGTACTGGGTGGGCACAGGAGTACATTCAGCCAGAGACTCATTCCACCGAGATGCAACACAGAGCATCATAGGAAGTCATTCCTACCTGTGGCCATCAAACTTTACAGCTCCTCCCTTGGAGGGTCAGACACCCTGACCCAATAGGCTGGTCCTGGACTTATTTCATAATTTACTGGCATAATTTATATATTACTATTTAACTATTTATGGTTCTATTACTATTTATTATTTATGGTGCAACTGTAACGAAAACCAATTTCCCCCCGGATCAATAAAGTATGACTATGACTATGAAATGAATAAACAGGCCAAGATCCTTCTTCAGGACTGAAAAGGAAGGGGAAAGACACCAGAATCATCTGTTGGGGGAACTGGAGAATTCCTCCTTAGTTACTATTTAATTGTTAGCTGCTTCAAGGATTTTCATTCCTGCTTGCCACACTTTGGATTCAAGCAATCAGATGTAGGTCCGGAAGGAGGGAATCTTAAGCGGGATTTTAACTTTTCATTCTCTTCTATTTGCCTGAATTTTCCTTTTCTTCTCTATTTGAATATTCTTTCCACTTTATTTTCTTGTCCCTTTTCTCTGTTTTATGTCTGTCTTGTGTGTGCCTTTGCAACAATCCCTGTTTGAGTGATGTTTGTGCAGCTGTGGGAGGAAAATTGGAAAGGTTGGCAGGGAGTGGTTTCCAGGCAGGATAAGCACAGAGGGAACTATGGGAGAAGACTGCTGACTTCTTTATTTTCTGTGCCACAGAGGCACTTCCCACCCTTGAGCACAACACTGTCCTTGATGAATATGTTGGTACAGCTTTGCTTTATAATCTTTGCTTTTGTATACATCTGCCAGGAACTGTTGTCAATTGCCTACAAGTGTAAGTTCTCATTTTTAAAGCAGAATACAAGTATGTGGACTGCGTGACTTCCAGTGTATAGTACTGGAATATCATTCAGGGAAATGGAAGAATAAAGGAGTATCAATTCTGCTTCCCAAACTTTGGCTTGTTATAAGCTAAAGCTCTTTGGGAATAAATGCTGTTACAAAAGCTCTCACAAGAGGCATAAAACATAAACGGGAACAAGGAAAAGGGTGGAAAGAGAAAGAAAATTCAGAAGTTCTATTTACATTTATTATCAAAGCACGTATGCGGTCCACAGCCCTGAGATTGGTCTTCACCCCAGATAGCCACAAAACAAAGAAATCCATTGAAGAGGAACATCAACCACCCACCCCCCACCAGCATGCAAGAAAATAACAAATCATGCAAACAGCAAAAATAATGATAAAAAAAAATGCAGAATACAAAAAAAGAGTCCAGGCATATCAAGTTTATCTCAGTTCAGTTTAATCCAGTGCTAGTCGTTCATTATCTTCAGTCACCCTGATTAAAATCACAAAAAATGAAGTGACCAGAAACCAACAACACATCATAATGTGGACTACAGTGTCCAATCCACAAACCGCGTCGACTAAATTCCAAGACCCAGGACTCTGGCACCATCCTCCGACAGCATCAAGAGAGAGTGAGAGAGATCATCCAAATGCAGGGACCTTTCTCCAGGGGCAGCAAGCAAGAGGGAGAGAGAGAGATTGTCATACGTAGGCACATTCCTCTGGCAGCAGTGAGTGAGAGGCTGGTAGACAGACAGAAATTCAAATAGACAGGTAGTGGAAAATACACTTGTGAAAAGTTCTGCTATTACTTTTATGTCATGTTATAAGAACTGCGAACTTTGGTAAGGAAAATGGTATTCCATCTGCCACTTCACCCATTTTCCTCATCTGTCTTACTTCTCTAAGCCTCTCTACATCCTCTAAGTTATCTGTCCCTCTACCTATCTTCATAAAGTCTTCAGACTTTGCAACAAGCAAATCACTGACATATAACGTAAAAAGAAGTGGTCCTGACTCATCCTTCTGTGGAAGACCGTTAGTCACCTGCAGACAACCAGAAAAGTCTGCCTTTATTCCCACTCTTTGCCTCCTGCCGATCAGCCACTGCTTTATCCATGCAAGAATCTTGCCTGTAATACCATGAGCTTGAAGCCTTTTAAACAGCCCCACACGTGGCACATTGTCAAAGGCTTTCTGAAAATCCAAGTATACAACGTCATCTGATTCTCCTTTGTCTATCCTGCTTGTTATTTCTTGAAAGAATTCCAACAGGTTTGTCAGGCAAGTCTTTCCCTTGATGAAACCATGTTGACTATGGCCTATTTTATATTGTGCCTCCAAGTATCCTGAGACCTCATCTTGCATAGATAAAGCAGTGGAGTTGTTATAACGGACTCCAACATCTGAGGTCAGACTAACTGGCCAATAATTTCCTTTCCTCTGCCTCTCTCCCTTCTTGAAGAGTGAAGTGACATTTGGAATTTTCCAGTCTTCCAGAACCATTCCAGAATCTAGTGATCTTGCAAGATCATTACTAATGCCTCCACTATCTGTTCAGCCAACTCTTTCAGAACCCTGGGATGTCACTCTATGGTCCAGGTGACTTACCTACCTTCAAAGCTTTCAGTATTCCAAGAACCTTCTCTCTGGTAACGGTAACTTAACACTTCATAACCCTCGACACCTGGAACTTCCACCATACTGATGCATAATACTTTTGTCTGCCATTTCCTTGTCCCCCATTACTACCACTCCAGCATCATTTTTCAGCGGTCCAATATCCACTCTTGCCTCTTTTTTACGCTTTATGTATCTGAATAAACTTTTAAAAATCCTCTTTAATATTATTGTCTAGCTTACTTTCGTATTCCATCTTTACCTTAATGACTTTTTTAGTTGCTTTCTGTTGGTATTTAAAAGTTTCCTAATTATCTAACTTCCCATTATTTTTTCTCTATTATATGTCCTTTTGTTTGCTTTTATGTTGGGATGACTTCTCTTATCAATCACATTTGTGTCATCTTGCCTTTAGAATACTGCTTCCTCTTTGGAATATATCTATCTTGTGCCTTTCAAGTTGCTTCCAGAAATTCCAGCCATTGCTGCCCTGCCCTCATGCCTCTGTAATTCCCTGTACTCCACTGTAATAATCTGACTTTAACTTCTTCTCAAAATAAAGGGCAAATTAATTCAAATTGTGATCACTTGCCCAGAAGGATTCTTTTACCGTAAGCTCTCTAATCAATTCTGTTTCATTGCACAACCCCCAATCCAGAATAGCTGATCCCCTCGTCGGCTCAACTGTGAGCTGCTCTGAAAAGTCATCTCATAGGCGTTGCAGAAAATCACCTTCTTGGAATCCAGCACCAAACTGTTTTTCCCAGTCTACCTGTATATTGAAGTCCCCCAGGATAATTGCAGTATTACCCTTTTGGCATGCCTTTTCTATCTCCTGATGTAATTTTTAGACTATGTTCTCAGTACTGTTTGACAGTGGGTATGTAATTCCCATCAGAGTCTTTATACCCTTGCAGTTCTTTGGCTCTGCCCGCAATGATTCAACAGCTTCTGACCCTGTGTCACTTCCTTCAAGTCAAGTCAAGTCAAGTCAAGTCAAGTCGCTCAAGTCGCTTTATTGTCATTTTCACCATAAACTGCTGGCACAGTACACAGTAAAAACGAAACAACGTTCCTCCAGGACCATTGTGCTACACTAGACAACACAAAACTACACTAGACTAGGTGAGACAACACAAAACTACACTAGACTACAGACCTACACAGGACTACATAAAGTGCACAAAACAGTGCAGTACAGTAATTAATAAACAAGACGATAGGCACAGTAGAGGACAATTTACAATATAATAATAAATGATGTAGATGTCAGTCTAGACTCTGAGTATTGAGGAGTCTGATGACGTGGGGGAAGAAACTGTTACATAGTCTGGTTGTGAGAGCCCGAATGCTTCGGTGCCTTTTGCCAGATGGCAGGAGGGAGAAGAGTTTGTATGAGGGGTGTGTGGGGTCCTTCACAATGCTGTTGGCTTTACGGGTACAGCGTGTGGTGTAAATGTCTGTAATGGCGGGAAGAGAGACCCCGATGATCTTCTGAGCTGACCTCGCTATCCGCTGCAGGGTCTTGCGATCCGAGATGGTTCAATTTCCAAACCAGGCAGTGATGCAGCTGCTCAGGATGCTCTCAATACATCCTCTGTAGAATGTGGTGAGGATGGGGGCGTGGGAGATGGACTTTTCTCAGCCTTCGCAGAAAGTAGAGACGCTGCTGGGCTTTCTTTGCTATGGAGCTGGTGTTGAGGGACCAGGTGAGATTCTCCGCCAGGTGAACACCAAGAAATTTGGTGCTCTTAATGATCTGTACGGAGGAGACGTCGATGTTCAGCGGAGAGTGGTCGCTCCGTGTCCTCCTGAAGTCCACAATCATCTCTTTTGTTTTGTTCACATTCAGAGACAGGTTGTTGGCTCTGCACCAGTCTGTTAGCCGCTGCACCTCCTCTCTGTATGCTGACTCATCGTTCTTGCTGATGAGCCCTTATGATTTGACTTAATTTTTTACCAGCAGAGCAAAGCCACCCCCTCTACTTTCCTGCCTATTCTTTCGGTACAGTATGTATCCTTTTGATAGAATGTATTGCTCCCAGCTTATTCTCTCAGCCGTGATTCAATGATACTTACAACATCATACATACCAGTCTGTAGCTGAACTACAAGTTCATCTACCTGTAAGTGAAACGCTGTTGTCAAGTGCAATTCTCCTTATCAATGGAAGTTGGAGCAATGATATGCTACCAATGATCTTCAGATATATAGTCGCTCCCAATAAAATGAGGAACAAATCTTACAGCAAATCGTCAAGGAGGCGAACTGAAATGTTGTGTTGCTTACATGTGCAAGTCTGTATTTTCAATGCTGTGCATATGCTTCCTTCACTGCCAGGTTTCCCAGTGCTTGTTGCATATTTACACAATAATGGGTGTGATCTGATCTCTGCCAGAGAGTCTGGGACCCATTCGGGCACATGCTCATTTATGTCACACAACTTGATCTGTAAAGATATAATCATAAGCAGGGATGCCTTGAGGTCTGGCTACACACAATAATGGCGAGGGTTCTCCCCTTCTTCTCCATGCCTGTCTGCTATGCTGAGGCCGTGAGGGAGAATTCAGAATCACTTTATTGCCAGTTTGTGAAACATACCAGAGTTGACTATTCCATAATACCATACGGACAACACAATAGCAATCAATAATTTTTCAAAAGAATAGTGCAAACAGCCATGAGAAATTAACAATGAGCAGAATGGTCACAGGTGTAAAGGTCAATAATCAAACTTAAACGAACGTGAACATATGAACAGACTCAATAATTACTAACAGAACAAGGCGAGCAGGAAAGACCATTTAACGGATGTTGTTCAGGGACAGTCAGGGTATTACACCTGAGTGAGTTCTGTTGAGAGGCTTCGGAGATGACATGTGGCCCTGGTAGTGATGGGCTGATCACTTGGTGAATAGGTTCGAGGCTGTGATTTGTTTTGCCTGATTCCTAGCGATACAGCCAGAGCTGCTGCCATCTGGAGATGTGTAGACTGCATCTTATTACAATGGTTGGGTTGGATAGAAAACTTCTAAAGATATTTTATCAAAATAAATTTTACTAATTTCCAAATTTCATAATTGTACTGTGGGACCTGCAATCAAATATTACAAACAACTGGGACCTACACAATGCATCAACTTTGGGTGAAGTACAATTTTTAGGAAGAGAAATTTGAATGAAGAAAATTCCAAGCATACTGCATGCTCTCGTATTTAACATCTGTGTACATACATCTACTCGTGCCTCTGGACACATCTTCAGTGATGTTCCTGGAATCATCGGATATTTCGGGACTTTCAACATCACACACCCTCCAGGTGACCCAGCCGGGGTTGATCAGACCCTAGCTTGTGTCCAATGGCTAGCTACTTATGGCTCCCCTTTTTACTTTACATTACTTTATTGTCGCCAAACAACTGATACTAGAGCATACAATCACCACAGTGATATTTGATTCTGCGCTTCGTGCTCCCTGGAGTACAAATCGATAATAGATATTAAAAATTCAAATTATAAATCATAAATAGAAAATAGAAAAGGGAAAGTAAGGTAGTGCAAAAAAAAAACTGAGAGGCAGGTCCGGATATTTGGCGGGTACAGCCCAGATCCGGGTCAGGATCCGTTCAGCAGTTGGAAAGAAGCTGTCCCGAAATCTGGCCGTATGAGTTTTCAAGCTCTTGAACCTTCTCCCGGAGGGAAGAGGGACGAAAAGTGTGTTGGCTGGGTGGGTCATGTCCTTGATTATCCTGGCAGCACTGCTCCGACAGCGTGCGGTGTAAAGTGAGTCCACGGACGGAAGATTGAGCCACAGCCATCTTGAGGCCCTCTCTGCCGCATCGGTGGTACTGTGGATGGCTCTCCTCTTCCCCTCTCCCTCAATGCCCAAATTGCTGAAGACTCCAGCTAAGGAATGGGCTGCGAATCCCCCACAACCAACCTCCACTGGGAGACACCTCGCTCTCCATCCAGCCTGCTGACAGTTGCTTCAACAGCTGCCAGTCCCTTGCAGAGGTCAGAATGCCTGCAGATGTTCTTTTGGCAGGTATTGGCTGCTCCCCAGCTCTGACAAAGGCAATGGTCTGCTTGGAGGGTCAGGACCGCTTCGCCCACTCAACTCCTGTGCTGACGGTTTCAGCGATGGTCTTCAGTTCCTGATCATGCCTCCACCTGTACCGTCCCTCACCAATTGCCCACTGAGGACGTGCTCCAGGGATCCTCGCTTGGAGCACAGTGGGCACGCGGATGACTCTGCCTTGCCCCATATGTGCAGGTTTGGTGGGCTTGGAAGCACATCGTACACTGCCTGGATGAGAAATTGGATGCGGTGTGGTTCAGCTTTCCAAAGATCAGCCCAGGTCACTTTCCTCTCAACTGCATTCTCCCATCTTGTCCAAGCTCACTGTTGCTTCATTCCCACCACCTTGCAGGCTCTCGTCTCCTCTACTACTGCTCTCACCTCCTCCTGAACTAGATGACGCCTTTCCGTAACATAAATATTAATTGATTGGTAAATCCCTAAAATAGACCATTTTGTTTTTGATAGTAAAGTAGCTTTTGTGCAAAGCTTTTAAGTAGATCTAAATTGTTTGGGTGATAAGCAATCACTGTTTCTGTGTATAATGGATTTTAGGATTTTAATTAATCCTTGTAAGTCACAAGTACAGAATTTAGGAAGATAAGTGTTTAATCCTGAATAAATACTAAGAATACAGCTAAAATCTGTTATGGTAGTTTCGAAGCTAAACAGCTTCTGATAGTTCAGGATACTTAATAAAGGCTTTTTTGTGCCTTTATTTCAAGTTCAAGTTCAAATTTAATTGTCATTCAAACAGACGTGAATAACCTTGAATGCAGCCAAATGAAACAGCATTACTGTGGGACCAAGGTGCAAAACACAGCACCAAGAGTCACACATAGTACTTCGGTACATACAGATCATATAAGTTAGCCAGCATATATACAAAAAGAGAAAATCTACAGGTGCTGGAAATCGAAGCAATATACGCAAAATGCTGGAGGAACTCGGCAGGCCAAGCAGCATCTATGGAAAAGAGTACAGTCGACGTTTCAGGCTGAGACCATTCATCAGGATATGTAAGATATCAGTAAAATACAGTCACACAGAAAATATATATAACCCAAGACCCTGAGTCCATGAATGTTGCAGCAATCTGCAGTCGAACACAGTAGTCAAGCACGATATGGCTTGCCTTCTGCTGAGCGAACCCTAGGAGGCAGCACTGACTCGAGCTTGGACGCCCCACCACTCTGCCTCTGGTGAAGCACAGGGGATTTTATATTGTTGAAGGGAACTGAGTCAAAGGTTCCTGTGACAATGGGGGAAAGAACCAGCACAAAAGACTAATCCAAATATTAAATCATAAAGTTATTGTTATTTTCCAGAAAGTAGATTAGATTAGATTATGAGGAGATGCAGTCCTCTTTTATTGTCATTTAGTAATGCATGCGTTAAGAAATGATACAATGTTTTTCCAGAATGATATCACAGAAACATGACAAACCGACTTAAAAACTAACAAAAACCACATCATTATATAGTTACAACAGTGCAAAGCAATAGCGTAATTTGATAAGAACAGACCATGGCACGGTAAAAGTCTCACAGTCACTCGCAAGTCCCATCATCTCACGCAGACGGTAAACCTCCAGCGCCGCCAACTTGCCGATGCAGCATCCCGGAAGCATCCGACCACGGTCCGACTCCAAGTCTGTCCGAAAACTCCGAGCCTCCGACCAGCTCTCTGGCACCGAGCACCATCTCTGCTGAGTGTTCTGACCCCAGCCCCGGCAACAGGCAATAGACAAAGCTGAGGATTTGGGGCCTTCCCCTCCGGAGATTCTCAATCGCACAGTAGCAGCAGCAGCGAAGCAGGCATTTCAGAAGTTACTCCAGGTGTTTCTCCGTGCTTCTCACGGCTGTCTCCATCAAATCCGGATTGTGCACGGCCCCCTAGTTAACACATACGATATTCATTCGGAACGGCCGCGCACTGCAGCGCGCCGCCATCTTCTCCTTCCTCCCAGGAGATGGGTGTTATGCAAGACCATAAGATGTAGGAGCAGAATTAGGCCATTTGGCCCATCAAATCTGCTCCGTAGTTCCACGATGTTGATTTACTATCTCAATCCCATTCTCTTGCTGTCTCCCTGTAATCTTTGTCACTCTTACTTATCAAGAACCTATGAGCCTCCACTTTAAATATACTTAATGACTTGGCCTCCACAGCCATCTGTGGCAATGAATTCCACAGATTCAATACTGTGTGGCTGGAAAGAATTCTTCCTCTTCTCTGTTCTAAAGGGACATTCTCGTATTTGGAGTATGTGCCTCTGGTCCTGCATTCCCCCAGTACAGGAAACACCCTCTCCACATCCACTCTGTCTAGACATTTCAATATTTGACAGCTTGCATTGAGATCCCCCCCATTCTTAAAACTCCAGCTGATACAGGCCATCAAATGCTCCACATACATTTACCCTTTCTTTCCCAAAGTCATTCTTGTGAGTTTTCACTGGACCCTCTCCAATGCCAACACATGTTTTGTGGAATGAGGAGGAATTTCTTTAGCCAGAGAGCAGTGAATCTGTGGAATTTGTTGACACAGGCAGCTGTGGAGGCCAAGTCATTGGGTATATATAAGGCAGAAGTTGATAGATTCTTGATTATTCAGGGAGAAGGTAGGAGATTTAGGCTGAGAGGGAAGTAGATCAGCCATGATGAAATGGTGGAGCAGACTCGATGGGCCAAATGGTCTAACTCTGCTTGTATATCTTATGGTCTTATCTTTTCTGAGATAAGTGGCCTAATAATGCTCACAACACTCCAAGTGCAATCTGACCAATGCCTTATAAAGCCTCAGCATTACACCCTGCTTTTATGTTGTTGTCCTCTCGAAATGAATGCTAACATTACTTTTGCCTACCTCACCACCTGTCTGGGGCTCCATAATGTATTTAAGGGGAGAAAAGTGAATAGGATGTCTTCATGCTGGATGATTTTATCGCTGAGCACTTTGCATTCTCTGTAAACTACAGCTTATCCAAAAACTCTGCTGTTGCATTCTAAGTCGTATCACATCATGTTTAAGTGGTTATCACTGAACTATATTTGTACTAAAATCCTTTGTACTTCAGTTCAAGTCCCTCTGTGGCTCTGCTGTTGCTTTGTTCTGTAAACTCCTTCAATCTAACATCCCAACAAATTTTGATGCTCCTCTAACATCAAACATTATGTATGGTATGTTGGCATTTATAGCGAGAGGATTCGAGTACAGGAGCAGGGAGGTACTACTGCAGTTGTACAAGGCCGTGGTGAGACCACACTTGGAGTATTGTGTGCAGTTTTGGTCCCCTAATCTGAGGAAAGACATCTTTGCCATAGAGGGAGTACAAAGAAGGTTCACCAGATTGATTCCTGGGATGGCGGGACTTTCATATGAAGAAAGACTGGATGAATTGGGCTTGTACTCGTTGGAATTTAGAAGATTGAGGGGGGATCTGATTGAAACGTATAAGATCCTAAAGGGGTTGGACAGGCTAGATGCAGGAAGATTGTTCCCGATGTTGGGGAAGTCCAGAATGAGGGGTCACAGTTTGAGGATAAAGGGGAAGCCCTTTAGGACCGAGATTAGGAAAAACTTCTTCACACAGAGAGTGGTGAATCTGTGGAATTCTCTGCCACAGGAAACAGTTGAGGCCAGTTCATTGGCTATATTTAAGAGGGAGTTAGATATGGCCCTTGTGGCTACGGGGATCAGGGGGTATGGAGGGAAGGCTGGGGCGAGGTTCTGAGTTGGATGATCAGCCATGATCATAATAAATGGCGGTGCAGGCTCGAAGGGCCGAATGGCCTACTCCTGCACCTATTTTCTATGTTTCTATGTTTCTATTACCTGTACAGAAGTAAATTCGGAGTTTAGAGGAGAATTTGTCGACACAATTCATTTTGTTTATTTAATGGAGAGGTAACATATCTAGGAAAGGACTGCATTTAACCTCTACAGTGGTGGATATGAAAAGCAGAGATATTATATTAAACTCGTATATGATTTTGGTTTGACCACTTTGAACACAGAACAGTACTGATCTTGCATCAGAGGCTAGAAGCGTGGAGAGCTGTTTAAAAATATTTATTAATATGATCAATAAGTTTGTGAATGACACAAAATTAGATGTTATTGATCATGAAGAAGGTTATCATAGATTACAGAGGGCTCTGAATTGGTTAGGGAAGTGGGCTGTAAGTACAGGTAAGTTGAGGTGATGTGTCTTTGTAAAGTCAAGCCATGGTGGGACTTTGCAGTACTGTGCAGAAGTCTTCGGTACATGTGTACAGCTAGGGTGCCAAAGACTTTTGCACAGTACTGTACTTGTCAACGAGGAGCAGACAGCGAGTTTGTAAATCTGGTGGGAGCAAAGGATGTTGGTTATGGAGAGGATGGAGCACCGTGGGAAGGCTGTGGGACAGGTGGCAGAGAAGGAGTGTCAGGGGTGGGTGCAGACACACCCAGCCCAGAGACACCAGGCAAAGTCATTTGATTCCAAACAATTAGTTTATTGATCATTACAGATTGCCTCTCTGGTGCTTCCCACCCCCTCCCCCCTCCCCTCTCCCTTTCCCTTTGCCCAACCGTGATTCCCCTCTCCTGAACCATGATCCCCCTCTCCCTGCCCCCTTCCCACTCTCAGTCTACAATAGAGACTCATTTCAGAATCAAGTTTATCATCACTCACATGTGGCATGAAATTTGTTTTTATTTGTGGCAGCAGTACAGTGCAAGATGTAAAATGACTACAGTACTGTGCAAATGTCTGAGGCACCCAGCTGTATACATATATATGTGTGTGCCTATGACTTTTACACAGGACTGTATACTCTGAATGGTTGGACAACAGGGAGTCTAATAGAACTAAGGAACCTACAAGTGCGTAATTCGCTGAAAGTGATGTCACAGGTGGGCAAGGTGGTAAAAAAGGCATTTAGCACCCATGCCTTAATCAGTAAGGGTACTGTGTATAGGAATAGGCATGTTATATTGCAATTGTGTGCAACATTGTTGAAGCCACACCTGGAGTACAGATTTGATCACTACAATGTGGTCAAGCTGGAAAGAGTACAGAGGCGATTTACGAGGATATTGCCAGGAGCAGAGGGCCTACGTTGTAGGGGAGAGATTGACCAGGCCGTGTCCTGTGTTGTACGGGAGAGATTGACCAGGCCCAGTCCTGTGTTCTACGGGAGAGATTGACCAGGCCCAGTCCTGTGTTGTAGGGGAGAGATTGACCAGGCCGTGTCCTGTGTTGTACGGGAGAGATTGACCAGGCCGTGTCCTGTGTTGTAGGGGAGAGATTGACCAGGGCCGTGTCCTGTGTTGTAGGAGACAGATTGACCAGGCCGTGTCCTGTGTTGTACGGGAGAGATTGACCAGGCCCAGTCCTGTGTTGTAGGAGAGAGATTGACCAGGCCGTGTCCTCTGTTGTACGGGAGAGATTGACCAGCCTGTGTCCTGTGTTGTACGGGAGAGATTGACCAGGGCCGTGTCCTGTGTTGTACGGGAGAGATTGACCAGGCCGTGTCCTGTGTTGTAGGAGAGAGATTGACCAGGCCGTGTCCTGTGTTGTACGGGAGAGATTGACCAGGCCGTGTCCTGTGTTGTAGGGGAGAGATTGACCAGGCCGTGTCCTGTGTTGTACGGGAGAGATTGACCAGGCCCAGTCCTGTGTTGTAGGGGAGAGATTGACCAGGCCCGGTCCTGTGTTGTAGGGGAGAGATTGACCAGGCCATGTCCTGTGTTGTACGGGAGAGATTGACCAGGCCCAGTCCTGTGTTGTAGGGGAGAGATTGACCAGGCCCAGTCCTGTGTTGTAGGAGAGAGATTGACCAGGCCCAGTCCTTTGTTGTAGGGGAGAGATTGACCAGGCCCGGTCCTGTGTTGTAGGGGGGAGATTGACCAGGCCCAGTCCTGTGTTGTAGGGAAGAGATTGACCAGGCCCGGTCCTGTGTTGTAGGGGAGAGATTGACCAGGCTCAGTCCTGTGTTGTACGGGAGAGATTGACCAGGCCGAGTCCTGTGTTGTAGGGGAGAGATTGACCAGGCCCGGTCCTGTGTGGTAGGGGAGAGATTGACCAGGCCATGTCCTGTGTTGTACGGGAGAGATTGACCATGCCCAGTCCTGTGTTGTAGGGGAGAGATTGACCAGGCCCAGTGCTGTGTTGTAGGGGAGAGATTGACCAGGCCCAGTCCTGTGTTGTAGGAGAGAGATTGACCAGGCCCAGTCCTTTGTTGTAGGGGAGAGATTGACCAGGCCCGGTCCTGTGTTGTAGGGGGGAGATTGACCAGGCCCGGTCCTGTGTTGTAGGGGGGAGATTGACCAGGCCCAGTCCTGTGTTGTAGGGAAGAGATTGACCAGGCCCGGTCCTGTGTTGTAGGGGAGAGATTGACCAGGCTCAGTCCTGTGTTGTACGGGAGAGATTGACCAGGCCGAGTCCTGTGTTGTAGTGGAGAGATTGACCAGGCCCAGTCCTGCATTGTAGGGGGGATATTGACCAGGCCCAGTCCTGTGTTGTAGGGGAGAGATTGACCAGGCCGAGTCCTGTGTTGTAGGGGAGAGATTGACCAGGCCCTGTCCTGTGTTGTAGGGGAGAGATTGACCAGGCCAAGTCCTGTGTTGTAGGGGAGAGATTGACCAGGCCCAGTCCTGTGTTGTACGGGAGAGATTGACCAGGTCAAGTCCTGTGGTGTAGGGGAGAGATTGACCAGGCCCAGTCCTGTGTTGTAGGAGAGAGATTGACCAGGCCAAGTCTTGTGTTTGTAGGGGAGAGATTGACCAGGCCCAGTCCTGTGTTGTAGGGGAGAGATTGCCGAGGCCCAGTCCTGTGTTGTAGGAGAGAGATTGACCAGGCCCGGTCCTGTGTTGTACGGGAGAGATTGACCAGGCCCGGTCCTGTGTTGTAGGGGAGAGATTGACCAGGGCCGAGTCCTGTGATGTAGGGGAGAGATTGACCAGGCCCAGTCCTGTGTTGTAGGGGAGAGAATGACCAGGCCCAGTCCTGTGTTGTAGGGGAGAGATTGACCAGGCCGATACCTGTGTTGTAGGGGAGAGATTGACCAGGCCGAGTCCTGTGTTGTAGGGGAGAGATTGACCAGGCCCGGTCCTGTGTTGTAGGGGAGAGATTGACCAGGCCCAGTCCTGTGTTGTAGGGGAGAGATTGACCAGGCCCAGTCCTGTGTTGTAGGGGAGAGATTGACCAGGCCGATACCTGTGTTGTAGGGGAGAGATTGACCAGGCCGAGTCCTGTGTTGTACGGGAGAGATTGACCAGGCCCAGTCCTGTGTTGTAGGAGAGAGATTGACCAGGTCCAGTCCTGTGTTGTAGGGGGGAGATTGACCAGGCCGTGTCCTGTGTTGCAGGGGAGAGATTGACCAGGCCGTGTCCTGTATTGTAGGGGAGAGATTGACCAGGCCCGGTCCTGTGTTGCAGGGGAGAGAGTGACCAGGCCCAGTCCTGTGTTGTACGGGAGAGATTGACCAGGCCTGGTCCTGTGTTGTACGGGAGAGATTGACCAGGCCCAGTCCTGTGTTGTAGGGGAGAGATTGACCAGGCCAAGTCCTGTGTTGTAGGGGGGAGATTGACCAGGCTGAGTCCTGTGTTGTAGGGGAGAGATTGACCAGGCCCAGTCCTGTGTTGTAGGGGGGAGATTGACCAGGTCCGGTCCTGTGTTGTAGGGGAGAGATTGACCAGGCCCAGTCCTGTGTTGTAGGGGGTAGTTTGACCAGGCCCAGTCCTGTGTTGTAGGGGAGAGATTGCCCAGGCCCGGTCCTGTGTTGTAGGAGAGAGATTGACCAGGCCCAGTCCTGTGTTGTAGGAGAGAGATTGACCAGGCCCAGTCCTGTGTTGTAGGAGAGAGATTGACCAGGCCCGGTCCTGTGTTGTAGGGGAGAGATTGACCAAGCCCAGTCCTGTGTTGTACAGGGGAGAGATTGACCAGGCCTGGTCCTGTGTTGTAGGGGAGAGATTGACCAGGCCCAGTCCTGTGTTGTAGGAGAGAGATTGACCAGTCCCAGTCCTGTGTTGTAGGAGAGAGATTGACCAGGCCCGGTCCTGTGTTGTAGGGGAGAGATTGACCAGGCCCAGTCCTGTGTTGTAGGGGAGAGATTGACCAGGCCCAGTCCTGTGTTGTACGGGAGAGATTGACCAGGCCCAGTCCTGTGTTGTACGGGAGAGAGTGACCAGGCCCAGTCCTGTGTTGTACAGGGGAGAGATTGACCTGGCCCAGTCCTGTGTTGTAGGGGAGAGAGTGACCAGGCCCAGTCCTGTGTTGTACAGGGGAGAGATTGACCAGGCCCAATCTTGTGATGTAGGGGAGAGAGTGACCAGGCCCAGTCCTGTGATGTAGGGGAGAGAGTGACCAGGCCGAGTCCTGTGTTGTAGGGGAGAGAGTGACCAGGCCCAGTCCTGTGTTGTAGGGGGGAGATTGACCTGGCCCAGTCCTGTGTTGTACGGGAGAGATTGACCAGGCCCAATCTTGTGATGTAGGGGAGAGAGTGACCAGGCCCAGTCCTGTGATGTAGGGGAGAGAGTGACCAGGCCGAGTCCTGTGTTGTAGGGGAGAGATTGACCAGGCCGAGTCCTGTGTTGTAGGAGAGAGATTGACCAGGCCCGGTCCTGTGTTGTAGGAGAGAGATTGACCAGGCCCGGTCCTGTGTTGTAGGGGAGAGATTGACCAGGCCGAGTCCTGTGTTGTAGGAGAGAGATTGACCAGGCCCGGTCCTGTGTTGTAGGAGAGAGATTGACCAGGCCCGGTCCTGTGATGTAGGGGCGAGATTGACCAGGCCGAGTCCTGTGTTGTAGGGGAGAGAGTGACCAGGCCCAGTCCTGTGTTGTAGGGGAGAGATTGACCAGGCCGAGTCCTGTGTTGTAGGGGAGAGATTGACCAGGCCCAGTCCTGTGTTGTAGGGGAGAGAGTGACCAGGCCCAGTCCTGTGTTGTAGGGGAGAGATTGACCAGGCCCGGTCCTGTGATGTAGGGGAGAGAGTGACCAGGCCGAGTCCTGTGTTGTAGGGGAGAGAGTGACCAGGCCGAGTCCTGTGATGTAGGGGAGAGATTGACCAGGCCCGGTCCTGTGTTGTAGGAGAGAGTGACCTGGCCGAGTCCTGTGTTGTAGGGGAGAGAGTGACCAGGCCGAGTCCTGTGCCTTCAAACAGAGGAGAATGAGGGGAACATGACAGAAGTGTGAAACCGACATTGATAAGATGGATGACAACAGTCTTTTCTCCAGAGTACGGGAGACAAAAACTTAGGGGATAAGTTAAGGTAGGGGTCCTCAACATTTTTTGCACCGCAGACTGGTTTAATATTGACAATATTCTTGCAGACTGACTGACTGGGGGTGTTAATCACGACTGGAATATAGGTGATAAGTCAACTACGTCACTTATAAGTGGCTAATACACTCAATTTCATTTCTAAAATGGTTTATCTAAAGGATTTAATATTAAACACACAGTGCATATTTCCTCGCATGAATATGGTGATAAGTCAATTAGAAGTCACTTATAAGTCAATAGCATCATAACATTTTAAATAATGTTTGGATATTAAACACACAGCACATATTTTCCTCGTATGAACCTATAAAACCATTGCATCACACCAATTTGCTGAATCAGTGGGAGCCCTGGGCTTGTTTTCCTGCAACAAGACGGTCCCATCGAAGGGTGACGGGAGACAGCGATACTCGAAGGGGGTTCCTTATGTCCAGTCTATTCCGCAATTTAGTTTTCGTTGCATTCATTGCAGAAATCCTGCTTTGCAGAGATATGATGTTGGAAATGGAAGCAATGTTTTCAGTGCTTTTGTGGCTACCTCAGGATATTCAGCCTTGACTTTGATCCAGAATGTTGGCAGAGATGTTACGTCAAACATACTTTTCAGCCCACCGTCATTTGCAAGCTGGAGGAGTTGATCTTCTTCCTGCGCTGACGTGCATGATTCACCAGGGACATTCACAAATGGGTCACAGACCCATTCCTTTGCACATCTTGGATCATTTGCGGTTGGGAAGTAACACTCGAATTCTGTCGACAGCGAAGATAAGTGATCGCGCACCAGCTGTGAGAAGGCCGGTGCAGCCTCAGTTTCTCCCAAAATCCCATCTAATGTTGGGAACATGTCAAATATGCCCCTGTCCACTCACCGTCCCCACAGTTCCAGTTTGGCTGTGAAAGCAGACACTTTATCTGCCAACTTGAAGACAGTTGTCATTCTCCCCTGAAGTGACAAATTGAGTTCATTGAGCAGGTTGAAGATGTCACACAGATCAGCGAGTTTTGCTATCCACTCCTCGTCACTGAAGTGTGCTGCCAGTGGTGACGTTTTTCCTGAAAGAAATCTCTGTAGCTGCTCTCTTAACTCAAAAACCCTGGCCAGGGCTCTCCCCCTTGATAGCCACCTGACTTCAGTGTGTAAGAGAAGGCGTTTGTGCTCTGCATCCATTTCCTCGCAAAGCTGCTCAAACAGGCGTGAATTAAGGGCTTTTGCTTTGATAGCAGCAGGCAGAATCAGTTCTTCACCACCAGTGAAAGGCTTCTTAGCCTTAGCAATACGGCTAGTCACTAAGTACGACGCTCTCAGAGCAGCAGCATTTGTGGAGGTGTTGGCTCTCAGCACTTGCTTCTGTTCCACTTGCTCACGTTTTTTCAACTCAAAAAACTCAATGGGTTTGTCTTTAAGTGCAGGGTGCTTGGACTCAAGGTGCTGAAGCCGTTTTGAGGGCTTCATTGCCTCATTAGACAGCTTGTCTCCACATATCACACACAGGGAGCTTGGAGCGTGCGAGTCACCGGTCGCAATAAAGCCATATTTTATGTACGATTCTTTGTATTTTCTGTTGAAGGAAGCTTTCTTTTTTTCTGCAATCTTGGCCTCAGCTGTCTCTGTGTTATCATCATCGTTAGGCCTTTTATGTCCCCTACCACCTCTTCCAAAGAAACACTCAAGCGACATTTGTTTTTTACTCATCGAGTAGTTGTAGGTTAATGACCAAGTGATGACCTCGTGTGGGTAATGACCTCGCGTGCGTTCAAGTTCAACAGTGTGTGACAGGGAATGAGGAAAGGTGCAGCTGACTCATATCGTTTCATATCGCCAAATCATATTGTTTCCTCGCAGCCCGATAGCACAGGCTTTGCATCCCGGTGGTTGGGGACCACTGGGTTAAGGGTTAGAGGGGAATGATTCAAAAGAGACCTAAATGGTAACTTCTTCATACAGAAGGTGGTGAGTATATGGAACGAGCTGCCTGAGGAAATGGTTAGGTATTGTACAACAATGCAATTTAAGAAGCAGTTTTTAGGTGCAATTTCAGTGCCTATCACAGGTAAACACTTCCTTCAGACTGGATTGGATGTTAGTGATTATCACAGGTGGACACAGGAAAAACTTTGCCTGTGTCCAATGGGGTACATCCACCACTTTTTGTGGACTTTCCTGTTCCTGGACATTGATGTTTCCACACCAGGTGGTGATGTATCCATTGCTTCCATAGAAGTTTGTCAGAGTTTTAGATGACATGTCAAATCGACACAAACTTTAAGAAAGTTGAGGTGCTGTCATGCCTTCCTTGTGATGGTACAGAGGATCTGGACTCAAGACAGATCCTCTGATATGTTAATGACAAGCTGACCCTCTCTACCTCCAATGAGGACTTGCTCATGGACCTCCAGCTTCTTCCTTCTGTAGTAAGTAATCAGCTCTTTGGTTTTGCTGATGTTGAGTGACAGGTTACTTGGATAGCACTACTCAGCCTGAATTTCAATCTCCCTCCAATATGCAGATTCATCACTACATTTGATTCAGTCTACGACCGTGGTGTCATCAGTAAAATTAAATATGGGATGAGCATAAAGTGAGTAGATGGGGGCTAAGTATGCAGACTTGTGGTACACCTGTGCCGATGGAGATTGTGGAGGAAATGTTGCGAATCTGTACGGCCATAAGACATAGGAGCAGAATCAGGCCATTCGGCCCATCTAGCAAGACAGAAGGTCCCGATGGAGTACCTGGTAAGGCTCTGAAAACCTGTGCCAACCAACTAGCGGGAGTATTCAAGGACATTTTCAATCTCTCACTGCTATGGGCAGAAGTTCCCACTTGCTTCAAAAAGGCAATAATTATACCAGTGCCTGAAAATAAAGAATAATGTGGGCTGCCTTAATGACTATCGCTTGGTAGCACTCACATCGACAGTGAAGAAATGCTGTGAGAGGCTGGTCATGACTAGACTGAACTCCTGTCTCAGCAAGGACCTGGACCCATTGCAATTTGACTATTACCACACTAGGCCAATGGCAGACGCAATCTCAATGGCTCTCCACATGGCTTTAGACCACCTGGACAGCACAAACACTTATATCAGGATGTTGTTCATCGACTATAGCTCAGCATTTAATACCATCATTCCCACAATCCTGATTGAGAGGTTACAGAACCTGGGTCTCTGTACCTCCCTCTGTAATTGGATCCTCGACTTCCTAACCGGAAGACCACAATCTGTGTGGATTGGTGATAACATATTCTCCTTGCTGACAGTCAGCACTGGTGCACCTCACGGTGTGTGCTTAGTCCACTGCTCTACTCTCTATATACCCTTGACTGTGTGGCTAGGCATAGCTCAAGTACCATCTATAAATTTGCTGATGATACAACCATTGTTGTTAGAATCTCAGGTGGTGATGAGAGGGCATACAGGAGTGAGATATGCCAACTAGTGGAATGGTGCCACAGCAACAACCTGGCACTCAACATCAGTAAGATGAAAGAGCTGATTGTGGACTTCAGGAAGGGTAAGATGAAGGAACACATACCAATCCTCATAGAGGGATCAGAAGTGGAGAGAGTGAGCAGCTTCAAGTTCTTAGATGTCACGATCTCTGAGGACCTAACCTGATCCCAACATATCGATGTAGTTATAAAGAAGGCAAGACAGTGGCTTTACTTTATTAGGAGTTCGAAGAGATTTGGCATGTCAACAAATACACTCAAAAACTTCTATAGTTGTACCATGGAGAGCATTCTGACAGGCTGCATCACTGTCTGGTATGGAGGGGTTACTGCACAGGACTGAAAGAAGCTGCAGAGGATTTTAAATCTAGTCAGCTCCATTTGGGTACTAGCCTACAAAGTACCCAGGACATCTTTAGAGAGCGGTGTCTCAGAAAGGCAGCGTCCATTATTAAGGACCTCCAGCACCCAGGGCATGCCCTTTTCTCACTGTTACCATCAGGCAGGAGGTACAGAAGCCTGAAGGCGCACACTCAGCGATTCAGGAACAGCTTCTTCCCCTCTGCCATCTGATTCCTAAATGGACATTGAAACTTTGGACACTACCTCACTTTTTTTAATATACAGTATTTCTGTTTTTGCACATTTAAAAAAATCTATTCACTGTACGTAATTGCTTTACTTGTTAACTTATGTTTTATTTTATTTATTATTATATTTTTCTCTCTTTGCTAGATGATGTATCGCATTGAACTGCTGTTGCTAAGTTAACAAATTTCACGTCACATGCCGGTGATAATAAACCGGATTCTGAGTCTGACCTATCATTCAGTCATGGCTGATCCTTTCTTTCCCTCCTTAGCCCCACTCCCCGGCCTTTTCACTGTAATCTTTGATGCCGTGTCCAATCAAGAACTTATCAAGCTCGGCCTTAAGTACATCCAATAGCCTGGCCTCCACAGCTGCCTGTGGTAACAAATTCCCCAAGTTCACTACCCTCTGGCTGAAGACATTTCTTTGCATTTCTGTTTTAAATGGATGCTGCTCTATCCTGAGGCTGTGCCCTCTTGTCCTAGACTCTCCCACCATGGGAAACATCCTTTCCACATCTGCTCTTTATTGGCCTTTCAACAATTGAAAGGTTTCAATGAGATTCCCCCTTAAACTTTCAAATTCCGGTGAGTACAGACATCAAAAGTTCCGTAATGATAACCCTTTCATTCCCAGAATCATCCTTGTGAACCTCCTTTAAACCCTCTCCAATGCCAGCACAACTTTTCTTAGATAAGGAGTCCAATATTTTTCACAATACTCAAGGTGCAGCCTCACCAATACCTCAAAGCTTCAGCATCACATCCCTGCTCTTGTATTCTAGACCACTTGAAATGAATGCTAACATGGTATTGGCCTTCCTCACCACTGACTCAACCTGCAAGTTAATCTTTAGGGTGTTCTGCACAAGGACTCCCAAGTTCCTTTGCATTTCAGATTTTTGGATTTTCTCCCCGTTTAGAAAATATTCTGCACATTTATTTCTACTACAAAGGTGCATGACCATGTATTTTCCAACACTGTATTTATTTTCGCAAACAACAGGAATTCTGCAGATGCTGGAAATTCAAGCAACACAGCTCCTCTAACTGTAAAGATGAAGCCACTCTCAGGTTGGAGGAACAACACCTTATATTCCGTCTGGGTAGCCTCCAACCTGATGGCATGAACATCGACTTCTCTAACTTCCGCTAATGCCCCTCCTCCCCCTTGTACCCCATCTGTCACTTATTTTTATACACACATTCTTTCTCTCACTCTCCTTTTTCTCCCTCTGTCCCTCTGAATATACCCCTTGCCCATCCTCTGGGTCCCCCCCCACCTTGTCTTTCTTCCCGGACCTCCTGTCCCATGATCCTCTCGTATCCCTTTTGCCTATCACCTGTCCAGCTCTTGGCTCCATCCCTCCCCCTCCTGTCTTCTCCTATCATTTTGGATCTCCCCCTCTCCCTTCAACTTTCAAATCCCTTACTCACTCTTCCTTCAGTTAGTCCTGACGAAGGGTCTCGGCCTGAAACGTCGACTGTACCTCTTCCTAGAGATGCTGTCTGGCCTGCTGCGTTCACCAGCAACTTTTATGTGTGTTGACTGTATTTCTTTTGCCACTTTTTTGGCCAGTTTCCTAATCTGTCTGAAGTCCTTCTGCAGCCTACCTGTTTCCTCAACACTACCTGGCCTGTCACCATCACCTACAAACTGGAGAAAATCTGCATATACAGGAAATCCAAGCAACACAGACCAAATGCTGGAGGAACTGAGCAGGCCAGACAGCATCTATAGAAAAGGGTATAATCGACATTTCAGGTCGAGACCCTTCATCATCTAACTCATTAATATCAATGTTCGGCGTAGCTTTGTGGGCCAAAGGGCCTGTATTGTGCTGTAGATTTTCTCTGTTTCTATGATATACAATATACATTGATATAAACAAAACTGATTGGGGTTTGCAAGTGAGAAAATCAAGGATCCAATTACACAAGGAGGTTTTGAGGCTCAGGTCTTGAGCTTATTGATTAGTTTTGAAGGGATGCCAAGTTATTGTTGATAAAGTGCACCCTGATGTATACATTTTTGGTGTCCAGATGTTCTGGGTTGAGTGAAAAGCCAATGAGATGGCATCTGCTGTGGACCTGTTGCTCTGGTGGGCAAATTGGAGTAGATCCATGTCAACTGTGAGCAGTTCTGGTCACCTCACTACAGGAAGGAAGTGAAAACAATGGATAGGGTGCAGAGGAGATTTACAAGGATAGAGAATAGGTTGAGTGAACTCAGCCTTTTCTCCTTGGAGCAACGGAGGATGAGAGGTGACCTGATAGAGGTGTATAAGATGATGAGAGGCATTGATTGTGTGGATAGTCAGAGGCTTTTTCCCAGGGCTGAAATGGCTAACACGAGAGGGCACAGTTTTAAGGTGCTTGGAAGTAGGTACAGAGGAGATGTCAAGGATAACTCTGTTTACGCTGAGTGCATGGAATGGGCTGCTAGTGATGGTGGTGGAGGTGGATACGATAGGGTCTTTTAAGAGACACCTGGACAGGTACATGATACTTAGAAAAATAGAGGGCTATAGGTAACCGTAGGTAATTTCTAAAGTAAGTACATGTTCGGCACAGCATTGTGGGCCGAAGGGCCTGTATTGTGCTGTAGGTTTTCTATGTTTAATAATCAGCTCCTTGGTCTTGCTGACGTTGAGTAAGAGGTTGTTGTTGTAGCACCACTCACCCAGATTTTCAATTTCCCTCCTATATGCTAATTTGTTACCACTTTTGACTCAGACTATGATAGTGGTATAATAGTTCTCCAGGAAATTATTTTCTTACATATCCCACTGCTCTACGAGAGCTTCCATCACCTAATTACGTTGCCTTTTTCCTTCTCCACAGATAAACTGATGATTATCATAATGCTCGCTGTTGGAGCTACTGGGATACCAATGTTACCACAGTGACTACTCTGTCAAATTATTTATTTGGCTTGACAGAATTGCAAGGTGTTATTTACAACAAAAGGCAAGGTTGTCTTTGTTTCACACTTATAAAGTATTTTATCGGTTGTCAAGCTTTTGGAATATCCTGAAGGAAATCTGGAAAGAGTTCTGTTACACTGATATAAGACCCCCTTTTCAATTTGTTCAGAGTGTTATTGTAAATTTTATTATCAGAGAGAGAGAGAGAGAGAGTGTGTGTGTGTGTGTGTGTGTGTGTGTGTGTGTGAGTGTGAGTGTGTGTGTGTGTATATATTACATGAGAGATCAAGTCAGTTCGAAGCCAGTCAGGTCCGCTCCCGAGTATGCTTTCCATCCGTGCCCGGTTGAGTGTCGAGATTGCAACTCGACCTCGTAAAATAAAGTGAAAAATACTGCCAAAATGTCTGTGTGAGGAGTGGCCCACCACACAGTCTCTCTCTCGCTCCGCGCCTTGTAAAAAGCCATGAAAAAGACACCATCACGGACGCACGCTCGGACATGCAGGTGCACAAGCACAGACTGGCACGCACGCAGGCACACGGCAAAAAGAAAGAAAGGATACGGGAGGGAAGGCAGGAGATTGGAGCTACGAGGAAAAATGCATTAACCATCATGAAACGATCGAGCAGACTCGATGGGCCAAATGGCCTAATTCTGCTCCGATATCTTATGATCTCATGGTCTAAGTTTTCTTTAACATGGAGAGTGTTAGGTTGCTGGAATGTGCTGCCAGGGGAAGTGGTGGAGGCAGATACAAAAGGTGATGTTTATGAGGCATTTAGACAGACAAACAGATGGAGAGCATGTGCAGGCTGATGGGATTCGATTGTTAAACACTGATAACGTGGTGAATGTTATTTCACCTGTGCTTATAAAATTGTCGGGCTCAGATCTAGCACATTTAACAGCTGCATCACAAGAAATGCTTTAAAAAATATTATCATGTATCCTTCCTCCTGAACAATAACAAATGTCATTTCAGTTGATGAATTAAACAGAGCAAAAGAGAAGTTAAATGGGGTAGGATTAGAATTAAGTTAGCAACTAGCATAGTGATGCTGTAGCTCAGATTTGTACCCCTTACTCTAATCCCATCTTTTATTTTCAGGTTTCTATCAACTCCTCCGTGATTCTATTTCTCAGGTACACGTGAGAGCAGGGGTTCCCTGCCTGGGGTCCACAAACTCCTCCGTTAGTGGTAGGGGTCCATAGCATAGAAAAGGTTGGGAAACCCTGCACGAGAAGCAATTTCACATGGGATGTGAAGGAAATCAGAGGGTCAGGAAAGTCCACAAGATCATTGGAAGAATGCATAAACTCCACATACATAGCAAGGTTTAACTGGAATTGTCAGATAGCAGTTTTACAAGTTGTGACACTGTGGTGCTCGTCGTTAAGGAAACTGCATTAGATACTCCATGATTGCAATCACTTCATTTCATTCCTTGAAGCTGTATGGAAATGGCATTTTTTCAGCTACTCTGAGCTAATGAGTTGGATTTGCAATTCCCACACACACTCACTTGCTTTGACCACCTGCAGAGAGCTGAAGAAGCTTACCCTCGGTGCCTGGGAGTTGTGTGGCAAGGCTTAGCAAGTGCTCAGCAATGCCCTGACTGACTGATCGGTTGTAACAGGAGACAAATCTGGGAACAGAGGCTTATCTGCCCTCAATGCCGGGACCATAAGTTGAAAGGATTTACAGGTTTCCCCTGCCATCCAAAGTTAGAGCGTTCCTATGAAACGGTTCGTAATCTGAAATGTCGTAAAGCGAAGAAGCAATTACCATTGATTTATATGGGAAAATTCTGTGAGCATTCGCAGACCCAAAAATAACCTACCAAATCATGCCAAATAATACATAAAACCTAAAATAACAGTAACATACAGTAAAAGCAGGAATGATACGATTAATACACAGCCTACATAAACTAGAAATACTTTTCCACAATCATTACTGAACTGTTCTCCGTAGCAAAAATCTCACACAAGCGCCGTCGGCAGAAACACGGCGCAAGCGCTCTCCAGTAACCTTTAAGCTATGAAGCTGCCAAATCATTACCAAATAACATGTAAAAATACACAGCCGATATAAAGTAGAAATAATCTATGTACAGTGTAGTATCACTTACCGGAATCGGGAAGGCAGCTTGCCGAACACACTGATGATGGTGTGTTAGACTGAGTCGTCGCAGGTTGGGTGGTGCAGTGGCCCCCACCCTCCAGGCCGCCGACCCGATACATTGCCGCGAGGCACACAGCACATATTTAAGAAAAAAGCCGAAATAAACATGCTAATTAATTAGGTGCCACCCGACACGTAATTGTCGGCTCAGACCAGTGCCGATTGCCAATTGCATCGCCTCTGACCTGGGCCGACATTTACGTGTGGGGCGGCACCTAATTAATTGGAATGTTTATTTTGGATTTTTTCTTACAGATGTGCTGTGTGTCTCCTGGCTACTGCTGCATTCTCCGCGAATCGGTACTGTATCTGTCCGTGGCCTGGGTGTTGGGGTGGTGGGACACTGGGGTGTCATCTCGTCGTCTGTTTCCATTAGAGCAGGCAGCTCATCTTCTCCTATGACTGCCTGCCTCGATGTCGGAAGGTCGAGGTTCATCGTCTGCTGTGGCTGATGTGGAAGGCTTGCTTGACTGCTGAGCCTCGTGCATTTTTCTATCATACAGTTCTTTGTAAGGACTGAAACCATCTTGCAAATATCCCCTAAACTGACGTACCCTTTCAAAATTAAAGTCGTACTTTATCATTGCAGCGAAAATCTCACGCAGTGGCTTCACGTTCATTTCGCTACTGCATTCGGTTTCGATTGTTATCCTTTCCTCTTCCAATTGCATCAGCTCTTCATCTATCAGTTCTTGGTCATGGGATGCCAAAACCTCTTCAACATCATCTTCGTCAGCTTCCACAAGTCAAGCTCACTTTGTCCTTACTTAATTCACCACGATCAAAACGCTTATTTATGTCTAATTTTACTGTAAGTGTAACACCCTTACGAGCTCTTTCAGGTTTTTCCAATACCTCAGAACTCATCTTGCAAACGGCTGCTCTATGCAACGTGTTAAAGCATTGTCGTTCCGAATCTGGGGAGAGCAGCTGCCTTTTATCGCGTGCTGATTTTTTTTGTAACAGTGAAAACACCTTCTGAAAGCGAAAACAGGGTAGTAATGTAGGTCTTTCGTAACAGTGAGGTTTTGTAAAGTGAAAGCGAACGTTCAAAAAGCAGGGGCACCTGTATATGTCTGTTGAAATACATTGCAATTATTGGTTGGGTTGAGTTGTTCTCTGATCTTGGCAACTTGCTTGCAAATGTTTAATCACCATGCGAGGAGACATTGTCATTGCACTGTTGATTGACGTCCAACAGCTGATTGATTGTCCTGTCCAAGACCGAAAGAAGCTGCAGAAGATCGTGAACACGGCGCAGCACATCACACAAACCAATCTTCCGTCCTTGGACTCACTTTACACCGCACGCTGTCGGAGCAGTGCTGCCAGGATAATCAAGGACACGACCCACCCAGCCAACACACTTTTCATCCCTCTTCCCTCCGAGAGAAGGTTCGGGAGCTTGAAGACTCATATGGCCAGATTTGGGAACAGCTTCTTTCCAACTGTGATAAGACTGCTGAACGGATCCGGACCCAAATCTGGGCCGTACCCTCCAAATATCCGGACCTGCCTCTCGGTTTTTTTGCACTACCTTACTTCCGATTTTTCTATTTTCTATTTATGATTTATAATTTAAATTTGTAATATTTACTAATTTAAACTATTTTTAATATTTTTAATATTTAATATTTGTAATCCAGGGAGTGTGAAGCACAGAATCAAATATCGCTGTGATGATCGTACGTTTTAGTACCATTTGTTTGGCGACAATAAATTATTAAGTATATAAAGGCCAAGCACTCAAAGGACACACCAGAATCAACGACACATTGACAATGTTTCCTCGCGTGGTGATGAAATGTATGCAAGTAAATTTCCAAGATTGGAGAACAGCTCAACCAACCATCAACCACCTAAGCTACACATCATCTGAATTATTTCCAATAACAATTCTTGTGAATAACTGACAAAAATTAATACTTTTTTGAACATCTAAATTACAAACACAGTGCTACTTTGAAAATAATTAAAAGTGTTAAAGAAATTCAAAGCAAGCATACAAACTTTTTTCCTCAAGTTCTAGATGGGGAATCCCTATGGAAATGAATGGCATTGCTGATAGTATACTGGGTGTAGCATGGTGGGTCTCTATATTCACTCATAGCATGGAGAGACACAAAGAGTGATATCTATCACTCAGCACTTCTGGATAAAACGTACTTGGGTGTGGCTGAACGCTAATGACTCATTGAAATTAATGTGTGTGAAAAGAGAGTTCTGGAGCTCAGAATAACAATCCTCAAAAACACAGATTGTAAAGGAAAGTTAGACGGAAGAGGCAAAGACAACTGGTCTCTGTGTGCCTGTGTGGTCTGCAGCAAACGGTGCTTTAGCTAGCTGGTTCAACAGTGAACCAAGTATAACCACATCATTATACTTAGGCATAAACATCAGCAGTGCTTCACTTAGCAAGTTTTAAAATGTAACCAGTCTGCTTCCTAAGCTTTTAATTAGAGAAGATTTGTGAGCCAGTGAGGTACAGTACCATCAAAGTCCAATCTGTATAAGTGAATTTGGAATTGCGTGACTGAGCAACTTTTGAAATAAGGTTAAAGTTGTTTAAAAATATAAAATTAAGACGGCTTTCCAAATAATCTGTCTAATATTTATTATGATGTAGGATTGTGGTATGGTAGTTAAGTATGCCAAACACATTGACTTTAAATGTGGTGTTCAGTGTATTGGAGACAACTGCTATGGCAGAATTAATATTGCAATGGATTCTTCATTGCCGAGTATCAGCATTTATGCAGATTTCCTGTGAAATGCCAGCAGCTCTGCATAGAAATGTGAGGATATTGCTATGCAAGCATGCCTAAAATCCTCCTGGGAAGTACTTATCGATAATTTCTAACCTTTGGAGTCCAGCACTACAGCACCAACTTCCTGCAGTTTCTCCACATTATGGTGGAAGTTAGTATGTAGATTGTACATAGATCAGCAATTCTATTTGTTACAGTGCACGGTATTCAGTGGTAGGTCATGGCTGTGAGGGAAGAGGTCATTTGTCAATTAGTTATTTTTGATAATAAATTGAGTTTGTCTATTTTATAAATATTTGCAGTTTTTGATACTGTACCTATATTTAATACCTTGATTTTAGAATCATAAACATTCAAAGATTTTGATAAGTGAACCTCAGAGTTTATGGTGAGATAGATGTGCTTTAATAATGAATTCATTTTCAGCTTTGAACTAGCTAAGCATCAGATGTTACCTAGCTGGCTATTGGGTTCTTTTCAACATTTCTTTGGTAGTGGAATCCATTGACATTCCTATGTAATGATCTGTGAATTATTGACCTGGTTAGAGCTGCCTTGATAGATGCAGATTAAAGATTCTTCCAAGTTAACTTCAGACTCAATGGGCAGGTGAGTGGTGAATAGAGGTACAGTAGCTTGTCAGTTTCTGGTTATTGGGTATTTCTCGTCATTTGTCCATTATAATTTTGAATATTGACATTTTAAACTTAATTACTAACCTTCTCCACAATTCATCAGAATTGAGCTTCTTCACAATTTTACAAAACCAAGTTATTCTTGTAAATCAGTCAATGGAGGTAACACATGATCACAGACATGAGAAAATCTGCAGATGCTGGAAATCCAAAGCAACACACCCAAGATGCTGGAGGAACTCAGCAGGTCAGGCAGCATCAATGGAAAAGTGCCTTGAAGAAAAGTCTTGGCCTGAAACGTTCACTGTTTACATATTTTGCATAGATATTGGTTGGCCTGCTGAGTTCCTGCATCACTTTGCATGTGATGCTTATATTAATGCATTTATTGATATCTTCTGCTTGCCTCAAGCAATTTTGCAGTAGATAACCTAAAAATTTTCATGCTGGCTTTAATTTTAGATTTTGATTTTCATTTGACGTGTAGAAAATGTCGACATATTTTAAAGAGGTTCTGAACTGAAATGCAGAAGACGCTAGAATAAGAAAACATGACACTTCACAATATGTAGAACAATTATGGAAAATTAGTGGTAATCTCTCTGGATCTGTTAAACCTGTCTCATGTTAAATATTCTAAGATGCATTCATGATCTGGGAAAATCCATAAATAAATACTTCTCTGTAATTCCAGTGTAGATACAAGGGGAAAAAAAACTTTCAAAGAGTTGTTTAAATCTCAGCATATTTTATCAGAAATGTATTGGTACATTTGGTATGTGACCAGGGTTGGAAATCTGCCTCAGTCTTTAAGACTTGCAAGATTATCAATGGATACTGTCTATTTCTCCTTATGTACCCTAGAGTATTGTGCTTGCTTTAGTTTAGTTGTAAGCTCCACATGACATATGTTTCTAATACCTGATGTCGCCATTCCATTGGCAGATTGCACCTGCTTTAAAGAATTCTAGTCAGTTAAAAGGAATTGTGAAAGTAACAGTGTACATAGCATTTCAGGAGGAAGCAGGAAAAGTTTCTAGATGGATTTGAGTTTGAATAGTGTATGCTCTGTAACAGATTCAGGTTTGTAGAGTTTAATAATTCATATTGCTAGTACTGGTTTACCAAATTGCTCCTTTGATTTCTTTTTTCCTTCTTTCTGAATTATCAGCTAACTATTTAACTTACAGCTATATCGAACCCTGATCTTGGAGTACTGTGCTCAGTTCTGGTCACCTCACTACAGGAAGGATGTGGAAACCATAAAAAGGGTGCAGAGGAGATTTACAAGGGCGTTGCCTGGATTGGGGAGCATGCCTTATAGGTCGAGTGAACTTGGCCTTTTCCCCTTGGAGTGACAGAAGATGAGAGGTGACCTGATAGAGGTGTATAAGATGATGAGAGGCATTGGTCGTGTGAATAGTCAGAGGCTTTTTCCCAGGGCTGAAATGGTAACATGAGAGGGCATAGCTTTATGTCATAAGGGGGTGTTGGGAGTGGACCCAAATGCAAGACACAGACACTGAAGTACTAAGAACAGGACTAGGTTAGTCAAGAAAGCAAGGGAAGAAACGACGCTGGGCATTGACACACAGGCCCTGGACGAGACTAGGATTCAAGGCCAGGGCTAGGACTAAGACTAGGAAAGCAGGACCAGGACAAGGAACTTGGAACTAGGAGCCCGGGCTAGGACTCCGAGCCAGAGACTGGACAGGGACCCGGAACCTGCGTCTTGATGTGGGCTCGGACCCCGGATCGAGGCGATAACAAGACGTGGCTACAGGACTTGACGTGGCTACGCAAAATCATGGCTTGGACAGGACTAGGTTCTTGGATGTGGCTTGGACAGTATGAGGGAACTCCAGCACAAGGCTGAGCGAGGTATTCCTGGGCTGGGCGAGGAATCTCCAGCACAGGATGTGGCTCTTGAACTAGATTTGGCTCAGCTTGGTTAGGTCTTGGTTATGAAGCCGGGACCCTTTCCTAGGACGCAGGGCCGGGATGACTGCCAAGGTAAACTGCCGAGGATTCGGATGGGGATGACCTAGCACAGGACGAGGAATCTCCAGCACCGGGCTGGGTGAGGTACACCTGGGCTGGATGAGGACCCGAAGCTCAGACTTGGACAGGGCTGGAACATGGTACCTGGATTTGGTCTTGGAACACAGGAACACAGAGCCTTGGATTTGAGCACAGGAACGGGGAACACAGAATCAGGACCCCTCCTTGGGAACCACAGGACGTAGTGCTGGGACTCGTACACAGAGCATGGACACTAAACATGGGGACACAAAGAGACAGTTCCAAACTCAACGACATATAGTTCCTTCTCTTGGCGTGGCAAGGCTCCAGTCTCACTCCAGTGGTTGAACTTGATGAGGTTTCAGAAGGAAGGGAACAGTCCAGCAAACAATCCCTAGTTTGCAGAGGTATTTATGTGCCAGACCGAAATGAGAATCAGGTGCCTTAATTAAGGCACCCAACAGAACAAGGGAGAAAACAGGAAAACCCAGAACAAAGATCGATGGATCGGACCGTGAACCGGAATGTGGACTTCACGGACCGGGCCATGACATTTTAAGATGCTTGGAAGTAGATACAGAGGAGATGTCAGGGGTAAGTTTTTTTACTCAGAGAGTGGTGAGTGCGTGGAATAGACTGCCAGCGACGGTGGTGGAGGCAGATACGATAGGGTCTTTTAAGAGACTCCTGGATAGGTACATGGAGCTTAGAAAAATAGAGAGCTATGGGTAACCCTAGGTAATTTCTAAAGTAAGTGCATGTTTGGTACAGCATTGTGGGCCGAAGGGCCTGTATTGTGCTGCAGGTTTTCTATGTTTATAGCTATTATTGTCTCTGAGACCTCCGTCAGTCAGGGTCGACCATGGATGTTGCATCCTAACCGTCTCGGTACATAAGCAAAGGCAGTGCAATGTGTAGTTGCCCATGCAGCAAGCTCCATCTGATGAACCCAAAGGAACGATGCAGACCCATACAGTTTGGTAGCAGCAAGTTAGCACTGAACTCAACATACAACTCCCTCAGGGACTCTAGCTCCAGACTTTTCCTCAGGATTTACTTCTGAAACCTTCCCTATGAGTGGCTATAGCTGCAAGATAGTGGATGTTTGAGATCAGAGTTTTCCTTCCAGATGAGCGCCAACCATGGCTGATGCCCCATCTGCCCGAAGTGACTGGTTTTAAGGCGTGAGTAACCCACCTTTGCCCCTCCTTCTGCAAGTCTGAGCCCCAGGGTCTGTGAGTCAGTCATTCAGGGGCCAGAGGCGTTTGAAGGCCTGGTCTGTGTGTACGAATGGGCATATGGGTAAGAAGGGGATTTGGCTTGTTCTGGTGCTTCTTGTTCTACTGAACATGGTGAACATGCTATGTAGGCACCAGAATATGTGGTGACACCCACGGGCTCCCCCCCAGCACATGCTTTGGTCATTGTTGATGCAAACAATCAATTCCACTTGATTTTAAACGCAAACAACAGGAATTCTGCAGATGCTGGAAATTCAAGCAACATACATCAAAGTTGCTGGTAATTCCACTTGATGTATATTTGATAAATAAATGAATCTGAAGAAGGAGCAGGAATGAGGGAGACATCAGAGAAGGAGGACTGAATGAATGTGGTAATGGGAAATGTTGATAGCAAGTGGACTGAGGATCAGGCACCATTGCTTGTGCCTGTCCCGATGTGTAATAAGTCTGTGTGACAGAGCCTGGTCTTCAGGTATCTTGTATTTCCTTGTCATTGGATCAATCATTCTATCAACACCTTGTAACAGTGTGTGATGAATACCCACACAACCGTATATTCAGTTTTTCAGAACTGGAATGGAAGCGAATTATCCTTGATCCTAATGGAATGCCTAGGATGAAGAAAAATATTAGCTGACAGAACAGGTACTGCAGATGCTAGAAGTCTAGAGCAACGCATACACAGCAGGGCAGGCAGCATCTATAGATGGGAATAAATAGTCTACTGAGACCTTCCATCAGGACATTAGAATATTGGCTTCTTCACCCCTTGTATGGAAGTCTGAAAGAAAATAGCAAACTGTTCTCGAAGAAGCATCTTTTAATTGTACCTACCTTAAGTTTGCTTTTTCGACCGGATTATATTTTTTTACTCTACAAATATTCAACTCTATAAACTGATCTAATATTCCTGGTAAAACAGAATATCTACATACCCCTCATCCAGGTAAGAGTGCGAAAGCAATTGGTCTGAACAGTACCAACTTGCCCTTTTCAGCCACACTCTGATTATTTCTCTCTACATACAAACCAAAACTTTAGCTACGTGTTCAGAAAAAAATGCTGTTATCAGCAGCCAGACAGATGAACAGTACTCAATATAAATGTATTTAATTGAACTTTTCATGATAAAGCTATCAAGCGATGTTCCCCTAAGGTGCATGTGCACACTCATCCTTTGCTGCTGGCACACAAAGGAATTTAAACTGCGCACTAAACGTTGTCACCCTCTACCTCATTGGCATGTTCAATATATTTCATGATCGCACACAATAAGACATGAGAGAATAGGATCAATCAGGTGTGACAATGCAAAAGTGTGTATGGAACTGAAGGAAATAGCAGAGGTACTTAATGAATATTTTGCTTCGTTATTCACTACGGAGAAGGATCTTGGTGATTGTAGGGATGACTTACAGTGGGCTGAAAATCTCAAGGGTGTAGATATTAAGGAAGAGAATGTGCTGGAGCTTTTGGAAAGCATCAAGTTGGATAAGTCACCGGGATCGGGCGGGATAAACCCCAGGCTACTGTGGGAAGCGAGGGAGGAGATTGCTGAGCCTCTGGAGATGATCTTTGCATCATCAATGGGGATAGGAGAGGTTCCAGAGGATTGGAGGGTTGTGGATGTTGTCCCCTTATTCAAGAAAGGGAATAGAGATAGCCCAGGAAATTATAGACCAGTGAGTCTTACTTCAGTGGTTGGTAAGTTGATGGAGAAGATCCTGAGAGGCAGGATTTATGAACATTTGGAGAGGCATAAAATGATTAGGAATAGTCAGCATGGCTTTGTCAAAGGCAGGTTGTGCCTTACGAGCCTGATTGAATTTTTTGAGGATGTGACTAAACACATTGATGAATGTAGAGCTGTAGATGTAGTGTATATAGATTTCAGCAAGGCCTTTAATAAGGTACCCTATGCAAGGCTTATTGAGAATGTAAGGAGGCATGTGATCCAAGCGGACATTACTTTGTGGATCCAGAACTGGCTTGCCGACAGAAGGGAAAGAGTGGTTGTGGACGGGTCATATTCTGCATGGAGGCCAGTGACAAGTGGTGTGCCTCAGGGATCTGTTCTGGAACCCCTACTTTTTGTGATTTTTATAAATGACCTGGATGAGAAAGTGGAGGGATGGGTTAGTAAATTTGCTGATGACACAAAGGTTGGGGGTGTTGTGGATAGTGTGGAGAGCTGTCAGAAGTTACAACGGGACATTGATAACATGCAAAACTGGGCTGGGAAGTGATAGATGGAGTTCACCCCAGATAAGTGTGAGGTAGTTCATTTTGGTAAGTCAAATATAATGGCAGAATGTAGCATTAATGTAAGACTCTTGGCAGTGTGCAGGATCAGAGGGATCTTGGGGTCTGTGTCCATAGGACACTCAAAGCTGCTATGCAGGTTGACTCTGTGGTTAAGAAGGCATACGGTGCATTGGCCTTCCTCAATCGTGGGATTGAGTTTAAGAGCCGAGAGGTAATGTTGCAGCTATATAGGACCCTGGTCAGACCCCACTTTGTGTACTGTGCTCAATTCTGGTCACCTCACTACAGGAAGGATGTGGAAACCATAGAAAGGGTGCAGAGGAGATTTACAAGGATGTTGCCAGGATTGGGGAGCATGCCTTATGAGAATTTGAGTGAACTCGGCCTTTTCTCCTTGGAGTGATGGAGGATGAGAGGTGGCCTGATAGAGGTGTATAAGATAATGAGAGGCATTGATCATGTGGATAGTCAGAGGCTTTTCCCCAGGGCTGAAATGGCTAGCCCGAGAGGGCATTGGTTTAAGGTGCTTGGAAGTAGGTACAGAGGATGTCAGGGTTAAGTTTTTTATGCAGAGAGCGGTGAGTGCGTGGAATGGGCTGCCGGTGGTGGTGGTGGAGGCGGAAACGGTAGGGTCTTTTAAGAGACTCCTGGATGGCTACATGGAGCTTAGAAAAGTAAAGGGCTATGGGTAAAGCCTTGTAGTTCTAAGGTAAGGACATGTTCGGCACAGCTTTGTGGGCCGAATAGCTTGTATTGTACTGTATTTTTTCTGTGTTTCTAATCACATTTCCTTTTCCAGTTTCTGCTGTGGACGATGTTGACAATGTGGAGTTTGAGATGATGTATCTGCAGATTTCAGAACTGGCTTATTTATGCTGTTTTTCTTGAAGAAGTTATTGGTTCACTAAGTTGACTTCCAAAGAAGCAAAGTGTGTGAAGCGCAAGAGAACAGCTAGCTTATTTACAGCGGAATGGTTTACTGAAACAGTAGAAACTGCTACAACAAAAGATCAGGAACATGAAGCTATGAGAAATATTTATGTACAATACAGAAACTGGTGTTACCTGTGAGTATTGTCGTCATGCAAAAGTGGATGAAGTAGAGTGATATTTGGAAACTTGACTTTTTGAAGCATCACTTAACAAGCAAATCACACATGGACGGTGTGGAAAAGCTCCAGCAAGAAAATCCTTCGTTACCCACTACAAGCCTGCTACATATGTTTTGTGAGAGTGCAGATGAACGAGCGTGAAAACGATCAAACCCAGAGCAGATCAAAATTCTTATTGGCAGTGCTTTGCTAGCTGTTAAAATGAATACCCCTATATATAAAATTCAGTGCGCACATGTTGCTGTCACTGGGCAAATAGTTGCTCAGCACAAGATTTTTGCACACACTGGTCACTACAAGTTAGAGGGAACTTTGCTATCAAGAGATTTTTATTGGAAATAATTCCATACAAAATGAATCATTGAAAGCATCACAGACAAAAATTAGCAAAAATGTGTGCAATTTTGGTCACCTATTTACAGAAAGATATAAATATGGTTGAAAGAGTACAGAGAAAATTTACAAGGTTGTTGCTGGGACTGGACGACCTGAGTTAAAAGGAAAGATTGAATAGGTTAGGACTTTATTCCTTGGAATGTAGAATATTGACGGGAGATTTGTTAGTGGTCTACAAAATTATGTAGGGTATAAATAGGGTAAATAAAGCAGGCTTTTCCCACCGAGGTTGGGTGGGACTACAACCAGAGGTGTTGGGTAAGGGTGAAATATAAAAAGTTTAAGGGGAACGTGAAGGGAAACTTCTTCTCTCAGAAGGAGGTGGAACTGTGGAACAAACTGCCAGCACAAGTATTGCATGCGAGCTTGATTTCCGTGAGTAAGAGAAGTTTGGTAGGGCTATGTTTCCGGTGCAGGTCGATGGGAGTAGGCAGTGTAAGTGGGTCAGCATGGACTGGATGGGCCAAAATGCTTGTATCTTTTCTGTAACTCCATGACTCTAATTTCATACAAAATGAATTCTTGAAAGCACCACAGACAAAAATTGGCACGAGTATTTTAAAATTTACCAAGCTACGATCAGTAATAAATGTAGATTATATAAAATTGTTTGGAGAAATTTGAAATCTTGAGTTTATGATCAGGGGCAAACAAGTGGTGGTGAAGTGTACAAGAGATTTACACGGATGCTGCATGGACTGGGGTCCTGACTTACAGGGAGTGATTGGCCACACCGGATCTTTCTCCCCCACAACAGAGGAACATGTGGGGTGACCTTACAGAAGTTTATAAACTCGTGAGGGATGTGGGTTCATAGCTTTTCCCCCTAGAGATGTGAGTTAAAAACAAGTGGGTACAGAAACACAATAAGAGTGAGAGATTCAAATTCTTTACACCTAGACTGGTGAGTACCTGGATTGAGCAGTCAGTAGAAGCGGTTGAGGTGGGCACACTTAAATCATTTGAGGGTTTGGATAGGTACATGGAAGGGAAGGGTTTGAAGGATTATGGGTTGAAAGTTGGCAACTGGGACTAGCAGGGAGGATGCTGTGGTTGGCATGGACTTGATGGGCTGAAGGGCTTGTTTCTGTGCTGTATTACTCTAACGCTATGACCCACAGAATTTCTGTCTGTTTTTACACTGTTATCAGCAGTTACAGAGAATCAGGGTAATGCAGCTCCCTCTTCAGGAACTTGTAAGCAGGGAAGGCAGTAACTTTGGTGAGTGGTGACATTGAACCTGCATGCACCACATGCTGGCAGCCCCTTCCACCCTCTGGGTGAAGAAGTTTCCTGTCATGTTCTCCTTGAACATTTCACCTTACTACCTTAACCCGTAATCTGTGTTGTAGTCCCACCCAACCTCAGTGGAAAAAGCCTGCTTGCATTTTGCTCTCTCGCGTGTTCTCTCACGCTCGCTCTCAAAAAAAATCAATTTCCGGGACATTGTATATAATTTGCGGGCATCAGGGAGCCACTATTAATTTGCGGGAGACTCCCGGAACTTCCGGGAGAGGTGGAATGTCTGCATTTACCCTGTTGATACCCCTCATAGTTCTGTCTGCCTCTATCAATCTCCTCTCATTCTTCCACACTCCAGGGAATAAACTCTGAACCTTTTCAACCTTTTCCTATAACTCAGGTCCTCAAGTCCCGGAAACATCCTTGACAATTTTCTCTGCACTTGTTCAATCTTATTGACATCTTTCCTGTAGGTAGGGAAACAAAACTGCACACAGTACTTCCCTGTAAAATCAGGCCTTGCTTAAATTAAAAAAAAACATTACTTTGTTGCAATCAGTGTAATTTGTTGATTTTTGCCAAACGTGCAGAATGACTTGCTTGGTAGGAATTAATCAAAATTCATTACTAGTGAGCAAATCAGACAGAAAAAGTTTACCATGATCTGTCCATATGTCTGAGACTCCAAAAAAAGCCACTTAGTAATACGCATTCCCCACAACATATTTTTGCTATGTGTGTCCCCTGACCAATGATAAAGAAGGCAAAACTGCTGTCTTCCTGCGCCATTATCTGCCAAGTCTTCTCTGGTTTGCGTTTACACCTTCCAACTGTGACAAAAATGTCTTTCAGGCTGTTAACATCTGTTTTTTTTGTGACTTCTAGAGTTGCTGATTAAGATTAGAGAGCAAGACTGTTAGAATGCAGTTCGTGATGCAGGAGTGATGCTCGTATTTGCAGATTGCTCAAGGAAGAGAGGATGAGGAGAAAAGGGGAAGAAGTGATCTGGGAACTGGTCATGCAAAGTTGATTTGTACTGTATCCATGTAGAACAAAATTGATACTGTGCATGCTTGAGCTTTTTGATGTTTTTAGCATTGCAGATGCTAAATCCAGTGTGCTGTCAAAGGTTATACTGTACTGAATTTAACTTGAATATTGTTGATAGAGACATTTCTAATTCCACTAAACAAAAATTCAGTTTTCTTCAAGTTCCCATGGGACAGCTTTGCTCTTGAATTTATAGCATAGATTCTGAAACAATAGCTTAGTTTTTGACAAGTCCTGTTTGTGGCATAATCTCTCATACATGTGTACCGTTAAGCGAACTAGTGTGGATATGGAATTCTCATTCCAGGAACCTGCTCAGACTATCCTCTCTAGAAGCAAGCAAGTTATTTGATCATCTTGGTACACCCAGACAGCATATTAATCTCAGGGAAATCCTGTGAATTGGCTTTAAACTAAGTAGTACGTTGGCTTGATCTCAATAGCATTTGAAACTATGGATAAAGTTAAAGGGAGGATGCATGTAGGAGAGGTTATGGAAATCTCCACAATAAAAAAAAAGTAAAAAAAAATAAAAAGGGATAAGAATTTAAATTCCTGTAATGTGGAGACATATTTGAAAAGGATCATGTATATAGGACTGAAGGTGTTATATTTGAATAAGGTATATGATGTGTAGGACAGTTAGAAATTGGCAGGTATGACATCGTGGGCATCACACAGTCGTAGTTGAAAGCTGGGAGCTAAATATCCAAGGATACATAACTTATTGAAAAGACAGGTAAGTATGCAGAGGAGCTGAGGTGGCTCTTTTGGTAAAATTGAAAAAAAGATCCTGAGAAAGAAGTAACATGGGATAGAAAGATGTAGAATTGTTCTGGGTAGCGTTGGGAAACTGCAAGGATGAAAAGACCCTGATGGGAGTTATATACAGGCTTCTGAACAGTTGCCAGGCTATGGGCTACAAATTACAATGGGAGACAATAAAAATAGCATATAAAAAGGACAACGTTATAGTGGTCTTGCAGAATTTCAATATGCCAATAGATTTGGAAAATCAGGTTGGTGTTGCATCCCAAAAGAAGGGGTTTGTGGAATGCCTGTGAAATGCCTTTTTACAGCAACTTTGTGGTTGAGCTCACGAGAGAAAAGGCAATCTTGGATTGGATACTGTGCAATGAACTAGGTTTGATAAGTGAAAATAAAATAAAGGAATCCTTAAGAGGCAGTGATCGTAATATGATAGAATTCATCCTGTGGCTTGAGAGGGAGAAGCTAAAATCAGATCTATCAATAATGAATGAGTAAACATAAATACATGGGCACGAGAGAGGAGCAGGCCAAAGTAGATTATAAGGGGATGATATTAGAAGAACAATGACTCAGTTTCTGGGAGTGATTCAGAAGGTCCAGGATCAGTTCAAGCCGAAGACGAAGAAGCATTGTAAAGGGAGGTTGGCGCTGACAAGTGAAGCAAAAGACGGCAAAAAAGAAAGAGGGAACATACAGCAAAAATAGTGGGAAGATAGAACATTGGGAAGCTTTTAAAACAGAAAGCACCTAAAAAGCAATAAGGACGGAAAACGTTAACCATGAAGGTAAGCTAGCGGATATAAAAGAAACGTGACAGATACTCACTTTCCAGGGCCAAGGAGATTTTTTTTTGCCATGTTCAGCTCTCTAACTTAGCAGCTGTAAGCTTCAGAGTTATGTTTGAGCAAGTTAAACTTTCAGCCAATATTCTTTGTTCAGCTCCTTGTTGTAAAGGGGAGCCAGTTTTCAGTTTTTAATGTAAATGGCAAATATTAATCAGTCTGAAGTTAAAAGGACAACATTACAAAGGAACAGCACTGTGTGCAGAGTACAAACTGCTGGCCACGGCATGGGACTGGCTGCTTAAGAGATGCAGTGTAAAACAATGGGGTTATGTTAATTGGGCATACATCAAACCAGACAACACTGGCTATATTAGTTAATTCAATGAAGCTTGCAGACCAGATTTATAATATCACTTTACACATCAAATAGATGATCTATCAATAGTTGGAATATTTATGTACTTAAAGAGTCAGCTTCATGGCATTAATTGTGGATGCCTCCAAAAGCTTTTAGACCACTCGTGTGAAAATGTATCTGAAAAAATACCACGTGTGTGAAGTCACCCAAGTGGCAAAAAAAAGTATAAATGTTAGAAAGCAGTCAAGTTTGTTAGGAAGGGTCAAGAAACGTCAAGAAGAATGACAGAAAGATGGGGTGAATTAGAATCTAGTCCTTTGCCTTCCATTTCTGTGACAGATGACTTGTTTATTTGCGACTCATTGGTACAGTACATCTTTTTAGCCGATAGGTATTATACCTGTGTTTTAGAAAGTGTTTGTGATTTGGAAATCTTTTATAAGATGGAAATACTCTGAGTTTTAAATGTTTTTAATAATTTTATCTAAATTTAAATTGTATCACTAAAAATAAATGAACTGTGCTTAAACTACTTTATTAGCTGGAAGTATCTCCTCCTGGTAGGGTGGGGGCCCACCACTCAAATTGTGGGTATTGGCAACTAAACTCGCCATGGAGGATAAACAGAAAAGTTATCTAGCCTTGTTGGCACGTGGCCAAGTGGTTAAGATGTCGGTATAGTAATCTGAAGGTCACTAGTTCGAGGCTTGGCTGAGGCAGTGTGTGTGTCCTTGAGCAAGGCACTTAACCACACTTTGCTCTGCGACTATACCAGTGCCAAGCTGTATGGGTCCCAATGCCCTTCCCTTGGACAACATTGGTGGTGTGGAGAGGGGAGACTTGCAGCATGGACAACTGCTGGTCTTCCCTACAACCTTGCCCAGGCCTGCACCCTGGAAACCTTCCAAGGCGCAAATCCGTGGTCTCACGAGACTAATGGATGCCTATCTAGCCTTTGACGAGTAGGTGGCAACAGTATAACTTCTCTTAATGAGGCTACCCATAGGTCTCTATATCAGATAGGGCTTTAGATCTTCATTATGAGTTTGGAACTTTGTAATCAGCAAACACAATGCCATCACAAAGGATACATAGAAACATAGAAACATAGAAAATAGGTGCAGGAGTAGGCCATTCGGCCCTTCGAGCCTGCACCGCCATTTATTATGATCATGGCTGATCATCCAACTCAGAACCCAGCCTTCCCTCCATACCCCCTGACCCCTGTAGCCACAAGGGCCATATCTAACTTCCTTTTAAACATAGCTAATGAACTGGCCTCAACAGTTTGCTGTGGCAGAGAATTCCACAGATTCACCACTCTCTGTGTGAAGAAGTTTTTCCTAACCTCGGTCCTAAAAGGCTTCCCCTCTATCCTCAAACTGTGACCCCTCGTTCTAGACCTCCCCAACATCGGGAACAATCTTCCTGCATCTAGCCTGTCCAATCCCTTTAGGATCTTATACGTTTCAATCAGATCCCCCCTCAATCTTCTAAATTCCAACGAGTACAAGCCCAGTTCATCCAGTCTTTCTTCATATGAAAGACCTGCCATCCCAGGAATCAATCTGGTGAACCTTCTTTGTACTCCCTCTATGGCAAAGATGTCTTTCCTCAGATTAGGGGACCAAAACTGCACACAATACTCCAGGTGTGGTCTCACCAAGGCCTTGTACAACTGCAGTAGTACCTCCCTGCTCCTGTACTCGAATCCTCTCGCTATAAATGCCAGCATACCGTTCGCCTTTTTCACCGCCTGCTGTACCTGCATGCCCACTTTCAATGACTGGTGTATAATGACACCCAGGTCTCGTTGCACCTCCCCTTTTCCTAATCGGCCACCATTCAGATAATAATCTGTTTTCCTATTTTTGCCACCAAAGTGGATAACTTCACATTTATCCACATTAAATTGCATCTGCCATGAGTTTGCCCACTCACCCAACCTATCCAAGTCACCCTGCATCCTCTTAGCATCCTCCTCACTGCTAACACTGCCACCCAGCTTCGTGTCATCTGCAAACTTGGAGATGCTGCATTTAATTCCCTCATCCAAGTCATTAATATATATTGTAAACAACTGGGGTCCCAGCACTGAGCCTTGCGGTACCCCACTAGTCACCGCCTGCCATTCTGAAAAGGTCCCGTTTATTCCCACTCTTTGCTTCCTGTCTGCTAACCAATTCTCCACCCACACCAATACCTTACCCCCAATACCGTGTGCTTTAAGTTTGCACACTAATCTCCTATGTGGGACCTTGTCAAAAGCCTTTTGAAAATCCAAATATACCACATCCACTGGTTCTCCCCTATCCACTCTACTAGTTACATCCTCAAAAAATTCTATGAGATTCGTCAGACATGATTTTCCTTTCACAAATCCATGCTGACTTTGTCCGATCATTTCACCGCTTTCCAAATGTGCTGTTATCACATCCTTGATAACTGACTCCAGCAGTTTCCCCACCACCGACGTTAGGCTAACCGGCCTATAATTCCCCGGTTTCTCTCTCCCTCCTTTTTTAAAAAGTGGGGTTACATTAGCCACCCTCCAATCCTCAGGAACTAGTCCAGAATCTAACGAGTTTTGAAAAATTATCACTAATGCATCCACTATTTCTTGGGCCACTTCCTTAAGCACTCTGGGATGCAGACCATCTGGCCCTGGGGATTTATCTGCCTTCAATCCCTTCAATTTACCTAACACCACTTCCCTACTAACATGTATTTCGCTCAGTTCCTCCATCTCACTGGACCCTCTGTCCCTTACTATTTCTGGAAGATTATTTATGTCCTCCTTAGTGAAGACAGAACCAAAGTAATTATTCAATTGGTCTGCCATGTCCTTGCTCCCCATAATCAATTCACCTGTTTCTGTTTGCAGGGGACCTACATTTGTCTTTATCAGTCTTTTCCTTTTTACATATCTATAAAAGCTTTTACAGTCCGTTTTTATGTTCTCTGCCAGTTTTCTCTCATAATCTTTTTTCCCCTTCCTAATTAAGCCCTTTGTCCTCCTCTGCTGAACTCTGAATTTCTCCCAGTCCTCAGGTGAGCCACTTTCTCTGGCTAATTTGTATGCTACTTCTTTGGAATTGATGCTATCCCTAATTTCTCTTGTCAGCCACGGGTGCACTACCTTCCTTGATTTATTCTTTTGCCAAACTGGGATGAACAATTGTTGTAGTTCATCCATGCAACCTTTAAATGCCTGCCATTGCATATCCACCGTCAATCCTTGAAGTGTCATTTGCCAGTCTATCTTAGCTAATTCATGTCTCATACCTTCAAAGTTACCCCTCTTTAAGTTCAGAACCTTTGTTTCTGAATTAACTACGTCACTCTCCATGTTAATGAAGAATTCCACCATATTATGGTCACTCTTACCCAAGGGGCCTCTCACGACAAGATCGCTAATTAACCCTTCCTCATTGCTCAAAACCCAGTCCAGAATAGCCTGCTCTCTAGTCGGTTCCTCGACATGTTGGTTCAAAAAACCATCCCGCATACATTCCAAGAAATCCTCTTCCTCAGCACCTTTACCAATTTGGTTCACCCAGTCTACATGTAGATTGAAGTCACCCATTATAACTGCTGTTCCTTTATTGCACACATTTCTAATTTCCTGTTTAATACCATCTCCGACCTCACTACTACTGTTAGGTGGCCTGTACACAACTCCCACCAGCGTCTTCTGCCCCTTAGTGTTACGCAGCTCTACCCATATCGATTCCACATCTTCCCGGCTTATGTCCTTCCTTTCTATTGCGTTAATCTCTTTTTTAACCAGCAACGCCACCCCACCTCCCCTTCCTTCGTGTCTATCCCTCCTGAATATTGAATATCCCTGAACGTTGAGCTCCCATCCCTGGTCACCCTGGAGCCATGTCTCTGTGATCCCAACTATATCATAATCATTAATAACAATCTGCACTTTCAATTCATCCACCTTATTACGAATGCTCCTTGCATTGACACATAAAGCCTTCAGGCACTCTTTTACAACTCTCTTAGCCCTTTTTAATGCTTGCCCTGGATTTGTCGGCCTGCCACTTTTACTTTTCCCCTTTGTACTTTTTGCTTCTACGCTCACTTTACACCCCTCTGTCTCTCTGCACTGGTTCCCATCCCTCTGTTGTGAACTAACCTCCTCACACCTAGCCGCTTTAATTTGATTCCCACCCCCCAACCATTCTAGTTTAAAGTCACCTCAGTAGCCCCCGCTAATCTCCCTGCCAGGATATTGGTCCCCCGAGGATTTAAGTGTAACCCGTCCTTTTTGTACAGGTCACACCTGCACCAAAAGAGGTCCCAATGATCCAAAAACTTGAATCCCTGCCCCCTGCTCCAATCCCTCAGCCACGCATTTATCCTCCAAAATGATTTTCAAATATATAAAGAGTTAAAAAAAAAGTCAAGAATGGACATTCGATTGCTGGAAGATGACATTGGAGAAGTACTCACAGGGAGAAAAGAAATGGCAGATGAACTGAATAATTATTTTGTATCAATCTTCACTGTGGAACATACTAGCAGGATGCCAGAAATATGAGAGTATTAGGGGGAGGAAGTGAGTGTAGTTGCTATTACTGAGGAGGAGTTGCTTGTGAAGCTGGAAAGTCTGGAGGTAGATAAGTCACCTGGACCAAATGGTCACCTGCACCCCAGCATCCTGAAAGAGGTGGCTGAAGAGATCGTGGAGATGATTCTTTCAAGAATCACTAGAATCTGGATTGGTTCTAGAGGAATGGAAAATTACAAATGTCACTCCACTCTTCAAGATGGGAGGGAGGCAAAAGAAAGAAAATTATAGGCCATTAAGCCAGACTTCAGTAGTTGGGAAGATGTTGGATTCCATTATTATGGATGTGGTTTCAGGGTGTTTGGAGGTGCATGAGCCGAAGTCAGCATGGTTTCTTCAATGGGAAACCTTGCACAATAAATTTCTTGGAATTCTTTGAAGAAATAACAGGCAGGATATACAAAGGAGAAGTCAGTGGATGTTGTTTTCTTGGATTCTCAGAGGCATTTGGTAAAATGTGTCCCAGAGGCTGCCAATCAAGGTAGGAGCCCATGGTATTACAGGACAGATACTAGCATGAGCATAAGATGAGCTGACTGGCAGGTGGTGAACCATAGGAATAAAGGGGTGTTCAGCAGGGGCTGATTTTGGGTCTGCTATTTTTCATCTTATATGTAAATCGCCTGGATGATGGAATTGGTGGCTTTGGGGCCAAGTTTGTCGATAACACAAAGATAGGCGGAGGGTCAGGTGTGTTTGAGGAAGAGGAAATCTGCAGAAGGACTTGGACAATTACGAGAATGGATATAGAAGTGGCAAATGGAAGTGCAAAGGAACTTGGGAGGATTCCCTAAAAAGTCAACTTGAAGGTTGAAGTCGTATAGTAGAGAAGGCAAATGTAATATTAGCACACATTTCGAGAGGACCAGGATATATGTAGGAAGGAAAATATAATGCGAGGATATAGGATTAGCTGACTCATGGTGGTCTGATCACATTTGAGGTATTGTGAGCAGTTTTGGGCCCATCTAAGAACAAATGTGCTGGCATTGGATAGAGTCCAGAGGAGGTTCACAGGAATGATTCCTGGAAAGGAAGGGTTAATATATGAGGAGTATTTGATGGCTCTGGGCCTGTACTTGCTGGAGTTCAGATGAATAAGGGGAGATCTCGTTGAAGAGTGAAAGGCCTAGACAGAGTGGAAGGGGAGAGGATGTTTCCAATAGTGGGGGAGTCTAGGACCAGAAGGCATACTCTCAGACTAGAAGGGTGTCCCTTTGGAACTGAGATGTGGAGAAATTTCTTTAGCCAGTGGGTGTTCAGTCTGTGGAATTCATTGTCACAGATGGCAGTGGAGGCCGTATTGGGTATATTTGAAGTGAAGGTTGATGGGTGCTTGATTAGTAAGGGTGTCACAGGTTACAGGGAGAAGGCAGGAGAATGGACTTTACAGGGAAAATAAATCAGCCATGATTGAATAGCAGAGCAGACTCAATGGGCCAAATGGACTCGTTCTGCTCCTATGGCTTGTGACTATAATCAGTCATCTCTGGATCTTGTAATGGGGCACCATTGACAATATGAAATGATGGGTAGTCACTGATTGCACCATTTGTCATGTTCCCATGCCGCTGCAGTAACGGAGATGATCTCCCCTGACCTTACAGATTTTTGTTGGGTTCAGAGCTTCTCTCACATCTGTTCTGATACCTATGTTTTTGGGGACATACATTTCGTCATGCTGCACTTTCTAAAGCTAGTTGATTTATTTATGGTGAAAATTTTAAACATTTTTATTAATGGCAAAAAATTACCTTTCCAAATTCTGGTTGTGAGAACACCGACTAATTCTTTATGACATGAAGACTGTAAGTTTAAGGTTGTATTTCAGCTGTTCTAAATCATTGGCAATATTTATGGTAAAGATGGATCTTCCTGGAGTATTTGTGGATTTGATGAACATCAGATTGTGAGTGAGGATTGTTCCAGTCTGTCACATAAAACTGCGTACTACTGTCTGAAGTGTAGATTAGATGTGGTTAATGCTGATTCTCATTTGGCCAACAGATGGTGAAACTATTCATCTTGTGCTTTTTGAATAATAAAAGACATGAACAAGGACTGGATAATTGTAAGAAAGTGGTTGATTAGTCAGTCCTGTTCACTTTAAATCTGTGTGAAACCTCAGCTAATTAGATGTTGCTGTGTATATGGCCTGTAGTGCAGATGCTGCTAAAAGGTTATGTAATTTAAAGATGGAGAATACTACAAATGCATGCCTTTTTGCGGTTCCCTTGTATATTAAGTATTTAAAAACTTATAACATTGTAAATTCATTGTTCTTAAAAGAAACATATAAGACCCGAGTTTCAGTTATACTATTGATGCTACTCCTGATATGCAACTTAAGTGCTGTAGCTTGAATGATTGCATTTATTTAAAAAAAATATTCTTCTCATCATACAAATGTTTGTGAAGCCTCAAGGATTTCAGTGGTGTGGGTACCAATCTTAATTGATGACCATTTTGTTGTAGTGAACTTGCATGGATGCTGATTATTTATTTACCTTTTGTTGGGAGTTCCACTTCTTATCGGTGTTTAAACTAAAAAAAATAGTTTAGTTATAAAGTAATATACAATGTATTTTCAGCAAATATGTTCCTTTGCTTGTTTTAAGCATCCAGCATTCTGCTTTTGCTCAACTGGAGTGAACAATGCACTTGAACAATATCAGTCTTCCACAACATTCTCAGATTCTGATGAAAACGAAAGTCCAAGTACATGAGACTTACTTCACCTGTGCACAATTGAATCGCCTACTTGAGAACAATTGTTACAATGAATTACTGTTGAGTGCTCTGACTTGAACCCAGTGTGACTGCTTCGCTTCTCACTGGTCTTCAGATTGCTATTATTTCTCTGTTGGAAGGCATTAAGTAGAAAGCTGGCACTTACTCACAGGGAGAAAGTGAAGACGCAGATGAAACGTGATCTTCTGTTTGCTCGCTGTCCCCTTTTGCAACTTGTTCAAAGTTTCATTAGCTCACGCTGCTTGCTTGGCGTTTAACTTGTTTGTGTCACAGAGCAATGCGTATTCTTAGAGGAATAATTGAGAAAAGATGGCAAGCCAACTGGGAAAAATAAAAGCACTGTGTAAAGCTAATTCCTTATTTTGTTTCAGGATGGAAGAGACTGTAAGAAATCTACTCCAGAATCAAGGGGCAAGAGCACAGAGTGCAGGAACAGCAGCTGATCTTTTAAATGCTTGCCAGGTAGGAAGGAGTTCATTATTGTGGAGCTATGAAATTGCTGTGTTTATTTGGAGGAAAATGTTTCCAGGATTTCTAAATAATTTTATTATTTAAAAATAAAATGCTTCAGCAATTGTAGATGAAAATTGCAAGAGTCAACTGATTAAGGAATTAAATACTAGTAACTATCAAAGCAATCTGCTGACTTTGCATCTCCTTCTGGTATGGGAACAGTGGAACATTGGACCGGAAATCTCTACAAAGGACTGTGAGAACGGGAAAGTGGTTCATAGGGGGTCTGCCTATCATCCACGGGGGACATTTATCAGGAGCATTGTGTATTATCAAGGATTCCACCCATCCATCCAGCATCCTCTTTGACTTTCTACCATCAGGCATGAGACTCTGAGGCTGGCCAGAATGGCCAGTTGGGAAACAATTTCTTCCCTCAGGCCATTAGGCTTCTGAACTCCCTGATGCATCGCATTCAAAGTGTCACTGGTTTATCTGTTCTGTACCTTACAATATTTAATTTATACACTTTACTTTGTTTATCTGTAATTCTTACTTTTCAAAGTTATTGTGCGTTATGCGTAGATCCAGAGAAATGTCGTTTCGTTTGGCAGTATGCCTGTATATAGTTAAATGACAATAATCTTGACTTGATTCAAGTTAGCAGTGATCAGCATGTGGTTCTTTGATGTACAGTAAGTTGTGAGCATTTGTATTAGATTGAGCATAGAAAACTAAATAGCCTTGGCGGCAGTACTTCCCCCTATACTACTGCCATTGTCCATCAAGATATACAACATCTCTCTCTGTTTATGATGGTGATCCCAGCTATTCTTCATTCATGGTAGAACTTGCAGAATATTTGCCCTGTTCAGAGTCCAGTGTGACTTTCATTTCCATTTCTGCTAGTTCTCCCCACAATGGTAATGGCATTGATGGGTATTCTCTGAGAGGTGGCATAGACTTCCTCATGTCTGTTCATCATTACAATAGTAACATTGATAATCTTCCCTTTTCCAAGCCAGGGACACTGCAGCATAACTGACTTTGAACACCCAAGATGACTTCTACCTGTAGCTTCAGGAATATTTCTAGAAAACCCCACCTTGGCAATCCACATCCCCAGAGCTGAAGAATGAAGCTCACAGTCATAGAAACTGAAAACCTACAGTACAATACAGGCCCTTCGGCCCACAAAGTTGTGCCGCTTACCCATAGCCCTCTATTTTTCTAAGCTCCATGTACCTATCCAGGAGTCTCTTAAAAGATCCTATCGTATCCGCCTCCACCACCGTTGCCGGCAGCCCATTCCATGCACTCACCACTCTCTGTGTAAAAAAACTTAACCCTGACATCTCCTCTGTACCTGCTCCCCAGCACCTTAAACCTGTATCCTCTTGTGGCAACCATCTTAGCCCTGGGAAAAAGCCTCTGTGAAGAGGAAAAAATTAGTTAAGACAAAGTTGGGCCCTTGAAGACAGAAACGGGTGAATTTGTTATGGCAAACAAGGAAATGGCAGACGAGTTGAACAGGTACTTTGGATCTGTCTTCACTAGGGAAGACATAAATAATCTCCCAGATATAATAGTGGCCAAAGGACCTAGGGTAAAGGAGGAACTGAAGGAGATTCACATTAAGCAGAAAATGATGTTGGATAGACTGATGGGACTGAAGGCTGATAAATCCCCAGGGCCTGATGGTCTGCACCCCAGGGTACTGAAGGAGGTGGCTCTAGAAATCGTGGACGCATTGGTAATTATTTTCCAGTGTTCTATAGATTCAGGATCAGTTCCTGAGGACTGGAGGGTAGCTAATGTTATCCCACTTCTTAAGAAAGGAGGGAGAGAGAAAACAGGAAATTATAGATCAGTTAGTCTGACATCAGTGGTGGAGAAGATGCTGGAGTCAATTATAAAGGATGAAATGGCGGCACATTTGGACAGCAGTAACAGGACCGGTCCGAGTCAGCATGGATTTACGAAGGGGAAATCATGCTTGACTAATCTTCAGGAATTTTGAGGATGTAACTATGAAAATAGACAAGGGAGAGCCAGTGGATGTAGTGTACCTGGACTTTCAGAAAGCCTTTGATAAGGTCCCACATAGGAGATTAGTGGGCAAAATTAGAGCACATGGTATTGGGGGTACTGACATGGATAGAAAATTGGTTGGCAGACAGGAAACAGAGTAGGGATTAACAGGCCCCTTTCAGAATGGCAGGAGGTGACTAGTGGGGTACCGCAAGGCTCGGTGCTGGGACCGCAGCTATTTACAATATATATTAATGACTTAGATGAAGTAACATTAGCAAATTTGCAGATGACACAAAGCTGGTTGGCAGTGTGAAATGTGCGGAGGATGTTGAGATAATGCAGGATGACTTGGACAGGTTGGGTGAGTGGGCAGATGCATGGCAGATGCATTTTAATGTGGATAAATGTGAGGTTATCGGTGGCAAGAACAGGAAGGCAGATTACTATTTGAATGGTGTCAAGTTAGGAAAAGAGGAAGTACAACGAGATCTAGGTGTCCTTGTTCATCAGTCACTGAAAGTAAGCATGCAGGTACAACAGGCAATGAAGAAAGCTAATGGCATGTTGGCCTTTATAACAAGGGGAGTTGAGTATAGGAGCAAAGAGGTCTTTCTGCAGTTGTACAGGGCCCTGGTGAGACTACACCTGGAGTATTGTGTACAGTTTCGGTCTCCAAATTTGAGGAAGGACATTCTTACTATTGATGGAGTGCAGCGGAGGTTCACGACGTTAATTCCCGGGATGGCGGGACTGTCATATGTTGAAAGATTAGAGTGACTGGGCTTGTATACACTGGCGTTTAGAAGTCTGAGAGGGGAACTTATTGAAACATATAAGATTATTAAAGGATTGGACATGCTGGAGGCAGGAGGCATGTTCCCGATGTTGGGGAGTCCAGAACCAGAGGACACAATTTGAGAATAAGGGGTGGACAATTTAGAACAGAGTTGAGGAAAAGCTTTTTTACCCAGGGAATTGTGGATCTGTGGAATGCTCTGCCTCAGAAGGCAGTGGAGGCCAGTTCTCTGGATGCTTTCAAGAAAGAGTTAGATAGAGCTCTTAAAGATAGTGGAGTCAAGGGATATGGGGAGAAGGCAGGAACGGGATACTGATTGTGGGTGATCAGCCATGATCACAGTGAATGGAGGTGCTGGCTCGAAGGGCCGAATGGCCTACTCCTGCACCTATTGTCTATTGTCTATTATCCACATGATCAATGCCTCTCATCATCTTACACAACTCTGTCAGGTCACCTCTCATCCTCCGTCGCTCCAAGGAGAAAAGGCTGAGTTCACTGAACCATCATCAAAGTCAATCTCATCAAAGCAAATCTCAGTGAATGGGGAGTGAAGAATGGCTTATTTGAAATAACTTGCTAGAACTTATAAAAATCTCAATTTCAAGGGGTGGGAGCAACTTGGGGGGCTAAAGAGAGACTGGTTGCAAGGGCCCAGTGGGCTGCATGCTGGGGTTTTCAATGAGATGGCTATAGCAAGAGTGGACCCATCGGTTTCATAATTTGCTAAATGCTGAGAAAATATCAAAAGATTGGAAAGCAGCCATTCTGACTCCCTTTTTCAAAAAATGATAGACAATAGGAAGGGAACCATGGGCCATTTTAGTTTAGCAGTTATTATTGGCTTGATACTGGACTCCATCAACAAAGTGGAAATAGTGACTCATTAAAGAAAGCCTGATTATAATTAAAATTCAAGAGTGAGTCTGTGGAATTCTCTGCCATGGCAGAGACTAAACGATTCAAAGTATTTAAAGTGAAGGTAGATAAATATTTGGTAGATTGAGGAATAAGGGGGGCATGGAGAAAGAAGGGAAGTTCAGGCCTTGTACAGTAGATCAGCTCTGATTATATTAAATGATGAGGTAGGCTTAAAGGAGTTGATGGCCTAAGCCTGCTCCTGTTTTACTGAGTTTTTGTGAAACTACAGACTTGTTAGCTTGACATCAGGAATTGGAAATGTGTTGGTAGCAATAATGAAGAATGTGATATGAAGACATTTAGAAATAGAGTGTGTTTACGAAAGGGAATTGATGCTTGACTAATCGATTGGAGGTCAAAGTAATGGATGTGTTGCATTTGAATTTTCAAGTGGCTTTTGATGACATATTCTCACTCAGGAGGTTTGTGAACAAGATTGCAGGATGTGGAACTCAGGTATTGTGTTAACATAAATAGTGAGTTGGTTAACAAGTGCTAGGAGTAATTAGGTCCTTCTCAGGGGTTCCATAGAGATTTGTGCTTAGGTTTCAACTATTCATAAACTGTAAGGGGAAACATGTCTAACTCTGACATGAATATGAATAATGAAGAGGATGCGAAGGGAGTTCTGGACATAAATATCAGAGGGGTACTTCCGATCAGATAGGGTACAGATAGAGTTCCTAACCTGGGGTCCACGGACGCTTCGGTTAATGGTAAGACTACATGGTATAAAAAAGTTGGGAACCCTTGATACAGAGATATGTAGGGTTATGCAGTTCCCTAGGAAAAAGAAACAGAAATACTGACATTTATTTTAGAAACATGGAAAAACTACAGCACAATACAGGCCCTCCGGCCCACAATGTTGTGCCAAACATGTCCTTACCTTAGAAATTACCTAGGGTTATCCATAGCCCTCTATTTTTCTCAGCTCCATATACCTATCCAGGAGTCTCTAAAAAGACCCTATTGTTTCCGCCTCCACCACCGTCGCTGGCAGCCCATTCCATGCACTCACCACTCTCTGCGTAAAAAAACTTACCCTTGACATCTCCTCTGTACCTACTTCCAAGCACCTTAAAACTGTGCCCTGAGACTAGAAATTCTAGAGATTCAAGCAGGTTCTGAATCCTTGTACATAAGGCAATAAAAGGTGACATTTAGATGCATCAGGTACTGTATATAGAAAGGCAAATAGAGTTGCAGAGTTGTACAATGCAGAAACAAGTCCTTTGGTGCACCATGTCCGTTCAGACCACTGTTCTATACTAATCCCAGTTAATAGTACTTGGTCAATAGTCATCTATGTATTGGCTATTCAAGAGCTTGTCTGATGGTTGTCCATCATGTCCAACAATGGCAGGAGACCTGTGTGGGAGAGTTCTTAAAGTAGAAAAGCTGTTGGACAGGGGCAGTTCCACTCTCAACCTCGGAAGTCCGTGTCTAGTGGTACCAACTGGGGCCTTCCTTGTTTGCAGTGGATGGCCAGAAGAGAGGCACCTTCTGTGCCTTATCATGTGTTTTGCTCTCCATGGAGTGTCACAGTACCAGCTTCCTAGCCACTGGATCTTACTATAGATCTCATCTGCCCACGCGTTACCCCTCCCTGGACAACCTTGTTGTTGAGTGACTGAAGCCGCTGGAGAGAAGTCCTGGTAGATGTGAAGCTGCTGCTTTATTTGACAAAACAAAATGCAGCAGGAATCAACATTTTCGGTCAGATGGTCTCATTGGCCCAACATGGGGCTCAATATTTTATGTGCTATACATCAAAGGACAATTCCATATTTATAATGCTTTCTTTGAATCTGCACGCAACCTTCTGATTTGCACCCACACCACAGACATCGAATGAATTTTAATCAGCATTGTCTGGTCTGTGACTCATAGCTTTTAGAAACCCTTTATTAATTTAAATTGAACCTACAATTTACATTCAGGTTTTAAGATTGGTAGCTGAGAAGTCATTTGTAAACGCGCTTATCCCAGGAATCGCTCTAACAACCCCATATACCCTAAGTGTTTGTCTACATACTTTATAAATATTGTGAGAGTACCTGCCTCCACCACCCAGCAGGCAGCATGTCCAGATTCCAACAACCTCTGTGTGAAAAGGTTCTTCCTCATTTGACTTCTTGCTCTAAACCCGTGGCTTCTGGCTATAGGTACCTCTGCTATGGGGAAAATTTCCGGGTCTATGCTGGAAAAGATTTGGGTGTAAAAGCAAGGAAGTTTTATTATCTTTAAATAGGACTTTGGTAAGACCATTCAGTCTGCACTCTTTAGTTTCCCTTATCTAATAAAAGCTGTACTGATGTGATGAATATTCACCAGACAGGATCCTGGGATGGGGGCTTTGTCATATGAAAAGCGAATCACCAGGTCCGTTTTTTTTTGAAAATCAATACAACTACAGATGTTGGAAATCTAAAATAAAAACAAAAAGTGCTGGAAATATTCGGTCGATTAGGTAACAAATACGGGGGCAGAAAATGAAACAGGAGTTCAAGTCCAAGGTCCTTCATCAGAACTATGAAGAACAGAAAAGTAACTTGCTGAGCTTTGAGATGGTGGAGGGTTGATATCTCTGATAGGGTAACACTGGGATGATTATGGGATAAGGTCACCTGGTCACAAAGAACGTGTGCGAACGTAGCAAATGAGAGCATACTAGTATAGATAGATAGATATACTTTATTGATCCCGAGGGAAATTGGGTTTCGTTACAGCCGCACCAACCAAGAATAGAGCATAAATATAGCAATATGAAAACCACAAACAATCAAACAACAAAATGCAAACTACGCCAGATGGAAATAAGTCCAGGACCGGCCTATTGGCTCAGGGTGTCTGACCCTCCACAGAAGGAGCTGCAAAGTTCGATGGCCACAGGCAGGAACGACCTCCCGTGACGCCCAGTGTTGTATCTTGGTGGAATATGGCCGGAGTCCAACAGCAAAAAGTTCAATATCCGGTCTACAAACACGTTCCTCGATCATAATATGACCAGGATTGCACCATCTGTTAATAAACAGAACAGTAAGCCCCCAACTCCTTTACGCTTACCGCTCTCAGTGCACTTCCGGTCAGCCGGAACGGTCTGGAAGCCATCCATGGAAAAGTTTTGATCGGGAATGTCCTCGTGCAGCTCCGTTCCAGTGAAACACATAACACTGCACTCCCGAAATGTTCTCTGACTCCTGGCTAGCACCGTCAACTCGTCCACTTTATTACCCACCGAACTCCTCTTCTCCATAAGTCTCTGTTGTCTCGACCTGGTCCTCTTTCCTCGCCTTTGTGATCCCCCTCTGCATCCTCTGTGTGTTTTCCTCCAGATTTCAGCCAGGGTGTCCACCGCTCTGTTCGCTAAACCGGCTGGCATTTGCGCAATCAGCTGGTCCCTGGAATAAACAATGCGACCATACTGCTGCCCCGCTCATGAGATGTGTCCGAATGTAACTATTTCTAGCGCTAAAAACCCAAATAAAACTCTCTCCACCAGCATGTTAGAGAGGGTGCAGCTTCAACGTGTTACCGTGAAAAAAATACAACAAATAACGCAAGTTAAAAAAGTAAGAAGAAAAAAGTAAGAATACTGGTCGGGACGGCTGTAACAGGCTGCATGCACGACCGGCGCATGTGCACTGTAAAAGCACATAGACAAAAGGATGCGGTAGTTGTGAAATCCAGAGCAGGAAAATGTGACTGGCGGGCCAGGCTCCGATGTTCTTCCACTGCCAGTGATAAGACGAAATAAAGACACGTTGAGCTAAAATTGCAGATGAGCAGCTGAGGAAGCTGGTAAGTCAACTTACCTGAAGTTGTAGAATTCAGAAAGGAGTCCTGAAGGCTACAATGTGCCCTGATAAAATGCTGATATTTTTCCAGTTCATATTGAGCTTCATTGTAACAATACAGGGCCAATTACTCCCCTTTTTAGTTTTATTTTTCCCTGAAAGCGTGTTGTGCCTGATCTACCGGACATTTCCCACATTCATCAATTGTTCTCCGTCTCTAACTACTCCTATTCACTCATTGACTACATAGCTCTGTTTACAGTTCATCTCCATGAACACCCATGATTTATCCAGTCAAATGCATCCCTTTCCCACACTGTTTCTGCAGCTTAACAAACTTCTTTTCTCTCTTTCACATTTCTGGCAAATGTTCTCGACCTGAAATATTAACTCTTGTTTCTCTTCTTACATTGTGGCCTGACCCGCTGAAATTTTTGCTCTACTCTTTAGAGTTTCGATGATTGATGAACAGTAGCATAGTGGTTAGAACAACATTTACAGTGTAGGCGACCTGGATTCAATTCTTGCTGCAGCCTGAAAGAAGTGTCTACATCCTCCCTGTGACCACATGGGTTTCCTCCTACTGCTCTGGTTTCCTCTCACATTCCAAGGACATACTGGTTAGTAGCTTATTTGGTCATTGTAAATTGTCCTGTGATTAGGCTAGGATTAAATTGGGGGATTGCTGGGGGCACTGCTCAAAAGGCCAGAAGGCCTCTTCCACTCTGTCGCTCAATAAATAAATAAATGCCAAACACAAGCAAAATTGCAGATACTGGAAATCCTGATGAAGGGTCTTAGCCTGAAATATCGACTGTTTACTCTTCTCCATAGATGCACCCTAGCCTGCTGAGTTTCTCCAAAATTTTGTCCGTGTTGCTTGAGTAGACAAATGTCCTCTTTGAGAAATGCAAAATACTCGACAGGATGCAGAGAGGTTCTTTCTGCTGGTTAAGCAATGCCAAGCTTTGTGTCATCAATGTACTGTTTAGTGAAACCAGTTAGGATTGAACTGAGAAGAAATTTCTTCATTCAAAGCATGCTGAATACTTGGATTTTTAAATATCTAAGACAGCTGTGGAAGTTTAGCGTTGATTTCACTTGAAACTGAAATCAATAGTTTTCAGAATATCAGAGGATTCGAAGGATGTGGGGGCACATCAGGAAAACGCTGAAGCTCGAGGATCTGACATGACCATTTTGAATGGAGGTGTAGGTTCAAAGGTTTGAATTACCTCCTGTTTTGTTATTATGATTGCTTTCATATCTTTTAAGATTCCCCTTGAATCACATTGCTACTGAATGCTCCGGAGAATCCGCTCAAAGTAGGTCAATGCCCAATCAATATCAGAGATTGAGCTTTCATCAAGCAGAGATGAAGTGACCTAAAATAGAACCCATGTTCGAAGCTAATCAAATTAAAAAATGTAGAAAGTTATCAAACTTCAGATTAATGAGTGGCCTTTCAGATTCAGGAAATACTTTATGTTGTGTTTTTTTTTGGTTATTTTATCATAAGTGTATCTGAGAATAGTTCATGTCTCTAACCCTGAGGTAAGTAATAGATGAATACTCTACTCTGCACCATGATTTTCCTGTTTGAGTCCTGTATATTTTTTGGAGGAAAATGCCACACCAACCTTAAAAAAAATGGTGCAAATGCAGTTTTCTCAAGGCTGCTTTATCCTTTCAACAAAGTTACAGGGAAAATGGGAGAACCCCTTCCCTCTCCTGCATCTCATACAGATGCAGTAGTACTGTGAGTCATTGCATTTGTAATTCTGCAAAAGTATGTTTGTCAGTAATTTACACCTGTACTATTTTACTGCTTTCTGAACCCATAATTCTATCTCCTACTCATTTATACTCTGTTACAAATCAGAAAGGTGACGGGGTGGAGATAAGTTTCTACCAAAGGATCTGTAAGGCACCCCTTCCCTCTGCGAGCCTGCAGGTCACCCTTGAGCAAGGTGTAACAACTGTTTTGCCCCCTGATCAGGGTCACATGAAGCCATGGGAGCAGGAGGTAGCTGGTACGTATCTCAAGTCCTGGTTATGTGATCACTGACACCAGGCAGACAATCTTTGAAGAGTATTGATAATGGCTGCGGTCACCCATCTTGTATAGACTTTGCCCAGGAGAAGGCAATGGCAAAGCATTTCTGCAGAAAAATCTGCCATGAACAATCATGGTCATAAAACCACGATCTTCCACGTCATATGACAGGGCACATAATGACGATGATCAGAATGTAATGAACTAAGCTGATTATTTCTTGGAAGGAAGTGTTGTACAGTGTTAAGCTGCGAAGCATCGATTTGCTTCATCTTTCTTGATCCTCCATTCCCAACATTCCTACTTTACAAAGGACATCTACGTAGGCTGTGCATTGCTATGCTGGGACCCTGACTCACCCTTGTCCTCCGTGATGGGGTGCAGTTTGCCGGGAATCTGACTGACCCCTGTTCTCCGTGATGGGGTGCAGTTTACCGGAAATCTGACTGACCGCCCCCCCCCCCCCGTGAGTGGCGTGCTATTTGCCGGGACCCTGACTGACTCCTGTCCTCCGCGAGTGGCGTGTTGTTTTCTTGGAATCCGACTGATCCCTGTCCTCCGCAAGTGGTGTGCAGTTTTCAGGGAATCTGAATGAATTCCTATCGGTCTTGCAGCAATGGATCACACCCTGTCTAATGTGGAGAGGTTGCCATTGAGGGCATGGATGGGCTGATTGACCATTGTGCTTTTTACTGGAGCTTTATACCAAAAGAGTGTGGGCACGTGGCCAAGTAGTTAAGGCATTGGACTAGCTACCTGAAGGTCGTTAGTTCGAGCCCCAGCCGAGGCCGCGTGTTATGTCCTTGACACTTAACCACACAGTGCTCTGCGACGACACTGGTGCCAAGCTGTATGGGTCCCAATGCCCTTCCCTTGGACAACATCGGTGTCATGGAGAGGGGAGACTTGCAGCATAGGCAACTGCCGGTCTTCCATACAACCTTGCCCAGGCCTGCACCCTGGAGAGTGAAGACTTTCCAGGCGCAGATCCATGGTCTCGCAAGACTAACGGATGCCTTAACATAACATACCAAAAGAGCTGATGGCAAAGACCATAGGAACTGAATACGTGTGAGCATATGTGACAACTGCTACTGACCTCCTGAAATGTCCGGCAGTCACTGTGTCAGCCAGGACCGAATCCAATGTGTCATTCTGTGCTGAGCAGCCACACGGTGTAATGCCATCCGCTATTCCGCTATTCCGCTGATGGACGGGTCTTCTCTGTGAGACTGCTGGTGGATGGCCCTTCTCTGTTGACAGAGTGCCATAATGACCACTTTTAGCACCAAATACGTTAGTATTCTTGTTCCTGAGATCACGTCCTGGGTGCTAAACAAGGTACTGGGTCCAAGAGTAAACTATAGATCAATAATTTTCCTTTATATTATTGTAGTGCTGAGTAACTAGTGGCTTGCTGTGTGCTGAATGGAAATGGTTGATTGAAAAAGAGGTTTTGATTACTTGATTGTTGATAGTACTAGACTGTGTGATTTATAATGACTATTTGTGTTCAGTGAGGTTTAAGCATATTCTGCTGTCAGACATCCTTGTGTGGTATTATTATCCAGTGGGAAAATAAGCTGTATTTTCCACTTGTTTGATTGGGCCATTATTGAAATATTGTGGAGACCTGACGAAACACTGCATCAGAACAGAGAACATGACTCCTTTCCATCCCCAGTAGTTATTCGTAAAATTATCTTCCTAATGAGTCAGTCTTAAGTATAGTTGATAAATTAATAGTTTAAGCAAATAAGGTTGTTAGATATATTGTTAAAAATGTAACAGCAGTCCCTCAGAGTAAGTCAGTGACGCATTTTAGGTTGGTGGCTGGGTTAACACAGAACCATCTATCACTACATGGTTCTAAATATTCAGATTATTTTTAAAATTATCTTAGAAGTAAATTATGGATGAAAATGAATATGCATTATTACGTAATAGAAATACTCTTCAGTTTATAAACCAGAGTATTTTCTAATCAACTCTGTGATTTTTCTTCAAGCATGCTTCCGTCAACGCAATGTTTTCATTGAAAGCACCAACAGCAAGAAATGCACTATCTAAGTAGATTTGCAGAAGTATTACTCAGACTAGTGAAAATAGTGCTCATTATTTAAATATCTGTACACATCTAACAAAGAAGTAACAGCCTTTTCATAGCTACTTTGGCATATTTTATTTGACCATGAGACATAGGAGCTGAATTAGGCCATTCAGTCCATCAACTGTGCTCCACCATTTCTGCTTGGCTGATTTATTTCTCTTCTCAAACACATTTTACTGCCTTCTCCCCATGACCTTTGATGTCCTGAGAAATCAAGAACCTATCAACCTTCGCTTTGAATAAACCCAAGTAACTTGGCCTCCACAGCCATCTGTGACAATGAATTCCACAGATTCACCACTCTCTGACTAAAGAAATTCTTCCTCATCTCCATTCTAAGTAGATGCCCCTCTATTCTGAGGCTGTGTCCTTGGGTCTTTGACTCTTCCACCACAGGAAACATCCTCTCCACATCCATCAAATGCTCCTCATATGTTAACCCTTCCATTCCCAGTATCATTCTTGTGAACCTCCTCTGGACCCTCTCCACATCCTTTGTTAGATCAAAACTGTTTACAATACGCCAAGTGCAGACTGAAAATGCCTTATAAAGCCTCAGCATTTATCCTTGATTTTGTATGCTACTCCTCTCGAAATGGATGCTAACGTTGCTTTTGTCTTCCTTCTGACTGACTCAACTTGCAAATTAACCTTTAGGGAATCCTGCATGAAGACTTCCAAGTCCCTTTGCACCTCGTATTTTTGAATTTTCTCTCTGTTTAGAAAATAGTCCAGAACTTTATCCCCATTATTGAAGTGCACTCCTATACATTTCTCTACATTATATCCCATCTGCCAGAGCTTTGCCCATTCTCTCAATCTGTCTGCATCCTTTGGCAGTCTCTCTGCTTCGTCAACACTACCTGCCCCTCCACCTATCTATGTATCATCACAGATTTGGCCACAAAGCCATCAATTCCATCATCCAAATTGTTGACATAGACTGTGAAAAGTAGTGGTCCTAACATGGACCCCTGTAGAACACCAGTCACCGGCAGCCGACCACTAGAGGCTCCTTTATTCCCACTCTGCTTCCTGCCAATCAGCCACAGCTTTATCCATGCTAGTTTCTTTCAAGTAATACCATGGAGACAGATCTTGTTAAGCAGCCTCACTTGCAGCACCTTGTCAGGGGCCTGCTAAAAATCCAAGTATAACACATCCACTGACTCCCCTTTATCCATCCTGCCTGTTATTTCCTCTAAGAATTACAACAGATCCTTCAGGCAAGATTTTCCCTAAAGTAAACCATGCTGACTTTTACCGATGTTGCACGTGTCTCCAAGAACCCCAAAACCACATCATTATCAGGCACAAAATACTTAATAAGTTCCTCCGCTATTTCTTTGTCTCCCACTGCTACCTCTCCCGCATCATTTTCCAGTGACCTGATATCCACTCTCACCTCTCTTTTACTCTTCATATATCTGAAAAATTAATTTTAGTATCTGCTTTGAAGTAATTGGCTGACTTACCTTCATATTTCTTCTGTCCTTATGGCTTTTTAGTTATTTTCTGTTGAGTTTTAAAAGCTTCCCAATCCTCTAACTCCCCACTAATTTTTCCTCTCTCTTCCTTTAATGCTGTCTTCTGTTTCCCTTGGCAGCCATGGTTGCCTCAGCCTTCCTGTAGAATAATACTTCTTTTTTGGGATATATCTTCCCTGCGCCTTCTGAATTTCACCTTGAAACTCCAGCCATTGCTGGTCTGTCATCATCTCTGCCAGTGTCTCTTTCCAATCAACTTTGGCCAGCTCTTATGCCTATGTAATTTCCTTTACTCAACTGTAATACTGGTACATCTGACTATCTTCTCCTTTTCAAATTGTAGGGTGAATTCTATCGTATTATGATCACTGATTCCAAAAGGCGGCTTTACCTTCAGCTCCCTCTTCCTAATCAAATCTGGTTTATTACACAACACCCAGTCAGAATTGCCCTTCCCCCAGTGAGTTCAACTGTAAGCTGCTTGACAAAGCCATCCTATAAGCATTCTCCAAATTCCCTCTCTTGGGATCCAGCACAAATCTGATTTTCCCAATCTACCTGCATATTGAAATTTCCCTTGACTATTGTAACATTGCCAATTTTACATGCCTTTTCTATCTCCTGTTGTAATTTCTATCCCACACCCTGTCTCCTGTTCAGAAGCCTGTATATAACTCCCATCAGGGTCTTTTTGCAGTTTCTTAAAGATTCTACATCTTCCAATCCTATGTCACCTCTTTCTAAAGATTTGATTTAATTTTTCACCAACGGAGCCACCCCCTCTGCCTACCTGCCATTCCTTTCAATACAAGGAATGCATTATCTAAGGATCTTTGTTTCTTTGGATGTTAAGCTCCCAACCAGAATCTTCTTTTAGCCATGACTCAGTGATGCCCACAATGTCATACCTGCCAGTCTCTGATTGTGCTGCAAGATCATCAGCCTAATTTCTTATACTCTGCGTTCAAGTATAACACCTTTAGTTCTATATTCATCACCATTTTTAATTTTGCCTCCATGTTACACCTCAAATCATCCCACTGACTGCAATCTGCCTGTCCTTCCTCACTACACAATGGGTCTACTTGTACACCAACTGCCCCATCTTCAGCTCTACCACTCTGTTTTCCATCCCCCTGCCAAATTAGTTTAAACCCTCCCCAACAGTTCTAGCACCTGCCTACAAGGATATTGGGCGCACTTGGGTTCAGGTGTAACCCATCTATTTTGTACAAATCATACCTTCCCAGAAGAGATCCCTGTGATCCAGAAATCTCAAACTCTGCCTCCTGTGGCAATTCCTCAGCCATGCATTCAGCTGCAAAATCATCCCATTCTTACCTTCACTGGCACATGGCACAAGCAGCAATCCCGAGATTACTACCCTTGAGGTCCTGCTTTTCAGCTTTCTGCCTAATTGTTACTCTGGATCCAATGAAGCACAAAAAACCCAGCAAAAGATAAAGAACACTCTGCAGTTAGCCATCGTACCTGATGATCATAATAGAGTTTTTTAAAGTAGAAAAACTGTTGCAGTGGGGCAGTTGCCCTCTTTTGACTTCAGAAGTCTGGGTCCAGTGCCACAAACAAGCATCACAAACTGGGGTCTTCCTTGGTTGCAGTGGATGACCATGACATCTCCTGTGCATCCCAAAAAATACAATAATAACAATGATCATAGAAAAACACAATAAATATAAATACACAAGATATACATCTAATGTCCATAAAGTGAAGCCAGGTTATACATAAGATGACTGATGGGAAATAATAAAATAGTGGTGGGTAGTGGATGGAGGTGTTGATCAGCCTTACTGCTTGGCAAAAGTAACTGTTATTGAGTCTGGTGGTCCTGGTGTGGATGCTGTGTAGCCTGCTGCCTGATGGGAGTGCGACAAGTAGCCCATGAGCAGGGTTGGTGAGATCCTTCCTGATGTTTTGAAGGATCATAAGAAGATGCTTAAGCTAGACTGGCAATTGTAATGGAATTATTCTTGGTAAGTAAATGAGAGTATTCTGAAATCAATTAGAGTAAAATTTAATGTAGAAGCCATATATCTAGTTCAGTATGTCTGCATTATATTTTCTGTTGCATGTTTATTATGGATAATTTGTCATGTGTGTTGAGGCGTGGTAGAAGTAAATGAGTATAGCTCCATATTCATGTTTTGTCTTTAAGTTTACTTTAGTCTTGTTGAGAGTTTGAAGCAGACAGGATGATACTTTCTGTTGCACCATTATTAGACCGCTCTTAGAATGCTAAAATCCTTAATTTATTGATCACTAGCTGTGTTGGCGTGGCCAAGTGGTTAAGGCATCGGTCTAGTGATCTGAAGGTCACTAGTTCAAGCCTCAGATGAGGCAGCGTGTTGTGTCCTTGAGCAAGGCACTTAACCACACATTGCTCTGCGACGACACTGGTGCCAAGCTTTATCGGCCCTAGTGCCCTTCCCTTGGACAACATCGGCAACCAGGCAACTGAAGTGGAAGCAAGCAACACTCAACCTCGGGCACCATCAATATTTGGCGTTCGATAAGGTGCCACACAAAAGACTTATAAATAAGATACGGATGTATGGAGTTGGGGAAGTGTATTGGTATGGATAGTGGATTGGTTAACCAATAGAAGGCAGAGAGTTGGTATAAATGGGTGTTTCTCCGATTGGCAATGTGTGGTGAGGCGGGTGCTGCAGGGGTCGGTGCTGGGCCCGCAGCTGTTTACCATTTACATTGATGATTTGGAAGAGGGGACTGAGTGTAGCATAGCAAATCTTGCTGATGACACTAAACTGAGTGGAAAAGCAAATTGTACAGAGGATGTGGTGAAAATTTGCAGATGCTGTTGTGCAGAGGGACTTGGGAGTGCTTGTGCATGAATCACAAGAAGTTGGCTTGCAGGTACAACAGGTTATTAAGAAGGCAAATGGAATGTTGGCCTTCATTGCTAGAGGGATTGAATTCAAGAGCAGGGAGGTCATGCTGCAACTATACAGGGTACTGGTGAGGCTGCACCTGGAGTACTGTGTGCAGTTCTGGTCTCCATACTTGAGGAAGGATATACTGGCTTTGGAGGCAGTGCAGAGGAGATTCACCAGGTTGATTCCAGAGATGAAGGGGTTAACCTATGAGGAGAGATTGAGTCGCCTGGGACTATACTCTCTGAAGTTCAGAAGAATGAGAAGGGATCTTATAGAAACATACAAAACTAGATAAGATAGAAGTAGGAAGGTTTTTTCCATTGATAGGTGAGACTAGAACTAGGGGACATTGCCTCAAGATTCAGGGGAGAAGATTTAGGACGGAGATGAGGAGAAACTGTTTTTCCCAGAGAGTGGTGAATCTGTGGAATTCTCTGCCCAGGGAAGCAGTTGAGGCTTCCTCACTAAATATATTTAAGATACACTTAGATAGGTTTTTACAAACGTTTGTACATAGTAAGGGAATTAAGGGTTATGCGGAAGAGGCAGGTAGATGGAGCTGAGTTTACGGACAGATCAGCCATGATCTTATTGAATGGTGGGGCAGGCTTGACGGGCCAGATGGCCGACTCCTGCTCCTATTTCTTATGTTCTTTGATTGCTGACTACACTCTCAATGTTTTGCTTTAATGTTTTAAATGTTGCCTTTGAGGCAGTGCTCTTAAGTTAATTTACAAATGTACAATGTTTCTTAAGGTAAATGAAATCAGTGCTATTTCTAAGCAACACACACAAAATCCTGGAGGAACTCAGAAGGTCAGGTGGCATCCCTGGAAATGAATAAACAGTCAAAGTTTCTGGCCCAGATCTGATGACGATCATTTCCATGCTGTGGCTACAGTCTGACCTGCTGAGTTCGTCCAGCATTTTCTATGAGTTGCCCTGGATTTCCAGCATCTGCAGAATCCCTTGAGTTTATTCATTTCCACAGATGCTGCCTGACCTGCTGAGTTCCTCCAGCACTGTGTGTACGTTGTTCTGGATTTCCAGCATCTGCAGAATCCCTTATGTTTATTCATTTCCATAGGTGCTGCCTGACCCTCTGAGTTGTGTTGTACATTCAATGTACATTGCTTTCCATGACCTCTATTACATAAGGTCATGTGCAAAGACATGAATAGGACTTCAGTCTCCTATTTCAAATAAAGTTTTTAGGTTTCACATTTTGCTACAACATGCAAACTTGAAGAAATAAAATATATTCTGTTAATATTTTAGAAGAAAGTAAATCAAAATAATGCTAAAAGCTCCCTTTTATACTTACAAATATTGTTAACAGGTCTCTGAGTGAACCGAGTTAAGGATGAATCCGGTATCTGTTTGCTCTGTTAGGAGTGAAATCAGTATTAGTATATTGGATTACATGGTTGTGCAGTTCCTCATTAGCTTTGTGTGGGTTTGTGGTTAAGGCTCAATACAGAGCATGAGCCTACTTTCATTCCTCTGCTTCATTTTAGCTGTTAATTATCCGAATTAAATCCAGTTCTTTCTGTTTAAGGAGGATGAGCAAAGCCAGTATTTACTGTTTGTCTTGCATTACCAGACATTTACAGTGTTGGGCTTACGCACACGGCTCGGCAGATCAGGCAGCATCTGCTCTGGAGCTGAAATGGGTGGCACGGTGGTGAGGTGCTTAGCACAGCATTTCACAGTACCGGTGACCCGGGTTCAATTCCCGCTGCTGCCTGTAAGGAGTTGGACGTTCTCCCCACGACCACATGGGTTTCCTCCCACAGTTGTTAGGTGGATTATTCATTGTAAATCATCCCATGATTAGGCTCAGATTAAATTGTGGATTTCTGGGCGGTGTGTCTCGAAGGGCTGGAAGGGCCTACTGTGCACTGTATCTCAATCAATCAATCAATGAGAAACAGCTGACATTTCTGACTGAGATCCTTCTTCAGGACTGGGAAGGAAAGGGGAAGATGCTAGAATAAAAAGGTGGAGGGAGGGGAAGGAGGATAGCTGGAGGGTGATAGGTGAAGCCAGGTGGGTGGAAATAGTAAAGGGCTGGAAAGGAAGGAATCTGATATGAGAGGACAGTGGACCATAGGAGGGGGGACCCAGGGGAGGTAATAGACAGGTAAGAGGAGGTATCTGGCCAAAGTGGGGAATAGAGGAAGATAGGACCGTAAGATGTAGGAGTAGAATTAGGCCATTCAACCCATCAGGTCCGCTCTGTCGTACCATCATGGTAGATCCCAGATCCTACTCAACCCCATACACCTGCCCTTTTGCCATATCCTTTGATGCGCTGAATGATCAGGAAACGATCATTTTCTGCTGCCTTAAATATATGCACACACTTGGCCTCCACCACAGTCTGTGGCAGAGCATTCCACAGACTTACTACTCTCTGGTTAAAAATATTCCTCCTTACCTTTGTTCTAAAGGGTCGCCCCTCAACCTTGAGGCTGTGCCCTCTCGTTCTGGATACCCCCACCATCCTCTCCACATCCACCTGTCTCATCTCTTCAACTTTTGGGAGGTTTCAGTGAGATCCCCACGCATTCTTCTAAAGGCAGAGAGGGAGTTTTTTTTAACTGAAACTAATATACATGTCATCAGGTTGGAGGCTTCCCAGATGGAATATAACGTGATGCTCCTGAACCCTGAGGGTGGCCTCACCATGGTAAAAGAGGAGGCCGTAGCATAGACTGGCATATGGGAATGGTTATTAAAAAGTTTGGCCATCAGGTAGTTTCGCTTTTTCTGAATTGTTTTGACAAAGGCACAATTTCATGCATTGACTACTAATGCATGTTCTGAATGATTTTTGTTGTGTTTAAACACAATGTAATGCAAATATTTACTTCAGGAAAGGTTCTAAACATTAGATTGGAGCAATGTGTTTTATTGATTGACAGAGGTTGCCCAAGCCATCCTGAACTGCTTGATGGAAAAACAAATGAATGAAGCTTTCTGTGAGGAGAGATGACTGAAAACCAATTTGTGTAGCGATGAGTTTGGGGAAACTTACAAAAGCAGCAAAGGGTACAGACAGATTCAGGAAAGTAGTTTTACATTAATGCAAAGCTGAATGCAATGTTAGCCAGCAGAGTAGAGGAAGAGGAATGCACAGGAGACCACAATGAATGATTCAAGCCAATAGTTAGTGTTTTAGTCATGTGTCAATTTGTCAACATTCCACTAGAAAATCAGATTGAACGTTGCCATCATCAAGTGATTTGACCAGAGTAATTAAAATCTTTTGGAAATGAGGTTCTTTTTTTCTGAGGATGTGACTAGCTCCTGCCTGTAGATAAATATTATCTTAAAAAGTGGTTGGAGAACCAGCATAAAATATAAATTGATGGCATCACTTTTTAAAAGTTGAATAGTTGAAATATATAGAATGAAATTAAGTTTTATATACTGGCATGAATATTAAACATTAATTCATGCTAAGTTTTGATTCTCAAGGAATTCAATGTTAAGGTTTAATTTCTATGATTTTAACTTAGTTCAACTCAAGAAGAAAACATTTCCTCAAAAATTAAATACTCTTTTCTTTTGGGGAGGCGCCTGAGGGCAACATTTAAGTGATTGTGAAACAGCTGCTTCCCCCGCCATCAGATTTCCAAATTGTCCGTGAACAATTACCTCATCATTGCTTTTGTTTTGTTCCACTATTTATTTTTGTAATTTATGGTAAATTTAGGTTTGCACTCTACTGCTGCCGCAAAACAATGTCATGTAAGTCAGTGATAATAAATCAGAATTCTGATTATTAAATCTCTTCAAATGCATAGATGATTCACATAAATCCTTCCTGTCTCCGAGCTGCCATAAGTCCAAAAAGAGCAGCCAATGAGAAAATAGGAAAGATAAATGCCAGATAATGATGAACATGAAGGAAATGGAATGAGTAGGGAGCTATACTTAGAGCTATAGTACTTTAATCCAGTGCCTCCAGTAAGTGTGGTTCTCTAAAGGGAAGACACAATTATTGAAAGTTCTCAGCTAGTTGTGGTAGTTGTGTTGCAAATGACTTTAATTTACCACAACCACTGCATTTAAGACCATAAGACCAAAAGACATTGAAGCAGAATTAGACTGTTCAGCCTATCGAGTCTGCTCTGCCATTCCATCAAGGCTGATCCCAGATCCCACTCAACCCCGCACACCTGCCTTCTCACCACATCCTTTGCTGCCATGACCGATCAGAGAGCGATCAATTTCTGCCTTAAACTTGGCCTTCGTCACAGTCTGTGGCAGAGCATTCCACAGATTCAGCACTCTCTGGCTAAAAAAGATTCCGTACCTCTGTTCTAAAAGGTCGCCCCTCGACTTTGAGGATGTGCCCTCTAGTTCTAGATACCTCCACCTGTCTAGCCCCTTCAACATTCAGAAAATTTCAATGAGATTCCCCCTGCATTCTTCTAAATTCCAGTAAGCACAGGCCCAAAGTTGGTGAAAGGTCCTCATATATTAACCCCTTCTTTCCTCGAATCATCTAATGACAACACATCCTTTCTGAGATATGGGACACAAAACTGTTGACAATACTCCAATTGCGGCCTGACTAGTGTCTTATAAGGCCTCAGCATTATCTCCTTGCTTTTATATTCTATTCCCCTCGAAATAAATGCTAACATTGTATTTGCTTTCTTTACCACAGACTCAACCTGTAAATTAATCTTTCTCAGAGCTCTGGGATGTAGTCCATCCAATTCAGGTTACTTATGAACCTTAAGCCCTTTGAATTTGCCTGGCATTTTTTTCGTTTGTAATAGCAATGGCACTCACTCCTGCTCTCTGACACTTATGGACCTCTGGCACACTGCTAGTGTCTTCCACTGATGTTAAGAACCAATTAAGTACATCTGCCATTTCTTTGTCCCCCATTACTACCTCACCAGCATCATTTTCCAGTTGTCTAATATCAACTCTCACCTCCCTTTTACTCTTTATATAACTGAAAAAAAGACTTCTGGTATCCTGCTTTATCTTATTGGCTAGTTTGTCTTCATATTTCACCTTTTCCCTTTTTTTGCGGTTGCATTTTTGATTTTAAAAGCTTCCTAATCACCCAACTTCCCACTCACTTTTGTTACCTTATATGCCCTTTCCTTGGCTTTTGTGCAGCCCTTATCTTCCCTAGTCAGTCATGGTTACCCAACCCTGCCATTTGTGAACAACTTCTTCTGTGGGGCATATCTATCTTGTGACTTCTGGACTACTTTCAGAAACTTCAGTGATCTCTGCTCTGCTGTCATCCCTGCCAGTATCCTTCCCCAATCCACCTGGGCAAGCTCCTCTCTCATGCCTCTATAATTCCCTTTATTCCACTGCAATACTGATACATGTGATTTATGCTTTTCCCTCTCAAACTGCAGTATGAATTCAATCATGTTATGATCACTGTCTCCTAAGGGTTCCTTTACATAAGCTTCCTAATAAGGTCTGGGTTATTACACAACACCCAGTTTAAGATAACTTTTCCCTGAGTAGGCTCAAGCACAAGCTGCTCTAAAAAGCCATCTCGTAAGCATTCAACAATTCCCTCTCTTGTGATCCGACACCAAACTAATTTTCCCGAACCCCTTGCATATTAAAAGTTCCCCTTTACAATATGACATTACCCTTATTACATGCCTTTTCCAGCTTCCTTTGCAATCTCAACCCCACATCTTGGCAATTATTTGGAGGCCTATATACGATTCAATCCTGCATGTTTCATGCTTTTGAATTTTGCCTCTGTGGTACAATTTCACTCCCTTCTCTGTCTGCATTTTTACAGTCATTGTCTTGTCCTTCCTTACATTCATTATCTACTTGTAATCCTGCTGTCTCATCCTCAGCTCTATGTCATACTGGTCTCCATTCCCCTGCCATATTGGTTTAAACTACTCCCAACAGCTCTAGTAAACCTCCCCGCCAGGATACTGGTTCCCCTCGCAACCCGTCCTTTTTGTACATCTCCAACCTGCACTAGAACAGGTCCCATTTATTGAGAAATCTGAATCCCTGTCCCCTCCTCCAATTCTTCAGCCACACCACCTCATGAGATCTGCCATCTCGTTCTATTCCTATACTCACTGTCACGTGGCACAGGTGGCAATCCTGGGATTACTACCTGAGGTCCTGGTTCTCAGCTTCCTTCCTGATTCCCTGTATTCTGTTTTTCCGACCTCCTCTCTTTTTCTACCTACGTCGTTGGTACCAATATCTATCATGACTTCTGGCTGCTCACTTTCCATTTTCAGGATATTGTGGACATGTTCAGAAACATCATGAATCTTGGGACCTGAGAGACAAGCTACCATCTGTGTTTCTTTTTCATGTCCACAGAATCGCCTCTCTGTCCCCCTGACTACAGAGTCTCCTGTTACTGCTGCCATCCTCTTCTGTTCCCTATCCTTCCGAGCACAGGGCCAAACTCAGTGCCGGAGACACGGCCGCTGTAGCTTCCCCAAGGTAGGTCATCCCCCCCAACAGTACTCAAAGTGGAGTATTAGCATTGAGGTGGACGGCCACAGGGGTGTTCCTCACTATTTCACTTCCCTCTCCTGACAGTCACCCTGTCTCCTGTAGCCTTGGGGTGACTACCTTCCTGTAGCTCCTGTCTATCACTGCTTCACTTACCCTAACAAGCTGAAGGTCATCGAGCTGCATCTCCAGTTCCCTAACACTGTCTCTAAGGAGCTGCATCTCGGTGCACCTGATGTAGTCTCCTGGAAATCCCATATCTGATGCCCAGAACAGAGCACTAGCCCTGGAGAAATATTCCTTATTCTCTCAGAGTTAAATAAGTAATAAGGAACGAATTTACCTGTTTACCTTGCCTGAGCCTGTTCTCGCCGAAGCCTTGTTGAGACAAAGCCTTACCACTCTGGCTCAGACCACCCCGATGATGACCACTTCGCTTGGCACTACCCCTGTCTTATGGAGATTAGGTTTTTAAAGCTCTTCGCCAGACTTGCACATGAGCACCTCTATTGCGTCCGTGCAGCACCCCAATCAATGACTCCCACTGAATAAACTCCCTGTCTTTTAAAGGTATTTGCCAGAGCTGCACGGGAGCACTTCTACTACGTCTGCACAGTCCTCAGTCACTGACTTCTGTTAAAAAAAAATCCCGATTTTTAAAGTTCTTTACTGGACTTGTGTGTGAACACTTCTACTGTGCCTGCACAGTTCTCCAATCAACGCTTTGTCAGTTTTGATAGAATTTAAAGTTCAATGTAAACTTGTTATCTCCATGTACAACACTGAGGTTCATTTTCTTGTACAATAATAACCATAACAGAATCAATGAAGGACTGCTTCAACGTGGGTGTTCAACGAGTGTGCAAAAGACAACAAACTGTACAAATACAAAAGGAAATAATAATAAATAAGCAGTAAATATCAAGAACATGAGATGAAATTGAGTCCATAGGCTGTAGAAACGTTTCAATGATGGGGCAGGTGAAGTTGAGTGAAGTTATCCCCTGTGACTCAAGGGCCTGGTGGTTGAGGGGTAATAATTGTTTGTGAACCTGGTGGTGTGAGTCCTGAGCCTCCTGTACCTTCATCCTAATGGCAGCAGTGAGAAGAGCATGTCCTGGGAGATGGGGATTCTCGATGTTGGACGCTGCTTTCCTGCAACGGTGCTCCTGCAGACGTGCTCAGTGGTGGGGAGGAACATTGTAGATGAAAAATTCAGTTCACAAAAGCTGGATGTGCGGTTTGATTTCTTGCATCATAAATCGGATCTTGGAATAATATATTGAAGCTTTCAAGTTCATTTTCTACATCTGTTAAGGAAGGTTATTTTATGTAGTTAATTGGGTAAGTTTCAAAATGACAGAAAATAAACAATATGCAAAAAAAGCTTGATCTTCTGAAAAAGATCTGGTTTCCTTTTCCATTTAGTCATTTACAATCACACAATAACACAATTTACAGTCACACAAAAAAAATCATAGGACATTGGAGCAGAATTAGGCCATTTGGCCTATCGAGCCTGCTCCACCATTCCATCATGGCTAATTTCTTAGCCCTCTCAATCCCATTCTCCTACCTTCTCCCTGTAACCCTTGATACCTTTACTAATCAAAAACCTATTAACCTCCGCCTTAAATGTACTCATAACCTGGAGTCCACAGCCATCTGAATAAATTCCTCACATTCACCACTCTCTGGTTTAAGAAATTCCTCCTCATCTCTGTTCTAAATGAATGTCTCTCAGTTTTGAGGCTGTGCCCTCTGGTCTTAGACACCTAGAAAGAAATTGTACCTTGGCACTCTGGGAAATACCAGTTTTGCACAAAGCAATATTTTCTTTCAATATTCAATTAGATTATCTTTATTGTCCTATGTACATCAGAGCATGCAGTGAAATGTGTTGTTTACGTCATTGATCACCACAGTCCGAGCATGTGCTGAGGGCAGCCCACAAGCATCATCACGCTCTGGTGCCAGTATAATAATGTTGGTGCCAAACAATGGGAATGATAATCTGTTGTAAGGACTGCTAGTTCGTCGAAACCAGGTTCATAATGCATGACAGCTGAGTTTTAATTGCACATGTTAACATGGCCTATGCTCTGTGCTCTGTATTTTTATCCCTTCTCGTCTCAGAGTATTCTCATCAACTCCTTTCTCCTACAACCTACATTCCCTGAAATCCTTGTCTCACACACACCCGTCATCAACCCAGGGTTCTCCAACCGGCTGCCTGCATTAACAATAATTGACATTAGTCTACAGCCTGCCTGGGGATTTGGGGGAAGCGGAACATCTGGTGAAACGGCACGGGCACTGGACGAAGGTGGACCACAAAGACAGAGATAACTAGATGTCAGAGTCGCACTCCCCGCCACACCACTCTCCTCCGAACTGTATTTAAAATATCATTTGTTTTTGATTGACTGTAGTTTTAACACTGCTAGATTATTTTCCCCATTTTGCAATTTGCCAAGTGCACAAATATCCAATCATTAGAGATTATTTAACACTGAGAGTGCAGTACAGTGACCAAAATTAGCCGTACATTCATCTCATTCAAATATTAAAACGTTATGAGAAGATAAACAATATTGCATGCATCTTGAACAACAGGTACACATAGTCTTTCCAACTGGAATGGTGTGGATGTTTACACAGATGATGGGTCTTAATTCTGCTTCGCTCTAATCCTGAAGTGGATGATGCATCCTCTTTCCACAGGATTTTAATTAATAGGAAAATAAATCACAGATTGGTATGGTTGTTTGCATTCATTTATATTGGAAAGAAAAAAAACTTAATATGTTAAGATATAACTTCACCAACAATTTTATGCACACTAAAGGCTCTTTGGATAACTCACGTTCCTAGTTTTGGGAATACTGATTTTAATCAACTGCTGGCATAGGAGAGTTGGGTTAAAATTGCCTCCCCAGACAGCGTGGTAGTGTAGTGGTTATTGTGATGTTATTACAGTACCCGCAATGTGGTTTCAATTCCGCTGCTGTGTGTAAGGAGTTTGTATGTCCCCCCCCTACTGATAAAGTGAGCTTCCTGCACCTGCCCTGTTATCCTCCCACATTCCAAAGGCATTCAGGTTAGCAGGTTAATGAGGCAGCATGGGCTCATTGAGCCGGAACAGCCTGATGCTGTGCTGTCTCTTGGTGAAGTAAGACCATGACCACATCTCCAGAAGATGGGGAATACTTTGAGGTTATGGTCCCAACCTATCTTCCTTCTAAACCTTATAATACAGAGCTTGTGCTGGTCAGCAAGTCAAGTGGATTGGTAACTAAAGGCATAGAGATGCTCTTGTCCTTGCTGCTCTTGTGAATTCCTGGTGTGATAACTGTAGTACAGATTATAGTCAGTTATTCAGTCCGGTCTTGCTTAATTCTGGTTTTGGAGTACACTTTGGAGTTTTAGGTAAAACCTATTGCATTGGCTTTTTATTTCTCTTCTGGGATGTTCAGAAAGGCTTTGGAAAGCCCAAGACCAGTAATCCAGATGTTCAGAGTTGAGGTAAAATACAAATCAAAATACAAATTAAGTTTATTTTTAAAGTGCATATATGTTACCATATTCTTTCTTGAGATTCATTTTCCTGCAGGCATTTACAGGAGAATTGTAAAATCTATGAGAACAACATACATGAACAAAGGTTGACAAACAACCTAAATGGAAAAGAAGGCGAGGCCTTACCTTGAGTATTGTGAACAGTTTTGGGCTCCTCATCTTAGAAAAGATGTGCTGGTGTTGGAGAGAGTCCAGAGGAGGTTCACAAGGAGGATTCCAGGAATGAAAGGGTTATCATACGAGGAACATTTGATACCTCTGGGTCTGTACTTGCTGAAATTCTGAAGGATGAGGGGGGATCTCATTGAAACCTTTTGAATGTTGAAAGGCCTAGACAGATTAGATGTGGAAAGGATGTTTCTCATGGTGGGAGAGTCTAGGACAAGAGAGCACAGCCTCAGGATAGAGGGGCACCCTTTCAAAACAGAGATGCGAAGTAATTTCTTTAGCCAAAGGGTGGTGCATTTGCGGAATTTGTTGCCACATGCAGCTGTGGAGGCCAGGTCGTTGGGTGTGTTTAAGGCAGAGGTTGATTGATAGGTTCTTGACTGGACATGGACATTGGACATCAAAGGCTATGGGGAGAAGGCCGGGAACTGGGGTGGCGGAGGAGAGAAAAAGGTTCAGCAATGCAGACTTGATAGGCCAAATGGCCTAATTCTGCTCCTATGTCTTATGGTCTATGACAAGCTATGAAAATAAAAAAAATATTGCTGAGAACGTGAGTTGTAAAAGAGTCCTTGGAGGTGTGAAAGTTGTAAAATCAGTTCAGAGTTGTGGTCAGTGAGGTTGTAGTTTGCATCTTTATTTTAACTAGGCAACAGACATCAGATGAGCTATCTAACTGTAAAAGACAGTTACTGTAGCAGTTCAACATAGTACAACATTTAAACTATGCTCAGAAATTAAAATTAATAGAGTCCATATCTGAGATATCTCTACAGATTTCAGTCTGGAATTTCAAATTTTAAGCAATATTATGGAACAGATGGAGGGAAAACCAAGAGCATATTGTTAATTATTTTTTTCACCAGATTTTCACTTTGGAGAACTGGCTTATTTGTTTGCCCAGGAGACGTTGGACCCTCGGGTCCAATGACAAGTGCAACAGAGCTCTTTTTGTTTTCAATTAGATTCCAGCAGTGATTTGGTGAAACTTGCATCTTGGTTTTAAAGCCAAAGACTAATTCTAAAGCAGGAAAAAGGGGGCAACAAAAATTCTTAGCTGGGCTTCGGGAGTGAAAGGTTAATTTTGTGGAAAGTTGCCAGCAAAATAGATGGTGGGAAAAAGAAATTAAAAGCCAAAGGTAAAGGAGGTTAAATGTCTTTTGTGTAGGAAGATTAGAGTGGAAAAGAACAATGAACAGTTCTGAATGAATGATTTGAAGTTTTTAGCCTGAGGAAATCAGTATCGTTCTATCTGCTATTAGCGAGAAGTATAAAATATTATAAACATAGCACCATACAGATTTTCTTTGCCAATTATTGTAATGTTATTGTTTAAAACACTGGAAATGATAGGAAATGGGCATTTCAGTACAATACTATAATAGCTACTTCAAACTAGACATTACATGTTTAAGTAGGGGCTGTTTCGGCAGGCTCACTGACTGGGTTACGCCATAGGAAAGCAGATTCAAACTCGTGAACCTATCACAGTCCAGTGAAGTTTGACAGTGACTGAGAGTTGAAATGCTGCTGTATTTTATTAATGTCAGCGTTTGATATAATTATTTATTCAGCAGTGTTCATCGGGGATTAGCCTACACATCAGCTGTGTAATTTTGGTTTTGATCAGAGACATTGAAAGGATTTTGTGAGCTTGGTCATGTAACATTGGCATCTTATTGAGCTACAGAAATGGGACAACACTTAAGCCTAGTTATTGTCAATTCTATTTCTGCAGGCCTATTTAATTCCTCAGCTATAATATCTTAATAAAAAGCAGAGCTCAAAAATGAGAATTCAATGCTGAGAAAAAATATGATTGACTAATTTCTAGGATTTATAATAGATATTGTATTTTCATAATGTTATTCATTGACTACTTGATTCATGTAACATTTAAGTGCTTTTTTTTTAGTAATTCCAGTAATGTTTATCCTAGTTTGATTATTGTGAAATGGTAACCCAGTCTCATCACAATGAACAGAGAGTGTCAGTGCATCTAGAAGTGCTAACTGAGACTGTGAATTCAGCAGTAAATGCCACTGTCTGTTCAGTTACAGGTGCCCACAGGTGTTCGTAGGTTTCTCCTGTGTTGGACACCAGGCATCAGCAGCAGGGTGTTCTGAATCGGTTGAAGCACGACAAGCTGCAACGAGTCACCTCCCCCTTACAAAGCTTTGCTGAATCTGTACAGGGAAATGTAATTCCAAATGTTAATTCAATCTGAAATCACATAGACAAAAAGAAAACTGAAGGGAGAATAGCATTTAAACAAAGAGAGGTGAAAAAGATGAGATTTATTGGAATCTCCAACAATAACTATAGTCTAAAGCAGGGGTTCCCAACCTTTTTTAAGCTATTGAAAAATACCATTAACCAGGAGGTCCATGGACCCTGAAAAAACGGGGGGTCCTTCATTTAAATTTGCAGGATTGAAGTTGATCTTTGGCAGTAACAATGGTTTATCAAGCACAAAAATGTAATGTAATATTCTCTCAGTTGATTAGCAAGATCCATTTTCAGTTGCCCTTCATCTACGTAGAGCTGCAGACCCCGATTGTGCCCTTGGTGTTTCATTCTCACCAATCTCAACACAGAGGAACACTAGTTTATTAGCTAATTGGGAACGAACACACACACCCACCCACACCAGCAGGACATTGTCCAACGTACCCTCTGATTTTTTTTTTACACCTGTGCGAACAAACCATTGCTCTACGCAGAATCAAGAGAAAATCTGCAGATGCTGGAAATCCGAGCAACACACACATAATGCTTGAGGAGCTCAGCAGGCCAGGCAGTATCTGTGGACATGAATGAACAGTTGACATTTTGGGCTGAGAACATAGACTGTTTATTCACTTCCCCAGATGCTGCCTGACGTGAGTTCCTCCAGCATTTTGTGCGCGCTGCTTTGGATTCCCCGCATCTGAAGACTTTCTCATGTTTATTATTTAATTTAACTTTTTAAATGCATATATATACTTACTGTAATTTATAGTTTTTTTATTATGCATTGCAATGTTCTGCAACCACAAAACAACAAATCTCATGACATATGCCAGTGATATTAAACCTAATTCTGATTGTGGTCTAGGGAATGGAGTCATTCCAGTCTGTTGAGATAAACTCAACATGAATTGTATTTAGATCTTACTGTACTGGGAAATCCAATATTGTCAGCCCTGTCAATTTTAACATGAACCAACTTAGTGGCTCTTTCTTTATAAGCAGCTGAGAGAGAGGCTATAAATCACGTGAACCAGGAAAGTGACAGCCTCTGCTGAAAACCCTGAGCAGACATGAGAAATTCAGCCACTGAACACGATGAACTTTGCTAAATACTGTAAACTGCAGTAAAATGGAAAGCACATATGTAGGCTACTTGTTCACAATAGTGCTCTTCAGAAAAAAATTACACCTGCAGATTTCTTAAACAAACTACCTCTCTCACCCAACTCCCACCTCCCATCCAACCACTGAAAAATAAGGCCAAAGTGGATTCCCCATGTCTGAGTAATGTTGTGGGTCACACAGGCCTGAGTAAGTCAGGTATAAATAGCTGTCTGTAGTGGTAACAGTGTGTGACTGCAAGTGTATGCGGAAGTTGCAAAGATTCCGTAGAATCGATGTCCAAATGTAAATGTCAGGTGGGCTTAAAGATTTAACAAAAGGATGACAAGTTACCGGAAAGGAGCAAGCAAACACTTTACGGTTGAAAAGGCAGTGGGAATATTTTATCTTGCACAATTTATTCAAAAGTATGATAAAGATTATAAGAAGTAGGGAATTCAGACAGAAATTCCTAACTGTTGTGTTCAACTGAGAACATATGGATACCAGAAGTTGAGGTCTGACATTCTTAGATGATGATGAATGTTGGTAACCAGAAGATTAAGATGCACGTGATTCACAGTGAATTGGCAATTAGGATTCAGGATTGGCTTGCCTGTAGAAGATAAGACCATAATAAGACCATATTATATAAGAGCAGAATTAGGCCATAAGGCCCATCGTGTTGTTCCTGCATTTCATCACAACTGATCCAATTATCCCCTCAGCCTCAATCTGTTGCCTTCTCCCCGTATCCCTTCATGCCCTGACCAATTAAGAATATATCAACCTCTGCCTTAAATATACATTTTGACAGGGCCTCAATAGCTGCCTGTGGCAAAGAGTTTCACAGATTCACCACTCTCTGGCTAAAGAAATTCCTCATTATCTCTATTCTAAAAGGATGACGTCCCTATGCTCTTTGGCTGTGTCATGTGATCCTAGGCTTTCCCACCACAGGAAACATCCTCCCCAAGTCCACTCTATCAAGGCCGTTCACCGTTCGATAGGTTTCAATGAGGTTACCCCTCATTGTTCTGAATTACGGTGAATACAGACCCTGAGCCATCAAATGCTCTTCATTCGACTAGCCATTCAACCCTGGAATTGTTTTTGTGAACCTCCTTTGAACCCTCTCCAGTTTCAGCACATCCTTTCTAAGATAAGGGGCCCAATCTTGCGCACAATACTCCAGTTGAATCCTCAACAGCGTTTTATAAATTTTCAACATTCCATCCTTGCTTTTACATTCCTGTCCTCTTGAAATGAATGCTAACATTTCATTTGCTTTCCTCAACACAGACTCAATCTGCAAATTAACCTTTGGGGAATCTTGCACAAGGACTCCTAAGTCCCTTTTCACCTCAGGTGTTTGTATTTTCTCCCCATTTAGCAACCCTTTCACTTCTACCAAAGTGCATGACCATACACTTCCCAACACTATATTCCATCTGCCATGTCTTTGCCTATTCTCCTGATGTCTAAGTCCTTCTGTAGCCTCTCTACTTTCTCAAAACTACCTACCCATTCATCTATGTTCATATTGTCCGCAAACTTTGCAACAAAGCCATCAACTCTATCATCCAAATCATTGACATATAGCATAAAAAAGAATCGGTTCCAAAACCGACTTCTGTGGAACACCACTAGTCACTGGCAGCAGGCAGAAAAGGCTCCCTTTATTCTCATTCTGCCTCCTGCCATTCATACACTGCTTTATCCATGCTAGAATCTTTCCTGTAATACCGTGGGCTCTTAATTTGTTAAGCAGCCACGTGTGTGGCACCTTGTCAAAGGCCTTTTGAAAATCCAAGTACACAACATCAACCAATTCTCCTTTATCTATCCTGCTTGTTATTTCTTCTAAGAATTCCAACAGATTTGTCAGGCAAGATCTTCCCTTGACGAAACCTTGCTGACTATGGCCTATTTTATCATGTGCCTCCAAGTACCCTGAGACCTCACTGTTAATACTGTAATCAAGTCCAACAACTTCCCAACCACTGAGGTCAGACTAACTAGCCTATAGTTTTCTTTCTTCTGCTTCTCTCCCTTCTTGAAGAGTGGAGTGATATTTGCATTTTCCAGAGTTCCGGAACTATTCCAGAATCTAGTGATTCTTGAAAGGTCATTGCTGATGCTTCCACAATCTCTTCAGCCACCTCCTTCAGAACACTGGGTGTACACCATCTGGTCCAGGTGACTTATCTACCTTCAGACCTTTCTGTTTCCCAAGAACCTTCTCTCTAGTTATGGTAGCTTCACACACTTCATGACCCCTGACACTTAGAGTTTTCACCATACTGCTAGTGTCGTCCACAGTCAAGACTGATGCAAAATACTTATTCAGTTTGTGCACCATTTCATTGTCTCTTTTGACCCTGTGTCAGCTCATTCTAATGATTGATTTCATTTATTTACCGACAGGGAAATTCACCCCATCTGCCTTCCTGGCTATTCTTTCAATACAATGTGTACCCTTGGACATTAAGCTCCCATCTATAATCTTCTTTCAGACCGGATTCAGGGATGCCTACAATATCACACCTGCCAATCTGCAACTTACGGCAAGTTCATTTACCTTATTCTGTCTACAGGGCACATTCAGATACAACACCTTCAGTCCTGCATTCAGTCTGTTTGATTTTGACACACCCTGCTCAGCCTTTTGATTCCTATCTTTGTCTGAGGTCTTACCAACGTCTGCCTCCACAACCTCTCCTCTAACTGTTCTGGCAATCTGCTACCCATCCCCCTGCAACTCTAGTTTAAACCCTACCGTGCAGCATTAACAAACAGGCCTGCTAGGATACTAGTTCCCCTCCAGTTCAGATGCAAACTGTCCCTTCTGTACAGGTCCCACCTTCCCTGGAAGAGAGCTTAATGATCCAAAATCTTATGCCCTTCCTCCTTCCTCCTTCCTCCTACACCAACTCCTTAGCCACGTATTAAACTGTATAATCTTCCTAGTTCTGCCCGCACTGGCACGTGACATGGGTAGCATTCCTGAGATCACAACCCTGGAGGTCCTACCCGTTAACTTAGTTCCTAACTCCCTGAACTCCCCATGCAGAACCTCATCACTCGTCCTAACCATTGTCATTGGTACCTACATGGACCACGACTTCTGGCTGTTCAGCTTCTCATTTAAGAATGCTGAAGACTCAGTCCGAGCTATCCCCAACCCTGGAACCCAGGAGGCAACATACCGCCCGGGAATCTCATTCTCACTTACAGAACCTCGTGTCTGTTCCTCTAACTAACGAATCCCCTATCAGCACAGCGTGAGTCTTCTCCCCCCTTCCCTTCTGAGGATTGACCACTGTGGCTTTCCTTTGTTAAGTCATTCCCCCCCGCCAACCTGACAGTATCCAATGTGATATACCTGTTGGTGCGGGGGATGACCACAGGAGTACTCTGCACTGTTTCCTTAACCCTTTTCCCCTTCCTGACTGTCACCCAATTTCCTGTGTCCTGCATTTTGGGTGTAACTTCCTCTCTGTCTGTGCTATCTATTACCTCCTCAGCCTCCTGAACGATCCGGAGATCATCCAGTTCCAGTTCCAGCTCCAGCTCCTTAACGCGGAACATTGGAAGCTGCAGCTGGATACACTTCTCACATTTGTGGTCATCAGGGACACTGGAAGTCTCCCTGCTTTCCCACATCCCGCAAGAGGAGCATTTCACTATCCTGACTGGCATTCCTACTGTCCTAGCTGTGCAGATATAAAAAAGAGAAGGAAAAAAACTTGAGCTTTTCTTTCCTTTGCTTTTTCTGAGTGAAGCCTCTCTTCACTGAAGCCTCGAAGAACTAAAGTCTGAAGATCACCACTCCGACTCTGTCCACTTAGATGGTGGCCGCTGTACTTGCCCCTGCCTTCCTTTAACTTGCTATTACTAATCAATCACAAACACTGATTGGCCGCTGATCAAAGTTCTATCGCGCTACCATGACCTGCCCTTGCCTTTTATCCTTGGGCAGTGACCTGATTGATATCCCCTCCTCTCGAAACTTCCAGTGTCTGGATTGGCCGCTGGTCTAAGCTCCGGAGGGTGGAGATCAATGTGACTCATTCTGGCTGAACGTTTGTAGCTGGTGATGTTCTGCAGAGGTCTGTACTGGGACATCTGCTGCTCATGATATACTAGATGTGTGGGTTAGTAAGTTTGCCTATGATATGAAGGTTAGTGGTAATATGGTAACCCTTGCTTCATGGCAGCAGTGTGTGTGTATCACGAGGCTCAGTGTCTTACCGGACTTTGAAAAATAGGGTTAATTTGTCTGCTTGTTTCCTGCGTGTTTGCTCGATTCGGCTATGCGAACTACACTTACAGCAAACAGTCACTTTTGGTCATTAACTATCGATGCACCAACACAGACTTGGACTATCCATTCAACTTTGACCAACTGCCTCCGGAGTTAGTAAGGACACCGTGGACCTGCATTCAACTCGCTCCAACTGGAAGGGCCCGGCACTGGTGACTAGACCGTAAGCAAAGATGGGGGATGCGTGGAGGTTTGCGTGCTAGGCTAAGGCTAAATCCGCACTGGCCAGCGCTACCTAGCATCTTCTTCGCCAATGTTCAGTCTCTGACGAACAAGCTGGACAAACTAAGGACTTGGACCCTCGCACAAAGAAGGCTTAGGGATTGCAACGTCATGTTTTTTACAGAGACGTGGCTGAACAGTGATGTCCCAAACAACATGGTGGAACTGGAAGGGTGCACGGTCTTCAGGGCTGACAGAGCTGTAACAACGACAGGTAAAAGTAGGAGAGGTGGTTTATGCATCTACGTGAATCGATCATGGTGTACTAACTCTACCATTGCTGACACTTATTGCTCTGCTGATCTGGAATACCTGATTATCAAGTGCAGACCTTTTTATCAACCTCGAGAGTTTACATGCATCATTGCTGTCGCAGTTTATGTTCCACCGGATGCCAATGTTAAAGTAGCCATGAAAGACCTCAGTGTCGCTATCAGCAAGCTGCAGACATTGCATCCAGATGGAGCCTTTATTGTCGCTGGGGACTTCAATCATTGTAACCTACGTACCGTGCTCCCAAGATTTTACCAAAATGTATCATGCACCACAAGGGGAAATAAAACCTTAGATCATGCCTACACAAATGTGGCTGACGCTTACAAAGCCACTACCCTCCCCACCTGGGACAGTCCGACCACCTTTCACTGTTTCTGTTTCCCAAGTATAGCCTGGTCATTAAACGTGTGAAGACTATTAAGATCTGGCTGGAAGGTGCTGACTCTGCTCTTCAGCACCAATTCCAGCACACAGACTCTCAGATTAACATTGATTTATATACCAACTCTGTCCTTGAGCACATCAACAAGTGTGTAGATAGAGTGACAACACAAAAACAAATAAAAGTTTTCCCAATCAGAAACCATGGATGAACAGAAAAGTTCACCTCCTGCTCAAAGCCAGAGATTCAGCCCTCAGGTCTGGAGACTGGGGGCTTACAGCTCAGCCAGGGCCAACCTGAGGAGGGGAATCTCTCAGGCTAAACACACACACAAACAGAGAATCGAGGAGCATTTCATCTCCTCGGACCCCCGGTGCATGTGGCATGGCATACAGGTCATTACAGACTTCAAACCACCTAGTACTGTGCCCCCTTCCAGCTCTGCTTCCCTCCCTGATGAGTTCAATTACTTCTACGCTCGCTTTGACCGAGGGAACAAGGAGGTCACCCTCAAAGCGGATCTCCCACCTGGTGAACTGCCTCTCTCACTTTCCACCTCCGATGTTAGCGCCACCCTGAGCAGGGTGAGTGTACAGAAGGCAGCTGGTCCGGATGGAATACCTGGCTGTGTGCTCAGAGTCTGTGCAGGGCAGTTGGCCGGGGTCTTCACGGACATTTTCAATCTGTCCCTGGCCCAGGCAGTTGTCCCCACAAGCTTCAAGATCACCACCATCGTATCAGTGCTGAAGCATTCCACTGCCATGGGCCTGAATGACTTCCGCCCAGTTGCACTCACCCCCATCATTGCAAAGTGCTTTGAGAGACTGGTTCTATCACATCTGAAATCCTGTCTGCCCACTACTCTGGATCCCCATCAATTTGCCTATCGCACCAACGGGTCAACAGAGGATGCCATCTCCACGGCACTTCACTCTGCCCTGACCCACCTGGACAGTCCCAACTCTTACATCAGAATGCTGTTCATTGACTTTAGTTCGACATTCAAAACTGTGATCCCGTCTAAGCTGATCAAACTTTGTCAGCTTGGTATCAGCTCATCCTTCTGCAATTGGACCTTGGACTTTCTGACTAACAGACCCCAATCAGTTAAGTTAGACAACCTCTCCTCCTCCACTCTCACCCAGAACACGGGCGTGCCTCAAGGCTGTGTGCTGAGCCCTCTTCTGTACTCCCTTTTCACCTATGACTGCGTTCCTGTACATGGTTCTAACTCCATAATTACGTTCGCAGACGGCACCACGGTGGTTGGCCTGATCAGAGGGGATGACGAGACGGCCTACAGAGACAAGGTCCAGCACCTGGCCACGTGGTGTGCAGACAACAATCTGGCCCTTAACACCCAGAAGACCAAGGAGATCATTGTGGACTTCAGGCATGCTAGGAGCCACAGTCATGTCCCCATCTACATCAATGGAGCTGTAGTGGAGCGTGTATCAAGTTTCAAATTCCTTGGTGTCCACATTTCCAAGGATCTCACCTGGTCCCTGAACTCCTCCATCCTGATCAGAAGGTGAAACAGTGCCTTTATTTCCTGCGGAGCATCAAGAAAGCTCACCTCTGTCCCAGGATACTGACGGACTTTTACCGCTGTACCATTGAGAGCATACTTACCAACTGCATCTCAGTGTGGTATGGCAATTGTCCTGTATTGGACCGCAAAGCACTCCTGCGTGTGGTGAAAACTGCCCAGTGGATTATCAGTACCCAATTGCCCACCATTGAGAACATCTACCGTAAACGCTGCCTGGGCAGGGTGAAAAGCATTATCAAGGATGCATCTCACTCTAACCATGGACTTTTTACTCTCCTCCCATCCGGTAGGCGCTACAGGAGCCTCCGCTCCCGCACCAGCAGGCACAGGAAGACCCTGCTGAACCTCACATCACAGCGCTAAGCAATATTGCACCCTTATTGTACTGTCTCAGTACTTTTATAATTGTGTGCTGTAGCACTTACTTTTTATTTGCAGTTATTTTGTAAATAACACTGTTCTTTGCATTTCTGCTTAGATGCTAACTGTATTTCATTGGCTTTGTATCTGTACTCAGCACAATAGCAATAAAGTTGAATGTAATCTAGTTATGGATTGTGCAGAACTTTGGCAAAGGATACAGTGGGATATAGATTAGTTGTCAATATGAGATTGAGAAATGGCAGGGGGACTTTAATCCAGCCAACTGTAAAGTGTTGTACTTTGGGAGATCAAATATAGAGAAACATGACCCTGAACACTTCATAGTTTCCTAAACGTGGCCATGGTGGTTGATAGGATGGTAAAGAAGGCAAATAGCATGCTTACTTTCATTAGTTGGGGAAATGGGTTCATGAGTTGGAAAGTTACGTTCAGCTTTATAAACCTCTAGTTAAGTTGCATCTGGAGATTTGCATTTAGTTTAGGTCACCCCATTATAGGAAGAATGCTGAGGCTTTGGAGAGAGTGCATTAGAAATTTACCAGGATGCTGCTTGGATTACAGGGCTTGTGCTATAAGGAAAGGCTCCTTAACCTTGGGCTGTTTTTTTCTGGAGTGGTGGAGGCTGTGAAGAAGTCTGAAAGAGGTTTATAAGATTATGAGAGGCATGGATAGGGTAGAGAGGCAGTATCTTTTCCTGGGGTTGGAATGTCTAATCCCAGAATCTGTGCTTTCCAGGTGAGAGGGTTCAGAGGAGCTGTGCAGGGAAACGCTTTCCCAGGAGAGTGCTGGGTACCTGGGATGGTGATGGAGACGTACTCAATAGAGATGTCTCAGAAGCTATATGATAGGCACATGAATATGCTGGGACGGAAAGGAGATGGACGTTGTGAAGGTGGAGGGATTAATTTAATCATAAACAAGAGAAAATCTGCAGATGCTGGAAATCCAAGCAGCACACAAAATGCTGAAGGAACTCAGCAGGTCAGGCAGCATCTGTGGAAAAGAGTACAGTCGACATTTTGGGCCAAGACCCTTCGGCAGGTCTGGAGAAAAAAAGCTGAGGAGTGGATTTGAAAGCTGGGCGGGAGGGGAGAGAGAAACACAAGGTGATAGGTGAAACCAGGAAAGGGAGTAAAGAGCTGAGAAGTTGATTGGTGAAAGAGATACAGGGCTGGAGAAGGGTGAATCCGATAGGAGAGGACTGAAGGCCATGGAAAAAAAGGGGAGGAAGGAGCACATGAGGGAGGCGAGGGGCAGGCAAGGAGATACGGTGAGAGAGGGAAAAGGGGATGGGGAATGGAAAAGGAAATGGTAAAGGAAATGGGGGCGGGCATTACTGGAATGTTGAGAAGTCGATGTTTATGCTATCAGGTTGGAGGCTACCCAGACAAATTAAGGTGTTATTCCTCCAACCTAAGTATGGACTCATCATGACAGTGGTGAAAGCTATGGGAATGGGAAGTGGAATTAAAATGGGTGGCCACTGGGAGATCTGCTTCTTCTGGTGGACGGAGCATTGGAGCTCGATGAGGCATCTCCCAATTTACTTCGGGGCTCACCAATATACAGGAGGCCACACGGGGAGCACCGGACACAGGATATGACCCCAGCAGACTCACAGGCGAAGTGTCGCTGCATCTGGAAGGACTGTTTGGGGCCCTGAATGATAGTGAGGGGTGCACTACCATGCAGGCCCCCAAACACACCTTCCAGGTGAGGTGACACTTGACCTGTGAGTCTGGTGGGGTCATATCCTGTGTATGATGCTCCTGGTGTGGCCTCGTGTTTATTGATGCGACCTGACGTAAATTGGGAGACCGCTTTGTTGAGCACCTATGCTCCGTCTGCCAGAAGAAGCAGATCTCCCAGTGGCCACCCATTTTAATTCCATTTCTCTTTCCTGTTCCACTATGTCAATCCATGGTCTCCTCTACTGTCAAGATGAGGTTGAAGTTTGGGAAACACCTTATATTTGTCTGGGTAGCCTCCAACCTGATGGCTTGATCATTGATTTCTCAAACTTCTGGTGATGCAACCCCCGCCCATTCTCTCACCTTATGGGTTGGCACAACATCGAGGGCCAAAGGGCCTGTACTGTGCTGTATATTCTAGTGTCTATTGTGTCTAGTGTTATCTCCTTGCCTGCCCATTGCCCCCCTTTGGTGCTCCTCCCTCCTCTTCTTTCTTCCATGGCTTTCTGTCTTCTTCTATCAGACTCCCCCTTCTCCAGCCCTGTATCTTCACCAATCAACTTCCCTGCTCTTTACTTCATCCCTCCCCTGTCTGGTTTCATCTGACTTTGTGTTTCTCTCTCTCTTTCCCCTGTCTTTTAAATCTACTCCTCAACTTTTTTTTCTCCTTTCCTACTGAAGGGCCTCAGCCTAAAATGTCGACTAAATGTTTTTCCATAGATGCTGCCTGGCCTACTGAGTTCTTCTAGCATTTTATGTGTGTTGCAGGGGTTAATGTAGTTGGGCATTTAATAACTGATTGAATTATTCTGGCACAGCAGTGAGGACTGAAGAGTCTTTCCCTGTGATGTACTGGTCTTATGTTCTGAATCAACGGAAAGAAGGTTGGAGAAAAGAAAGTGGAATATTGTGAGCAGTTGTTCCAAACTTTGTATTTTGTCAGGTTTAGAATTATTAATTTGCGGAGATACTGTGTGGAATGGGCCCTTCCGGCCCTTCGAGCCACGTCACCCAGTAATCCGCTGATTTAACCCTAGCCTAATCACAGGACTAATTAACCTATCTGCCAGTACGTCTCTGGAGTGTGGGAGGAAATTGGAGGACCCGCCTGCAGTCCAAAGGACGCAGGTTTAAGGTGCTTGGAAGTAGGTACAGAGGAGATGTTGGGTAAGTTTTTTACGCAGAGAGTGGTGAGCGCGTGGAATGGGCTGCCGGCTACAGTTGTGGAGGCGGATACAATAGGGTCTTTTAAGAGACTCCTGGATAGGTATATGAAGCTTAGAATAATAGAGGGCATTGAGTGACCGTAGGTAATATCTAAAGTAAGTACATGTTCAGCACAGCATTGTGGGCCGAAGGGCCAGTATTGTGCTGTAGGTTTGCCATGTTTTTGTGACCCGGAGGAAACCTACATAGAAACATAGAAAATAGGTGCAGGAGTAGGCCATTCGGCCCTTTGAGCCTGCACCGCCATTTATTATGATCATGGCTGATCATCCAACTCAGAACCCCGCCCCAGCCTTCCCTCCATACCCCCTGACCCCTGTAGCCACAAGGGCCATATCTAACTCCCTCTTAAACATAGCCAATGAACTGGCCTCAACAGTTTGCTGTGACAGAGAATTCCACAGATTCACCACTCTCTGTGTGAAGAAGTTTTTCCTAATCTCGGTCCTAAAAGGCTTCCCCTCTATCCTCAAACTGTGACCCCTCGTTCTGGAGGTCATGGGGAGAATGTACAAACTCCTTACAGCTGCAGATGAGAGATGAGAGATTCTATAGGTGCTGGAAATCCAGACGCAATGCTAAAGGAACTCAGCAAGTCAGGCAGCATCTATGGAAATGAATAAATACATGAGATTCGGCAATGGTGGAAATCCAGAGCAACACACACAAAATGCTGGAGGAACTCAGCAGGTCAGGCAGCATCTATGAAAAAGAGTAAACATTTGATGTTTCAAGCCAAAACCTTTCGTTAGGTCTTGGTGAGTGGACGTGGAGAGAATATGTTTATATTTTGAACAAGGGGGCACCATTTAATGATATGCTGTTGTCCACTTAGTTCAGGGCTTTTTTCCTTTTGGAAGCTTGTGAGTCTCTCATTCTCAATAGAAGTCACTGAACAGAAGTTAATGAATACATGAGCATCCGACTGGGGAAGGATCACTGTGGTAGTTATGAACGCAAAGCTGATGTTACAATCAGGTCAACCATAGTGTCCTAGAGCATTACAGCAGAGAAACAGGCCTTTGGGCTCATCTAGTCCATTTGAACTATTATTCTGCTGTGTCTGATTGCCCTGCACCCAGACCTTGATTCAATTAAATAGCAGAACAGACTTGAGTGCCGGTTGGACAACTGCTGCTTCAAATTAATGTATTCGTGTACTGACAGTTTATAATAAAAATAAAAAATACTGGAAATATGCAAAATGGTCAGGCAATGTCTGCAGAAAAAGGAACGGATTAAACACTTCAGGTTGAAGACTTGGAGCATCTGCACTGTTGGTCTTTCCACAGATGCTGGCTGACCTGGTGACTATATCGTTTGGTATTTTCAACACCCACAGAAGTTTGCTTTTTGATGTTTGGGATTTTTGTCAGTCTCCTGGAGCTGTGAGACTTCACTTTAGTACTTTTAGCCCTGGTAATGTATCTCTCTGTGCAGTTTCTGAATCTGGCATCTGCTGCATGTTGCTTTTATACCTATGGGGCGCCATCTAGTTACCGATGTTGGTAACAGCAGCAACGACTGCACTGCATGGCGAGAGGTTGTTTTTCACACTGGCAGAAGACGAAGAGTAACATTTACCTGAAACATTTCTCTCATCCGTTTATGAGCTCAGCTTGGTGGTACAGGCCACAATTTGCAGATTTTCCAAACATAAAGAAATTGTTAGCAGTGAGAACTATCAACAAATAGTGCTAGATTGCGCAGAATGTAAACAGCATGGTATAGGCGGCAGGGATGTAGCAGTTACACCTGATATCATCCTATCCCCATCAAAGTTGCTGGTGAACGCAGCAGGCCAGGCAGCATCTCTAGGAAGAGGTACAGTTGACATTTCAGGCCGAGACCCTTCGTCAGGACTAACTGAAGGAAGAGTTAGTAAGAGATTTGAAAGTGGGAGGGGGAAGGGGGAGAACCAAAATGATAGGAGACAGTAGCGGGGAGGGATGGAGCCAAGAGCTGGACAGGTGATTGGCAAAGGGGATATGAGAGGATCATGGGACAGGAGGCCCAGAGAGAAGGAAGAGGGGGAGGGGGGTAAAAAAGCCCAGAGGTTGGGCAAGGGGTATAGTGAGAGGGACAGAGGGAGAAAAAGGAGAGAGAGAAAAAGAATGTGTGTATATAAATAAATAACAGATGGGATACTAGGGGGAGGTGGGGCATTAGCGGAAGTTAGAGAAGTCAATGTTCATGCCATCAGGTTGGAGGCTACCCAGACGGAATATAAGGTGTTGTTCCTCCAACCTGAGTGTGGCTTCATCTCTACAGTAGAGGAGGCCGTGGATAGACATATCAGAATGGGAATGGGATGTGGAATTGAAATGTGTGGTCACTGGGAGATAAGTGCCGGGAGGGAGATTGGTGGGAAGGACGATTGGACAAGGGCGTCGCGTACGAAGCAATCCCTGCGGAAGGCAGGGGGGGGGGGAGGGAAGGCTGTGCTTAGTGGTGGAATCCCTTTGGAGGTGGCGAAAGTTGGTTATCCTTGTAAGCAGAACAAGTGCTACACATGCCCTTACACTTCCTCCTTCACCACCATTTAGGGCCCCAGACAGTCCTTCCAGGTGAGGCGACACTTCACCTGTGAGTCGGCTGGGGTGATATACTGCATCCGGTGCTCCTGATGCAGCCTTCTATATATTGGCGAGACCCGACGCAGGCTGGGAGACCATTTCACTGAACACCTACGCTATGTCCGCCAGAGAAAGCAGGATCTCCCAGTAGCCACATATTTTAATTTCACGTCTCATTCCCATTCTGATATGTCTATCCACGACCTCCTCTACTGTCAAGATGAAGCCACACTCAGGTTGGAGGAACAACACCTTATATTCCATCTGGGTAGCCTCCAACCTGATGGCAAGAACATTGACTTCTCAAACTTCTGCTAATGCCCCACCTCCCCCTCGTACCCCATCTGTTATTTATTTATATACAAACATTCTTTTTCTCTCTCTCCTTTTTCTCCCTCTGTCCCTCTGACTATACTTCTTGCCCATCCTCTGGGTTCCCCCCTCCCCCTTTCCTTCTCCCTGGGCCTCCTGTCCCATGATCCTCTCATATCCCCTTTGCCAATCACCTGCCCAGCTCTTGGCTCCATCCCTCCCCCTCCTGTCTTCTCCTATCATTTCAGATCTCCCCCTTCCCCTCCCTCTTTTAAATCTCTTACCATCTCTTCTTTCAGTTAGTTGTGACGAAGGGTCTCGGCCCGAAACGTCGACTGTACCTCTTCCTAGAGATGCTGCCTGGCCTGCTGCGTTCACCAGCATTTTTTATGTGCGTTGCTTGAAATTCTAGCATCTGCAGATTTCCTCGTGTTTGCATCATCCTGTCCCAATCACGGGGCAATTTGCAATGTTCAATTAACCGACCAACCAGTACGTCTTTGACTGTGGGAGGAAACTGGATCACCCGGAGGAAACCCATGTGGCCGCGGGGAGAATGTACAAAACTCTTACAGGCAGCAACAGGAATTGAACCTATGTCACTGGGGCTGTAAAATGTTGTGCTAACCATTATGATACTATACCATCATGGTTGCATTTACTACATAAATATCTTTCTGAAGCCCCTTGTTTGCAGAGGTGAATATTCCATAGTTGTGTTGTTGTTTTGGTGGAATCTAATGTAGGTCAGCAGAAAGTTGAAAGAGAAGTTGCAGATTAGAATATCAGCATCAAAGTTTGGATAATGTCAGTTAATGGAAGTATGTGTTAATGTTAGTAACCAGAAGAAGCACAATATCAGGGAGTGGAAATTCTGTAACTCATGACTCTGACTCTGACTCCGTTTCCATAAGACCATACAGTGCCTATAAAAAGTATTCAGCCCCCCCCCCAGAAGTTTTGATCTTTTATTGTTTTACAACATTGAATCACTGTGGATTTAATTTAGCTTTTTTGACACTAATCTTTCTATGTCCTTCTGTAGCCTCCCTGCTTCCTCAACAGTGCCTGCATCTCCGCCTCTCTTTGTATAGTCCACAAACATGGCCACAAAGCCCTCAATTCTGTCATCCAAATCATGAGCATATAACATAAAATGAAGCAGTCACAGCACTGACCCCTGTGGAATATCACTAGTGTTCACCCCTAGGCTACAGAGGGTAATAGACTGAGCCAAGTTCATCAGGGGCATAACACCTTTCACCATTGAGGACAAGTTCAAGTTCATCAGGGGCATAACACCTTTCACCATTGAGGACAAGTTCAAGTTCATCAGGGGCATAACACCTTTCACCATTGAGGACAAGTTCAAGTTCATCAGGGGCATAACACCTTTCACCATTGAGGACAAGTTCAAGTTCATCAGGGGCATAACACCTTTCACCATTGAGGACAAGTTCAAGTTCATCAGGGGCATAACACCTTTCACCATTGAGGACAAGTTCAAGTTCATCAGGGGCATAACACCTTTCACCATTGAGGACAAGTTCAAGTTCATCAGGGGCATAACACCTTTCACCATTGAGGACAAGTTCAAGTTCATCAGGGGCATAACACCTTTCACCATTGAGGACAAGTTCAAGAGGCGGTACCTCAAAATGCAGCATCCATCATTTAAGACCCTCTCCATCCTTCACATGCCCTCTTCCCATTGCTGCCATCGTGAAGCGGGTACAGAAGCCTGAACAGCTTTTCCCCCTCTGCCATCGCATTTTTAAATCCATTACCTCGTTATTCCCTTTCCTTTGTGTTATTAATTTATTTATCTATCTGGCTGATGGCTATATTTATTTATTATTTCTTTGCAATGTATGGCTGCCATGGAACAACAAATTTCACTTCATAGGTCTGTGATAATAAACCAAATTCTGATTTTAGGCCCTTGCACGTGTAGAACATCTTTCCCGTTTTATTCCTTCTTCCTCTCAAGTGTGAGAGCTGATGATTTGGAGCCCTCTCTCTCCAAGTTATGTTGTTTTTCACTGCTTCACAGGGTACCCTCATTTTCCAGACGACCGGTAGAATCTGCTTTAGCCGTGAGATTCATGTGGAAATATGGAGGTGCAAAGCAAGTTTTGAAGTCTGCTGTCTGTGTTTCAGTGGCAAGTTCCAAGGTGGTCCCTCTATTTTGAAAATCAATATCAACTTCAAGCAGAAATCATTATACTCAATAATAGTTGGTATCAGATGCAGAATTATACTCTGCATACTGTGCAAAATGATTGCCATTACTTCAGTCTGATTAATCACACACCTGGATTTCCAGCAGCTGCAGATTTTCTCTTGTTTGTAATCACACACTGTCACCCTTACTTCTAGGCCTTTCCAATTCAGCCCTTATGTATCATGTCGGGCACTGGATACAAAACATAAGGAAGAACAGGAATTAATGGTCTAAGGAAAATTCTAAACAACATTCAATATTTCATATATTTATTTATGGTAATTTAAACTTTTCAAATAGCAAAATGGTTTAATATTTTTAATTGTTCAGTTGATTAGGTAACCTTCCCACTCCAACATAATACAAAGTGATTGTTAGACCGAAGCTAGTGTTGAGTTCCATGGATGATCAATGAGCAAAAGTAGCCACATTGTGAAGGCTGAGGGGCTCTCTGTAAGAGCTGTTATTGCACGCTTATATCATCTTCATCGTATCGTATGACAGCGATCATGGTCTTACCATGACGATGATTGTACTTGGCAAGTATTTCTACAGAAGTGATTTGATATTGCCTTCTTCTGGGCAGTGTCTTTACAAAACAGGTGACCCCAGCCATTATCAATACTCCTCAGAGATTGTTTACCTGACATCAGTGGCTTCATAACCAGGACTTGTGATATGCACCAAATACTCATACTATCATCCAACACCTGCTGCCATGGCTTCACATGACCCTGATCTTGGGGGAGGTGCGGGGGGTGGGGGTTAATCCGGTGCTACATCTTGCCCAAGGGTGACCCTCAGGCTAGTGGAGTGAAGGAGAACCTTACACCTCCTTTGGTAGAGACGTGTCTCCACCACATCACCCCAGCAGGCTTACATCCATTCAGTAAATTTGATTTTGTTGTTAAATTCATCATTACTCCCATGGCTAAAATAAACCTGAAGAGTTTCAATACATAACCGCCAACCTTGTTTCCATGATCTAATTCAGTCCATGAGCTTCCTTTCAAACTGTTTGGTGTGCCTTGCTGAAATTTAACCTCTCTGGATGTTTAGGCTAAGATGTCAGAAGATACAGAGGTTTCCAAAGAAACAACAACAGACCTACATGAGGCATTGGATGAATTTCCCAGCAGCGCAATCAACATTGAGGAACAGGAAAAGACAATGCACCTTCTGGAAAGACTAAGAACGTTGGAGGTAAGCAACAACTACAAATTGTATCCAACCAGAAGTGAAATTCACATGCCCTCACACACTGGGAGGTCATCGCTGGCCTATGCTCCACCAGGAGCTAAGAGTCACACACTGTTCCAACCTGAAAAGATATCAACATTTTTTCTTTACAGCATCTAAATTGAGAAATTCCCTGTCCATCAACACTCTGAAATTACCATCACCCGATGAAATTCCCTGTCCAACAACACTCTGAGGTTACAATCAGCAGATGAACAGCAGCATTTTAGTCAGGGAGACCTGATAAATGCTGGCATTTTTCACTCACAGTCAACAAAGCCCATATTTTGTAAATTAATAATGGTCTGATAATGCTTCTGAAGATGGCCACTTTTATGATGCTGCTCGAGCGAACTCTTGTAGTACTGACCTAAGACTTACATGATTGCTGTACACTAATGATGCAAATTATAGAGCTAAATACAAATGTTAATGTATAATGTAGACCAAATTTTCTTTGTAATATTAGAAAACCTTAATATTCGTTCTGTCCTGGAGTTAAATAGGGATAGTTTAAGATATTTTCAGAGTGAATTTGGGGGATATTGTAGCCAGATCGCATCAGAAACTCAATAAGGCAAAAGAGAATTTTTGATTTGTGATCATTAGCCATTGATTGGCAATAAAGCTCCATGAATGGTGAGTTCCTAAAAAATTCTTCTGGATATTTTTACTGCAGTTGAATAAAATTGATTCTCATGCATCTCAGCTGCTTTCAGTAATGTTAAGGTGTATAATATTTAAGGTGCATTATTTTCAACAAATGGCAAACAACCTTAACATCAAGACTAAAATGGCAGTAATATAGGTCTGGATACAAAGTTGCAAAGTGTGTACGAGAGTCATAATGTTCAATTCTTTGCAATTGCCAATAAGAATTAAACTGACATTTCCAGGCCACCTTCCAAAGTGTGGTCTGTTTTGGCTGTTTTGTGAAGTTACATATGACAAAACTGAACTGACAAGTATCTTGTGTGTTGATGTTTGCATGTGAAAAGAGTTGAACTGTGACATCTGTATTGACGTTTATGGGTGAAAACATTTGGCACAGACTCAGTGACAAATTCTTTCTGGCACAGTTCCAGTTTGTACTCGCGTGTTCATAATTTTAATTCTTTTCTCAAGTTATTTTATACAATTGTAATGAACAAAGAATGATAGTTATAAATAATTCTTAAATCCTTTGCTATTAATGTACAACAGATGACGGGAACTGCATTTAACCAATTTCCCCTGGGATTAATAAAGTATAACTATGATTATGACTATGACTATTTGCTGTTGTAAGCTTCTAAACCAAGGGTTCCCAACCTGGGGCCTATGACCCCTTGCATAATGGTATTGGTCCATGGCTTAAAAAAGTTTGGGAACCCCTATTCTAAATTATTCTTCTCATCACTCTCTGAGTAAATAAGTGTTATCCGATTATCTTATTTGATTTATTGATAATGTATCGATGGACTTTTTTGCACTTATTCGTGAATGGAAGTGCTATCATTGTCTAATCTAGCACAACTTTTTACCAGCCATCTCAAGATCAGCTCATACTTTCTTTTCAATGTAAGAAGGCTTCAAATTGTTTGTGCTACGTTGAAAAGGATAACAAAAGGAGCATTTCTGGTCTCATCTTGGTAAATTATTTTTGTGTTTTGTCCAGAGGGAGTACTTCCTTTTCAAAATGTGGTGACCATTGAAATTTCAGTGTGACTCAATTGAGATTCAGTATAACTTCAGCATAACCTCTATAGGAAATGTCGTCTGCTCCATAGTTTTGTTTACAAGATGTTTTCACATATTCTCTTTTCGTAGAAGTATTTGTTCTCATACCTGCTGAAGAAGTACATACAAAAGATATAACTGTTTTGTTATCAGAAATAGATTAAGAAAAAATAGTAATTGTGTATTATCACATTGAGAATGAATCGATTTGGTCGCTGTTATTTCCTTCCCTAGAGTTACTATTTTTTTGTTCTGGTTATATTTTTTCTTCAATACCTTTAACATGATGGTTAAAATCCACAAACGCGTCTTCATCTGAAGCATGCTTTTGAAGCCAATTGGACATAATTGAGAAAATGCAGCTGCACTGTGAGTGCTGGTTTCTGCCAGTTCCTTTAGCTTACGCTCTTTCAGAAAAGGTTTGGCATAATTTGAGAAAATACTTTTACCTTAGTTTCAGATAAAATATGTTAAAGATAGAAATATAGTTTAAAACGTATAATGAATGAGGAATGAAATTGGAAATAAAATCATTCAGAAAATGATCCTAATGGGAGAAAATGAGGTTTCTAAGATAGAGGACAAAATACACAAATTTTTATCAGAATATTTCATCTGCAACTAGACCTTTGATTCTCCATCAGGAAACCACAGTCAGTGATAGCACTCTTCCTCTCTGATAGTCAATACCGCCCCACTGCTCGACTCTACACTCGTGAATTTGTGGCTGGGCACAGTGCAAGTGCCATCTTCAAATTCACTGATGATACCACTGTCAAGTAAATCTCAGATAGTGATGTGGAGACATATAAGAGTGAACCTCAGGCTGTGGACCTCAGGAAGGGGAAGTTGAGAGAACCCACACCTGCCTCATTAAGGTGGAAAGGGTGAGCAGCTTCAAGTTCCTGGGAATCAACATCATTCGGATCTATTTTGGAGCCAACTTACAAACGTAATCTCAATGAAGGCATGTTACTTCATTAGAGTTTAAGGAGATTTGATATGTCACCAAATACTCTTGCAAATTTCCATAGATGCATGGTGGAGCACATTCTGACTGGCTGCATCATAGCCTGGTATGAAGGCTCCAAAGCGAGGGATTGCAAGAGGTTACAATGGCCAGCTTCATCCCTCACCACCGTTGAAGACATCTTCAAGAGGCAGTGCATCAAAAGGCAGCATTCATCCGTCGCTAGCGACCCTTACAATCTGGAATGTGCCCTCTTCTCATTACTACCATTGAGGAGGAGGTATAGGAGCCTGAAGACACACTCAACCAATCAGAAGCAGCTTCATCCCCTTTGCGATCAGATTTTTGAGCAGTCGGTGAAACCATAAACACAACCCCATTATTCCTTTTCTTTGTACTATTCATTTATTTTGAAACTTGCAGTATTTTTATATTTTTGCACTGTACTGTTGCCCCAAAACATCAAATTTCATACCATGGAAATCAGTGATAATAAACCTGATTCTGATTAACCTAAAGTTATTCAAGCTAAAGTCATTTTAATCTTCCAGGCTCATTTATTGGTGGAAAAAGTTCTTCATATTTGATACATACATATAAAGTGACCCTGGGGAATTGTTATGAGTGTGCTGGTTGTCTTGAATGTACTTCCTTGCATAGATAAACAAAGTTTTTATGAGTAAAGGTGTAGGTAAGATATTTTGGTTCAATGTTTAATTAAGCAAGAGACTTTTCTATGATTTTTAATGCTGTAAATTTCAGCATAGAGGTTACACAGACTTCTAAATTGTTATGATTTGCAAGTTCTGAATTTTCTCTGCGAAATTTGGTTGGAAATGTGCCAGGTGCTGTAGTATTGACATTGTTTCATGAAAATAGAGGCAACAGAAAGCAATTTAGCTCTTTGAGATTGTCCTAGTATGTAAGAATGTAAGAGAAGAGATGGGGGCAAGAGCAGGTTATCCAGTCCTTTGAGTCTGCTTTGCCATTCATTAGAATCTTCCATCCTCGGTATCATTCTCCGACACTGTTTCCTTAACGCCCAGGAAGCTACCATTCTTTGTTTTGAATCAATATAAGAACTGAGCTGCAAACATCAAGGGATGGGAATTCCGGTGGATCACCTCATGTGAGTCAAGAAAAGATTGTGTTTCTCTTGTTTGTAATTGATCTAATACCTGGCACCATTTACCCTTTTGTCTTTACACAAAGTGGGGGGGAGGGGGAATGTTGACTCAGACCATGAGAGGCCTGTGTCGGGCATTTTCATGCCTTACAAGGCGCAGATTGGAAGTCTGTGTGGGGCGCCACTCCTTGCACAGGCTAGAGCAATGTGTGATTAAGTGCCTTGCTCAAGGACACACAACACGCTGCCACAGCTGAGGCTTGAACTAGCGACCTTCAGATCACTAGACAAATGCCTTAACCACTTGGCCACGTGCCAGGACAAAAATATCTCCATTTTGAAATTGAAATTAATGTATGATTTGACATCAAATTGGCAGATGCCCTCCAGATTTCCAACACTCGTGTGTGCAACTCTTTGTAACTCATTACCGTCCTGGGCTCAAAGCAACACTTCCAGGTGGTGCGACACTTCCCTCGTGAGTCTACTGGGGTCATCTACTGTGTCCGGGGCTCCCAGTGTGGCCTCCTCTATATCAGTGGGACCCAACGTAGACTGAGAGACCGCTTTGCCGAGCATCTACGCTCCGTCCGCCAGTAAAACCAACTTAACCAATTTCCCCCGGGATCAATAAAGTATGAGTATGACTATGAACGCAGGATCTCCCAGTGGCCACCTATTTTAATTCCACTGACATGTCAGTCCATGGTCTCCTCTACTGTCGCGATTAGATCACACTCAGGTTGGAGGAGTAATACTTCATATTCCATCTGGGTAGCCTTCAACCTGATAGTATGAACATCGATTTCTCGAACTTCTGGAAATGGCACTTCCTCTCCTTCACCATTCCCCATACTCCATTCCCATTTCCCTTTCTCATCTTATCTCCTTACCTGCCCATCACCTCCCTCTGGTGCTCCTCCCCTTTTCACTTCTTCATTGGTCTTCTGTCCCCTCCTATCAGATTCTCCTTTCTTCAGCCCTTTATCTCTTTCACCAATCAAATTGCTTTCTCTTTACTTCACCTCTCGCCCTCTCCCAGTTTCATCTATCACCTGGTATTCCTTCCTCTCCTCCCCCCACCTTCTTACTCTGACTTCTCATCTTTTTTTCTCCAGTCCCAATGAAGGGTCTTGGCCCAGAATGTAGATTGTTTACCTTTTTTCATAGATGCTGCTTGGCCAGTATTTTTTTGTGTGTTTCTCGGATTTCCAGCATCTGCAGATTTCCTCTGGTTTGCGATTTAACTACACTTACCTATTGAAATGTTCCCTCAACCAATGACCACACTTTAAGGATTCTTTATCTTGTTATTTCACACTTGTTATTCATTGCTGTTTATTATATTTGTATTCACAGTTCATTGTCTCGTGCTGGTGCTCTTTCAATTATTCTATTGTAGTTAGTTTCTATAGATTTGTTGAGTATGCCTGAAGGAAAAGGAATCCCTGGGTTGTGTGTGGTGATGTGTCTGTACTCTGATATTAAATTTAACTTTGACTGTGAACTTTTGACCTTTGATCCCGTTGTTGAGATTGTACAATAGATAAAACAAAAGGGTTGCCATCCTTGGTGATTTGTTGTGTTTGCTTCTCTGTAACTACTGATGAGACCCGAAGCCAGGAGATAGTGCAGGTTATCACAGATAAACCGGTGGACGTGTTTTATGTTGAAGAAAAAATGTAGCAACTCATTTATCGAACGCCAAAAACTGAATACAAAGCGTGGTAAAAGTCCTTTATGCAATTAGCTCAGCACATCAGATCTTTAAAGTGAACCCCAACTCAATGTTGGTGGTTGTGATACCTGTACATTTCCACCAGTTACATTACCCAACACAAGCCCCTCCAGAATTCACTAAATCTGGCATTGTCAGCCTGTCTGGAACTCAGAGGAGCCCCCCCAGCTCAGGTCTTATGTTCCATGGGTAGAGGAACTGCAGGTGCTTCTGGCATGTCCTGAGTGTGTTGAGACACTCATGGGCATGTCGTGATGGCTTGGGCATGTTGGTGGAACCCTCCAAAATTAAGGCGATCTTTTGAAACACATTCAAGTTTACCCATCTTATCTCTGATAGAAGTCTTTTCTCTTCATTCCAAAATGCAGAACAGGCTATCATAAGGGAGTCTAAGGGGATGTTAGTGTACACCATGGTCTTGCGAGACCATAGATCTGCGCCTGGAAAGTCTTCACTCTCCAGGGTGCAGGCCTGGGCAAGGTTGTATGGAAGACAGGCCATTGCCCATGCTGCAAGTCTCCCCTCTCCACGACACCGATGTTGTCCAAGGGAAGGGCATTAGGACCCCTACAGCTTGCACCAGTGTCGTCGCAGAGCAATATGTGGTTAAGTGCCTTGCTCAAGGACACAACACGTTCCCTCGGCTGGGGCTCGAACTCACGACCTTCAGGTCGCTAGTCCAATGCCTTAACCACTTGGCCAAATGCCCACACATCATGGTGGACAAAAACAAACAAGGTGGAAGTAGGTTAACAGGAACCCAAGAGTGCTGTACGACATAATGGAAGGTAGGAATAGCTGAAAAGGAAATGAGCTTACTGAGGGCGTTAGAAAGCTGTTCAGAGGCCAGTCAGGCAGTCGTGGCGTCAGGGATAAAATCACTTGGCACTCATAATGGCTGCCAACTCAGCCACAGACAACTGCAGGTCCTCTTTTGGAGCTGTTCTGAGCCCCAGCAGGGTACGTGGGAGATGATCATGCCAAAACTCATTGGTCAGGGGAGCCCTCAGAGCAGCCTTTAAGGAGCGGTGAAACCACTCGCATAGGCAATTGGACTGCTGGTGATGCGCCATTTTGTGATGTAGTCTAACGCTGAGGTTCTAGGCCATTGCAACCCAGAGGTTGGGGAGCGCGGTCAGAGGAAATATCGGATGAGGTGCCAAACCAAGTAACCCAGGTGCTGATGAATGCCTGAGCCATGTCTGTGACCATCGGCAATGCTAGAGGGATGACCTCTGGCCACCTATTAGTACAGTCCGTTACGGTAAGGAGGCGCATGAAACCGCAGGGGTGGGGTGGGTGGCGGGAGAGGGCCAACCAGGTCCACATTGACATGGTCAAATCATCACTCAGGGATCTCAAAAAGTGCCAATGGCATCTGAATATGATGATTGATTTTTGCCCAGTGGCACTCCTCACTAATGTTCCCTCTAATTTTTAGTCATCAGTGTGTGCAAAAATCTTATGTTGTGCAATTTTTTTCCTGTGACAAAAGTATGTGCGCACTGAATACACACATGGCACAGTTTATGTAGATTTACAAAATATTTGACATAAAACTGCACAGAATAACAACAAAATAACACACACATTTAAGTCACTCAGTTATTATTTCTCTCTCCCGTCTTTGGCACTTACCCATTCTTTGTAAACTCTATCTAGACTAATAGAACTTCCATCTAAATGATAGCTTTTGATTCTCATTAACATATCCAAATGACATTCACCTAAATGGTTTCTCAGCCTGTTTTAGAGTTGATTCATTAGGCTAAAACCTCGCTCACAGTCCGCACTAGACGCAATGTCCATCAACTGTGCAAGCTCGCAAAACTGTTCATTTTGAAGTACAAATGCCACCATTTGAGCAAAGTTTGAAATCAGTTTGGATTTAATTTTTTCTTGCACAGAAAATTTGAAATCATTAAACTGTGTAACTATTACAGTATTTTCAGCTAGAAAATCATGATATTTTAGACATAAGGCATTAACTTGTTCATCGCCAAATGTGGTCACAATCTGCAATTTTGGAGAAATCAAAAGCTGACTATTCCTGTACCTCATCTTCAGAAACCTTTCTTCTAAATGAACACAAAGACCATTTAGAAAAGTCAACAGCAAGCTTGTATCTACTGTGACGTTTTCTTCACGTTGTTGGCTTAGCAAAACTTCAACGTTGTCGCTCCACGAAACATTGTCTCCCAGGTGCTGCTTTCTTATCTTGTTAATTTTGCCTCGCGCAAAATGAAGTGAATCAATTGGTGTCAGGCCACTGTGATGCAGCTGTACAAACCGGAACAGGAAGGGGGAGGTGACGTAAATTAGTGACGTGCATTGTGGTATTTGAAAAACCAACTAACTAGTTAACAGAAACATTTAGCTAAAAGATTATTTGCAATAAGTATAACTATTAGTTACTACATTATTTTAGGTAACTAACCTTTTGTGCGCACATAAATTTCCTTTGTGCGCTGGTTGAAAAACCAGTGCGCGCACACACGCACACAGCTTAGAGGGAACATAGCTCCCCACAGGCTGTAGTCCAATCATGTACATTCTTTTTAAGGCCATGCCACACAATTTTAGTGCAGCCTGTTTCTGTGAGGCCTTTTGGCCCGGAAGTGAAAAGCCACGTATGGAGTCGGAAACAGTCTGCTTCCAGTTTGCAGGCACCTTGGGGTGAGAGTGACTGGTTGAAGCATTGCGCAGGAGAAGGAACCCCAGCTTCCTCAAACTTAATGGAAGTCAACTGCAGGCCTGTGACTGCTTTTCAGTAAGCCTCGACCTTTGGCTCAGTAGCTTGGTTGTCTGCCTGCCGGCATACGCAACCCCAATGTGTACGGTCTCAACAACTGGCCGTAAGGGGCAATCAGCACAGCATTATATTTCCCTTTGATATGTTGTACATCTGTTGTCAACTCTGATATGTAGGCCAGTTGGCGCTGCTGCCGTGCAGACCAAGGGTCTACGATTTTGGCCATCGCATGCACGAGGGGTTCATGGTCAATGAGCACTGTGAAATGGCAACACACTAGAAGAAAACGAAAATGGCAGTCATCCAGATAGAGACTGAGAAGCTCGTGGTCAAATGTGTTCTTCTTCCTTTTGGGAAGACGGAGCTGCTGGCCGAAGAAGGTGAGCGTCTGCCACACCCCTCCAACCAGCTGTTCATGCACAGCACCCACAGAGTCTGGAGCATCAGTAGTAATGGCTATGAGTATGTTGGTGAGTGGGTACACGAGTAGGGTTGCGTTAAGAATCATCAAATGCCTTGATCGTGTCCTCTGGCCAGTCGAGCACCCAATTAGAGGTATTGCCTTTAAGTGCACTATACAGGAGAAGCACAAGTTCAGCAGCTCGTGGAATGAAACAGTGATAGAAATTCCCCATGTCTAAAAACTCCAGTTGCCTTTTTGTAGTGTGGGGCAGTGGGAAATCCAAAATAGCAACTACTTTTAATGGGATGGGTTTCGCACTTTCTGTGGTGATGCAATGGCTGAGAAAGTCAATGGTTTACAACCCAAATTGGCATTTAACAGGCTCAATAATCAACCTGTATTGGCTTAAATGTTCGAAATGTGTGCAGCGATGAGATACATGTGCAGATTTGGATGCACTAGCGATAAGTATGTCAACCAGATAAACAAAATAAAATCTAAGTCTTTTAATATAGAGTCCATCAGCTGTTTGAAAGTCTGTGCTGCATTTTTCAGGCCAGACGGAAGGCACAGAGACTCAAAGATGTCTAATGGGGTGATCACAGCCAGTTTGGGAATGTCCACTGAGCACATAGGCACATGATGGTGGCCCCAAACTAGATTGACTTTGGGAAAAAATTAACATTCCAGCTAAATGTTCCAAAAAGTCTTGGATGTGTGGGACAGTGTGACAGTTGGGTTGGTGGCCTCATTAGGGAATTTGTAATCGCCATACGGGTGGCAACCACCATTGGACATGGGCACCATATGGAGGGCAATTGCAACTCTTTCCATGTTGGCAACTTGGCCTTCCTGGTTCCCAGCTTTTCTGGGTCCAGTCTGTGTGCATGGGCATGGTCTGGTGGGCCAATTGTGGGAATGTAGTGCACGTCCCCGCCCCCCCCCCCCCCCCAGGTTTTATGACTGCAGTGGAGAATATGGGCTTGGTGAGGTTTGGGAATTCATCCAGCTGTGGAGTAAACTCATACGTGATGGTACATGTACAACGGGTGATGCACGTGCAGTTCAACTCTTTGAATGATTATGCAGGAAGTTTGAAGTTAATAACTCATCTTCTACGCTAGGCCACGAACTTATCAATCACTCCTCATATGTTGATAGGACACTTAAAGCTGCTGAGCAGGTTGACAGAAGGTGTACAGTGTGTTGGTCTTCATCAACCATGGGATTGAGTTCAAGAGCTGTGAGCTAATGTTACAGCTATATAAGACCTTGGTCAGGCCCCACTTGGAGTACTGTGCTCTGTTCTGGTCACCTCACTAGTCATAGTCATAGTCATATTTTATTGATCCTGGGGAAGTTGGTTTTTGTTACAGTTGCACCATAAATAATAAATAGTAATAAAACCATAAATAGTTAAATAGTAATATGTAAATTATGCCAGTAAATTATGAAATAAGTCCAGGACCAGCCTATTGGCTCAGGGTGTCTGACCCTCCAAGGGAGAAGTTGTAAAGTTTGATGGCCACAGGCGGGAATGACTTCCTATGACGCTCTGTGCTGCATCTCGGTGGAATGGCTGAATATACTCCTGTGCCCACCCAGTGCATTATGTAGTGGATGGGAGACATTGTCCAACATGGCATGCAACTTGGACAGCATCCTCTTTTCAGACACCAGAGAGTCCAGTTCCATCCCCAGGAAGTATGTGGATGCTATAGAGAGAGTGCAGAGGAGGTTTACAGGGATGTTGCCTGGACTGGAGAGCATGCCTTATGAGAATAGGTTGAGTGTACTTGGCCTTTTCTCCTTGGAGCGGCAAAGGATGAGAGGTGACCTGATAGAGGTGCATAAGACGATGAGAGGCATCGTGTGGATAGTCAGAGGCTTTTTCCCAGGGCTGAAATGGCTAACACGAGAGGGCACAGTTTTAAGGTACTTGGAAGAAGGTACCGAGGAGATGTCAGGGGTGAGTTTTTCACACACAGAGTGGTGGGTGTGTGGAATGGGCTGCCGGCGGCGGTGGAAACAGATATAATAGGGTCTTTTAAGAGATTCTTAGGTAGGTACATAGAGCTTAGAAAAATAGAGGGCTATGTGCTAGGGAAATTCTAGGCAGTTTCTAGAGTAGGTTACATGGTCGGCACAACATTGTGGGCCAAAGGGCCTGTAATGTGCTGCAGGTTCTATGTTATATCCACTCTATCTAGACCTTTCAATATTCAATAGGTTTCAATGAAATCCCCCACTTATTCGTCTAAACTCCAGTGAGTGCAGGCCCAGAGCCATCAAACTTTTCTCATATGTTAACCCTTTTATTTCTGGCATCATTCTCATGAACCTTCTCTGAACCCTGTCCATTGTCAGCACATCTTTTCTTAGATAAGGTGACCAAAACTGCTCACAATACTGCAATTGCAGTCTGACCAATGCATCATATCCTTGCATTTATATTCTAGTCCTCTCAAAGTGAATGCTAACATTGCATTTGCCTTCCTTACCACCAACTCAACCTGCAATTTACCCTTTAGGAAATTCTGCACAAAGACTGCCAAGTCCCTCAAATTGCACCTCTGATTTTTGAGTTTTCTCCCCATTTATAAAATAGACTACACTTTTATTCCTTCTGCCAAAGTGCATGGTCATACCCTTCCCCACACTGTTCCCATCTGCCACTTCTTTGCCCAATCTTCTAATCTGTACAAGTTCTTCCCCAGACACCTTGCTTCCTCGACACTACCTGATGAAGGATTTTGGCCCGAAATGTCGACTGTTTACTCATTTCCATAGATGCTGCTTGACTTGCTGAGTTCCTCCAGCATTTTGTGTGTGTTGCTCTGGATTTCCAGCATCTGCTGAATCTCGTGTTTGTAAATTAAGATAATTTGTTTCTAAAGGAAATGGAAAAATCTGCAAATCTATGGAAACCAGTTCAACTATTAGGAAACAACACACATCAAAGTTGCTGGTGAACACAGCAGGCCAGGCAGCATCTCTAGGAAGATGTACAGTCAACATTTCAGGCTGAGACCCTTCGTCAGGACTAACTGAAAGAAGAGCTAGTAAGAGATTTGAAAGTGGGAGGGAGAGGGGGAGATCCAAAATGATAGGAGAAGACAGGAGGGGGAGGGATGGAGCCAAGAGCTGGACAGGTGATTGGCAAAGGGGATATGAGAGGATCATGGACAGGAGGCCCAGGGAGGTGATATTATCAAACAATCACTAGCCATTTTATTGTGATTTCGGATTTGTTATAGACTTTTTGGAAAAGATGTCTTGTATACTCTGGTGATTCCGATTAGTATAAAGTGTCATGATTTTGATTGTAATTTTACTGCTAATTTTCTTGCATTGGCTGCTCGGCTGCTTATATTCCTATGCAAAGAAACCGCATTATTGTGGTGATCAGTTATTGACTAATTTGCATTTTCAGCATCAAGGTCAGACTGTGCAAAGAAGCCCGTCATTTTGCACTGCGCAGTCATGCATATCATTCAATAATTATTTAATTGACACTCTCATTACCATGATTTTTTAAAAGTTATTGAATGAACATTAAGTAAAAATGTTCAATGGTCTATTGATGATAAGCTTGAAAAATGGTAATTTTTGAAAAGAAAAGTCCAAGGTAACATTCTTTTGAAATGAAATAAGAAACCCTTGCTACCCTGCCAATAAACTGTAGTTGTGATCTGTGCCTGGAGGATTACTCTCAACTACTTCAGTGTCTAAAGGGCAGAAATATCTGGCACATTTCCCCTCCTCCAGCAGAAGGACATCAGAAGGTGTACTGTATGGGTGAGTTCAACAACATTAGATTGCTCCCAAAATTAATTCAAATTAGCTTCTACTGTATATAAAATCTAGTCTTGACTTTGTTATTGACTACGTTACATATTTATAACCAAGATTTTAGATTCATTTATGAATAATTAATTTTGTCATCCTTTCAGAATGGGAACTTATATGTAAGAAGGAATTCTCAGGTGTAGAAATGTGGCGCTATATCTAACAGAATGTTTTGAAGTGACTTTGCCCAAAAGGGGAAAGAGGTCATATGCCAGTTGGTCAATTTTGACTCTTTAACTTGTTGCATGGGGGCCTACGTGAATGTGCTCAATTAAACAGGCTCTGCACGCTTAATTCTCAGAAAAGTGTTTAATTTGTCTGTTCCACCCAAACTGGAGCTAGCAAAAGAAGCCAGTTATTACAAACCACAGTAGATAAGGAATAATAAATGGCAATGAGTGAGGATGGGAGCGCAAATTGTATTGTTGAATAGAGGGAGAACTAAGAATGTTTCAGGGTGGAGAAGTTTGGATAGGTATATGGATGATAGGGCTACGGAGGGCTATGGTCCCAATGCAGGTCAATGGGAGAAGGCAGTTTAAATGGTTCGACATTGACTAGATGGGCCAAAGGGGCTATTTCTGTGCCTTACCTATATATGGCTAGAATTGAGGAGAGGATTTGTGCTTGAGTCAGGCTGTGTCTGAGAGAGGTTGTGGAAGTTATTTGGGAGCAAGACCAACTGGAAGAAACGTTTCCTCATCCTCTATCGAGGCCTGTCAATATTCGATAGGTTTCAATGAGCTCACCCCTCATTCCAGCAAGGTCAGGCCCAGAGCCATCCAATGCCTCTTGGTATTATGGTTGACCCAAGATGCATTATGAAGAATATTGTTTTGCTATCATTAATACTTCCAAATTCCATCTCTCTGATGTTGCCACTTTCTACCTGTCACCTCACCTGCTGCTATAAATTCTGTGTATGCCTTGGTAACCTCCTCTTTATTTATTTAGTCTAGCAAAGTCCTGGCACCATTCTAACACTAATGATCATCATCATTATGTAACGTGTCGTATGACATGTGCGATCATGGTCTTTCCATGTCCATAATGGTTCTTGGCAAATTTTTCTACAGAAATGGTTTGCCATTGCCTTCTTCTGGGCAGTGTCTTTACAAGACAGGTGACCCCAGCCACCGTCAATATTTATTAATAGTCCGCCTGGTATCAGTGGTCACATAACCAGGACTTGTACCAGCTGCTCATATGACCATCCACCACCTGCTCCCATAGCTTCACATGACCCTGATCAGGGAGCAAAGCTGGTGCTACACCTTGGCCAAGGGTGACCTGCAGGCTAGTGGAGTGAAGGAGCACCTTACACCGCCTTCGGTATAGACATATCTCCACCCCGCCACCCAAATTCTAACACCACTGACATTAGATATCACAACAAGCAAGTTTTCTTAATTAGGGATTGATACCTCCAAATGTACATAGTTGTCTAACTGCTTATTTGGCAATGAGATGAACATTTAAATGAAATTTGATACAAAACTACACTTACTAGAGGAAATCAATTGTGCCAATCTATTTCATTGAGCTATCAGAACAACTTCAAGATTCAAGAAAAAACTTTATTGTCATTCTAACCGTACATCAGCTCTGCAGGGCAGAATGAGACGGCGTTTCTCAGGAGCAGTGAAATCATAACATAACAAACGCAACACTAAATAATAAACATAACAATAAATAGTAAAACACAACAGCCACATGTCAGTTAAAATCAGATATAAGTGTCCAGTGCAAGTTAAAAGTGTCCAAAGCAGAGTCAGGTGGAGCAGCTATTTAACAGTCTGACTGTCTGTGGGAGGAAGCTGTTTGGAAGCCTTGTGGCTTTAGTTTTGATGCTCCTGTAATGTTTGCCTGATGGCAGAAGAACAAACAGTTCATGGAGAGGGTGTGAGGGGTCTTTAATGATGTACCGTGTCTTCTGGAGGCATCGACTCTGAAAGAGGTCTTGGACAGAAGGTAGGAAGACCCCAATAACCTTCTCTGCTCCCCTAACCGCCCTCTGCAAGGCTTTTTTGTCAACAGCACTGCAGCTGGAGTACCAGGTTGTGATGCAAAAGGTCAGCACACTCTCAACCACACCTCTGTAGAATGTAGTTAAGATGTTAGTGGGGAGTGATGCTTGTTTAAGCTTCCTCAGAAAGTGCAATCTCTGCTGGGCCCGTTTCACAATCCCAGTGGTGTTCCTGGACCAGGTGAGATTGTCCGAGATCTGCACCCCAAGGAACTTGATGTTTTCCACTCTGTTCACTGTGGAGCCGCTGATGCTGAGGGGAGTGTGCTCAGGCTGAGACCGTCTGAAATCGATGATCATCTCCTTGGTTTTGGTGACATTAAGCATCAAGTTGTTATCCCTGCACCAGCTCTCTAGGTGTTTGACCTCCTCTCTGTACATTGTTTCATCATTTTTGCTTGATTCAATATCAAAGCAATAGATAATCCCCTATTTCCTTTCTTTGTTCTTGCAGTTTACATTTAAAGCAGGCATAATTTGAAAAAGATGCAAATGTATCTAAAAGGGAAAGTGAAAAATTATTTGCACATAAGAACTTGCACCAGTGGAGGCTTCATCCCTCTCCCTCCTGTCTTCTCCTATCATTTCAGGTCTCTCCCTCCCCCTCCCACTTTCAAATCTCTTACTATCTCTTCTTTCTGTTAGTCCTGACGAAGGGTCTCGGCCCGAAACGTCGTCTGTACCTCTTCCTATAGATGCTGCCTGGCCTGCTGCATTCCACCAGCATTTTGTGTGTGTCGTTTGAGGTTTTATATATAGCTTTTGTCTGAGAATCACTTTCTTAGCTGGTAGTCACAGTCTAATGCTTTTCTACAACAGTGACTCTTCAATGCATGACACATCAGTTGTGCTGTAGACAAAAAATCATTGGTTAATTTGTATTCCTGTAGCACGTGTGTTCATTGAAGGATATTGGACTTCCAAGCAAATTAGAATGGTGTACAATTGATATGTAAATGATTCTGACTTGCTGAAATGCAATATAGAGCACAGATCCTCATAAAAGTTTTATCTTAGAAGAACCTTCCAGTAATTATTTCCCTCCCCCTTCCTCCTTCTATTCCCCACTCTGGCCTCTTACCTCTTCCCCCCTGCTTATCACCTCCACCTGGGTCTCCTCCTTTTTCCCTTTCTCTTATGGTCCTCTCTCCACTCCTATCAGATTCTTTCTTCTCCAGCCCTTTACCTTTCCCACTCACCTGGCTTTACCTATCACCTTCTAGATATCCTCCTTTCCCTCCATCCACATTTTTGTTCTAGCTTCATCCACCTTTCTTTCCAGTCCCGAAGAAGGGTTTCAACTTAGACTGTTGATACTGCCTGACCTGCTGAGTTCCTCCAGGATTTGTGTGTGTTGATTTGAATATCTCAGCAGTTGTGTGCAGAATGCTGACCCCTCATCACTGCTACAGGTTCCAGTCCTTCACTTGGGAGTAAGTACAGAGGAGACGTCAGGGGTAAGTTTGTTTCTCAGAGAGTGGTAAGTGCGTGGAATGGGCTGCCGACAACGGTGGTGGAGGTGGATACGATAGGGTCTTTTAAGAGACTTTTGGATAGGTACATGGAGCTTAGAAAAATAGAGGGCTATGGGTAAGCCTAGTAATTTATAAGGTAGGGACATGTTTGGCACAACTTTGTGGGCCGAAGGGCCTGTATTGTGCTGTAGGTTTTCTATGTTTCTATAACAATGTATGGAGCCGGTCTATTTCTTTAAACTGTCTGACACAGAGCAAAAAAAAAAGTGATTTCATGCTATTTGGGCTTAGAAATCAAATTGGTTTTTTGAGAATTATTAAAGGGCTTTCATGGATTAATGTTTGGGATGATGCATTTTGTTTTGAACCATGTTTGTGTTGACAGCAAATGATTGACACCTGGTTGTAGTGCCTTCAACCAGAGTACTGTATATTGCCTTTGTAAATTTGAAAGAAGTCGCCCAAATGTTATAACACTGACATTATTATATCCTCCCTTGCAACATAAAGAACATAATGATGCTCCATCATGAATATTGTTATGAGTTTCAGTTACTGTTATTGTGAATTTATGTTAATTGGCCTAGAAATTCTATCGGGCCGTTACAGAAACACTGAATGGATCCAGGACATCAGTCTTGCTCATGAAGACTGAGAGAAAAGGATTTTAGAACATTTTAAGTAACACTGTTTTGTTTGGCTGTATTGATGGGTAGTCACTGAATGACAATTAAACTTGAACTATGAACTATTTGCCCTTGGATTTCTGTTGAAACCTGCAGTGCCCAATGGAAACGTGTTTCTGTTTTTGGCCGGGGGTAACGCAACAGTTGCTGCCAGTAGGAATATGCAGCCTAAAGGGAAATACCATATCTGTTTCTTTTCCTTGCAGCACAGGCAGGAAAACAAAGGAACATGCTGTTTCAGCTGCAGGAGTATCTTAAACTGGTGTTTTTCACCTCATTAATTTTGATTGAAAGATGCTCATATTGGTTGTTAATGATTCAGGAAATAATTGCTTCTTGTCCATCCCTAATAGCCTCTGAAATGAATATTTTGCTTGACCATTCCAGAGGGCAGTTGGAAGTCAACTCATGTAGATCTCAATTCAGATGCAACCACCCCCAGTCAGAACAACAAACCTCCTTTGTGTGACATTCTAACACTCCTGTAGTTTCACAGAAAGCACTGCTGATTCTTGTGTTTACTTCTAATGTGTTTTTAATTGAATTAGTTTGAAATCCCCAGTGGTCAGTTACTCACCTACAGAGGAAAGGTTTGGGTTTAGAGCAGGGGTTCCCAGCCTTTTTTACGCCATGGACCAATGCCATTAAGCAAGGGGTCTCTGGGCCCCAGGTTAGGAACCCCTGATTTATAGGCAAATGGGCCTAAGAGGGGTAAATGGGATTAAATTAGATGGGAATCTTGGTTAGAATGGATCAGTTGACGCAAAAGGCCAGTTTCCATGCTGTATGTCTCCATGACTGCTGACCTCACTCCTTGCTGCACATTTCAATCAAGCCTTTATGTGACTGACCCAACAACATAGCCACATTACTCCTTTCTGGATGTCTTTGTGGTGTAAAATGTGGAGAGCATTCTGACTGGTTGCATCACAGCCTGGTAAGGTGTCTCCAATGCACGGGACCGCCAGAGGCTGTAGAGGGTTGTCGATTGAGCCAGTGTCATCACAAACACAGCCCTGAGAACACCTTCAAGATCTGGTGCTGCAAGAAGCCAGCATCCATCGTTAAAAATCCTTACCATCCAGGATAACTAAAAAGTCTGAAAGTATAAAATCTCCTGAACCTGATGAACTGCAACCCAGGGTTCAAAAAGAGGTAGCTGAAGAGATTATGGAGGCATTAGTAAGAATCAATAGAGTCTGGGATGGTTCCTGAAAACTGGAAAATTGCAAATGTCACACCACTCTTCAAGAGGGGAGGGAGGTGGAGGAAATGAAACTATAGGTCAGTTAGCCTGACCTCAGTGGCTGGGAAGACGTTGGAGTTGATTGTTAAGGATGTGGTTTGGGGGTACTTGGAAGCACATGACAAAATAGGCCAAAGACAGCATGGTTTCCTAAAGGGAAAATTTTGCCTGACATATCTTTTGGAATTATTTGAAGAAATAACAAGCAGGATAGATAAAGGAAAATTGTTGGTAAAGAGTGGGAATAAAAAGATGCATTTTGGATTGGCTGCTGGTGACTAGTAGTGTTCAACGTGGGTCTGTGTTGGGACTGTTACATTTTACGTCTATATCAATGATTTGGATGATGAAATTGTTGGTTTTGTAGCCAAGTTTGTGGATGATACAAAGATAGGTGGAAGGGCAGGTAGTGCTGAGGTGCAAAGGGATTTGGGAGTCCTCATGCAGGATTCCCCGAAGGTTTACTTGTAGGCTGAATCAATGGTAAGGAAGGTGAATGCAATGTGAGCATTCATTTCAAGAGGACAAGTATATAAAAGCAAAGGTGTAATGCCAAGGCTTTATACGACACTGGTGAGACCTCACTTGGAGTATTGTGAGCAGTTTTGGGTTCCTTATTTTAGAAAGAATGTGCTGACATTGGAGGGGGTGCAGAGGAGGTTCATGAGAATGATTCTGGGAATGAAAGGGTTATCATTTGAAGAGTGTATGTTGATTCTGGGCCTCTGCTCACTGGAATTTAGAAGGAATTGAATTGTATTGACTTTTTAACTTATATCCTTCATATACATGAGGAGTAAAAATCTTTATGTTACGTCTCTGTCTAAATGTGCAATTTATAGTAATTTGCAATAAATAGTATGTACAATAGGGCAGTCAATGTAATATGGAAATACAGTTGTGTCAGCACCAATTAATCAGCCTGATGGCCTGGTGGAAGAAGCTGTACCGGAGCCTGTTGGTCCTGGCTTTTATGCTGCAGTACCGCTTCCCGGATTGTAGCAGCTGGAATAGATTGTGGTTGGGGTGACTCAGGTCCCCAGTGATCTCTGGGCCCTTTTTTAACACCTGTCTTTGTAAATGTCCTGAATCATGGGAAGTTCACAACTACAGATGCGCTGGACTGTCTGCAGCACTCTCGGCAGGTCTTGCGATTGAGGGAGGTACAGTTCCCATGCCAGCCAATGATGCAGCCAGTCAGGATGCTCTCAATTGTGCCCCTGTAGAAAGATTTTAGGATTTGGGGGCCCTCAACAAACTTCTTCAACCGTCTGAGATGAAAGAGGCGCTTTTGTGCCTTTTTCACCACAGATCCAGTATGTACAGACCACGTGAGATCCTTGGTGATGTTTATGCTGAGGAATTTAAAGCTGTTCATCTTCTCAACCCCAGATCCACTGATATCAACAGGCGTTAGCCTGTCTCCATTCCTCCTGTAATCCACAACCAGCTCCTTTGTTTTTGCAACATTGAGGGAGAGGTTGTTTTCTTGACACCATTGTGTCAGGGTGACAACTTCTATGTAGGCTGCCTCATTATTATTTGAGATTAGGCCAATCAGTGTAGTGCCGTCAGCAAATTTAATTAGCAGATTGGAGCTGTGGGTGGCGACACAGTCATGGGTATATAGAGAGTAATGTAGGCTATGGGTAATCCTAAGTAATTTCTCAGTTAAGGACATGTTGGGCACAGCGTTGTGGGCCAAAGGGCCTGTATTGTGCTGTAGGTTTTCTGTATTTCTATGAGGAGGCTTAGTACACAGGTTATGGGGAGAATGCAGGATGACTGGGTATCGCAGTAAAACCTATCGAATGCTGAAAGGCCTCGATTGAGTGAATGTAAAAACAATGTTTCCTTTGGTGGGGGAGTCTAGGACCAGAGGGCACAGCCTCAGTATTGAGGGACATCCATTTAGAACAGAGATAAAGATGAATATCTTTAGCCAGAGGGTGGTGGATCTGTGGAATTCATTGGCACAGGCAGCTGTGGAAGCCAGGTCACTGAGTGCATTTACAGCAGAGCTTGATAGGTTCCTGATTGGTCAGGGCATGAAGGGATACAGGGAGAAGGCAGGAGATTGGGGCTGAGAGGGAAATGGATCAGTCATGATGAAAAGGTGGAGTAGACTTGAAATTGAAATTGAAATATCTTTATTGTCATTGCATAGTACAATTTGCCATGCACCAATACAGCAAAAATGAGTTTGCAACTCTCATACTCAATGCTATAAAACAACAAATAAAATAAATAAACAATAAATAAAATCAAGTAACCAGCCAGTACAAGCAATGTCCAGCAGTACAAAAGGGCAACTCAGATGCATGACAGCCATAAAACCGGTATTAAAGTAACAATATAACAATTTATGGATGATGCTTGATCGATTGTTTCAGAGCAATTATAGCTCTGGGGAAAAAGCTACTTTTCAGTCTGGAAGTGCGGGCATAGAAAATCTTATAACGTCTGCCAGATGGAAGAAGTTCAAACAGATGTTTGTATGGGTGTGTATTGTCCTTACAGATGCTTGTAGCTTTCCTTAGGCAGCAAGAGCTGCAGGTGTCCTCCAGGGCTGGGAGCTGTGTCCCGATGATCTTCTGTGTGCTAGAGACGACCCGCTGAGGTGCTTTCCTATCAGCTGCTGTACATCTGAGATACCACACAGAGATGCAGTATGTTAAGATGCTGTCTGTGGTGCAGTGGTTAAAGGTCACCAGCATCTGTTCAGGTAGACCAGCTCTCTTCAGCATCCTGAGGAAAAACAAGCGTTGCTGTGCTTTCTTAACTATTGTTGTGGTGTTAGTGGACCATGTAAGGTCTTCTGAGATATGTATTCCCAGAAACCTGAAACTGGACACTCTCTCCACTATATCTCCGTTAATGTAGGCTGGACTGTACTCGTCATCCAGTGACTTTCCGAAGTTGATAATTAGCTCCTTGTATTAAGAGACAGGTTGTTCCCTGAACACCAGCTCACTAAGTTCTGTACCTCCGCTCTGTACGCTGATTCGTCTCTGTTGGAGATCAACCCGATCACTGTTGTGTCATCTGCGCATTTGATGATGGTATTGGTGTTAAATGCAGGTACACAGTCGTAAGTGAAGAGGGAGTAGAGTATGGGACTCAATATATAGAAAGCCCTCCCTCACCACCATCCAGGGCCCCAGACAGTCCTTCCAGGTGAGGCGACACTTCACCTGTGAGTCGACTGGGGTGATATACTGCATCCGGTGCTCCCGATGTGGCCTTCTATATATTGGCGAGACCCGACGCAGACTGGGAGACTGCTTTGCTGAACACCTATGCTCTGTCCGCCAGAGAAAGCAGGACCTTCCAGTGGCCACACATTTTAATTCCACATCCCATTCCCATTCTGACATGTCTATCCATGGCCTCCTCTACTGTAAAGATGAAGCCACACTCAGGTTGGAGGAACAACACCTTATATTCCGTCTGGGTAGCCTCCAACCTGATGGCATGAACATCGACTTCTCTAACTTCCGCTAATGCCCCACCTCCCCCTCGTACCCCATCCGTTATTTATTTTTATACACATATTCTTTCTCTCTCTCCTTTTTCTCCCTCTGCCCCTCTGACTATACCCCTTGCCCATCCCCTGGGCTTTCCCCCCCCCCCTTTCCTTCTCCCTGGGCCTCCTGTCCCATGATCCTCTCATATCCCCTTTGCCAATCACCTGTCCAGCTCTTGGCTCCATCCCTCCCCCTCCTGTCTTCTATCATTTTGAATCTCCCCCTCCCCCTCCCACTTTCAAATCTCTTACTATCTCTTCAGTTAATTCTGAGAAAGGGTCTTGGCCTGAAAAGTCGACTGTACCTCTTCCTAGAGATGCTACCTGGCCTGCTGCGTTCACCAGCAACTTTGATGTGTGTTGCTGGATGAACTTGGTGTGTGTGTGGAGGGGAGGGGGTCAAGCAACATCTGTGGAGATAGAGGTGTAGAGAGCCTACAGACTATTGTTGACTAGGTCTCTGTCTCCACAGATACTGTTTGTCCTGCTGAGTTCCATCAAATAAATCAAGTATTTCTTCTTCAGGTATTGAGACCGCAATAACTCAACAGTGCTCTTGATGCACTTGTAACAAAGCTCTGTTCGGATGCTGCAAGGGTTCCTTATTCTTGTTGCTAACATTTCATTTACCTTTGCAATTGCTTTATAATCTATGTTGTCTCACAGTTCTGACAACTTCTCCCCATTTCAATGGAAAGCATTAGATATTCTTTTGAAATAAGCTTCACACTAAGCTTTAGGGTAGGTAAGTGGAGGTTTAATTCTCTTAGTTCTAAAAAAAATTATTAATTTTTTCCCCAAAATGTCATATCTGAAAATGGATTGTGAAGGGAGGATGGCGAGTGTCATCTTTTAAGTTACATTGCCTGCTGTTTTGCTCTTGAGTAGTTTTTAATAATGTACCTTAAAGTTAGTGAGGCCAGAAAAAGGAAGATCATACAGTAGTTAATGAGTTCCTCTTGACTAGTTTTTAATAATGTAGCTCAGAACTAGTGAGGCCAGAAACAGGAAGATAATACTGTTTAACACGTGGAAAGGAGTTGGTGTCAGAGGGAGGGCATCAGATTTTTGGATCATTAGGCTCACTTGCAGGGAAGGTGGGACCTGTACAGAAGGGTCGGTTTGCTCCTGAACTAGAGGGGAACTAATATCCTAGCAGGAAAGTGTGCTAGTGCTGCAAGGGGGAAGGGTTTAAACTCAAGTTGCAGGAGGATGGGAACCAGAGTGTCAGAACAGATTGGTTGTAGAGACAGATGTTGGTTAAGCTTACATACAAGGTCAGGAATCAAAAGGTGGCACTAGTATTCTGAGCCACATGTATTACAATGCAAGGAATATTGTAGGAGAGGCCAGTGAGGTCAAGGTAATGGATCATTTCATGGACTAATAATCATAGTGAGACTTGGTTGCAGGAGGGGCAGGACTGGCAGCTTCATGATTGCACAGGAGGGATTAAAGGAGGAAGAGTGGCATTATTGCTCAGGGAAGTTGTCACGGCAGTGCTGTCAAGACATACTGCAGAGCTCATCTAGAGAGGCTTTATGGGTAGAACTGAGGAATGAGAAAGGAATGATAAAGTTAATGGATTACATTAAATAGCCCAACCAACAATCTGCAAGATTTAGGGGAGCAAATTTGTAGAGAGATTGCAGACTATTGCAAGAAACATAAAGTTGTGATAAAGTTGTCAAATATGATGGCAGAATATAGTATTAATGGTAAGACTCTTGGCAGTGTGGAGGATCAGAGGGATCTTGGGGTCCGAATCCATAGGACGCTCAAAGCAGCTGCACAGGTTGACTCTGTGGTTAACAAGACATACGGTGCATTGCCCTTCATCAGTCGTGAAATTGAATTTAGGAACTGAGAGGTAATGTTGCAGCTATATAGGACCCTGGTCAGACCCCACTTGGAGTACTGTGCTCAATTCTGGTCACCTCACTATAGGAAGGATGTGGAAACCATAGAAAGAGTGCAGAGGAGATTTACAAGGATGTTGCCTGGATTGGGGAGCATGCCTTATGAGAATAGGTTCAGTGAACTTGGCCTTTTCTCCTTGGAGCGACGGAGGATGAGAGGTGACCTGATAGAGGTGTATAAGATGATGAGAGGCATTGATCGTGTGGATAGTCAGAGGCTTTTTCCCAGGGCTGAAATGGCTGCCACACGAGGACACAGGTTTAAGGTGCTGGGGAGTAGATACAGAGGAGATGTCAGGGGTAAGTTTGTTACTCAGAGAGTGGTGAATGCATGGAATGGGCTGCCGACAACAGTGATGAAGACGAATACGATAGGGTCTTTTAAGAGACTTTTGGATAGGTACATGGAGCTTAGAAAGATAGAGGGCTATAGGTAAGCCTAGTAATTTCTAAGGTAGGGACATGTTTGGCACAACTTTGTGGGCCAAAGGGCCTGTATTGTGCTGTAGGTTTTCCATGTTTCTATGTGTTTTTAACATTTCGCACATATTGACTGGACTCCCATAATGTAAAAGAGCTGGATGGGAAAGAGTTTAACACATGAGTTCAGGAAAGTTTCATTGATCAGTACATAGAAATCGCAACTAGATAGAGACAGTGATACTAGATCTCCTAGAAGGGAATGCGACAGGGCAGATGACAGACGTTTGTGTAGGGGAATACTTGCATGTAGTGATCATAATGCCATGAGTATCAAGATAATTATGGAGAAGGATAAGTCTAGTCCTCGGGTTGCGATTTTAAATTAGAGAAGAGCCAATTTTGGTGGTATCAGAAGGATCTGGCATGTGTAGATTGGGATAGGCTGTTTTCTGGCAAAGGTGTAACTGGGGGGCCTTCAAAACTAAGATTTTGTGAGTACGTAGTTTGTAAGTTCCTATTAGAATAAAAGGCAGGGATAACAGGTTTATGGAACCTTGGATTTCAAGCAATATCGAGGCCTGGTTAAGCAAAAGAGGTGCTTAGCAGGTATAGGCAGGCAGGAACAAATGAGGTACTTGAGGATACGAAATGCAAGAGAAAACTTAAGAAGGATATCAGGTGGGCTAAATGAAGACATGAGGTTGCAGAAAAAGTGAAGGAGAATCCCAAGGGATTCTACGGATATATTAAGAGCAAAAGCATAGCAAGGGACAAAATTAGTCCTCTGGAAAGTCAGAATGGTAATCTATGCAAGGAGCCAAAAGAGATGGAGAAGATCTTGAATGGATTTTTTGCTTTTGTATTTGCTTGGGAGACAGACACAAAGTCTATAGAAATGAGGCAAAGCAGCAGTGAGGTCATGGACCGTATACAGATTATAGAGGAGGAGGTGTTTGCTGTCTTGAGGCTAATTAAGGTGGATAAATCCCCAAAGCCTGATGAGGTCTTCCCTCAGATTCTGAGGGAGTCTAGTGCAAAAATTGCTGGGGCCCTAGCAGAGATACTTAGCCATGGGTAAGTTACCAGAGGATTGGAGGAGAGCTAATGTGGTTCTGCTGTTTAAGAAAGGGTCTAAGAATAAGTCAGGAAATTATAGGACAGTGAGTCTGACATCAGTAGTGCGAAAGTTATTGGAAGTTATCCTAAGGGACCAGAAGTACTTAGTTAGATAGGGACTGATTAGGGATAGTCAACATGGCTTTGTGTGTGGTAAGTATGTCTAACCAATCTTGTAGAGTTTTTCAAAGAGGTTACCAGGAAAATTGATGAAGACAAGGCTGTGGATGGTGTCTAATGGTCTTTAGAAAGGCCTCTGACAAAGTCCAAGATGGCAGGTTGGTCAAGAAGTTTCAGTCGCTTGGCATTCAAGATGAGGCAGTAAATTGGATTAAACATTGACTTTGTGGAAGAAGCCAGAGGGTGGTAAAAGACGGTTTCCTCCTTGAAAGGAGGCTGGTGACCAGTGGTGTGCTGCAGGGATCAGTGTTGGATCCATTGTTAAATATTAAGTACAGGAGTTGAGATGTTATGTTGAAGTTGTATAAGATATTGGTGAGGCCTAATTTGGAGTATTGTGTGTAGTTACATCTACTGGAAAGATGTAAATAAGAGAAAATCTACAAGGACATTGCTAGGACTAGAGGAGCTGAGTTATAGGGGAAGGTTGAATAGTTTATTCCTAGAATATAGAAGATTAAGGGGAGATTTGATGGAAGTATACAAAATTATGAGTGGTATAGATAGGGTAAATACAAGCAAGCTTTCTCGAGTTGAGGTTGGGTAAGACTAGAATTAGAGGTCATGGGTTAAGGGTGAAAGGTGAATTATTTAAGGGGACATGAAGAGAAACTTCTTCACGCAGTGGATGATGAGAATGGAATGAACTTCCAGCACAAATGGTGCATGCAAGCTTGTTTTCAATGTTAACGAGGAGCTTGGATAGCTACATGGATGGGAAGGGTATGGAGGGATGTGATCCATTTGCAGGTCGATGGGACTAGGCAGATTAATGGTTCAGCATGGATCAGATGGGCCAAAGGACCTGTTTCTATGCCATAGTGCAGTATGACTCTATGTCTCTAAACAGCCAGAGCAAGTTAAATAGCAAAAATCCGTGTGCTGATTTCCTCTGTAATGTCTTTACAAAGTAACGAGGTACTATCAACTCAATCATACTGGTTCCCATGCCCCTGCCATATTAGTTTAAACCATTTCTAACAGCTCGAGTAAACATGCCCGCAAGAATATCAGTCCCTCTCGGATTGAAGTGCAACCCATCCCTTTTGTACAGGTCACACCTGCCCTAGAAGAGGTCCCAATTATCCAGAAATCTGAATCCCTGCCCCTGCTCCAATTCTTCAGCCACGCATTTATCTCCACCTCGTTCTATTCCTATCCTCACTGTCACGTGGCACAGGCAACAATCCCAAGATTACTACCCCTGAGATCCTACTTCTCAGCTTCCTTCTTAACTGCCTTTATTCTATTTTCAGGAACTGCTCCCGTTTTCTCCCTATAATGTTGGTACTAATATGCACCACAACTTCTGGCTGATCACCTTCCTTTTTCAGGATATTGTGGACGTGTTCAGAAGCACCGTGGAACCTGGCACCTGGGAGGCAAACTACCACCTGTGGTTTTTCTTTGCATCCACAAAATTGCCTATCTGTCCCCCTAGCTATAGATTCCCCTATTACTGCTGCCATCATCTTCAAATCTCCACCCTTCTGAGCCACAGGGCCAGACTCAGTGCCAAAGGCATAGCCACTGTTGCTTCCCCCAACAATACTCAAAATGGAGTACTTGTTGTTGAGGGGGATGACCACTGGTGTGCCTTTCACTATTTGAGGTTTCCCCTTCTGTCTCCTGACAGTCACCCATTTATCTGTGGCTTGCAACCTTGGGGTGACTACCTCACTGTCACTCCTGTCTATCACCTCTTCACTTTCCCTAACAAGCTGAAGGTCATTGAGTTCTAGCTTCAGTTCCTTAACCTGGTCTCGAAGGAACTGCACCTCAATGCGCCTGGTGCAGATGTAGCCATGGGGGAGGCTGGTAGTTACTTCGAACTCAACTGCTGTGAGGGCGGATGAAGGCTGCAACAAATCCATCAGCGCCAATCATCGTGGTTTCCATGCCATTATACTTTATACTTTATTGTCGCCAATCAATTGACGCTAGAGTGTACAATCATCATTAGAATCAGTTGGTTGATTTGTGAAGTATCGTGTGCTTCTTGGAGTGCAACATCAAGTACACGTTAAACAAATACACGCACAGGTATCTTCGCTCTGTGGGTCACTTGATCAACAGAACAAAGACCATCGTCCTCGACCTCGAGGGATAGGCACGACAGCGATGACGACAACGAGTTTCCCAAGAATTCCACATCTGACACCCTGAACAGAACATTGGCCCTGGAGACATATCCTCTGTGCTCTCAAGAGTTAAATTAAAAAAAAGAAATAAGGAATGAACTTACCTACTTACCTTGCCTCCACCTATCCTTACCAAAGTAGTGTTGAGCCAAAGCCTTACCACTCTGACTCAGACCACTCTGATGACGACCGCTCTGCTAGACATGACTCCTCTTTTATGGAGACTGAGTTTTTAAAGCTCTTCACAGACTGCGCGGGTTTGCATCTATTGCATCTGCGCAGCACCCTAATCAAAGCCTTCGGTTGAAAAAAACTTCCTGTTTTTTAAAGCTCTTTGTCAGACTTGTGTGGGAACCCTTCTACTGCATCTGCACCATACTCCAATCAAATAATCACATCTGAAATGCCAGGGCGTAGAAGGTGACAGGGTCCGTGCTGAAGAATGGGATAATGGGTTGATGATTGGTGTGATTTTAGTGGGTTAGAGGGCGTCTTTCCACATTGTATCTCTGTGTAGCTCCTGAGATGCCATGGCAGAGAAAGCTGTGAGCAAGATAGTGGAAAATAGGATCAGTATTTATAGGATTGTGATGACCAACTCTGTTGGACGGAAGATTCTGTTTCAGTGCTCCATGTTTTTGTGATTCTGTCACTCTGAAGCTAACAGAACTGGAAGCTGTCCAACCAGCCCTCTACGCCCACTCTGCCATTCACCAAGGTCATGACTGATTTGTTACTGCTGTGCCATATTCTAGCACAGAGCTCCTTAATATTCCACAATATATTCATCTCCTTCCTGTATGAATGCAGAAATTGAACTTCCACAATGAAGAAATTTCTTCTTAGGTGAAATGCAGCCAAATTGTGCCATCACTCGGGAGGAGGAGAAGATGGCCGTGTGATGCCGCACGCGGCCTCTCCGGTGATGAATATCTGTTACCTGTCAAGTAGGAGGCCGTGCACAACGCTGATTTGATGGAGGTAGACGTGAGAGCACAGAGGAACATCTGGTGAAATTTCTGAAATGCCTACTTCGCTGCTGCTGCTACTGTGTGATCCGAAATCTCCGGAGGGGAAGGCCCCGAATCCTCGGCTTTGCCTGTTGCTTGGCGGCCTGGGCTGGTGTCAAAGCCCTCGGCAGAGGTGGTGCTCAGTGTAGGAAGGTTGGTTGGAAGCTCGAAGTTTTCGGACGGACTCAGAGTTGAACTGTGGTCGGGTGCTTCCAGGGTGCTGCATCGGCAAGTTTGCAGCGCTGGAAGCTCATGGCAGGGAGAGTTTCTTCCTTCTACCGTCTGTGTGAGATATTGGGGCTGTCGGGACTTTGAGACTTTTTTTTACCGTGCCCATGGTCTGCTCTTATCAAATTACGGTATTGCTTTGCACTGTTGTAACTATATGTTATAATTATGTGTTTTTTGTTAGTTTTAATCTTGGTTTGTCTTGTGTTTCTATGATATCATACCGGAGGAACATTGTGTCATTTTTTTAATGCATGCATTTGTAAATGACAATAAACGAGGACTGTGTGTCCTTATAATCTAAAATATCAATTCTGTATCCAGCCTGTCAGATCCTTCAAGAATTTTGGAAATTTCAATGAGATCTTTCTCGTTTGCCTAAACTCTTATGAATAGTCTCAGTATAACAATCTCTCCTATCTGGGAAATGTGCCTCTCTTAGAACTGAACTGGTAAATCTTTGGTGCTCTCCCTCCATGGAAAGTAGAGCTTTTCTGAGGTAAGCAGACTAAACTGTACACAGAACTGTTGGTGCAGTCTCACCAAACGCCAATAGGATGTCCTCCCTCCTGTGATCAAACCCTCTTTTTATGAAGGCAGACTTTGTATCTGCCCTCTTAATCATCAGCTTCACCTGCATGTTGCTCATAAGTGACCTGCTTACAAACACACTTGAGTTCCTTTGAACATCAAAGCTATCCAATTTATCAGCATTTAACAAACGCTCTGCTTTTCCGTTATGGATTACCTCACACTTTGCCACAGTGTATTTCATCTGTCACTTTCAGCTTTTTGTGAGTTGGAATTGCCAGCACACATCTTGTAAAATATATCATGTGTGTTCATTTATTATTATAATATTTGAAATTCAAGCTTCAGTATTGTTTAACGTCACTTCCTGTACCCGAGTGTAAACGAGAGCAAGATAATTGTTACTCCAGATCTGATGCAGCACAAAGATGCCATAAAAACATAATAAGATAAAGAACGCCATAGTTAAAAAATACAAGAGAAATAACTACTTATGTCCATAAAGTGATGCTAGACACAGGAGTGTCTGTAAATGATAAAGTAGTGGTGGTGGGGTGTGTGGAGGAGTGGGTTAGTGGGTGGGAGCATTGATCAGCTTGGGGAAAGGAACTGTTTTTGAGTCTGGTGGTCTTGGTAAATAGATGGTACATAGCCTGTTCCCTGATGAGAGTGGGACGAACAGTCCATGAGCAGGGTGATGGCATCCTTCATGATGTTACTGGCGCTTTTCCCCCACACCTTTCTGTTTCCATGTCCTTGCGGTTGGTAGGCTGGTGTCAGTGATGATTTGGTCAGTTTTAACCACCCGTTGTTGCGTCTTCCTATCCACTGCAGTGTAGTTTCCATACAACGCAGTAATGCAGCATGTTAGGATGCTTTCTACTGCACATCTGTGGAAAAACACGAGTATAGATGTGCATAATCCAGCCTCCTTCAGACTTTTTAGAAAGTAGCATCATTGGCGAGGTTTCCTGATTGTGTGGGTGGTGTTCTGGGACCATGAGAGATTGTGTGAGATGTACACTCCCTGGAGTTTGAAACTGCTCGCTTTTTCCACTTCTGTGCTGCCAATGTAAAGGAAGGGTGTGAATGGTACAAGTTCTCCTGAAGCTGATAACCATCTCCTTTACCTTGTTGACATTGAGCAAGAGGTTATTTGTTTGGCACCAGGCCTGAAGCTCTTCTGCCTTCTCGTTGTTGGTGATGAGTCCCAGCACTGTCACGTCATCAGTGAAATTAACAATGTGGTTACTCGGGCATTTGGTTGTGTGAGAAAATTGTACAGCAATGGGCTCAGGCCTCAACACCCAGCCCAGGGGGTGGGGGGAATGGTGCACTGAGTTGAGGATGATGACTATCTGATGCTCTGTTGGTTAGGAAGAAGTGTATATAGACCGAGGAATAGAAGTTTGTTCACCACGGTCTGCGGGACATAAGTGTTGAATGCTGAACTGAAGTCCAGGTAACAGTACCTGCTGCTGTTACAGGCAGTGGCTGCACACCTGTGAGGGGAGGCTGCTATCATTGCTGGTTTTGTGTTGCATGTCTACGCCTTGAAGTCGGCATAAACATTGCTTAGAGCATCGGGAGGGAGGCATCCCTCTTGGGATTTGTTGTTTTGCTGCTACCAGCAAATGACTGAACCCAGGAGCGGAGGAACGACAGCCTCTCGTATTGAGATAGAAACAAGGAATTTCAGTAGAACATCGGTGGTTTGACCGAGCGACACCGTGAGATGAATCACTCATGAAGCACAAGGATCCCATGATAAGCATTAATCAGGAGTCTGCTTTAAGTAATTACACTGTGTGGGAAAACCCATGCCAGTCAAAATGAACCTGACAAGATTAAGCAGAAAGCACAAGGGTTAACTACTCTAGACAAGACAACAATGAACAGATACAGGTTCACAGGCCCGCAGGGCTCTTAACAGGATTACTGCATTAATTGTCAAAAGGTTAAAGTTCTATGTAGGAAGTTCAAAGTACCTATACATAATACAAAATACATATATGTCACCATATACAACCTTGAGATTAATTTTCTTGCAGGCATTCACAGTAAATACAAAGAAGCATAATAGGATCAATGAAAACTACACAAGGATAGACAATCAATGTTCAAAAGACAACAAATAGTGCAAATGTAAAAAGGAAAGCAAATTAATAGTAACAATAGATAAATAAGTAATAAATAATATTGAGAACATGAGTTGTAGAGTCCCTGAAAGTAAGTCCATAGGTTGTACAATTGGTTCAGTGTTCAGGTGAATGAAAGTATCCATACTGATTCAAGAGCCTGATGTTTGAGAGGTAATAACTGTTCCTGAACCTGGGTGTGTGAGTCCTGAGGCTCCTGTACCTTCTTCCCGATGACAACAGCGAGAAGAGATCATGGCCTGTGAGGTGGGGGTCCCTGATGATGGATGCTCGTTTCCTGCAACAGTGCTCTAACTTCAGGTTCACAGATTGTGTCTCCAAGTATGTGCCCAGGCACACAGTGGAGTGTGAAATGTCTGTTCCTGATCATTGTCAGTTTTGATAGGCTTTTCCTTGACCTAACCATGACAACAAAGTCATGGAAATTCATCATTTGTTAATGCGCAATAGTGTGCCCAATGTCTGCTTTGTTGTGGGAGAAGGCAGCCAGAATAAAGAACAGAATAGTATTATCTCACTGCTTAAAGGATGAAAAGTCCCTTCTAACGAGTTCTTCCAGCCCATTATGTGAAAGAGTATCAATTGTAGCATTTGTTCAAGCAACAAAGGCTGAGAACTCTGCTATCTTGTAAGCCATCTTGTTCTATAAACAATTACTTGCAAGTAGAGAAGGAAACAAACACAATAGAATTGAATGAATACCAGCCCCAGCTCAATCTGTGGATGCAGATTCACACTATAGCTGGACTGTGCTACCATGATATAAATGTGATATATTTCACAGATAACAATGCCAAGCCTTTCACTGGTCAGATTCAGCTTCAATGTGGGTCATGTAGGTATTTAAATAGATCCAGCAGTCAATGAAAACCCTACGTTGTTGTGTGAGGACATAGAAGTTGTCAGTTGCCAAATGCCCAGCCTGTCTGGTATTCACACCTTGGAAAGTTCCTTAAATTGTCAACTTTTTCCCAGGCTCCCAACGCAGTTGATAGTGTATGGCTGTCACTTTCTGCCAGGCAGGTTCTGGGTAATGGAGAGTATGGTTATACCTTCCCTTTCAATGCAGCCCCAGTGTGGTGCTCAGACTTAGGACAGCAACTCACTGTTCCAATGTTACAATCTTCCGTGTTGCTTCTCCAAGTCCCTCTTCTTGGGGACTGACAGTCCCTCGAGAGGGAGAGTGGGGCTGAGAGAATGAATATGAATCACTCAAGAAAAGGGGCCTTATTCCAATAGCAGCACACACTGTCTCGATGTTTCCTATGATGCTTCACTCAGCGAAATTGTCGAAGAACCGGGTTGCCCATAGGGCCGTCGCTGAAGGCACATGCCTTCGAGGCAGGTCCTGGAGATACCAAAATTGCCAGGCTGCACAGCCACTCTGAAAATCCATCACTTGCAACGAAGCATACTTTGACCTGTAGATCACAGACTCTGACAGAACCATAACCATCTTGAAAAGAAAAGACAAACATAAGAGAAGAAGAATAAGCAGTTTTGCGGATGAATTAGAAGAAATTGCCATGATCTGCAAAATCTGCTGGTACCATCTTAGATATTTTAACAAAATAGAACTGTAAAACAAACACAAAAGACTGTAATATAGTACGCTGTTGAACAAAGATTTCCTGAGTTAGTGGTTCAATACATACCTGACAAATTGTCCTCTTCCTTATTGCTACCTCAACTCTTCCCTGATTGCAGAAGTGATTAATTTATTTATTCATTTTACAAGATCCGGTCATCACTGGCAATGTCAGCATTTATCCCAAAGTGCACTTGAGAAAGTACCAAAGTTCAAATTAAAATTACTATCAAAGTACATCTATCCCACCATATGAATCTTGAGATTCATTTTCTTGTGGACATACTCAATAAATCCACAATGGAATAGTAACCATAACAAAATCAATGAAAGACCACCCATCTAGGGTGTTCAGTCAGTGTGCAAAAGATAACAAACTGTGCAAATACAAAAAGAAAGAAAGAAAGAAAGAAATAAAATGAATAAGCAATACATATCAAGAACATGAGATGAAGAGACTTTGAAAGTGAGTCCATCGGTCGTGAGAACATTTCAATGGAGGGGCAAGTGAAATTGCATGAAGTTATCTCTTAGGGTTCAAGAGCCTGATGGCTGAGGGGTAATAACTACTCCTGATTTTAGTGATGCGAGTCCTGAGGCTCCTGTGCTGTCTTTGTGATGGCAGCAGTGAGAAGAGAGCGTGTCCTGGGTGGTGGGGCCCCTGAAGATGAGGGCTGCTTTCCTGCAATGAGTTGCCCTTTTGAACCACTGTAGTACTTTCCAGGGAAAATAGTCCAACAGTGGACAGGGAATTTCCAGCATTCAGAACTAATATCAATTTGCAAAAGAGGATGGTGTTCAGCTTTGAGGGGCACCTGCAAGTTCTGGTGTTCCCAGATACCTGCTGTCACCGCCCCTGTCTTTCTTTAGTGGAAGTTGTTACAGGCGAGAGTTGTGCGATCATGGCAGACTAAGTGAATAACTGCATTGCATTTCATAGATAACAGATGATGGGGTGCAGGAAGTGGAAAGAATGATTGTTCACGTTCTCTGATGGGATGCATGTCAAATAGGCTGCTTTGTTCTGGATACTGTTGTACTTCTTGAAAGTTGTTAGAGTTGAACGTTCAGATGGGAGGAGGATAGTCCAACATGATCTATGCCTTGTATATACTAGAAAAGCTCTGAGTGAGAAGGAGTAAGTCACTTTCTGCAGGATAATCAGCCACTAGTTCTCCCCACTCCTCTCCCCTTTGCTTTCCATTCTCCTGGTCTCACATGGTTGCAGTCTCCATTTACTTCCCAGCCAGTACCAGTGGAAGACCAATCAGAAATGAACTGCTGGAGTGGTGCAGCTTGATAGTTTACAGGATGTAAGTAGAGGTCCCTGGGCCAATACTGTGTGGAGCATGGATCTTCCCAATATCATCAGGAGGATCAAATCTAACACCATGTTTCCAGACTAATATCTGGGTACCTTCCCCCTTCTTTTCTAGTCCTGAAAAAGGGCCTTGGCCCAAAATGTTCACTGTTTATTCATTTCTATGGATGCTGCCTAACCTGCTGAGTTCCTCCAGCATTTTGTGTGTGTTGCTCTGGATTTCCAGCATCTGCAGAATTCCTTGTGTTTATCATAGAAAACGTACAGCACAATTCCGGCCCTTCAGCCCACAAAGTTGTGCTGAACATGTCCCTACCTTAGAAAATACTAGGGTTACCCGTAGCTCTCTATTTTTCTAAGCTCTATGTACCTATCCAAAAGTCTCTTAAAAGACCCTATCGTATCTGCCTCCACCACCGTTGCCGGCAGCCCATTCCATGCACTCACCACTCTCTGTGTAAAAATCTTACCCCTGACATCTCCTCTGGACTTACTCCCAAGCAGCTTAAACCTGTGCCCTCTTGTGTTAGCCATTTCAGCCCTGGGAAAAAGCCTCTGACTATCCACACGATCAATGCCTCTCATCATCTTATACACCTCTATCAGGTCACCTCTCATCCTCCGTCTCTCCAAGGAGAAATGGCCGACTTCACTCAACTTATTCTCATAAGGCATGCTCCCCTATCCAGGCAACATCCTTGTAAATCTTCTCTGCACCCTTTCTATGGTTTCCACATCCTTCCTGTAGTGAGGCGACCAGAACTGAGCACAGTACTCCAAGTGGAGTCTGACCAGTGTCCTATATAGCTGCAACATTACTTCTTGGCGCCTAAATTCAATTCCACGATTGATGAAGGCCAATACACTGTATGCCTTTTTAACCACAGAGTCAACCTGCGCAGCTGCTTTGAGTGTCCTGTGGACTTGGACCCCAAAGTCCCTCTGATCCTCCACAGTGCCAAGAGTCTTACCATTAATACTATATTCTGCCATCATATTTGACCACCAAGATGAACTACTTCACACTTATCTGGGTTGAACTCCATCTGCCACTTCTCAGCCCAGTTTTGCATCCTATCAATGTCTTGCTGTAACTTCTGACAGCGCTCCACACTATCCACAACACCTCCAACCTTTGTGTCATAGTAAACTTACTAACCCTTTCCTTCACATTCTCATGCAGGTCAATTATAAAAATCACAAAGAGTAAGGGTCCCAGAACAGATCCCTGAGGCACACCACTGGTCACTGACCTCCATGCAGAATATGACCCGTCTACAACCACTCTTTGTCTTTGGTAGGCAAGCCAGTTCTGGATCCACAAAGTAATGTCCCCTTAGATCCCATGCCTTCTTACGTTCTCAATAAGTCTTGCATGGGGTACTTTATCAAATGCCTTGCTGAAATCCATATAGACTGCATCTACTGCTCCTCCTTCATCAATGTGTTTAGTCACATACTCAAAAAAATTCATTCAGGCTCGTAAGGCACGACCTGCCCTTGACAAAGCCATGCTGACTATTCCTAATCATATTATACCTCTCCAAATGTTCATAAAAGGGAACAACATTCGCAACCCTCCAATCCTCCAGAACCTCTTCCGTCGCCATTGATGATGCAAAGATCATTGCCAGAGGCTCAGCAATCTCCTCCCTTGCTTCCCACAGTAGCCCTGGGATAAATTTCATCTGGTCCCGGCGACTTATCTAACTTGATGCTTTCCAAAAGTGCCAGCATATCCTCTCTCTTAATATCTACATACTCAAGCTTTTCAGTTTGCTTCAAATCATCACTACAATCACCAAGATCCTTTTCCATAGTAAATATTGAAGTAAAGTATTCATTAAGCACCTTTGCTATTTCCTCTGGTTCCATACACACTTTCCCACTGTCAAATTTGATAGGTCCTATCCTTTCACGTCCTGTCCTCTTGCTCTTCACATACTTGTAGAATACCTTGGGATTTTCTTTAATCCTACCTGCCAAGGCCTTCTCATGGCCCCTTCTGGCTCTCCTAATTTCCTTGTTAAGCTCCTTCGTGTTAGCCTGACAATCTTCTAGATCTCTAACTTTACCTAGTTCTCTGAACCTTTCGTAAGCTTTTCTTTTCTTCTTGACTAGATTTACTACAGCCTTTGTACACCACGGTTCCTGTATCCTGTTTCATTGGAATGTACCAGTGCAGAACTCCACATAAATATCCCCTGAACATTTACCACATTTCTTCCATACCTTTCCCTGAGAACATCTGTTCCCAATTTAAGCTTCCAAGTTCCTGCCTGATAGCCTCATAGTTCCCCTTAGTCCAATTAAACACTTTTCTAACTTGTCTGTTCCTATCCCTCTCCAACACTATGGTAAAGGAGATAGAATTATGATCACTATCACCAAAATGTTCTCCCACTTAGAGATCTGACACCTGACCAGGTTCATTTCCCAATACCAGATCAAGTACAGTGATATTAGTTTATTATCTCTACACAGGATTGTAGTCTCTGTTGAAATAAAATGTTTATTGATAAATTTTGAAGGGAGAATGCATGCTCTATGGCACTAAACTGTATAGGTATTGAGATGATGATGAGATCAGTATCAGACAGTATTAGTCAACATAAAATTGCTTTAGCCAGCTGTATGAACGTGAGTTAAGTCACAGGCATCAGAATGAACCAACCTATGAATTCTCCCTCAAAAATTTTGACCTCTATCTGCACTACTGTATAAATGTGTAATTCTCAGATGCCTGCCATTCTAACATTTGCACCCAAATCTCAGACACAAGTATTATAGCCAAATTGGAGCGGTGTGCTCGAAAATCCTGGTCACGGATAGCAATCTTTGCCCCAGTTGAGTTGAGGCCTCTGTCGGTCAGGGTTAACCATGGATATTGCATCCTAGCCGTCTAGGTACAGTAAGCCAGGGCAGTACAGCATGCAGAGCAAGCTGTGGCCCATGTAACAGGCTCCCTCTGTCCATGCATCTGATGAGCCCAAAGGAACGGCAGAGACTGATACAGTTTGGCACCAGCAGTGTGTCAGGAGTTGCCAGTCAGAAGTAAACTTAACGCAGGACTGCCTTAGGGACTCTAGCCCTGGATTTTTCCCTCAGGGTTTACTCCTGAAGCCTTCCCCATGAATGGATGTACCTGTAAGGCAATGGAAGTTTGAGATCAGAGTTTTCATTCTCCTAGATGAGCTGCCAACCATTGCTGTCTAGCCTCATCTACCTGAAGTGAGTGGTTTTAAGATGCCAGTAACCCTTCTCCTGTCCATAGAAATGGTTTGCCTGGGTTTAGAAGCTGGACTTGGTCATCAGAGGCTATTTGAGACACACGCATTTGAGAGCGTTTAATTGGTAGTGGGAGCTTGTCCCCACTACCACCCTCTGCTATAACAACCTTAAGGAACCAGTGTTTTTAGCAATATCTAAAAGGAAATTGGCTTTGTGGAGTAAAATAATATAAATTCTGAAGGAATAGAGAATTTGTTCTGATATCTTTTTATTACTAAATCCACAAACAGCTTGACTTAGAAGATCTCCAATTCTATGTTTCTCTGTTTCTATCTCCAGCGAAAGGCTGAATTTATATGAAATGTGATTGCTGCCAGGTGAGTAGGTATCATTGAGAAATTGTGCAATGTATTTCACATTGACATTAGTTTTCCAAATGGTATCCTCATTTGGAAGTATGTCTTTGGGTTCTATAAATAGCCTACTGTACTGTATATTTGCCTTTCAGCTGAACAAGTTATAAAAGTCTGCATTTTTCAACAATAAAAAGGCATGGAATAAATATTGCAAAAGTGGATGATTAATGGTCAAAACATTTGGGTATATGTAATAAAGAGCAGTGGAGGTAAACAAGTTATTGACACCAATACATGAATAAAACTATTAATCTGGAGCTGAAAGTATGATAAGAGCAATGTAATTACAATTGGAGAGATTAGAAAAGACAAGGACATCTAGAGCTACTAAACAACTGCTTTATGGTCGTTCACAAAAGAGCCAATAAAGAAAGAAAAGCAGATTGATTATGAGCAGTAAATATCATCACATTCTAGCACAGATATGGATGAAGATATGAGTTCCTGGGCGTCAATATTCCTGAACATCAATAACAGAGAGGGCATGTCAGCGGCTATATTTCATTAGGAGTTTGAAAAGATTTGGTGTGTTAACAAAAACTCAAGCAAATTTCTACAGATGTACCATGGAGAGCATTCTGACTGGCTGCATCACTGTCGTATGGAGGAGACAGGCAACAGGATTGTACGAGGCTACAGAGAGTTACAAACTTTGTCAGCTCCATCAGGGCCCAAGCTTCCACAACACTGAGGACATCTTCAAAAGGTGCTTTTATGGCAGATGTCAGTGATATTAAAGTTGATTCCAATTCTGAGGCAATCAGAGCAATTACATAAAATACTGTAAGAACTCTGCAAGTCTGGAAGCATCTTTGGAAGGGAATAAACAGTCAACATTTCAGGTCAAGACCCTTCATCAGGACTGGAAAGGAAGGGGGCAAAAGCCAGAATAAGAAGGTGTTGGGAAGAGAAGGAGTACAATGCATAAATTCTTCTCAGTTTTCCAGCTGGGTCCAGGTATCAATTTTAACCAAAGTTTCAACGACAGACTCCACCATCTTCACCAGGTATGATGCCTAGACATGACTAATGTGGTGGTATTTATACTCAACTCTTGTCATCTCTTCCTCCTGATTGGTTAGTCCTCAACCAATCAGGGTTCCACTGTCCCACCTTGTTCTGTGGCTTCCTTCACCAGGTGGTCCCAAAAGCCACTGCATGGCACATTAGTTTCGTGGCAATGTTCTGCTACTGCCGATTTCTCTGGGTAATGGATGTATACTGTTCAGATGGTCGTGGAACTGTTGGAGTGCCTGGAGTCCATGAGGCCACAATACGAAGGTGTCATCAACGTATCTGACAAGGTATTGGGGGCATTAGGGAGATGAACTCAGAGCCCTCTATGCAGAAATAGCAATAGCTGGTGCAAGGACGATCCCATGGCCACGCTGTCTGTTTGTTCATTGTAGTTGCTGTAGGGGTGTGTTCAAAAAGGTCAATGATACCTTTATCAAGCCCTGATCGCAGGAAGAGCAAGGTGTCCTTGATGCGTATTCTAGTGAACAGGGACACCACATCAAAACTGACCATTATGATTGCCGGGGTCAGCAGGATGTTGGTTAGCATTTTTATGAAGTTGGATAAATTTGTGATGTAATGCTGATGACTTTCAACAATGAATCAGATTCAGAATCAGAATCAGGTTTATTATCTCCAGCATGTGTCATGAAATTTGTTAGCTTAGCAGCAGCAGTACAATGCAAAACATGATAATAGAGAAAGGAAAAAACAATAAATAAATTAATTACAGTAAGAAATGTATATTGAGTAGATTAAAATAGTGCAAAAACAGGAAAAAGGGAAGTAATTTTCACTGGTTCAATGACCATTTAGGAATCGGATGGCAGAGGGAAGAACCTGTTCCTGAATTGCTGAGTGGGTGCCTTCCGGCTCCTGTACCTCCTTCCCGATGGTAACAATGAAAAGATGGTATGCCCTGCATGATGGGGGTCCATAATAACGGATGTCACCTTTCTGAGGCACTGCTGCTTGACAATATCTTGGACACCATGGGGGCCAGTGCCTAAAATGGAGCTAATTTTATGACTTTCTGCAGCTTTTTCCAATCCCGTGCAGTAACCAAACCCCTCTCACCCTGTAACAGATAGTGATGCAGCCTGTCAGAATGCTCTCCATGTTACATCAATAGAAGTTTGTGAGTGTTTTAGTTGACAAACCAAACCTCTTCATACTCATAATGAAATATAGCTGCTGTCTTGTTGTCTTTATAGCTCTATCAATATGTTGGGACCAGGTGAGGTCCTCAGAGATCTTGACACCCAGGTCGACCTTCACTAATCCGGCACCGTTGGGACCTGAGGAGTGAAAATGCTGAATTACAGAAGGATCACATTAAGCATAATCAGTGCCGGATTATCAAAGGAACTGGATTACAGGTAGTGGGATTAGTGAAAGTCGACCGTACTCACTTTCTCCACTTCTGATCCCTCTGTGAGGATTGGTTCATGTTGCCCTTCCTGAAGTCCACATCAGCTCCTTCGTCTTACTGTATGTGTATGGATTTTAGCAAGGCATTTGATAAGATACCCCATGCAAAGCATTTTGAGAAAGTAAGGAGGCAAGGGATCCAAGGGGACATTGCTTTGTGGATCCAGAACTGGCTTGCCCACAGAAGACAAAGAGTGGTTGTGGACGGATCATATTCTTCATAGAGGCCGGTGACCAGTGGAGTGCCTCAGGGATATATTCTGGGACCCCTACTCTTTGTGATTTTTATAAATGACCTGGATGAGGAAGTGGAAGGATGGGTTAGTAAATTTGCTGATGACGCAGAGGTTGGGGCTGCTGTGGATAGCATGGAGGGCTGTCAGAGGTGACAGTGGGACATTGATAGGACACAAAACTGGGCTGGGAAGTGGCAGATGGAGTTCAACCCAGAGAAGTATGAAGTGGTTCATTCTGGTAGGTCAAATATGATGGCAGAATATAGTATCAATGGTAAGACTCTTTGCAGTGTGGAGGATCAGAGGGATCTTGGGGTCCGAGTCCATAGGACACTCTAAGCTGCTGCGCAGGTTGACTCTGTGGTTAAGAAGGCATATGGTGCATTGGCCTTCATCAATTGTGGGATTGAGTTTAAGAGCTGAGAGATAATGTTTCAGATATATAGGACCCTGGTCAGACCCCACTTGGAGTACTGTGCTCAGTTCTGGTCGCCTCGCTACAGAAAGGATGTGGAAACCATAGAAAGGGTGCGGAGGAGATTTACAAGGATGTTGCCTGGATTGGGGAACATGCCTTATGAGAATAGATTGAGTGAACTCGGCCTTTTCTCCTTGGAGTGACGGAAGATGAGAGGTGACCTGATAGAGGCATATAAGATAATGAGAGGCATTGATCGTGTGGATAGTCAGGTGCTTTTCCCCAGGGCTGAAATGGCTAGCACAAGAGGGCATAGTTTTAAGGTGCTTGGACATAGCTACAGAGGAGATGTCAGGGGTAAGTTTTTTATGCAGAGAGTGGTGAGTGTGTGGAATGGGCTGCCAGTGGTAGAGGCAGATACGAAAGGGTCTTTTAAGAGACTCCTGGACGGCTACATGGAGCTTAGAAAAATAGAGGGCTATGGGTAAAGCCTAGATAGTTCTAAGATAGGGACATGTTTGGCACAGTTTTGTGGGCCGAAGGGCCTGTATTGTGCTGTATGTTTTCTATGTTTTTTTCTATGTTTCTATGAGATTGAGTGCAAAGTTGTTGCTATGACACCACTCAACTAGCTGGTGTATCTCACTCCTGTATGCCCTCTCACTTCCATCTGAGATTCTACCAACAATGGTTGTATCATCAGCAAACTTATAGATGGTATTTGAGCTATGCCTAGCCACAGTGTCATGGGTATATAAAGAGTAGTAGAGCAGTGGGCTAAGCACACACCCCTGAGGTGCACCAGTGTTGATCGTCAGCAAGGAAGAGATATTATCACCAATCCGTACAGATTGTGGTGTTCCTGTTAGGAAGTCGAGGATCCAATTGCAGACGGAGGTACAGAGGCCCAGGTTCTGTAACTTATCAATCAGGAGTGTGAGAATGATGATGTCAAACGCTGAGCTATAGTCAATGAGAAGCATCCTGACATAGATGTTTGTATTGTCCAGGGGATCTAGGGCCATGTGAAGAGCTAATGATATGCATCTGTTGTAGACCTATTGTGGCAAGAGGCAAATTGCAGTGGGTCCAGGTTCTTGCTGAGGCCGGAGTTGATTCTAGCCATAACTAAGCTTTTAAAGCATTTCATCTCTGTAGATATGAGTGTGACTGGATGATATTCATTAAGACTGCTCACATTACTCTTCTTGGCCACTGGTGTAATTGTTGCCTTTTGAAGCAGTGGGAACTTCCAGCCGTAACAGTGAGAGTTTGAAAACGTCCTTGAATACACGCTGGCAGGTGATAGGTGAGACCAGGTGAGGAGGGGAAAGATGGTACCTAGTGAAAATCAATCCAGAGAAATGTAAAATGTCTCACAGAGAGATGAGAATTCAGGAGGAGACTTGCTTTGAGGAAAGAGAATATGATCATGTCTGGAAAAAAAGAGATCTCGAGGTCCCGATGGACAATATATTGAAAATACTGCAATGATATTTAGTGAGACTGATGTAAGTCAGACATTAGAAGATGAAAGCAGAGTTGAAATGGTGTGGTTAATTTATACTGTACTGTACTTATGAGTCCACACAGGAAAATATTGAATATTTCTGATGACAGCAAGATAAATACATCCTGTAACGTGGATATTGTAAATATATATTGATGATACTGTAATGATGGACATTCAGTGACTGTATCATGCAAATACAGTGAAGGAAGAGACCACAGCTGGTGGACCTTCATGTTCTTTTCATCCTTCTTGATAATATCAATAAGTGATAAAAGTGAGAGGGATTATAAAAATTAAATATATCAAAAATTATGGTAAATTATTTCAACAGAATAATATATACAAAATAGTAAAAATGTTTTTCCTTTCATGGTCACTGTTATCATGACACCAGTAGAGCTTGTAGAAATGTAACTCATCAATCAGAGTTTTTATTGTTCCCTCAGCTGGAAATATTATCCACATATTTCACAATCTTAAGTCAAGATGTCAGTTCAAATCTTAGCTTTTCAGTAGTTTTTGTGCACAACCCCTTAAGCCTAATTCTGCTAAATCTCCTAAGTTTTGAAACTGGATGTTTCTCAATTAGAAATACAAGCTAAATGGCTAAAGATAGAGACTGTACGGTTCATACATACAAAAACTGCAATTAGGGCTTACACTTTAGGGATAAGTAGGACGTCCCCAGAATAAGGTAGTAAACTGGTGCAAATTAATAAAAGATAGAAACATAGAAAACCTACAGGCCTTTTGGCCCACAATGCTGTGTTGAACATGTACTTACTTTAGAAATTACCTAGGGTTATCCATAGCCCTCTATTTTTCTAAGCTCCATGTACCTATCCAGGAGTCTCTTAAAAGACTCTATCATAACCGCCTCCACCACCGTCACTGGCAGCCCATTCCACGGACTCACCACTCTCTGCGTAAAAAATCTCCTCAGACTTGCTTCCAAGCACCTTAAAAATGTGCCCTCTTGTGGCAGCCATTTCAGCCCTGGGAAAAAGCTTCTGACTATCCACACGATCAATGCCTCTCATCATCTTATACACCTCTATCAGGTCACCTCTCATCCTCCGTCGCTCCAAGGAGAAAAGGCCGAGTTCACTCAATCTATTCTCATAAGGCATGCTCCCCAATCCAGGCAACATCCTTGTAAATATCCTCTGAACCCTTTCTACAGCATTCCAAGTGGGCTTCCACGTCCTTCCTGTAGTGAGGTGAACAGAATTGAGTGGGGTCTGACCAGGTCCTATACAGCTGTAACATTACCTCTCAGCTCTTAAACTCAATCCCACGGTTGATGAAGGCCAATGCACTGTATGCCTTCTTAACCACAGAGTCAACCTTTGTAGGAGCTTTGAGTGTCCTATGGAATTGGACCCCAAGATCGTCTGATCCTCCACACTGCCAAGAGTCTTACCATTAATACTATATTCTGCCATCTATTTGACCTACCAAAATGAACCACCTCACACTTATCTGGGTTGAATTCCATCTGCCACTTCTCAGCCCAGTTTTGCATCCTATCAGTGTCCTGCTCTGACAGCCCTCCACACTACCTACAACATCACCAACCTTTGTGTCATCAGTAAATTTGCTAGCCTATCCCTCCACATCTACATCCAGGTCACTTATAAAAATCACAAAGAGTAGGGGGTCCCAGAACAGATCCCTGAGGCACACCACTGGTCACCAACCTCCATGCAGAATATGACCCATCTATAACCACTCTTTGCCTTCTGTGAGCAAGCCAGTTCTGGATCCACAAAGCAATGTCCCTATGGATCCCATGCCTCCTTACTTTCTCAATAAGTCTTGCATGGGGTATCTTATCAAATGCCTTGCTGAAATCCATATACACTACACCTACTGCTCTACCTTCATCAAAGTGTTTAGGCACATCCTCAAAAAATTCAATCAGGCTCGTAAGGCACAACCTGCCTTTTACAAAGCCATGCTGACTATTCCTAATCATATTATGCCTCCCCAAATGTTCATAAGTCCTGCCTCTCAAGATCTTTTCCATCAACTTCGCAACCACTGAAGTAAGACTCACTGGTCTATAATTTCCTGGGCTATTTCTACTCCCTTTCTCAAATAAAGGAACAACATCTGCAATCCTCCAATCCTCCGGAACCTCTCCTATCTCCACTGATGACGCAAAGATCATTTTCAGAGGCTCAGCAATCTCCTCCCTCACCTCCCAGAGTAGCCTGGGGTACATTTCTTCTGGTCCTGGAGACTTATCCCAATTAATGCTTTCCAAAAGCTGCAGCACATCCTCTTTCTTAATGTCTATATTCTCAAGATTTTCAATCTGCTGTAAGTCATCCCTACAGTCATCAAGATCCTTTTCCATAGTGACTACTGAAGCAAAGTATTCACTAAGTACCTCTGCCATCTCCTTCGGTTTCATACACACTTTTCCACTGTCACAATTGATTGGTCCTATTCTCTCATGTCTTCTCCTCTTGCTCTTCACATACTTGTAGAATGCCTTGGGTTTTTTTTTAAATCCTGCTCGCAAAGGCCTACTCATGGCCCCTTCTGGCTCTCGTAATTTCATTCTTAAGCTCCTTCCTGCTAGCCTTATAATCTTCTAAATCTCTATCATTACCTAATTTTTTGAACGTTTCGTAAGCTTTTCTTCTTGACTAGATTTTCAACAGCCTGTACCCTACTATCCTTTCCCTGTCTGATTGGAACGTACCTATGCAGAATGCCATTCAAATATTCCTTGAACATTTGCCACATTTCTGCCGTACATTTTCCTGAGAACATCTGTTCCCAATTTGTGCTTCCAAGTTCCTGCCTGATAGCTTCATATTTCCACTTGCTCCAATTAAATGTTTCCCTGACTTGTCTGTTCCTATCCCTCTCCAATTCTATGGTAAAGGAGATAGAATTGTGATCGCTATCTCCAATATGTTCTCCCACTGAAAGACCCGACACTTGACCAGGTTCATTTCTCAATACCAGATCAAGTACAGCCTCTCCTCTTGTAGGCTTATCTGCATATTGTGTCAGGAAACCTTCCTGAACACACCTAACAAACTCCACCCCATCTAAACCCCTCACTCTAGGGAGATGCCAATTAATATTTGGGAAATTAAAATCTCCCACCACAACAACTCTGTTGTTATTACACTTTTCCAGAATCTGACTTCCTACCTGCTCCTCTATGTCCCTGTTACTACTGGGTGGTCTATAAAAAACACCCAATAGAGTTATTGACCCCTTCTTGTTCCTAACTTCCACCCACAGAGACTCCATAGACAATCCCTCCATGGCGTCCACCTTTTCTGCAGCCATGACACTATCTCTGATCAACAGTGCCACGCCCCCATCTCTTGTAACAAATAATTTTGCATAGTAAATAAAGCCACAAAAAGGTCAGCTAAATTTCATAGCGTAAATACCGTTCTTTATCAAGTTCCATTCTGACGTTTTTGAAAGTTCCAATTTGTTATGAAGCTGAATTTGAGCCAGGGAAACCTACTCAGTTCAATTTATATCAGAATTCTCAATTGGAAGCTTTTTAGTTATATTGAAAGTCATATTAACAAATACATTGTTCAGCAGTGATGGCCCATCCATCGAAGACGATCATGCCAGCATTAATGGTCCAAACAAATTGCTCTAATCACATTTTCTCAATTTTGGTTTCAATTGTGTTCAAACTTTTCACCACTATTATTGATGCATAAATTAAACTGTATCAATTACATTTGTGAAAGTTGATGCTGCATGTATCTCTGTCAACTAACTTTTTCTTTTTTCCTTTACTCCATCTCTTACTTCTAAGCATTTCAAATTTCAGCATAACTTTTTAAAAATCAAAATATGCATACATTACCGTGTACCACCTTGAGATTTATTTTCTGGCAGGCATTCAGAGGGGAAAATATATAATAGAATTTTACAAAGAGCTATAAATAAACTCACAAACAATGACAAACAACAATGTGCAAAGAAGATGAACTGTATAAGTAAAAATAAAATCAACTGAAGAAAACTAAAAGTACTTTTGCAGAAATTAATTCCACTTGATGTACACAGATACCACCTGCCTTTTTCTGGATGATTATCAAGATCTAATTTAAAAATTGATCTGGTTTCCTCTATCAGTTTAATTTGTGTTTATGGTGCTAAAATGCATTAAGTTCAAGCCAGAATTACATTACAACTGTTCTTTCTCTAATCACAGGATTGAGAGGAGATTTGATAGAGATGCACAAAATTATGAGGGGTATAGATAGGGTAAAAGCAAGCAGGCTTTTCCCACTGAGGTTGGTGAGATTACAACTAGGGTTAAGGGTGAAAGGCAAAAAGTTTGGGGGAACTTCTTCATTCAGAGGTTGTGGAACAATCTGCCAGTGCAAGTGGTGCATGCAAGCGTGATTTCAATGTTTAAATGAAATTTGGATAGACACATGGATGGGAGGATTATGGAGGGCTATGGTCCGGATCTAGATTGATGGGACTCGGCAGTTTAAATGTTTCAGCACAGACTACATGGGCCAAAGAGCCTATTTCGGTGCTGTACTTTTCTATGACTCTCAACTCTAAGAAAATGCAAAGTAAGTTTATGCAGCCTGTCTGTGTATTTAAATGTTTAAACAATGGCAATATGACAGTGTGTCTTTTCGGTGGTGATGTATGGACCAACCTATCGGTATGCTTTGATGCTTTTAACTGAAGGTTGAGGTTCAGATGGGCTTTACCCGTAGCACTGTGCAGCTGATACATAACTTTTCCACTTTTGCCTCCCTGTGCTAAAAGGTTAGCAGTCTATTATCCCATTTGCTTACTTTTTGTACCCATGGAGTAGCTTCTAGTGATCTATGTGGAATCAAACAGTTCACCGTTGAAGTTTATTTCTGCAATTTACTCACATTGTCCACAGTTACTGCACAATTTATTCCTTTTTTTAAAGGAGCAGCGTGAAGGGAGAGTTCATGAACAGTTCCTTTAGTTTCACAGACTTCAACAAGCAAAATCAATACACCTGTCTCTGGAAAAAAATGTGGCATTGTATAAAAGATTTGGAGTGGATGTTGTTGCTTCTGCTTTGAATCATTCTGGTTTGTTTTGTAAGGTCTTTTCATCCCATGACCTGCTATTTTTGTCCACATATTTATAAATGATACTTAAAAAGAAACTTAACTTTTAAGTTGGTGCTTGTAACCTTGAAGTTGTAATTTTGATTTCTCCAGCACATTTTATAGTCTATATTTGAAAATATCTTCGGTTTATCGATCTTGCAATTGTTGAGCCAGATGGTACTTAATTGTAGGTAGCAGTTCTGGAGGAAAATCGGCATCCTCCATCCTCTGTGGTTCATTCAGGTTTTGAATTCTGATCGTCCACTGCGATGCAGAAGTTGGAGATGCTCAGGGTATCAGATGCTCAACTCCCGAAACACAATTGGGTAAATCATTCTGAATCCACCCTTGTCCCTTGAGCTAAACCTTCCGAGGTTCTTACCTATAATGATACAATGGATTCATTGGACTGAAGCTCAGTCCATGAGGTGGAGCAGGCCAGCAGTAGCAGCCAAGCTTCAGATTGAGGACCCAAAGGCCCTATCTCCAGGACCATGCTGTCTTCGTCACTGGCATTGGCCTGTCCATTATTTTTAAATGCCTCTGATATTCAGAAAGATTTCAAAAGCAGTGTAATTGCTAAACATTATTTCCAAGTTATTACAAATAAAATGAAGTCAGATTTATTGGAATTGATTGAGTAATTTATTGGAGTAGTTAGTTTTATTGGAATGGGTGCTTTGTGGCCAAGTTTTCAGATGGTACACAGGTAGGTGCAGAGACAGGTAATATCAGGGAAGCAGGGTTTCTGCACATGGCCTTCGACAGGTTGGAAGAGTGAGCAAACGAGAGGCAGGTGGAATACAGTGTAGTGTTACTGCTGAGCAGAAATGACTGTAGGTAGATATTTAGCACCAGGATCTTTGGAAAATAAATATAAAATCAAAAACTGAAAATGCTTATTTTTGTCTGAAATATTAACTCTGTTTCTATTTCCATAGATGAAGCCTGAACTACTGATCTAAACATTTCCAACCTTTTCTGTTTTTAGTTCAGATTCCCAGCATCTGTTTTTTTTTAAATTATCATTTATGCATTGGAGAATAAGGCCTCTAATTTCAGAGACAGTTCTAAATGAAACACTTGACTGCATCAGTAGTACCGATGGGATTGTATCAGCGATGAATGGAGAGTGTGATTTGAACAAAATACATTCGTTTGTTCTCAGCATTGTCATTAGCTGCTCTATTTACATTTTGTTTGTTCGTTGTTCCTTTCTGCACATCAGGCGGAACCTTGCCATTTCTTTACCATTTGTCTGTTATGAGGCCGAGTTGTTAGCTCGACACTGAATGCAGCATGGATGGAAGTCGTGGATTCGAACCTGCAGCCGCTCGCCTCAAAGTCCTGAGCTGGTGCTACTACAGCACTGGTGGGCATCTATATTTTGAATTGTCCACAAGACACATGGATCAAATGACATGAGGAAAATGGTACTCTTTACTTTGGATGTCAGAGTGAAGATACTTCTCAGTATCTGTAAGGCACTTCTTCCCTCCGCTAGCCTGCAGGTCACCCTTGGGCAAGGTGTAGCACCGGTTTAGCCCCTGATCAGAGTCATGTGAAGTCATGGGAGCAGGTGGTGGATGGTCGTATGAGTAGCTGGTACATATCACAAGTCCTGTTATGCAGCTACTGATGCCAGGCAGACAATCTCTGAAGAGTGTTGATAATGGCTGGTGTCTCCTGTCTTGTATAGACACTGCCCAGAAGAAGGCAATGGCAAAGTACTTCTGTAGAGAAATTTGCCAAGAACAATCACGGTCACAGAAAGAACATAATCACCCACATCGTATGACATAGCACATAACGAATGAGCAAACTGTTTACATGAAAGCTTTCAATTTTAATGTTATTTATTTCATTACTATTTTTAAATTAAAATCCAGACAAGGAAATATTGCCTCTTGCTGTCTGATTCATGTTTATTTCTTGATCTTAAAAAATGATAATTAAGTTTGACTTCTGTTTTATATTTTGAAAAAACTGTGAGAGACTGAAATCAATTTTTAAATGTATCAACACCAACTTTTTCACCTTTTGATCATCTGGCCATTCATCTTGAAAGATTCTAATAAGACATAATGGGGAAGCAGAATCTGCCTTCTGAAGTTAATAACATAGAACATACACATTTGTGGTCAGTTGTGAAATGAGACAGCACTGCCCCTTTTGTGGCAAGATTGCAAAGATTCCTGAATCAGTATATGTTCCTTCAAATGCTAAAACTTTAAATCAGCTCGAAGAAGTCCAAAGGAGTTTCACAAATAGTGTTGGAAAGTCACTGTATGCTGAAAATCATTCTCTGTCTAGTTACTTCTACACTGCAATGGAAAATATCTAACAAAAGTACTTTTTATATAGAGTTCTACAATTTGCATAATTATGTATCAACTGTTAGGCCTCATTAATTTAAACATACATAATGCAGTACAATATTACATAATTTAAAACTTCCATCTCACAAAAATGTCATCAGTGACAGAAGTTGTCTGTAAATGTTCTAATGAATTGCTTGCAGAGAATGCAGACTTCCATACTAATTCTAATGCATGGCATTGTGTTTATCATGGAATGTGAGACAAATTTTGGTGTACATTAAGATAATGTTTTCAGAGTTTGATCAACCACGATGTCCCCTAGTAGGTGAGACGAGAACTAGGGGACATAGCCTCAAGATTTGGGGGATTAGATTTAGGACGGAGATGAGGAGGAACTGCTTTTCCCAGAAAGTGGTGAATCTATGGAATTCTCTGCCCAATGAAGCAGTGGAGGCTACCTCAGTAAATATATTTAAGACAAGGCTGGATAGAGTTTTGCATTGTAGGGGAATGAAGAGTTATGGGGGAAAAGGCAGATGGGGGAGATGAGTCCATGGCCAGATCAGCCATGATCTTATTGAATGGCAGAGCAGGCTCGATGGGCCGGATGGCCTACTCCTGCTCCTATTTCTTACTTTCTTATGAAACTTGACAATGCATCTCACCAAATGGCATTCACTGGATATGTGACACTGAAGGGCACTTGTCAATGAACATGCCTGTAACCACCATGGTTTAATAGTGCAGTGACCTGACCATGTCCTGGTAGCAGTTCCTCTAATTACCTTTCTTCCTTTCCAGCTCACCACTGCCCCCCCCACCCCACAAACCGAGCACCCAACTCATCATATTAATCTCAAATAGCGGCATCCTGGCATCCCAGCATCCACCAGCGTCATTACCTTCCCCCACCATGATTCTCTGACTATAACCCTGACTGGCGCTCTTTTCCTCAGTCTGAGTCTGGGTCTTCTGACTTTTCAGCTGCCTATACCCATCCGCAATAGCAGCTGCAACTCCTGACCAAGGACTTGATGACTTCTGAACCTTGACTTCTGGCCGCCTTCTGCCAGGAATACTACAGAAGTTGTCATTATATTGACCATAGAAACACAGAACAGTACTGGCCATTTGACCCACAAAATTGTGCCAACCTTTTAACCTTCTCCAAGATCAACCTAATGCTTCTCTCCCACATAGCTCTCCAATTTTCATTCATTAACATGCCTACCCAAGAGTCCCTAATCTGTCCCAACCACCACCCCTCACGTTTGATCTTCCGAAGTGCATCATTTCAGTTTTCATGATCGAAATCCATCTGCCACTGATCAGCCTAGCTCTGCAACTCATCAGTTGTAATGTAAGCAACCTTCTACACTATCCACAGCACCACCAACCTTTGTGTCATCTGCAAATTTACCAACCCATCTTTCCACTTCTTCATCTAAGTCATTGATAAAAATCACAAAGAGCAGGGGTCTCAAACAGATCCCTGTACAACAGCTGCAATTATGAACTTCCCTGACAGAATGTGCTCCATCTACTACTACTCTTTGCCGTCTAATTCTGTATAGCTGATCTTAATTCTCCTTGTTCTGCAATGAGCAAAGTGTTTAAGGATCATTCAGCTGTGCCAAAGTCTTGGATCTTGAGTGCTGCTAAATTTTACAACAGAACAGGCCTTATAGGCTACAGATACCAGATGTATGCATGATAAACATTTGAAGGAAAGATAAGATAGATTTTCTGGATACTGTAGGCATCTTCAGCCAGAAGGAAATAGGACATTTCTGCACATCTTCTCTCTCCACCCCAGCCCTTCTGAACTGCACAATCAGTGGCTGGATTAAGTGGAGTTGGGAGTGCTGAACAGATTCACTCCTTCATTCACCAAGGCAATGAAGCTATCTGCCGGCTGCTCTTTCTGCCATTCTCTCCCTCACATGGTTTTTTGCTAATTTCCAACTTGAAGCAGCGTTGGTGACCAGCAGTTCGGGGTACAAGTGGTGTTCAGGAAGTGAGCACTGTTTGTTATAACGTGAGGCTGCCTTGTATGCTCAATATATCAATCTTACTTCTTCCCTTGCTTCATTCGTTCATTGCTGCTGGCAATGATTAGCACAAGAATCTGAGTTGTAACTTGAATTATTACTGGGATATTATTGAGGTAATGGAGGTACTTTCACTATCTTCTGGGTGAGAATTAAGCAAAGACCCTGTTGTTTTGCTCAATTTCAAAGAGATGCAATGGAAAATAATATACTATGCACCTCCCGTCTGCTCAGTTAGCTCCTCCCATCAGTTGACCTGCTCCAACAAGTCAGTTAACGAAGTTGTGTGCCCAGGAGGCTTATGCACGTCACCTCTCTCAGAACTCTGCAATGTAGTCCATTTGATGCAAGTGACTTATCCACTTTAAGACCTTAAAGTTTACCTAGCACTCTTTCCTTTGTAATAGCAATGGCACTCACTCCTGCTCCCTGACACTCACAGTCCTCTGGCATGCGGTCTGTGTCTTCCAGAGACAGATGCAAAGTACCCATAAAGTTCATCTGCCATTTCTTTGTTTCCCATTACTACCTCACCAGCATCATTTTCCAGTGGTCCAATATCAACTCTCAGCTCCCTTTACTCTTTATATAACTGGAAAAAACTTTTGGTATCCTGCTTTATATTATTGGCTAGTCTGCCCTCATATTTCATCTTTTCTCTTTTTATAGATTTTTTAGTTGCCTTTTGTTGGATTTTAGAGGCTTCCCAACCGTCCAAATTCCCACTTACGTTTGCTAACTTATATGTCCTTTCCTTGGCTTTTATACAGTCAATAACTTCCTTTGTCAGCCACGGTTGCTTACCCCTGCTGTTAGAGAATATCTTCCTTTGTGGGACATACCTACCTTGCATCTTGTGAAATATTCTCAGAAACTTAAGCCACCTTTGCTCTGCCATCATCCCTGCCAGTATCCTCCTCCAGTCCATCTGGGCAAGCTCCTCTCTCAACCCTCTGTAATTCCCTTTATTCCTTTGTGATACAGATACATGTGAGTTATGCTTCTCCCTCTCAAATTGCCAAATGAATTTAATCATATTATGATCACTGCTTCCTATGGGTTCCTTTTCATTAAGCTCCCTAATAAAATCTGGGTTATTACACAACACCCAATCTAAGATAGCCTTTCCCTGAGTAGGCTTAAGCACAAGCTGTTCTAAAAAGCCATATCATATTCCCTCTCTTGTGATTCAACACCAGCCAAATTTTCCCTTGCATATTGAAGTCCCCCATTACAATGTAACATTACTTTTATTACAAGCCTTTTCCATCTCCCTTTGCAATCTCAACCCCCACATCTTGGCTTATTTTTGGAGGCCTATATATGATTCCCATAATTTTTTTACCCTTGCAGTTTCTTAACTCCACCCACAAAGATTGAACATTTTCTGACTCTATATCACCTCTTTCTAAAGATGTAATTGCATCTCTTACCAACAGAGTCGCACCACTGCCTATGCCTTCTTGCCTCTCCCTTTTGGTACAAAGTATATCCTTCGATGTTAAGCTCTCAACTACTGTATGGCCTTCTATCAGTCACAAATCAGTGATGCCCACAACATCATACCAACCAATCTCTAATTGCGCCACAAATACGTCCACCTTATTTTGAATGCTACACACATTTAAATACAACACCTTCAGTCCTACAACCTTTGCCCTTTTGAATTTTGCCTCTGTGGTACAATTTAACTCTTTGCTCTGTCTACATTTGTACCCAATCGTTAGCTTGTCCTTCCTTATATTCAAGTTATACCCATCATCTACTTGTAAACCTATTGGCTCACCCTCAGCTCTATCATATTGGCTCCCTTCCTCCTGCCATATTAGTTTAAACCACTCCAAACAGCTCCAGTAAATCTGCCTGTAAGAATAGTCATAGTCATACTTTATTGATCCCAGGGGAAATTGGTTTTCGTTACAGTTGCACCATAAATAATATAGTAATTGAACCATAAATAGTTAAATAGTAATATGTAAATTATGCCAGTAAATTATGAAGTAAGTCCAGGACCAGCCTATTGGCTCAGCCTCATCTCCCTTGCTGATGCATCCAACAGTCATCCCTCAGATTCAAGTGCAACCCTTCACTTTTGTACAGGTCCCACCTGCCCCACAAGAGGTCCCAATTATCCAGAAATCTGAATCCCTGATCCCTGCTCCAATTCTTCTGCCATGCATTTATCCTCCGCCTCATTCTAGGCAGAAATTTCAAGATTACTATCCTTGATGTCCTGCTTCTCAGCTTCCTTCCCAACTCCCTGTATTCTTTTTTCAGGACTTTCTCCCTTTTTCTACCTATGTCGCTGGTACCAATATGTACCACTACTTCTGGCTACTTACCCTCCCCTTTCTGGATACGGTGAACACGTTCAGAACCATTTCAGGACCCTGGTACCTGGGAGGCAAACTACCATCCCTGTTTCCTTTTCGTGTCCACAGATTCACCTCTCTGTCCCACTGACTATAGAATCCCCTGATACTGCTGCCATCCTCTTTAGTTCCTTACCTTTTTGAGCCACAGGGCCAGACTCAGTGCCAGAGGCACAACCGCTGTTGTTCCCCCAGGTAGCCCTCCCCCGAACAGTACTCAAAATAGACTACTTATTGCTGAGGGGGACAGCCACAGGGGTGCTCTCCACTATCTGACATTCTCTCCACTATCTGATGTTCTCCCCTCCCTCTTCTGACAGTCACCCACTTGTCTGTCTCCTGTAGCTCCTGTCTATCACCGCTTCACTTTCCCTAGCAAGCTGAAGGTCATCAAGCTGCAGCTCCAGTTCCCTAACTCGGTCTCTAAGGAGATGCATCTCGATGCGCCTGGTGCAGATGTGGCCATCAGGGAGGCTGGAAGTCTCCTGGAAATCTCACATCTGACACCCAGAACACTGGTTCTGTAGACATAACCCCTATTCTCTCTAGAGATAAATAAAAAATAAGAAATGAACTTGCCTATAACCTTGCCTCTGCCTGTTCTTGCCGAAGCCATTTGAGCCCTTATTGCTGAAGACTACTCCGATGATGACTGTTCCCGTGGTGACCACTGTCCGAGCTGTAGAGACTGGGTTTCCGCAGATCCTCACCGGACCTGCGCAGGAACACTTCTGTCGAGTCTGTGCAGTACTCCCATCAATGACTCTCTTCTAAAGACTTCCTGCTTGTTAAAGATCTTCACTGGAAATGCACGGGAACGCTTCTGATGTGTCTGTGCAGTACTCCAATCAATGACCGAGTCTTGATAGGTATACGGATGAGAGTGGTATGGAGGGCTATGGTCCAACTGCTGTTAGATGGGACCAGGTAGAAAGCCAGGCTGGTATAAACTAGATGGGCTGAAGGGCCTATTTATGCACTGTATTGCACTGTGACTCTAAGAATCTTTATTATTTACTGAGTACCATTGTGCTGTTCAGCAGATCTTTCACCATCCAAATGCAGTGAATGCCTAGACCGAAAGCAATTAACTTTCCACAGAGATCATATCTGGAGTACAACAGCACAATACTTAAGACTTTTCCTTCCTACCTACTTATTTTATTCCCTGTTCTGTCCTCTTACCTCTTCTCAGCTGCCTATCCCCTCCTCCCTCCCTCTCTCCGGTGGTCCACCCTCTTATCAGCTTCCTTCCTCTCCAGCCTTCTCCTGTTCCCACCCACCTTGCTTCACCTATCACCTTCGCGCTATCCTCCTTCCCCTCCACCCAGCTTTCTGGCACCTTTCAGCCTTCCTTTCCAGTCCTGTAGAAGTGTCTCGGCCTGAAACCTTGACTGTTTATTAATTTCTATCAATGCTGCCTGACTTCCTCCAGCATTCTGTGTGTATTACTCTGCAGAATTTTTTGTTGTTAAAATATTAAAGTTACCTGTTTTATAGCAATAAAGTCTGGACTATTAATCCTGAGCTATGAGATTGAACTCATCCATGGCAGTTGGGGAATTTAAATTCAAACAATTAAATCTCAAAAATATTTTCCAAAGCAATTCATCACTCATCTGTGAATCTTGGATTCTGTCTCCCCTTGTTAATATTTCGCTGTTCCAAAATATTAATACAGCTTTCATTTAATATGTTAGGTCCTGTTCCACAGTGTCTTTTGCAAAGATTTTCACTGGGCTGAACAGTACTTCACTGGGAGAAGTTAATGACCTTGATACCCAATATAAAAAATAATCCCTCCCCCTCTCCTCCTCTTCTATTCCCCACTCTGGCTTTGCACCTCTTCTGGCCTGCGTTTCATCTCCTCCTTCTCTTTCTCCTATGGCCCACTCTCCTCTCCCATCAGATTCCCTCCTCTCCCACCCTTTACCTTTCCCACCCTTTACCTTTCCCACCCTTTACCTCTCCCACCCTTTACCTCTCCCACCCTTTACCTCTCCCACCCTTTACCTTTCCCACCCTTTACCTTTCCCACCCTTTACCTCTCCCACCCTTTACCTCTCCCACCCTTTACCTCTCCCACCCTTTACCTCTCCCACCCTTTACCTCTCCCACCCTTTACCTTTCCCACCCTTTACCTTTCCCATCCTTTACCTCTCCCACCCTTTACCTTTCCCACCCTTTACCTCTCCCACCCTTTACCTCTCCCACCCTTTACCTCTCCCACCCTTTACCTTTCCCATCCTTTACCTCTCCCACCCTTTACCTTTCCCACCCTTTACCTCTCCCACCCTTTACCTTTCCCACCCTTTACCTCTCCCACCCTTTACCTCTCCCACCCTTTACCTCTCCCACCCTTTACCTCTCCCACCCTTTACCTCTCCCACCCTTTACCTCTCCCACCCTTTACCTTTCCCACCCTTTACCTTTCCCATCCTTTACCTTTCCCACCCTTTACCTTTCCCACCCTTTACCTCTCCCACCCTTTACCTCTCCCACCCTTTACCTCTCCCACCCTTTACCTCTCCCATCCTTTACCTCTCCCACCCTTTACCTCTCCCACCCTTTACCTCTCCCACCCTTTACCTTTCCCACCCTTTACCTCTCCCACCCTTTACCTCTCCCACCCTTTACCTCTCCCACCCTTTACCTTTCCCACCCTTTACCTCTCCCACCCTTTACCTCTCCCACCCTTTACCTCTCCCACCCTTTACCTCTCCCACCCTTTACCTCTCCCACCCTTTACCTTTCCCATCCTTTACCTCTCCCACCCACCTGATTTCACCTGCTGCCTTTCATCCATGCTCCTTTTCCTGCTGTCGCCTTTTTTCTCTGGGTTCTTCCTCCTTCCTTTCCAGGCCTGAAGAAGCCCGACCTGAAACATTGGCTGTTTATTCCTCTCCACAGGTACTGCCTGACCTGCTGAGTTTCTCCGACATGATAGTGTATGTTGCATGGAAAACTGGACGTTCTGCATCTGTTCTTTCGGAACTAATGCAGGTAAACTGGCTAGAAATGTTCCAGTGGCCGAAATGGTGGTTAAAGTGCACACTGTGAGGCTATTTTGCTTTTGCATATCCATTCAAGCAATGTGATGGTGATTAGAGAGGGGCATTGGGCTGGGGTCAGAGACTGAATCAGGTAGGGCGATGGGGAATTAGTTCAAAAAGCTTTTGGGATTAGAGGGTGACAGACCATTGATTACTGGTGATGATCTGGGGTTGAGTATGACCTGGGAGGAATGAAGATTAGGGACTGAAATTAATCAAATTGGCAACTGGGATTTTAGTGGAGGTGGTTTGTAGAAATAATAAAATGGGATTAGACGAGGTACGATCAAGTCTTCGTCCAGAAACAATGGGCATCTAATGGAAGTACGGTGGACGAGAGTGGACTAGGTATGATTAGGCCTTAGTTCAGCCTTTCCTCAGTGTGAAATGCCAGTACAGGTGTCCCCCGCTTTTCGAACGTTCGCTTTACGAAACCTCACTGTTACGAAAGACCTAAATTAGTACCCTATTTTCACTTTCAGAAGGTGTTTTCACTGTTACGAAAAAAAAATTCAGCGCGAGAAAAAGTCAGCATGCGATAAAAGGCAGCGCGCCCCGAGCAGCCGCTCTCCCCCATATTCTCACCGGCATTGCTTAAATGCGTGTCTGTGAGCAGCCGTTTGCAAGATGAGTTCTATGGTATCGGAAAAGCCTGAAAGAGCACGTAAGGGTGTTAAACTTACAGTAAAACTAGACATAATTAAGTGTTTTGATCATGGTGAACGAAGTAAGGACAACGTGAGTTTGGCTTGTGGAAGCTGATGAAGATGATGTTGAAGAGGTTTTGGCATCCCATCACCAAGAACTGACAGATGAAGAGCTGATGCAATTGAAAGAAATAGGATAACAATCGAAACCGAATGAGTAATGATAAAGTACAACTTTAATTTTGAAAGGGTTCGTCGGTTTAGGGGATATTTGCAGGATGGTTTGAGTCCTTATTAAAGAACGGTGTGATAGAAAAATGCGCGAGGCTCAGCAGTCAAGCAAGCCTTCCACATCAGCTACAGCAGACGACAAACCTCGACCTTCCGACATCGAGGCGGGCAGAGATAGAAGAAGATGAGCTGCCTGCTCTAATGGAAACAGACGACGAGATGACACCCCAGTGTCCCACCACCCCAACCCCCAGGCCACGGACAGATGCCGATTCGCGGAGAATGCAAAGGTAGCCGGGAGGCACACAGCACATCTTTAAGAAAAAAGCCGAAATAAACATGCTAATTAATTAGGTGCCGCCGTCACGTAATTGTCGGCCCAGATCAGAGACGACACAATCGGAAATCGGCACTGATCTGGGCTGACAATTATGGGTGGCACCTAATTAATTAGCACGTTTGTTTCGGCTTTTTTCTTAAAGATGTGCTGTGTGCCTCTGGGCTACCGCTGGACCCCTGCGTTCTTCGCGGCAATGTATCGCTCAGCGGCCCGGAGGGTGGGGGCCACTGCACCACCCAAACTCCGACGACTCAGTCTAACACACCATCATCAGTGTACTCGGCGCTGAACCAATTCCGGTAAGTGATACTACACTGTACGTACATTATTTCTACTTTATATAGGCTGTGTATTTTTACATGTTATTTGGTATGATTTGGCAGCTTCATAGCTTAAAGGTTACTGGAGAGAGTGTTTTTGCCAACAGCGCTTGCGTGAGATTTTCTGCCAAGAGCGCTTGCGTGAGATTTTCTGCCAAGAGCGCTTGAGTGAGACTTTCGCTCCGGAGAACAGTTCAGTAATGATTGTGGAAAAGTATTTCTACTTTATATAGGCTGTGTATTTATCATATCATTCCTGCTTTTACTATATGTTTCTGTTATTTTAGGTTTTATGTGTTATTTGGCATGATTTGGTAGGTTATTTTTGGGTCTGCGAACACTCGCAAAATTTTCCCATGTAATCTCTCTGTAAACAGGCTTTTGATAGAACTCTTGGTCATAGTGCACAAACTGAAATGCAACATTACAAAAAGCCAAGCCCTATATAGTTTCAAAACTCACATATGTGCAGCTGTGTCAGTATTGCAAATTTGTAGTCATTATTAATTTCTAATTCCTGATTAATTGTAGTGAATGCACATTGCATGTTGATCACTGGGGCCTTCTTGTTCAGAACAGCTCACAGACAATGCATTCTCACTTTGTTTCTTTATCCTGTAAGGTGAAAACCTGAGAATGAAGATGATCTGACCTTAGTAAAACACGGTACTCAGAAAACACAATTTATTATCAATCATTGTTGGCATCAGTGACATTTGGAGAGAGAGATGTCAATTTTTGAAAGTTGGCATGCATGTCATCCTAAGAACTACATAAATTAAATGAATCTGAGTAAATTAGTGTAAAAAGGCTATAGCAAGCCTTGTGCTCTGCATGCATCTTATCACAAGTGAAGCTGCTCTATCACATGATTCTTTTTATTGAATGCACAAAGAAAAAAGATTCACATCACTAGAAGGCGACAGCAAGTGCAGTCATGTGCGTCTGAGTTGGATGCATAAAGATTGATTCTGCTATTCAGAGAGCTCATCACAGAAGACTGCATTAGAGAGAGCACAGTTCCCACAGTTGGTGTGTCCTTTGCTCAAACTGTGTGATATCCACCTGAAATCTTTGATAACCAAGCGTTCTAGACTTCCTTTGGGGACAATGCACCTCTTCTGTCCTCATAATGAAATCCATTCAACATTTGTTTGCTGGGATGCATATGCTTTCTGTCCGTTGCATCTCAAAGCAAACGGAAGGAGGATAAAAGTAACTTTTTCAAGTGATAGTAAATTTATTTTCTTTACAGACCATAATTTAAGCATTAATTTGTTTTGAAATTACCACGAGTTATCTCTTGAATTTTTTTTGTATTCTCTTTATAAACTCTGTGTAGCAAAGTACATTGAAAGGTAATTCTTCTTCCTAATATGGGGATGATATGTTATTAACAAAGTCGTTAAAAATGGGAGAGTGAATATTGTATTATCTTCTACCATTAGTTTTGGCAAAAATATATTGCATTCAAGATCTGCCGACTGTATTAAAGGTAAGGCATGTTACAAACCTACAGAATGCTATATGGAGAGATAATTTGATAGATTATTTAGGGCTTTTTAAATAGTTTTCATAGATGCATTTTAATGTCCTTTTTAAATTTGTCAAGAAAATAGTCTTTCAGGGTATTTCAAAGTCCAGGGTAAATTTATATATGTGTGTGTGTATATATATATAACCATATAAAACCCTGAGATTAATTTTCTTGTGGATATTTACAGTAGAACAAAGAAATACTGACAGCCAATGTGCAAAGAAGACAATCTATGCAAGTACAATCAGTAAATAATACTGAGCCCACGAGTCCATTGTTTATTTTTCAGTTGTAGTTTTGCCTCAGAATTAGTTCTTGTATCGTCTAGCAGGTGTTTTTCTCTTCACACTTCATATTGATTTTTGTCAAGTGCCACGAGTGCACACGAGTGAAAAGTTGGTTTGATTTATGGTGAAGTGTAGCTTGGGAGGGGCAGGCACGAGTCTGTCCACTCGGGAGCCGGGGTTAGGTCCATCTTCACCGGTCGTCTGTCCCAACATGAGTGGCCCTGATTTAGCATCGGCTGATGAAGTCCTTGAAGCACACAAGCTCCCACATGATGTCAACGTTTTGATTCAGGTCACGGAGGTCAGAACTAGTGAAAGAGTTTCATTCAATATAGCGTGGATGTTGTTGTCTACGTGGTTTCTCATGTGTGCTTCAAAGAGAATCCACATAGGAGACTAGTGTGACAGTCAAGCTCCCATAGAATCCAGGGTGAATCTATAAACTGGATGTAAAATAATCTTGGTGCTAGGATGCAGAGTGGGCTTGTGTTCTTTTTGGAGTTAGGAGCCTGTGACCAGTGGGATATAATTGGGCTCAGTGGCCAGTGGGATGTGGTTGGGCTCAGTGACCAGTTGGTTACTGTTGGGCTCAGTGACCAGTGGGTTACTATTGGGTTCAGTGACCAGTGGGTTTCTGTTGGGTTCAGTGACCGGTGGGTTACTATTGGGTTCAGTGACCAGTGGGTTACTATTGGGTTCAGTGACCAGTGGGTTACTGTTGGGTTCAGTGACCAGTGGGTTACTGTTGGGTTCAGTGACCGGTGGGTTACTGTTGGGTTCAGTGACCGGTGGGTTACTGTTGGGCTCAGTGACCGGTGGGTTACTGTCGGGCTCAGTGACCAGTGGGTTACTGTCGGGCTCAGTGACCGGTGGGTTACTATTGGGTTCAGTGACCAGTTGGTTACTGTTGGGTTCAGTGACCGGTGGGTTACTATTGGGTTCAGTGACCGGTGGGTTACTGTCGGGCTCAGTGACCAGTGGGTTACTATTGGGTTCAGTGACCAGTGGGTTACTATTGGGCTCAGTGACCAGTTGGTTACTGTTGGGCTCAGTGACCAGTGGATTACTATTGGGTTCAGTGACCAGTGGGTTACTGTTGGGCTCAGTGACCGGTGGGTTACTGTTGGGCTCAGTGACCGGTGGGTTACTGTTGGCTTCAGTGACCGGTGGGTTACTATTGGGTTCAGTGACCGGTGGGTTACTGTCGGGCTCAGTGACCGGTGGGTTACTATTGGGTTCAGTGACCAGTGGGTTACTATTGGGCTCAGTGACCAGTTGGTTACTGTTGGGCTCAGTGACCGGTGGATTACTATTGGGTTCAGTGACCGGTGGGTTACTGTTGGGCTCAGTGACCGGTGGGTTACTGTTGGGCTCAGTGACCGGTGGGTTACTGTCGAGTTCAGTGACCGGTGGGTTACTGTCGGGCTCAGTGACCGGCGAGTTACTGTCGGGTTCAGTGACCAGTGGGTTACTATTGGGTTCAGTGACCGGTGGGTTACATATACGACCACAGCATTATCTCTTTTCTTTTATATTCTATTCTCCTTGAAATTGATTGCAATATTATATTTGCTTTCTTTACCACAGCCTCAACCTGTAAATTAACCTTCTGGAATGAGGACTCCTAAGTCTGTACTATTGTTCCTTTTACTAAAATACATTATCATACATTTTCCAACACTGTATTCCATCTGCCATTTTCTTGCCCATTCATCCAATTTGTCTAAGTCCTGCTGCAATTTCATTGCTTCCTCAACACTACCTACTCCTCCTCCTATCTTTGTATCATCTGCAGTCTTTGCCACCAAGCCATCTGTTCCATTATCTAAATAAATGACAAACAATGTGAAAAGTAGCGGTCCCAATACTGACCCCTGAAGAACACCACGAGTCAATGGCAGCCAACGAGAAGAGGCTCACTTTATTTCCACTCGCTGCTTCCTGTCTGTCAGCTATTCCTCTGTCCATGTCACTACCTTTCCTGTAATTCCATAGGAAAGTCCTCTGTTACGGACAGAAAAAGGGGATAGAGAGGAGATAATTATGGTTTATAGAAGGGAGAGGGGAGCGAGTGGGAAGCATCAGAGAGACATTCTGTAATGATCAATAAACTGGTTGTTTGGAATGAAATGGTTTCTCAGGGCAAAGTGTGTCTGCATCCACACCATCCCCTCCCCCTGGCAGTCCTTCTCTGCCACCTGCCCCACACCCCTCCTATGGTGTTCTACCTTCACTATTCCCGAGATCCTTTACTCCCGTCAGATTTACAGACTCGCCCTCTGCTCCACACTGAACTGTGCGAAAGGATTAGGCACAAGTGAGTGTGTGTGTGTGTATATAAATAAGGCATCTGTTATCTTGCAAGACCATGGATCTGCGCCTGGAAAGTCTTCACTCTCCAGGGCGTAGGCCTGGGCAAGGTTGTATGGAAGACCCCATGCTGCAAGTCTCCCCTCTCCACGACACCGATGCAAGGGCTGATACAGCTTGGCACCAGTGTCGTCGCAGAGCACTGTGTAGTTAAGTGCCTTGCTCAAGGACACAACACGCTCCCTCGGCTGGGGCTCGAACTCACGACCTTCAGGTCGCTAGTCCAATGCCTTAACCACTTGGCCACGTGCCCACGTGTGTGTGTGTGTGTGTGTGTGTGTGTGTGTGTGTGTGTGTGTGTGTGTGTGTGTGTGTGTGTGTGTGTGTGTGTGTGTGTGTGTGTGTGTGTGTGTGTATATATATATGCTGTATATATATATATATATATATGTTTATGAGACTTTTCACATTACTGGTTGTGCAGTCATTTTTCTGAGATTTTTGAGTATAAATCCCACATAAAAGGTTGGTAAGTAAAATTAAGCAACATGGAATAATATGAGTAGGAAATGAATTTAGAAGGTCAAAATGTAGGGAGTAAACTGTTGGTTTTCACGTTGATGAATGGCTTAAAATGGTATTTCCAGGGGTCAATCTGGGACCACTGTGTTTTGTAGAATCACACAAGATTCTGATGAGCAGTAAGTGAAATTATCATAGACTGTGAGAACATATTGATTGACTGGCAGAATGGAGAGAGAACTAATAGATGAGATTTAATACAGTGAACTTTAGTGGAAAAACCAGAGGCAAAAGATTGAATGGCACAATTGTAATGGAGAAAGAAAGCAACCTAGATGCAGATGTCTTGTGGTGGTGGTTGTGTCTTGGGGTGCGAGGAAGACTAAACGTTGTGCAGTCATCTGTGGATACATGTGGTTTTGGAGGCCGAGGTCCGAAGCGCACACACGGTTGCAGGTTGGACATGGAATGGTGGTTGTTAGAACAGATGCATACACAGCTTTGTGGCGTTGGTCTCTCGTGCTGCTGCAAGGCGCTGATTTCGGTCATCTTCAAAGTCAGATGCAGCTTTTCTGGTCAGGGCGCGCCACACAGCCCTGTCGGCTGCGGACTCCTCAAGTTGTTGAGGCTGGAGGTCTGCCCATTTGGTGTACGGTTTCAGATTGTCTTTGAATCTCGTTTTGGGGTGGCCCTGATTGCGACTGCCGTGCTCAAGCTCACCGTAGAGCAGCTGCCTGGGGATTGTTGTTTCACCCATGCGGATTACGTGGCCAGTCCAGCGTAGCTGGGCCTGGAGGATCCTTGCCTCAATGCTTGTGCTGTTGGCTCTGTCAAGGACTTCCTGGTTGGTGATTCGGTCCTGCCATCGAATCCTCATGATCGACCGCAGAGAGCGCATGTGAAACTGCTCCAACTGTTTGATGTGCCTGCGGTACAGGGTCCAGGTTTCGGAGCCGTACAGGAGAGGGGTGAGGACCACAGCCTTGTACACCTGCACCTTGAGCTTGGTTGAAAGCTGAACGTCCTTGTGCTCCAGAACTTTGACACGGAGTCTCCCGAGTGCCTGGCTGGCTTTCCGGATCCTTGCTATGATCTCTTTGTCAAGGGATCTGTCACTGGAGATGGTGCTTCCTAGATACTTGAAGCTCTCCACATTTTTCAGGACAGTGCCGTCGATGGTGATGCATGGCTGAGGAGGGTGACTGTTTGGTGCAGGTTGTAGGAGAACTTCTGTCTTACCGAGGCTGATTGTCAGGCCGAACAGCTTTGAGGCTGCGGAGAACTTGTCAACAATCATCTGCAGGTGGTTCTCCTGGTGGACCATGAGGGCACAGTCATCAGCAAACAGGGCTTCAGTGATGAGCCTCCTCGACGTTTTGGTCTTTGCAGCAAGGCATCTCAGGTCAAACATCGATCCGTCTAGACGATATCTTATGTAAATAGCCAGGTCTAGGTCCTTAACAGCATGCTTCAGCACTTGGGTGAAGAGGTTGAAGAGCAGTGGTGCTAAAACGCACCCTTGCTTTACGTCATTTGAGACGTTGAAAGTCACTTCTCCTGTCATGCCATTGTGGAGCAGGCGGATGAGTGTAGTGAATTTCTGCAGGCTTTCTAAGTATGATCCACAGTGCGTTTCTGTTGACCGTGTCAAACGCCTTCGTCAGATCAGTGAAGACAGAGTATAACGTCATGTTCTGTTCCAGGCATTGTTCCTGTATCTGTCTCACTGCGAAGATCATGTCGACAGTGCTGCGTTCGGGACGAAAGATCATTGCGACTCGGGAAGGTTCTCTTCTGACACTGTTGGAATCAGTCCGTTGAGAATGATGTGGGTGAGGATTTTTCCGGGAATGGAGAGTAGTGAGATGCCTCTGTCGTTCCCGCAGTCGGTCCTTGAACCTTTATTTTTGTAGAGGGCGATTATCGTTGTGTCTCTAAGGTCAGGGGGCATCTCTTTTTCTTCCCAAATGCTAGTGAGGGTGCTGTAGAAAGCCTCAAGTGATTCCTTGCTGAGTGCCTTGTACAGTTCAGCAGGTAATCCACCCTTGCCGGGCACCTTGCCACTGCTCATCTGCGTGATAGCCTTCTTGACTTCACCTATTATCTATGCATATGTCTATAAACCTTTCAAAGTGTTGAGTAGTTAAGTATACTCATGGTATCCAGGGTTCAGGGACAAAAATAACTTAAATTTCTTATCAGTATGATCCTAGCACTGACCCATTTGTGTCATTCACTTTCTTACTGGTACACTGTACAAGGACGAGCCAGTACGTTTCCACGTATATGATCAATAAACATACACAAGAGTGCAGAATCATGACATGGAGGTGCTTTTAAAATAGTGTTTCACGATAAAAGTGACAGACAAACTGGCGGATACAGCCCAGAACATCTTCGGCAAAATTCTCTCCATCATTTACTTGGAGCACTGTCACAAGAAAGCAGCATCCGTCATCAAAGATCCCCCATCATCTAGGTCATGTCCTCCTTTTGCTAATACCATTGGGCAGAAGGTACAGAAGCCTTGGTCCCACACCACCAAGTTCAGGAACAATAATTAAATGACAGCCGTAAGTCTCCAGAACTGGCATGGATAATTTTATTCCCCTCAATGTTGAACTCATTCTAGCCACTACAGATTCACTTTCAAGGGCACTTAACAAAATCATATTCTCAGTATTTTTTTATTTGCAAGTTGTCTTCCTTTGCTCGTTGGTTGTTTGGCAGTCTCTGTTTATGTATCGTTTTTTGTAAAATTCTCTTGTACTTTTTCTGTAAATACCTGAATGGAAATGGATCTCTGGGCTGTACATGGTAGCATATATGTACTTTGATAATAAATTGACTCTGAAGTTTTTGGACTTTGAGGTGTGTTGAACCAGCAAAAAAAAACCCTGATTGCCTTTGGTTAATATCTCCAGTAAATATATGAAGACACAAAAAGAAATACAATCATTCCAGAGTTGAGAGATTAAAATAGACAATGTGGAGTTAGTCCCCTTGGAAGAGAAAGAATGATGAGAAAGCAAATGCAGGTGTACGTATGCTAGTTCATGATTGCTCAGACAGGTGAATAGAAGAAAGCTGTTTCCTTTAGCAGATGGTTAAAGGAGTTAATTCTTTTGGAAGAGATAGAAAGAATATGTGAGGAATAGTTGGCAGGACTATAGGGAAAAAATGAGGGAGTGGGCAGATGTGATTACTATAGCAGGAGTCAGTTTATATGTGTTGAGATGAATAGCCTCGATCCATAACAATGCTACAATAAATTGTGGTGTGAAGTCTGTGTAAATATAATTCATTGAATAACTTATTCTGCAAAGTGACGGCTCAGTTTATTTATGGACGATGCAGAATGATTTATAGTCCAGGTTGTCATCTTCAAAGATGGAATTGTAAATAACATTTCTTACTTTCTTGACAATGATTAAAAAAGAAGTAAAAAGTAGACAAACACTGAAATTAACTACACTTGTGACAAAACCCTGCTATCTTTTCTGCACCCAGCTTATTGTTTTTCTCAATTTTTCCCAAGAGAACCTAGCTTTGAGAGTAATTCAGTTCTGTTGAACTAGTAATAACTCACAATGTTTCATGTTTGTCATATTAGAGGCAACTATGTCCTTTAAATATCTTACAGTTAGATGAAGCATTTCTTTTGCAACTTTCTTAAACCGGATGTGCCCCCCTGTTCTCTTTGTAAAGGAAGAAACTGAAAATTAGCTTTGGCAGGAGAGGGAGAGTTGCAGAATGGTGTTTGCATTTGGACTATTGTCAGAATCAAGCAGATTGAGGATCTTTTCGAAAGCCCCAATAAAGGTTGGTGATTCTGTGTCCAACTGTAAAAGCTAATCTGAAAGGCTAGCACTTACAATGTAGTCATACATTAATTCCCTTGAACTGAAGGGCAGTTAAGAATCAACATCACATACGTTGGAACTTGTGAGATGGCAGATCACCTTTCCTAAAGGGTAGTTTTTCTTAACATTCAGGTGGCTTCATGGCAACGCTAATATTTTTAAAAAATGTAATGTACTTAATTGCTTGAATTTAATTTCCTGGTTGCTGTGATGAGGTACAAACTCAGGCTTCACAGTCCTGGGCTGGGCTACGTATGCTCAGTTTTGGAACTTGTTGGGTTCTTTCCAAAGTCAGGAAAGAGGCACAAAACTTGTTGCATTTCAGTAGAACAAAGGAAAATGGAAACAAACAGTTAACAAGAGCAGCAGCTCATAGCAGAAGGCAGGACAAAGACTTAAGGCCAAAGAGACTCAGGTACATACTCCATAGATAAGAAAAATTCCATTCAAATCTATAGATCTACATCTATATATATCTATAAGAAGCACGGCTGTATGAAAGCAGCGTCTGTCATTAAGGAACCCATAATCCAGATGAAGGAGCCTCAGGACTCCCACCACCTTGTTCAGGAACAGTTATGGCCTTTCAGGCTCTTGAACCAGTGGGGATAACATCAATTCACTTCAACTGAGTTCACTGAACTTTCCCACAACCTATGGACTCATTTTCAAGTACTCCTCATCTCATGTTTTCAATATTTATTGCTTATATATTTATGTATTGCTATTATTATTATTACTGTATTTTTAGATTTGCATAATTTATTGTCTTTTGCACACTGGTTATACATCCTGTTGGTGCAGTTTTTCATTGATTATATTATGATTATTGGATTTATTGAGTATGTCCTGGGTCCAGCAAGTAACTGCTATTACAGAGAAAGCACAGCAACGCCTCTACTTCCTTATAAATTTGCAAAGATTAGACATGTCATCAAAAACTTGGACAAACTTAGAGATGTGTGATGTAGAATATGTGGAAAAGCTTCCAAAAAGTAGTAGAGAGAGCCCAGTACTTCATGGGTAAAGCTCCCCCAACCCTTAATATCATCTTCAACAAGCACTATCACTGGAAAACAGCATCCATCAACAGGGAGCCCCATCGTCCAGACCACGCTCTCTTCTAAAAGTTGCTGGTGAACACAGCAGGCCAGGCAGCATCTCTAGGAAGAGGTAAAGTCGACGTTTCAGGCCGAGATCTGACGAAGGGTCTCGGCCCGAAACATCGACTGTACCTCTTCCTAGAGGTGCTGCCTGGCCTGCTGCGTTCCACCAGCAACTTTTATGTGTGTTGCTTGAAATTCCAGCATCTGCAGATTTCCTCGTGTTCATGATCTTTTTTCACTGCTGCCACCAAGAATGAGGTACGGGAGACCAGGACCCACACCACCAGGTGGAAGAACATTTCAAACATCAGGCTCCTGAACCAGTGTAGATAATTTTACGCATTGTAACTCTGACCTGATTCCACAACCTAAAAACTTACTTTCATGGATTCTACAACTATGTCCTCAGTATTATTATTTATTTACTTATTTTTTCATTTGTACGGTTTGTCTTCTTTCACACTTCAGTAGTTGGTCAAGTCTTTGCAGATTTTCATTGATTCTATTGTAATTCTTTGTTCTGCTGTGAATAGCTGCAAGAAAATGAGTCTGGAGGTAGTATACGGTTACATATGTGTACTTGGATAATTACTTTAAACTCTGAAGTTTGAAACAGACCGTTTGGCCAACTACGTCTGCCCTTGCTAGAAAAAATCTAGCTATATTCATTCTGTTTTTCAAGACGTGGACCATAACCTTTAATTGCTTATCTAAATGCTTCTTCAATGTTGTGATAGTACCTGCCTTCACCATCCCCTCATTCCAGGTTTCAGAAAATTTCTGGTGACTTAATTCAAATCCCCTTATATACACCCCTAGACAAGGGAAACATTCCTCACTGTCTATGTCACTTGTAATTTTGTGTATGTCTGTAAAATCTTTTACTCCTCACTGTTCCACAGCTAGTAGAACATCTGCCCCAGAGGTCGAGTGATCTGGATTCTATGCTAAGCCTTTGTGCTATCTTTGTAGAGGTTGCAAGTTACCATGTGGGTTTCAGCAGAAGGCTGCTGCTCCCTCCCATTTTCCAGAGATATCCCAATTACCATAACCACAGAGAATTGCCTCTGGTGGGGTCATTGGGAGAGAGTTGATGGGGACAAATGAAAGATCAGTGTAAATGGGTGATGATTCACTGTGGAAGACACAAGCAGCATGCCAGAGGTTCATGGGTGTCCGGGAGCAGGTGTGAGTGTCATTGCTATTACAAAGGAAATAAGGTGGATGTCAGCTGGACCAGGTGAAGTACATCCCAGAGTCCTGAGGGAGGTTGCTGAAGAGATAACAGGTGCATTGGTCATGATCTTTCAAAAATCACTTGATTCTGGCATGGTCCGGGAGGATGGGAAGATTGTAAATGTCACTCCTCTTTTTAAGAAGGGAGGAAAGCAAAGTAAATAAAGGATATCATAGGCCAGTTAGCTTAACATCAGTGGTTGGGAAAGTGTTGGAGTCTGTTATTAAGGATGAGGTTTCAGGGTACTTGGGCACTAATGATAAAATTAGTCAAAGTCTGTGCGGTTTCTGTGAAGGGAAATTTTGCCTGACAAATCTCTTAGAGTTCTTTGTGGATGTAATAAGCAGGGTGGACAAAGAAGAGGCAGTGGATGTCATTTTCAGAAGGCATTTGATAAGGTGCCACACAGGAGGGTGCTGAACAAGATAAAATCCAATGGCATTACAGGAAAGATACTGGCGTGGAGAGAGGAATGGCTGACAGGATGGAGGCTGTGAGTGGGAATAAAGGGGGCCTTTTCTGGTTGGCTGCCAGTGACTAATAGTGTTCCTCATGGGCCAGTGTTGTGACCGCTATTTTTGACATTGCTTGTCAATGATTAAGATAATTGAATTGATGGTTTTGTAGCAAAGTTTGTGGGTCCTACGAAGATAGATGCAGGAGTAGGTGTGTCGAGGAAGCACTGCAATCGCAGCAGGACTTAAACAAGTTGGAAGAATAGGCAAAAAAGTGGCAAATGGAATACAGTGTTGGAAAATGTATGATAATGTATTTTGGTAAAAGGAACAATAGTGCAGACTATTATCTAAATAGAACATAGAACGTAGAATAGTACAGCACAGTACAGGCCCTTCGGGCCACAATGTTGTGCCAACCCTCAAACCCTGCCTCCCATATAACCCCCCACCTTAAATTCCTCCATATACCTGTCTAGTAGTCTCTTAAACTTCACTAGTGTATCTGCCTCCACCACTGACTCGGGCAGTGCATTCCACACACCAACCACTCTCTGAGTAAAAAACCTTCCTCTAATATCCCCCTTGAACTTCCCACCCCTTACCTTAAAGCCATGTCCTCTTGTATTGAGCAGTGGTGCCCTGGGAAAGAGGCGCTGGCTATCCACTCTATCTATTCCTCTTATTATCTTGTACACCTCTATCATGTCTCCTCTCATCCTCCTTCTCTCCAAAGAGTAAAGCCCCAGCTCCCTTAATCTCTGATCATAATGCATACTCTCTAAACCAGGCAGCATCCTGGTAAATCTCCTCTGTACCCTTTCCAATGCTTTCATATCCTTCCTATAGTGAGGTGACCAGAAATGGACACAGTACTCCAAGTGTGGCCTAACCAGAGTTTTATAGAGCTGCATCATTACCTCGTGACTCTTAAACTCTATCCCTTGACTTATGAAAGCTAACACTCCATAAGCTTTCTTAACTGCCTTATCTACCTATGAGGCAATATTCAGGGATCTGTGGACATGTACCCCCAGATCCCTCAGCTCCTCCACACTACCAAGTATCCTGCCATTTACTTTGTGCTCTGCCTTGGAGTTTGTCCTTCCAAAGTGTACCACCTCACACTTCTCCGGGTTGAACTCCATATGCCACTTCTTAGCCCACTTCTGCATCTTATCAATGTCTCTTTGCAATCTTCGAATATCCTCTACACTATCTACAACACCACCAACCTTTGTGTCGTCTGCAAACTTGCCAACCCACCGTTCTACCCCCACATCCAGGTCGTTAATAAAATTCACGAAAAGTAGAGGTCCCAGAACAGATCCTTGTGGGACACCACTAGTCACAATCCTCCAATCCAAATGTACTCCCTCCACCACCACCCTCTGTCTTCTGCAGGCAAGCCAATTCTGAATCCACCTGGCCAAACTTCCCTGGATCCCATGCCTTCTAACTTTCTGAATAAGCCTACCGTGTGGAACCTTGTCAAATGCCTTACTAAAATCCATATAGATCACATCCACTGCACTACCCTCATCTATATGCCTGGTCACCTCCTCAAAGAACACTATCAGGCTTGTTAGACACGATCTGCCCTTCACAAAGCCGCGCTGACTGTCCCTGATCAGACCATGATTCTCTAAATGCCTATAGATCCTATCTCTAAGAATCTTTTCCGACAGCTTTCCCACCACAGACGTAAAGCTCACTGGTCTATAATTACCCGGACTATCCCTACTACCTCTTTTGAACAAACCCTACTACTTTTTTTAAACAATTCAAACATCAGAGAAAATTTAAACGTCAGAGGTGCAAAGGGACTTGGGAGTCCTCGTGCAAGACTCCCAGAAGGTTAATTTATAGGTTGAGTCTGCGGTAAAGACTGCCAAAGCAAGAAGATAATGCAGAGACTTTATAAGACTCTAGTCAGGCCCCAAATATTGTATTGTCAACACTTTTGGACCTCATATCTCAGAAATGATGTGTTGTCATTGGAAAGAGTCCAGAGGAGGTTCACAAGGATAATTCTGGGAATGAAGGAGTTAACATATGAGGAGCGTTTGGCATCTTTGGGCCGGTACTCACTGGAATTTAGAAGAATGCGGCGGGGGGGGGGGATCTCATTGAAACCTACCGAATGTTGAAAGAACTAGATAAGATGGATGTGGAGAAGATGTTCCCTATGGTTGGGGTATCCAGAACTAGAGGGCACAGCCTCAAAATTGAGGGGCAACCTTTTTAAACAGAGGTAAAGTGAAACTTTTTAGCCAGAGAGTAGTGAATCTGTTAGAGTGCAGTGGAGGCCAAGTCCATGGGTATATTAAAGTGAAGTTTGATAGTTTCTATTTGTTCAGAGTATCAAAGGATATGGTGAGAAAGCAGGCGTATGGAGTTGAGTGGAATCCAAGAACAGCCATAATGGAATGGCAGAGCAGACTCGATGGGCTGAATGGCCCAGCTGTGCTCCTACATCTTACAGCCTTACAAGACATCTATCAGAACCAGGTTCTTCATCACTCACATATATTATGGTTTTTTTTGTGGCAGCAATACATAGAAGTACTATAGTACTATGCAAAAATCTTAGTCACCCTAGCTGCAATCTACAATATATATACTGTAGATATATTACAGTATATCTGGAAGAGAGATATAGCTGCAATCTACAATAGAAATACTATATGTAAAATCCAAGCAACATACATCAAAGTTGCTGGGTTTTTTTTATATATATAAAATCCATTCTCTTCTTTCACATTAGCATTAAGTCCATTTTGCCAATGAGAGCTCAGGGCTGAACTTGTCATGTAACACAAAGTAAAACAAAAGCAAATGTAGTATCACCAAATAAGGGGGAAAAATAACTGATTGCTGTTCCCTTCCATCATGCCCCCCCAAATCAGAGCTAGTTACCTATGCTAAGCACAAGAAAGTTTACAGATGCGGGAAACGCTGGAGGAACTCAGTAGGTCAGGCAGCATCTATGGAAGCAAATAAACAGTCAAAATTTCAGGCTGAGACTCTTCTTCATGACTGAAAGGGAAGGGATAAGGCTCCAAAGTAAAAAGCTTGGGTGAAAGGAAGGAGGACGGCTGGATGGTGATAGGTGAAACCAGCTGGGTAGGAAAGATAAAGGGTTGGCGAAGAAGGAATCTGATAGCACAGCAGAGTGGAGTGGACCGTCAGAAAAAGTGAAGGTAGAGGGAACCCAGGGAGGGGGATTGGTGTGTAATGCAGAGGGGCAAGCTCATCGGTAATGCAACTCTGCTGCTTACAGTTTGGAATCGATTGAATTGAGAAGATCCAATGGTGAGCAGAGTATCTTTCAATGACAGGTTATCCAGAGGATTTCTACTAAGCCGTTGTATTGAAATTTGGTGATCTCTTCTTGGCAATCCTGCACCAAGCTTATGGAGTTAATCGCAGAGTAGCAGGTTGTTTCGAATTCTGGCAACTTCTTCAAAATAAGTCTTTTCCCAAAAGTCATCAAAGCATTTCAGATCAAGTATCATAGGAACAGGCAGAGAGGGTATTTGACCTTGGCAATAGCTGGCACATAATTGCGTGCAAATATCTTTGATGTCACTCTATTTTTATGCCACAATTATGTCAAAACTTGTCAGGCAATCTAGGCCACTCAAATTGATTGTATTGAATCAAGGTCATGAAGGTAGGACATAGCAGGAGAAGAAAGGGAAAAATAATCTTTCTTATCTTTTATGGACTTTGAGCTTTAGTCTTACTTTTCTCAACATGTATCCTGTCCCTGTCTGATGCCATCTCTGTAAGATATAGATGCAGAATTCGACCCATCAAGTCTGCTTCACCATTTCATCGTGGCTAATCCACTTTCCCTCTCAGCCCCAACTTCTTGCCTTGTCCCCTATCCCTTCATGTCTTGACTAATCAAGGATCTATCAACCTCGGCCTTAAATACTGTACACCAAATTATTTGGCGTCCACAGCTGCTTGTGGCAACGAATTCACCACACTTACTGTAATCTAGAGATTTATTTCTATTATTATGTATTTCATTGTACTGCTGCTGCAAAGACAACAAGTTTCTTGATATATGCCTGTGATATTAAACCTGATGCTAATTCTGAATGTAATTGTTTTTTGCATGTACAATTTATCACTGAACAATAGGGAGACAATCAGTGCAGTTTGATGACTGCAAGGCCCTCTAGTGGCCAAAATAAAAACTTCTATTTGCCTGTCAAATAAATCATTTTACAAAAGCTAAGTGTGGCTGTGATGACTTGGAAGTTTAACATTTAGTCAGAATAAAAGTTAAGAAAGCACACTATATTCATAATATATTACTGGGAATTACCATGGATGCAGGTATTTTCCCACATGCTGTGCTAAGAAGTTGGAACTGGAACTCCAGATCATTCGGGAGAATTATCGACAGGATGTATGGAGAGGTAGTTACAGCAAAGCTGCAGGACACAGGAAACTGGGTGACAGTCAGGAAGGGGAAAAGGGTTGAAGGAACCAGTGCAGAATACCCCTGTGGTCATCCTCAACAACAGGTATATCACTTTGGATGCTGGGGATGTGGGGATGACCTAACAAAGGAAAGTCACCTTGGGCACTGAGTCTGCCTCTGTGACTCAGAAAGGAAGAGGAGAGAAGAGACCACTGTGGTCATAGGGGATTTGTTGGTTCAGGGGATGCATAGGAGGCTCTGTGGGCGAGAATAAGATTGCCGGATGGTATGTTGCTTCCTGCGTGAAAGGGTCTGGGATATCTCAGATCGAATCCTCAGCCTTCTTAAGCGGGAAGGTGAACAGCCAGAAGTTATGGTCCATGTAGATATGGGTAAGGACAAGTGATGAGGTTCTGCACAGGGAATTCAGGGAGTTAAAGGGCAGAACCTCCTGAGTTGTGATCTCAGGATTGCTACCCTTGCCACGTGCTCGTGAGGCCAGAACTAGGACGATCATACAGTTTAACACGTGGCTAAGGAGTTGGTGTAGGAAGGAGGGCATAAGATTTTTGGATCATTGGGCTCTCTTCCAGAGAAGGTGGGACCTGTACAGAAGAGATGGTTTGCACCTGAACTGGTGGGGGGATTAATATCCTAGCAGGAAGGTTTGTTGATGCTGCACCATTGGGTTCAAACTAGAGTTGCAGGAGGAAGGGAAACAGATTGCCAGAACAGTTAGTGGAGAGATTGTGGAGGTAGATGTTGGTAAGAACTCAGACAAAGTCAGGAATCAAAAGGTTAAACAGGGTGTGACTTGTGTCAGGAGCTGCATATATTTCACTGCAAGAAGTATCGTAGGAAAGGCGGATGATAGTGCTGAAGCTGGTTTACAAACAGAGGCCATGTGTAGTGAGGAGAGGCAGTTGATAGGGAAAAATTGTAGTCAACAGGATAAGTTCAAACGTGAAATGTGAAAGGTGAAAATTGAAAAGGGTGAATACAGGACTGAATGTGCTATATATGGAATAAGGTAGATAAATATGCTGCACACAGCTGCAGATTGGCAGGTATGATGTTGTCGGCATCACTGAATCATGGCTGAAAGATTATTGCTGGGAGCTTAATGTCCATGGATACACATTGTATCAAAAGAATAGGGAGGAAGGCAGAGGGGCGCCATTGCTCTGTTGGTCTAAAATTAAATCAAATCATTAGAAATAGGTGACATCGGGTCAGAACATGTTGAATCATTGTAGATAGAGCTAAGGAACTGCAAGAGTAAAGAGAATCTGATGGGAACTGTACATAGATCCCCAAACAGTAGTAAGGGTATGGCCTATAAATTACAACAGGGGATGGAAAATTCATGCCAAAAGAGTAATGTTACAATAGTCATGGGGGACTTTAATATGCAGGTAGATTGAGAACATCAGGTTGGTGTAGGATTCCAGGAGAGGGAATTTCTACAGTGCCTACAAGGTGACTTTTTAGAGCAGCTCGTAGTTGAACTCACCAGAGGATCAGCTATTCTGGATTGAGTGTTGTGCAATTGAACCAGAATTGATTAGAGAGTTTAAGGTTAAAAAAAAACCTTTAGGGGCAAGTGATCATAATATGATTGAGTTCACCCTGAAATTTGAGAAGGAGAAGCTGAAGTCAGATGTGTCAGTATTACAGTGGAGGAAAGGGAATTACAGAGACATGAGAGAGGAGTTGGCCAGAATTAATCAGAAAAGAACACTGGCAAGGATGACAGCAGAGAACCAACGGCTGGAATATCTGGAAACAATTTGAAAGGCACAGGATATATACATCTCTAAGAGGAAGAAGTATTCTAAGGGAAAGATGACACAACAATGACACAAAAAAGTCAAAGCCAACATAAAAGCCAGCATATAATAAAGCAAAAGCCAGCTATAGTAGAGTGAAAATTAGTGGGAAATTAGAGGATTAGAAGCTTTTAAAAACCAATGGAAGGCAACAAATAAGTCAATAGGAGAGTAAAGATGGGATATGAAAGTAAGCTCAACAACAATAATATCAGTGAGTTTACCAAAGGTTTCTTCAGATAATTAACGCGTAAAAAAGAAACAAGAGTGGATATCGGACTGCTGGAAAATGATGCTGGAGAGGTAGTAGTGGGGGAAAGGAAATGGTGGACAAGTTGAATAAGTATTTTACATCAGTCTTCACTGTGGAAGTCACTAGCAGTATGATGGAAGGTCCCAGTGTCAGGGGTTGATGAAGTGTGTGAAGTTACCAATACTAGAAACTGAATGTTTGAAGGTAGGTAATTTGCCTGGACCAAATGGTGTACACCCCAGCATTCTGACATAGGTAGCTGAAGAGATTGTGAAGGTATCAATAATGATCTTTCAAGAATCACTAGATTGTGGAATGGCTCTGGTTGACTGCAATTGGTAAATATCATTCCGCTATTCAAGAACGGAGAGACAGAAGATAGGAAAATATAGGCCAGTTAGTCTGACCTCAGTAGTTGGTGTTGATTATTAAAGATGAGATCACAGGGTACTTGGAGACACATGACAAAATAGGCTGTAGTCCGCAAAGTTTCCTCAAGGAAAGATCTTGCCTGACAAATCTGTTGGATTCTTTGAAGAAAAGGCTTGCAGGATAGACGAAGCCGAATCAGTTGATGTTGTGCACTTGGATTTTCAGAAGGCCTTTGAGAAGGTGCCACACATGAGGCTGCTTAACAAGCCCATGGTATTACAGGAAAGATTCTAGCATGGATAAAGCAATAGCTGATTTCCAGGAGGCCAAGAGTGGAAATAAAGGAAGCCTTTTCTGTTTGGCTGCTGGTGTCTGGTGGCGTTCCACAGGGATCTGTTTTGGGACCGAAAAGTTTTGCATTATATGTCAATGATTTGCATGATGGAATAGATGGCTTTGTTTCAAAGTCTGCAGATGATATGAAGATAGGTGAAGGGGCAGGTAGTTTTGAGGAAGTAGAGAGGGTACGGAAAGACTGAGACAGATTCAGAGAATGGGCAAAGAACTGGCAGATGCAATACAGGGCCAGAAAATGTATGGTTGTGCACTTTGATAGAAGAAATGAAAGGGTTGACTATTTTCTAAGTGGAGAGAATATACAAAAACTGAGGTGCAGAGGGACCTGGGAGCCCTTGTGTAGGATTCCCTAAAGATTAATTTATGGATTGAGTCTGGTGAGGAAGGCAAATGCAATGTTAGCATTCTTTTCAAGAGGACTGGAATGTAAAAGCAAGGATGTAATATTGAAACTTTATAAAACACTGGTGAGGCCTCACTTGGAGTATTGTGAGCAGGTTTGGGCTCCTTAGCTTTGAAAGGATGTACTGAAACTAGGAGTTCAAAGGAGATTCACTCTGAGGATTCCAGGATTGAATGAGTTGTAACATGAAGGGCATTTGATGGCTGTGGGCCTATATTTACTAGAATACAAAAGAATGAGGGGTGACCTCATTAAAACCTATTGAGTAGTGAAAGGTCTTGATAGAATGGATTTGGAGGGAAATGTTTTCTGTGGTGGGAGAGTCTAAGACCACAGGGCCCAGCCTCAGAATGGAGTGGTGTCCTTTAGAGATGATGAAAAATTTCTTCAGTCAGAGAGTGGTGAATCTGTGGAATCCTTTGCCACAGGCAGCTATGGAGACCGAATTTTTATGTATATTTAAGGCAGTGGTTGATAGATTTTTGATTGGTCAGGACATGAAGTGATACAGGGAGAAGGCAGGAGATTGGGGCTCTGAGGAAAATTGGATCAACCATGATGAAATGGTGGAGTAGACTTGATGGGCCAAATGGCCTAATTCTGCTACTATATCTTATAGTCTTATGCTTTAATACATGTAGACCAATAGAAGATGGAGAAATATAGGGTCCATTCATAAAATTCACTCAAGAGTTGGACTGTGGTCAGGCATGGCAGGGAGAGTTTTCTTCCTTCTCCTGTCTGCGTGAGATGTGGGACTTTCGAGAGACTTTGAACTTTTTTTACCATGCCCATGGCCTGTTCTTCATCAAGTTATGGTATTGCTTGCACTGTTGTAACTATATGTTATAATTATGTGGTTTTTGTCAGTTTTTCAGTCTTGGTCTGTCCTGTGTTTCTGTGATATCACATCGGAGGAATATTGTATCATTTCTTATTGCATGCATTACTAAATGACAATAAAAGAGGACTGCGTGACCTCATAATCTAATCTAATGTAAAAACGTCATAATTTTAATTTTGAAATCCAGATAGCAAGAAACAAGTTTTTGATTCGCATATCAGAATAAATTTGATCATGAACAGAATATTCTCCATTCAGCTTCGTATGAACCAACTTGTTTTTTTCAAAAGCGTTGTGTATTTCTTTATCCTAAATGTGGTGAATTTATGTCTAGTGTAGAGCAAAAGGTACCAGACCTACTAACGTAAAGGAGTTACATTGATTTAAAGCAACTGAGCAAATCTGGCAGGTTTAAGCTTTTTAAAAACGCAAACAACAGGAATTCTGCAGATGCTGGAAATTCAAGCAACACACATCAAAGTTGCTGGTGAACGCAGCAGGCCAGGCAGCATCTCTAGGAAGAGGTACAGTCAACGTTTCAGGCCAAGACCCTTTGTCAGGACTAACTGAAGGAAGAGTTAGTAAGAGATTTGAGAGGGGGAGGGGGAGATCCAAAATGATAGGAGAAGACAGGAGGGGGAGGGATGGAGCCAAGAGCTGGACAGGTGATATAAAGGGGATATGAGAGGATCATGGGACAGGAGGTCCCGGGGAGAAAGATGGGGGGGGGGGAACCCAGAGGATGGGCAAGGGGTATAGTCAGAGGGACAGAGGGAGAAAAAGGAGAGTGAGAGAAGGAATGTGTGTATAAAAATAAATAACGGATGGGGTACGAGGGGGAGGTGGGGCATTAGCGGAAGTTAGAGAAATCGATGTTCATGCCGTCAGGTTGGAGGCAACCCAGACGGAATATAAGGTGTTATTCCTCCAACCTGGGTGTGGCTTCATCTTTACAGTAGAGGAGGCCGTGGATAGACATGTCAGAATGGGAATGGGATGTGGAATTAAAATGTGTGGCCACTGGGAGATCCTGCTTTCTCTGGCGGACAGAGCGTAGGGGTTCAGCAAAGCAGTCTCCCAGTCTGCGTCAGGTCTCGCCAATATATAGAGGGCCACATCAGGAGCACTGGACGCAGTGTATCACCCCAGTCGACTCACAGGTGAAGTGTCGCCTCACCTGGAAGGACTGTCTGGGGCCCTGAATGGTGGTAAGGGAGGAAGTGTAAGGGCATGTGTAGCACTTGTTCCGCTTACAAGGATAAGTGCCAGGAGGGAGATCAGTGGAGGGGGATGGGGGGGACGAATGGACAGGGGAGTTGCGTAGGGAGCGATCCCTGCGGAAAGCAGAGGGGGCGGGGGAGGGAAAGATGTGCTTAGTGGTGGGATCCCGTTGGAGGTGGCGGAAGTTACGGAGAATAATATGTTGGACCCGGAGGCTGGTGGGGTGGTAGGTGAGGACAAGGGGAACCCTATTCCTAGTGGGGTGGCGGGAGGATGGAGTGAGAGCAGATGTGCGTGAAATGGGGGAGATGCGTTTGAGAGCAGAGTTGATAGTGGAGGAAGGGAAGCCCCTTTCTTTAAAAAAGGAGGACATCTCCCTCGTCCTGGAATGAAAAGCCTCATCCTGAGAGCAGATGTGGCGGAGACGGAGGAATTGCGAGAAGGGGATGGCATTTTTGCAAGAGACAGGGTGAGAAGAGGAATAGTCCAGATAGCTGTGAGAGTCAGTAGGCTTATAGTAGACATCAGTGGATAAGCTGTCTCCAGGGACAGAGACAGAAGGATCTAGAAAGGGGAGGGTGGTGTCGGAAATGGACCAGGTAAACTTGAGGGCAGGGTGAAAGTTGGAGGCAAAGTTAATAAAGTTAACGAGCTCAGCATGCGTGCAGGAAGCAGCGCCAATGCAGTCGTTGATGTAGCGAAGGAAAAGTGGGGGACAGATACCAGAATAGGCACGGAACATAGATTGTTCCACAAAGCCAACAAAAAGGCAGGAATAGCTAGGACCCATACGGGTGCCCATAGCTACACCTTTAGTTTGGAGGAAGTGGGATGGATCTTGGCTCCATCCCTCCCCCTCCTGTCTTCTCCTATCATTTTGGATCTCCCCCTCCCCCTCCCACTTTCAAATCTCTTACTAACTCTTCCTTCAGTTAGTCCTGACGAAGGGTCTCAGCCTGAAATGTCGACTGTACCTCTTCCTAGAGATGCTGCCTGGCCTGCTGCGATCACCAGCAATTTTGATGTGTGTTGCTGGAGGTTTAAGCTTTTGTTCTCTAACTTGGCTGCTTGGAATGAGGTTTCACCATACATTAAACAAGTTTTCATCATACTCAAAGTAAAAGTCCTACTGAGAGCTATAAAGAGGCACACCACAGAATCATGTGAGGGAACAACAAAAACTATTCATTCAATTTATATTGTGCCTTTAATGAAGAAAAACATCCCAACATTCTTCATAGGAGCATTATCAAATGAGAAATGATGCTGAGTTACATAAGTCAGTGTTAAGGTGGGTAACCAGAAACGTGATCAAAGAGACAGCTTTTAAAGTGTTCCTTTCTAGTGAAAAGAGAGGAAATAAATTAGGCAAGAGGATTTCCAAAACACAAAATCACCACCAACAGAAGCTGCAGCTCCTACAGTTAGGACAGTGGAATTCTGGAAAGGACAGCAGGAAAGCATTGAGGAGTACGGGTATGTCATGTTATAGTGTCAGAGTGGGGATACCTCCACCCACTAACCAACATTTAAAGTGAGCCAGTGAAGGCCAGCAATCATGGGGGGTGGGGGGTTAATGCAACTCAGTGTCTCAGTTCTTGGACAGCAAAATATTTAATAGCCTTTTACTTCCAGATAGACCATGATTGCTCACGTTATATGACACAGCACGTGATGATGATGATGATGATACTTAAGGAGATTACAATGCTGTGTAAAAGTCATAGGCACATACATATAGCTGTGGTGCATAAGACTTTTACTCAGTACTGTAGAACAATGGTGACATGACCAAAACATTGTGACATAGTCAAATGTAGAAATAACAAACTTTATTAGAATGGTTTCGGCAACAGATGAGATTAGGCAGTAGCAGTGTTGGAGGTAGTAATGGATGGAAATGTTACGGTACTTTTCAGATATTGCCATTTTGATTCAAATACTTGAAATATTTATCAATTCTGACAGTTAAGTGTCTCTATATTTACTCACAATTCTAAAGCTCTTTATTTCTGCCTTTTCTTTTGTTCAGGGTTACAACATGTAAGTTCCTAATTTCATTTGAAGTTTTATTCATTGGAATATTGAAGACACTGCAATTTGAATTCTGCTTTTCTTTTTTGATAATAACTGATACAAGTATTTTCAGTTTGAATGCAAGCTTCTGCTTTATCTTGAACAGCAGAGTTTTTTGAAAGATCTGAGCCACATGTTGGAATTCAATATGGAAATTTCTTGCAGCTGATCTTCAATGGAGAATTTTGGAGGACTTAACATACTGTTTGATAATGAGTGTTTGGTCTATGATTTGATCTATTTTCACCTGACCTGTTCAATCAAGATGCATTTAACACAAGTATTCTAAATTTCACAAGAAGTAAGTTTTAACTCAATCCTTTGTAATTCCATTGACTAAAGCTGAGGATTTTTGTATTAGGTGCATGGATGATTTTCAAAGTAATTTCGTGTTAATCTGTCACTTTTGACAATTTTGACTACTATTCGTCTTTCATTGCAAAGTGAAGGTTTTTGTCATTAACATCCTCTTTATGCTGCAGCTCTGTGATAAACCAAATTTGAGTATATGTTGTTACTGTACAAACTTTCTGAAAGAGATTAAAGATTTATTCATGATTATAAATAGTGATTTAATGGAGGTGTGAGAGTACAGGATTGTCCAGTGTGTTAGCTACAAGCTATGTAAAGCCAGTTGAGAATTTAAATCTGGGTAATTCCATTGTATCACTAGGTTGATGAATAGTTCTTAATAAATCATGTCATTGTATATATGGTCTCACTACTTATATTCAAATCATCTCCATGCATATTTTAATCTTTTCTGCATTTGTTGGTAAAATAGCAAGCCATAATGTTTGATAATTAAGCATGTTTCTCTTTATTGTTCATTGAGGCTCATCCACATTGGTGAATAACATGGGCATAAATAGCAGGAGCACCACTTCATATATGCAGAAGGGACATAAATTGTTTCCTGCACTGGCAATCAAAATGACTGTTGCCAATAAACAATAATGAGCCATTCTGACATCAGGTGCCAGTACAAAACATATTCAGCTACATTCAGGTGATCAGATGTGAGTCTTGACTGTATCATGAGAGGCAAGATTCTTAGATTGAGTCACAATTGTCATGTTCATTCTTCAACTGCTGGACAAAAGCCTAGAGGGAAATAACTGTAAAATTTTGCATCGTATGGTGGCAAATGTTTGTTAGCTGAACATGCACATAATGTGGTTCCCTGTATTGAGTTTGGGATATTTTGCATTTATAGTACGTGCAGTTTAACTATGCCAATGTGTTTTCAGATTAGTACTTTCAGAAAAATATCTCACCTTGTAAAGATACTCTTTTTGTTTTCATTTCAGGCAGAAAACTCAGCATTGGCACTAGAAAATGAACATCAACGAGAACAATATGAACGCTGTCTTGATGAGGTGGGAATTACAGAGTATTCTGAGATTATTTCAATTCTATCATCTTTTTACTTTTGGCGATTTGCAGTCTAAAAGTCAAAATATTTTTAATTAGTGACTCTGTGTGTGTGTGTGTGTGTATTGTGAGCAAATTGAGATTTAGTCACCAACATGGAAATGAATGAATTAAACTGAAATGATTTCCCCATTTTCTTTAACGACATACTTAATTCCTATATCAGAAGGGCAATGCCATGATTTATAAATGTAATATTCCTGTTCACTGGAGTGCATCTCTTGCTTGACTGATTGCATTCGGATAAATTAATGCCAACCTGTGCTTGTAGGTATTTTCCTTTGGTAAACCTGAATCAAGTGAAGACCAACTAAATCTGGATAATCTGATTCAGATTCATATTTATTTGTCACATGTACATTGAAACACACAGCAAAATGCGTTGTCTGTGCTAACAACCAACACACACGTTCTGACACCAACCTAGTGTACCCGCAATGCACAGAACACAACAAAACAGACATACCAAGCAATGAAACAACAGTAGCAAAACAGAGCCCTTCCCTCCTTCCTACCCACCCAGACGCACAGAGACCGTCCTCCAGCTCCACAACATGACTCCAGTCTCCAGGATTCGGCATCCCGCTTCAGCTCCCAGATTACCAAATTGGGCTTCGAGCTTTGGTATCGACCCCTGGACTAGCCGATGACAGGACCCTGATCTCCACACTCAAACTCTGGGCTTGCTGACTAACTAATCCTCCTGCTTGCACAGACACACAACCCCATGACCCATCGACCTGGGACAGCCCGTCATCCATGGACATCCGTCCAGATCATTGCCCTTCGAGGATGGAGTGAAGGCTCACACTCCGAAAGTTGCACCTTGCAGCTGCTGAAAGAGCACTCACTGAAACAGATTTTAAATGAGTAGTACAGTAGCAAGTGTTACATTCCCTTGAACAGAAAATCCTACAAAATGTAGTGGATGCGGCCCAGTCCAACATGGGTAAAGCCCTTCCCACCATTGAGCAGGAAAGCAGCATCTACCATCAAGGACCCCACCACCCACGCTCTCTTCTCGCTGCTGCCATCAAGAAGAAGGTACAGGAGCCTCAGGACTCTCAGCACCGGGTTCAGGAGCAGTCATTACCCCTCAATCAACAGGCTCTTGAACCAAAGGGGATAACTTCATTTGCTCCATCACTGGACTGTTTCCACGACCAATGGACTCCGTTTCAAGGACTCTTCATCTCATGCTTTCAATATTTGTTGCTTATTTATTACTACTACTTTCATTTTGTATTTGCAGACTTTGTTGTCTTTTGAGAACTGCTTGAACTAGTTGGTGCAGACTTTCACTGCTTCTGTTATGGTTATTACCCCATAGTGTTATTGAGTATGCCCACAAGAAAGTTCATCTCTGTGTTGTATATGGTGACATATACGTACTTTGAAAATAAATTTACTTTGAACTTTACTCCAGCTGCTGCCTTTAGTGAAATGAATGTCTTCAATCATGAATTAACTTATCTAATTTGTTGTGATTGTACAATTTACTGTATAAGCATCCTCTGTATCATTAGATTTCTCTTGCAAAACCGTTCTTGGTTCACTGTAGTTTCTGGTGTATTTAAAGATACCATTAGTACATTCGGCCCTCCCCACTAATCTTTCTCCCGGCGCTAGTCCCTGCAAGCAGACTAAGTGCTACACCCACCCACCCATTCAACCCCCTCCCACGCCTCCAATCAGGACCCCACGCAGCCCTCCATCTGAGGCAACTCTTCATCGGTGAATCCACTGGAGTTACCTGTTGTGTCTGGTGCTCCCAATGCGACCTCGTCTGCATTGGGGAATTCGTAAATTGGGGAACCGTTTCGTTGAGCACCTCTGCTCCACCTGCCAAAAGTGGAGCTTCTCATGGCCAAACATTTTAATTCCCATTCCCGTTTCAGCATGTTGTTTCATCGCCTCCTCTGAGGCTATCCTCAGGGTGGAGGAGCAACACCTTAAGTTCCATCTTGGTGGCCTCCAACCTGATGGTATGAATATTGATTTCTCCTTCTGTTTATTTTCTCCTCCCCATCTCCTGTTCATCTATTCCCCACTTTGTCCTCTTCCTTCTCCTCACCTGCCCCTGGGTCCACTCCCCCTTCCCTTTCTCCTATGGTCCACTCTCCTCTCCTGTCAGATTTTGTACTCCCCAGCTCTTGACCTTTCTCACCCACCTGGCTTTACCTCTCACCTTCCAGCCATCCTCCTTCCCCTCCTCCCATTCCTCTTTTTTTTATTCTGGCATTCTTTCCCTTGCATTTCAGACCTGAAGAAGGGTCTCAGCCTAAAACATTGATTGTTTATTCATTTCCATAGATGCTGCCTGACCGGCTGAGTTCCTCTAGCATTTTGTGTGTGTTGCTCTGAATCCCCAGGATCAGCAGAATCGCTCGTGTTTACCATTACCAGCTTGTTGCTTTTACTGTTCTATGGTATTAAATGATAGAATGATATTACTAATTTTGCTTATTGTGGGACCTGTTATAGCTTTGTTTTTCATCTAATAGCAATAAGATCTGATCAAATCTGATTTCAGAATCAGAATCAGGTTTATTATCACCAGCATGTGATATGAAATTTGTTAACTTTAGCAGCAGCGGTTCAATGCAATACACGATCTAACAGAGAGAGAGAAAAAATATAATAAAATGATAATAAACAAGTAAATCAATTACTTATATTGAATAGATTAAAACAAAGGTGCAAAAACAGAAATACAGTATATTTTTTAAAAAGTGAGGTGGTGTCCATTTAGGAATCGGATGGCAGAGGGGAAGAAGCTGTTCCTGAATTGCTGAGTGTGTGGCTTCAGGCTTCTGTATCTCCTACTTGATGGTAACAGTGAGAAAAGGGCATGCCCTAGGTGCCAGAGGTCCCTAATAATGGACGCTGCCTTTCTGAGACACCGCTCCCTAAAGATGTCCTGGGTATTTTGTAGGCTAGTACCCAAGATGGAGCTGACTAGATTTACAACCTTCTGCAGCTTCTTTCAGTCCTGTGCAGTAGTCCCTCCATACCAGACAGTGATGCAACCTGTCAGAATACTCTCCACAGTACAACTATAGAAGTTCTTGAGTATTTGTTGACATGTCAAATCTCTTCAAACTCCTAATAAAGTATAGCTGCTGTCCTGCCCCCTTTATAACTACATCAATATGTTGGGACCAGGTTAGATCCTCAAAGACAGTGACAACTTGCTGGCAGCAAATTAAACTACTACCTATTCTATTAGTCACACTTTTTCTCAGATACAATCACTGTGTTCAATAGCCCATAACTTGTGTTTTGGAGTTGAGCTTTTGATCTGTCAGTACGGTGTGAATTGAAGTCTTGAAGGTGCAGAATAGTTGTGTTGTGGTGTGTACGGGCACAATCAGGGCGTGTGGCCTGAGCCCAAGTGTGAGGAATAAGCACACTTATTGACTGATACAAGCACTGAGCCAGATTGAGAAGGTCAGGTTGTTGAGACTAGAAGCGAGGGGTGAGCTGGTGTTCAGCTCTCTGCTCGATGATGTTTACTTATCGCTGCGCTGAACTGAGGCTGTGACCTTACAGGCTCCTGGACCGACTGCAGTGGTGACTAGCTTTGTGGCTGTGGACTTACTTTTGTGAACTTTAATTTTCAATGTTTTTAGCTTACTTTTTATCATTTGTATGATTTGTTCTTTTTTTCCATATTGGGGGCTTGACGGTCTTCTTTTAATGAGTTTCTTCTATTGAGTTTCTTTGTTTTGTGGCTGCCTGTAAGGAGACAAATCTCAGGGTTGTATAAAGTATATGTATTTTGATAATAAATGTACTTTGAACTTGAACTTTGAATAGGTCTCCGTCTCAGTCACCTGTGTAAATATATTCCTATATGGGACATCAGTTTTTTCAAAACTCGTTAGATTCTGGACTAGTTCCTGAGGATTGGAGGGTGGCTAATGTAACCCCACTTTTTAAAAAAGGAGGGAGAGAGAAACCGGGGAATTATAGACCGGTTAGCCTAACGTCGGTGGTGGGGAAACTGCTGGAGTCAGTTATCAAGGATGTGATAACAGCACATTTGGAAAGCGGTGAAATGATCGGACAAAGTCAGCATGGATTTGTGAAAGGAAAATCATGTCTGACGAATCTCATAGAATTTTTTGAGGATGTAACTAGTAGAGTGGATAGGGGAGAACCAGTGGATGTGGTATATTTGGATTTTCAAAAGGCTTTTGACAAGGTCCCACACAGGAGATTAGTGTGCAAACTTAAAGCACACGGTATTGGGGGTAAGGTATTGGTGTGGGTGGAGAATTGGTTAGCAGACAGGAAGCAAAGAGTGGGAATAAACGGGACCTTTTCAGAATGGCAGGCGGTGACTAGTAGGGTACCGCAAGGCTCAGTGCTGGGACCCCAGTTGTTTACAATATATATTAATGACTTGGATGAGGGAATTAAATGCAGCATCTCCAAGTTTGCGGATGGCACGAAACTGGGTGGCAGTGTTAGCAGTGAGGAGGATGCTAAGAGGATGCAGGGTGACTTGGATAGGTTGGGTGAGTGGGCAAATTCATGGCAGATGCAATTTAATGTGGATAAATGTGAAGTTATCCACTTTGGTGGCAAAAATAGGAAAACAGATTATTATCTGAATGGTGGCCGATTAGGAAAAGGGGAGGTGCAACGAGACCTGGGTGTCATTATACACCAGTCATTGAAAGTGGGCATGCAGGTACAGCAGGCGGTGAAAAAGGCGAATGGTATGCTGGCATTTATAGCGAGAGGATTCGAGTACAGGAGCAGGGAGGTACTACTGCAGTTGTACAAGGCCTTGGTGAGACCACACCTGGAGTATTGTGTGCAGTTTTGGTCCCCTAATCTGAGGAAAGACATCTTTGCCATAGAGGGAGTACAAAGAAGGTTCACCAGATTGATTCCTGGGATGGCAGGACTTTCATATGAAGAAAGACTGGATGAACTGGGCTTGTACTCGTTGGAATTTAGAAGATTGAGGGGGGATCTGATTGAAACGTATAAGATCCTAAAGGGATTGGACAGGCTAGATGCAGGAAGATTGTTCCCGATGTTGGGGAAGTCCAGAACGAGGGGTCACAGTTTGAGGATAGAGGGGAAGCCTTTTAGGACCGAGATTAGGAAAAACTTCTTCACACAGAGAGTGGTGAATCTGTGGAATTCTCTGCCACAGGAAACTGTTGAGGCCAGTTCATTGGCTATATTTAAGAGGGAGTTAGATATGGCCCTTGTGGCTATGGGGGTCAGGGGGTATGGGGGGAAGGCTGGTGCAGGGTTCTGAGTTGGATGATCAGCCATGATCATAATAAATGGCGGTGCAGGCTCGAAGGGCCGAATGGCCTACTCCTGCACCTATTTTGTATGTTTCTATCCTTGTGGCTGCCTGTGAGGAGACAAATCACACGTAGTATACGTACTTTAATAATGAAGGTACTTTGATCTTTGAGGAAGATGAAAATGGGGCCGTCGCAGCACAATATAGGGATATATTTACATTTTCAGCTGTTCATGCATCAATATGACCTTGATACTGATGCATGGCCCCTGTGGACAGCTCGAATCCTGGCTGGTGTCATTAACTGGAACATTGTGGTGATCAGAACATCAGGCGGGTCAGCGGATGTGGCTGTTGGAGGGAGAGTGAATGCACTCTCTCTCTCGGTGGTGGGGGGAAGAGTCTGCTGGTTTTCAGGTTGGGTAAGTGTGAATAAGCGCCACTCTAGATAGTAACATTGAAACAGCGATCTGTTGGTCTCCCTCTCACCGTGGAAGGGGTGACACCTCGCTGTCCCTTGTGAAAGTGAGGGAGAGAGAGGGGTCATGGAATGTAGTTGTTTTGTTGGACTGCAGATCTGAGGTTCTCTAGGAATTTCCTCTTGCTTGCTCGGTGGGTGGTGGGTGGTGGGTGCTGATGCATCCCCCCGGGCTTGGCCAGGAGCTGGACTTGGTTGTCAGAGGCTGATGGAGGCGCACACCATTAGGAGCATTTGCTAGGTAGTGTGTGCTTGTCTCCACTACCACCCCGGCTGTAACAAGCTGAAGAAACCATACTGTATACATTCTTGGAAATCAAATGGAACAATTGATATAAATCTACAATCTGAATTTGTTTCAATACCTGATGGGAAACTACCTGTACGGTCCTGACGAAGGGACTCGGCCTGAAACGTCGACTGCGCCTCTTCCTATAGATGCTGCTTGGCCTGCTGCGTTCACCAGCAACTTTGATGTGTTTCTGCATTTCTGTTCAGTTTTTCTCTTCATAATTAATATGTAAATTTATTAGTGTAATCATAAATAACTCTGTTTATTTGACCAGAGTGCAGATTTTTCTCAATTGGATCTCTGATCCTTCATGGTTGGATGGTGGTTAAAATAATTGGAAACCTGGTTTGGTCTGTTATATATTACCAAACTAGTCTTGGAGATGATCACTATAAGCAATGGATATTAGTGCAAAGCCTGCAGCAACTGGCTAATAATGTAGCTAATGAACATTATAATGGCTATCAGCACACAAATCTAATACTGCTTTTTTATAAGATAATATTATTAACTAGAAGCAGAAAGGTATTCAAATTATTTCTATTTTAAACATGAGAAAATCTGCAGATGTGGGAAATCCAAAGCGCCCCCCCCCCCACACACATACACACACACACACACACACACACACACACACACACACACTTTGGAGGAACTCAACCGGTCAGACACTGTCTATGGAAATGAGTAAACAGTCAACGTTTCAGGCAGAAACTCTTCTTTAGCACTGGAGAGGAAGAGGGGAGGTGCCAGAATAAAAAGATGGGCGAGGGGAAGGAGGACTAGCTAGAAGGTGATAAGTGAAGTCAGGTAGGAGAAAGCGAAAGGGCTGGAGAGGAAGGAAAACCTGATAGGAGAGGAGAGAGAACCATTGGAGAAAGGGAAGGAGGAGAGGGCCCGGGGGGAGGTGACAGTCAGCTGAGAAGAGGTCAGAGTGAGGAATAGAAGAAGAGAGGTGGAAGAGGTTATTTTTACTGGAAGGATAAGTTGATATTTATATATTCTTATATACAAACTAATGAAGTATGCAGAGCAATGTTTGCTAGCCTATTTAAAATAATTAGTCATTGCACGTTCTATTCCATTGTGTATGTTTCCATGATCTTAGCCTTTTGGAGAAGATATTCTTAATTAACAGAATATACCTGAAGACAGCAAATAAAAACATCAAATTCAGAATCATAATTCTGTGGGTTAGTTTCAACCAAGAATTATGTAGCTTAGTTTTAGATTTATTTTTTAGGTCAATTATGCTTTGAATTTGTAGATGGTCTTTCTGTTCAAACAATGTCTTGATCAATGTAATCTATCTATAATAATATTTAATACTGATATGGATTATATTATGCAGATTGACTCGAGCTCCCCTTCCATAGTAAGAAACTGTTCTGTTTAAAACCTTTCAATGAAGAAGTAAAAGAACAGTATGCAGGAGGCGTACTGGAGATCAATAACCCATTGTGGGGGTTAGATATAAAGGGCATCCAGTTACAGATTACTGTTCAGAGTAGAACAGAAACCGAGCACTCTAGTTTGTGTTTATTTACCATGCCTTGATACTGATCTCAAAAATATGTAAGAACTTTATTTGCTTTCCACTGCCAACTGGTAAATCCCTTAACTGGAAACAAGGCAAAAAGTTCATATCAAAATAAAGAATTATTAATAAGCTTATTGTGCATGGAATTAGTAGAACTAAAAGAGACAGACAGGAGGTTTGTGAACATTCATATTAATGGGCCAGTCTGATCAGTGGATATGTACAAGTACTGCACTCTATTCTCTACCCTCTTCATCTGACTTCAGCAGCAGATTTTTCAGTTCACTTCCCTTGTGTGCCAATACAGCTTTCCTTTGAAAAAGCAACATTGGGAGGGAGTTCTAACTTTTAATTACTCTGAATAACTAAGTTAATCTTGTATTCCCTAGTTCAACTTCATCCCAGGAAGAGAGAGCAAAGCCTGCTTTGATGGCAAGGATTTATCCAAAAGCAAACTGCTGTTTCAAGTATATTAAAAGACTTTGTATGCCATTAAATAAATTTTCAATGGAGTTAACGTTGGGGTTGCGACACTGTAATAACATTATTGCTAAAAACTTTTTTGTGTGTTCTTCGTAGGTGGCTAATCAAGTTGTGCAGGCGTTGCTTACTCAGAAGGTGAGCTTCTTCACTTATTCCTCATGTATGTAATTGTAATATACTCAGTATACAGAATATTAAATGGTGGATCCACAAACTTAACAAGGAGTAGCTTGTAATTTTTATCAGTCATGTATGTTGAGATATAAAGTTAAACTGAGGTTTGAGAACATCACAAAAGCTGTAATCAATATTTCTCTTACATTGCATGATCGTGACTATCCCAACAACACCCTCCAGCAAAAGCATACACTGTAATACTGTATCCTGAATTGAACAAGATTCTTTCAAATAATAGGTTGTCTGAATTACATAGAAACATAGAAAATAGGTGCAGAAGTAGGCCATTCGGCCCTTCGAGCCTGCTCCGCCATTTATTATGATCATGGCTGATCATCCAACTCAGAACCCTGCACCAGCCTTCCCTCCATACCCCCTGATCCCCATAGCCACAAGGGCCATATCTAACTCCCTCTTAAATATAGCCAATGAACTGGCCTCAACTGTTTCCTGTGGCAGAGAATTCCACAGATTCACCACTCTTGCCTGCACTTTAAATACACTGGGGTCTGGATTGGCAACACCACATTTCAGTGCTGGTTTGTGTGGTTATTTATATGAGTCAGAATTGTTCAGAGAGGAATTGACAACAAGTGATGTAGAGAACAAGCTGTACCACACTCAGTATCCAACACTGATTTAAAATCGCTATCTAACACTGATTTGAAATCACTATCCAACACTGATTTAATATCACTATTCAACACTGATTTGATATCACTATCCAACACTGATTTGCCATCACTATCCAACACTAATTTGCCATCACTATCCAACACTAATTTGCCATCACTATCCAACACTGATGTACCATCACTATCCAACATTGATTTGACATCACTATCCAACACTGATTTCACATCACTATCCAATACAGATTTAACATCAGGTGAAACTAAATAAGAAGGAAAGGAAAATGAAATTAAAATGTACAGATCAATTTATTTTCTATAAAAATTAAGGACATTTGTGATACAGAATGTTTTTGCAAGTTTGAAATAATTAGTCATTACAAACTTTTTTCTGGACTATATACTTCTATGATTTTGGTCTTTTTGTGAAGGTCATCTTAATTAAATGAACACAAAGGTAGCAATTATTCTGTCAAATATAAACATGTTGATGCTTTAATTCTCTAGATTAATTTAAATCAAGAGCCAATTTTAGAATTGTCTATTTCTGCTGTTATCCTCTGTCAAAACAATAGACTTTATTAATATTTAATCTTCATAATGATGGCTAGTATTAATATTGATTACATCATGCAGATTGATACAACCTCTTTGCAAAAGTAAGACTGTCCTTGATGAAGCCTGTTAATGAAATAAAACAGTAGTTGGGAAAACTACATTGCAGAGAAAAAGTCTCAGACTGTGGGTCAGAAGTGAAAGGGTTCAAGTTACAGATTATTATTCAAATATGTATTGTAGCAAAAACATGAAACACTTAATAATACTGATCTTCAGTTCTCATTCTTCAGTATTGATCAGCTGAAAAGTGTAAATGATTAATCACAAGTTCTGATAGTATTTCTGTCATTCTTAATCACAATACATTTTGCACTCACAGGATTTAAGAGATGAGTGCCTGAAACTGCGCACTAGGGTCTTCGATCTCGAACAGCAGAACCGCACATTGAACGTTTTATTTCAGCAGAGAGTTCGCCTGGCGTCTGACTCCCTTCTACAGGTTTGTGTATTTATGTTGGTGCCTTTGTCTGTCAATATTCTGCTTACGGGAAAGATGTTCATAAGGTTGAAAGAATACAGAGAAAATTTATAAGGACGTTGCCGGGCCTGGAGGACTTGAAGTATGAGGAAAGATTGAATAGGTTAGGACTTTATTCCTTGGAATCTGGAAAATTTAGGGGAGTTTTGATAGAGGTATACAAAATTATGAAGGTTATTGATGGAGTAAATGCTAGCAGGCTTTTTCTGCTGAGGTAGGTTGTGGACTACAACTAGGGGTCATGGGTTAAGGCTGAAAGATGAAATGTTTAAGGGGAGCATGAGGGGAAACCTTTTCACTCGTGAGAGTGTGGGGAAAGAGCTGACAGCACAAGTGGTACATACAAGCGTGATTTCAATGTTTAAGAGAGGTCTGGATAGTTACATAGATAGCAGGTGTAGCTATGCCTTGATGCAGGCTGATGGGAGTCGGCAGTTCAAATGGTTTGGCATGGACTAGATGGGCTGAAGGGCCTGTTTCTGTGACTAATTATTAGTTATCTTTCAAAAGGCTGTATCGAACTGCATTGAATTAGTTGGCAATTTATGATGATGAAATGTTTCACAATAATTCATAGTACAATCCAATCCAAAGACTTTTTTTATCCTTTCATTGACAGTCTTTGTACATAATGTTATTAAATTGGATGCAATAAATTTATGCAAAGAATCAAGTGATCAGCCAAAGGATCAAATAGAAATAAAATTAAATATCCTGATTAAACTTTTCAGATTATATTGTGATTTTCAAATAGTTTGTCAGTGGAGGAAATAACTTCAGGAGAAAAAGGAAATTTATGTTATAAATATAACCCTAGTGTGTTATTCTAGAAGCAACTGTATGAGAATGAATAAGTTTGGTAATATTTACTTGCCTCAATACCAACTTCTTTAATTGCATTTTGTGATTTGAATATATTAAAAAAAACTAGAATGTGTGACCAAACTTACAATTCTGTAGTCATGATAAGACATACTCTTGTTTAATTTTCTATTATAAATAGCATACCTCAGTTGAAAACTTCAGATTAAGATATCTTTCGGGCAACTGTGGAGACTGAAATGTGCGTTGATGACTATGAATATGACTACAGGTGACACAGCAGTCCAGATGAAGGGTCCCAAACCAAAATATCAACTGTCCATTTCCCTCCGTAAATACCAGCTAAACAGCTGAGTTCATTTAGATTGTTCTGTTTGGCATGTCTATAACTACCTGTACATACTTTTGCAAATTCAGCTTAAATGATTTACTGATAATCTGTTTATACCACATAAACTTTCCACTGTTGATCTCTCATTGAGGACTGGTGTGTGTTACCCTGGCCTTCCGTTCCTGGTGATGCTGACATTGATTTCGAGGTGGTTGTTGCATCACACTCAAACAGTAAATCCATATCACTCCTGCATGTCACTTCATTGCTGTCTGAGATTTACCAACAAGAGTGGTGTCAGCAGCAAACTTGTAGATGGCATTCGAGCTGTGCCTAGCCATACAATCATGAGTGTAGAACTGGGCTAAGAATACATCCCTGAGGTGCACCTAGGTTGGTTGTTAGCACGGATTGGATTAGATTACATTTGATTAGTTTTATATGTCACATGTACACTGAAATGTCAAAACGTACAGTAAATGTGTTGGTTTACATTATTGACCAACACAGCCTGCAAGTGTTGCCATGTTTCCAATGCCAGCACAGTACGCCCATACTTACTAACACTTACCATACACCTAAAATGAAAGCCAGAGCAATGTTTTCACTAATGCACATTCACTGTCAACTCCCAACATGGCCCCATCACCCACACTGTTCTGGGTTTGAACAGAAAACGGCTGTTTTTATACAGAATTGGCTTATCATTATGGATGTCGATAATTCGGTAAATTGCATATGTTTAAGTTCCTTACTTGCAAGATCAATCACCAGTCACAATAGAGGTGTTAAAAACCAATTAAAACTTCAAGCTGACAGCCGATGACATCTTGAAGTTAGTAAAGCAGTCGTCCCTGAGTTGGTTGGTTCTGTTATTCCTATCTTATCTGTCTCTGGCACCCCCTATTTTGAAAAGGGATGCTATGTTGTAGAAAAGTCTCACTGCAGAGGCCTCACCCATCTGACTTGAGGACGCACTGCCACAGTCACCCCTGTAGTGGGTAAGGTTGGCTCTGGCAGTCTCACTTTAAAGATGTTCCATGACTACTATTGCCCCAAGCTGTCCTTGCCTGGATGTTGTCTTTAACCCTTGCCTTACTGCAACTTCCACTCTCAGACAGGAGTTAATTCTAGCCCTGACTGACCTCTCAAAGAACTTTGTCACAGTAGATATGAGTGCTACTGGGCAATAGTGGTTGAGACAGCTCACTCTGCTCTGCTTGGGCACTGATATACTTGATGCCCTTTTTAAAGCAGGAGGTCCTCTTACTGCAGCAGTCAGAGGTTGAAGATGTCTTGAACTCTCCAGCCAGTTGGTCTGCACAGATTTTCAATCGCACCCCATCAGGTGGACGTGGCATGGTACTGACAATCTTTTTCTTATCATCTTCTAGTTTATGAGGAGGAGGCAAGAGAATGGGATTGAGAAGGATAATAAATCAGCCATGATGGAATGGCTGAGCAGGCCGACCCAGTTCTGCTCTTATGCCTTATGGCCTTCTAGGCATTTGTCCTGGATAGAAGAGTTTAGACAGCAGAGGAGTAGAAAGATGTGGAATATGGCAACATTATGGAGCTGGGCTAAGGTAGATTCAGCAGAGATTCTGTGTCAGAAACTGAACTCAGTGTCAAATACTATACAAATATTATGAACATCAATTCCAGTAGACTGAAGAGCTGGTTTCATGAATAAGATAAACTTGGAGAAGGTGAATACAAATCAGAGAATGGCTTACATTCAGGGATACCCTAGGTACACTTAAAGACAAGAAGCAGGATGCTGAGATCTGAAAAAGCCGTGTGTTTAAACAATCACAGACAATAATCACTTTTGACTCTTAACTGGGAATTCTCATAATATGTAGCCTGAATGCTTCATTTGTTCAGCTATTTCTCCAATCTTCTTGTTTTTTTTTAAATTGCCAGAGTATATTCATTAATAATCTGATGTGTGTGCTTTTGGCTTGACATTTTTGGTACTTTGATCTGAATGTAGCCTTGATTTGAAGGATTTAAACATAAAGTTATGGGAAAGATGTGTTAGTTCTTTGAGGATTTCTTTCAAATCTTAATAAAATATTAAACTCTATTATCTTCCCTTAAAGCAATAGAAGCGATATGTCACATGCCACATTTTTTTTGGTTTCTCAAACCATATATTTCGAAATGTAATCAAAGACGAAAATTACTTCACATAGATTATCATCTTTTAGTTGTCAATAAACTATGAACATTCTTCAGCAAATAATATGAAATCAAAACAGACTGCATTTTATACTTTTTTCTCAGTTGGTAGATTCTGGAGAAACTCGTAGAAGAAAATAATAACATTTTGCAACAATGATTCTTACATTCTTTGAGTTTTGGTAAAAGTAAAATCTAATCAAAACAGATTATTTACACTGACATTTCTCAATTGAGGCAAGAGAGAATACAAAATTAAAGGGGTACTTAGTCATAGTCATACTTTATCGATCCTGGGGGAAATTGGTTTTCGTTACAGTTGCTCCATGAATAATAAATAGTAATTGAACCATAAATAGTAATATGTAAATTATGCCAGTAAATTATGAAATAAGTCCAGGACCAGCCTATTGGCTCAGGGTGTCTGACCCTCCAAGGGAGGAGTTGTAAAGTTTGATGGCCACAGGCAGGAATGACTTCCTATGATGCTCAGTGCTGCATCTCGGTGGAATGAGTCTACAATTGAATTCTGTTTACATTGAGAGATGCCTGTAATTAAAATGACTGTTCAGAGAATTAACATGCTGTAAATTGTACAAACACTTGGTAGTTTTGGATCTTATAGCATCAAGAAAGCTCACCTCTGTCCCAGGATACTGACGGACTTTTACCGCTGTACCATTGAGAGCATACTCACCAACTGCATCTCAGTGTTGTATGGCAATTGTCCCGTATCAGACCGCAAAGCACTCCAGCATTGGGTGAAAACTGCCCAGCGGATTATCAACACCCAATTGCCCACCATTGAGAACATCTACCATAAGCGCTGCCTGGGCAGGGTGAAAAGCATTATCAGGGATGCATCTCACCCTAACCATGGACTTTTTACTCTCCTCCCATCCGGTAGATGCTACAGGAGCCTCCACTCCCACACCAGCAGGCACAAGAAGAGCTTCTTCCTTGAGGCTGTTACCCTGCTAAACCTTACATCACAGCGCTAAGCAGTATTGCACCCATATTGGACTGTCTCAGTACTTTTATATTGGTATGCTGTAGCACTTTTTATTTGCAGTTATTTTGTAAATTACACTGTTCTTTGCATTTCTGGTTAGATGCTAACTGCATTTCACTGGCTTTGTATCTGTACTCGGCACAATGACAATAAAGTTGAAACTAATCTAATCTAATCATTGACCCTGACTTATAACTAATATCACACATACCTCAATGACTCTTCCTCATTGATTAGATGAGAGAGAAATTAAATGCAGAGGTTTTATGCCCCTTGTCTTTTAGAATTATTGCACTGCCAAAATACGAGGGGTGATTGATAAGTTCGTGGCCTAAGGTAGAAGGAGATGAGTTATTAACGTAAAACTTTCTGCATTATCACTCAAAGAGTTGAACTGCACGTGCATGTAACAAGAGAGTCTTGGACCTCCAGGTGGTCCACAGCAGGGGTGATTGATAAGTTTGTGGCCTAGGGTAGAAGGAGATGAGTTATACAGTTTTCGTTACATGCACGTGCAGTTCAACTCTTTGAGTGAAAATGCAGAAAGTTTGAAGTTTCTCCTCATCTCCTTCTACTTTAGGCCAAAAACTTATCAATCACCCCTGCTGTGGACCACTTCTGGAGGTCCAAGATGCTGACTTCGACAAAGAAGGGATCCGTATGCTCCACGACCGCTGGACTAAGTGTGTAAATGTAGGAAAAATAAATGTGCTAGGTTTTCTAAAATTGACTCCTTCTACCTTAGGCCATGAACTTATCAATCACCCCGTGTAGCTATAAATGTAGTTGAAGTGAACAGTTCAAGTTTATTAGCATTCAACTGTAAACATGTATACTGCCAAACAAGAGAATGTTCCTCCAGCCCAAAGTGCATATCTCACGCAAATAGCATATAAAATAATATTACCACCAATAAATGATCAAATAATAATGTGTATATATGATGCAAGTTAAAAAGTAAACAGATAGCACTTCATACGTGATGAGACCTGGCGGGTGGCAGGAAGATCAGTCGTCTCATGGCCAGCTCATGTCCTAATGCTGTGGTACCACCTGCCTGCTGGGGGTTGAAGAGATGGTGGGATGGGTGGGAGGGATCATTGACTAAGCTAAGATCCCTGTGTAAACAGTGATCCGGGTAAGTATTTCTAATGGGTAGAAGAGAAGGCTGAACCTTGAGGAAATCCTTATTTAGTCTTTTTGAAGGTAGAATAGTTATTTTTCATATTAACTGTGAGATTTTAGGAAATTACACCAAATATATATGTTAATATTACAAATATATATAATTTATAAACAATGAACCTTCTTATTCACAGTGAATGAAATTGATACTCATCTAAATTGTTTTGTGAATGTTGTACTTTATACTCCACATCAAAGCACTTTATTTATTGGTCTAGATTTGAACCTGATTAAAGGTGAGTCACATCCTGTTTTGCATCACACAAGCGCCTGAAGTTGAAACGTACTGGAATTTAGTGTCACACTAACAGGGAAGATTTTTGCATTCACCATTGTTCTAGGATAAATTGGACTGCATCTCCCATTGTGTGCAAAGGAGCAATGGGAAATCAGGTGCTACTATCTGAGCTGCCTGACTACTCTGGAATTAATAAGAATATAGGCCCTTCGGCCCAACTGGTCCATGCTGACCACAGCATCCTCCCTGCTACTCCCAGTTGCTCACATTTGGCCCATACCCCTCCAAGCTATAATCCTCCATGTACTTATCCAAATGTCCATTAAATGTTGCAATTATACACTCCTCAATCACTTCCTCTGACCAATCATCCTATATACTCACTACCTTCTATGTAAAAGTTAACTCTTCCATCTCTTATCACTCCCCTTTTATCCTATGCTCTGCTCTCTAGGTTTGGACTTTCCAGCCCTAGAGAAAAGACTATGTTTCTCCACCTTCTCCATACCTGTCATGAGCTTATGAGCTTCTATGATGGGCTCACTCTTCATTCTCCTGTGCTCCAGGGAACAAAGATCCAGTGAACCATAGAACCATAGAAACTACAGCACAGAAACAGGCCCTTTGGCCCTTTTTGGCTGTGCCGAACCATTTTCTGCCTAGTCCCACTGACCTGCACACGGACCATATCCCTCCATACACCTCCCATCCATGTATCTGTCCAACTTATTCTTAAATGTTAAAAAAGAACCCGCATTTACCACCTTGTCTGGCAGCTCATTCCATACTCCCATCACTCTCTGTGTGAAGAAGCCCCCCCAATGTTCCCTTTAAACTTTTCCCCCCTCACCCTTTTCCCCCCTCACCCTTAACCCATGTCCTCTGGTTTTTTTCTCTCCTTGCCTCAGTGGAAAAAGCCTGCTTGCATTCACTCTATCTATACCCATCATAATTTTATATACCTCTATCAAATCTCCCCTCATTCTTCTACGCTCCAGGGAATAAAGTCCTAACCTATTCAACCTTTCTCTGTAACTGAGTTTCTCAAGTCCCGGCAACATCCTTGTAAACCTTCTCTGCACTCTTTCAACCTTATTTATATCCTTCCTGTAATTTGGTGACCAAAACTGAACACAATACTCCAGATTCGGCCTACCAATGCCTTATACAACCTCATCATAACAGTGTGGCCAACCTTGCTCTATAACTCAGGCTCGCTAATCCAGGCAACATCCTGTAAATCTCTTCTGCACTGTCTCCAGCTTGACAATATTTCCTCTATATCATGACACTCAGTCCTCCTAGTGAGGCCTCACCATTGACTATGTACTGCAACTGCCATATAATGTCGCTAATCCTAAACTCGATGCTCTGACTGATGCAGACCAGCATGCTAAATTCCTTCTTCACTATCCTGTCTACCTGCACAGCCACTTTCAGTGAACTATGCACCTGTGTGTCCAGGTCCCTCTGTTCCACAATGCTTGGCAGCGTCCGCATCTGTGTCAACATCTGGCTTTCTTTCTCTTTCTTGTGCCTTCGTGTTTGATATTGACTGAGTCATTACATTTTCTAGGGATTCCATCTGAGCTCTGGACATTGCAACCTTTTGGTCCTCTGTTATTGGTCACATAGCCTCATTTAAAACTCTGCAGAAAGTCCGTGGACACATGTAAATGCAATAAACCCTTGCCATGGATATTAAAATGAGACACTTGTACTATTCCTCATCCTGATTTGCATCTTTTAAACACATTTAATGTATGGGCTTTTGTTGTGCAATTAACAAACTAATTAGTGAAGTTCTGGTTGAATGTAGGTTGATTATTTTGATAAATTAATACTGCGCTAGTTGACTTCATCCATCTTTCAAACAAAGACAGTGGAAATAATTTATAGTTATGGAACTTAAGTGAGTTTATTGTAATTTGTATTTTATTTATAGAAATAATGGGTGTAAAAGGTTAAATAATTGTTTTTAGTTGTATTCTTTCATTTGGTAATCTTAAGCACTGCAGAATAGAAATAAAAAGCTTATTTAGAAATTACGTTCAAGATATTCACTTTCAACACCAAGATAATAACTAAACAAAAATGCCTTACATACAGAACAATAAACAAATTCAAACATTATACTCCAAGGTGCTTTCAATTTTCCAGAACTTGACAATAATAATTTTTTATTATACCTGGGGGTTTGCATTTTACATGGAGGGTAAAGTCAGAAGGTATGTTGTTCTTGTACAACTCTACTGATATATATTGCAGGATAGACACCTCATTCACTTCCTTTGCAGTGAAGAAGTATAATGGGAAAAAATTTTAATAAGTTGAATATTTATTGACTTATTTGTATGAGAGAAATTCACTTGTGGCAGCCTCATATTGTGGAGTACAAACTGTGACTATGAATAGATATTCTAGCTATTAGTTCCCCTCTCATCCTATTATCATAATCATTATCAGCCATTGACTGGAACTACCTACTGATACAATCAACATGTTTACTGAACTAAATGCTGTTGGTGTTTCTAGATCGTCTGTTGTACTTGGTGAAGGAGAACATAGAAAATTGGAAGTATGAACTGGTTATTGGGCCTTTCATGGCTGCCCTCCTTTTAAAGTGATAGTGAGTGGACAGACAGGAAATGTAGTGGCTGCAGAAATGCCCCTACGATGGTGTGTTGCCTTCTTGTACCAGGATCAAGAACGTCTGGGAGCAGATTCAGAAAATTCTCAAGGAGGAAGGCGAGCAGCTAGATGCTGTTGTACATGTTGGAATGAACAATTTCTCCGACAAACATGAGAAAATTTGCAGAGCTGGAAATGCAAAGCAACAGACACAAAATGCTGGAGGGATTCAGCAGGTCAGGCAGCATCTATGAAAGAGAATTAGCACTCAATGTTTTGGGCCGAGACCCTTCATCAGGAGGGCTAATTTTATGTGTGTTGCTTCAGAGGGACCAATATCCTTGCAGGGAAATTTGCAGGTGTTACATGGGAGAGTTTAAGTGAGATTGGGTGGGGGTGCAGTTTTGGGAGTCTCAGCATAAGCAAGTCACAGAATAAAGCAGTAGCATAGCCGGTGAGAGCAGTTTTAGAAATCAGCTTAGCCAGGGACTCAGTAAAAGCATGGAGAGAAATACTCCTTAAACTTCATTTATGTCAGTGCATGCAGTATGACAGGTAAGGTGGAAGACCTCAGAGTATGGATTGGCTCTGAGGTTGAGCTGTTACAGCCATAACAGAAACATGGCTGAGATAAGACCATAAGATATAGGAGCAGATTCAGTCTGCTTTGAGAGATAATATTCTTGCAGGATTGTTTAGTGAAGGCAAATGGGTAGAAATCAGAAACAAGAAGGGGGGTTACTCTAGAAAGGCTTTATTATAGACCCCCTCCCCCACCAATAACCAACAGGAACTGTAGGAGCAGAAGTGTAGAGAAATTTCTCATAGTTGTAAGAAAATAGAATTGTATTAGTGGGAGATTTTAATTTTAGCCACATGGCATGTTAAAGGCCTAGACAGGGTGGAATTTATGAAGTGTGTTCAGGAAAATTTCCTGAATCAATATACAGAGGGCTCGACTCGTGAGGCTGCAGTTTGGACCTTATTCTAGAGAATGAGGCGGGGAAAGTAAACTGATTGGCAATCAGAGAACACTTTGACTCCAGTAACTATAATTCTATTAAAACAGTGATGGAAAGAGAAGGATAGCGCGCGAGGTTACGGTCCTGAACCGAAACAGGCCTAAAAATTGGAGAATTAGACAGGATCTAACGAAGGTCAATTGGGTGAGCTTGTTTGAAAGGAAAGGAATGTACAGCAAGGCAGAGGCTTTTAAGATTGTGATGTGAGGAGTCCAGCATCAGCTGACTCCTGTTAGAATGAAGGGTAAACCTGGTAAGTTTCGGGAACCCTGGCTGATGAGAGATATTGAGACTCCAGACAAGGAAAAGAAGGAAGCAGATGTTGTGTTTAGGAGATTTTGACTGAGCAAATCCCTTGAAGATTATAAAAAGATGATGAATACTCTTAAGAGGGCAATCAGGAGGGAAAGATATGGTATAAGACTTAGGTATGGAGCTTAGAAAAATAGAGGGCCGTGGGTAACTCGAGGTAATTTCTAAAGTAAGGACATGTTCGGCACAGCATTGTGGGCCAAAGGGCCTGTATTGTGCTGTAGGCGTTCTATGTTTCTAAGACGGATCTGACAAGTAAGATTGAGGAAGATCCCAAGAGGTTCTATAGGTATATTAAAAGTAAAAGGGTAGCAGTGGTGAGAGTAGGTCCCATTAGATATAAGCAGGGCCGTCCATGTCTTAAGGCTCGGGAGACAGATGGATTTTTTAATGAATATCTTGTTTGGGTGTTTACTGAGGAGAAAATTATGGTTGCTCAAGAGATAAGGGAAACAAGTGAAGATGATTTGGAGGACCTTCAGTTACCAGGGAGGAGGTGTTTTCAGCTTTATAATGCATTCTGGGTAAATCCCTGAGGATTTTGTGGGAGGCAAAGGAAGAAATAGCAGAGGCACTTTTAGACAAATTTGTTTCATCATTAGGCACTTGTAAAGTTCCTGGAGAGCGGAAAGTGTCCAATGTCATTTCATTGTTTAAAAGCAGTAGCGGAGATAAGCCAGGGAAGTACAGGCCGGTCAGCCTGATATCAATAGTGGGACGCTGGCTGAGGGAATCATACGTGACAGGACCTGCCAGTGTTTGGATAGACAGAGTCTGATTAGGAAAAGTCAGCATGGGTTTGTGTATATGAAGTCATGCTTGATGAATCTTTTCGAGTTTATTAAAGAAGTAGCCCAAAAATGTAGATGAGAACTAGACAGATGAATTCAAAAGTAGGAAGCAGGGTGTTGGTTGAAGAATGGTTCTTCAGAATGTAGGGCAGAGACTAGTGGTGGGCTGTTGGGGATGGTGTTGGGACCCTTGTTAATAATTATTTACATAAATGATTTAGATACAAGTATAAAAGTCTTAATCAGTAAGTTTGAAGATGACTGAAAATTCGGAGTTGTTGATAGTAAAGAGTGTTAGTAGAGATTACAAAGGATCTTGAAAAGTTGGAGAAGTGGCAAATGGATTTCAATACAGATAAGTGTGAGGTGATACATTTTGGAAAGGCATGCTGTTATAGTACTTGCCTATCAATGCTGGGCTCCTGGGGAGTGTAATGGAACAAAGAGACCAACGAGTACAAGATCATAGTTGATTGAAAGTAGTGTCAAAGATAGACAGGGTGCTGATACAAGTGTTTATCAGGCTGGTCTTCATCAGTCAGAGCATTGAGGATAGGAGTTGGGACGTTACGATGCAATTGTCCAGTCATTGTTGAGGCTGCTTTTGGAGACTGTGCACAGTTTGGGTCCGCCTGTTAAAGGAAAGATGAGCTTATACTGAAAAGAGGGCAAAAAATGATTTACCAGCACTAGAGAGCTTGAATTTTAGGTAGAGATTTAGCAGGCCAGGAACACAGGAGAAACTGTATGTGCTCTGTTCTAAATATTATTAAATTATAATGGGCATAGATAAGGTGGGTGACAACAGACCTTCCCCAGAGTAAGGAAACAAGAGGGGAAAGATTTAAAAAGGACCTGAGTAGCGACTTTTTCATGCAGAAGCTGGTGAGTATATGAAAGAGCTTGTGGAAGAAATGGTTGAGGCAGGTAAAATAGTGTCATTTAAGAAGTATGTGGAAGGGCAGGGCTTAGAGGAATATCAAAGATTCAAAGTACATTTTTTTTAATCAAAGTAGGTACACAGAATACAGCAGAGATTCATCTTCCCACAGGCAGCCACGAAACAAAGAAACACCATGGAACTTGTTCAAGAAAACATCAAACACCCAACGTGCAAAAAAAGAAATTCAATTTAGTTCAGTTCTGCACCACACTGCTAGCCCACTGCAGGCATGGTGCCATTCTTTCTCAAAGCATCCCAGTCTGCATCAATTGCCCTGATCAAACTGCTCAGAAACAGCAAAAAGAAAGAGTAAGCAGAATTCAGGAACACATGAAACATGACTCTCAAAGTCCCCCAAAAGAAGTCCCACAGCCTCACTTATCAACCCTTGCAACATGGTCCCAAGACTCCTGCACTTCCCTCCAACAGCAACTGCTGAATTGCTCAAACAGCCTAAAAACACAGCATTAAAATGTAAACCACAGGTTCCAATCACACTCAGCTTTGTAGCGGAATTACCTTTGAAAGAAGAAGTAAAAGAGGTAGCTTGAAAACTGTCCACAGGACATCACCGTTAGTCACATTGTTCTTTGATGCCATCTAGAAGTCTTGAATATGAGCCGAACGCAGGAAGCTGTGGCCAGATACGTGTGCTCTGTGGCTGGCATGTACTCGCAGGCCCAAAGGCCCTCTCTCCAAGCTGTGTTTCTCCATGACTCTAATCAGATAATGGCTGAACCATATTGCCAATGATACTAAATTGAGTGGAAAGGCAAATTGCGCAGAAGATACGGAGAGTCTGCAGAGAGACACAGATAGGTTAAGTGAGTGGGCAAGGGTCTGGCAGATGGAGTACAATGTTGGTATATGTGAAGTCATCCACTTTGGAAGGAAAAATGAAAGAGCAGATTTCATTTGGTAAAAAAAATTGCTGTTGTGCGGAGGGACTTGGGAGTGCTTGTGCATGAATCACAAAAGGTTGGTTTGCAGGTGCAGCAGGCTATCAAGAAGGCAAATGGAATGTTGGCCTTCATTGTCAGAGGGATTGAATTTAAGAGCAGGGAGGTTATGCTGCAATTGTACAGGGTACTGGTGAGGCTGCACCTGGAGTACTGTGTGCAGTTCTGGTCTCCATACTTGAGAAAGGATATACTACCTTTGGAGACAGTGCAGATGTGGTTCACCAGGTTGATTCCAGAGATGAGGGGGTTAGACTATGAGGAAAGATTGAGTCACCTGGGACTGTACTCGCTTTAATTCAGAAAAATGAGAGGAGATCATATAGAAACATATAAAAATTATGAAAGGGATAGATAAGATAGAGGCAGAAAAGTTGTTTCCACTGGTAAGTGACTAGAACTAGGGGACATAGCATCAAGATTTGGGGGAGTAGATATAGGACGGAGATAAGGAGGAACTACTTTTCTCAGAGAGTGGTGAATCTGTGGAGTTCCCTGTCCAATGAAGCAGTAGAGGCTACCTCAGTAAATTTAGTTAATACAAGGTTGAATAGATTTTTTCACAGTACGGGTTATGGGGAAAATTGAATTGAATTGACTTTATTACTTACATCAGTCACATACATGAGGAGTAAAAGTCTTTACATTACGTCTCCATCTAAATGTACAATGTGCAATCATAGTAATTTATAATAAATAGAACAGTCAATGTAGAGATGCTGCCTGGCCTGCTGCGTTCACCAGCAACTTTTATGTGTGTTGAATGTAACATAGAAATACACTCAAATCAGAATGAATTTATCAGTCTGATATCCTGGTGGAAGAAGCTGTCCTGGAGCCTGTTGGTCCTGGCTTTTATGCTGCGGTACCATTTCCCGGATGCTAGCAGCTGGAACAGTTTGTGGTTGGGGTGACTCAGGTATCCAATGATCCTTCGGGCTCTTTTTTCACACCAGTCTTTGTAAATGTCCTGAATCATGGGAAGTTCACAACTACAGATGCGCTGGGCTGTCCACACCACTCTCTGCAGAATCCTGTGATTAAGGGAAGTGCAGTTCCCATACCAGGCAGTGATGCAGCCAGTCAGGATGCTCTCAATTGTGCCCCTGCAGAAAGTTCTTAGGATTTGGGAGCCCATACAAAAAACTTCCTCAACCATCTGAGGTGAAAGAGGTGCTGTTGTGCCTTCTTCACCGCACAGCTGGTGTGTACAGACCACATGAAGTCCTTGGTGATGTGGATGCCGAGGAACTTAAAGCTGTTTACCCTCTCAACCCCAAATTCATTTATGTCAATAGAGGTTAGCCCATCTCCATTCCTCCTGTAATCCACAACCAGCTCCTTTGTTTTTGTGACGAAGAGGGAGAGGTTGTTTTCTTGACATCACTGTGTCAGAGATGACTTCTTCCCTGCAGCTCACCTCATTATTCTTTGAGATTGGATCAATCAATGTAGTGTTGTCGTCAAATTCAATTAGAGCTGTGGGTAGCGACACAGTCATAGGTGTACAGGGAGTAAAGGAGGGGACTTAGTACACAGCCCTGAGGGGCTCCTGTGTTGAGAGTCAGAGGGGTGGAGGTGAGGGAGCCCACTCTTACCACCTGCCGGTGATCTGACAGGAAGTCCAGGATCCAGCTGCACAAGGCAGGGTCAAGGTCGCGGTCTCTGAGCTTCCTTTCGAGTCTGGATGGAATTATAATGTTGAATGCTGAACCGTTGTCCGTGAACAGCATTGTCCGATAAAGATCCTCCTTCTCCAGATGTGTTAGGGCAGTGCGCAGAGCAGTGGCTATTGCGTCATCTGTCGATCTGCTGTGCCGGTAGTTTGTCGGTAGTAATTTGTAATAGATACTATGTACAACAGGAGAGTGAATATAACATAGAAATAAAATTGTATCAGCATGAATTAATCAGGCCGATGGCCTGGTGGAAGAAGCTGTCCTGGAGCCTGTTGGTGCAGATTTTTATGCCGGTAGGCGGAGATGAATCCACGGCCAGGTCAGCCTTGATCTCATCGAAAGGTGGAACAGGCTCGACGGGCCAGATGGCCTATTCAAGCTTCTATTTCTTATGTTCCTATGTTCATATTCCTAAACACCTTTAGCATTAAGAGATACACTAAAGGGCCAGTTAATTAGGTACACCTGTACACCTGCTCAGGAAAAATTTGCAAAAATTTCATCAGCTAATCATGCAAAAAATCTAATCAGCCAATCATGTAGCAGCATCTCAATGCATAAAAGCAAGCAGACATGGTCTAGAGGTTCAGATGTTTTTCAAACCAAACATCAGAATGGGGAAAGAAATGTGATCCAAGTGACTTTGACCACGGAATGATTATTGCTGCCAGATGGGGTGGTTTGAGTATCTCAGAAACTGCCAATCACCTGGGATTTTCACACACAACAGTCTCTAGAGTTTACAGAGAATGGTGCAAATCAAACAAAAAAAAACACCCAGTGAGCTGCAGTTCTTTGGGCAATAACACCCTGTTCATGCAAGAGGTCAGCAGAGAATGGCCAGACAGGTTCGACCTGACAGGAAGGCAATGTTAAATCTGATGAACAATCTCTAAATCCTGGGTCTCTGCACCTTCCCCTGCAAATGGATCCTTGACTTCCTCACTGGGAGACCACAGTCTGAGTGGATCAGAAATAACATCTCTACCTCACTGACAATCAACACTGGCAGACCTCAAGAATGCGAGCTTAGCCCACTGCTCTACTCTCTATGCATCTATATCTGTGTGGCTAGGAAAAGCTCAAATGCCACCTATAAATTTGCCAATGACACAACTATTATGCGGACTTTCATATTGTGACATGAGGTATACAGGAACAAGATAGATCAGCTGATTGAGTGGTGTCTCAACAATAATCTCGCACTTGATAGCAGTAATCAGTAACTTCAGGAAGGGAAGTCGAGGGAACACACTCCAGTCCTCATCGAGGGATCGGAAGTGGAACAGGTGAATTGTTTCAAGTTCCTGGGTGTCAGCATTTCTGAAGCTTTATCCTAGACCCAAAATATTGATGCAATTACAAAGACAGCGGCAATATTTCATTAAGCATTTGAGGGGAATTGATATGTTAAGAAAGACACTCATTAATTTCTACAAGTGTACCATGGAGAGCATTCTAACTGGTTGTATCTCAATATGATGTGCAGAGGGTCAGAAAAAGCTGCAGAAAGTTCTAAACTCATCCAGCTCCACCATGGGAACTAGCCTCCCTCGCACCGAGGACTCCTTCAAAAGGTGATGCCTGAAAGGAGGCATCCATCAGGAAGGACACCTGTCAGCCAGGACATGCCCTCTTCTCATTGCTGCATCGAGGAGGAGGTAGAGGAGCCTGAAACCACACACTCATCATTTAATGATCAGCTTCTTTCCCTCTGCCATCAGATTTCTGAATGGACAATAGACCCATGAACACTCCCTCAATGTTTCCCTCTCTTTTTGCACTACTTATTTCATTTATTTTTGTATGTACTTGAGTTGGTGTGTGGCCAAGTGGTTAAGGTGTCGGTCTAGTGATTTGAAGGTCGCTAGTTTGAGCCTTGGCTGGGGCAGTGTGTGTGCTCTCGAGCAAGGCACTTAACCACACATTGCTCTGCAACGACACCGGTGCCAAGCTGTATGGGTCCTAATGCCCTTCCCTTGGACAACATCGATGTCGTGGAGAGGGGAGACTTGTAGCATGGGCAACTGCTGGTCTTCCATACAACCTTGCCCAGGCCTGTGCCCTGGAAACCTTCCAAGGTGCAAATCCATGGTCTCATGAGACTAACGGATGCCTTATTGTAATTTATAGTTTTATTATTATGTATTGCACTGTACTGCTGCTGCAAAACAACAAATTTCATGGCACATGCTAGTGATATTAAACCCGATTCTGATTGTGAATAATCTGAATGTGTTACAACAGTGGTGTGCAGACGAGCATCTCTGAAGGTACAACATGTCGAACCCTGAAGTGGGTAAGCCATATCAGCAAAGAACCACACTCTGTAAATTTCATTGAATGTCAAGTTTCGAAGGCCAGAATGACTTGCTGGAAGTTCTCTTCATCTGGTACTAATGTTACTCGAAACATCAGCCCATTCCTGAAGGTTGGTTCAGTTTTGTCCCATGCATTTGTATTCTGCTTCTTATATTGAGGAGTTAAAAATAGAATTGAATGTAATACATTCATCAGCAAACATTCCTGATTCTGACCTTATGATGGAAGGAAGGTGATTGATGGAGCAACTGAAGATGGCCAAGCCAAGGACAGCATGCTTCGGAACTTCTGCAGCGATGTCCTAGTCTGGATGATTAACTGTCACCCTGCTTTGTTCTTGATATCACTTCAAGCACTGGAACATTTTTCAAGGGGAGTCAATCTCACATTTGCTTTGAAGCGCAACTCTTTTGGCAAAGACTTTGATGTTATAAGAAACCGAGTGACTGTGGTGAAAACCTGAAAGCGGTAGCAGTGAGTAGATTGCTTTTGAATAAATATCACTTCCAGTTCTTGGCTGCTGATTGGGCAGTAATTTCTGTATGATCCTTAAGTCCTTAGTCTGTATTATTCAGCAAATCTTACTTTTATCAACATATTTTGATGTTACACTTTTCTCTTAATGTTCACATCTGCTAGACATATCCCAAGACACCAACATTCTCTTCAGATGGATCAACGTTCCTAATTCTTCGTGCCCGCCAGTATAAACTTCTATCCACATCTCTAAAGTTCCTCATGTATTGCGAAGTTTCTTATGAGTCACCTTACCAAATCCACTGACTCTCTTCTGTTTTCTGTACCTTTCCTATTTGTTAAAGTATATTAAGCATGAGGTGATTATTGACTTCGGGAGGAAGTAACTGGAGATCCATGAGCCAGTCCTGACCGGGGATCAGAGGGGGAGATCCTTGTAGTTCCTTGCAGTTATTATTGCAGACCCAGCACTTAAGGGCATTTACAAAGAAAGCTTCAGGCTCTTCAACCAAGGAGGATAAGTTCACTCATCTTTGCTTGCCCTACAACCGATAGACTCACTTTCCAGGACGCTTCATCTCATGTTTTCAATATTTGTTGCTTATTTATTTATTATTAATTTTTCTTTGTGCATTTAAACCGTTTGTTGTCTTTTGCTCACCGGTTGAACGCGCAAATTGCTGCAGTCTTTCTATTATTGTTATTGTTTAATAATGGATTTATTAAGTATGCCTGCAAGAAAATGAATATCGGGGTTGTATAGGTTGGCGTATACATACTTTGATAATAAATTTAATTTGAACTTTGAACTTTCGCAAATTCACGTTTGCTGCCATTGTTCACTAAATGGCCATCAGCCAGTCAATGTGTCCTTTCCTTTGTGAACCAAGACAGCACGTGTCCTGACGAAGGGTCTCGGCCCAAAATGTCAACTGCACCTCTTCCTAGAGATGCTGCCTGGCCTGCTGCGTTCACCAGTAACTTTGATGTGTATTGTAGCACATTGACTACTCTCTACCTTCAAACGCCATTTATACTTCTAAGTTCAATTTAAAGTTGTTGACAAATGCTTGATTATCACCTTTCTCTAAATCCTTTCAGCAATTTAAGGTGCACACAATTAGAGCCCAAAGGCTTTATCTCTTCATATGCTGTGAGTGTATTCTATGCAATCCCTTATTTTGTTATTTATTTATATTTACTGGTTCATTCCATCCTCAAGTTCACCTACATACATATTCCCAACATAATTTGTAAAAAAAAAATCAATATAAAATCTTTTTCCTACATTAGTTCTTTCCTTCATACCTGAATGGTCCTACCCTCTATAAACTTAATATTTGAATGCATTCAGTTATATTCAGCTCATTATCATAACCCGTTCAGGTTTTCTACATTCTAAGTTTCACATGGTTTTCTTTAGTAATGATAGTTTAGCTCTGAGCTTTACATACCTACATCTACCTTCTACTCTATCTATTGGTGTAGGCCATTCATATACATACCATAACATCGTCCTTTGAAATTAACAGCAAAGTTTTCTACATGTTTTCACCTTTGCCCTTCCATTCCAAACAATTTCAAAATTCTCATCAGTTCTAGAACTTGCTCCCTCACACACTATCAAACCCAGTTTCCATCTTTCTGACGCTCAGTGTATATTGTTACTGCAAGATATTATGAGGCATGTATTCAGCAAAGGAAAAGTATAAGATTGTTGGTGGTCTGAAATCAAGAAAACCATATTGTTCTCATAGATGTTCAGGGACGTTTATGAAATTCAAATTACTTTGCATGATTTAATAAAGAATAAAAAAAGATAAAGAAAAATTCACTATAATAATTTGCAATATTAAACGCTTGCTTTCTGATCTGCAGGTCAGGAATTGCTATTTAACTGAGACAGATTCCATAACAGATTGTTGGGGAGCCCAGTACCTCCAGCTCTGTCAAGAAACTCCACACGGAGTCCAAGGCAAAGAGAAATAACATATGTTACAGTTTTGTCACTGAGCTCGTCTTGGACATATGTTGAATCAGTTTGCATTTACTGTATATCAGAACACAGGCTGTTCACTTTGATATCATGAGCCATACTCATTGGTCCATTAGAATGTTAACAAAGATGCCCATCTATCTAATTATTAGCAGTTTAATTTGACGGTTTATGTCAGCTATGTAGCGTTTCATTGGAGTGTACTGTTTGACTATTTACTGTATCATTCTCAAGGGTCACATCTGATGCCTGCATTCAGAGTTCTGAGCTGCAGCTGGTTTGAAGTTCATCAGCTTTTACTGGTTCCTGGGTTGATTTGCATGTGGACATTAGCTGTTATCTAAAGGCAACTTTCCTTTGCTGACTTTTAATTAAAATGCTGCCAATTTATATCGTTGTTTACCTCTCGGAAAGACAAATAACTTTCATTCAGTATTAATCCGCATTTACCAATGGAATTCCATTCTTTCATACACATTCTTTTCAAATTATAGGAATCACTTTTGTACTTCCTCCATCTTATTAGAACATAGAAATCCACAACATATTACAGGCCCTTCGACACATGATGTTGTGCTGACAATGTAACCTACTTGAGAAACTGTCCAGAATTTCCCTACTGCATAGTCCTCTATTTTACTAAACTCCGAAGTCTCTTAAAAGACCCTATTGTATCCTCCTCTACCACCATCGCTGGCAGTACATTCCACACACCCACCACTCTCTGTGTGAAAAACTTACCTCTGACATCCCCCATGTACCTACTTCCAAGCACTTTTAAACTATGCTCTCTCATGTTAGCCATATCCACACAATCAATGCCTCTCATCATCTTATACATCTCTATCAGGCCACCTCTCATCCTTTGTCACTCCAAGGAGAAGAGGCCAAGTTCACTTATCCTATTCTCATAAGGCATGCTCCCCAATCCAGGCAACATCCTTGTAAATCTCCTCTGCACTGTCTCTACAGTTTCCACATCCTTCCTGTAGTGAGGTGACCAGAACCGAACACAGTACTCCAAGTGGGGTCTGACCAAGGTCTTATATAGCTGTAACATTACCTCAAGCTGTTGAATTCACTCTCATAGTTGATGAAGGCCAATACACCATACGCCTTCTTAACACTGGCAACCTGTGCAACAGCTTTGAGCCTCCTATTGACACAGCCCCCAAGATCTCTCTGATTCTCCACACTGCCAAGAGTCTTACCATTAATATTATATTTCCTGGCATAATTTACATATTACTATTTATTATTTATGGTGCAACTGTAACAAAAACCAATTTCCCCCAGGATCAATAAGATATGACTATGACTATATTCTATCTTCAAATTTGACCTCGCAAAATGAACAACTTCAAATTTATCTGGGTTGAGCTCCATCTGCCACTTCTCAGTCGAGTTCTGCATCCTATCGATGTCCCACTGTAAACTGACAACCCTCCACACTATCCACAACACTCTCAATTTTTGTGTCATCAGCAAACTTACTAATCCACCCTGCTACTTCCTCATCCAGGTCATTTTTAAAATTCACGAAGAGGAGGTGTCCCAGAACAGATCACTGCGGAATACCACTGGTCACCATGCAGAATATGAACCATCCAGAACCACGCTTTGCCTTCTGTGGGAAAGCCAGTTCTGGATCCACAAAACAAGGTCTCCTTGGATGTCTCGCCTCCTTACTTTCTGAAGGAGACTTGCATGGCGTACCATAGCAAATGCCTTGCTGAAATCCGTATACACTACACCTTCATCAGTGTGTTTTGTTATATCCTCAGAGAATTCAGTTAGGTTTATAAGGCACAACCTGCCCTTCACAAAGCTATACTGACTATCCCTAATCAGATTTTGTCTCTCCAAATGCTCATAAGTCCTGCCTCTCAGTAGCTTCTCCAACAAATTGCCCACCATTGAAGTCAGACTCACTGGTCTATCATTTCCTGGGTTATCACTATTCCTTTTCTTGAACAAGGGAACAACATTTGCAACCCTCCAATCCTCTGGTACTTCTCCCGTTGATGACACAAAGATCATCACCAGAGGCTCAGCAACTTCCTCCTTCGCTTCCCACGGTAGCCTGGGGTACATCCTGTCTGATCCCAGCAACTTATCTAACTTAGTGCTTTTCAAAAGATCCAGCACAGCCTCTTTCTTAATGTCTATATGCTCAACCGTTTCAGTCCACTGTAAGTCATCCCCACAATTTCCAAGGTCCTTTTCACTGGTGACTATTGAAGCAAAATATTCCTTAAGTACCTCTGCCGGCTGTATCTACATGTTTCCACTATTGTACCTGACTGGTCCTATTCTCACACAGCTCATCCTCTTGCCCTTCACATGCTTGTAGAATGCCTTGGGGTTTTTTCTTAATCCTGCTCGCCAAGGCCTTCTCATGACCCCTTCTAGCTCTCCTAATTTCATTCTAGAGCTCTTTCCTGGCACCCTTTTAATTTTATAGAGCTCTAATGGTACCTAGCTTCTTGAAAGTCTTGTAAGCTTTTTTCTTTTCTTCTTAACTAGATTTTCTACATCCTTTGTACACCATGGTTCTTTTACCCTACCATCCTTTCCCTGCCTCAATGGAACATACCTATGCAGAATGTCATGCAAGTGTTTGCTGAACAGTTGCCACATTTCTGCCATGCATGTCCCTGAGAACATCTGCTTCCAATTTATCCTCCCAAGTTTCTATATAATGGTATCATATTTCCCCCACCCCAATTAAATGCTTTCCCAAATTGTCTGTTCCTGTCGCTCTCCAGCACTATGGTAAAGGAGACAGAGTTGTGATCACTTCCTCCAAAATGCTCCCCCACTGAGAGATCTCACCTGACCAGGTTCATTTCCCAATACCAGATCAAATACTGCCCCCCCCGCCTCGTTAGCTAATCTACATATTGTGTCAGGAAACCTTCCTGAACACACCTAACAAACTCCACCCCATCTAAACACCTTGAAATAAGGAGATGCCTGTCAATATTAGGAAAGTTAAAATCTTCCATCACAGCAACCCTATTATTATTGCACCATTCGAAAATCTGCCTCCCTATCTCTCCTCGATATCCCTGTTACTATAAGGGGCTCCATAAAACACACCCAGTAGAGTTATTGCCCCCTTCCTGTTTCTGACTTCCACCCACACTGACTCAGTAAACAACCCCTCCATGACATCCTCCTTTTCTGTAGCTGTGATAGTATCCCTGGTTATCATTGCCACTCCCCCACCTCTTTTGCCTCCCTATCTGTTCTTTTTGAAACATCTAAAGCCAGGCACACTCAGCAACTATTCCTGCTCCTGCGATATCCAAGTCTCCATAATGGCCATAATGTCATAGTTCCACGTATTGATCCACTCTCTAAGTTCATCTGTCTTGTGTATGATACCCTTTTCATTAAAATAGACACATCTCAAGCTGTCAGACTGAGTGTATCTTTTCTCTAGCATCTACATATCTTTCCTCACAAACTCCTTGCAAGCTGTCTACTGTGTGCCACCTGCCCCATCCCCTGCCTCTTCACTTTGGTTCCCACTCCCAGCATATCTGGTTTAAACCCTCCTCAATAGCATTAGCAAACCTCCCTCCCAGGATATTGGTTCCCCTCCAGTTCCGGCGTAACCCCTCCCACTTGTTTAGGTCACTCCTTCCCCAGAAAAGTTTCCAATGATCCAAGAACTTGAAACCCTGCCCCCTGCACCATCTCGTCAGCCACCCCTTCATCTGCGCTGTCTTCCTGTTCTGACCTTCCCTAGCTCGTGGCACTGGGAGTAATCCGGAGATTACCACCTTGCAGGTCCTGCTATTTAGCCTCCTCCCTAAACCAACTGCGCGGGATCTCTACCCTCTCCTGCCTATGTCATTGGTACCAATACGTACCACAACCTCCGTGCTCACCCTCCCCTTTAAGGATATTCTGCAACCGTTTAGAGACATCCTGGACCCTAGCACACACTATCCTGGTGTCTCTTTTGCTGGTGCAGAATCTCCTATCTATCCCCTAACTATCAAGTCCCCTATGACTGTTGCTCTGCCTGACTTCACCCTACCTTTCTGGGGCTCAGAGCTGACCACAACTCTATTGGTGTGGCTTCTACTGCCTTGCCCAGATAGGTCATCCCCCTCGGCAGTATCCAAAGGGGTATGTATACCTGTTGCTGAAGGGAATCTTCTGTTTCACATTTTCCCACTGCTGCCTTGTTCAAATGTTTACTAACTTTTCCAGTCATTTAATTAAGGTCTGTTGCTTATTTATCTTGAGGAATTTATCCTCCCCATGCAAAATCAACAAGAGTAACAAATACAGAATTCAATGAACAGAGTATAAGAAATCAGAAGGATGATCTTGTTACACAACAACAGATTGTCAGGTATGATGTTATGGCCATCACTGAATTGTGGCTGAAGGGTAGTTGTAGTTGGGAGGTAAAAGTCCAAGTTTATACATTGTATTGGAAGGATAGGAAGGTAGGCAGAGGGGGTGGTGTGGCTCTGCTGGTAAAGAATGGCATCAAATCAGTGGAAAGATGTGACATAGGATCGGAAGATGTTGAATCCTTGTGGGTTGAGTTAAGAAACTGCAAGGGTAAAAGGACCCTGATGGCAATTATAAACAGGCATCCAACAGTAGCTGGGATGTGGGCCACAGATTACAACAGGAAATAGAAATGGCATGTAAAAACGGCAATAAAACGATAGTCATGGGAGATTTCAACATGCAAGTCGATTGGGAAAATCAGGCTGGTAATGAATCTCAAGAGAGTGAATTTGTTGAATGCCTAAGATGTAGATTTTTAGAGCAGTTTGTTGTTGAGCCTACGAGGGGATCAGCTATACTGGACTGGGTGTTATGTAATGAACCGGAGGCAATTAGGGAGCTTACGGTAAAAGAACCCTTAGGAGCCAGTGATCACAATGTGATTGAGTACAACTTGAAATTTGGTGGGGAGAAAGTAAAGTCTGTTGCAGCAGTATTTCAGTGGAGTAAAGGAAATTACAGTGTTAACAAAAGAGAGGGCATACAACAAAGCAAAAATTAGCCGGAATATAGAGGATTGGGAAGCTTTTAAAAATTGAAAGAAAGCAATTAAAAGGATCTTTAGAAAGAAAAGATGAAATATGAAAGTAAGCTTGCAAACAAAATCAAAGTGGATAGCAATAGCTTTTACAAATATGTAAAAAATAAAAAGATGAGAGTGGATATAAGGCCACTAGAAAATAAGGCCAGAGAAATAATAATGGGGGACAAGGTGATGGCTGATGAACTAAATGAGTATTTTGTATCAGTCTTCACCGTAGCGTTAGAGATTGTGGAGGCATTAGCAATGATCATTGCCCTCTGGTATGGTACCAGAGGACTGGAAAATTGCAAATGTCACTCCACTCTTTAAAAAAGGAGGACAGCTGCAGAAGGGAAAGATATTGGAGTCAATTGATAAGGATGAGGTTATGGAGTACTTGGTGACACGGGACAAGAAAGGACAAAGACAGCATGGTTTCCGTTAGGGAAAATCTTGCCTGGCGAACCTGCTGGAATTTTTGGAGGAAATTACAAGTAGGATAGATAAAGAGGATGCAGTGGATGTTGTATATTTAGACTTTCAGAAGGCCTTTGACAAAGTGCCACACGTGAGGCTGCTTAACAAGTTAAGAGTCCATGGTATTACAGGAACATTACTGGCATGGTTAGAGCAGTGGCTGATTAGTAGGAGGCAGCGAGTGGGAGGAAAAGGATCTTTTTCTGGTTGGCTGCCGGTGACTAGTGGTGTTCCACTGGGGTCTGTGTTGCAACCGCTTCTTTTTATGTTCTTCTTCAGTGATTTAGATGATGGAATAGATCCACCATCGACGCTGCCCTCAACTGCTTCTCTTCCATTTCACACACGTCTGCTCTCACCCCATCCTCCCACCACCCTACCAGGGATAGGGTTCCTCTTGTCCTCACCTGGCACCCCACCAAATTCCGCATGCAGGACATAATTCTTTGCAATCTCCTCTTGATGGAATAGACGGCTTTGTTGCCAAGTTTGCTGGTGATATGAAGATTGGTGGAGGGGCAGGTAGTGTTGAGGAAACAGGTGGGGTGCAGAAAGACTTAGATTAGAAGAATGGGCAAGAAAATGGCAAATGAAATACGATATTGGAAAATGCATGGTCATGCACTTTGGTAGTAGAAATAAATGTGCGGACTGTTTTCTAAATGGAGAGAAGATCCAAAAATCTGTGAAGCAATGGGACTTGGGAGTCCTTGTGCAGAAAGGTTAACTTGCAGGTAGAATCAGAGGTAAGGAAGGCAAGTACAATGTTAGCATTCATTTCAAGATGTGTAGAATACAACAGCAGGGATCTGATGCTGAGGCTTTATAAGGCATGGTTAAGACCTCACCATGAGTATTATGAACAGTTTTGGGCTCCTTATCTAAGAAAAGATGTGCTGACATTGGAGAGGGTCCAGAGGAGGTTCACAAGGATGATTCCAGGAATGAAATCATGTGAGGAGAATTTGATGGCTCTGGGTCTGTATTTATTGGAATTCAGAAGGATGAGGGGGAATCTAATTGAAACTTTTCGAATGCTGAAAGGCCTAGACAGAGTAGATGTGGAAAGGATGTTTCCCATGGTTGGGGGAGTCTTTGGCAAGAGCATACAGTCTCAATATAGAGGAGCATCCATTTAAAACTGAGATGTGGAGAAACTTATTTAGCCAGAGGTTGGTGAATTTGTGGAATTTGTTACCACTGGCAGCTGTGGAGGCCAGGTCGTTGGGTGTATCTAAGGCAGAGATTGATAGGGTCTTGAATGGACATAGCATCAAAGGTTACGGGGAGAAGGTCAGGGAATGGGGTTGAGGAGGGTCAAAAAGGATCAGCAATGATTGAATGACGGAGCAGACTCGATGGGCCAAACAGCCTAATTTTGCTCCTCTGTCTTCTGGTCTTAAGGTCAACCCACTCCCCGCACCCCCCCCCCCCATACAGTCCAACAGTCTATCTTTTATTCGTAATAATCCTTTTGTATTCTTATATTTAACCTAGCTATACTGTGGTCACTAATTTCCAATTGTTTTCCTGGTCTGACATCCACCATTTGCCCTACTCTATTTCCCAGAAGCAAAGGAGAGCAGTCTTTCATTCCTTATTGCATTAGATCCATATTGATCGGAGAAGCAGGTGCTGGCTACATCCTGAAATGCTTTTTCCCCACTTTGCCACATGCGTCACCTTTCCTTCTGCGTACCCTGGGAAAGTTAAAATCAAACGTTATTGTGCTGTCATATCACCCAGAACACTGTGCCAAAGCCCACATCTATCGCCTCTCTACTAATTGGAGACTGTATAAGTGGTAAAGAAATTTCACACATTAATCAATGCAATGTATTACCAGAGGACATTAAAAATTGCTGTGGCTTATTATTGACTTTTTGAGCCACAAACAGAAAACGATTACAGTTGGTTTAGGATATCATGATGCATCAAATGAACAATATTAAAGTCTTCAAGCCGAAAGCAAAGGACTAGTGACCTGTACCAAAAGACCATAAAATACAGGAGTATAATTAAGTCATTCAGACCATTGAGTCTGCTCTGCCTTTCCAGCATGGCTGATCCCGGATCCCACTCAACCCCATGCCCCTACATTATCGCCATATCCTTTGATGCCCTGACCGATCAGGAAGTGATCAACTTCTTCATCTTGTTAAGCAGCCTAATTTTACCCACTGACTTGGCCTCCACCGCAGTATGTGGTAGAACGTTCCACTACTGTCTGGCTAAAAGAAATTCCTCCTTACTTCTATTCTAAAAGATCGCCCCTCGATTTTGAGGCTGTGCCCTTTAGTTCTGGACTCTTTCCAATTGACACTCACCCCTTCGGAGATATAGGGCCCAGAACGGTTGACAATACACCAACTGCAGCCAGATTACTTCTTATAAAGCTCAGCATCATTTCCTTGCTCTTGCATTCTATTCTTCTTGAAATAAACACCAACATTGCATTTGCTTTCTTTACCACAGACTCAAACTATAAATTAACCATCTGGGAGCCTTGCACGAGGATTCCTAAGTCCCTCTGTACCTCTGATGTTTGAATTTTCTCCCCATTTAGATAATAGTCTATAATAGATAATAGATAATATTTTAGTCTTACCAAAATACATTTCTCAACATTTAATTCCATCTGCAGCTTTTTTACCTCTTCTTCCAATTTGTCTAAGTCCTGCTGCAATCGCATTGCTTCCTCAGCACTACCTACCCCTCCAGCTACCTTTGTACCATCCGCAAACTTTGCCACAAAGCCAGCAATTCCATTATCTAAATCACTGACAAACAATATGACAAATAGCGGTCCCAATACTGACTCCTGAGGAACACCACTAGTCACCAGCAGCCAACCAGAAAAGGCCCCTTTTATTCCCACTCTCTGCCTCCTGCCTGTCAGCCATTCCTCTATCCATGCCAGTGTCTTCCCTGTAATGCCAGAGGATTTTATCTTGTTAAGCAGCCTCGTGTGGCACCTTACCAAACACCTTCTGAAAATCCAAGTAAATGACATCCACTGCCTCTCCTTTGTCCACCCTGTTTGTTACTTCTTTGAAGGACTCTAACAGATTTGTCAGTCAAGATTTCCCTTCACAGAAACCATGCTGACTTTGACTTATTTTATCATTAGTCTCCTAGTACCTCAAAACCCCATTCTTAATAATATGCTCCAACAATTTCCCAACCACTGAAGTTAGGCTAACTGGCTGATAATTGCCTTTCTTTTACCTTCCTCCGTTCTTAAAGAGTGGAGTGACATTTGCAATCTTCCAGTCCTCCAGGACCATGCCAGAATCAAATGATTCTTGAAAGATCATGAGCAATGCATCCGTAATCCCTTCAGCAACTCCCTCAGGATTCTGAGATGTATTCCATCTAGTCCAAGTGATTTATCCACCTTAAGACTTTTGAGTTTGCCTAGCCGTTGAGTTTGTAATAGCAATAGCACTCACTCCTGCTCCCTGACACTCATGGACTTCTGGCACACTGCTTCTGTTTTCCACAGTGAATCATCACCCATTTACACTGATCTTTTGTTTATCCCCATCAACTCTCTCCCAATGATCCCACCAGAGGCAATTCTCTGTGGTCAATTATCTTATCTCTGTGTACATCTGTACTGCTGGTGTCTTCCACAGCGAAGACTGATGCAAAGTTCAAGTTTAGTTTTTTGTCTTTCAACAATACAGATGTATACAACCAAACGAAACAATGCTCCTGCAGACCAAGGTGCATAACACAATACATAGAAATCACACACATAACACATAAAGTAATATTATCACAAATAAATTAACAAATAATAAGGTACATATATGATACACCTGTTGGTGTGTGGCCAAGTGGTTAAGGCGGTCGTCTAGTGATCTGAAGGTCGCTAGTTCGAGCCTTGGCTGAGGCAGCGTGTTGTGTCCTTGAGCAAGGCACTTAACCGCACATTGCTCTGCGACAACACTGGTGCCAAGCTGTATGGGTCCTAATGCCCTTCCCTTGGACAACATCGGTGGCGTGGAGAGGGGAGACTTGCAGCATGGGCAACTGCCGGTCTTCCATACAACCTTGCCCAGGCCTGCGCCCTGGAAACCTTCCAAGTCACAAATCCATGGTCTCAAGAGACTAACAACTGCCTATATACGATACAAGTTAAAAAGTAAAAAGTGTAACACTTCATACGTGATGAGACCTGGTGGGTGACAAGAAGTTCAGTAGTCTTATGGCCTGGGAGAAGGAGCTGTTTCCCATCCTAATAGTTCTTGTCTTAATGCAATGGTACCTCCTTCTTGATGGTAACTGAGGTGGGAGGTGGGTCTAGGAAATTGCACTTGCACATTGGTCCCAAGACAGGTATGATATGTTAACGCCAAGAAAATTGAAGCTACTGAACCTCTCTACTGCCGTTCCCCTAATGAGGACTGGCACCTGGACATCAGCTTCATTTCGTTTAGTCAATGATCAGGTCTGTGTTCTTGCTGACATTGAGTGAGGGGTTGTTGTTGTGGTGCCACTCAACCAGATTTTGAATTTTGAATCAGAGCACCGCCTCTGATTCAGCCAACAGTGGTGTCAGGAGCACACTTAAATATGGCTTTGGAGCTGTGGTTAGCCACCTGTACTAAATATAAGGTGAGTAGGGCAGGGGGCTGGGAACACAACTCTATCGTGCTTTAGTGCTGATGGTGACTGTGAAGGAGATGCTGTACTAACTGGGATCTGCCAGTGAGGAAATCAAAATCCATTTGCACAATCTTATTAAATATGGGAGAGAAAATCGAAGAAAAGCTGGGGAACTATTTACTTTGTACAGTACTCCTCAACGATCTGTGGCCTCAGCTAAATTCAGATAAAGGACCAGTTTGAAGTAAGTCATTCATAAGGCACCAATCAGTCTTTTCAGTACTCCAGTGCAGTTCAAAGGTCAGTTCCAGACTAATTCTGATCAGAACTAGTGCCAAGACAGCGTGTCCTTTTTACATTCATACTAAAGTTAGAGTTTAAGACAGTAACTATACAAAATAACTAGTTGTTATCACACTAACTGGTTTGAATTAAAAACATAACAATTATTTTGTTTAAGAAAGTAAACTGATTTCATTAAATATTAGATTAGAAAGCAATGATTATTTTAAAATATTCCTGATGGAAATGCGATGCGCAATTAAAATGAACAAGAAAAATGAAAACCCATGGAGCATTACCCCAGGTAAATGATATAATGATTCCTTGTGTGAGTCAAGCATTCATTGTCGTCACATTTTGTATGCTTCATTTACCTGTATTTTAACAGCAACACAATTTAAAATATTGCAATGAAATTCAGATGGGCTATGTGCATTCTATTGTAAATCTATTTCAAATACTTCAGCTGCTGTGTAATCAGAATACATTGCAAAGAAAATTACATTACAGTCAATCTGGTTTGGTGCTGTGGAATTAAAATGACTGGGGAGATTAACTAAGAGAACCTGTAGGTAATGTAAAATTGTAGTTAGTAGAATCAAGTCATTAGAGATTTGCCAGTTCAACTCATTGGAGCTTGAAATAAGCAATAATTGTGTCCATTTTTGGCTATGACATTATTACATTATTTGTTCTCTTCAGGGATTTTGGCAAATAACCGTGCTTTTTAGGCTCAGCATCTTTAGTTATTCCTCTCAGAGCAATTTCACTATTGATAGAATCTCTGTTCACTTTGCTAATGTGGTGGATAAGAGTTACACAACTCTACTAAAATACCAAAGAAATTATGTAGTATACTCCCAATTTATTTTTCCTGCATTGATGCAAAATATTCATTAAATATTATATTTATGTTTCTGCATAATAGATCAGTAGGTCAGTCTATACTTGAATTGCGTCAGATTTATAAATTATATTGCCAAGGAACTAAAGAATCCCAATCTGACTCCAGCAAGTATTTTCCTTTTCCCTTTCCCAATGATCATGTTGAAACTTCAGGAAGACTCTCCTTGGGTTATGGTAATATGAATCATCTGAAAATGCTGGGTAAAGTCAAAGACTGGGAAAAGGAGAGTCTGCTCAGGTTTTAGCAATGGGAATGATCTGAAAATGCTGGTCAATGTCAGAGACAGGGAAAAGCTCCCTGCACTAAAGTTGCAGAAGAATAGTATTCTGAGGTGAAGTTTTATATTTTCTGTGGCCTCTTCTGAAACTGCTCTAGACCAGGGGTTCCCAAACTTTTATTATGCCATGGACCAAAACCATTAAACCATAGTCCATGAACCCCAGGTTAGAAACCCCTGATCTAGATGCTGAATTGTGTAATTTCAATATATTATTAAATGCTGTTTACTCAGAATAAATTATATTTTATCAGTTAAAAATGTGCATAATTCTGTGATAATGCCAAAATTGCGACATCAATGTAAGTGATGTGAAGGCTCACCGGGGTACGAGGATTTGAATTGACTAATTAATATAGTGTAATTTCCTCTGATCACTAATCCTAATATCGCTACCCCCTACTCTCCGTTGAATGTAAATTGGAATGTGTCTAAGACAAGCCAGTTTGGTCTGGTGATGAAACAATTTCAAAAGTGAGGAACAGTTGCAGTTAGAGAGATGACTTAGAGCAGATTTTTATTACTGTGGACCGCTGACTTTCATCTGTTTCTATTTCACATACTTCTACTTCAGGTCTACTGAAAGAAAATGTATTATCATTTCATTTCCATACATTTAGAGAACTGGAACTGGGAATTATTGACTTGTCATAGAAACTCATCTAATTTACTGATGCCCTCTGGGAAATGATTTTGCCATCCCTATCTAACCTGGCTCTTCCAACTTTTTACTCCTGACCTATCTACTAATTTCTGAATTGGCCTAGGAAGTCATTAAATTTGAAGGGTGCTAAGGAATAAGGTAATAAAATAATGACTTTATTAATAGCATCCACATAATTTCAACTCAGTTATATTGGACAGGCATGAACTTCCCTTAACAAGTCTACACTAACTTCTCCAATTAACCTCTGCCTGTGCAGATAAAGGTTTATGCTATCCTTCGTGTATGATTCTAATAACTTGCCTACCATAGAATAGAAAATGACTGACCTATAATTATATGATTATAGGCCATTTATTTTCACCTACTTTCAGGATATGTTCTCTTCTCACTGCTGCTATCAGAAAGAAGGTACAGGAGCCTCAGGACTCTCACCACCAGGTTCAGGAACAGTTATTACCCCTCAACTATCAGGCTCTTGAACCAACTTCATTTGCCCCATCATTGAAATGTCCCATTACCAATGGACTCACTTTCAAGGACACTTCATCTCATGTTCTCAATATTTATATATATTTTATTATTATTTCTTTCTTTTTGTATTTGCACAGTTCATTGTTCTTTGCACACTTGGTTGAATGCTCAAGTGGAGCAACCTTTCAGTGATTCTGTTATGATTATTATTCTGCTATGGATTTATTGACTATGCCTGTAAGAAAATAAATCTCAGGGTTGTATATGGTGACATGTATGTACTTTGATAATTATTTTATTTTGAATTTTGAATTTTAAATTTTCTCCCTTGTAAACAATAGTACTCCAATATAGGTTGAAAAAATGGTGGTCAGGACCCTAGTTTCTTTTAACAAGCTGAGGTATACTTCATAGACTTGGTAAATGATCAACTTGCAAAGTTTCTAAATCTTTTCATACTTCCTCACTTAGTTTGGTTTGGCTCCCTGAAGCTTCACAATCCCTTCATAATTCTATCATTGTGAGCGCCACAGTTCTCAAGGAGATGTTGGATTGTGTAAAGGGAGAGAGAGTTTAAAAAGTGAGCAGGGACAGTCGGCACATTTTGCTTAGCACAATCTTGAGACATCAGATTGCATAGCGAGAGAGTTTCAAAAAAAGCAAGCAGAGGGTAGTCGGCACATTTTGCATGCCATAGTTCTCGAGGAGGCATTGACTTGTGCAGAAGCAGAGGGAGTTTAAAAGAAGCGAGCGGGGGCAGTCGGCACATTTTGCACGCCACAGTCCTGAGGAGACATTGACTTGTGCAGAAGCAGAGGGAGTTTAAAAGAAGCGAGCGGGGGTAGTCGGCACATTTTGCATGCCACAGTCCTGAGGAGACGTTGGCTTATGCAGAAGCAGAGGGAGTTTAAAAGAAGCGAGCGGGGGCAGTTGGCACATTTTGCACGCCACAGTCCTGAGGAGACATCGACTTGTGCAGAAGCAGAGGGAGTTTAAAAGAAGCGAGCGGGGGTAGTCGGCACATTTTGTATGCCACAGTCCTGAGGAGACGTTGGCTTATGCAGAAGCAGAGGGAGTTTAAAAGAAGCGAGCGGGGGCAGTTGGCACATTTTGCATGCCACAGTCCTGAGGAGACGTTGGCTTATGCAGAAGCAGAGGGAGTTTAAAAGAAGCGAGCGGGGGCAGTTGGCACATTTTGCATGCCACAGTCCTGAGGAGACGTTGGCTTATGCAGAAGCAGAGGGAGTTTAAAAGAAGCGAGCGGGGGCAGTTGGCACATTTTGCACGCCACAGTCCTGAGGAGACGTTGACTTGTGCAGAAGCAGAGGGAGTTTAAAAGAAGCGAGCGGGGGCAGTTGGCACATTTTGCACGCCACAGTCCTGAGGAGACATTGACTTATGCAGAAGCAGAGGGAGTTTAAAAGAAGCGAGCGGGGGCAGTTGGCACATTTTGCACGCCACAGTCCTGAGGAGACGTTGGCTTGTGCAGAAGCAGAGGGAGTTTAAAAGAAGCGAGCGGGGGTAGTCGGCACATTTTGCATGCCACAGTCCTGAGGAGACGTTGGCTTGTGCAGAAGCAGAGGGAGTTTAAAAGAAGCCCCCTATGGCACAGAGGCTGTGAAGACTGCCCCGGCTGCTGTGCCATGTGCCCGTTAAAATGATGAACTGATGAGTGAGGCTTTAGGCCTACTCCAGGGTGCTGCAGGGTTCGGATCTGAGGACTCAATTTTGGTTCAGAATGCTGTTGTTTACTTCAGTTGTTTGCATGTATTTTTTATTTATTTCTCTTGCGCATCGGGTTTGGTCTTTTATTTTTATTCTTTTTGTTATTTTAATTGGATTCTATGGGGGTTCTAGCAAATCTCAAGGTTGTATAATTTATACATTCTTTGATAATAAGTGTTCTCAAATCTTGAATCTTGAATCTAAAATGTGCTCTGGAACATAGTTTTGGACTTTTGTGCCATTCTTATACTGATTTTATAACTTATCTACCATTAATATTGCATAGTATTGCCTAATGTTTGCCAACAAGCTATCTCTTCCACCTTTCTTGAACAATTTTAAGATCTCAAGTACTTCCCCACAAATTTGATAACTCTCTTCTTAAGCTAGATAAATTGGATCCCAAAAACATTCCATTATTTTCGTAGCTATCAGCTTGAAGGTTGTAACTAATGAGCTCATTGAAATCGAATAGAATTCAAAAAGAAATCAGCAAAGGCTTTGGCAGAGAGAAATGAGCAGTTCAAATCATAATATATATTCTTGTCACAAAGCCTTCAAACTAAATCTGCTGACAAATGTAAAAGTTGAACTGTCAATTTCTATTCTTAACTTTGGTCTAGGCACTTCTTGCAATAGCAGAGCTGTCATTGGGCAATGCAAGATATTGATCTAGATTTCTCTCAAATTTTTCCATTGTATATTTAGTTTGCCTTCCAGGCATATAGGCTATAGCTGGGTAATAGCGTTCATTTTCCAGACATCCACTCATCATCTGATATCATTCAGAAAGTTCAGAATGGATTCTGAATGCCAAGCTGGTACGACTGGGTTAAAGTATGGAGGATTATGATTGCTGCAGCAAACAATGGTCAAAATTGTATTGCATCTTCAGTGACTAATGGAACAGGTTGCTTCCTTTTGACTTTTCATGACCTTCCACTCCTAAAGTAACTCTTTACGTAAATGAAGACAACTGCACGCATAAGGAATGAAAGCTGTTTCAAGATGAATTTGTCCTATATAAATGATTACACTGTTGAATTTTAACTTTCTTTAATTGAAAAACTCAACTTAAGGAAGAAGAAAAACACATTTTTATATAAGCTTTTGGAGTACTGAAAAACCGATTTTAAGTACAAGGGAAAGGTCATGCAGTCATATTAGAAATATAGGTTCACAATCAGATATAATTTGGGTAATTTCTGAAGCTTATTTCATGATAGCATTACAATGTGGTAAATTGCTGAAAATGATCATAGACTAGTCTTTAGTTAGAATATTTTAATATTCTTGTTCACTTATTCTTTGAAACCAAAGTACCTGTAATAGTATTTACATCATTTCATATTTTCTTAATCAGTATTTTACAACTGAGGTATCATTGTAGTATTGCTATGCTGCAGACAAAGTTTTCTGCTTCTCATTGCAGACTACATGGATTAAAATGACATTATGTTTATGATTATGTCTTTTCAAAGTTAATTATGCAAATATATAAAAGTGGCCTGCTAAAAACAGAATGTGAAAATACAGTTTCGTAGCTGCAAATTACTGGGATGGTGTTAAAATGTCTCTGCGTAGAGAACTGGATGCAGTTCATTAGGATGGCACATTTTGATTTGTATTAGTTTCTAATTGGATTGTTGGGATTAAAATAGAACCATAGAACCATAGAAACTACAGCACAGAAACAGGCCCTTCTTGGCTGTGCCGAATCATTTTCTGCCTAGTCCCACTGACCTGCACACGGACCATATCCCTCCATACACCTCCCATCCATGTATCTGTCCAATTTATTCTTAAATGTTAAAAAAGAACCCGCATTTACCACCTCGTCTGGCAGCTCATTCCATACTCCCACCACTCTCTGTGTGAAGAACTTTAAACTTTTAACTTTTCCCCCCTCACCCTTAACCCATGTCCTCTGGTTTTTTCCTCCCCTTGCCTCAGTGGAAAAAGCCTGCTTGCATTCACTCTATCTATACCCATTATAATTTTATATACCTCTATCAAATCTCCCCTCATTCTTCTACGCTCCAGGGAATAAAGTCCTAACCTATTCAACCTTTCTCTGTAACTGAGTTTCTCAAGTCCCGGCAACATTCTTGTAAACCTTCTCTGCACTCTTTCAACCTTATTTATATCCTTCCTGTAATTTGGTGACCAAAACTGAACACAATACTCCAGATTCGGCCTCATCAATGCCTTATACAACCTCATCATAACATTCCAGCTCTTATACTCAATACTACGATTAATAAAGGCCAATGTACCAAAAGCTCTCTTTACGACCCTATCTACCTGTGATGCCACTTTTAGGGAATTTTGTATCTGTATTCCCAGATCCCTCTGTTCCACTGCACTCCTCAGTGCCTTACCATTAACCCTGTATGTTCTACGTTGGTTTGTCCTTCCAACGTGCAATACCTCACACTTGTCAGTATTAAATTCCATCTGCCATTTTTCAGCCCATTTTTGCAGCTGGTCCAAGTCCCTCTGCAGGCTCTGAAAACCTTCCTCACTGTCTACTACACCTCCAATCTTTGTATCATCCGCAAATTTGCTGATCCAATTTACCACATTATCATCCAGATCATTGATATAGATGACAAATAACAATGGACCCAGCACTGATCCCTGTGGCACACCACTAGTCACAGGCCTCCACTCAGAGAAGCAATTTTCTACCACCACTCTCTGGCTTCTTCCATCGAGCCAATGTCCAATCCAATTTACCACCTCTCCATGTATACCTAGCGACTGAATTTTCCTAACTAACCTCCCATGCGGGACCTTGTCAAAGGCCTTACTGAACTCCATGTAGACAATATCCACTGCCTTCCCTTCATCCACTTTCCTGGTAACCTCCTTGAAAAACTCCAACAGATTGGTCAAACATGACCTACCACGCACAAAGCCATGTTGACTCTCTCTAATAAGCCCCTGTCTATCCAAATGCTTGTAGATTCTGTCTCTTAGTACTCCCTCCAATAACTTACCTACTACTGACGTTAAACTCACCGGCCTATAATTTCCCGGATTACTTTTCGATCCTTTTTTAAACAACGGAACAACATGAGCCACTCTCCAATCCTTCGGCACTTCACCCGTAGACAGCGACATTTTAAATATTTCTGCCAGGGCCCCAGCAATTTCAACACTAGTCTCTTTCAAGGTCCGAGGGAACACCCTGTCAGGTCCCGGGAATTTATCCACTTTAATTTTCCTCAAGACAGCAAGCACCTCCTCCTTTTCAATCTGTACAGTTGCCATGGTCTAACTGAACCATCTCTTACTGCAAAACATTTGAACTGAATTAAATTTCAGATCAGATCCCAAAAATAGAGGTACAAAACTGGTCATTCAAAAGTTGTATTTGACACTATGTCTTCTAGTGTATGGAAGCACCAATATAATTAAACAGATAATTCCATAAAAAGTAGAGGATACATCCTAGTCCATCATGGGTAAAGCCCACCCGAGCACTGAGCACAGCTACACAAAACATTGTCACAGGAAAGGAGCATCCACCATCAAGAATCACCACCATCTTCATATATCTACTAAGGAAAACTGGTGGTGGATTCAAAAGCTGACCTATTCGCTGATTAATATTGAATAGCACAACACAGAGTTCATTTTCTTGGCCTATTATTATTGTCACCTTATCCAAGTTAATTTATTGTCTCTGCAATGGAATCAAATATATTCTTGTATTTTAAGTGAACCTGTGTATAACAAAGACCAATATTATTTTATGATTATGAGGGCACGCAGTCCCCTTTATTGACATTTAGTAATGCATGCATTAAGAAATGATACAATGTTTTTCTAGAATGATATCACAAAAACACATGACAAACCGACTTAAAAACTAACAAAAACCACATCATTATGATATATAGTTACAACAGTGTAAAACAATACCGTAATTTGATAAGAACAGACCATGGCACAGTGAAGGTCTCAAAGTCTTTCGAAAGTCCCATCATCTCACGCAGATGGTAAACCTCCAACGCCGCCAACTTGCCGATGCAGCACCCTGGAAGCACCCGACCACAGTCCGACTCCAAGTCCGTCCGAAAACTCTGAGCCTCCGACCAGCTCTCTGACACCGAGCACCGTCTCTGACGAGCGCTTCGACCCCGGCAACAAGCAATAGGCAAAACCGAGGATTTGGGGCCTACGTCTCCGGAGATCCTCGATCGCACAGTAGCAGTGGCAGTGAAGCAGGCTTTTCAGAAGTTTCTCCAGATGTTCCTCTGCACTTCTCAGGGCTGTCCCCATCAAATATGAATTGTGCACGGCCCCTAGTTACACATAATCGATATTCATTTGGAACGGCCGCACACGCTGTGTCGCGCTGCCATCTTAAGTTTTTAAAATTTTTATGTTAATATATTGTATAATATTAAATAACTATTGAAATAAATCTCCTATCAGATTCCTTCTTCTCCAGCCCTTAACCTTTCCTACCTACCTGGCTTCACCTATCACTTTCCAGCTATCCTCCTTCCCCTCCCCCCACCCCCACTTTTTATTTCTGGCATCTTCCCCCCTCCTTTCCAGTGCTGAAGAAGGGTCTCAGCCTGAAACATCAAATGTTTATTCATTTCCATGGATGCTGCCTGGCCTGCTGAGCTCCTCCAGTTTCCTCCAGCATTTTGTGTGTTTTGCTCTGGATTTCCAACATCTGCAGAATCTCTTATTATTTTAAATATTTTCAGAATTGGATTTATAATCACTGTCTTATATGACATGAAATGTGCTGTATTGTGCCCACCAAGGCATAAAATTCAAAATAAGTTTGAAATAAATCATTTTATTAGTTATTTTACTTTCTCTTTATGCATTACTCAATACCGGCAACATCATTGATGGAAACATAGAAACATAGAAAATAGGTGCAGGAGTAGGCCATTCGGCCCTTCGAGCCTGCACCACCATTCAGTATGATCATGGCTGATCATCCAACTCAGAACCCTGTACCTGCCTTCCCTCCATACCCCCGATCTCTTTAGCCACAAGGGCCATATCTAACTCCCTCTTAAATATAGCCAATTAACTGGCCTCAACTGTTTCCTGTTAAACATCATCAGCCAAATACTGTATACTAACTATTGGACATTCTTTAACAACAGAGAATAAAATTATAACAGATGAACAAAGTTTAAATGTTGTCTATGTTTTATTCTTTTGGTGGAGTGGAGGCTCTGCATTTTGATTGGTATTGCTTGATCATAGACCTCACATTAGCAGGTAAAAGCTCCCAGGTGTCCGCATTGTCACTTCTGAAGGAAACCTATGGAGTGTTTCAAGGTGATTAGACCACAGGACATAAGCCATTGGCCCGAGTCTGCTACGCCAATCCATCATGGATGATTTATTATCCCTGTCAATCCCATTCTCCTGCCTTCTCCCCATAACCTTTAACACCCTGACTAATCAAGAACCTATCACCCTCCAACCTGCACTTCAAATTTACCCAATGACTTGGCCTCCCACGGCCAATTCTTCCACCTTTTCCTCAAATCCATTAGGTAATCATGCATTCAATGTACAACTGGAGTAGGTCCTTCTCGTCCTTCCAGCCCTACAAACACGATTAACTCTAACCTAATCTCGAGACAATTTACATTGAGCATTTAACCTGCCCAGTATGTCTTTGGACTGTGGGAGGAAATTTTCCATTTACAGTCACATGAGCAAATGAGTTTATAGGATTTGTGGCCTTACTTGTATTAGATCCAGTAACAAATATTTAGTGAGATCTGTGAATCATTGCTCACTTTTGTGTTTAATTCTTAAGCGTGTGGAAATTCAATTAATCTTTTTTAAGCCGGATTGCAATTAAAGAGTAATATTTCTAATGAAGATTCAAAGTATATTTAATATGTGTCCTGTATACAACCCTGAGATTCACCTTCCCACAGTCAGCCACGAGAACTAGTTTAAAGCGAAACATCAAACCCCCAAAGTGCAAAAAAAAGAACAATTCACGCAAACAGCAAAAAAAACAAAAAGAGCAAAAGCACAGAATATAAAACATTGGAGCACATAGTCAATGAAACAGTCCAGGGTATTCAGTTTAGATCAGTTGAGTTCAATCTAGCGCTGTGGCGTTGGTTAACTTCAGGTCGCAGAGCCCAATCACCCCAATCACAAAGTAACAATAAAAAAACAACAACCAGAAACACATAGAACATGAACTACAGAGTCCAATCCACAAACCACATTGATTGATCCAAGCCCAAGAACCAAGACTCCTCTGGCAGCATGAGTGAGAGGGAGAGAGAGACTAATCAAATGCAGGCAGATGATGCTGAGCATCTGCTCGCTATCTTCTTTTGTTCTTGCAAATTTCAAACTTTCTCGACATTTTAATTGGCGAGATTATCGAGAAACTGAGTTGACCCTGGGCTTGTGCCCCATCTCCGGGCTTGTGCCCTACCTCCGGGCTTGTGGCCTATCTCCAGGCTTCTTGACCTCCAGGCCACAGAGCTTATTTGGAACATCTCAGAGACTGTAAAGCTCCAAGTTGCTCAATCAGCCCAAAAACACACCATCAAGATGTAGGTCATGGGCTCCAATAACAGCAGTAATAGGAGTGCAATATTCTCCGAAGTATTCTGGAAAGTTTGTGTTTGACAGGATTATACATAGCATCATTCTTGAGTGTGTGTTTTATATAAACAGAGATCAGAGTTTTCATTATCCTTCTGGCACATGAGTGACGTATAAAACAAACGAACCTGACAACCAGGTGCTGAATAACTGTCAAAATAGAAATAATCCTAGATCTTTGTAATACTACAGATTGTACGCTAATTTGCTTTTGTTGGGCTTACTGCCAATTTCAGTATAGCACCTGTACTCTTATGTTAAATTGAGTTGATAAAATGTTGGCATCACAGTTATTTTCTTTTGAGAATATCAGTTGTTTTAATGTCTCTGCGTTTTCTTTGGGCTAGGGATGTTTCCATCTGAGAGGGTCAATGGGTCACATAGACCCCCAGATTTTCAACAATGCTGTTGTGTGATTGAGTGCTGATAGACACATCTTCCTCGTGGAATCATACAGCACAGAAACAGGTCCTTTGGCCCATCTAGTCCATGCTAAACCATTTAAACTGCCTATCTCATCATAGCCCTCCAGACCCCTACTATCCATGTAACTATCCTAACTTTGCTTAAGTGCAGACACCATCATATTTCCCAATTTCCAGGGATGTTGACTCCTTGTTACATTTCATCATTCTACAGTGGTTTCAATGTTTCATTAATGATGTTTAACATCAGCAATGTTGTCAGTCACAGGTATTTGACTCAAAAAATTGAAACAAGTGAAAACCATGAACATAATTTAAAATGTTTTTCTCTATAAGTTTACAGAGATCTCTAGATCCTTCTATTTCTCTTTGTTGGATAGATTGTGGTGTTTGGCTATTAAACAGAAAACTGCAGAGAAAGGATTCTTTGCTTGGGAGTGTACTTTGAGTAGGAGGTCTGAAAGATCACTGCTTACTCCTGATTTTGATTTTCATTAACGTTTAAATCATAGTCATAAAACAAATTGTAATCGGAAAGTGGAGAAGCCAGGTGAATTCCTAGCAAATTGGTTTACCACTATTTGTACTTCATCTGATTAAAAGCCATTGGTAGATGCTATCAGTGCTGGAAATAAAGCGCATGCCACAGGAGTAGCATTGAATGGTGCTGTGTAATTACAGAAAAATTTCTGCCTTCAATATTCATAAATGTCAGCTACTCTCCCCTGACCTATTGCACACACCTCTGATATTCACAACAAAAAGAGCCTCACTGCCAGTACGAACAGAGATCAATGAAGCTGATCCACAGCTCAGAGATAATGCCAAGGATAATCTGTTTGAAAGTAAAGATATGACATTTTAGGAGAATCTATGTAATCGGGTAAAAATAAAATCAAGTGAGTGAAGGCTTTCTAAGATAATTTTGAATTCTGTTAATCCTTGACACATTCAAGTTACAACACAAAACAATCTGAGACTATGTTCTCTGAAGAAACTGAGAAAATTATGTTGAAGGAAATTTCGGAGATTGGCAATAGAGGAGGATGTCCTGTCCTGCTAAAATGTAAATAGTTCTTTTACCTCAATTTTGACTTCTGTTTGAACATGGTGTGACGAAAGAGGGTTACAAAAAGTACACATAGACTAAGATGTTAACTGTCCTGTGCTGGCACCAGTGGGATCAGCAGTTGATGTGCCACCTGTCTTCAGGAGAAAGAGAGATAAGGAAGACAATGGAGCAGCATTTGGAAATGTTAATGAAGAGACGACAGAGTTTAACGGAAGGAGACACCGGTCTGAGAACTGTCAAGATAGGCTCCTTTTTGAACCCTGAACTGTTTGAAGTGTGATGGACAGGCGATACCCCAGCAGAGGGATAAAAAGGGACAGGTTCGCTAAGGCAACACACACGACACCACGAGGTAACGAGACCCTGGAAGCGGTGCGCCTCCCACAAGTTGGTGGGAGTTTTTGGAGGGCTGGTCACGGGACCAAGCCAGAGACGCACAGGGTGGAAAGGTACGATCGGCGGGAACCTGGTGTGTGTCCGCCCTTGCCTGGGTGCCGGGTTCACCACTGAGGAACGATCGTATCTGAAACAGAGGGGTCACAGTCGGTGACCTCAGAAGACATTACAAAGGGCTTGCCCGAAAGCTGACTGCGAGGAATATCGAAGGTCTGTGTGGAAGCTGTTTTGAATATTCATTCGCTTTCGCCCTCTCTCTCCTTCCCCCCCACCCCCGCCCCCGGTCCACTGGCATGGCAGTGATTACTGTGAACTGAACTGAACTTTGCGTCACTTTGAAACTGGTCATTTACCCCTAGACGACGATAAAGCTTGATTGATCCTATTATCCTAGTTCTGTGTGCATGTGTGTTTATCATTGCTGAACTGTTGTATTTATTATCCCTTTTGATTAGAGTACTGTGTTGCTTATTTCTTTAATAAAACTTTCTTAGTTCCAGTAATCCAGACCCCAACTGAGTGATCCATTTCTGCTGGTTTGTCAACCCAGTTACGGGGTACGTAACATAAGTGGGGTTCTCGTCCGCGATTTTGAACGCTAAATTTGGGATGGAGTAAATTAATTGGGTTAAAATTCCCGAAAGAAAGAAAAGGCAAACAGCAGAAATGGAGATTGAGGAATTTCTAAAGGAGCCGACCTTGGAGGCATTAGAGGATGCCAGGAAAGCGGAATTGGCAGCTCTGGCCAAACGGTTGAATCTTGCTAAGGGGAAGTCGACAATGAGAAGAGAGGAGATACACAGAGCTATCATAGAGCACTATGTATCTTAAGGTGTGTTTCCCCAAGGGGAGCTGGAGGTGGTGTCTATTGAAAAACCTGCTGGAGACGCGGTACAGGTGCAGCTTGAAAAACTGAGACTCGAACATGAGTTCCGGGTACGGCAGCTAGAACATGAAGAGAGAGAGAGACAGTTAGAATGAAAAGAGAGGGTCAGACAGTTGGAGCGAGAAGAGAGGCAGAGGGAAAGGGAATTTGAGCTGGAGAAGTTAAAGATGATGGCAGAACAGGGGCCCCGTGCCGAACCAAGGTGGAGGGTTCCGGGCGACCCAGGAGGTTAGGCTGGTTCCCCCATTTGACGGTACCGATGTGGATCGGTACTTTCTCTATTTCAAAAAAGTTGCTACAAGTCAGGACTGGCCGAGGGATAAGTGGGCTGTTTTGCTTCAGAGTGTACTAAAAGGGAAAGTCCAACAAGCTTACTCAGCTTTGTCCGCAGAAGATGCCCAGAGGTATGAAGTGGTGAAAGAGGCCATCCTCAGGATTTATGAGTTGGTCCCGGAGGCATACCGGCAGAGGTTCTGGAATGCGAGGAAGCAGAGGGACCGCACGTATTTAGAGTTTGCCCATGAGATGCAGACATATTGTGAGCATTGGTGCGCCTCGAAGGGGGTAGATGGGGATTATGACAGACTGCTACAGCTGATCCTGATTGAGCAGTTTAAAGGTTGTGTCCCTGAAGGTATGAGACCCTACCTAGATGAGAAAGAGGCAGCCACGTTAGCCGCAACTTCTAAGTTAGCGGATGAGTACGCGTTGACGCATAAAATGAAGTTTGCCCTGAGTAAAGGCTACCAGAAGGGTAGTCAGGACAGCGGGGAGAGTCCGCCAGAAAAGTCAGAAAGTAAGCCGGGGACTAGTGAGAAGTGTAAGGTAGACCGGGAGCAGTCTGGTAGGAAGTCTCCTGGGGTCGTCTGTTATAATTGTGGGAAAGTCGGACACTTTGCGTCCAGGTGCTTTGCCCCAAAGAAGGAGACGGGGAAAGGAAAAACGGCGATTTCGACTAGCTGTATCGAGCTGGTAAACGAACCGCTAGGAGAGGAAAGGTCTGCCAAAGTTCAGGAAAGGCATGAGAGGTTTATCTCGGCCGGATTGGTGTCGGTGAGGGAGGGGTTAAACCCAGTTCCGGTGCGGATCTGGAGAGACAGGGGAGCGTGTCAGTCATTGATATTGAAGAGTGTATTAGAGTTTAGTTCAGAGACCCAGACTGGGGAGGTCAAGGTCAAAGGTGTTGGGGAAGGGACAGAAGCAGTCCCTTTGCACCAGATACACCTACAAAGCAACTTGGTCTCTGGACTAGTCACGATCGGGGTGAGGCCCGAATTACCGGTGAAAGGTGTGGAAGTCTTACTCGGTTATGACCTCGCTGGGGGAATTGTGTTCCCAGCCGTGAGATTGACAAGTCAGACTCGCAGGTTTATCCCGTTTGCGCGGTAACTCGGCGGATGTCGAGGAAGGCTGCAGAGGCTGATATAAAGTTAGCTGAGACGTTTCTGCCAGCCTTGTACGAGGAGGGGGTAGAAAGTGAAAAGAAGGAACGTAATGAAACAGGAAGAAGTGGGGAAATTAAGGTAGATTTATCATTAGAAAAGAAGGACTTTATACAGGCATAGGAGCGAGACGAGGAAACAGCTCGCTGTGAAACAGAGTTAGAAAGAGAGCCAGTAGGCTATGGTGTGAAGGGGGAGGTGCTAAGGAAGGAAGGGAGACCAAGTACCGCAGATGAGGAATGGGGGATGGTGCCAAAAATCTCTGGGGATGAGATTTTTAACCTGGCCCACAAGGTAGCCCTCGGTGGACATTTTGAGGTGCTGAAGGAAACAGTCGGCGGAATCATGAAAGAGGGTTACTGGCTGCACAGGAGGAAGGATGTTATTGATCATGGCAGACGCGAACTGAGACGGTCACAGGCTTTTGATATGCTAACAAACCTAGTCGGTGTTAGCGCGGAAATCAATGAAGCTAGGGTCCCCCGATAAGAAAAAAAAAACATTTTGAAAAGATGGGTATGGTATCAACCAGATGGGAGAAGGCTATTGTTTTGACCAGCTCTGCTGATAAGGTCTCTCCCTTAATCCCCGAACAAAGCGACTCTTTAGGAGAGCTAATTAAACGGCTCGCACACATGTGTTTGATTGTCCCGAGGTGATGCAAAGAACTGGGACGTTGGGTGGTGTCTGTTTCACTAGGGAAGCCTAGCAAGCAACAGTCATATAGAATGAGTAATTCAGTGACAAAAGGGCTAACGAACACAGAAGTGTATATTGGCGATGTAATACGGCTGTCTGAAGCCAGCTTGATAGTGAACCTTGAAAAAAATGAGTTTGGCCACACGAAGGTCACTTATCTGGGAATTGTGGTAACAGAGGGGCAGCTGGCAGCGATGCAAGCTAAGGTGCGGGCTATCTCTGACATCCCAACCCCGACAGACAAGAGGGCCCTCAGAAGGCTCTTGGAGATGGTGGGGTACTGTAGGAAGTTTTGCAATAACTCTGCGGTTACTACCCCTCCCCCTCCTACTAAGCCCTTGCGAGAGAAAACTAAGTCGGAATGGGACGACCCTTGTTATTGTGGTCCGGGACGAAACCAAATGAGAGGTTACACTGATCGCAATTCATCAGTGTTTTCGGCCACTATGAAGTTTGCTAAATTGGAGCCTGGTTTAGGGGATTATTAATAACACATATAAAAGGAACAGAAAATGTGATGGCTGACTGTCTGTCAGGTGTTGACAACTTAAAATTCTCTGTATTAGCCAAATAGCTGATAAAGATGTGTATTTTCCAGTCCTCCAGAACTGTTCTGGAATATCTAATAATGTTTTCATGTTTGTAATTTTTACTCCGGTAAAACTCCTTAAAGGTGAGGTTTGTGACGAAAGAGGGTTACAAAAAGTACACATAGACTAAGATGTTAACTGTCCTGTGCTGGCACCAGTGGGATCAACAGTTGATCTGCCACCGGTCTTCAGGAGAAAGAGAGATAAGGAAGACAATGGAGCAGCATTTGGAAATGTTAATGAAGAGACGACAGAGTTTAACGGAAGGAGACACTGGTCTGAGAACTGTCAAGATCGGCTCCTTTTTGAACCCTGAACTGTTTGAAGTGTGATGGACAGGCGATACCCCAGCAGAGGGATAAAAAGGGGCAGGTTCGCTAAGGCACCACACACGACACCACGAGGTAACGAGACCCTGGAAGCAGTGCGCCTCCCACAAGTCGGTGGGAGTTTTTGGAAGGCTGGTCGCGGGACCAAGCCAGAGATGCACAGGGTGGAAAGATACGGTTGGCGGGAACCTGGTGTGTGTCCGCCCTTGCCTGGGTGCCGGGTTCACCACTGAGGAACGATCGTATCTGAAACAGAGGAGTCACAGTCGGTGACCTCAGAAGACATTACAAAGGGCTCGCCTGAAAGCTGACTGCGAGGAATATCGAAGGTCTGTGTGGAAGCCGTTTTGAATATTCATTCGCTTTCGCCCTCTCTCTCCTCCCCCCCCCGTCCACTGGCACGACAGTGATTACTGTGAACTGAACTGAACTCAATTGAACTGAACTTTGCGTCACTTTGAAACTGGTCATTTACCCCTAGAAGACAATAGAGCTTGATTGATCCTATTATCCTAGTTCTGTGTGCATGTGTGTTTATCATTGCTGAACTGTTGTATTTATTATCCCTTTTGATTAGAGTACTGTGTTGCTTATTTCTTTAATAAAACTTTCTTAGTTCCAGTAATCCAGACCCCAACTGAGTGATCCATTTCTGCTGGTTTGGCAACCCAGTTACGGGGTACGTATCAATGGCCAATGCTTGGCAGCCTGTGACCAGTTATCGTATGTGCATGCAACAGGCATCTAATACTTAGTCGAATCTGGTAATAATGATATCAGATGTTTTGCTTGCTTGAGAGCTGATGTGTATCGGACACTGAAGTGGATACTATCTGTAACCAATAAACTATGCCTTTAATAATTAACTCAAACTGCACGCAACCATTAAACTATAAGATATAGGAGCAGAATTTCACCATTTGGTTCATTGCTCTGTCATTCCATCGTGGCTGATTTATTATTCCTCTCAACTCCATTCTCCTGCCTTCTCACCATAAGCTTTGATGCTTTTACTAATCAAGAGCTTATCACCCTCTGTTTTAAATATACCAATGACTTGCTGTCTGTGGTAGTCTGTGTTGTTTGTCTATACTAGCTGTTATTTACTCAAAGATCTCAAACAAATTTGTCAGGTCAGGTTTCCCCTTAAGGAAACTACCTTGACTTCAGCCTATTTATCAAAGTACCCCAAAAATTCATCCTTAAGAATGGACTCCAGCACCTTCCTTTCTTTTGCTTTCCTCCCTTAAAGAGTGGCGTGACATTTGCAATTTTCCAGTCCTCCAGAACCGTTCTGGAATCTGGTGATTGTTGAAGGATCAGTACTAATGCCTCAGCAATCTCTTCAGTCAAGTTCCATTAATTTGTAAAATACATATTGCTGTTCTGTATATGAAACATTAAAAATGCAGTATTGTATTTTGGTAGTACTTCTGTTAAAACGAGTATTGCCATATTCAGGTACTCTAATGGCCTGTGATCAGTATGCCTCATGAGAGTCAGAGGATACACAGTGATCTGGTGGTAATGTGTGATGAATATTCAACATGATTATTACAGGAGATCTCAGACTTACAGATGCACAGAATTTGAACATTGTAATATTTAATTTTCAGTACACTAGGAACAAAGAACATTAAGCCACAGTACAGGCCCTTTGGCCCACGATGTTTCAACCTTTTAACTACTCTAAGATCAATCTCACCCTTCCCTCCTGCATGACCATCCACTTAAATGTGAAAATATGAATGAATTTTATTATTATGATGTTACATTCTTACTATGAATATAACTCAAGTTTTACTGAAACAAATAATGATTAAATATTTTCATAAACTAGGGTTAAATCTGGATTATAGAATTACAGAAGCTGAAAAAGAATGAAAGGCCTTAATTTACATAGTACTTAGGAACTTAGCTTATCAACAGACGCTAGAGGTATACCAAAAGGAAATACAGCAATAATCAAAAAATTAATTTTTGTGATGTAAATTGAGCTAATGGTTTCAGTCAAGATAATAGGAACAACAATCCTTCTCTGCAATCTTCTTTCAAATATGGTCCTGAAATATTTATGTCCATCTGATAGAGCGAATGGAGCTCGAGTACAAGAGGGAGGCTCCTTTGATGCGAGATCTCAAAGTGCAAAGTATATTTATTATCAAAGTACATGTATATCACCATATACAACCCTGAGATTGATTTTCTTGTGGGCATACTCGATAAATCTATAGCATAATCATCATCATCATGTGCTATGTAGTATGACGTGGGTGATCATGGTCTTTGACCATAATTATTCTTGGTAAATTTTTCTACAGAAGTGGATTGTCATTTCCTTGTTCTGGGCAGTGTCTTTATGAGACAGCTGACCCCAGCCATTATCAATACTCTTCAGAAATTGTCTGTCTAGTATCAGTGGTTACATAACCAGGACTTGTGATATGCACCAGCTGCTGATGTGACCATCTACTACCTGCTCCCATAGCTCTACGTGACTCTGACTGAGGGACTAAGCAGATGCTACACCTTGCCTAAGTGTGACCTGCTGGCTAGTGGAAGGTCTTACACCTCCTTTGATAGAGACAAACAGTATCTCCACCCCACAACCCATAGAATAATAACCATAATAGAATCAATGAAAGCGCTCATCCAGAGTGCAAAAGGACAAGCTGTTCAAATACAAACAGAAAGAAGTAATAATAATTAATAAATGAGCAATAGATATCGAGAACATGAGATGAAGAGTCCTTGAAAGTGAGTCCATTGGTTGTGGGAATGGTTCAGTGAAATTATCCACTTTGGTTCAAGAGCCCGATGGTTGAGGGGTAAAATTTGATCATGAACCAGGTCCTGAGGCTCTGGGACCTTCTTTCTGCTGACAGCAGTGAGAAGAGGTGAGGTGAAGTCCTGGGTGGTGGGGCTCCCTGATGATGGACCCCTACCACCCTGTATTGCTCCATACTGCACAGGTGTCCATCTTGATATATTAAGCAGAAGTTGAGTATAGGAGTAAAGAGGTCCTTCTGCAGCTGTACAGGGCCCTGGTGAGACCACACCTGGAGTACTGTGTGCAGTTTTGGTCTCCAAATTTGATGAAGGACATTCTTGCTATTGAGGGAGTGCAGCATAGGTTCACAAGGTTAATTCCCGGGATGGCGGGACTGTCATATGTCGAAAGATTGGAGTGACTGGGCTTGTATACTCTGGAATTTAGAAGGCTGAGAGGGGATCTTATAGAAACATATAAGATTGTTAAGGGATCGGACACACTGGAGGCAGGAAGCATGTTCCCGCTGATGGGTGAGTCCAGAACCAGAGGCCACAGTTTAAGAATTAGGGGTAGGCCATTTAGAATGGAGTTGAGGAAAAACTTTTTCACCCAGAGAGTGGTGGATGTATGGAATGCTCTGCCCCAGAAGGCTGTGGAGGTCAAGTCTCTGGATGCTTTCAAAAAAGAGATGGATAGAGCTCTTAAAGATAGCGGAATCAAAGGTTATGGGGATAAGGCAGGAACTGGATGCTGATTGTGGATGATCAGCCATGATCACAGTGAATGGCGGTGCTGGGTCGAAGGGCCGAATGGCCTACTCCTGCACCTATTGTCTGTTGTCTATTAAATCAGCAGTGTCCTTTGACTCAGAGGTAAGAAAACAAGAAGTAGCTGACGATAGCAGGCAAGTTAAAATTTTCTCCTCTTCAGAACAAAACTTACCTTGGTATCTTCTGTGTCAATGTGAAATGATGATTTTAACATCAGGATGAGTCATCGAAAGAAAATTTACTTGGTGATTCCAAATTCTGAAAGATCCTTCAGCATGAATACAAATGGCAGGCACCTTTTTAATGTTTAATCTCTTTACTTCCGATATTGTTGCTCAGGGCTTTTGTGAATGCATCAGAAACTAATGAAAAAATATAAATATAAAATATTATGCAGTTTTGTTTTATCACAGAACATAATGCTTGCCTTAAACCATGTATATTAGTTGAATATTTTAATGCAATGAGATAAATCATGATATTTGCATAAACATATTCCTGGAGAACTGGCAGCAAGGTCTGGTTCATAAAACAAAAAATATAGCCGAAGACTAAAACAATTTGTAGGTGCACACTTCTCAAAGGCCTAACAGTAATTGTATCTTACAAATATTTTTTAATAAATCTGTTTTGATGATCTAATGATCTGTCAAATAAGCTTAATTGTAATTGATCCAACTGAACAGCCAACTCTTCAAAATTCTTCATGACAAATTAATAGAACATATAAATATTTGTAATAGTTTCTAAATTGAATTTGGATTTTTTTTTGTGACTGACTTCCTGAGAGGAAAGCAATAAAGTGGCTATCTATAGACTAAAACTACTTAGTAATAAATATTCAAAGAATTTTATATGATTTTTAGCCTTGTGCTGTAAAAGTTACTCAAAAGAAGGCCAATAAATACATTGCACAATACACAAGATTATAGAATCAATTCATACCCTGCATACTGAGAAGTTATTTGTCTTTTCTTCGGAAATCTGCTTTGTGTACAGGAGCCTGCAGTAAAACTTTAAAAATGTAATGTCAAAAAGTTATTTGCTGAGAATAAGCTATTACATATTTGAAGATTATTAAAGGAGATTATGTTTCTTTGAGTTTAATAGGCATGTTACATATTTAGATGGGCATATATCTGCTTTGATCAGGCTAATAATTTCATGAAGTATTTTGTTGGATGAAGATCTCATGAAGTATTGCAAGCGTTTATCATGGGAACATGAAAAATGTTTTCAAAGAGGGTGGCTAACCATATTGTTAAAAGCATTCCTTTATGAAGGACTAAATTCCCTGTGGGAACATTTCAGTGATGGGGCAAGTGAAGGTGAGTATAGTTATTGCCTTTTAATCATCAGGCTCTTGAATAAAAGGGGATAGCTGCACTCAACTTCATTTACCCTATCATTGAACTATTCCCATAACCAATAATCTCACTTCCAAGGACTCTTTATCTCATTATCTTATGTTCTCATTATTTATTGCTATTTATTTATATTTTCATTTGCACAGTTTTTTGTCTTTTGTGCTCTGGTTGATCGTTCATTGATCCTGGTAGAATCAGAATCAGGTTTACTATCACCGGCATGTGTCGTGAAGTTTGTTAACTTAGCAGCAGCAGTTCAATGTAATACATGATCCGGAAGAAATAATAATAATAAATCAATCAATTACAGTATGTGTATATTGAATAGATTAAAAATTGTGCAAAAACAGAAATAATATATATATTAAAAATGGAAGGTGGTGTTCATGGGTTCAATGCCCATTTAGGAATAGGATGGCAGGGGGGATGAAGCTGTTCCTAAATCACTGAGTGTGTGTCTTCAGGCTTCTGTACCTCCTACCTGATGGTAACAATGAGAAAACGCCATGCCCTGGGTGCTGGAGGTCCTTAATAATGGACGCCGACTTTCTGAGACACCGTTCCCTGAAGATATCCTGGGTACTTTGTAGGCTAGTACCCAAGATGGAGCTGACTAGATTTACAACCGTCTGCAGCTTCTTTTGGTTCTGTGCACCACCACCACCCCCCACCCCCCACCCCCCATACCAGACAGTGATGCAGCCTGTCTGAATGCTCTCTATGGTACATCTATAGAAGTTTTTGAGTGTATTTGTTGACATGCCAAATCTCTTCAAACTCCTAATGAAGTGTAGCCGCTGTCTTGCCATCTTTATAACTATAGCGATATGTTGGGACCAGGTTAGATTCTCAGAGATTTTGACACCCAGGAACTTGAAACTGCTCACTCTCTCCTCTATGAGGATTGGTATGTGTTCCTTCATCTTACCCTTCCTGAAGTCCACAATCAGCTCTTTCGTCTTACTGACGTTGAGTGCCAGGTTGTTGCTGTGGCACCACTCCACTAGTTGGCATATCCCACTCCTGTACGATCTCTCGTCACCACCTGAGATTCTACTAACAATGGTTGTATCCTCAGCAAATTTATAGATGGTATTTGAGCTATGCCTAGCCACACAGTCATGTATACAGAGAGTCGATCAGTGGGCTAAACACACATCCCTAAGGTGCACCAGTGTTGATCATCAGCGAGGAGGATATATTATCACCAATCCCCACAGATTGTGGTCTTCCAGTTAGGAAGTCAAGGATCCAATTAAAGAGGGAGGTACAGCGGCCCAGGTTCTGCAACTTCTCAGTCAGGATTGTGGGAATGATGGTATTAAATGCTGAGCTATAGTCGATGAACAGCATCTTGACGTAGGTGTTTGTGTTGTCCAGGTGGTCTAAAGCCATGTGGAGAGGCATTGAGATTGCATCTGCCATTGACTTATTGTGGCGGTAGGCAAATTGCAATGGGTCCAGGTCCTTGCTGAGGCAGGAGTTCAGTCTAGTCTTGACCAACCTCTCAAAGCATTTCATCACTGTTGATGTGAGTGCAACCGGGTGATAGTCATTAAGGCAGCTCACGTTATTCTTCTTAGGCATTGGTATAATTGTTGCCTTTTTGAAGCAAATGGGAACTTCCACCCATAGCAACGAGAGGTTGAAAATGTTCTTGAATACTCCCGCAAGTTGGTTGGCTCAGGTTTTCAAAGCCTTATCAGGTGCTCCATTGGGACCTTCCGCCTTGTGAGGGTTCACTCTCTTCAAAGACAGTCTAACATCGGTCTCTGAGACAGAGATCACCGGGTCATCAGGTGCAGCAGGGATCTTTACAGCTGTAGTTGTGTTCTCCCTTACAAAGCGGGCATAGAAGGAGTTGATTTCATCCAGTAGTGAAGCATCGCTGCCATTCATGCTATTGGGTTTTGCTTTATAGGAAGTAACGTCTTGCAAACCCTGCCAGAGTTGTTGTACATCCGATATCACCTCCAACCTCATTTGAAATTGTCTCTTCGCCCTTGAAACAGCCCTCTGAAATCATACCTGGTTTTCTGGTACAGGCCTGGGTCGCCAGACTTGAATGCCACAGATCTAACCTTCAGTAATGATGTACGTCCTTGTTCGTCCATGGCTTTTGGTTTGGGAATGTACAGTAAGTCTTTGTAGGCACACACTCATCCATACAGGCTTTAATGAAGTTGGTAACAACTGCAGCATACTCATCCAGATTCAAAGATGAATCCCTGAATACTAGTTTCCACTCTATAGATTTGTTGAGTATACCAACAGGAAGATGAATCTCAGGGTCATATGTGGCAACAAAGATGTACTTTGATAATAAACTTACTCTGAAATTTAACTAAATTCATACTCAATTAACATAAAAAGATCTTTATTTTTCACCTATATATGAAGATTAAGAAGTTTTCATTCCCTTGCCAGGAGGATTATTCTGATAATCTGAAGCATTTTGATATGTTCTGAGACTTCTAGTGAAAACTTTACACAGAAGTGGATAGGATCCAGACCATAAGACTATTAGATATAGGAGCAGAAATAGGCCATTTGGCCGATCATTCCATCCTGGCTGATTTAATTCCCCTTTCAATCCCATTCTACTGCCTTCCCCCCATAATATTTGATGCTCTGACTCACCACAAACCTATCAACTTCCACGTTAAATAATACTCAATTATTTGGCCTGCATAGCGTACCCATGCCAATGAATTCCCCCCCTTTCCCCACCCCAGCTAAAGAAATTCCTCCTCATCTGAAGAAATGTACTTCTATTCTGAGGATGTGTCTTCTGGTCCTAGATTCCCCCACCATAGGAAACATCTTTTCCACATCCACTCTATGCAGGCCTTTCAAAGTTCAAAGTAAATTTATTATCAAAGTACATACACAACCCTGAGATTATACTCCATAATAGGGAAATGAAAGGTTCTGGGGAAAAGGCAGGTAGGTGGAGATGAGTATATGGCCAGATCAGCCAAGATCTTGTTGAATGGCGGTCGAGGGGTAATAACTGTTCCTGAACCTGGTGGTGCGAGTCCTGAGGCTCCTGTACCTTCTTCCTGATGGCAGCGGTGAGAAGAGAGCATGTCCTGTGTGGTAGAGGTTCCTGATGATGGATGCTGCTTTCCTGTGACAGCACTCCATGTAGATGTGCTCAATGGTGGGGAGGGCTTTACCTGTGATGGACTGGGCCCTATCCCCTAATTTTTGTAGAGTTCTCCATTCAAGGGCATTGGTGTTTCCATACCAGGCTGTAATACAGACGGTTGATATACTCTCCACTGCATATCTACAGAAGCTTGTTAAAATTTTAGATGTCTTGCTGAGTCTCCTAAGGAAGTAGAGGCATTCTTCGTAATTCCATTTACATGCTGGGCTCAGGGTACGTCCTCCAACGTAATAACACTGAGAAATCTAAAGGTGCTGATCGACTCCACCTCTGTTCCTTCATTGAGGACTGTCTCATGGACCTGTGGTTTCCTCCTGCTGAAGTCAATAATCACCTCCTTGGTGTTGATGATTTTGAGTTGTTATGGCACCATTCAGACAAATTTTCAATCTCCTATATGCTGACTCATCACCACCTTTGACAGTGGTGTCATCAACCCACTTAAATATGGCATATTAGCTGTGCTTAGTTCCAATGAGATTTTCTTTCTTTCTTCTGAACTCCAGCAGGTACATGCCCGGAGCTATCAAAAGCTCCTCATACATTAACCCTTTTAATCCCAGAATCATTCTCGTGAATCTGCTCTGGACCCTCTCCAATTCCTGTGCATCTTTTCTTAGCTATGGGACCTAAAACTGCTCACAATACTCCAAGTGCAGTCTGACCAAAGCCTTATAAAACCTCAGCATCAAATTCTTGTTCTTATATTCTAGTCCTCTCGAAATGAATACTAACATTGCATTTGCCTTCCCTATTACCGACTCAACTTGCAATCCTGCTCAAGGCTGCCAAGTCTCTTTGCATCTCTGTTCTTTTTAAATTTTCTTTCTATTTAGAAACTAGCTCATGCCTTTATTCCTTCTACCAAAGTGCATGACCAGATACTTTCCTGCACTACATTCTGTTTGTCATTTCTTTGTCCATTCTCCCTATTCAAGTCCTTCAGCAGATTCCCTGCTTCCTCAAGACTGCCATCTATCTTTGTCCAGAAATTTGGCCAGAAAGCTATCAATTCTGTCATCAAAATCTTTCATATATAACATGAAAAGAAGCAGTCCCAACACTGACCCCTGTGGAAAATTACTTGCCACTGGCAGCCGGACAGAATAGCCCTCCTTTATTTCCACTGTTTGCCCCCTGCAGCAATCCAATCTTCTTTCCTGTAATACCCTGGCCTCTTATCTGTTAAGCAGCCTCATGTGTAGTACCTTGTTCAAGGCTTTCTGAAAATCCAAGTCAACAACACTCGCTGATTCTCCTTTGTCTGTGCTGCCTGTAAAATCCTCAAAGAATTTCAACAGATTTCTCAGGCAAGTTTTTTTTCCCTTCTTAAAGAGTAAAGTGACATTTTCAGCTTTCTGGTCATAAGAACATAAGAAATAGGAGCAGGGGTCGGCCATCTGGCCCGTTGAACCTACTCCACTATTCAATAAGATCATGGCTGATCTGGCTGTGGACTCATCTCCACCTACCTGCCTTTTACCCGTAAACCTTAATGCAAAAATCTATCCAAACTTGTCTTAATCATATTTACTGAGGTAACCTCCACTGCTACATTGGTAGAGAATTCCACAGATTCACCACTCTCTGGGAAAAGTAGTTCCTCCTCATCTCCATCCTAAATCTACCCCCCTCCCCCCGAATCTTGAGGCTATGTCCCCTAGTTCTAGTCTCACCTACCAGTGGAAACAACCTTCCTACCTTTATCTTATCTAACCCTTTCCTAATTTTATATGTTTCCATAAGATCTCCTCTCATTCTTATGAATTCCAGTGAGGACAGTCCTCCTTGTAGTCTAACTCCCTCATCTCTGGAATCACCCTGGTCACTGTGTCCAAAGCTAGTATATCCTTCCTCAAGTATGGAGACCAGAGCTGTACACAGTACTCCAGGTGCAGCCTCACCAGTACCCTGTACAGTTGCAGCATAACCTCCCTGCTTTTAAATTCAATCCCTCTAGCAATGAAGGACAACATTCCATTTGCCTTTTTGACAGCCTGCTGCACCTGCAACTTTTTGTGATTCAGGCACAAGCACTCCCAAGTCCCTCTGCACAGCAGCATGCTGCAATTTTTTACCATGTAAATAATAATTTGCTTCTTCAATTTTCCTTCCAAAGTGGATGACTCACATTTACCAACATTGTACTCCATCTGCCAGACCCTTACCCACTCACTTAAGCTGTCTATATCTCTCTGCAGACGCTCCATATCCACAAAGGGACATCAGGACCTCATGACTAGAGACTTTACCACTGATCCGAGTACCTGGCACCTTTTAGCACACTCAAACCAGCATTTCTCAAGAGTGCACATAATGCATTCAAATACAAGTCCACAATTCCTCATCCGAAATCCTCAAATCTGAAAAGCTCCGAAAACTGAAGACTTTTTCGTGGAGGGTGGAGCGTGTTGTAACAAGGCTTGATTAGTGCGCCAACAGCTGACGTCACTCAGGTGTGACGTGGCAGCACGAGCAGAGGCCGCCAGATGTCAGTTGTGGCTCAGCACTCGTACTGGTTACACGTGCATTTGCTGTTCGCTGATATTTTGTGTTCACTGTTGACTTTGTGTTTAATTTCACTGTGAAAATATCAAAAAGAGCTGCAGATACCCCTACGGGTAGCAATGAGAAAAAGAGAAGGAAGCATCTATCATTATCAATAACGCAGAAAGTGGAGTTATTACAGAAGTTTGATCATGGTGTGTCTGTGCGGTGTCTTACTGAAGAATCTGGTGTCGGAACTACCACTGTATATGATTTAAAGAAACAGAAAGACAAGTTACTGAGGTTTTATAGTGACAGTGATGACCATAAACTAATGAAAAATAGGAAAACACTGCATAAGTCTTTCAAAGCACCATCTGTCGTGGTGCTGCTTCATAACTTGAGAATCCTGTTTCTGGCCCATCAGGTACCTGTAGAGTATTTAGCTTAGTTTGAACCTGTATATGTCCTAGAGTATTTACGTTCTACATTTATTCCAATAAGTCAAAAAGAGCACGGATCAGAAAAACTCGGAAGTTCTCTCTCCAGCACTCGTGGTTGGAGCATGTACAGACTTTTTTTCTTGTCATTATTCCCTAAACAATACAGTATAACAACTATTTACATAGCATTTACATTGTATTAGGTATTATAAGTAATCTAGAGATGATTTAAAGTATACGGGATAATGTGCGTAGGTTCGGAGCTCCCCCGGGTCCTAAAGTCCACCTGCACTGAGACAAATTAATTATCAATATAATTATCAATTTTCTGAAATCCAAAAAATTCTGACTTCCGAAATGCAACTGGCCCCAAGGATTTCGGATAAGGGATTGTGGACCTGTATCAGGGAGCAGCGTGAAATGGTGAAGTACAGACGGGATACCCATTCCAGTATGCTTCAGTGAACGGGAAGTGATCAGTTGTTTATTGGATCAGATCTACATCTAGTGAGAGTGAACTTACTGGACCACAGTGTCATAGCTTCTGATGTCAAAAACCGATGACATCTGACAGTGATGTGGAAGGGAACTGTAGATGTGAAACTGCGGAGTCTACCGAAACAACAAGGACCAATCGTTGAGTGTGAACCCACACACAATGATTCAGGAACAGCTTCTTTCCCTCTGTCATTTGATTTCTGAATGGACAGTGAACACTACCTCAATTCCTTTTTTCTACTCTTTTTTGCACTACCTATATAATTTTACTTTTATATTAGACCATAAGATACAGGAGCAGAATTAGGCCATTTGGCCCATCGAGTCTGCTCTGCCATTTCATCATGGCTGATCTGTTTTTCCTCCTGGCTTCTGCACAACTCGTTTCATGCCTGATCAATCAAGAATATATCAACCTCTGACTTAAATTTGACCTTGAGGCAGATGAAGCGAATAAAAGTAAGTCATAGAAAAGACTAGAGTTAGTTTGGTTTGACCCTTTCTCTCACCAATAGAGTCATTCCCTAAAGTCAGTGTCAAAGATGATGGGAAATTATGATTCTAGTCGTTTTGTTGCTACAGCCTGTTGTAAAGTTTGATCACTGCAGCCACTAATACTAATTTTATCACTATCTATGCCTTACAATAAATAATGCCAGTGAAGAGTGCTATTATTATAGAGGATTCAGATATCAGTCATTACAAATTAATGAGGTGGTTATAGTGTAGCACATGGCTAACCAATTTCATTTCAAGACTGTAGTAGAGATTTGCTATCTACCAGTACCTTGATTTCCCCTTTATAATAGAGAAAAAAGGAGATGTTGTCTGTGTGAGATAATGGGAATGTGCAGTGTATGTTTGAAGTCCTGTATCAGTAAGGCAGAGCTGCAGACAGTGATCAATGAATACATACCACATTACAGGTCCTGAAGCCGTTGATCAGGGCAGCGCGAAGAAATAAGGATCAAGGATGATTGCTAAGTCTGAAATATTTAAATTTATTTGAAAATATTCACAAAAATACATGAAGTAGAGAAAATGCTTTGCAGTAAATAAAATGAGCCATTAAAATATTAAAAACCCTAACAAAATTGTCTGCTGGTTGCTTGTGGATACTTAAATGTTTAACCCAGTGGGGTGACAGTCTTCTGATTTTCACCCACACAGTTTCACTGCACGAAACAGAGAGAAAATCAAATACAGAATGATAATGCAGAAGTACGTCCTTCCCTCTTCATGGATATTATTTATTGTCAGGAATAGACAGTTGGCCTTATTGAGCCTCGTAGATTGTAATGTTCAATTTATATGTATGGTTAAATGATATCTGTGTTCACTGCAATATGGTTAGCTTTTGGCAGGTGGTGGTATTTTGAGATGACTCAGGAATCTGTTTCTGGAACCACAAGCTATTTCACAGAAGAACCAAACAACCTGCTGCAGAGGACTGGCTCTCTTTCCTTCCCTACTTCCCTTATCTCCTTTTCTCCACCTACCTCTTCCTCTCTCTCTTTCTTCCTCTCTCTCTCTCTTCCTCTCTCTCTCTCTCTCTCTCTCTCTCTCTCTCTCTGCAGAGGGGTTGTTCTCCTTTCTTCTCTCTTTCCTTCTCTCTCTCCCTGCAGAAAGGTTGTTCTGTCTTCTTTATTCTCTCTTCCTGCCTCTCTCTCTTCTTCAATTTCTCTCTCTCTCTCCATGGAGGGCTTGTTCTCTTGCCCCCTCCCCCCATCTCTCTCTCCATTCAGAGGGCTTGTTCTCTCCCCCCCCCCCAATCTCTCTCTCCATGGAGGGCTTGTTCTCTACCCCCCCCCCATCTCCCTCTCCCTGCAGAGGGCTTGTTCTCTTTCCTGTCCCCCCATCTCCCTCTCCCTGCAGAGGGCTTGTTCTCTTTCCTGTCCCCCCATCTCCCTCTCCCTGCAGAGGGCTTGTTCTCTCCCCCCCCCCATCTCTCTCTCCATGGAGGGCTTGTTCTCTTCCCCCCCAACCTCTCTCTCCCTGCAGAGGGCTTGTTCTCTTTCCTCCTCTCTCCCCATATCTATCTATCTATCTATCTCTTCCCTTCTGTTTCTTTCTCTCTCCCTCCCTCTCCCCCCTCTCCCCCTCTCTCCCCCTTCAGCACTGATGACAGAGTACTTCTTCTCCAAACTGGCTATTATTTAACGATGAAGGGATGCTCTTGAAGCTGATTGATAACTTGATCTTCCCAGCTTGTAACATCTGCCTTTCCTTTCTTTAGACAGGGTTTCAGAGTTGCTTTTTTCTGACTCTCCTCTAATCTCTTTAGTGTGAGTGCATTATGGGCAGAGGGCTCGAAGCTAGAACCCACATACAACGTGCAGTCCCGTGCAGCTGCTGTGTGGGGAACGTTACTTTACTTTGATGTTGGTGACATTGGTCCTAACATTAGAATCGTGATCTTCCAAACAGTGCCAAAGATTTTCCAGGGTAGGCCGTGTCCAGATGTTTGCTGTGTTGTCAGTAGCTCAGCTGGAGTTTGTAACCATGGAATGTAAGATTACCGAATGCTTTATTGACCTGGATCTTAGTGGCATTCCAGTCTGCTGTCAGAGCAATTTACAAAAGGAGCCCAGCCCTTGCACAGTGAATCATTTGCTGAGTTTCATAGTCAGTGTTATTAGCACTGTTCACTATAAGTTGTGCTGATGTGCAGCCACGTAGTTACTGAAATGCTCCCACGCACATAACCTGTGTTGCCCTGCAATTGGCATATTTGTTAAGAATGAAAATATAATTCTGAAATTTTTAGATAGATTTTTCATATAAATTTTATTTTGGATTCTATTTTTTGCTTCTGCATCAGTGTGCCAGTAGAAAATGACAAATTTTAGTTTTCCAAATACTCATTTTCCAAAAAATTCAATGTTACACAGAAATTTTTGTATTTCACTAAAGAAAGTAACATATTAAATAATAGACCACTTTTCTAATAAAAACCCGATTACTTTGTAAGATTATTGTATAGTGCTTGATTAAACAAAGATAACAAGCAGCTGCTAATGATCAATGACAAAAAGAGTTGAATGAACTAAATTGATTAACTGAAACAGAACCGGGTATAAACCAAAACAAACTGGACGAAGTTATCGAGGGAAGTTGAGCAGGTTGCGACTCTTCATACTTTGATAATAAATGTACTTTGAACTTTATTTAAAAATGCAAGGTTAGCAGGGGTTTCTATATCAGATGCACGGCAACTCTGGCAGGGTTCGCAAGACATTACTTCCTACAAAGCAAAACCCAATAGCATGATTGGCTATTGCTTCACTACCAGATGAACTCAACACCTTCTATGTACGCTTTGAAAGGAAAAACACAACTACAGCTGTGAAGATCCCTGCTGCACCTGATGACCCTGTGATCTCTGTGTCAGAGGCCGATGTTAGGCTGTCTTTAAAGAGAGTGATCCCTTGCAAGGCGGAATGTCCCGATGGAGTACCTGGTAAGGCTCTGAAAACCTGTGCCAACCAGCTAGCGGGCGTATTGAAGGACATTTTCAACCTCTCACTGCTATGGGCAGAAGTTCCCACTTGCTTCAAAAAGGCAACAATTACACCAGAGCCTAAGAAATATAATATGAGCTGCCTTCATGACTATCGCCCGGTAGCACTCACATCCATAGTGATGAAATGCTTTGAGAGGTTGGTCATGACTAGACTGAACTCCTGCCTCAGCAAGGACCTGGTCCCACTGCAGTTTGCCTATCACCACAATAGGTCAATGGCAGACGCAATCTCAATGGCTCTCCACATGGCTTTAGAACACCTGGACAACACAAACACCTATGTCAGGATGCTGTTCATCGACTATAGCTCAGCATTTAATACCATTATCCCCACAATCCTGATCGAGAAGTTGCAGAACCTGGGCCTCTGTACCTCCCTCTGCAATTGGATCCTTGACTTCCTAACCGGAATACCACAATCTATGTGGATTGGTGATAATACATTCCCCTCGCTGACTATCAACACTGTTGCACCTCAGGAGTGTGTGCTTTATCCACTGCTCTACTCTCTATATACACATGACTGTGTGGCTAGGCATAGTTCAAATACCATCTATACATTTGCTGATGATACAGCCATTGTTGGTAGAATCTCAGGTGGTGACAAGAGGGCGTACAGGAGTGAAATATGCCAACTAGTGGAGTGGTGCCACAGCAACAACCTGGCACTCAATGTCAGTAAGACGAAACAGCTGATTGTGGACTCCAGGAAGGGTAAGACGAAGGAAGACATACCAATCTTCATAGAGGAATCAGAAGTGGAGAGAGTGAGCAGCTTCAAATTCCTAGGTGTCAAGATCTCTGAGGATCTAACCTGGTCCCAACATATCGATGCAGTTATAAAGAAGGCAAGAGAGCAGTTATACTTAAGTAGGAGTTTGAAGGGATTTGGCATGTCAACAAATACACTCAAAAACTTCTAGAGATGTACTGTGAAGAGCATTCAGATAGACTACAACACTGTCTGGTATGGAGGGGTTACTGCACAGGACCGAAAGAAGCTGCAGAGGATTTTAAATCTAGTCAGCTCCATCTTGGGTACTAGCCTACAAAGTACCCAGGACATCTTCAAGGAGCGGTGTCTCAGAAAGGCAGCGTCCATTATTAAGGACCTCCAGCACCCAGGGCATGGCCTTTTCTCACTGTTACCATCAGGTAGGAGATACAGAAGCCTGAAGGCACACACTCAGAGATTCAGGAACAGCTTCTTCCCCTCTGCCATCCGATTCCTAAATGGACGTTGAACCCTTGGGCACTACTTCACTTTATTTTACTATACAGTATTTCTGTTATTTGCACTTTTTAAAATCTATTCAATATAAGTATACTGTAATTTATTTATTTATTATTATTTTTTCTCTCTTCTATATTATGTATTGCATTGAACTGCTGCTGCTAAGCTAACAAATTTCACGTCACATGCCAGTGATAATAAACCCGATTCTGAGTCTGATATTTCTGCAGCTTTGATGTGTAGAAAGTGAGCAGAATTGAAGGAAAATTTATTAAAGGTCAGCACAAGTTTGGCCATGCATGTGAGTGTGGTAATGGAGGAGAATAGATTGGGCCTGGTTCATGGAAGTAATGAAGGCCCCTAACACGATCATGGACTGAGTAGTAAAGGGATTATATTTGCATAGTAATGACAAACTGTTGGGACCAGGAAGTTAGAAACTTTCCAAATGGCAGATTACATCAGAGTTGTCATGGATATACAGTAAGTTTGAAGAGACTGGACCAATGAAGAAAGGTTAGATTGAAGGTGAGAAGAAATAACTTGGTGAAGCAGGAAGAGAGTGAAACAACATGCCTAGCTGATCAGTCCTGTCTGCGAATCCTGGATAGACAGTGGACTGACCTGAACAGTCCTGTCTGTGAATCTTGGAAAGAAGATAAAAATAGGCTGTTTGACGATAATTTGCAAGTTGTGATAGGAAAACCTCTCTACAAAAAGAGATGCTCAGTGGAAGGGTCATGGTCCGGAGGGAGAAATAATGGCTTTTCTGTTTTGCCTGTTTGACCTATTGTGAACCGTATGTCAGTAAGTGCTGAGGAATAGCTGTAAAGAGGATAAGGGGTTAGAGGTATGGATCCATGTAGATTATGAAGCAAACCTGAAATGAACAGAAGTGTCTGAGATCTGAGGGTCTAGGCTCCAAGGGAATGGACACAGAGACAATGAAAGAAGAGCATAGCAACATGCAGGATTCAGAACTCATTCAGGAAAATCAATGGTGACAGACAGGTAAGTATTTCAGAGAGAGAAGAAAGAAAATAATCTATAAATGCTGAAAATTTGTATTTGCTGATTATCTAAAACTATTGAACTGAATGCTTCCCAGAAGGTTGTAGTGTGCCCAGTGAGGGGATGAAGTGCGGTTTTGTGAGCGTCCCTTGAACTTTGTCAGTAGATTTTAGCAGAGGATTGAGAAGGGCAATGAAAGTGACTGACATCTTGAAGCTTAGCTTACAGCTCGTGAACTGAAAATCAGATGCTTAGAAAGCAATCAGCCAGTCTCTATCCATAATATAATGACCATGTCTGAGCTGTGAACACAGTAAACATTATTCCAACACACCACTCTTGGATAGAAACTTCTTAAGATCATTACCCACTAGCTGAAGACCTTTTTTATCATCTCCATCTCAAATGGCTTAATCCTCATGTTGTATCTGTGATTTCTGGTTCTAGAAACCCCAGGCAGAGGAATCATCAGTCAAGGCCTAAATAATTTTGTAGATTTCAATTAAATCACTTCCCATTCTTGTAATATCACAAGAGCAGAGGCCCAATCCATTTAACAGACAGTCAAAGCTCCCACCCAGTAAAGCTTCATCTCTTCCAGTCATATTTTTCCTTTGGTAGGAAGTGCTGGTCTATATTCCAGAAGTGATTGTATCACAACCCTCTATATCTGCAGTAGGTGTTTTTCCTCTTGTACTCAAAGCTTCTTCAAGGTTCAAAGTCAATTTATTATCAGCATACATAAATGTCAACCTATACAATCCTGAGACTCATTTTTTGTGGGCATACTCAGTAAATCCAAAAACCATAACTGAATTAATCAAAAAACACATGCAACAGGGACAGCTAGTGTACAAAAAGCAACAAACTGTGCAAATATAATATTTAAAAAATCACAATAAATAAATATTCAATAAATATCAAGAACATGAGATGAAGAGACTTTGACAGCGAGGTCATTGGTTGTGAGAACAGTTTAGTGATGGGGCAAGTGAAGTTATCCCCTTTAGTTCAAGAGCTTGATGCTGAGGGGCAATAACTGTTCCTGAACCTGGTGGTGAGTCCTGAGGCTCCTGTACCTCCTGCCTGATGACAACAGTGAGACGAGAGCATGAGCCGGATGGTGGGGCCCCTGATGATGTATGCCACTTTCCTGCGACCATTCTCTGAGTAGATGAGCTCAGTGATGGGGAGGGCTTTAACCGTGATGGACTAGGCTGTGTTCACTACTTTTTGTAGGACTTTCCATTGAAGGGAATTGGCGTTTCCATTCCAGGCTGCGATGCAGGTAGTTAATATACTCTCTGCTATATATCCACACTGCCCTGCTTCCTTCATAACAACACCAAGGAATTTAAAGTTGCTGACACTCTCCACCTCTGAACTTCTGATGAGGACTAGCTCATGGACCTCTGGTTTCCTCCTCCTGAAGTCAATAGTCAGCTCCTTAGTCTTGATGAGATTGACTGAGAAGTTGTTGTGGCACCACTCAGCCAGATTTTCAATCTCCCTCCTTTATACTGATTTGTCACCCCCTTGATTTGGCCTATGACAGTGGTGCCATCAGCAAACTAGAGTATAACATTGGGGCTGTGCTTAGCCACACAGTCATAAGTAAGTGTACAGCGAGTAGAGTCGGGTGCTAAGCACACAGCTTTGTGCTGATGGAGATGGTGGAGGAGATGTTGTTGCCAATCTGAACTGACTGGGATCTGCAGTTGAGGAAATTGAGAATCCAATTGCACAAGCGGGTATTGAGACCAAGATCTTGAAGCTGATTGATTAGATTTAAGGCGATAATGGCATTGAATGTCATGCTGTAGTCAAAAAAGAACATTCTGATAAGTTTCTTTGATATCCAGATTTTCTAGATGTTTTTAACTTGTTTCTTTTTCTTTTTGCTCATTGGTTCAGGCCTTGAATGCCCATTTATTTTTAACTTTTTCATTAGATTACTCTTTTATTCTGCTTTAACCTTCCTTACTAATTTCTAGGATCTTCTTTCTGAGTTCTGAATCTTTCCCAGTCATCAGGCTAACTACCCAATTTAGCAAAACTATTACCATTTTTCTTAGCCTTTCTCTATCTGTCCCAAATATTTATCTACATCTGCTTATAAAATGTTCAATTATTTCTGTCTCAACTGTTTTATATGGGAAAATTCAGTTCATACAACACCCTTTGTGAACAGATTTGATTTGATCTATTTGCACTCCTCTGGGGGAAAAAGTTAGATCATGCATTCTTCCCAAATTTCATGATATATGACAGTGATATTAAATCTGATCCTGTTCTGTTGGCTTCCTCTACTCAGTGTAAATCATCCCAAACCTTGTACATTTCCCCATCACTCATGTTAATCTACGTGATATATGTCTAACAGTGCAACACACACAAAATGCTGAAGGATCTCTTCAGCTCAGTTCAGCTCAGGAAATGAATAAACATTAGATGTTTCAAGCTGAAGCCTGATTTATACTTCTGCGTAGCCCTACACAGTAGCGAGCATGCGTTGTTGTGTCTGCGTCGCTCTGCAATTCACCGCCAAAACACTAGTTGGCAGTGGGGTTTCTATGCCACTGTGTTGAGTTTCTTCGTGAGAGACATGGGCGAGGAAATGCATTTCAAATATTTTCGGATGTTGGCAGGTAGATTTGACTATTTGGTTCATCGTCTCCAACCGTTTATTTCGCATCAGTGTACAGACACGGCGGAGAAAAGCGACAGAAATGCGATGCTAGCAAATGGACCAATCACAGTTGTTGCGGCCTGCGTCGCTACGATATGTGAGTTACTATTTTGGGGAGGTGCACATCACCCTATGGCGTAGGGTACGCGGTACCTACGGCGTACATTTGATGCAGAAGTATAAGTCAGGCTTGAGACCCCTCTTCAGGTCTGGAAAGGAAAGGTGAAGAAGCCAGAAACAAAAGTTGGGAGATGGGAGAGGAGAACAAGTTAAAGGTGATAACAAGCCGAGATGTGATAGGCTGGAAAATGCAAAGGACTAGAGAAGAAAGGGAAGGAGAAGGGGCACCGGGCGAGGTGACAGGCAGGCAAGGAAGGAGATGATAGACAGGCGAGGAGAAGAGGTAAGAGTGCAGAGTGTGGAATAGAAGAAGAAAGATGGGAGAGGGAAGAAAATACTGGAAGGAGAAATTGATGTTCATGCAATTAGGTTGGAGGCTACCTAGACAGAGTGTGAGTTGTTGCTCCTTCATTCTGAGAGTGGCGTAATGTGGCAGAAGAGGAGGCCATTGGCCCACATGACAGAACAGGAATGTCAGAACAGGAATGGGAATAAGAATTAAAATGGTTGACCACCAGAGATTTCCTCCCTTTGTGGACGGAGCAGAGGTCCTCTACAGAGTGGTCCCCCAATTTGCATTGGATCTCTCCAGTGTAGAGGAGTTTGCATTGGAAGCACCATATTCAGTATACATCCCAAGAGATTTGCAGGTGAAGTGTTGCCTCTCTTGGAAGGACTATTTGCGTCTCTGAATGGAGGTGAGGGAGGGGGTGAATGGGCAGGTGTATCATTTCTGTCACTTGTTGAGAAGGCGTATGGTGTGTTGGCTTCATCAACACACCACACACCTTGAGTTCAAGAGCCGTGAGGTAATGTTACAGCTATATAAGACCTTAGTTAGATCCCACTTGGAATACTGCATTTGGTTCTGGTCACGTCATTACAGGAAGGATATGGATGCTATAGAGAGAGTGCAGAGAAGATTTACAAGGGTGTTGCCTGGGGGACATCAGAGGTAAGTTTTTCAAACAGAGGGTGGTGTGTGCATGGAATACACTGCCAACGAAGGTGGTAGAGGCAGATACAATAGGGTCTTTTAAAAGACTCTTAGATAGATATATGGAGCTCAGAAAAATAGAGAGCTATATGCTAGGGAAGTCCTAGGCAGCTTCTAGAGTAGTTTATATGGTTGGCGCGACATTGTGGGCTGAAGATTCTGTTATGTTCTATGTTCTATGTTCTACTTGCAGGAATATGTGCCAGGAGGGAGATTAGAGGGGAGGGAGGAATGGACAAAGGAATCAGGGAGGGAGCGATGTTTGTGGAAAGTGTTGAGTGGAGAGTAGAGTTTTCATACAAATTAGTGTTTTCAACTTCACTTTCACTCCCTTTTTAGAGTTTACATTTGTCTATATAGATTCATTTTTGTTATCCTTCTCTAATGTACAGAATAGTTTGAAATACTGGAATACATCTCTACTTATCAGTTTTCTCTTGAAATCAGATGGAGTAGCAAATTATTTTTTATTCATCATAGAAAATTGCAAACTGCTAAGCATTCAGTTTGGACATTGCAGTATATTGACCGTCAGCGAATATACTGACATCTACTCTTAGCATAAAAATCGACATAAAAATCGACCCAATATTGAAACAGTACCTCATAAAATTCTCAATGCAAATGGTGACACTGAAATAATTTTATTATGAACTAAAAGGGTTGCTTACATGGTGCATTACCTCACATTGGCAAATTGATCAGATTATTACTTTGCCATTGATCCTTTATTTCTGGCTTTAAAATAAGATATGTAGAGTGGAGTAATCTCAATATTGATAATATCTGTTTAAAATCAAATAGATTCCGCATGCAACTTGAAATCCAGTCTGGGAGGCGTAACTGTTAGTAATCGAAGTGCCTCATCTCAATGTACGGAGTATAAGAAGGTGGATGATCTAGTTGCACTATTGCAGATTGTCAGGTATGATGTTGTAACCATTACTGAATCTTGGCTGAAGGATGGTTGCAGTTGGCAGCTGAATGTCCAAGGTTACACATTGTATTGGAGGGATAGGAAGGTAGGCAGAGGGGGTGGTGAGGCTCTACTGGTGAAGAATGACATCAAATCAGCTGAAAGATGTGACGTAGGATCAGAAGATATTGAATCCTTGTGGGTTGAGTTAAGAAACTACAAGGGTAAAAGGACGTTGATGGCAGTTACATACAAGCCTTGCAACAATGGCTGGGATGTGGACCACAGATTAGAAAAGTCGTGTCAAAAGGGCAATGTTATGAGAGTCATGGGAGATGTCAACATGCAGGTCACTTGGTAAAATTAGGTTGGTAATGGATCTCAAGAGAGTGAGTTTGTTGAATGCCTACGAGATGGCTTTTTAAGAGCAGTTTATCATTAAGCCCACAAGCGAATCAACTATACTGGATTCGGTTTTATGTAATGAACCAGAGGTAATTAAGGAGTTTAGGGTAAAAGATGCCTTAGGAACCAGAGATCACAATATGATTGAGTTCAGCTTGAAATTTGATAAGGTCTGACATAGCAGTATTTCAGGAGTGTCAAGGAAATTATAGTGGTATGAGAGAGGAGTTGGCCAAAGTAAATTGGAAGGAGCTGCTGGCAGGGAGGACAACAGAGCAGCAATGGCATGAGTTTCTGGGAAAAACGAAGAAGGTGCAGGACAGATGTATTCCAATAATGAAGAAATACTCAAATGGTAAAATAGTACAACCATCACTGATAAGGGAAGTCAAAGCTAATGTAAAATCAAAAGAGAGGGCATACAACAAAGCAAAAATTAGAGGGAAGATAGAGGATTGGAAAGTTTTCAAAAACCTACAGAGAGCAACTGAAAGAATCATTAGAAGGAAAAAGATGAAATATGAAGCAAGCTAGCAAACAATATCAAAGTGGACCGTAAAGCTTCTTCAAGTATGTAAAAAATAAAAGGGAAATGAGAGTGGATTTAAGACCTCTAGAAAATGAGAGATAAAGAAATAATAACAGGGGACAAGGAGATGCCAGCTGAACTGAATGTTCGAGTATTATGAACAGTTTTGGGCTCCTGATTTAAGAAAATATGTGCTGGCATTGGAGAGGATCCAGAGGAGGTTCACAAGGATGATTCGGGAATGAAACGGTTATCGTACAAGGAATGTTCGATGGCTCCGGGTTTGTACTCGCTGGAATTTAGAAGGATGGGGGGTGGGGGGGAGATCTCATTGAAACCTTTTAAATGTTAAAAGGCCTAGACAGAGTAGCTATGGACAGGATGTTTCCCATGGTGGGAGAGTCTAGGACAAGAGGGCACTGCCTCAGGATGGAGGGGTGTCCATTTCAAAGAGAGATGCGGAGACATTTCTTTCGCCAGAGGGTGGTGAATTTGTGGAATTTGTTGCCACATGCAGCTGTGGAGGTCAGGTCATTCGGTGTATTTAAGGCGGAGATTGATAGGTTCTTGATTGGACATGGCACTAAAGGTTATGGGGAGAAGGGTGGGGAGTGGGACTGAGGAAGGGAGAAAAGGATCAGCTATCATTAAATGGTGGTACCGACCTGATGGGCCAAATGGCCTAATCTGCTCCTGTGTCTTTTGTTCTTAATGGTCTTGTAATGCATTACATTGCATGTTTTTGATTGCTACTAGTAGCGATTCAATGTAATGAAACCTCTTTCTGGCAAAAATCTTCCATTGTTACAGAAATCCTCACACAGAAGTTGTTCATTCAGTTCCACTTAACTGATTTAAACTTACAGAAGATCAAAATCTTCCCTGCCTTGGCACCACGAGTTTGTATTTGCTATCTCCCCTAAAGCTATGTTCCTGGGATCTAAAGTTACTTTATTGAACAAATTGATTCTGCATTTGGAGTGAATTCCAGACTCTCCAAACTCAGAAAACGTACTTTATTTTTGTCCAACTTGTTATTTTTTTTACAATATCCTGAAAACCTCAATTAATTTACCCCTTAACCTTCAGTATTTTGTGAAAAAGTAGCTTTCATGTATGTAATCGTAATGACTGAAATAAATAAACACCAGCACTGCTAAAATCTCCAATGAGCTTGAAAGTATCCTTGAAAAACTGGGAACCTTCCTTGAATAAAATGTACTGACAGAGTATGAGGACTTCATTCAGTTTCCAAAAACTCTGGCCAGAGATAAAATGGAATGAAATACTCTCCTTCTGACTAGTACAAAGTAGCAATGCGTGATTTGAACTGAGTAAATCTGGGTATTTATTTATCTGCCAGATGCGGACAAAAGGATTTACCTGGTGTATACTTTATACAGCGAGCATGAACTACGTATTGCTCGAGCAGACTCCATCATCTAGCTTCTGTTCACTGCATCCTTTAGATGATAGTGGATTAACAACAAATTAAAATCAATTATGAGGAGCTGTTTTCTGTGTAACAGTGGGATGCTCTAAAATAACACAAAAATGAATTAATGACAATAAAAATGTATCTCACGTCTCTGCAGCTACCAGTTCAAGCCATCTAGTGGATGGCGTTAACTGCAGTGGTACATATGATGAATTTGTTTTGCTCATTATTGCTTCTGCTGTTTGTTGAGGTCAACAGTGTTCTCTGTGTGCTTTCTTTTTCCTCATTACTTATGCTTACAAACTGTTACTAATCCTCTGTGGTTCAGACTTTTCATTAGCAAATACAAATATTTACATGTGAGAAATAAGCATCTTGCATGGCTCTAAGTTACGTGTATAATTATAGTCACTGGTACTATCCAATGTACCTCAGCTGCACACTCCCCAGAGCATTCCATATGGTTGCATATGCTGTCTTTTTTCCACTGCTTCTCCCCATCATCTGTTTTCATTTGGAAAGTTTGCAGCATTTCGCAAAAATGCAAGAAATATAAAATGGGTAAATTATCCTAAGCCATCTCTGCCATTGCTTACCTGATGATCGGTCCCAGCTCTCTCACTCTCCTGCTGGATCTCTACAAGATGGATCTCCTGTAGTTGTTACAGTTGCAGTCATAGGGACACACAGCACTTACATGAGCCATTCAGCTTATCAAGTCCACGCAACCATTCAACCACTCGTTTGTATATTAATGTAACATTAAATCTATTTTTCTTCTTCTCCCAATATTTTCCACATCCCTTTACATCATTTTCCACATCTCCTTTCCTCATCTTCCATTGGATACTACCCCTCAGCTACACACAAGGGGCAAATTACATTGTCCAGTTCATCTACCAAGCCACATGTCTTTGGGATGTTGGAAGAATTTGGGTATATTTAAGGCCGATGCAATAGATTTGTGATTACTCACGGCATGAAGGGTTACAGGGAGAGGACAAGAGATTTGGGCTGAGAGGGAAAATGGATCAGCCATGATGAAATGGTGGAGCAGACTCGATGGGCCAAATGGCCTGATACTGCTCCTATGTTTTATGGACTTATTAATGGAAACATGAACACCTGGAGGAAGCTCACACAGTCACAGGGAAAATATGCAAATTCCACATGCTGTAGTTCCAGAGCATTGAACCAAACTTGCTGATGGTGAAAGGAGATGTGAAGAGAATACAAAATGATGTGAATACAAAATGACTTTACTACCTCAAACCTAAGAAAATCTGCAGTTGCTGGAAATCCAAAACAACACACACAAAATGCTGGATGAACTCAGCAGGTCAGGCAGCGTCTATGGAAACAAATAAACAGTGGATGCTTCAGCCTAAGACCCTTTATTAGGACTACTAGCTGCATGGGCTTATAACTGGCAAGTAACATTGCTTGTCACACAAGTCCCAGGGAATAAAAATCTACCTGTTAACATACAAATAAGGAGCAGAGGTACTATATTTAGTGCCTCAAGCCTGTCCTGGCATTTAATAAGATTATGGCTGATCTCAAAGTAAATTTCAAATTTCAAAATAAATTTATCATCAAAGTAAATATATGTCATCATATACAGCCCTGAGATTCATTTTCTTGCAGGCATACTCAATTGAATAAATAACCCTAATAGAATCAATGAAAGACTGTACCAACTTGGGTATTCAACTGGTGTGTAAAAGACAACAAACTGTGGGAATACATAAAGAAATAAATATTAATAATAATAATTAATAAACAAGCAATAGGTACCAAAAACATGAGAGTCATTTAAAGTGAACCCATTGGATGTGGGAACACCTCATTAATGGGGTGAGTGAAGTTATCCCCTTTGCTTCAAGAGCTTGAAGATTGAGTTGTTCCTGAACCTGATTCGGACCTCAATTCTACATTTATTTCTATCCGTGGTAACCTTTCAACCTATTGTTTATCTATTGTCTATCTCTTTCTGCCTTCTATATATTCAAACACACTGTTTCCACCATCTTTTGAAGACAACACTTGAAGAGGAAATTTCTAAAGGATCAATCCTTTAAGAGAAACAAAAATGTCCTAACTTTCAACTTTATCATTCTGTCATTTTTGAACAATGCCACTCTGGCTTTAGATTCTCGCATAAGGAATTATCCTCTTTACATCCAAATTGTCAAGTTCCTTCAGAACCTTAGCAACACACACAAAATACTGGAGAAACTCAGCAGGTCAGGCAGCATCTGTGGAGATAAATAACAGTTGACATTTCAGGCCAGGACGACAGGATTGGAAAGGGGAGAACGACAGAATAAAAAGGTGGGCGTCCAATAAGCGCGAGCACTTGGCAGAAACAACACCCAAATGTGCATTGATGATGTCACTGTAACTGGTGACAAAACGAATGCAACCGGACCTCAAGACACCGTGAACAACACTACGAACAAGTAGCCAACCCGAGCTACCAACTTTCTCTTTCACTTCAATGAACAAACAGTTGATAGTTTGAGCTGAAACCCCTCTTCAGGAAAGGAAGGGGAAAGTCTGATTCCTATTTGAAGCATTACTAAAACACATGTACTGAATATGAACATTATACATCATTTTATAACAAACCGAGAAATGGTACAGATGCTGGAAATCCAAGGCTACACACTTAGGAACTCAGCAGGTCAGGCAGCATATGTGGAGATGAAAGCTCCAATGCTGAAGTCAACATTTTGGGCTGAAAATCTTAACCAGGACTGGATAGGAAGGGGGAAGGGAAGGAGGGTAGCTAGAAGACGAGAGGTGAAGCCAGGTGGGTGGGAAAGGTACAGAACTGGAGAGGAAGAATCTGATAGGAGAGGAGAGTGGTCCATGCGAGGAGGGGGCCGAGAAGGAGGTGATAGACAGGTGAGAAGAGGTAAAAGACCAGCCTGGGAAACAGAAGAAATGGGGAGGGGGAGGGAAAAACTTTACTGGAAGGAGAGATCAATCATGGAATCATGGATCAATTCATGCAATCAGGTTGGAGGCTACCCAGATAAGGTGCTGCTCCTCCACTCTGAGGGAGGCTTCAATGTGGCACAAGAGTAGGCCATGGACTGACATTTCCGATTGGGAATGGGAATGGGAATTAGAATTAAAATGTTGGCCCACCAGGAAGTTCTGCTTTTGGCAGATGGAGCGGAAGTGCTCAATATGAGGTTAGCCTGCCTCTACTCATAAGGCAACTCACAGCGCACCCATAGAGAATCTAACCCATTTTTTTTTATGTTCGATGTCTTTGAATATTGCCATCAACAACTCGGGGGTCACCATGCAGAAGCACAGGGCCTACAATTGGAGCACAAAGTTATTATGCTTCTGCATTTCTGCTCATCATTTTTCAGAACAGTTTCCATGATCTCGAAGGCACAGTCACAGTTGTCTCCATGAATGCAGATCCACAAATGCTGAAGAAGCATAACCTTGGGAACAAAGCAACTGCTTTAAAATACACCCCATATTCACTACTCTAAAGCTTGTGTCTCATCCTGAAATGTTCTCAACTTCACCTAAGTGTGAATTTTGTTTTATTTTACTGTAACCAGGTGACTTGTTGAATATCATTGTTTATTGTTAAATTGTAGCTGTCCGTTCCTTTAAGAGAAAACAGTGACATAGCATCATGCTAACCACCACACTACTGTAATCATAATCATGTTCCATGCCTTAAGCTTAACGGCCCTTTCAACAATACTTCTTGTATTGAAGTATACAGAACTCAGAACATTAGTCTCACTGTGCTCAAACTTTTGATTCCTGACTCATGAAAATTTGCTGCCCAAATTTTCATGATTGAATGAATTAATCCAGTAGAAATCGGTCAGTGACTTAATCATTACAATACAATCCGCAGAAATATTTTTGAAATGGGGAGCAGGGAAACATAGCATGTGATTGTAAATAGCCAACAGTAGCATAGTTTAACTATCAATATTGGACCCAAACCTCCCTCACAATCCAATGAGCGGAATATTAATTTCACGATTCATATGATACGGATTGTCATGTTTACTAACACAGTGGCAGGATGGTTGACATTCAGTTAGGCAGTGTAATATCTTAAGATGAACATTTCAGCCATTCTGTGACTGATTTGGGTTTTCATCTGCTTGCACATAATTTTTAATGTTTTACACCACTTTTTGTTATTACATCTACCTGTACTTTCTTCTGTGTTTCCACATTGAAATTCCTGCAGGCTATCTCCATAGACTATCTCCATAAGCCTTCACCATAGACCATCTCCGTAGACCTTCACCATAGACCATCTCCGTAGACCTTCACCATAGACCTTCTCCATAGAGCTCCACCATAGACCATCTCCATAGACCTTCACCATAGACCATCTCCATAGACCTTCACCATAGACCATCTCCGTAGACCTTCTCCATAGACCTTCACCATAGACCATCTTCGTAGACCTTCACCATAGACCATCTCCATAGACCATCTCCGTAAACCTTCACCATAGACCATCTCCGTAGACCTTCACCGTAGACCTTCTCCATAGACCTTCACCATAGACCATCTCTGTAGACCTTCTCCATAGACCTTCACCATAGACCATCTCCGTAGACCTTCTCCATAGACCTTCACCATAGACCATCTCCGTAGACCTTCACCATAGACCTTCTCCATAGAGCTACACCATAGACCATCTCCATAGACCTTCACCATAGACCTTCTCCATAGAGCTCCACCATAGACCATCTCCATAGAGCTCCACCATAGACCATCTCCATAGACCTTCACCATAGACCATCTCCATAGACCTTCACCATAGACCATCTCCATAGACCATCTCCGTAGACCTTCACCGTAGACCTTCTCCATAGACCTTCACCATAGACCATCTCCGTAGACCTTCACCATAGACCATCTCCATAGACCATCTCCGTAAACCTTCACCATAGACCATCTCCGTAGACCTTCTCCATAGACCTTCACCATAGACCATCTCCGTAGACCTTCACCATAGACCTTCTCCATAGAGCTCCACCATAGATTATTTCTATAGACCTTCACCATAGACCTTCTCAGTAGACCTTCACCATAGACCACCTCCATAGACCTTCTCCATAGACCTTCACCATAGACCTTCACCATAGACCTTCACCATAGACCATCTCCATAGACCTTCACCCCACCAATCAATTCAACCAAGTAATACATATAAAAGAAGAGAGAGAAAATCAAAGGGATGCCTTGAAGCCTGGGCTGCTGGCAACAGTCTTGGAATCTATGCACAGTAATTGTGCACCTGTATCTGTGCACAAAAGAGACTATATTCTTTGTGAGGAGTTAACTACTGCAGACTGATCTTCAAGTTCTAAAGAAATCAGACTGAAGTGTACCATTGAGACTCAATGTGTTTTCTGAGTATCTGGTGTATTGATGTTGGTATGAAAAAATGTTTCCTTTCAAACATTTATTAAATTAAGTACGCGAGAGTGTTATCCTGGACTCTGGGTCACATGAGGCAACCTGTGGCCAATCATTTTATTTATTTATTGAGATACAGAGTGGAATAGGCCCTTCCGGCTCTTCAAGCTGTGCCTACCCGCAAACCCCAACTTAATCCTCACCTAATCACGGGACAATTTTAATGACCAATTAGCCTACCAACCAGTAGATCTTTGGATGTGAGAGAACACCCGAGGAAAATCCCAGCAGTCACGCCGAAGATGTACAAACCCCATTACAGAGCATGCTGGAATTGAACTCCAAACACCCTGAGCTGGAGCAGTGTTGTGCTAACCATGACACTTCCGAAGGTCCTGCCAATGACAAAGAGAAAATCTTTTGGCACTTTCTAGCATTCAAAGGTCCATTGCTTATTGTAGCTTTTGATTTAAATTGTTCTCATATTTTTGAACAAGACTTTTGTACAAATTTCATTTTATCTCTCACCATATTTTGCCAATGTTTGTGCAGTGCTAATTCAGCCATGGTTTGAAAATGAGGTGAAAACACCGCAGTTCCAATGGTAAACCTCAGAGGTTTAAACTGTATCTATCCCCTCAATTCCAGGCATTCGGCATTCGTTATGAAACGTTAATGCTGCAATCTAATATACTAATATCTTAATCTCAGCTCTAATATAGTGGAGCTGTTAGTTCTAAATTTCATACATAATGCAGTACAGGAGTCAACATACAACTGTTTAGGGTTACTGATAATTGGTTGATTATTGCCACTTGTACTGAGATACAACGAATAAACTTACTTTTGTGAGCCATCCATAGCAATTGTTTCAAACACCTAAAACATCAATATAATACAAGGAATGGTACTGCAGAGAAAGTCCAGCCGTTTAGACAGTTAGGTGCAAGGGTCCCAACATGGTAAATTGTAAGGCCAAGAGTTCAGCTTTGTCATACAGGAAATCTGTTCAAGAGTCTTACAGTAGTGGGATAGATGTTGTCCTTGAATCTGGTGGTACGTGTTTTCAAGGTTTTCTGTCTTCTGACCGATGGGTTGGTGGACTAGAGAGAATATAGAGGGCAGGAAAGGTCTTTAATTGTGTTGCATACTATCCTGAAGGAGAGCCCATGGAGAAGAAGGTGTTTTTTGTGATGGACCGAGCTGAGTCCACAACTCTTCAATTTCTTATTTTTGTATTCAGTACTGCTGTGATAACAGAGAAATCTGCTGAAATAATTCACAAGTATTGACAATGTGGGATAAATTTATGCTGTATGCTGTATTAAAAAGCAGTAGTTGGACTCACCCTTGAACTTCTGGTTTTTAAAATTTGTGTATGGTCCATTACTGGAAATATGAGCTAAAAATCATTCCAGCTTGGGAAACAGAGTGTTAGGAACAGAAGTGAAAAGGACTAGAATCTACTGCTAAGGAATGAGATGGCAAGCATTTTTTGGTGAATAAATGGATGCTGTCAATAACCCAGTCAGAAACCTGAACAAATATCCACACAGAATTAGAACAGCCTTGTTTCTATGAACTATTTTTATGATGAATGTATCATGTATCTGTTCTCTATCTGCAACATATTCTGTGTTGTGTGTTTACTATGTTTGTTATGGTAACTGGTAAATTACGCATTCTTGCTATTTTCGGGGAGATTGTAGCTTGGGACCAGCGGAGGTCATATCTTTAACTGACCATTGAGATAATGCTCAATGATGCTGAATTTGTATGTTTTCTGATTGTTAATAAAGGACTGAGTAAGTGATTTGACTTTTGGAGCAAACATTGGAGCTGTGGGCACACCACGCAGTGTATTAGTCTACAGTCATAGGCAAGAGGCAATTGTTTTTATTTTGGATTAGTTTTGCTGCTAAATTTGGTTTGTTCCCCTTTAAAACATGAGCATCTCATCTGCATGTTTCATAAATAGCAACAGTTAACACTGACTAAAGAAAAGCGGCTGGTGTACCTCAGATTGAGATGAGCATGAAATGAGTGGAACAGGGTCACCGGGGAGATTTCCGACATCTCGGTCTCCTAAAGGAGGCATGTCTGTTAGAGTCTGCATTGAGTTTGGATTGAGTCTGGACTGAGTCTGTTAGAGTCTGCATTGAGTCTATTAGAGTCTGGATTGAGTCTGTTAGAGTCTATCCTGTTTGCTAATTCTTCAAAGAATACCAACAGATTTGTCAGGCAAGATTTTCCCTTGAGGAAACCATGCTGACTACGGCCTGTTTTATCATGTGCCTCCAAGTACCCTGAGAACTCATCCTTAATAATCAGCTCCAACATCTTCCCAACCACTGAGTTCAGACTAACTGCTCTATAGTTTTCTTTCTTCTGCCTCTCCCCCTTCTTGAAAAGTGGAATGACATTTGTAATTTTCCAGTATCCTGGAACCATTCCAGAATCCAGTGATTCTTGAAAAATCATTGCTAATGCTTTCATAATCTCTTCAGCTAACTTTTTCAGAACTCTGGTGTGTACACCATCTGATCTAGGAGATTTACAAACTTGTACAAAAAACTTGACCAAGTCCCTTGGCATGATTTCACAGAACTAATTCCTGACTACACGGTAGAGATTTTGGACACTTGTCTCTGCCGATATTCTCTCGTTATAGCTACTCCGCGTTATAGCCATATCTTCAATAAATCTTTTCTCACTATTGTCTCTCCTCCAGGGGTTTCACCCTGAGGGTTTCAAGTTAGTAGGGTAAAGATACTCACTACTAATTCCACTCTTAACAGTTCATGTCTTCAGCTTCTTATCGTTGCTGTGTTTCTCTCCTTGTCTGTCCTGCATCAACCACGCCTCTTCTTGCATAGTGCTTTTATTTTCAAATTCTCTTCTTTTTAAATTGGTAAACCTTGTTTTCATCCCTCCACAGGTAGAACTTTCTACCATTGCATCTTTGGGTTTAATTAACCTGGGTTATATTTTGCTCTCTTTGGCCTTTATGTTGGCTCTGACTTATCTTGTTAGCCTTGGTTGTGTCAGCTTTCCTCTAGAACACTTCTTCCTCTTTGGGCTGTATATATCCTGTGACTTCCAAATTGCTCCCAGAAATTCCAGCCATTGCTGGTCTTCCAGCATCCCTGCCAGTGTTCTTTTCCAATCAATTCTGACCAACTCCTCTCTCATGCCTCTGCAATTCCCTTTACTCCACTGTAATACAGATTGCGTCGCCTCTGATCTGGGCCGACATTTACGTGCTGGGCGGCACCTAATTAATTAGCTTGTTTATTTCGGCTTTTTTTCTTAAAGATGTGCTGGGTGCATTCCGACTACAGTTGCACCACTGCATTCTCCACAGCAATGTATCAGTCCGCAGCCCGGAGGTTGGAGATCACTGGTTTACAACATCATACTCGCCAATCTGTAACTGTGGTACAAGTTCAGTGATCTTATTCCGCATACTGCGTACATCCAATATAACATCTTTAGTCCTGTATTTACCCTTTTCGATTTTGTTCAAGTTTTATGTTGCGACTTATCCTGTTAACTGCAATTTTGCCCTTTCAACAGCCTCTCCTCCCTTCGCATTGCCTCTGTTTGTAAACTACCTACCTCATCTTCAGAACTATTATCCGGCTTTCCTACGATACCTGTTGCATTGAAATACAGGCAGCTCAGGACACTAGTTATACCGTACTCAACCTTTCGATTCCTAACTTTGTCTGAGGTCTTCCCAACATTTGCTTCCACAACCTCTCCATCAGCTGCTCTTCCACTCTGGTTCCATGCCCCTGTAACTGTAATTTAGACCCCTCCATGAAGCATTAACAAACTCACCTGCTAAGAGAGGCTATTGAAAGGGCAAAATTGCAGTTAACAGGATAAGTCGCAACATAAAACTTGAACAAAATGTTCCACTCCAGTTCATGTGCAAACCGTCCCTTCTGTACAAGTCAAACCTTCCCGGGAAGAGAGCCATGTAATCCCAAAATCTTATGCTATCCCTCCTACACCAACTCCTTTGCCACGTATTAAACTTTATAATCTTCCTAGTTTGAGCCTCACTTGCATATGGCAGAGGTAGTAATCATGAGATCACAACCTCGGAGGTCCTGCCCTTTAACTTAGCACCTAACTCCCTAAACTCCCTCTGCAGAACCTCGTCATTCATCCTGCCCATGTCATCGGTACCTACATGGACCACACCTACTGGCTGTTCACTCTCCCACTTAAGAATGCTGAGGCCTCAATCTGAGATATCCTGGACCCTGGCACCCGGGAGGCAACATACCATGCAGGAATCTTGTTCTCACCCACAGAACCTCCTGTCCATTCCCCTAACTAACGACTTCCCTGTTACCACTGTGTGCTTCCTCTCCCTACTTCCCCCCCCTTCCCTTCTGAGTCACAGAGGCAGACTCGGTGCCAGAGACCCAACCACTGTGACTTTCCTCTGTTATGTCATTTCCCCCGGCAGTATCCAAAGTGATACACCTGTTTTGCGGGAGATGGCCGGAGGGGTACTTTTAACTGGCTGTTTAACCCCTTTCCCCTTCCTGACTGTCACCCAGTTTCCTGTGCCCTGCACCTTGGGTGTAACTACCTCTCCATATGTCCTATCTATCACCCCCTCAGCCTCGCGAGTGATCGGGAGTTCATCCAGTTCCAGCTCCAAATACATAACCCGGTTTGTTGGAAGCTGCAGCTGGATGCACTTCTCACAGTTGTAGTCGTCAGGGATACTGGAGATCTCCCTGCCTTCCCACATCCCGCAAGCAAAGCACTCACCAACCACGACACGCTGTTTTCTTGCTGCTGCCATCAGGTAGAAGAGCCCCAGGACTCACACCACCAGGTTCAGCACCACAGTTTCTACCCCTCAACCGTCAGGCCCTGGAGAACTACACTCACTTGCCCCATTATTGAGGTGTCCCCAGAACCAATGATGTCAATTTAAGGACTTTATCTCATTATGTCATGTTCTCATTATTTATTGCTATTTATTTATATTTGCATTTGCACAGTTTGTTGTCTTCTGCACTCTGGTTGATCTTTCATTGATCCTTTACACTTTATATTTTATACTTTATTGTCGCCAAACAATTGGTACTAGAACGTACAATCATCACAGTGATATTTGATTCTGCGCTTCCCACTCCCTGGATTACAAGTATTAAATATTAAAAATATTAAAAATAGTTAAAATTAGTAAATATTAAAAATTTAAATTATAAATCATAAATAGAAAATAGAAAAATGTGAAGTAAGGCAGTGCAAAAAAACCGAGAGGCAGGTCTGGATATTTGGAGGGTACAGCCCAGATCTGGGTCAAGATCCATTCAGCAGTCTTATCACAGTTGGAAAGAAGCTGTTCCCAAATCTGACTGTACGAGTCTTCAAGCTCCTGAACCTTCTCCCGGAGGGAAGAGGGACGAAAAGTCTGTTGGCTGGGTGGGTCATGTCCTTTATAGTTGCTATTCCATGGATTTGCTGATGATGCCCACAAGAAAATGAATCTCAGGCTTGTATATGACATATATGTACTTTGATAATAAAATTTATTTTGAAATTTGAGTTTTCCTTTTTATTTATTGCCTGTGTATTTAAATTCACAAAATGTCTTGTTTGTGTATATACTGTGTATCTCAAACTTCAAAGTAAATTTATTATCAAACTACATATATGTCACTATATACAGCCCTGAGATTCATTTTCTTGTGGGCATCCTCAATAAATCTATAAAATAATATACATAACAGAATCAGTGGAACACTGCACCTACTTGGTATTCAACCAGTATGCAAAAGTCAACAAACTGTGTGAATACAAAAATAAATAAATTGTAATGAAGAAATAAGCAAAATGAGTTCCCTTAATTAATTAAAGTATCGTAAAATTAACAGCAAAAAAAAGTGAGTAGCAAGTACAATTTAGAATGGGATATTGCTAGGGATTGCAGATGTGATTGAAATGGGAAAACATATAGAAAACTCCGTTTATACATTTTTAACTCTTAAAGGAATAGGTTTACAATTTAGAGTTATTTATCTTTGAAAGCTTATTATCAACCATTACTGCCTCACTTTACTACAGATGACACTCCTGAAAATGACTTGGCAAACTTCTGTATAATAAACCTGATTTGGATTCGAAGTTCTGTACATGTTACCACACAGGTAAAATAGACTGATGTTGCTCACTGCATGTCAATAGTGAATTAGACAGCCATTTTCACAAAATTAATAACCCAGCAAAGTAATATTTGTAGCAAATTCTGCTATTTCCCTCACACCTGCTGCTTGCCCAAAGCTGTTCAAACCTTGGTATGGAAATAAATAAACGTGGAAGTTTAATTATTTAGGGAGCATAATAATATCTGACAGTACGGTTGATGTTGAAATTAGAAGAAGGATTAAGATTGCTAAATGCACATTTGAACAAGTTACTAAAGAATAGTATATTTTCTAAGGGTCCCTATTGCGGGCTAGTTCTGCAGCATTGAAGACCAATGCTCCAGAACAATGAAGAGATAACAGATCATTGGTCATGATCTTTCAGGAATCGCTTGATTCTGGCATGGTTCCGGAGGAATGGAAAATTGCATTTGTCACTCTAATCTTTAAGAAGGGAAGAAGGCAAAATAAAGGAAATTATAGGCGAAAATTATAGTCTAACCTCAGTGGTTGGGAAAGTGTTAGAGTCCATTATTAAGGACAAGGTTTTGGGGTACTTGGAGACTAATGAAAAAATAAGTCATAAAATGAGGATGAGGATGTCTCCAAGTTCACAGATGGCGTCACGAGTTTCAACCGGAAGAGCATGGAGAATGTTGTCCCCCAGAAGTTGGTTAGTGCCTATCCAAACCAGAAAACCTGGATCAACAGTTCCATGCGGACAGGACTTACTGTGCCACACAGAGCTTATGTTGCCAGTAATCAGCAGGAGCTCAAGAAATGCAGCTATGATCTGTGCAAATCTGTTAGAATTCTTCAAAGTAACAGGCAGGGTGGACAAAGGAGAGGCCGTGGATGTCATTTGCTTAGATTTTCAGAAGGCATTTGATGAGGCTGCTTAACAAGATAAAATCCTATGGCATTACAGAAAGTATATTGGTATGGATAGAGGAACGGGTGATACGCAGGAGACTGCGTTTGGGAATAATGGGGGTCTTTTCCAGTTGGCTGCCATTGGCTAGTGGTCTTCCTCGTGGTCAGTATTGGGACCGCTACTTTTCACATTGTTTATCGGTGATTTAGATAGTGGAATTGATGGCTTTGTGGCAAAGTTTGCAGATGATATGAAGTTAGGTGGAGGGGTAATACAGTGTTGGGAAATGTATGATCAGGCATTTGGTAAATGGGACAATAGTGCAGACTATTATCTAAATGGGGAGAAGGTTCAAACGTCAGAGGTGCAAAGGGACTTAGGAGTCCTCGTGCAAGATTTCCAGAAGGTTAATTTACAGGTTGAGTCTGTGGTAAAGAAGGCAAATGCAATGTTGGCATTTATTTCAAGGAGAATAGAGTATAAAAGCAAGGAGATAATACTGAGACACTAGTCAGGCCGCACTTGGAGTATTGTCAATAGTTTTGGGTCCCTTATCTCAGAAAGGATGTGCTGTCATTGGAGAGAGTCCAGAGGAGGATCATGAGGATGCTGTACCTAGATGGGGTCAGAAAACCTGTGTCAACAAACTGGCGACATTCAAGGACATCTGCAATCTCTTGAAGTTGCAGTCAGAGGTTCCCACATGCTTCAATAGGGCAACAATCATATCAGTTCCCAAGATGAACAGGGTGAGTTGCCTTAACAACTATTTGCCCAGTTGCATTCACATCTACGGTGTGGAAGTGCTTTGAGAGACTGGTCATGGCCAGAATCAACTCCTGCCTAAGCAAGGTCCTGGACTACTACAATTTACAATTTGGGTGTGTGCTTAGCTCACTGCTGTAGTCTCTATAAACACATGACTGTGTGGCTAGGCATAGCTCAAATACCATCTAGAAATTTGCTGATGATACTACCATTGTTGGTAGAATCTCAGGTGGTGATGAGAGGGCGTACAGGAGTGAGATACACCAACTAGTGGAGTGGTGCCGCAGCAACAACCTGGCACTCAACGTCAGTAAGATGAAAGAGCTGATGTGGACTTCAGGAAGGGTAATATGAAGGAACACATACCAATCCTCATAGAGGGATCAGAAGTGGAGAGAGTGAGCAGCTTCAAGTTCCTGGGTGTCAAGATCTCTGAGGACCTAACCTGGTCCCAACATATTGATGTAGTCATAAAGAAGGCAAGACAGCGGCTATACTTCATTAGGAGTTTCAAGAGATTTGGTATGTCAACAAATACACTCAAAAACTTCTATAGTTGTACTATGGAGAGCATTCTGACAGGCTGCTGCACAGAACTGAAAGAAGCTGCAGAAGGTTGTAAATCTAGTCAGCTCCATCTTGGGCACTAGCCTACAAAGTACCCAGGACATCTTCAGGGAGCAGTGTCTCAGAGAGGCAGCACCCATTACTAAAGACCTCCAGCACCCAGGGCATGCTCTTTTCTCACTGTTACCATCAAGCAGGAGATACAGAAGCCAGAAGGCACACACTCAGCGATTCAGGAACAGCTTCTTCCCCTCTGCCGTCCAATTCCTAAATGAACTTTGAAGCTTTGGACACTACCTCATTTTTTAAATATACAGTATTTCTGTTTTTGCACATTTTTAATAATCTATTCAATATACGTAATTTATTTACTTGTTTATGTATTATTATGTTTTATTTATTTTTTTCTCTCTCTCTGCTAGATTATGTATTGCATTGAACTGCTGCTGCTAAGTTAACAAACTTCATGTCAAATGCCGGTGATAATAAACCAGATTCTGATTCTCCACGATTGGACTACAGCAGATGCAATCTCACTGCCTCTCACCAGGACATTAATAATACTTAACATTATTAACTAATAATGTCAGGCTGCTGTTTATTGATTGTGGCTCAGCGTTCAACACAATCATACCCTCAGTTCTAATCAACGAGCTCCAAAATCTGGGCAACCCTCTACAACTGGATCTTTGACTTCCTCATTTGGACACCACGGTCTGTGCAAATCAAAAATAACATCTTTGCCTCACTGACACACCTGACGGATGTGTGGTGCGCCCACTGCTCTACTCTCTCTATGCCCACTACTCTGTGGTGAGGCACAGTTCAAGTGTCATCTATAAATGTGCCAATGACACAATGATTACCCGTAGATTTTCAGATGGTGACTAGAAGGTGAACAGGAGTGAGATATATCAGCTGGTTGAGCGGTGTTACCGTAACAGCCTTGCATGTTGTAAGACCAAGATCGATCCTGGACCCAACATATTGATGTAATTATAAAGAAGGCATGACAGCAGTTCTATTTCATTCAGAGCTTGCAGAAACTTGGTATGCCACCAACAACACTGGCAAATTCCCACAGTTGTACTGTGGAGAGCATGCTTGCTAGTTGCATTGCTGTCCGGTAGGGAGATGCCACTGTACAGGATTAGAAAATCCTCCAGAAAATTGCAAACACAGCCAGTTCCATCATGGGCACCAGCCAACACCAGCATTCCACCAACACCATCAAAAGGCAAATCGTCAAAAAGTCGGTATCCATCATTAAGGACCCCTATCACCCAGGACATGCCCTCTTCTCATTGGTATCAAAAAGGAGGAGGTACAAGAGCCTGAAGACACTCACTCAACATTTCAAGAATAGTTTCTTCCACTCCACCGTCAGAATTCTGAGTGGACAATTAACCCATGCACACCACCTCACTTTTCTTTTCCCCTCATTTTTGACATTACTTATGTCATTCATTTTTGATATATACTTATTATAATTTACAGTTTTTATTATTATATATTGCAATGTACTCTTGCCACAAAACAACACATTCCTGACATATGCCAGTGATATTAAACCTGATTCTGGTCAGTGGACGGGTTAAAGAAGGGGTACAAGGAACAATGGCTGGTTAGGAAATAAAAAGCTATGGGGAAAGTGGGATTTATCCGAATATTTATCTGTTCAATTTAAATCAAGTGCTGTCTATTGACTTCAAGTCTTACAGCCAGAGATAAACTAGGAAGTTCATTATAAAATATATATGCTTGCAGTAGGAAATAGCATTTTCATTCTAGTGGTAGCACTATGGCAATGAACTTGTTGATTTTTTTAGCTGAAAGGATTCAATAAGGCCACTGTGAACACGGCTGAAATCCTTTCTCACTAATCTTTAGGAGGGCAAATCGAACAATAGCAGCAGAGCTCTCAGAAGCAATTTGAGGTGATTGAACTGTAAATGTGGCATCCATTTTGAGACATCATACACCTTTCAGGAGAGCTGAGAAAAATGCACCTTTGGAGGAATCTCCTTCCAATCAAAAAGAAGAGGACAATGAAAATTTCCGAAGGAATTTATCACTCACACTAAACTTGGAGTTTATGGTTTGAGTGAGAGTTTTTTGTACATGTAATAATGTCATTGACAGCAATACATTTTTAAATACAAACTAATAAGGTTTAGTTACTGGAGGTTAAGATCAATTTAGTGATTGATCAAGTGGTATCATTAAAACATTTTGCATTTTTACCTTGTTATTTCAATTTCTTCGCTTTTTATTTATCAGTCACTCACTCCAATCACTTGAGTTTTGCAGGTATGTATTTGAAATTAACCAAGAAAAAGACATTTAAAATTAAACTAGTACACATAGTTACAATATAGCAATTTTCAAAGCATGCTCACCCAGGCTTTAATTGTAGATATGGTGACTTCAGGGTATAATCACAACATTAGATAATGTTAAGCAACACACACACATTGCAAGAGGAACTCAGCAGGTCAGGCAGCATTGGATAATGTTGTCACTGCCATTACTTAACTGTGAAACAAGTTTCAATTTCTTTTAATAAACTGTGGTGCCTGAAGATGCCATCGAATAACTTGTAAATTAAACTCATGGTATTACAATATTTTTAATATTATTAATGAAGCCTACTTTTACTGTCAGTTGTCAATGTATTTTTATGAGTCACGTCTCATCCTCTTTTGCTCCAAAGAGAAAAGCCCTCGTTTGCTAACTTTTCCTCATAAGACCTGCTCTCTAATCAAGGCAGCATCCTGGTAAATCTCCTCTGCACCATCTTTGAAGCTTCCATGTCCTTCCTATAATGAGGTGACCAGAAATAAACACAATATTTCTAGTGTTGGCCCAACCAGAATTTTATGGAGTTGCAATATAACCTCGCAAGTTTTGATCTCATTCGCCCCCTGACTAATGAAGATGTGTCAAGCAGAAGTTTACATTAAAATAAGTCTTTAGGATATCTTTGAAACAATCCTGGATTTTAGAAATCTGACGTTGAAAAGCGCCAGATTTGGGGAAAAAAGGTAGGATTTAGGTAAAATTGTAATGCTTTGGGTATAGACCGTTCCTTGAAAACTTACATGTTTCCATTAATCAGGAGAAAATTGTTCTTCATCAGCAGAGCAAATTAGAGACACCCAGATGGTATATTGCCCCCATGATGCCAGGATCAGGAATGTCTCAGATCAGAGCCAAAGGCAAGGGTGTGCAGCCAGAAGTCTTGTTACACATTGTCATCAGTGACATAGGTAGACAAGGTGAGGAGGTCCTGAAGGGAGGTTTTAGGGAGCTCATTAGAAAGCTGAAAAACAGGACCTCCAAGGTTGTAATCTCTGGATTGCTGCTTGTGCTACGTGCCAGTGAGGGTAAGAATAGGATGATGTGGCAGGTGAATGTGTGGCGGAGGAACTGGTACTGGGGGTAGGGGTTCAGATTTATGGATCATTAAGATCCCTCCCAGGGAAGGTGTGACCTATACAAAAGGGACAGGGTATATCTGAACCCAAGGAGGTCCAATAACCTTGCGGACAGGTTGGCTAGAGTTCTTCGGGAAGGATTGGACTAATTTGCCAGGGGGATGGGAACTGGGGTGGTAGTGCTGAGGATGAGGTAGTTGGTTTACAAACAAAGACAATGTGTACTGAGACTCCAAGCGTGGCTGGCATGGCTAATGATAGGGCAAAATTGGAGTCAACAAGATGAGTTGCAATGTAAAAGGTGGACAAAAGCAAAAAGGGTCAACACAAGACTGAAGGTGTTATAATTCAAAGTGCACAGTATACAGAATAAGGTAGATGAACTTGTACCACAGTTACAGATTGGTATGTATAAAGTTGTAGGCATCATTGAATAATGGCTGAAAGAAGATTATAGCCGGGAGGTTAGTGGCCAAAGATACAATTGTATCACAAGAACAAACAGAAAGGCAGCGGATGACATTGCTCTATTAAAAAATGAAATCAAGTTAATAGAAAGAGCTGGCATAGGGTCAGAATGTGTTGAATCATTATGGATAGAGCTAAGGAACTACAAGGGTAAAAGGACCCTGATGGGAGTTGTATACACACCCACAAACAGTGGTAAGGATGTGGTCTACAAATTACAACAGGACATAGAAAATGCATCTCAGAAGGGCAATGTTCCAATAGTCATGGGGGAGTTCAGTACACAGGTAGATTGGGAAAATCAAGTTCATGCTGGATCTCAAGAGGATCCAAGGGGAAGTTCTAGAACGCCTACAACTATGAGGCTTTTTAGAGCAGTTCATGGTTGAGCCCACAAGGGGATCAGCTATTCTGGCTTGAGTATTGTGCAATTATCTGAAATTGATTGGAGAGCTTCGAGAGGCAAGAGAGAGGACTTGGCCAGAATTGACTGGAAAAGAACACTGGCAAGGACAATGGTAAAGCAGCAGTGGCTGGAATTTCTGGAAGAAATTTGGAAGGCACAGGATATAGACATCCCAAAGAGGGAGAAGTATTGTAAAGCAAAGATGACACAACCATGGCTAATAAGAGAAGACAGAACCAACATAAAAGCCAAAGAGAGGGCATCTAAAAGAGAAAAATTTATGTGAAGTTAGAGCATTGGGAAGCTTTTAAGAACCAACAGAAGACAACTGTCAGGATGCTGAAGCAGGGACCCAATCGCAGACCAAGTACTGTGCGCACTGTGATATTTAATGAGTAGCAAATCCAGAGGGGCAACAAAGTCGGCATCAATGTTCAGACAGAGATCAAAAATTCCAGAGAAGTCCAAAAACCAGAATCAGGAAACAGGCAGAGTCAATATTCGGAGAGACAGAGTTCAGATAGGAATGCTGAAAAAGGCTCAGGAAAACTCACTGACACAATCTGGCAACAAACAGGTGAAAACACAGGACTGAAACACACTGAGCAATAAACAGAGAGGCAGATGATAGGTGGAGCACAATGAGACAGAAGTGGCGGCAAAACAAGTAACTATGAGAAACAGGTGAGAGACGGAGTACTCAGTAATACAGGGCCGGAGTAGAGCAGGAGCAGGGACAGGACAACATGGGGCATGAAAACAAACAAGAGCACATGGCAATACAAAGCCACAAACTGACAGCTAGGGGGGAAACACACAAAAAGACAAAGTTCAACTGGAGGTACTGACAGCAACTAAAAACGACATTAGGAAGGAAAAGATGGAGTGTGAAAGTAAGTTAGTCGATAATATTAAGGAGGATACCAAAAGTTTCTTGAGATAAATCAAGTTTGAAAGAGGGGTGGGAGTGGATATCGGACCGCTGGAAAATGATGCTGGAGAGGTAGTAATGGGGAACAAGGAAATGGCAGATGAACTGAGTAAGTATTTTGTATCATTCTTCACTGTGGAAGACAATAGCAGTATGGAGGAAGTTCCAGGTGTCAGGGGGCATGAAGTGTGTGAAGTTAACTGAAGAAAAGGTTCTTGGAAAACTGAAAGGTCTGAAGGTAGATAAATCACCTACACCAGATGGTGTACATCCCAGAGTTCTGAAAGAGGTGGCTGAAGATATTGTGGAGGCATTAGTAATGATCTTTCAAGAATCACTAGATTATGGGATGGTTCCGGAAGACAGGAAAATTGCAAAATTCATTCCACTCTTCTAGAAGGGAGAGAAGCAGAAGAAACGAAATTACAGGCCAGTTAGTCTGACCTCAGTTGTTGGAGTCAATTGTTAAGGATGTGGTTTTGGGGTGTTTGGACGCACATGATAAACTGGGCTATAGTCAGCATGGTTTCCTCAAGGGAAAATCTTGCCTGACAAATCTGTTGGAAGTCTTTGAGGAAATAACAAGCAGGATTGACAGAGGAGAATTGGTTGTTGTTGTGTACTTGGATTTTCAGAAGGGCTTTGACAAGGTGCCACACAAGAGGCTGCTTAACAAGTTACAAGCCCATGGTATTAACAAGAAAGTTTCTAGAATGGATAAAGCAGTGGCTGATTAGCTGGAGGCAAAGAGTGGTAACAAAGGGAACCTTTTCTAGTTGGTTGCCAGTGATTAGTGTGTTCCACAGGGATCTGTGTCGGGTCCGATTCTATGTCAATGATTTGGATGATGGAATTGGTGGCTTTGTTGCAAAGTTTGCAGATAATATGAAGATAGGTGGAGGGGCATGTAGTTTTGAGGAAGCAGAGAGGCTAAAGAAGGACTTAGATTAGGAGATTGGGCAAAGAAGTGGCAGATAGAATAGAGTGTTGGGAAGTGTATGGTCATACACTTTAGTAAAACAAATGAAAGAGTTGATCATAGTCCAAACAGAGAGAAAGTACAAAAAAACTGAGGTGCTGAAAGACTTGGGACTCCGTATAAAGGTAAATTTGCAGGTTAAGTCTGTGGTGAGGAAGGCAATGATAACATTCATTTCAAGATGATTAGAATATAAACAAGGGTATAATGTTGAGATTTTATAAAACATGATGAGGGCTTACTTGAGGTATTGTAAGCAGATTTGGGCCCCTTGTCTTAGGAAGGATGTGCTGAATCTGGAGAGGGTTCAAAGGAGGTTCACAAAAATAATTCCAGGACTCAATGGCTTTTCATATGAAGAGCATTTGATGGCTCTGGGCCTGTATTCACTGGAATTCAGAAGAATTAGGGGTGACCTCATTGAAATCTATCAAATGGTGGAAGGCCATCCATAGAGTGGATGTGGAGGTGATGTTTCCTGTGGTGGGCGAGGCACAGCCTCATAATAGAGGGGCATTGCTTTAGAATGGAGATGAGGAGGAGTTTCTTTTGCTGGAGGGTGGTGAATCTGTGGAATTCTTTGCCACAAGTGGCTATGGAAATCAAGTCTTTATGAATATTTAAGACAGATGTTGATAGATACTTGATTGGTCAGGGCACGAAGGGATACAGGGAGAAGGCAGGAGACTGGGGCTGAGAGGAAATATGGATCAGCCATGATTTGGTGGTGGAGCAGACTCGATGGGCCGAATGGCCTAATTCTGCTCCTATATCATATGGGCTAAATTAGTCACGCTAAAGTGGTGATTTGCCTGTTTTCTGTTTTCAGATTTCATCTGAAAAACAAATTTTAGTTTTACTTATTTTGATTTTTGTTTATCAGATTAATTATGAGAATTCCCCAACCTTGTTTTGTAATAAACTAAAGGTTAAACATTAGTTACTAACTTGTGCATCCTTAGTGATGTTGAGAACTGATCTGCTGTGTTGTAAAATATGATATCATTGTATAGAACTACAAAATTATATTAGCAAACTACAATAGACCAGACACTATTATGGGTTAAAGTAACAATGCTCATACACAATTTGAAATCAGTTAATTGTTATCGATGTGCAGTGAAGCTAATCATAAAACATGTAAATCTGCTCGAGCATGTAGCCAAGCTAATGTTTTTCAATATTGTGATATCAATATTTATATTGACCATGTCTTTTAAAATATTTAAAATAAAAAAAACATGTTTAATATGTCCTGTGAAAAACATTGACAATTAGTGTAAGGATTTTGATTTACTAAATCTGTATTGGTTTTCCAGTCCCTTGTGTATATTTGAGCTAAATAATTGAGTATATAATCAAATAATGGGCAAATATTACTGTCCAATATTGTTTGAGTCTCCAGATCCCCTGTGCAATTACTTTCTCTTTGAATTAATTATCTTAACAGATGACATTGATGACTTTCACTTAAAATTCTTTGTAAGGAAATGCTGTGAATGAAAATGATGATCAAATTGTCTTTAGGAAATGAATTTAGTATTTAACTAATCGGGTCTGCATTTAACACTGTCAAAAATTTGAAATATTAAGTGATTGAAGATCAAATAGATCATTCTTTCAGTCTCATTGTTCACGTAACATAAAGAAAATTTTTGTTTAATTTTTTTGAAAGCGAACATAATTCTTTTCATCAAAAGACTAGACTTAAATTCCATTTGCTCTTAAATAATTTCCTTAACACTTCAATAGTAAGAAATATTCTAACAAATTACTGCATAAATTTGGCTTTTACACCTGACACACACAGATGATTCTCTTGCATTTATTTGCCAGTAATAAACTTCTGGTAAATAAAATGTTTTACTTCAATAAAGTTTTCCCTTAAATAATAAATGTGCATTTTGAAAGTAAAGTATGTTTTTGATTTGTTTTGAAAATAATATACAGTTGATTCCAGTTAATTTGGCCATCATTTAATCAGGGCAACTGCATATTTGGAACAATGCTTGAAGAACAAATCCTAATCAAGATAATAGCCAGGATTCCCTTTGTTTGTTTGGGACGTCATGCCACTTAGTTGGGATTGGAGTGTATTGCCGAACAGTTTCTAACTAGCGTCAGTTGCATGCACTTGTCTGGCCATTAGACACTAGACTGTGCTTACAGTGAAACATTTTTAAATAGTGTCATTTGTGTGTCTCTGTATTCAAATAGCAGCAATTTTTGTCACTGACCGTTGGTGAGAAATAAGCAGTAAGACAATTCAGATCTGCTTTGCTCACTGTGGTTACAAGCATTCAGGCTTGGAGATGCCAGAAATGTCAGGGAGTGAAAATGAAACGATTTCACTACTTGACAAGCTAGGAACTAGGAAGTATTTGAATGTATCGATAATCATCTTGAATGTTACAATGAAAATAAAATTTTGGAAGATACAATTATTGAAAGCATTGCAATACAGCGCATTATCTGCACTGATTTTGTTCATTTACTGTCAATTAAAAGAACACAGTGTACACTGGCTCCTCCATTAATAGTTATTCTCCTTCAATAACAATTAGAATCTAATACACAGTTTACAGTACTTTAGTAGTAATAATGTTCTAATTTATTCTTAATTTCATTTAAAATATATAATTATTCCCTTAAACAGCAGTTCGTCTTTTTATTTCTTTTAAACTATTTCCATGAAACTTTAGCTAATTGGGGCTGCGGCTTAATTGGGCCAGAATGTATTGGTTCTGATGTGCCCCAATAAACTGGAATCCACTATATTACAACAATTTTAGTCAGAAGTTGTGTAGTCAGTTACTGACTGTAATGTTACTTCATTTGTTTTTTACACACTTGAAAAATTTTGTCAGCTGTAACTGAAATTTTATTATAAAAACAGAGTCAATTGAAGAATTTATTTCTACATTTATTAATATTGCTATTATCAATCCTGTTGCAAACTTGTTTTACTATTTGACTTCAGAAGGCAAATTATGGCTGAAGGGTGATTAAAGTTAATATTACAATTATTTTTGATGCTAACATGCTTCTCTAATGTTATTATAACAATCTAATTTTTTAAAACATACATTCATTTAGATTGAGACTAAACTAGAAAAAATCCTGCTTTTCATTTTAATTTTCTTTACTGAAAGCATTGTCAATTATTTTGCAGAAACTTCACTCACGGATTGTAGATCTCTCATCAGGCGACCTCTTCTCCACTGCCGAGAGGAACAGACATCCAATCAAGTCAAAAAGTACAGACACACAAATTCATGTGGGTTCTTTTCTACCTTCGAATCTTTCTTTTCCTGTAAAGATAATGCCTTGTTTTTGCGTTCAATTTATTTTTCCTGATTGAAAAGTAACGTCCATCCTTAAAAACATTACCAGAGACGTATATTAAAAAGCATTTACAATGCACCACTCTTAAAAAAAAGTTTTATGAAATGCAATACCATATTTCCAGCTGATAAAATACGCAGAATGTGTCACGTTGAAAGAAAAGCAATAAATCTCAAGTCATTTCCCCAAGATACTTTATTTTTGGTATTGATTACATCTCAGTGTCTCTGAGAAATGGGCAAGAGCTTTTTATTAAGGTCCAAGTACCACATTACTCATCATATATTTATGATACTTTATGTATGAACTTTTAAAAATTCATGTACTTGGCAATTTTTGACAAAGGCAGGATTTTTCAGACACGTTGAATTCCTGTTTCAGTGGAGGTTTTCATTGTACATCTATTTTAATGTGAAGTCCTAAAACACATGGAAACATAATGATTTACTAATATATACACCTGGGGAGATCTTTGGTTTAATACCAGCAAGGTTAAAATTAAAACTTTCCGTCAAGTCAGCTGCAGGTGATTTTAGAATGTTCATGTAATGGTTGACTACTCTTAAAGTTTGGACAGATATTAATAGTATAGACTTCTGCCCACACGTATATAGCTCAGGGGCACAGTACTGTCTTTGTCAACATGGAGCAGGCAGCAAGTTTGTAAATCTGGCAGGAGCAGAGGATGTTTGGAAAGGAAAGGGCGGAGTCTGAGACAGGTGACTGAGAAGGAGTGCCAGGGGCAGGAGATTGGAGCTGGTGCAGACACACCCAGCCTCAGACACCAGGCAAGGTCATCTGATTTGAAACAACTGGATTATCGATCATTACAGAATGTCTGTCTGGTGCTTTCCGCTCATTCTCCTCTCCCTTCCCCTTTTCCCGCCCGTGATTCCTTTCTCCCTGCCTCCATCTCACTCTCCACTCTCAATCCACAACATGTCATGAAATTTGTTGTTCTTCATTGCAGCAGCAGTATATACAGTGCCATAAAAAATATTCACCTCCCCCTTGGAAGCTTTCATGTTTTATTCTTTTACAGCATTGAATCACAGTGGATTTAATTTGGCTTTTTTTTTAAAACACTGATCAACAGAAAAACTCTTTTTCATGTCAAAGTGAAAACAGATCTCTACAAAGTGATGTAAATTAATTACAAACATAAAACACAAAATATTTGATTTATTCACCCCTTTAATATGACACATCACATCATTACTGGTGCTGCCAATTGGTTTTAAAAGTGACATAATTAGTTAAATAGAGACCACGTTTGTGCAGTCAAGGTGTTTCAATTGATTGCAGTAAAGACGCTCCTGTATTTAGAAGGATACTGCGTCCTGTTAAAAATTACACCATGAAGACAAAAGAACACTCCAAGCAACTCCATGAAAAGGTTATTGAAAAGCATAAGTCAGGAGATGGATACAAGAAAATTTTCAAGTCACTGAATATCCTTTGGAGTACAGTTAAGCCAATCATCAAGAAATGGAAAGAATATGGCACAGCTGTATATCTGCCTAGAGCAGGTCATCCTCAAAAACTGAGTGACTGTGCAAGAAGTGGAATAGTGAGGGAAGCCATCAAGAGAACTATGACAACTCTGGAGGAGTTATAAGCTTCAGTGGCTGAGATGTGAGAGACTGCACATACAACAACTGTTGCCCGGGTGCTTCACCAGTCACAGCTTTATGGAGAGTGGCAAAGGGAAAGCCACTGTGGAAAAAGACTCAGATGAAATCTCGGCTAGAGTTTACCAGAAGGCATGTAGAAAACTCTGAAGTCAGCATGAAGAAGGTTCTGTGGTCTGATGAAACCAAAATTGAGCTTATTGGCCATTAGACGAAGCACTGTGTTTGAGATAAGTGAAACACCGCACATCATCAAAAACACACCATCACCATCCTGAAGGATGATGGTGGCTGCATCATGCTGTGGAGATGCTTTATTGCAGCAGGTCCTGGAAGGCTTGTGAAGATAGAGGGTGAAATGAATGCAGCAAAACACAGGGAAATCCTGGAGGAAAACCTGATGCAAGCTGCAAGAGAAATGTAACTTGGGAGAAGATTTATTTTCCAGCAAATGCTTGATAACCCCAAGCATAAAGCCAAAGCTACACAGGAATGGCTTAAAAACAACAAAGTTAATGTCGTGGAGTGACCGAGTCAGAGTCCAGACTTCAATCCAATTGAGAATTTGGGGGAAAAATTGCAGTGTCCAGATACATAAATCTGATAAAGACCTATCCACACAGACTGTAGTTGGCTGTATTGCTGCCAAAGGTGCATCTACTAAAGACCAACGAAGTGGGGTGAGTGATTATGCAATCAATTATTTTGGGGTTAATAATTGTAATAAATTGAGACTAATTTGTAGAAATTTGTTTTCACTTTGACATGAAAGAGTATTTCTGTTGATCAATATCAAAACAGCCAAACTAAATCCACTGTGATTCAACATTGTAAAACAATAAAACATGAAAACTTCTAAGGGGGAGGGGGTGAATACTTTTTATAGGCACTGTATAATTACCAAGGTACTGTGCAGAAGTCTTAAGCACCCTAAGTACATATACTGTATGTACCCAAGACTTTTGTGCAGTACTATATATAAAACTACCATTTTAATTAAACACAATGCATTTATAAACATCTGTATTTACATTTTACATTATGAATGAATCTATTTGGTAGGTTATGTCTTGAGATTCCCGTAATAGTGGATTTAATGAATTGTAACAAAATTAAGATACAGTTCTGGCTTACGGCATAGCAAGTTATAATGCTGGAAATCTTTGACAGACTAGCAAGCTGCCTAAGCATATCTATCACCTATCCGAAAGCACAATCTTTCTTTGTGTGTGCCCCAAGCTCCGCTTTCTGCTGGGCAGCCGCAAGTTAATCGATCTGAGAGATCCAATATAGCTCAGGAGTTCTCCAATCACCTCAGGCTCCACCCTAGAATTTTATTATGTGCTAATTTTGTAATATCTAATATATTAATTATAACCTATAATAAATTATGAACTAATTAAGATATTATCATTGGCATTTATTTAAATGTATAATAATATTTAACACTAAATATGGATATAAATTAGATTGTATGCACTAAACCTGACTCCATATAAACCAATTTGTGTGCCTCATACAGTATATCCATTATTCTGCTGTGTTCAATGAAAGAGGCCCAGGATGTATTTCCATCCCATAATTCTTGCAATCTTGAAAGGTAAAGGAAACAATCTAAAAAGTGTTACTCTTTTCATTAGGCCCGAGTTCAGTTCAATCAAGCTGAAATCTCATCTGTTGAGTTATGATTACTATTACTGAAGGCAAATGGAAAGTGCGAACACGTACCATAGCCAAGGTAGTGCAGTTGTTGACAAGTAGCATGAAGATGAATGGTGGAGCATTACAGAAACTATTTTATGCAAAAACTTGAGATAAGCAGTTAATTTTTCTGTAGAAATGCCAAAATTATTTCATTTTCATGCAGTTTTGATCATATTCATTGTGTCCACAAGCTATAACTGTGTTTTTGCAGTGTCTATAATTTTAGGAATCAATAGAAATAATTTGTCACATATATTTGGGGATTGTCCATAAAATCTATGAGCTATATATTAGTAATGCACAAGGATCATCTGGTGAAATTATTGTAATTTGCAATAGCTCTGCATGTGAGGCAGCATGAATGAACTGTTGTCTTAAAAGCAATTCAAAGAATCCATTGCAACTGGTCTTGACAGCCTTTAACAGTTATAAACACCTTGGCCTAGAAATTGCTTCATATCTTTTGTTGATGGGGGTTATAACAATATCGTGGATTGCACTAACAATGTTTATGAAAGTCACATGAAAAACAAGAACTTCAGCTGGAAAGTTTACAGTAGAATATGATCTGACTTCCTTGCCCAACGCCGTGCAGAAGCTGCCAATGTCAGTTTCAGTGTTGTATTGCTGACTGACGTGAGCAAGTTCGTGCAGTTGATTCAGTTCGACACAGTGCATCCAGCCTCTGCAGGTAGCTCCGACAGGCTCAGGCAGTACGCATTGTGTTGCCAGGAATTGTTGTCGATGCTTGGCTCACTGGTGAGAGGCAGGTATGACAGTGCCATTCAAGGTGCTCGAAATTAGGGATAGGCTGGTCGGATCCCCATACTTGAGAACAAAATCATGGGAGAAAATTGTTCCTCTGTGATGACATGAGTTCATAAGTTAATTATATAAATGCCTGCAATTTCCCAAGTTTTCAATGCAATTAAAAATGTCCATTTCCTTCTGACTGCACCATTGGGCTGAAGGAAAAGTAAATGACATCTCCTTGAGTATAGAGTTTGGGTGAGCTCCATAACGCAGCAATGAGGGGCAAACTTTGAGATCTGTAAGACACCAGCAAAAGCAGCCTCAAATAATTCTCAAGTAAAGAAGCTGATCATATCACTGGGCAATTCCATCAAGGTATGCTGATGAGGTTATACCTGAGGTCAGTCACCAAGGGCAAACAATGCAGTTTAATTGCTGGCCTTTGAAAATAACAAGGTAAACAGGCTTAGTGAAAGCTGTTTATTTCATGAATAAATAAGATCTGTTGCTATTCTCTCAAGTGAGCTTGAAAATCGGCAAATTTTTTCCACTGAAAAATGCAGAAATGAATTTCTTTATGGGAAAGTTTGCAGACTTGTGCTAACCTCATTTTCAGTGTTGAAGGCAAGCAGTGGATATCTGTGTGGACTTCAGCAAGACATTTGACAAGATCCCACATGGGAGGTTAGTCAGGCAGGTTCAGTCGCTTGGCATTCAAGAAGAGGTAGTCAATTGGATCAGACACTGGCTTTGTGGGAAAAGCCAGAGAGTGGTGGTAGATGGTTGCTGCTCTGACTGGAGGCCCATGGCTAGTGGAGTATCACAGGGATTGGTGCTGGGTCCATTGTTGTTTGTCATCTATATCAATGATCTGAATGATGATATGGCTAATTGGATCAGCAAATTTGCGCATGACATCAAGATTGGGGATGTAGTGGACAGGGAGGATAAACTAACAAAACTTGCAGTGGGATTTAGACCAGCTAGAAAAATAGGCTGAAAAATTGCAGATGGAATTTAATGCAGACATGTATGAGGTGTTGCTCTTCAGTAGGACAAACCAGGGTATATCTTATGCAGTGAACAGCAGGGCACTGAGGAGACTGAGAAAACAAAAGGTCCTGGGAACACTGTAAGACAGGAGCAGAGTTCGGCCATTTGGCCCATCGAGTCTGATCTGCCATTCAATTATGGCTGATCCTTTTTGTTCCTCTCCTCAGCCCCACTCCCTTGCCTTCTCCCTATAAACTTTGATGCTGTGTCCAATCAAGAACCTATCAAGCTCTACCTTAAATACACCCAACAACCTGGCCTCCACTGCTGTATGTGGTAATAAATTCCGCAACTTCATCATCCTCTGGCTAAAGAAATTTCTCTGCGTCTCTGTTTTAAATGGACACCCCTCTATATTAAAAATGTGCCCTCTTGTCCTAGACTCCCCCACCATAGGAAACACCTTTTCCACATATGATAAGGTTCCCCATGCGAGGCTCATTCAGAAAGTAATGAGGCATGGCATCCACGGAGACCTTGCTTTGTGGATCCAGGATTGGCTTGCCCACAGAAGGCAAAGGGTAGTTGTGGATGGTTCGTATTCTCCATGGAGGATGGTGACCGGTGGTGTTTCGCAGGGATCCGTTCTGGGAACCCTCCTCTTTGTAATTTTTTAAAAATATATAAACAACCTGGATGAGGAAGAAGGGTGGGTTAGTAAGTTGCTGATGACACAGAAGTTGGTGATGTTGTGGATAGTCTGGAGAGTTGTCAGAGGTTACAGAGGGACATCAATAGAATACAGGAACGAACTGGGAAGTAGTAGATGTAGTTCAACATGGATAAGTGTGAAGTGGCTTATTTTGGCAGGTCAAATTTGAAGACAGGATATAATATTAATGGTAAGACTCTTGGCTGTGTGGAGGGCCAGCAAGATCTTGGAGTCCATGTCCAAAGAACGCTCAAAGCTGCTGTGCAGATTGACAGTGTTATTAAGAAGGCATATTGAGTGCAGGCCTTCATTAACTATGGGATGAGTTCAGGCGCCCTGAGGTAGAGGAAGACCGAGTAGGAAGACTTTGGCTCAATGGGGCTTAGGCGTTAACGGGTCGAGGCGAGGTAGGTTGCCTGTGCAGAATACAGATAAGAAGAATGTGTGTAAGTCCAGTGTTCTGTGCTGGGTGTCAGATGTGGAAATTCTTGGAGACTCCCGGCCTCCCGGATGGCCACATTTGCACCAGGTACGTTGAGCTGCAGCTCCTTAGGGACCGAGTTAAGGAACTGGAGATGTAGCTGGATGATCTTCGTCTGGTCCGGGAGAGTGAGGAAGTGATTGAGAGGAGCTCTAGGCAGGTAGTCACATCGGAGCCTGGGGAGACAGATAAGAGGGTAACAGTCAGAAGAGGGAAGGACAGGAAACAGATGCTAGAGAGTACCCCTGTGGCTGTACCCCTTAACAATAAGTACTCCTGTTTGAATACTGTTGGGGGAGACGGCCTACCTGGGGGAAGCAACAGTGGTAGCGCCTCTGACACGGAGTCTGGCCCTGTGGCTCAGAAGGGTAGGGAAAGGAAGAGGATGACAGCAGTGATAGGGGACTCTATAGTTAGGGGGTCAGACAGGCGATTCTGTGGACACAGGAAAGAAACGCGGATGGTAGTTTGCCTCCCAGGTGCCAGGGTCCAGGATGTTTCTGATCACGTCCATGATATCCTGAAGTAGGAAGGAGAACAGCCAGAGATCGTGGTACATATTGGTACCAACAACATAGGCCCGAAAAGGGAGGAGGTCCTGAAAGTAGACTACAGGGAGTTAGGAAGGAAGTTGAGAAGCAGGACCACAAAGGTATAGGAATAGAGTGAGGTGGAGGATAAATGCGTGGCTGAGGGATTGGAGGAGGGGGCAGGGATTCAGATTTCTGGATCATTGGGACCTCTTTTGGGGCAGGAGTTACCTGTACAAAAAGGATGGGTTGCACTTGAATCCCAATCTGTTCCCAATTCATGCTTCCAAGCTCCTGTCTGATAGCTTCATATTTCCCTTTACTCCAACTAAACACTTCCTAACTTGTCTGTTCCTATCCCTCTCCAGTGCTATGGTAAAGGAGGTAGAATTGTGATCTCTATCTCCAAAATGCTGTCCCACTGAGAGACCTGATACCTGACCAGGTTCATTTCTCAATACCAGATCAAGTACAGCCTCTCCTCTTGTAGGCTTATCTACTTATGCCTGAACACACGTAACAAACTCCACCCATTTAAACCCCTTGCTCTCAGGAGATGCCAATCAATATTTGGGGAAATTAAAATCTCCCACCATGACAACCTTGTTATTATTACACTTTTCCAGAATCTGTCTCCCTCTCTGCTCCTCGATGTCCCTGTTACGATTGGGTGTCTATAAAAAACACCCAGTATAGTTATTGACCCCTTCCTGTTCCTAATTTCCACCCACAGAGACCCAGTAGACAATCCCTCCATGACATCGTCCTTTTCTGCAGCCGTAACACTATCTCTGATTAACAGTGCCACGCCCCCACCTCTTTTGCCTCCCTCCCTGTCTTTCTGAAACATCTGAAGCCTGGCACTCTAAGTAACCATTCCTGCCCCTGAGCCATCCACGTCTCTGTAATGGCCACCACATCATAGTTCCAAGTACTGATCCATGCTTTAAGCTCATCCGCTTTGTTCAGGTTGCTTCTTGCATTAAAATAGACATATCTCAATCCATCGGTCTGAGCGCATCCCTTCTCTATCACCTGCCTATCCTCTTTCTCGCACTGTCTACAAGCTTTCTCTATTTGTGAGCCAATCGCCTCTTCCTCCATCTCTTCAGTTTGGTTCCCAGCCCCCAGCAGTTCTAGTTTAAACTCTCCCCAAAAGCCTTAGCAAACCTCCCCGCCAGGATATTGGTCCCCCTCGGATTCAAGTGCAACCCCTCATTTTTGTACAGCTCACGCCTGCCCCAAAAAGAGGTCCCAATGATCCAGAAATCTGAATCCCTGTCCCCAGCTCCAATTCCTCAGCCATGCATTTATCCTCCACCTCACTTGATTCCTATACTCCCTGTCACATGGCACAGGTAGTAATCCCAGGATTACTACCTTTGAGGTCCTGCTTCTCAATTTCCTTCCTAACTCCCTGTAGTCTGTTTTCAGGATATCCTCCCTTTTTCTACCTATGTTGTTGGTACCAATATGTACCACGACCTCTGGCTGTTCACCTTCCCACGTCGGGATATAGAAACATAGAAAACCTACAGCACAATACAGGCCCTTTGGCCCACAAAGCTGTGCCAAACATGTCCCTACCTTAGAACTACCTAGGCTTACCATAGCCCTCTATTCTTCTAAGCTTCATGTATCCGTCCAGGAGTCTCTTAATCCGCCTCCATTTCCGTCGCTGGCAGCCCATTCCACGCACTCACCACTCTCTGAGGAAAAACAAACCTTCCCCCTGACATCTCCTCTGTACCTGGCATTTATCGTGGACGCGATCAGAAACATCCCAGACCCTGGCATCCTGGGAGGTAAACTACCATCCGTGTTTCTTTCCTGCGACCACAGAATCGCCTGTCTGCCTCCCTAACTATAGAGTCCCCTGTCACTGCTGCCTTCCTCCTTTCCCTATACTTCTGAGCCACAGGGCCAGACTCTGTGACAGAGGCGCGGCCACTGTTGCTTTCCCCAGGTAGGCAGTTACCCCACCAACGGTACTCAAACAGGAGTACGTATTGTTAAAGGGGACAGCCACAGGGGTACTCTCTAGTATCTGACTCTTGCCCTTCCCTCTCCTGACTGTTACCCCCTTATCTGTCTCCCCAGGCCCAGGTGTGACTACTTGCCTATAGCTCCTCTCTATCACCTCCTCACTCTCTCTGACCAGACGAAGGTCATCGGGCTACAGCTCCAGTTCCCTAACGCCGTCCCCAAGGAGCTGCAGCTCGACGTACCTGGCGCAGATGTGGCCGTCCAGGAGGCTGGGAATCTCCCAGACTTCCAGCATCCTACAACCAGTACAGAACACCGGCCTCACACACATACTTCCTGTTGCAATTCTTCTCAAATAACTTACCTCACCTTGACCCGTTATGCCGAAACCACGTTGAACCAAAGCCCTCCTACTCTGTCTCCCTCTACTCGCCCACTCCACAGATGCCCGCTCCATAAAGTGTCTTCCTTTTAAACTCTTCCTGTTGGTGTAACTCACTGATGTACATGCGCTTGTGCAGTCGTGCCTCGATTAAACCACTGAAGAAAAAACTGTGGGCACCTCCTCTCTGATACCACTGTAATTTCCTTTACTTCACTGAAATGCTGCTATGTCAGACTTTAATTTCTCCCTATCAAATTTCAAGTAGAACTCTGAAGAGCCTCTGAAGGGTTCTTTGACCTTAAACACCCTAATCACCTCCATTTCATTCCGTAACAGCCAATCTATTATAGTTGATCCCCAAGTAGACTCAACGACAAACTGCTCTTAAAAGCCATCTTTTTTTCCATCTTTTTATTGATCTAAAAAGAGCATATATACAAACGAGGAAAATTATCTCAAATACATATATTTGAGAGAGATATATATATCTCTATATATCACCTCAGAGGGCAAGGTCGAAGCACTCGGCAGAGGATGGTGCTCGGTGTCGGAGGGCTGGTCAGAGGCTCGAAGTTTTCGGACGGACTCAGAGTCCGCTGCGGTCGGGTGCTTCCAGTGGTGCGCCATCAGCAAGTTTGCAGCGCTTGGAGGTTCATAGCAGGGAGAGTTTCTCAGGGAGCGTGAGATGATGGGGCCATTGGGACTTGAGAGTTTTTTTTACCGTGCCCATGGTCTGCTCTTTATCAAATTACGGTATTGCTTTGCACTGTTGTAACTATATGTTATAATTATGTGGTTTTGTCAGTTTTAGTCTTGGTTTGTCCTGTGTTTCTGTGATATCTTTCTGGAGGAACATTGTATCATTTTTTAATGCATGCATTTCTAAATGGCAATAAATGAGGACTGAGTGTCCTCATAATCTAATCTAATCTAATGTAATATATCAATAACAATACATGAAGAAAGTGAAATAAACATGATCAAAATCATGCATAGTATTAATCTGATATAGAACGTATAATAAGGAAAAAAGATAATTAATTCTCCTTTTATCAATTCATGAAGAGATAAAAGACTTTTTGAAATTTCTATGTGGAAGAAAAAACACTATTCTATACAACCAAAAACAAAAAAGAGAAATAAAAGATTGGGCAGTCCATCCTGAGAGTAAAACTAAGAAAAGAGAAACTTTCTGATCAAATCCAAAACTTCGGAAAAATAACTGGAGGCGAGTCAGTACAAAAATCAATAAATCCAATCGTATGAAAATATTGAATAAAAGGTCGCCAGATTTCTTCAAATTTAAAGGATGTATCAAATGTCCGACTTCTTATTTTCTCTAAACTTAAACAGGACATGATGGAGGAAAGCCGATAAAAAAAACAATGGGTCGTAGTTTTTATATATTTTGCTTCCAAATTGTCCCTCTGCTTATCCACCTAATATGATAGATACCCTTTTTCAGGTTAAACCACTTCAGAAAGGATTGATAGCCACAATTTATAAATGGTTATTGAATTTACGACTGAATTCTAATGATAAAATTAAAGGTGCTTGGGAATTGAAATTTCAAGAGTTACTTTCAGATAATCAATGGAGTAAAATTTTTCATTTGGTAAATACTTCATCTATTTGTGCCCGTCATTCCTTGATACAGTTCAAGGTAGTGCATCAGGCACATATGTCAAAGGATAAATTAGCCCGTATTTTTCCCAATATCAATCCTATTTGCAATAGATGTAATATTGAGGTGGCCACTTTAACTCACATGTTTTGGTCTTGCATAAAGGTGGATAATTTTTGGGAAAATGTCTTTAAAACTTTATCAAAAGTCTTGGATTTGGATTTACAGCCAAATTTACTTACAGCAATTTTTGGGATTATTCCATCGGAAGCAGGATACATTCCTGTTTCCACTCAGCAGATGATAGCCTTTTCAAATTTATTGGCTAGGAGAGCCATTTTACTTAAATGGAAGGATCCTAAAAGCCATCTTCTAAACATTCAACGAACTCACTCTCTTGAGATCCATTACCAGCCTGATTTTCCCAATTGACCTGCATGTTGAAATCTCCCACATCTATCACATCGCCCTTTTGACACTCCTTTTCTATTTCCCATTGTAATCTGTGGTCCACATCCCAGGAACTGTTGGGAGGCCTGTATATAACTGCCATTAGGGTCCTTTAACCCTTGCAGTTTCTTAACTCAACCCACAAGGATTCAACATCTTCCAATTCTATGTGACATCTTTCTTCTGATTTTTTTTTCTACTGAATTCATTGAAAGTGGCATCATAGGTAGGTAGGGTCATAAAGAAAGCTTTTGGCACATTGGTCTTCATAAATCGAAGTATTGAGTGTAGGAGATGAGATGTTATGTTGAAGTTGTATAAAACCTGGTGCTGTCTTATTTGGACTATTGTGTGTGTAGTTTTGGTCACCTATCTACAGGAAATATGGAAATAAGGTTGAAAGAGTGCAGAGAAAATTTACAAGGATATTGCTGTGTCTGGAGGACCTGAGTTATTAGGAATGATTGAATAGGTTAGGACTTATTTCCTTGGAATATAAATGATTGAGAGGAGATTTGATAGAGATCTCCAAATTATGAGGGGTATAGATAGGGTAAATGCAAGCAGGGTTTTGCCATGGAGGTTGGGTCGGTCTGCAACAAGAGGTCATGGGTTTAGAGTGAAAGGTGAAAAGTTTCAGGGGAACATGAAGGGAGATTTCTTTACTCAGATAGACATGAGAGTGGAAAGAGTTGCCATCTCAAGTGGTGCATATCAGCTCAGTTTCAATCTTTAATAGAAGATTGGATAGATACATGGATGGTAGGGATATGGAGGACTATGGTCCCGGTTCAGGCCAATGGGAGTGAGCAGTTTAAATGGTTTGGCACAGACTAGATAGGCTGAATGGCCTTTTTATGTGTTGTACTTTTCTATATTCTATGACATTTTTGGAGGATAAAAGAAATTTCAAACGTAGAAACCTGTAGTGCCAATATAATGAGCCCTTTCTGAAACTTGATTCCATTGAATTTGGCTTAACCCCAATCTCCCTCCTGATTTTATTTGTATTTTACCAATGTGAATCCCAGTTGTTCTGGGATAGCCTGCTGGATTGAACTTTCTGATGCTGACTCATAGTGACAGAACTTGACCAGAAGTCCTCAGAATGCACTAAGGGTATGCAGATTGAGGTCTTCCAAAATTAGTTTTTTTGAAGGCAATGGTTTGCATGGCTGATGCTGCTTTTGAGTGTTTGCCCACAGATGAATGTCTACCTCTATTGATTCCTTTCTTTGGTAAATGTCAATGTTTCTCAGTAGTTTTGAGTATTCAATTTAAAATTATGTATTTAAGAAAATTTTTAACTACTTTAAATTGCAAGATGCTTGGGTCATGATTTTTAACAGCTTCTTAACTTCAGGATTATTTGAGGTTGCTTGAGCTGGTGTCTTACAGATCTCAAAGGTTGCTCTTCACCTCTGCATTAGGGAGCTCACCTAAACTTTATACTTAAAGAATTCTTCAAATACATAAAGAATTATATATTTAAGAATTAATTATTTAATTATAGACCTAGAAATTAAAGAGCTTTAATTTTCAAAATTCTGAATAAAGCCTACAGTGATATTGACAAATGTTCTTGGAACTCAAGATGGAGTATTTTCCAAAATATTCTACCACTTTTATGTTCATGTTAAACTGCCATTTGCAAACTGAATAGCAGCATGCCAATATAAACATCATTTACAAATTAAAAATAGACAGTATTGTGGTGCTTATAAAAATGAGATTATCAACACCCACTGTTCATAAGGAGTTAATTAGATACAAACAACAAACATCTGTAAATACTTACTAACTGCTGAAATCAGTATTTTGTTTTCCAGACTGCCCTTCCCTTCTAAAAGCTTTGCTGCAGCTTACTTAGAGAATTACAGAGTATCAGTTATTTATTTCTTTGTCTTCACTTCTTTGTCTTTTTTCCCATTCTCTTTATTTTCAAAATTCAAAGTAAATTTGAATGCTGAAACCTCCTACCAAGTTAAATCAAGCAACATGGGGGACAACAGGGCTTTGCTTCCAAATGAACTCAATGCCTTCTAGGCTCTCCTTAACCATCAGAACATGAGGAACCATCGCAAACCCCCACATCTCCTGATGGTCCTTTAGTTTCAGTATCTGAAGATGATGTGCAGGTTGCCTTCAGAAGAGTAAATCCAAGGAAAGCATATGGTCTGGATGGGTACCTGGCCGAGAACTAAAGAGCTGTGCTGACCAGCTGGCAGGTGTGCTCATGGATATCTTCAACCTCTCGGTCTGGTACACACCTGCATCAGACAGGCTTCAATAGTACAGGTGCTCAAGAAGAGCATGGTGGTCGCCTCAATGACTGTCACACATTTGCACTTGTAGCTGCCGTACCGAAGTGTTTTGAGAGGTTGGTGATGAAACATTTTAGCCCCTGTCTGAGTGGCAACTTGGGTCTGCTCCATTTTGCCTACTGGAGCGACAGGTCCACTGGAGATGGCAACTCATTGGCTCTTCACATAACCCTGTAACATCTGGACTGCAAAGACGTATACATCAGGATTCTCGTTAGCGATTACAGCTCAGTAGTTAATACCATCGTACTTCAACTCTAAAACCTACGCTCCAATACATCTTCATGCCATTGGATCCTCGATTTCCTCACTCACAGACCCCAGTCAGTTCAAATTGGCAAAAACACCTCCTCCACGACCTCCATCGGCACAGGAGCCCGGCAGCGAGGTGTGCTTAGCCTCCTGCTCTGCTTGCTATACACCTATAACTGTGTGGCTAAGTACAGCTCTAACTCCATATTCATGCTTGCTGATGACATCACTGTCAAAGGTGATGATAAGTCAGCATACAGGAGGGAGATTGAAAATTTGGCTGAGTGGTGTCATAACATCAACCTCTCAATGTCAGCGAGACCAAGGAGTTCCAGAAAGGGAAGCCAGAGGTCTATGAGCCAGTCCTCATCAGAGGACCAGCGATGGAGGGGATTGATAACTTTATATTCCTGAGTGTTATTAGCTCAGAGGATCTGTCTTGAACTCATTGTATAAATCTAAAGCATGAGAGCACCTCTAATTTCTCAGGAGTCTGTGGAGATTTGCCATGACACCAAACTGTTTGACAAACTTCTATGGATGTTTAGCAGAAAGTGTGTTGACTGGCTGCATCACAGACTGGTAAGGGAACAGCAATGCCAATGAATGGAAAATCCTACAAAAGCTGCTGGATTCGGCCCAGTCCATAATGGGTAAAGCCCCATTCTGTACATCAACATGAGACATTGTCGTGGGAAAGCAGCATCCGTCATCAAAGATCCTCAGCAGCTAGGCCATGCTCTTTTTTTTTGCTACTGGCATCAGGTAGAAGGTAAAAGAGCCTCATGACTTGCACATCCAGGTTCAAGAACAGTTACTACCCCTCAACCATCAGGCTCTTGAACAAAAGGGGATAACTGCACCGACTTGCCCATCCATTCAGGTGTTCCCATAACTACTGATCTCATTTTAAAGACTCTTTATCTTGTTTCTTCATGTTCTCTCTATTTATTAGTGTTTCTTTATATTGGCATTTGCACAGTTTGTTGTCTTCAAATTTCACTTTGAACGTTTAAATTTATTATCAAAGTACACGCACAACCCTGAGATTCATTTCCTTGTGGGCATACTCAATAAATCCATAGAATAATAACCAGGGCAGAATCAATGATACTGTAATTGTTTTCTGTCTTATGATTTTAAATTGGATGGACTATTTTATGAACTTGCGCTACCTGGTTAAGACTGTTGATCTTGGAAATGTTTCTTCAATCTGATTGAAAATGCAGTCACACCTCAGGAATCATGTCTGCACAAATTATAAATTCAACTGTGGAGGGATTGTACTATTTAGATTCTCTAACAGCACAAAACAAAGCAACAGCAACATTATGGAGAACTATACGTGTCCTTTGTCTGCTGAAGGCTGTCAAATCTGGTCCATTCAGTGGCACCTGTGAGCTACAATTGTAACTAACTCAAGCAACGCACACGAAGTGCCAGAGGAAATTTGAATTTGTGCGTGTTGCTTGAATTTCCAACATCTGCAGATTTTCTTGTGTTTGTAAGTAAGTCAAATTATTTCACCACTTCACAGTTGAAAAAAGGAAAGTAATAAACTGAAGTAATACAAGGGCTCCTCTATGAAACACAACCATGTTTATTCATCTTAGTAATTGGAGATGGCACAGGTCTGTAGCAATATAGTCACATTGAGGCTTGTCAGAAACAGATGAACACATCTGAAAATCTCCTGTCTTGTTCTTTGCCCTTTCTTGTTTCCTGATGAACATGCTTGACGTATTTTTGTGTAACACCAATGCTCACAAAGGAATGCAATAAAAATAGGTTTCACCTTTCAAGCATTTTTCAGAATTAAGGTTATTATTGCACTGCGGCAGCTTGATTGAGATGAGCCAGGCTGAACTGCTATTTACATTGCCTGACTCCAGCAAGACTGAAATGGCAACAGGACTAGTTATGCAAATGGAGGTTTCAGCAAACAGTTAAGTTACACACATGTAAGAACATTAAAGTTAGAATGTCTCTGCTTTCTTTAAAACAAAACAGAGCTAGATGGAATTGCAAAGTGCTGTGTGCCTTGTAGCTGAGACACTGGGCATACGTCAGAGAGAGTGTATCACAGTCTCACTTTGTTCCTTTGAGGCAGGCTGCTGATCTACAGGATCGCAGGAGTTGATTTTTGGCTGTACACTTTTGCTGAAATGAGTGAGAATACAGCCTGAAAATGGGGGGAAAACATTAAAAAAATTTGTCAGTTTCCTGCACACTTTCTATTCTGTATTCGGCATACAATTATTTTGCCAGGGTTTAGAAAAATACCTTTTGAGAATTTTTCAGACAGTATCATCATGATGTCTTACATACATGAACACTGGTGTGTATAGGTGGCCAACAGAAGTTAGAAAATCAAGATCTGAATGTTGTGCTGTACTCTGTATTCTGTTCAGAGAGCAAATACACGCTATGGGCATTTGCAAATTTGTTGATTTAGAGGGTTAGAAATACCCATTTTAGAATGTCTGGATGTAATTGATATCTCTTACACAGCAAGGACAAGTATGAAAAAACCTGCGTTAATATTGTTTAAAAACACAAACATGAGGAAATCTGCAGATGCTGGAATTTCAAGCTGCATTCACCAGCAACTTTTATGTGTGTTGCTTAATATTGTTTATTTATTTTTTATTTAGCAATACAGTACAGAATAAGCCCTTCTAGCCCTTTGGAGCCACACTGCCCCAGCAACCCCTGACAACCCCGATTTAACCCTGCCTAATCGCAGGGAAATTTACAATGCGTAATTAACCTAGCCAGCACATCTTGGGACTGTGGGAAGAAATTGAAGCACCCGGGGGAAACCCACGCATACCACAGGGAGGACATACACAGACTCCTGACAGATGACATCCGGAATTGAACTCCAAACTCTGACACTCTGAGCTGTAATAGCGTTGCGCTATCTGCTACGACACCACAGTGCCCTTTGTGTTGAAGTTTCGACCACATCGGACTCATTGAATACTAAAGGTGGATCAATAAGTTCAGGATTGCCGGGCTGTAGCCTGATTATATTAGGAGAGCCATCATTCCAATCGTTGGGAAAGACAGTTACCTTTATTTCAATCATATTTTTGGACTGTCGGGCTTGTTAGCTGAGGTTGGCACTCATCTAGGAGAAGGAAAACCCTGATCTTAAACTTTCGCTGCCTTGTGGCTGTACCCACTGATGGGGCAGGCTTCGGGAGTAAACCCGAGGGGAAAAATCCAGAGCTGGAGTCCCTAACACAGTTCTACGTTGAATTCAATATTGACTGTCAATATTGATTAGCCACTCCTGCGACGCTGCTGGTACCAAACTGTATCGGTCTCTGCCATTCCTTTGGGTTCATCAGATGCATAGAGAGAGGGAGCTTACTACATGGGCAACAGCTTGCTCTCTGTAGCGTACTCCCCAGGCTTGCGTATTTAGACAGCTAGGATGCTATATTCATGGTCAACTCTGAACAATGGAGGCCCTCACCTCACATTTTTCTCTAAGCGCTATGCTTTCTCTCTTGATAATCTGGTATTTTTGGATAACAATATTTGCTTTCAAAATCCTTTCCACAAGCTCCAGTCATACAGTCACATAGTACCTGTATAGTGTTATACCCCTTAGAAACATACGAATTAGCATTGCCTATATAAGCCATACTGTCACAGAGTATAGGGATATACGGTTTAGAAACATGCCAAATAGTGTTGCCTATATAAGCTATACAGTCTCAGATTATAGGGATATGCAGTTTAGAAATTCGTCATACTTCTTTCCCTAACTTTTCCCCTTCATCGTGATCACCAGGCCTTCATCTCCCACTTGAATCTGAGATGACAGGGTCTTCATTTTCACAAGTCATTCTTCCTCTAAGTCAAACTTCAGCTGTAGACTGATCTATGGGTTACATTTCAAACAGGCTGAAATCTTCATACTAACACATCTGTATAGGCTGTCCCTGAGACATCTGCTCTATTGGGGTTTGTGTTGTAAAAGATGATTGTCAAATTGTAAGCCCACAAGAGGAAACAATGTCAAGGTGTTTGCAATAATTCTGTTCATCTTCAGCAGGTCACTATTTTTCACTGAGTCCCAAGTTTCACTGTGCATCTTTTGCCAATGACAGTCATGCATGCATTAAGATTTGTTACATCAACCTTCTGGTTGCCAATGGAAGAAAGACTTTACTCCAAATTAATGATTAGACAATATTTTATCTCTGAAATATCCTTATACGATATTTTAACTCAGGATTAATTTAATTTTAAGTCATTTTATTCCAAAATATCTTTTTGATGGTTACCTGCAGGTTATCAGGCTTGGTTCTTTATTGTGAAGCAAATCACGCCATATAAAATAAAATTACTTGTGGGCTTTACAAAAGACCATAAGACATAGAAGCAGAATTAGGCCATTTGGCCCATCAAGTCCCATTTCATCATCACTGATCCATTTTTCCTCTCTGCTCCAATCCCTGCCCCACCCCATATCCCTTCATACCCTGACCATTCAAGAATCTGTAAAGCTCAGCCTTGGCCTCCGCACCTGCCTCTGGCAATAAATTCCACAGATTCACCACCCTCTGGCTAAAGAAATTCCTCCTCATCTCTGTTTTAAAAGGATGCCCCTCTATTCTGAGGCTGTGTCCGCTAGTCTTAGACTCTCCCACCATGAAACATCCTTAACACATGCCCTCCATCAAGGCCTTTCATCTTTTAATGGGTTTCAATGAGGTCACTTCTCATTGTTCTGAATTCCAGTGAATACAGGCTCAGAGACATCCAATGCTCTTCATATGACAAGCTGTTCAATCCAGGAATCACTTTTGTGCACCTCCTTTGAAACCTCTCCAGTTTCAGCATGTTCTTCTTAAGACCGTAAGATATAGGAGCAGAAGCAGGCCATTTGGTCCATGAGTCTGCTCCACCATTCAATCATGGGCTGATCTAATTCATCCAGTCATCCCCACTCCCCTGCCTTCTCCCCATACCCTTTGATGCTCTGGCTAATCAAGAACCCATATATCTCTGCCTTAAATACACCCAATGACTTGTCCTCCACAGCTGCTTGTAGCAACAAATTCCACAGATTTACCACCCTCTGACTAAAGTAATTTCTCCACATCTCTGTTCTAAATGGATGTCGTTCAGTTCTGAAGTTGTGCCCTCTTGTCGTAGACTCCTCTACCATGGGAAATAACTTTGCCATATCTAATCTGTTCAGGCCTTTTAACATTCAGAATGTTTAATGAGATCCCCCCTCATTCTCCTGATTCCAGGGAATACAGCCCAAGAGCTGCCAGACGTTCCTCATACGGTAACCCTTTCATTCCTGGAATCATTCCCGTGAATCTTCTCAGAACCCAAGTCAAGTCAAGTGTATTGTCATTTCGACCATAAGCTGCTGGCACAGTACACAGTAAAAACGAAACAACATTCCTCCAGGACAATGGTGCTACATGAAACAACACAAAACTACACTAGACTATGTGAGACAGCACAACACTACACTAGACTACATAAAACAACATAAAAACTGCACTCGACCACAGACCTACACAGGACTATATAAAGTGCACAAGACAGTGCAGGGCAGTACAGTAATTAATAAACAAGACAATAGGCACAGTAGAGGACAAACTACAATATAATAAATGATGTAGATGTCTCTGAGTATTGAGGAGTCTGATGGCAGGAGGGAGAAGAGTTTGTGTGAGGGATGCATGGGGTCCAATGTCAGTACATCCTTTCTAAAATAAGGAGCCCAAAACTGCACACAATACTCCAAGTGTGGTCTCACAATTGCTTTAAAGATGCTCAACATCACATCCCTGCTTTTATATTCTATACCTCTAGAAATGAATGCCAACATTGTATTTGCCTTCTCCACCACCGGCTCAACCTGGAGGTTAACCTTTAGGGTATCCTGCTCAAGGACTCCCAAGTCCCTTTGTATCTCTGCATTTGAATTCTCTCCCCACCTAAATAATAGTCTGCCTGTTTATTTCTTCCACCAAAGGGCATGACCATGCACTTTCCAACATTGTATTTCATTTGCCACCTTTTTGCCCATTCCTTTAAACTATCTAAGTCACTCTGCAGGCTTTGTTTCCTACCCACTCCTCCACCTATCTTTGTATCATCAGCAAATTTAGCCACAAATCCATTAATTCCATAGTCCAAGTCATTGACATGCATCGTAAAAAGCAGCAGTCCCAACACCGACCTCTGTAGAACTCCACTAATAACCGGCAGCCAGCCACAATAGGATCCCTTTATTCCCACTCTCTGTTTTCTGCCGATCAGCCAATACTCCAAGCATGCTAGTAACTCCACTGTAATTCCATGGGCTCTTATCTTGCTAAGTAGCCTCATGTGCAGCACCTTGTCAAAGGCCTTCTGAAAATCCAAGTACACCACATCCACTGCATCTCCTTTGTCAACCCTGCTTGTAATTTTCTCAAAAAATTGCAGTAGGTAAGTCAGGCAGGATTTTCCTTGCAGGAAACCATGCTGGCTTTGACGTATCTTGTCATGTGCCTCCAGGTACTCCGTGATCTCATCCCTAACAGTCAATCCCAACAACTTTCCAACCACTGATATCAGGCTAACAAGTCTATAGTTCCCTTTCTGCTGCCTCCCATGCTTTTTAAATAGCGGAGTAACATTTGCCATTTTTCAGTCAACCGATACAATGCCAGAATCTATCGATTCTCGAAAGATCATTGTTAATGCCTCCACAATCTCTTCAGCTACTTCCTTCAGAACCTGAGGGTGCATTCCATCAGGTCCAGGAGGTTTATCCACCCACAGACCATTAAGCTTCCTGAGCACCTTCCCAGTCATAATTTTCACTGCACATACTTCACTTCCCTGACACTCTTGAATATCCGGTACAGTACACTGCAGATGTCTTCCACTGTGAAGACTGATGCAAAATACGCATTCAGTTCCTCTGCCATCTCTGCGTCTCTCAGTACAATATCTCCAGCGTAATTTTCTGTTGGTTCTATATCTATCCTCAACTCTCTTTTACCCTTTATATACTTAAAAAAGCTTTTAATATCTTCTTTGATATTAGTCACCAGCTTCCTTTCATAATTCATCTTTGCCTTCTTAATGACCTTCTTAGTTTCCTTCTGCAAGTTTTTAAAAGTTTCCCAGTCCTCTATCTTCCCCTTAATTTTGACTTACTTATATGTCCTCCCTTTTCCTTTTACTTTGGCTCTGACTTCACTTGTCAGCCACGGTAGTGTCCTTCTTCCATTCCATATAACATATGTTGTTCGTCCATCGTTGGCGTCGATGAGGACCTCGACACCATAATGATGGTTTCAAGACTAGTGCGTGATTTGGATTGAAGTGAGGGAAAGTTGCGCAGCGTCAGCCTCACCCTCTCTTCCCAATTCCCATCTGGATCCTGTGGCAAGACAGAGTCGAGGCGGCTGGAGATGGGACTAGGCGCAGTGGATGACCAGGACGTCTTCTGTGTCTTGTCCTGCTCTACACATTCCACGACGCTTGCAGAGACCGCCTTCTTGACCGTTGGACCTTCCATTGGTCTCGTCCGCTCAATCCGCCAGAGTCTGTCTTCACATGCTGGGATAGACAACTCCCTATCTCACCGAGGATTCGAGACCCCTCGGCTACCCTTACCTGGTTTAGCCGGCTTGTCGAAGCCATTGCCCGAGGTGTGGCTGCTGTCGCATGCAAACAGCTACGGGGAGTCACAGGTGAGAGCTGAGTGCCAGGTGGGGACCGAAGGTGGAGTAACCACCCTGAAAAGGACGTGACATGTTCCCCCACCAGAGGTGCTACCCCTCCCTGACACCCCATACACCTCATATAACATATAACCATCTAACAATTACAGTACGGAAACAGGCCATCTCAGCCCTTCTAGTCCATGCCGAACTCTTACTCTCACCTAGTCCCACCAACCTGCACTCAGCCCATAACCCTCCATTCCTTTCCTGTCCATATATCTATCCAATTTAACTTTAAACGACAACATCGAACCTGCCTCAACCACTTCTGCTGGAAGCTCGTTCCACATAGCTACCACTCTCTGAGTAAAGAAGTTCCCCCTCATGTTACCCCTAAACTTTTGCCCTTTAACTCTCAACTCATGTCCTCTTGTTTGAATCTCCCCTACTCTCAATGGAAAAAGCCTATCCATGTCAACTCTATCAATCCCCTTCATAATTTTAAATACCTCTATCAAGTCCCCCCTCAACCTTCTACACTCCAAAGAATAAAGACCTAACTTGTTCAACCTTTCTCTGTAACATAGGAGATGAAACCCAAGCAACATTTTAGTAAATCTCCTCCGTACTCTCTCAATTTTATTGACATCTTTCCTATAATTTGGTGACCAGAACTGTACACAATACTACAAATTTGGCCTTACCAATGCCTTATACAATTTCAACATTACATCCCAACTTCTATACTCAAAACTCAAAATTCAAGAAATTTTCATTCGAAAATTTTTTATTTGGAACGTATCTGTCTTGCACTTCCCTCATTTTTTGCAGAAACTCTAGCCATTGCTGCCCTGCTAATGTCCCTTTCCAGTCAACTTTGGCCAGTTCCCCTCTCATGCCATTGAAATATCCTTTACTCCACTGAAATACTGACACATTGGAATTTAGCTTCTCCTTCTCAAATTTCAAAGTGAACTTGATCATATTGTGATCACTGTTCCCTAAGGGTTCCTTAACCTTAAGCTGTCTTATCACCTCTGGATCATTGCACAACAGTCAGTCCAGCACAACTGATCTCCTAGTGGGCTCAACAACAAGCTGTTCTAAAACACCATCCCTTAGATATTCTACAAATTCTCTCTCTTGAGGTCCAGTGCTGGCCTGGTTTTCCCAATCCAATTTCATGTTAAAATCCCCAACCATTATATTGACATTGCCCTTCTGACACGCTGCTATTTGGAGACCTGTATACAACTGCCAACAGGGTCCTTTTACTCTTGCCATTTCTTAACTCAACCCATAGAGACTCTACACCTTCCGATCCTGTCATCTCTTTCTAATGATTTAATATTATTTCTTATACACAGGGCCACACCACCTCCTCTGCCTACTAACCTATCTTTCTGATATACCATATATCCTTGGACATTCAGCTCCCTATGACAGCCATCCTTTAGCCAAGTTTCAGAGTTGGCTTTCTGTTTTAACCGCACCACACCTCTACTACCCGGTAAATCATCCCACTGGCTGTGATTAACCCTAATCTCCTGCCTGTCCTTTCTATCATCTCTGTTGCCGGCTGTCTTTGATTTATTTCTGTTTTCCCCTTCCTCAGCCCTATCACTCCAGTTCCCATCCCCCTGCCAAATTAGTTTAAACCGTTCCAAACAGCTCTATTAAACCTGCCTGTTAGGATATTGGACCCCTTTGGGTTCAGGTGTAACCTGTCCATTTTGTACAGGCCGTACCTCCCCCCCTCCCCCCAGAAGAAGCCACAATGACCCAGGAACCCAAAGCCCTGCCCCCTACACCAGTCTCTCAGCCACGCATTAACATGCCTGATCATGTTATTCTTCTGCTTGTTAGCACATGGCACAGGCAGCAATCCTGAGATTACTACCCTGGAGGTCGTGCTTTTCAGCTTCCTACCCAACTCCCTGCATTCTCCCTTCAGGACTTCCTCCCCTTTTCTACGTATGTCATTGGTACCAACGTGTGTCAAGACTTCTGGCTGTTCACCCTCTCCATTCAGAATACTCTGCACCCGATCCAAGACATCCCATATCCTGGCACCTGGGAGGCAACACACCATGTGGATATCTCTATCAGACTGATAGAACCTCCTGTCTGTTCCCCTCACTATTGAATCCCCTATGACTACCACATTCCTCATCATCTTCTCTCCCTTCTGCACCACGGAACCAGGCTTAGTGCCAGAGACCTGATTGTCATGGTCATCCTCTGTCAGGTCACCCCCCTCAACAGAATCCAAAATGAGATAACAGTTACTGAGGGGAATGGCCAGAGGGGTGCTCTCTACTATCTGAGCTCTTCCCTTCCCTTCCCTGACTGTCACCCACTTGTCTAACTCCTGCAGGCTCAGGGTGACCAACTCCCTGTAGCTCCTCACCTTCCCTAATAAGCTGTAGGTCATCGAGCCACAGCTCCAGATCCCTAACACGGTCTCTCAGGTGCCGCATCTCGATACACCTGGTGCAGATGTGGCCATCAGGGAGACTGAAAGATTCCCTGGATTCCCACATCTGACACCCAGAGCAAAGTACTAACCCTACAGACATGCTCTCTATTCCTCCAAAAATGCAAGGAAAAACGAAGCCCAAGTGAGTCAAAGCCCTACCACTCTGATTCAGACCACCCTGTCGATGGCCACTCCACTAGTCAGTGTCTTCCTTTTATGCCTGGCCTTCCCTGTTCTCCAACACGCTACTTGTGCGCCGGTTATAGCCGAGTTCTCGCAAAGCTTTCCCCTTCTAAACTTTGCTCCCCAGACCTGTGTGCCACCTCCTCTCTCGTAGCTCTCCAACTCACGATTGGTGCGCTGGTTATAATGGGCCCAAAACTGCTCACAATACTCCAAGTGAGGCCTCACCAGTACTTCATAAAGTCTCAACATTGCATCTTTGCTTTTATATTCTAGTCCTCTTGAAATGAATGCTATAATTGCATTTGCCTTCCTCGCCAGACTCAACCTGCAAATTAACCTTTAGGGAATCCTGCACAACCAAGTGCCCTTGCACCCTAGTTTTTTTGTATTTTCTCTCCATTTAGAAAGTATCAACCCTTTCCTTTCTTCCGAAGTGGATAACCGTACACTTCCCGACACTATATTCCATCTGCCAATTTTTTACACCTTCTCCTAATCTGTCTGAACTTCTGTAGCCTCTCTACATCCTCAAAACTGCCTGCCCCTCTGCCATCTTCATATCCTCTGCAAACATTGCAACAAAGCCATCAATTCCGTCTTCCAAATCATTTGCTTATAATGTAAAAAGAAGCAGTCCCAACAGAGACCACTATGGAACATCACTAGTCACTGGCAGCCAACCAGAAAATGCTCCTTTTATTCCCACTCTTTCCCTCCCGCCAATCAGCCAGTGCTTTATCCATGCTCGAAAATTTCCTGTAATACCGTGGGCTAGTAGCTTGTTCAGCAGCCCCATCTGTTGCACCTTATCAAAGACCTCCTGAAAGTCCAAGTACACAACATCAACCAATTTTCCTTTGTCTATCCTGCTCGTTAATTCTTCAAAGAATTCCAACCGATTTGTCAGACAAGATTTTCTCTTGAAGAAGCCATGCTGACTATGGCCTATTTTATCATGTGCCTCCAAGAACTCAAAATCACATACTTAACAATTGACTCCAACATTTTCCCAACCACTGAGATCAGACTGACTGGTAGTTTCCTTTTTGTAGTTCAGCCTGTAGTTTCCTTCCTTCTGCCTTGCTCCCTTCTTGAGGAGTGGAGTGGCTTTTTGAAATTTTCCAGTTGTCCAGAACCATTCCAGAATCTACTGATTCTTGAAAAATCATTACTAATGCCTCCACAATCTCTTCAGCCATCTATTTGGAACCCTGAGATATACACCATCTGATTCAGGTGACTTCTCTACCTTCGCACCTTTCAGTTTCCCAAGAACCTTCTCCCTAGTAATGGAAACTTCACACACTTCTGCCTGTTTACGCTCTTGAACTTCCAACATACTGCTAGTGTCTTCCACAGTGAAGATTGATCCAGAATACTTATTCAGTTTGTCTGCCATTTCCTTGTCCCCCATAACCTCCTCTCCAGCATCATTTTCTGGTTGTCTGATATCCACTCTTGCCTCTTTTTCACACTTTATGGATCTGAAGAAACTTGTGGTTTACTCTTTGATATTATTGGTTAGCTCACTTTCAGATTCCATCTTTACCTTCTCATGCTGGTTTTTATAAGCTTGCCAATCCTCTAACTTTCCACAAATTTTTGCCCAATTATATGCTCCCTCTTTGGCTTTTATGCAGGCTTTGGCTTCTTTTGTTCCATTCTCATGACCATCTTGATATCAATTTTACTAATATAGTATATTTTTCAATGGTGTCATTAAAGAGCATCATGATCTATACTAATGAGCTAGTTTCTCTACCCAGGCTTGGATGCTTTTATCCCTGTAAAGCGATTCATATTTTTAAAAATCTAGGACAATGTCCACAGGCCAGTCTCAGAACTAGTTTACATTGAGTGAGCATTAAATGAATTTCAGACATTTTAACACCTAAGTGAATTTATTTTTTATGCCTTTCAGGAGACTAAAGTATATCAAACTTGTCTTCCAACAGTAGAAAACTCAAATGCTTGACATATGAAACAAATTCATAAACAATTGGAAATATAGCCAGATAGTCAGCGTTAGTAATAAAGGATGACAACATACTTCTGTAACAAGAAATCCCACCATGCTCCATAGGATTAAAATTTTTTAAATAAAGCTGAGATTTATGAGGAGATATTGATTTAGTTGATCATTAGTCAAAGGGAAAGTATTAATGAGGAGTTGCAGTGAGATGGAGAGGTTTAGGCAGGAAGAAGCAGAATTTTGAGCCTTGGAGTTTATCATGCCACAAGTAATTAATTTTGTGCATGATCAAGGTGATGGAGGAGTTTACAGAAGTGAGATTGTCGAGGACAGTGGTATTTGAAAAGAAAGAGTTTATGTTATGTTCAAGGCACTGCTGAATGGAAAATCCTACTAAAGGTAGTGGATACGGCTGAGTCCATCACAGGTAAAGCCCCCCTCCCCACCACTGAGCACATCTACACAGTGTTGTCACAGGAAAGCAGCATCCATCATCAGGGACCCCTACCTCCCAGGTCATGGTCGCTTCTCACAGCTGACAGCAGGAAGAAGATACAGGGACAACCATCAGGTTCTTGAATCAAAGGACTCAACTTCATTTGCCCAATCATTGAAATGTCCCACAACCAAGGGACTCACTTTCAAGGACTCTTCATCTCATGTTCTCAATATTTATTGCTTATATATTTATAATTATTTCTTTCTTTTTGTATTTGCACACTTGTTGAATGTACAAGTTGGTGCAGTGTTTCGTTGATTCTATTATGGCTGTTATTATATTATGGATTTACTGAGTACGGAACTGTGCCTAAGACTTTTGCACAGTATGGTGTGAAGAACGAATTTGTTCCTCACCTTTGGGAAGGTGGAGCACCTACTTAGCCCACCAATTAGGCACACAGGGTAGCTGGCCATACAAGTAGCTGGTGCATATCACAAGTTCTGGTTATGTGATCACTAACGCCAGGCAGACGATCTCTGAAGAGTATTGATAATGTCTGGGGTCACCAGTCTTCTAAAGACACTGCCCAGAAGAAGGCAATGGCAAACCACTTCTGTCGAAAAATTTGTCAATAATAGCTATGGTCATGCAAAGACTATGATCATCCACATCACATCACATGACACATAATGAATGAACAAACTTTTTTTTCTGGTTGGGTGAAAAGAATGAAATGGGAGTGAATGCATATGTGAGTGAAACAAGTTGCAATGGGTGGGAGCAGGGGAACTGGACCAGTGGGATTTCCTTGGAATGAAATGCCATGGACCAGGTAGGGTGTAACAAATAAAAATGTAATGGTGTTAGTGAATATTTTGAAATGGTATGTTGGAAGCTGAGGAATGGAGCATGAGAACGTGGAGGTTATGATGGAACTGTTTACAACACCAGTTAGGACACAATTTCTGTCATGTTTACAGTTGTAGTCATCTTACCAGAAAGATGTGATTGCACTGGTCAAATTTAAAATTGAGTTTATTGTCTTCTGCACAATTACATGTATGTGTACCGCAGGAACAGTGGCAAGTTTACTTTCAGCAGCATCACAGGTGGTGAGGGCACTGTGGAGATCTGCTAGCACTCCAAAATTGTAGCTATGAAGAATAATTGAGCAAGCTAGAGTAGTTTTCTTTAGAACAGAGGACACTGACTGTGCACTTTAAGGAAGTGAGTAAAGCTGTGTAGGCCCTGGGTGGGTTAAATAAGAAGGATCCATTTCCCTTAGCCGAGGCATCAAAAACCAAGCAATTTAGACTTCAAGTTATTGGTGAAAGATTACAGGGAGTCCAACAAGAGTGTGTCATCTGGAGGATGGTGGGAATCTGTCTGGTATGGGGGGGGAGGGGCGGGGGCTACTGCACAGGGCCAAAAGAAGCTACAGAAGGTTGTAAAACTAGTCAGCTCCATCTTGGATACTAGCCTACAAAGTACCCAGGGCATCTTTAGGGAGTGGTGTCTCAGAAAGGCAGAGTCTATCATTAAGGACCCTCAGCACCCAGGGCTTGCCCTTTTCTCACTGTTACCATCAGGTAGGAGGTACAGAAGCCTGAAGGCACACACTCAGTGATTCAGGAACAGCTTCTTCCCCTCTGCCATCCGATTCCTAAATGGACATTGAACCCCTGGACACTACCTCACTTTTTTAATATATATATTCTGTTTTTGCATGATTTTTAATTTATTCAATATACATATACAGCAATTAATTAATGTATTTATTTTCTTCTATATCATGTATTGCATTGAACTGGTGCTGCTATGTTAACAACTTTCACGACACATGCCAGTGATGATAAACCTGATTCTGGTCTTGAGATTACAGCCCAAGAAGGTTGTCGAAGCAAAACCTCTCAGTTTTGTTAAATGTTTGGATTTATGACCTGAAGGACTGGCTGACATAATAGGATGGGCCAAATTTATCACCTTCTATATTGTAAATTTTGTATATTTTGTATAGCTCCATGAAAGAAGAATCAGCAGTTTTCTTTGCTAGGAATAATTTAATCAAATGTTAATTTCTAAGCTTAAATTGCTTTGAACATGATGGAACAGTGATGCATCTTTTAGGATTTTAGCAACTTCTGAGGGATTAATTTTTTAAAGATGGATGCAATTCAACAGTTTGGCCTAACAAACCTTTTTTTCACAAAATGCATCTTAACTTACTATAACATCCTTAAAGCAAACTTTTATGAGTTAAAAAAAAGAAATGAAAACTGGAAATACTATCAGGAAGAAGGTACAGGAGTCTCAGGACTGTCACCACCAGGTTCAGGAACAGTTATTATCCCTCAACCATCAGGCTCTTGAACTGGAGTGGATAACGTCTCTCAGCTTTAATTGCCCCACAACCTAGGGACTCTCTTTCAAGGACTCTTCATCTCGTGTTCTCAATATTTTTGCTTATTTATTATTGTTATTATTGTTTCTTTTTGAATTTGCACAGTTTGTTGTCTTTTGCACTTTTGTTGAACACCCAGGGTGGTGTGATGTTTTATTGATTCAGTAATTGTTATTATTCTATAGATTTATTGAGTATGCCTGCAACAAAATTAATCTCAGGGTTTTATATGGTAACATATATGTATGATAATAAGTTTACTTTGAACTTTGGACTTGAAATCTGAAAAAGCAGTTAAGATTAGGAATTTTGACAAAGGTTCTTTTACTTAAACATTAACCTCTTTCCACAAACCTACCTTAACTGTTCTTTGCATCACTAATCAGCATTTTTCTAGAAACAAACATGTTTGTTTTGCCTCTTAAAGAGGATTAAGCAGAGACTTTGCAATCTTTCAAATGATCTAGAAAAAGACAACAAAGGTTATTGAAATCGGTTCATACTTCAGCTATTCTGAAGGTCCTGACGAAGGGTTTCGGCCCGATATGTCGACTCTACTCTTTTCCAAGATGCTGGGTTCCTCCAGCATTTTGTGTGTGTTGCTTGGATCTACAGCATCTGCAGAATTTCTCTTGTTTAGTACTTAAGCTTTACAATCTTTCAAACCCAGCTCGGGATCCACACTCACAGTATTAACATTTCTTTCTCCCCATGCATCTTTTATTTACTTGTAAGGTTTTCTGATTTTCTCCAGTTAGTTTAAAACAACACAACTGAGTCACATGGAATAATTTGATGTTTGAATTCATAGAAAAGAATCAGAAGTAATTTTTGGGGAAAAAAGATAAAATACTGGATCGTATGATATGCCGAAATGATGAGTGTAACTTTGTTGTGAAAGGAAGTTCTACAAAAAGTTTGAGCAAACTGGAACAAATACAAATATTTGCTTGTGCATTGGAAGTGACGGATGACCAGAAAATGTTTCTCTGTTAACTATGTATGAGAAGAGTTGTTCCAATGTGACAAGTATTCTTTTCTCTATTAACAGGAAGCTCATGCAAATACACCATCAAATGTATCGGTTTTAAAGTGTCAGAGTCAATTAAATCTGACCGTACCTAGCCAGCTTTATCCCAGGAGCAGCTGTAGCAGCAGTGACCTCTCAATCTCAAGTGCCTGCAGTGAACATTCAAGTGGCTCCTACACTTGGAATGAAGGAAGGACATGGAGTAAGAGGGTACAGTCTTATTAACTGAACTTCATTTGACAAGGGTTTCCCAGGAATGACACTGTCGGGGCGTCTCCCAGGAATGTTATTGACAGGGCGTCTCCCAGGAGCGTCACTGTCGGGGCATCTCCCGGGAGTGTCACTGTTGGGGCGTCTCCCGGGAGCGTCACTGTCTCCCGGAAGCATCATTGACAGGGCGTCTCCCGGGAGCGTCATTAACTGGGCTCATTTTTCCAGCTTGTCCAAATCCCACTGCAAGCATTGGTAGTTTTCCTTGCTGTCCACTACACCCCCCAGTATTGGTGTCACCCATAAATTATCATGCAGATCACTGATGACAAGCAACAATGGACCCAGCACCAATCTACTAGTCACAGGCCTCCAGTCAGAGAGGCAACCATTTACTACCACTCTCTGACTTCTCCCACAAAGCCAATGTCTAATACAGTTTACTAACTTGTCTTAAATGCCAAGCAACTGAGCCCTCATGACCAACCTCCCATGTGGGATCTTGTCAAATGCCTTGCTGAAATCTATATAAATAACATCCACTGCCTTCCTTCTTTGTCAGTTTTCCTGGTAACTTCCTCAAAAAACTCTATAAGATTAGTTAGACACAACCTACCACGTACAAAGCTATACTGTCCATCCCTAATCAATCCGTCTATCCAAATGCTCATATATCCGATCCTTTCAAATAATTTCCAATAACTTTCCCACTGCTGATGTCAGGTTCACCACCCTGTAATTTCCTGGTTTCTTCTTCGAGCCTTTCTTCAACAGCAGAACAACATTAGCTGTCCTCCAATCCTTACTAAGGGCCCCCAGCAATATCTGCAGTTGCCTCTCACAGAGTCCAAGGGAAAACCTTGTGAGGCTGTGGGGATTTGTTCACCATGATTTTCCACAAGGCAGCAAACGCCTCCTCCTCAGTAATGTGTGTAGGGTCCATGAAATCGATGCTGCTCTGCCTCGCTCCTCGAGTCTCTGTGTCCGTCTCCTGAGGAAATGCAGATCCATTTAAGATCTCTCTCATCTCTTTCGGTGGTATGCAGAGATCTAGCTGGTAATAAAATGTTCTGAAGATTGGCAAATAATTAAGATTGACCTTTGTTAGCATATTTGGAGTGAAACTTTTGCCTGCCCTACTGTAGGCTAAGAGGTTGCCCTAAATGATGAGATAAGAAATGGGACTTACCTGCATGGCCCAAGTCTATACATTTACACTAATGCCACCTATCTTGATTCTCTGGTGGAGTGCTGGTTTATTATTATTACATTGCTCCAGCCATGAAATCCCATAAACACCAAAAGAATGCCAGTATTCCCTGGATTTGTACTCCCAGTGAAGCACGCCATGTCTCGTAAGACAGAAGAAGCATTATGTTATTGGACAGAAAATTAACCTGTGGTCACCCAGCCTTCAAACAAAAGATAGAAAGGATTCCCAACAGAGTCCAGTCCTGTCCCCAGTTCTGATAATTGATGTACAAATTATCTGCTCTCCAAGTCAGATCTGCCAAGGAATGTTAGTGTCTATTTATTAAGTTTAAATGAATGAGCCCATAAACACATATTTACACATGTGCCTGAGAATGCTCCTTTACTTGGGTAAATGAATTTTGCTGGTTCATTAATGCATAATTTATATTTGATTGATGAAGAACTTGTTGAAACTTGTTGAATTTTGTTGTCACATTATTAACAGTCTGGCTGGAATATTTATCTGTATTATTCCTCTTCACTAACAGTCATCGTTAAACTGGGAAACAAGACTCAGCATTGGCTCCTCACTTCCCAGCAACCTCTCTAGTCCTGCAGAAGAACTACCTCCCACTCGAGAAAAAGAATGCCACATCTTAGAAGGATTGAAAAAGCTTCAGAAGAAAGGGACTTTCTTGGAACCACCTTCGATTGTGTCAAAATGGGCTTACAAGGATTGCATGAACTCCAATGAAGGAATTTACTCGCTTGGCCTAAGATGTCGGACTCGCAATAAGGATAAAACTCCAACACCTTTCAAGGCCACTGATAATATAGTGTGCTTAGATCAGCCCAAACCATTCGTGTATGATTCTGATTCAAATGATGATGCAGATGATGACTACACAGCAATCATAATAAATGAAGTGCCAAGTAAAGATTGCAAATCATTTTGTAAAAAGCTAACACACAGTATTTCTGACAGCCTGTTTGACTGGGATCACAATGTTTCAGAAAGGCTCACACACCTAAGCTCAAGAGAAAAGCCTGAAAAGCTGACGAGTTTTGTCACTAGTTTGCAGTCCAGTGACAAGTTTTGTACAAACAATAAGTTGCCTGCAACAAAACTGCAATTTAATTCTACCAAACTGCACTATGAGGATTTGGCGATCCAGCTGTCTGACACAGAGGATATTGAGAAGTTGGATGAAACTCAACTGGAAGACACTGAAAAGATAAATTCTTCTGAACTTGTATCAAGTTTTTTAAGTGACAAACAATCAGTGAGTCATGCAAGCCCACTCAGTTGTAAAAAAACATTCTTCTCTTCTGCAGATAAAGATGAAAGCCATTTTTCACCTTGCTCTGACAATAATCCACAGACATCAAACTTACTGAAAGATAACTGTCAAACAACCAAGTTTGTGAAAACATCATCTGAAGAATGCATCACAATAGTGTTTGATGCTGAAGATGGCCAGCCAATTAGGTTTAATTCCCAACAGACCGCAAGTGTCACAGTGTCTTCAAATCAAATTTCCTTTCCAAATGCTTCAGATGGGAATTGCCAACAAGCTGACTTTGCGGTGGATGACTCTGGGCTGCTGCCTGAAGGACTGATCACTTGTCAACAAGGAAGTGATGCGAGGAACCGTACAATTTTAGAGTCACTGCAAGGTCACATGCTGCAAAATTCATTAGATGATCTTAAAGTCGACAAGAAATCATTTAGTTCTGTTGTTTGTACAGACTCTGGAAATTCCAAAGGGCCATTATCTCAACACAGTCCTCAGCAACAAAAAATATTGAAGCCGTCTTGTAGCACAGTTTCTAAATCAAACTCTGTATCTCCTCATTCTGTTCAAAAGCCATATCTAACCAAAATACCCAACAGAGGGAAAAGCTCACCACAAAAATCCTGTCACGTAAATGGAAGTGACACTCCCCATTTGCCTTCACCACTTGGCTCTCTTAACCAAGACAAGTCTCCATCAGGTATAAGAGTCTCTAAATATTTAAAAATGCCAAATTTCGGTATTAATAATGGTTTGAAAAATGATACCAATTTTCCAAAATGCAGTCCCCCTCTTCCTCCAAGCTCCAAGGTTGCATCATGCAATGAAGGAGGAAAGAGCCATTGTGGGATTTTACAAGGATCTTTATTTTCCAGAAAGCCAGTGGTGGATCTTCGAGAACATCCCACACGAGATAAACAGAATTCCTTAGAGTCGGAGGAAATTAAATCCTCATCACCTCCACCTCCACTTCCACCAGGCAGAACCACTTCTTTGCTTTCTAGACCAAATTGTGAACATTCTCTGAAAATAACTGCAAAATCCGAAACATCCACACCTGTTGTGCCAGATAAGAATGCACCCACATCTCCATCTTTAAAGCCATTGGGAATCACTAGTGCAGCATTGCCTGCCTCCCCAATGACAAATGAAACAGAAAATCAACTAAACCAGCAATCCCCAGCAGTCACTGATTTGAGCAGCTCCCACCATGAAAAAGCTGCTTTGCAAAATTCAGCGCACCTGTCACAGGAGTCAAGTGAAATCTCAAATGATTTGACTGGTGTGTCTTCCGAAAAAAAATCTCTGAAAACAAATTGCTCAAACACTTCATCAATGCACATTGAATCTTGTCCTCAAGCAGCTGCTAAAATGATTAAAAGTTTAGCATGCAATCATGCAAACCAAAAGGATCCCTCACTTCAAAACACATTTTCTGCCAAAACAGGGCAATTATGCAAAATTGACTTGACAATGCAGTGCACACCATGTAAGATGTTACCAGCATCATCACAGTGCCATGTACCAAGTACAAATGAACCCTCAGCTCAGCCACAGCACTGCCAGTCTCCGTCTGGTTCTACTGATAAGCACATAACCTTTTCATGCTTTGAAGAACAAAAACACAAAACTCGTATTCCTGTTGGACTTAAAGTATTCTTGAAATCACCACCATTGTTGAGAAAAAGTTCAACTGTACCTGGGAAGCATGAGAAAGACAGTATTAATATCTACTCTAAAGGAAATGTAACTCAGGGAAAATCTGAGCAAGTTGATGTATCTGAAAGTATTGAATTTTTGGAACAACCAGGTTCAATAGTTGGTAATGAGAATAAAGGCAACATTCAGGATCCTCCTGTTGTTAAAGCAGGTTTACCTGCTGAACTTGAGAGTGAAATAAAATATTGCAGAATCTCTACAGATGGAAATGATGTTAATAACATGGAAATTAAAGTTTTTAAGAGGTCAGTTTCTGTTAACAGCAAACCTTATCTTAAACCAGCTCTAGGTATGAACGGTGCCAAAGCTCGAAGCCAGAGTTTTAGCAATCAGTCTGGGGAGAAGTCTTCTGTTTCACTGGTGGATGGGCCTGGAAAGGTGCGAACACAAATCATTACAAACACGAGTGACAGAGGTAATTCCTTGACGCGGCAGAACTCCACTGGCACAGCGGAAGCAATGCAAACTAAACCAGCCTGTGGCTCCTCGGCTAGCCAAAGTGCTTCACATTCTCCGAGAAAAGCGGATGTTTCCTACACACGACAGGTATCAAGCGGAAGTATAAGCAGCTCAAGTAGCCACCATAGTAGTCCTAGCAAGTTGCCTTGTAGAACTCCACCAAAGGCTGACGGTCAGCTTAGTACTTTCAAGTGTAGTGGCAGACAGTCACCTCCTCAAAAAGAAAGCAGAAGCCTACCTCTCAGTGAGAAAAAAATGAAACAAATGCCACAGAAAGGAAAAAATGTAGTGCTTTCTGGATATGAGTCTCAGTCATCACCAAATATGTCTTCTGCAGAAAATCCATGCAAGTCGCAGAGTCCCTCTGAACTGAATTTGGCAAAAGTTGCAAAGAAACAGGAAAATCTGTCCAAAAGGCCTGAGAATCCTGGCAAGGTACTCATCCCTCCTTCTGTTGCTGAGACACCATGCAGCATCGAAGCAAAAGTCATGCTGGGAATCCAGGAAAATATGCAGAAGTTGCAACAACGGGGCAAAGTTCAGTTTTTGGAAAGTAAACAGAAGACAGGGCCTTCAATAGCCAAGTGGTTTGGTTTCCGAAAGAGTAAGTTGCCAGCTCCCAATAGCAAAATGTCTGATGATTCTAAATCCAAGGATGAGAAAAAAGCAACCAAAAGTGGAGCCAGTTCTGGAATCAAACAAACAAAATTTGATAAGAAAAAGGATAAAAGAAAAAATGAAACTGGATGTGAAAGAGAGAGTGATGTCACCAAAAGAGAACCACGTTATGTCAAAAAGTTAGAACATGATTATCCAAGTAAAGGTTCTGAGTTCACACCCCAGGAAACACACTACAGTAGAAAAATAAATCTTCCATCCAAACGTCAAGGCTTTAAAGATCACAATATTCCCACAAGAGAGTCAGCAAATGATGAGTTCATGCAAGAGCTCTTGCACAGGTAATAATCATATTAAATTTAACTTCTATATGTTTGATATCCCAACATTTCAGGGTAATGTTCATTGAGAAATCTTATTTATTTTTAGTCATTATTTCAACTCCACATCTCATTTTTAACAATGGATTTTAGAGCCATTCTCCAAAAATTTACAACCTATACAGTACTGTGCAAAAGTCTTAGGCACCCTAGAATTTATATATGTTTTCAGATGGTATGGCCTCCACTGAGCCCTGATCTCAACATCATCGAGGCTGCCTGGGGTTACTTGCAGAGACAGAAGCAATTGAGACGTTTAAAGTCTGCAGGAAAACAGTAGAAATGTTCTCCAAGATGCTTGGAGCAACTTACCAGCTAATTTTCTTAGAAAACTACCTGATAATTGTACCGAAGAGAACTGATGCAGTTTTAAAGACAAAGGGTGGTGACACCAAATGTTGAATTTGATTTAGTTTTTTGTTGCTTACTGCTCTTACAGTAAATTGTTTAATATTTAGAAACTTTTCAATTCAAAGCATCTTTGCTTTGCAGAATATTTTTACACATGCTTTAGACTTTTGCACAGTACTGTTATCTCTATTAAATTTTGTCAAGTACCTACATTGCACAATTCAATAATGAGTCTTGATGAAGGGTCTCAGCCCAAAACATGGACTGCTTATTCCCATTCATAGATGCTGCCTGACCTGCTGAGCTCTTCCAGCACATTGCTGTAGATTTCCACCATCTGCAGAATCTCTTGTGTCTAAATTCCGCCAGAGAAAGCGGGATCTGCCAGTGGCCACACATTTTAATTCCACATCCTATTCCCATTCTGATATGTCTATCCACAGCCTCCTCTACCGTAAAGATGAAGCCACACTCAGGTTGGAGGAACAACACCTTATATTCCGTCTGGGTAGCCTCCAACCTGATGACATGAACATTGACTTCTCTAACTTCCACTAATGCCCCACCTCCCCCTCATACCCCATCCGTTATTTATTTATTTACACACATTCTTGTTCTCTTTCTCTCCTTTTTCTCCCTCTGTCCCTCTGACTATACCCCTTGCCCATCCTCTGGGTTCCCCCCCCCCACTTTCATTCTCCCTAGGCCTCCTGTCCCATGATCCTCTCATACCCCTTTTGCCAATCACCTGTCCAGCTCTTGGCTCCATCCCTCCCCCTCCTGTCTTCTATCATTTTGGATCTCCCCCTCCCCCTCCCACTTTCAAATCTCTTACTATCTATTCTATCAGTTAGTCCTCACGAAGGGTCTTGGCCCGAAACGTCGACTGTACCTCTTCCTAGAAATGCTGGCCTGCTGTGTTCACCGGCAACTTTGATGTGTGTTGCTTGAATTTCCAGCATCTACAGAATTCCTCGTGTTTGCGATTAGGCTTTTAGTTTTGTTTTGCTTAGGTAATTGCTGAAAGTGTGAGCTGATAAAATTGCAACCAAGGGAAAGGCAAGAGAAAGGCAAGAATCTGGAACTTGATGGAACAGGGAAGAAACAGACAGAGAAAATTTGGAAATTAGCAGAGGAAAGAGTAGAAAGCACAAATCAGAATCAGTGAATTCAATATCACATCAGCTGCAGATTATGAAGGAGTTTCATTTTTACAGAAGTTCATATGTCTGTTTTGTCCATAAGTCCGAAAATATACGCAGATCATGTGATACAGTAACTACACCTCAATAGTAAATACCTCCTGATTACCTCCAATGTAATCACTGGTATTAATTAATACGTGTGGTTATTTACTGTCTCCCCTTGCCTCATTACAACAAGGTGAAATGATGATGTCTCACAGTGAATGGACTTTGGAGTATGAGCACAAGTCAATGCACCTCAATGGTCAGACAGAAAGTAAACATTTACTGGATGTGTGTTTTCCTGAAGTTGCCTATGACTCTTTCCCAGACAATTTCATGTTGTTAATTTGTCACTTTGTTTCACTCTTACCGCTTCTCATCCACCTATCACCTCCCTCTGGTGTCCCTATTCCTTCCCTTTCTCCCCTTTCTCCCATGGTCCACTCTCCTCTCCTTTCAGAATCCTCCTTCTACAGCCTTTCACCTTTTCCACCAATCATCTCCCTGGTTCTCACTTCATCTCCCCTCCCCCAGCTGCCTACCTCCCCCCTCACTAGGTCTCACCAATCACCTTGTAGCTTGAGCCTCTTCCCCTCCCCACATATTTTTGTTCAGGCTTCTTCCCCTTCCTTTCCAGTCCTGATGAAGGATTTCGTCCCGAAACGTCGACTGCTTACTCTTTTCCACAAATACTGCCTGGCCTGCTGAGTTCCTCCAGATTTTGGGTGTGTTACTCTGGATTTCCAGCATCTGCAGACTCTCGTGTTTATCCCTTTGTTAGTAATTTATTTAGATGTGAGAGAAGAAGAGAGATAGTTAAAATTATTGCTAACAAAATTATGAGTCAATGTATGAAAATGGGTTATTTACTGGAGTTACAGAACGTTCAGACTTCTGCACAGAAACAGTTGTGAATAGTTTTAACTCAAATAATAACAGGCAGAATATATTAAGGAGCAGTCAAAAACATTTATCATTCAAGAGTCTGAAGACAGAAAGGTACAGCAAGGTTACTTACAGCATTAACGTAGAACGAACAATTGACTGATTGAAGAAGGACGGTCTAATTCATCAGTGGAATCACTCTCACCCGCAGAGTTGATCAGAAGGCAGCTCATCAGAGGGAAAACGCATCAAATCATGTTTCCCCCCGAAACATGTCTAAGGGCATCTCCCATGGCTCTGCATTTCCTAGCAACTCTATCAGTGTTCCAGTAAACCATGGAAAGAATTACAAAATGAAGCCACCTACTGAGATTCCAAATGAAATTCATGTAAGTTTCAGCTTTTTCAGTGTGATATTCTATGAATTGTAAGTAATCTATCCCAGAGTGATTGTGATGACAGTGACTTTTACTCAATTTCATTTCAATGCATTTGCGAGTACAGCAAGAACTCTTTCAGAACGCTGAGTCATAGAGTCACAGAAAGGGACAGCATGGAAACAGTCCATAAGGTCAGGGTTAAGCCAGTTAAACTGCCTACTCCCATCAACCAGCACTGGGTCATAGTCCTCCATATCCCTACCGTCCATTCACACTTCCCCTAAACGTTCAACTCGAGTTCGCGTGCACCACTTGTGCTGGCAACTCATTCCACACTCTCACAACCCTCATATTTCACTTAAACTTTTGACCCTTTCACCCTTAACTCATGGTCTCCAGATGTCCCACCAGCTTCAGTAGAAAAAGCCTGCTTGCATGACAAATGAGACAGGACAGGTGGCAGAAGTCTGTATTGGGAAACACTTTGCATCTAGTGGTCATGATACCATTAATTTCAAGGTAATTATGGAAAAGGGTAGGTCTGGTCTGTGGGTTGATATTCTAAATTGACGAAAGATCAATTTTAATGGTTTCAGAAATGATCTGGCAAGTGTGGATTGGGATTGTTTTCTAGCAAATGGGAAGCCTTCAAGGTAAAAGTTTGAGAGTACAAAGCTTGAATGCTGTTGTCAGAATAAAAGGCAAGGTCTAACTTGTTTAGGCAACCCTGGTGTTCAATAGTTATTGAGATCTGGTTAAGAAGAAGCTGGTATAGCAGATACAAGTAGGCAGGAACAAAGAGGTATTTGAGTATGAGAAATGCAAGATATCACTTCGAAGGAAATCAGGAGCGGTAAAAGAAGACATGTGGTTCCTCCAGCAGAAAAGGTGCAGAATTTAAAGGGCTTCTGCCGGTATATTGAGAGCAAAAGGGTAGCAAGGGACAAAATTGATCTTTTGGAAGATCAGAGTTGGAATCTATGCCTGGAGCTGGAGGAGATCCTAAGTGAATTTTTTGCGTTTTTTATTTACTCAGCGGGTGAAGACAGAGTCTATAGAAGTGAGGCAATGCAGGAGTGAGGTTAGTGGACCCAATACAGATCACAGAGGAGGAGGTGTTTGCTGTCTTTAGGCAAATTAGAGTGGATAAATCCACAGGGCATGACATTATGTTCTCTTGGAACCTGTGGGAGGCTTGTGCAGAAATTGCAGAGACTCTAGCAGAGATATTTAAATCATCCCTAGCCATGGGTTAGGTGTTGGAGGATTGCTAATGTTATTGTACTGTTTAAGAAAGGCTGTGAACATAAACTGGGAAATTATAGGCTAGTGAGTCTGACATCAGAAGTGGGAAAGTTATTGGAAAGTATTCTAAGGGATCATATATTTAAGTATTTGGATAGACAGGGACTGATTAGGGATAGTCAGTATAGCTTTGTGCGTGGCAGGTCATGTCTAATCAATCTTAGAGAGGCTTTCAAGGAAGTTACCAGGAAAGTTGATGGAGGCAAGGCAGTTGATGTTGCTTAGAAAGGCTTTTGACAAGGTCCAAAATGTGGTCCCTAAGCCCATTAAACATAGGAGAAGAATTAGGTCATTCAGCCCATCGAGTCGGCTCCACAATTCTATCAGACCTGATCACAGATCCCACTCAACCCTATACACCTGCCTTCTCGCCAGATCCTTTGATGCCTGACCGATCAGAAAACTATCAACTTCCACCTTGAATGTAAGACCATAAGACATAGGAGCAGAATTAGGCCATCTGGCCCATCGAGTCTGCTCCACCATTCAATCATGGCTCATCTTTTTTTTTTATCTCCTCCTCAACATGATTTCCAGCCTTCTCCCTGTATACTCACGGACCTGGCCTCCACCACAGACTGTGGCAGAGCATTGCACAGATTTGCTACTCTCTAGCTAAAAAAAATGCCTCCTTACCTCTGCTCTACAGGGTCGCCCCTCAATTTTGAGGCTGTGCTCTCTGGTTCTGGATACCTCCATCATAGGAAACATCCTCTCCATATCCACACTATCTAGTTCTTTCAACATTCAGTTTCAATGAACTCCCCGGCATTCCTCTAAATTCCGGTGAGTACATGCCCAAAGCTGCCAAATGCTTCTCATATTTTAACCCCTTCAGTCCTGGAATCATCCTCATTAACCCTCTCTGGACACTCTCTAATGACAACACATCCTTTCTGAGATATGGGTCCCAAAACTGTTGACAATACTCAGCAGGTCTGGCCCAACTAGTGTCTTATAAAGCCTGAGCATTATCTCCTTGCTTTTATATTCTATTCCTCTTGAAATAAATGCCAGCATTGCATTTGCCTTCTTTACCAGAGACTCAGTCTGTGGATTAACCTTCTGGGAGTCTTGCACGAGGACCCCTAAGTTCCTCTGCACCTCTGATGCGTGAACCTTCTCCACATTTAGATTATAGTCTGCACTATTGTTCCTTTTACCAAAATGGACAAGCATGTGCAATCGCTTGGCATTCAAGATGAGGTAGTAAACTGCTTTAGACATCGGCTTCATGGAAGAAGCCAGAGAACGGGTATAGATAGTTGCCTATCTGATTGGAGGCCAATGACTAGTGGTGTGCCACAGGGATCAGTGCTGGGTCCATTGTCTGTCATCTATATCAATGATCTGGATGATAATGTGGTAAACTAGATCAGCAAATTTGCAGATGACACCAAGATTGAGGGCCTAGTTTACAGCTAGGAACACGATCAAAGTTTGCTGTGGGATTTGGTCCAGCTGGTGAAGTGGGTGAGGAAATGGCATATGGAATTTATTGCAGACAAGTGTAAAGTATTGTACTTTGGTAGGACAACCAGGTTAGGTCTTACACAGTGAGCAGTAGGGCACTGAGGAGTCCAGTGGAATAGAGGGATTTGGGAATACGGATCCATAATACATTGAAAGTGGGCTGACAGGTAGATAGGGTCATAACAAAAATCAATGTATTGAGCACAAGACTTGGGATGTTATGTTGAAGCTATTTAAGTCATTGATGAGGTCTAATTTGAAGTATCGTATCCAGTTTTGGTCATCTGCCTACAAGAAAGATGCAAGTAAGATTGAAAGATTGTAGAAAAAAATTATGAAGATTTTACTGGGACCTGAGGGCCTGAATTACAAAGAATGGAAGAATATATTAGGACTTAAAATCCCTGGAGAGTAAAAGAAGAATGTAGATAGGGTAAATACAGGTAGGCTTTTTCCACTGAGGTTGGGTGAAACTAGAACTAGAGGCCATAGGTTACTGGAGAAAGATGAAATATTTAAGGGGAACATGGAGGAACTCTTCACTCAGAGGTTGGAGAGCATGTGGAACAAGCTGCCAGCTCAAGTGTTGAATGTGTGGTTGATTTCAACATTTAAGAGAAACTTGGATAGGTACATGGATGGCCACGGTATGGAGGGCTGTTGGGATGCTGGTCCATGGGACTAAGCAGATTAATGGTTTGGCATGGACTAGATGAGCTTGAAGGGTCTGTTTCTGTGCTGTAGTGTTCTATGACTCCCTGAATCTTTAAGTATGATGTTATTCCAAAAAATGCCTTTGGCATAATGAACCTGGAATAAGATATGAATTTTCTTGGAGAAGATACTATCTGCCCAGTAAGACCACAGACCTGATCCCCTTTCTGGAAGGTGTAGTAATATGTTTAACTGTGGTACCCAGCTATAACTATGTCAGAAATGTCTTTAATCTCCTAACAACTTCTTAAATGTAGAAATAGAATACCTAAGATCCAGAAAAGTGCTGAAATAAATAAAATGGAAGTGTGTCAAATGCATCAAAGGAAGTTTTAACCTTTCCAGCATCTTCCAGATTTTATTCTATGTCAAAAGAATGTTGTTTTGTTTACACCCACATTATTAATATGGCAGTTGTAGAGGTCCAGATGCTGAAACTTTCTCACGGGTGAAATAAATACATTTTATAAATATATCGGGCAGGAAGCACAAGGAACTTTCACACAGCTTTGTATAATTTTAGTTGCAATTTAACAGATATGAACATGAATTATTATTCTTGGCAGTTACAAATAATCGGGTAGGTCAGCCATGAGTCATAGTTGATGTTGCTGAGTAGCTTTGTTCACTCTATTCCAGTTATTTAGTCTCAGATATGCCCACCATTAAACATCCATTTTTATGTGAATCCTATCCTAACCTACCAAATTCTCTCCACATTCCCAACAGTTGCTTCTTCTTCACCCTCTACCCCTCCTCCCCATTACCATCATCCACAGATTCTACCACTTTTCTACATACCAGGAGCAGTTTGCAATGGCAAACTGAGCTGCTAATGTACATTGTGTGATGTAGTTGGAGGCCAGGATATCCCTAGAAAATCCACGCAGCCAGAACACTTCTCCTTTGTTTTGTTTCTTGCACCATTCTGTGTAAACTCCAAAGAACGTGGTGTGTGAAAACCCCAGGAGATCAGCCGTTTCTGGCATACTTAAGCCACCCCAACTGGCACCAACAATCATTCAACAGCCAAAGTCACTTAGATCACATTTCTTTCCCATTCTGGAGTTTGGTCTGAACAACCACTGAACCTCTTGCCCATGTCTGCATGCTTTTATGCATCGAGTTGCTGCTACATGGTTGGCTGATTAGATATTAACGAGTAGATGTACAGGTGTACGGATAGGATAATGTGTAATTCATTCACAAACTACTGAAGATTACAAACCCTAATTTTCCATCAGTATTTCAAGAGGCAAGAACTTATTTCTTTTGTTGCACTTCATTTTGCCAAATAATACTGTATATCCAAAATGGATATACTGTATGTTTCAAAATCTTTCAAGGCATTTATGCACTGTTTCTTTAATAGCTGTGCAACATTATCTTTAGAATGCATTTCTTTGTTCTTATAACATTTTTGTCTGATTCGTTTAATTGTAGAAAGATTTGAAAATGGATTCTGAGTGTGTAGTTAATACAATTCCACATGAAAATTACGTTGAACTGTGGCATTTGAGTGAGTCATCTCCTGGGAATCTCTCTGACTGGCAAAGTTTAAAATATCAGAACCAAGCAAATGAACAGGTAAACTGCAACTACATTATCACCTTCTCATTCAAGGCAACTTTATTGCTACAAAGATGTGACTTTGCATGCTTTTCACTTTTTAACAATGCACAACTCTTCACTAACAAACTATGACAGAAATTAGATTAGATTATGAGGACACTCTGTCCTCGTTTATTGTCATTTAGAAATGCATGCATACATTAAGAAATGATGCAATATTCCTCCACAGTGATATCACAGAAAAACAGGACAAACCAAAGACTTAACACTGATAGAACCACATAATTACAACATATAGTTACAGCAGTGCAAAGCAATACCATAATTTGATAAAGAGCAGACCATGGGCACGGTAAAAAAAAAGTCTTAAAGTCCCGATCAACTCCTGAGTCCCCAATAGCCGGCAGCAACAGGGAGAAACTCTGTCAATAGTTTGGAAAATATCTCATGTAGTGCATATTAATGTGAAAAAGTGCAGCTTAATGTGAAAAAGACTAAGGAGCTGGTGGTAGACCTGAGAAGAGCTAAGGTACCGGTGACCCCTGTTTCAATCCAGGGGGTCAGTGTGGATATGGTGGAGGATTACAGATACCTGGGGATCCGAATTGACAATAAACTGGACTGGTCAAAGAACACTGAGGCTGTCTACAAGAAGGGTCAGAGCCGTCTCTATTTCCTGAGGAGACTGAGGTCCTTTAACAGCTGCCGGACGATGCTGAGGATGTTCTACAAGTCTGTGGTGCCCAGTGCTATCATGTTTGCTGTTGTGTGCTGGGGCAGCAGGCTGAGGGTAGCAGACACCAACAGAATCAACAATCTCATTCGTAAGGCCAGTGATGTTGTGGGGATGGAACTGGACTCTCTGACGGTGGTGTCTGAAAAGAGGATGCTGTCCAAGTTGCATGCCATCTTGGTCAATGTCTCCCATCCACTACATAATGTACTGGGTGGGCACGGGAGTACATTCAGCCAGAGACACATTCCTCCGAGATGCAGCACAGAGCGTCATAGGAAGTCATTCCTGCCTGTGGCCGTCAAACTTTACAACTCCTCCCTTGGAGGGTCAGACACCCCGAGCCGATAGGCTGGTCCTGGACTTATTTCATAATTTACTGGCATAATTTACATACTACTATTTAACTATTTATGGTTCTATTACTATTTATTATTTATGGTGCAACTGTAACAAAAACCAATTTCCCCCGGGATCAATAAGGTACGACTATGACTATTAATAATATGGCCTAGTAGTTAAGGCGTCGGTCTAGTGATCTGAAGGTCGCTAGTTTGAGCCTTAGCTGAGGCAGTGTGTTGTGTCCTTGAGCAAGGCACTTCACAACACATTGCTCTGCGACGACACCAGTGCCAAGCTGTATCAGCCTTCGTGTCCTTCCCTTGGACAACATCGGTGGCGTGGAGAGGGGAGACTTGCAGCATGGACAACTGCCGGTCTTCCATACAACCTTGCCCAGGCTTGCGCCCTGGAAACCTTCCAACCTTCTCACGAGACCAACGGATGCCTATAAAAAAGTGAATATCTGTTTCTTCACTTGCTGAGTTGAGGAAAAACATTTAAGTGAATTTAAATCACACTGGTAAAATTGTTAATACCTTTTCTGGAAAAGAGATGTTGGGCCAAGACCTTTCATCAGGACTGGAGAGAAAAAGATGAGTCAGAGTAAGAAGGTGTGGGGAGGGGACAAAGAACCACAAGGTGATGGGTGAAACCAGTGGGGGGGGGATGTGGGTGTGGGAACATGCTTGGAAATTGATAGGTGAAAGAGATACAGGGTGGGAGAAGGAGGAATGTGATAGGAGAGTACAGAAGGCCTTGGAAGAAAGAAAAGGGGGAGAATCTCCAGAGGGAGGTGATAGGCAGGTAAGGAGATAAGGTGAGAGAGGGAAAAGGGGATGGGAAATGGTGACAGGGTGGGGGACATTACCAGAAGTTCTCAAGATCAACGTTCATGCCATCAGGTTGGAGACTACCCAGACGGAATATAAGGTGGTGTTCTTTCAACCCAAGTGTGCCCTTATCGCGACAGTAGAGGAGGCCATGGACTGACATGTCAGAATGGGAATGAGAAGTGGAATTAAAATGGGTGGCCACTGGGAGATCCCACTTTTACTGGTGGACAGAGCGTAGGTGCTCAGTGAAGCCATTTCTCAATCTGCGTCAAGTTTCACCAATATACAGGAGGCCACACCAGGAGGACCAAATACAGTAGATGACCCCAACAGACTCACAGGTGAAGTGTCACCTCACCTGGAAGGACAGTTTGGGGGCCCTGAATGATGCTACACCTGCCCCTACACCTCCTCCCATTCAGGGCCCCGAATGGTCCTTCCAGGTGAGGTGACACTTCACCTGAGAATCTGTTGGGGTCCAGTGATGCTGGTGTGACCTCCTGTTTATTGATGAGACCCAACATAGGTTGGGAATGCACTTCGCCAAGCACCACCCTCTGCCCACCATAGAAGTGGGATCTCCCAGTGGCCACCCATTTTAATTCCACTTCCCATTCCCATTCTGACACGCCAGTCCAAGGCATCCTCTACTGTCACGATGAAGCCACACCTTATAGTCCATCTGGGTAGCCTCCAAACTGAGTGCATGAACATCAATCTCTCGAACTTCTGGTAATGCCCCCATTCCCCATTTCCCGTTCCCTCTCTCACCTTATCTCCTTACCTGCCCTTCAACTCTCTCTGGTGCTCCCCCCACCCCTGCCTTTTCTTCCTTCCATGGTCTTTTGTCCTCTCCTATCAGATTCCCCCCTCTCCAGTCCTGTATCTCTTTCACCATTCAATTCGCAGCTCTTTACTTCACCCCTCCCCCTCAGTTTCACCTATCGCCTTGTGTTTCACCCTCTCCTCCCCCCACACTCTTTCTTCTCATCTTTTTTCTCTAGTCTTGATGAAGGATCTCAGCCCAAAACATCGACGGTTTACACTTTTTCACAGATGCTGCCCGACCTGCTGAGTTCCTGCAGCATTTCTGTGTGTTGTTTGGATTTCCAGCATCTGCAGATTTTCTCTTGTTTGTATTGCTTTTTCTTCCTGTTTGTGAGGATTCCTTGAAGACCTACTTTTAGATGATTCATTCAATACGATGGGCTCATGACATTCACCAGCAATCCCTTCATCAATCATCACACAAACATGATCTTATCTTCACTAATGGTTGGTATCTCATACTGGCCCCTCAAGATCACGTTCTGTAACACAATCTTCATTTGCAAAGCAGAGTTCGTATTATAGTAAATTACATTCTTTGACCCTTACTGATTCCTGGGAGTCCCTGTGTCCATGTTCACATTTAAGACCTTCTGTGTTCTGAGTTATAATTATCATTTTGGTACTCATCACTAATTATTTTTAAACAATTGTACAGAACTAATTTTTTTTTATTTTCATAGAAACATTGAAAACCTACAGCACAATACAGGCCCTTCGGCCACAAAGCTGTGCCGAATATGTACTTACCTTAGAAGTTACCTAGGGTTACCCATAGCCCACTATATTTCTGAGCTCCGTGTACCTTTCCAGGAGTCTCTTAAAAGACCTTATCGTATCCGCCTCCACCACTGTCGCCAGCACCCCATTCCATGTACTCACCACATGGAAAAAAATACTTACCCTAAGCTAAATCCAAATGATTTAGTTTCCTGTGTGTTGTTTTGTGACTGTATATCGTGAGTTAGGCTGCCCTTCAGCTATTTCATGATATCTATACAGGACAAGAATATTGAGAATGAATGATATTGACCACGCAAATTCAATCATAAGACCATAAGATATAGGAACAGAATTTGGCCATTTGGCCTATCAAGTCTGCTTCATCAGTTCATCCTATCTGATCTATTTTTTCTCTCAGACCCAATGTCTTGCCTTCTTCCCATATCCCTTCATGCACTGATTAATCAAGAAATCTATCAACCTCTGCCTTAAATATATCCGTTGACTTGGCTTCCACAGCTGCCTGTGGCAGCTGATTCCTCGGGTTCACCATTTTTTGGCTAAAGGAATTCCTCCTCATCTCCATTCTAAATGGATGTCCCTCTATTCCGAGTCTGTGTCCTAGGCTTTCCCACCATAGGACACATCCTCTCCATATCCTCTCTATCGAGGCCTTTCAACATTAAATAGGTCTCAGTGAGATCCCCCCTCATTCTTTTGAATTGCAATGAGTTCAGGCCCAGAGCCATCAAATGCTCCTTATATGACATTCATTTCAATTCCAGAATCATTTTCATGAGCCTCCTCTGAACCCTTTCCGTGGTCAGCACATCTTTTCTTAGATAAACAGCCCAACACTGCTCACAATACTCCAAGTGAGGCCTCACCACTGTTTTAGAAAGCCTCAACATTACATCCTTGCTTTTATATTCTAGTCCTCTTGAAATGAATGCTAATATTGCAGTTGCCTTCCTCACCATTGACTCAACCTGAAAATTAAGCTTTAGGGATAGATTTGTGATATCACTTCTGAGAGTGCAACATTTCTGATACATCATTATTAAGTACATTTTGTTGGATCCTGACTTGTAGTTTTAATAATCCTCCTTTACTCTTTAACGCTACCGCAAGTTATAGTAACGGTATTTTCCCCATATCTTCAGGCAGCTGTAATTTAGTTAGCGCATCAGATTACTGTATCTCTATTGTTTATTCTTCAGCATACACAGGGGCGCACAATCTCTATGAAAAATCAAGCAACTGTACTATATTACTACTTTATATATGAGGAATATCAGATTATTTCTTCAAGGTATTTTCCTACAGCTATTTATAAATGTGACGGTTACATTAATGAACTATTAGACATCGATGTGATTAAGTATTCACTTTCTAGATAAGTGTTCATGACTGAGTCTTGTAGGAGTATTAAGGTTAATTTTTAACCAAGTACTAACAATGGTGTATATTTTTAAGGTTACATGTTACAAAACCCTGCATTTTTACAATTTGTAAGAAGCCAGTAAATTAAGGGCATAAGGTGAATTGGTGAGTTTGGATATGAAAGATGGTGTTGAAAGATATTACTCAGTTTTGGAATCATAGTAAACAACAGCACAGAAACAGGCCCTTGGGCCCATCGATTCTGTGCTGAATTATCGAAACTGCCCATTTCCATCATGGACCATAGCCCTCCATATCCCTCCCATCCATATTTCGGCCCAATTCAATGGAAAAGTTCTCTGAGTTCTTAAGTTTTTGTGAGCTTAGTGATAAATAGACATAAGGCTTATCAATCATTGTGTTTTAAACATTATCCAGAAAGTTCCTGATTTATTTCCACTTTAATATCTAATTATTTCTTAAAAGAATCCAAAATCTTTTAACAACACTGCTTTTCTAAGAATTCAGTCCTCTACCTTGATTTTCCCATGTCCAATGGATTTAATTACATTTAACTTCTTTATAAAAACAAATTTGGGTTGAAGTAGTATAATTATCTAAATAATTTTTCCCATTTCCTTCTATGCTTCTGTGTAAAATCATCTCTTACGAATCTCCTTTCTGACCAGAACGCCAAGTTTCTCCAGCTCATCTTTAGAACGCAGACCACAGACATAAAGATTGAGTCTTGTGTCTCTTCCCCGTAGAACCTCCTGTGTTTCTTTTGTGAATCGAAGCTCATATATAGATACAGCACTTGAAGGTCTGACTAGAACACTGTGCAGAATTCTGCTGACTTTTAGTACATTACTTCAGCTATATTTTTCAAAAATCTGGAACTTTTGATTGTTATTCGCTCAACATCTTGAATGATGAGTCTGAGAATTTTAGGGGATTATCCAGAAATATTTCAATACATACAATGGAATTTTGTGTCCTAGCTCTGACTCTTTCCTATATGTATTGTTTTGCAGTTGTCTGTATTAGATTTCATATATAGTCACACGACATTTAAATAGATTTTGACGAATTTATTGAATATTGTTTGATTTCTGCAAAATCAAAAAATGGATTTTTATTACAAATTGCTAATCAAAATTGCTCTTAATTGAAAATTAGTTTCCAGAGTTTTGAAGTGATGCGATCCATGGCGTGATGATAAATTATGCTTCGCAGTAGTAGTGAGTGGTTAAGGACAATCTTATTCATGTGGCATATAACCATTAGACGAACGCAACGGCAAAACACTTTTGAAGATTTCTGCAAAATCTTCAGGGAATGCATTTTATTTTTCTTGCTTGCCTTTTGAGTTAAAGGATAGTCTGTGAAATGAAGAAATGCAAAAAAAAACCTGTGGTGAATTTAATTCTAAGTAATTGCTTAGGAATATTTTGAATCATTCAATAAATACTACTAGAACTATATCATAACATAAATTCAAAGTTCAACAGAAATTATCATCGAAGTACGTAAGCTTTATACAACCTTGAGATTCATCTCCTTACAGGCAGCCAGAAAAAAAAGAAACCCAATAGAACCCATTTATAAAAAACTGAAAACTTTCTACATAATTCTCTTGTTTCCAGTATCTTATGATCTCATCCATATATTTTTAGAACACTTTGTTCGTATAGTAGTTCAACATGTAGCCTTATTTTTTTAAATCAACTGATAAATTTTATCATTGGTATATATTTTCAAAAATGCTTTGAAGCCCAATATTCTGTCGCAATTCATTAGAATAACTGTACAGAGATGCATGAGCCTATCTGATACTGACCTTGTATTGTCATCGGAAGGAGACTGAATTGGAAGTCGGGAAATGTGCAACATGCAGGAAATTTAATCCTTCTGATCTGGAACTTTGATAGTAAAGTATAGAGCCTTATCACATTTACTTAATTCAACTGTGGTTCATTTAATACCAAGTTGACAGACTGAAGTATGGCTTCTGCAAGGAGCACGTAAGAAATGTGATTTTTGTTTTCTCCTTTTAAACAATAGTGGGGAAAAATGTTCAATGCTTTTTGTTTTAAACTTTATCTGTAGGAAATCCATAAAAGGTTCTCTGCTATATAATTTGGGTGCATTTGATTGCTTTTAACTGACAATTATGATGCAAAAACTACTGAGACGGATTTGAATTATGTAAATTCAAACAGTTAAGAATATCTTATAATTAATTCTGACCTGTGTCAGGTTGTCTCCTTCATCTTGAAAAATCCATTTTGCCTCACTCTGTTTTAGTGTTTCACTCTGCAAAATGAGCTTTGTGTATCAATTAATCATGAGAGAATGGCACTTTGCTGTTTGAAAGGCATCCATTTTACTCAGCTTTTTATATGTTCTGCTGCAATAACAATATAACAGAACTGCAACATTTTCAGAGTAATAACTGATTCTCTCCAAAAATTTGGAAAAAAATTAAGAAATTGATTTTTATTAAAAATTGATAATCAAAATTGTTGTTACTTGAAAATTAGTTTCCTGAGTTTTGAAGTGATGTGATCCATGGCATGATGATAAATTATGCTTCACAGTAGAAGTGAGTGGTTAAGGACAATCTTATTCATGTGTCATATAACCGTTAGACGAAGGCAGTGCAAACCACTTCTGAAGAAAAATTTGCCAAGAACAATCATGGTCATGAGACCATGATCGCCTACATCATACAACGCGGCACATAATGATTATGATGTAACCATTAGTCTTTAATAGTATAAAATTATAAGTGTATTCTACAAGATTTTAAATTCATTACTAAAATGCAGATTACTGTCCATTTATTCAGGACAGAGATGAGGAGAAACTGTTTTTCCCAGAGAGTGGTGAATCTATGGAATTCTCTGCCCAGGGAAGCAGTTGAGGCTTCTTCAGTAAATATATTTAAGAAACAGTTTGACAGATTTTTACATTGTAAGGGAATTAAGGGATATGGGGAAAAGGCAGGTAGATGGAGCTGAGTTTACAGACAGATCAGCCATGATCTTATTGAATGGCGGGGCAGGCTCGATGGGCCAGATGACCTACTCCTGCTCCTATTTCTTACGTTCTTGTATTAGGCTTTCCCATTCATCTCTTTTATCTGCGTTTTATGTGTGCCTTACGATTGTCTAGGAACAGACACTTTGACCAGAATCTCCTAATTGAGAGCGTAACATGACGTTATCCTTGTTCACAAAACAACTGAGCAGATATTACTGGAAATGTCTGCTTCTTGGCTACCTCAAAATAGTAGGAAACAGAGCAACATACGAAGATTTTATTCTAACCTGCTAAGTGTAGATAAAAACAAATTAAATAATGTCCCTGGACTCCTCTCGTCCCATGATGAGACCGCCCTCAGGGTGGAGGAGAAACACCTCATATTCTGTCTGGTACCCCATTCTTGTTACCACATGTCAGTCCATCTTGTACCATGATGAGGCCATCCTTATATTCCATCTGGGAAGCCTCCAGCCTAAAGGCATGAATATCATTTCTTTCCTTCCAGTAAAAATATTCTTCCTTCCCCCTTGCCTCTTCTTCTATTCATCATTCTGGCCTCTCACCTGCCTATCTCCTCTCCTGGGTCCCCTAACTTCTCCGCTTTTTCCTACAGTCCACTCTCCTCTCCTATCAGATTCCTTCATCTCCAGCCCTTTATCTTTCCCACCTACCTGGCTTCACCTTTCTCCCTCTAGCCAGTCACCTTCCCCTCCCCACCCCCACCTTTTTACTCTGGCTTCTTCCCCCTTTCTGCTCCCTGAAGAACAGTCTCAGCCTGAAATGTTGACCATTCATTCATTTCCAAAGGTGCTACCTGGCCTGCTGAGTTCCTCCAGCATTTTGTGTATTTTGCTCTGGATTTCCAGCAGCAGCACAATCTCTTGTATTTAAGAAATAATGTCTGTAAGTTTAGACTGGCTGCAAGGAACCAAATTGTACAGCCTCAGTATAATGGTGCCCCAAGTTTGAGAGAATAAGCTAGAATCCTTACTTACTGAGATGCAAATATTGGACTTACACACATAAACGATATTGACTTAAGTGCACCACCAGGCCCGAGGATTGGTCTTGTGATAACAGACGGGTATAGGGTGACTTCAGATTGCAATATGACTATGTGATGTGCGCTCTGATAGTTCCATCTGTTATTACTGGAATTACACTACAGTGGGTAATCAATATGGACAGGTCTCAGTGGCAGCAGCAAAGCCTGTGAACTGTGAATCAGTAACCCTGCATTATGTGATTCATTGATATCTCTGTGAAAATCTTCCAATAAAGGGCCTGAGAGATCCTGGAGTGCATTTTATATCCTTACCCAAGAGTTGTGACCATATATCCAAGTATTCTTATATTACTCGGAAAATATAGCTATGGGTGGAATGGTTTCCGTGATATCATGTATGTATATTTGTATGGAATTTTCTCATGCATATAAAATTTAAATGTCTATTTCAATCTTAAGATTCAATGTAACGGTAAAGACCACTTGAGCTAACTTATGCTAATTGTGGCCAGCAGATTACCAGAGAACTGGCGGCTCTATCTGTTTTAGATTATGAGAACACTCAGTCCTCGTTTATTGTCATTTAGAAATGCATGCATGCATTAAGAAATGATACAATGTTCCTCCAGAGTGATATCACAGAAAAACAGAGCAAACCAAAGACTAACACTGACAGAACCACATAATTATAACATGTAGTTACAGCAGTGCAAAGCAATACCATAATTTGAAAAAGAACAGACCGTGGGCATGGTAAAAAAAAATGTCTCAAAGTCCCGATCGACTCCCGAGTCCCCGATAGCAGGCAGCAAAAGGGAGAAACTCCCTGCCATAAACCTCCAGTCACCGACAACTGTCGATGCATTGGAAGCACCCGACCACAGCCAACACAGAGTCTGCCTGCCCGAAAACTTCGAACCTCCGACCAGCCCCTCAGATACAGCCTCCCGAGGGCAATCCTCCGCCGAGAGCCTTCGATTTCATCCCGGCCGCTGAAACAAGCAAAGCCGAGGATTCGGGGCCTTCTGCTCCGGAGATTCCGGTTACCACACAGTAGCAGTGGCAGTGAAGCAGGCATTTCAGAAGTTTCTCCAGATGTTCCTCCGTACTCTCACGTCCATCTCCATCAAATCAGGATTGTGCACGGTCCCCTACTTGACAAATAACAGACATCATCACCAGAGTGGCCGCGCGCGCTGCGTCGCGCCGCCATCTTCTCCTCCTCCTCCTTTATATATGTGCCCTACTCTGTACAAAGCAGTGTGGAAGTATAGAACATAATTCAAATTAAGTTTATTATCTGAGTACGTATATGTCACCATATACAACCCTGAGATACATTTTCTGCAGGTATACTCAATAAATCTATGATATAATAATAGTCATAATAAAATCAATGAAAGACCGCACCAGCTTTGGGGTTCAAGCAGTGTGCCAAAGACAAAAATAAATAAATAAACAATAAATATCAAGAACATGAAGTGAAGATTCTTTGAAAGTGATTCCATTAGTTGTGAGGACAGTTCAGTGATGGGGCAAGTGAAGTTATTCCCTCTGGTTCAAGAGTCTGATGGTTGAGGATTAACAACTGTTCCTGAACCTGGTGCCGGTGAGTCTTGAGACTCTTGTGCCTACTTCCTGATGGCAGTAGTGAGAAGAGTGTTTCGGGTGGATGCTGTTTTCCTGCAACAATGCTCTATGTAGATGGGCTCAAAGGTAGATACCATCACAACTGACCCGTTTCACTCTAGGCTGGTCCCTGTCATGACTTTCAATACTTTAATGAATTTCAGCTAATGTTTCATTGTTATCTATTTCCTTATTAATTTTAAGAACTGTTGACAAAATATTAAAGAACAGATGCGCTCAGAAGACCATTAAGGTGGTCCATGGCCTGACCCTCACATTCTTCATCCTGGTGTGAACAGCTTTCTGAGCAGCTCCTCGAACTTGCTGGGGTCCGGCCAGGACTGAGCTGTCTCGAGTATGAGTTTGGTGACTGATTCATTGCAAACCTCTGCTTTTAGAATATGAATACCAAAGACGCCTGCAGGATGTCTATAAACAATGTAGTGTTAGCGAACATTGACAAAAACCTAGGACTTCCCTTTGATGGCAGCAAAAAGCTAAAGTGGACTTGAAAGAGTCAAAGATTACAGCTTATACTCTTGCCTTCACAACTGTAATGGCAAGTGTTAAGTGGACTGTGAGAAGAACTGTGTAAAGTTTGCTGAAGAACTCCACAATAATAGCCTAAGTTGTATTCCCAAATGCCCATGACTCAAGGACATCCCACAGTCACATCTTTTGCAGCTTCCAAATGAGTCTAATTGCTCCTCAGTGAAACAAGTGAACCATTCCACACAGATCCCAGTCCTGCTGAGGTACAACCTAATCATCCAGAATATGCCCCAACAGTCTGAAGCTCTGCCTCTTGTATCACAGAGGGTAGATCGCTATGGGAGGAATGTTGGACAGGTAGTAGATAATGAGAGCCAGACACACCCAGCCCTGAGACACCAGACATCAGACAAGATTATTTGTTTTTCAAACAATTGGTTTATTGATCATCACCGAATGTCTCTCTGGTGCATCCTGCTCCCGCCCCCCTCCCTTCCCAATTTCCCAACCGTGATTCCCTCTCCCTGCCCCCCTTCCCACTCTCAATCCACAATAGAGACCTATAACAGAATTACGTTTATCATTACTCACATATGTCATGAAATTTGCTTTTTTTGCAGAAGAGCAGCAGTACAACACAATACATAAAATTACTACAAAATTCTTAGGTACACATAAAGCAACACACACAAAATGCTGGTGGAACTCAGCAAGTCAGTCAGCATCTACGGAAATGAATAGATAATCGAGGTTTCAGGCTGAGTCCCTTCTTTGGGACTGAGAAACAAGAGGGAAGATGCCAGAATTAGAAGGTGGAGGGAGGGGAAATAGGCTAGCTGGAGGGTGATAGGTGAAGCCAGGTGGGAAAGGTCAAGGGCTAGAGAGGGAGAACTGCATATGTGCCTGAGATTTTTACACGGTACTGTGGCAAAATTTACTTGAAAATTGGTGGATAAAGACTGGGAATGTGAACCTATGTCCTCTGATCTGATCTGAAGCACTGTAAATTGATTCTATCACCATTAAAACAATTGGACTACACACTAGAATACCACAGTACAGTACAGGCCCTTCGGCACTCGATTAGACTCAGTTGTGTTGCAATTGGTTTTATGTTGCAGCTCGGGAGTTCCATTGTGCCGAAATGTGAACGAATGGCATTATTTCTCTATTTTGATTCAAAATTGACCTTTGAGTAAATCATCTCATTTGTTTTCTGTTACTCTCAGTTTCTGAATACCTTTGCAATAGCTTGAGTTTGTTGACAGTTGGACTCCTTGACCCTCTTTTAATTTACCAAATTGAAAATATGTAAATTGAAGCCTTTCAGTGGATGTTTTTCTCCATTCATATACTTTGCACTGAATTTGATCCACCATGCATCTGCCCAAATTCTAATGACATACAAAGAGCCCAGCAGCTTGCCCCATTCTCCATCTTAGTCACGAGCTATCATCGGCACATTTAGCAGTACCTTTTAAGATTCCCTGCTCTAGATTATTTATTGATGTGTCAAACAAAGAAAATCTCAAAAACTACCTTGGTTGTCTTTCATCAGTAATATTTTTGCAGGATGATTTAATGCAGCTTTGTACTTCATTCTTCAGCCAGTTATATGCCTATTGAAAAATATTACCATTAATGATGTTCGGTTTGGACCTGTCCCGGGATAGCTGTGCATGATCCCATATCCCTGTGCCCCTAAATGCACATCTGATGCAATGTTCCAGGAGCATGTTTTCAAAATTAAACTATTATCAACTGGACAGCAGAGCCGTATTAACACATCGAAATAAGCATGCTTAGACCTCCATTGTCACTTGTCCATTGCAACATACAGATGACAATATAACTCAAGTTCTAATACCCAACAAGAGAAATCTGCAGATGCTGGAAATCCAAGCCATACACACAAAATGCTGGAGGAACTCAGCAGGACAGGCAGCATCTACAGAAAAGGGTAAACACCTGATGTTTCAGGCCATGACGGGTCTTAGACTGAAACGTTGATTGTTTACTCTGTTCCATCAATGCTACCTATCCTGCTGAGTTCCTCCAGCATTTTGCATGTGGTGCTTCAAGTTCTAATAGTTGCGTAGAATATCATTTCATGGGCAGTCTGAGACTGGGACATTTAATTAAACATCTGCATTCCTACAGGAGGCAACATGAAACTTCCAGAGCCAATGTTTGTTGATGCTTATCGTTCCATACCATCTGATCCGTAATAACCATGGCCATTTCATGGGTGAAGTAGCAGTTCTGAACTAAACCTGGATCAATGAAGAATGCTTAACAGTTGTGGCAGGGTTTGTCGGCTATCAGTTCCTACAAAGTGAAATTAAGTGACATAGGTGACAGCGAGGCTTCACTTTCAGAAGAGCTAAGCTTACTTTGACCATCAAAACCTGGAGCAGCTATCACAACTCCCACAGCCTCTGATAATCCTGTGATTTAATGTGGATAAATGTGAAGTTATCCACTTTGGTGGCAAAAATAGGAAAACAGATTATTATCTGAATGGTGGCCGATTAGGAAAAGGGGAGGTGCAACGAGACCTGGGTGTCATTATACACCAGTCATTGAAAGTGGGCATGCAGGTACAGCAGGCGGTGAAAAAGGCGAACGGTATGCTGGCATTTATAGCGAGAGGATTCGAGTACAGGAGCAGGGAGGTACTACTGCAGTTGTACAAGGCCTTGGTGAGACCACACCTGGAGTATTGTGTGCAGTTTTGGTCCCCTAATCTGAGGAAAGACATCCTTGCCATAGAGGGAGTACAAAGAAGGTTCACCAGATTGATTCCTGGGATGGCAGGTCTTTCATATGAAGAAAGACTGGATGAACTGGGCTTGTACTCGTTGGAATTTAGAAGATTGAGGGGGGATCTGATTGAAACGTATAAGATCCTAAAGGGATTGGACAGGCTAGATGCGGGAAGATTGTTCCCGATGTTGGGGAGGTCTAGAACGAGGGGTCACAGTTTGAGGATAGAGGGGAAGCCTTTTAGGACCGAGGTTAGGAAAAACTTCTTCACACAGAGAGTGGTGAATCTGTGGAATTCTCTGCCACAGCAAACTGTTGAGGCCAGTTCATTAGCTATGTTTAAAAGGAAGTTAGATATGGCCCTTGTGGCTACAGGGGTCAGGGGGTATGGAGGGAAGGCTGGGTTCTGAGTTGGATGATCAGCCATGATCATAATAAATGGCGGTGCAGGCTCGAAGGGCCGAATGGCCTACTCCTGCACCTATTTTCTATGTTTCTATGTTTCTATGTTTTCTATGATTTCAAACTCTGAGGCTGATGTAAAATCATCCTTCAGGATGGTGAACCCGTGGAAAACAGCCAACACAGATGGGGTACCTGCCTAAGTACTAACGACCTATACTGATCAACTGGCTGGAGTTTCCACTGAGATCTTTAACCTCTCACTTTGTCAGTTTGAGGTACCCGTCTGCTTCAAGCAGACTACAGTTATACCAGGTCCTGACAAAAACATGGTAACCTGCCTCACTGATTATCATCCAGTAGCGTTTACATCCACAGAGATAAAGTGTTTTGAAAGGTTGGCGATGAAACATATCAACTCCTGCTGCAGAAGCAATTTAGATCCACTCCAATTTGCCTACCAGCACAACAGGCACAGCAGATGCCATATCACTGGCTCTTCATTCAACTCTGGTACATATGGATGCATGCATCAGGATGTTCTTATTTGACTACAGCTCAGCACTTATGCCCTCAAAACTAACCAATAAGTTTCAAGACATTGGCTTCAATACCTCCTTGTGCAATTGGACACTTGATTTCCTCAGTTTCAGACCCCAGTCATTTCAGATTGGCAACAACATCTCCACAATCACCATCAGCACAGATGCACCACAGGCTGAGTGCTTAGCCCCTGTCCTACTCGCTTCACACCTACAACTGTGAGGTTAAACACAACTCCAATGCCATATTCAAGTTTAGTGACGGCACCATATTGTAGGAGGAATCAAGGGTGGTGATGAATCAGCATATAGGAGGGAGATTGAAAATCTGGCTGAGTGGTGCCACAAAAACAACCTCTCACTCATTGTCAGCAAGACCAAGCGGCGGATTATTGACGTCAGGAATAGGAAACCGGAGGTCCATGAACCAGTCCTCATTAGGGAATCAGAGGTGGAGAGGGTCAGAAACTTTGCATTCCTTCACGGTATCATTTCAGAGGACCTGTCCTGGGCCCAGCACATATGTACAATTATGAAGAAAGCACGGCAGTGCTTCTGCTTCCTTGGGAATTTGCGAAGATTTGGCATGACATTTAAAACTTTGACAAACTTCTGTAGATGTGTAGTGGAGAGTATATTGTGTGTCTGCATCACAGCCATGTATGCAAACATCAATATCCTCGAATGGAAAATCCTACCAAAAGAAGTGGATGGGGCCCAGTCCATCACGGGTAAAGCCCTCCTCACCTTTATGCACATCTACATGGAGCGTTGCTGCAGCAAAGTAGCATCCATCATCAGGGATCCCCACCACCATGTTCTCTCCTCATTGATGCCATCAGGAAGAAGGTACAGGAGCCTCAGGACTGACATCACCAGGTTCAGGAACAGTTATTACCCTCAACGATCAGGCTCTTGAATAAAAGGGGATAATTAGGGTGGTGTGGTGTTGCAACAACAACCTGACACTCACTGTCAGTGAGATGAAAGAGCTGATTGTGGACTTCAGGAAGGACAAAGGAACACATACCAGTCCTCATCGAGGGATCAGAAGTGGAGAGAGTGAGCAGTTTCAAGTTCCTGGGTGTCAAGATCTCTGAGGATCTAACCTGGTCCCAACATATTGATGTAGTTATAAAGAAGGCAAGACAGCGACTATACTTCATTAGGAGTTTGAAGAGATTTTGTATGTCAACAAATACACTCAAAAACTTCGCTAGGTGTACCGCAGAGAGCATTCTGACAGGCTGCATCACTGTCTGGTATGGAGGGGCTACTGCACAGGACCAAAAGAAGCTGCAGAAGGTTGTAAATTTAGTTGGCTCCATCTTGGGCACTAGCCTACAAAGTACCCAGGACATCTTCAGGGAGCAGTGTCTCAGAAAGGCAGCGTCCATTATTAAGGACCTCCAACACCCTTTTCTCACTTGTGCCATCAGGTAGGAGATACAGAAGCCCGAAGGCACACACTCAGCGATTCAGGAACAATTTCTTCCCCTCTGCCATCCGATTCTTAAATGAACATTGAATCCTTGAACGCTACCTCACTTTTTAATACATATTTCCATTTTTTGCATGATTTTTAATCTATTCAATATACGCATGCTGTAATTGATTTACTTATCTATTTATATATTTTTTTTCTTCTATATTATGTATTGCATTGAACTGCTGCTGCTAAGTTAACAAATTTCACAACATATACTGGTGATAATAAATCCGATTCTCATTCTGAATTTCACTCAACTTCACTTTCCCAATGACCGAACAGTTCCCACAAACTTTGAACTCACTGTCAAGGACTCCGCATTTTATGTTCTTGATATTTATTATCTTTCTGTATTTGCACAGTTTGTGGTCTTCTACCCATTAGTTGTCCAGCCTGTTAGTGTGGTCCTTCATTGATTCTATTACGGTTTTTGGATTTATTGAGTTTGCTACAAAAAAATTAGTCTCTGGGTTGTATATGGTGACAAATATGTACTTTGATAATAAATTTACTTTAAACTTTGATGCGCAGATATTATCTTTTTACATTGGGGATTGGGGAAGTATCTGACAAATTCACAAAGCTATGTCTATGAAATGTACTTTGTAGTCTTATATAGGTACAGCTGTCTGTGTTTGGTAAATCTGCCTTTTACTCTAAACTGCACCACTAGAAGAACTGTCAGAAGAAAAATTAATTCATTTGAATGCTTCACTTGATTCAAAATATAAAATGGAATATTGGTATCTGTAGTTAATAGTGTGCTTTTCTCTTAATCTTCAACTGGGCTACGTGATTATGTTTTGCATTTTTTAATTTGCTATTATAGATAAAAGGCTGATTAAACTTTTTAGTGACATATTCCTGTTAATTGCCTGAGTCTCAGGTGTACTATTAGTGGAAACCTCAGAACAGAAATATAATTGATAAGATTAACAGTGAAGTAGAGCACTAGCTTTTGATGGATACAATTCTGATTGTGTTGAATTATATCATTTAAGAAAAATAAGTTGTTTTGGTATATTTTAAAATTAGTATAGTCACCTAAATATTTTATTTAGAAAAGTAGTTTAGTGATCAGTTCATTGATTTTGTTTTTATTAATATGTTTTATTACCTTTGTAATTTCTGCAGATACTAAGGGGCAAAGTGGAAAAAAATACAAGCTTGGAAAGCACGAAGGGAGCCATCGCTGACTCAACATGTCACGATCAAATCATAGGTATGGGAAATGTATCAGCTACACGATGCATCCCTTTTGCTTAAAACTTCAAAAAATGTACAAAAGAATCATCATCCTCAAAATATATTTAGTCAGTTTAGAAACTATTGTAACACATTATAGAAGGCTGTTTCAGGATATATTCATAGAACATGCTCAATGCTAAAATAATCATCCCTCCAGGGTATCCTTTAAAATCTCATTTGATTTTTTTATTGCCCCGCTTAGTACACTGGCTATGAGTAAGATTACTCTTTCTGAAATCTGATACGTTGAAAAGTATCAAACTGTTCTCTTTTAAAATTTTCATGCTTTCCGTGCTTTAGGATCTCATTCCAATTTGACAAAGCTCACAAGCGCCCCTACTCCAAATCATGATTCACCCTCCCAAGGTCTCGCATGTGACTGCAGCTATTCATTACATTACGTATGTATATGGAACCGTCACCTTCATCTTTCTTTCAAATAGCTGCAGGCATATACAGGTTGCTATCTTCCAATAAAAAAAATGTATGCTACAAAGTAGCATGACAAAATAATATGCTCTGTATATTCTACAAGGGTCACAAAGTTCCATTGTGAAACAGCACAAGGAGTTTCTTTTAGCTCTACCAGCAGAAGAAAGTTGACAAGGAACTGTACAGAAAACCAATTATTAAACTATTTGAAGCAAAAACCTATTATGCTGTAAAAATTGGAGCAGATAGCATTCAATCTCTAGATGTGAATTGTATGCAAAATTGATTTTATACTCATTTGATATACTTGTACCATTTTCAGTGGATGTCCCGCCTATCATGGCATTAGAGCATTACTGGAGATAAACTATTGACCAACATCTCAATAGGTTTCAATATCTTTTATAAACTCATCGACTCCTGTGGCTGCCTAAGCTGTACCTCTTCTTACCGTCTCCTGTAAAAATGCCATTCCTTCTTCTCAGTTCCTTCACCTCCAGGATGAGGCTTATCTTTCCAGGACATCCAAGATGTCCTCCTCCTTCAAAGAATGGGATTTCTCTTCATCCACTATTGATGCTGCCCTCACCCTCATCTGCTCCATTTCCTGGATGTCAGTTCGCAGTTTTTTTCACTCGTGCAGCCGCTGCAAAAGCAACGACTTTCATGACATATGCCAGTGATATTATACCCTGATTCTAATTCTAACTGCATCATAAACTTCTTCCTCTCTTGAGACCTTCCCAGCTCTGCTCTGAATGCTGGTGAAACTCTAGTTGACACATCTTGTATTACATGTCACAACTTCACTCTGGCTTGATCACCGGGATTCGGGCTGGCACATTAATTTCCTTGGATCCACTTGGAGAAAATGTACATCCAGCACATCATAAACATTAGGAATTCCAAAGCAACAAAGTGTTGGAGAAACTCTGCAGCTCAAGCAGCATCAATGGAAAATAGTAAACAGTTAAGGTTTTGGGGCGATGAAGAGTCTTGGCCCAAAAGGTTGGCCCTACACTTTTCCATAGATGATGCCTGGCCTGCTGAGTTCTTCCAGAATTTTTTGCACATTTAGCTCATCCTTGTTCCCTTTTCTCATCTACTAACTGTTGTCTTACCACTGTGTCTTTCTGCTCCCTTGCTTTGTTCTATGGATCCACCAGTAGTCGTTCTTTAAAAACTTTCCCATGACTGTTATCATCTTCAAAGCGCTTCAAAACTTGGCCTGCTGTAGTAAGTGAATACAAGCTGAGAAACCTCGATTAGTGCTAATCCCGTCTCTCGCTCTTTGCACTTGAACTGTGTTGCTGGTGTAAAACTGAGCATTCTTCCTGCAGCGTTCAGTTGTAACTGTAAACTAGAACCTCATGTTAGTTCTGTGATACTGAGAGACCCTGGTGTTACTGCTGTGATACTGAGAGACCCTGGTGTTACTGCTGTGATACTGAGAGTCCCTGGTGTTACTGCTGTGATACTGAGAGACCCTGGTGTTACTGCTGTGATACTGAGAGTCCCTGGTGTTACTGCTGTGATACTGAGAGTCCCTGGTGTTACTGCTGTGATACTGAGAGTCCCTGGTGTTACTGCTGTGATACTGAGAGACCCTGGTGTTACTGCTGTGATACTGAGAGTCCCTGGTGTTACTGCTGTGATACTGAGAGACCCTGGTGTTACTGCTGTGATACTGAGAGTCCCTGGTGTTACTGCTGTGATACTGAGAGACCCTGGTGTTACTGCTGTGATACTGAGAGTCCCTGGTGTTACTGCTGTGATACTGAGAGACCCTGGTGTTACTGCTGTGATACTGAGAGACCCTGGTGTTACTGCTGTGATACTGAGAGTCCCTGGTGTTACTGCTGTGATACTGAGAGTCCCTGGTGTTACTGCTGTGATACTGAGAGACCCTGGTGTTACTGCTGTGATACTGAGAGTCCCTGGTGTTACTGCTGTGATACTGAGAGTCCCTGGTGTTACTGCTGTGATACTGAGAGACCCTGGTGTTACTGCTGTGATACTGAGAGTCCCTGGTGTTACTGCTGTGATACTGAGAGTCCCTGGTGTTACTGCTGTGATACTGAGAGACCCTGGTGTTACTGCTGTGATACTGAGAGACCCTGGTGTTACTGCTGTGATACTGAGAGTCCCTGGTGTTACTGCTGTGATACTGAGAGTCCCTGGTGTTACTGCTGTGATACTGAGAGACCCTGGTGTTACTGCTGTGATACTGAGAGTCCCTGGTGTTAGTGATCAGGCAGAACAAAGAAGTGCATAACCCAAGTCCTTGAGTAACATGTCCTGTAACACATGGGCGTTATCATCAAGAACAAGCAGTTCTCAGCAACCCACAGATGGACATATACACATACCCATGCACACAATACTGCTAGTCATTCCACCGATCAAACACGGGAGGGCAATGTCGATGGTGGATGGATGGGGGAGCAGCCCCCAACCCAGCATGGACACCCCGCTGCACCGCCTCTGGTGTCTCCTCTGCTGGACTGCTGCAACAGGCAAGCCTGCGGCTTGAGGCCAAGTCCATGCTACACTGAGGCAACGCTGCTTCCCCGCTGTCTATCCCATCAATAAACAAGGGAAACAGACTTGTCAATGTCCAACAGGGTCTCGTGATCACAAGAGGAATGTCCAAGACAATCACTCACCATTAGACAGCATGTTGCCTTTGCGTACTGACTCCATTTGCTTTTTGTAGCAGGTAGTGACATGGTCTGCACCATCCAGCTCGTCCTCAGGGAGCAGCTCGCTGCTGGGATTGATCTGCTGTACTTGAAGATCTTAATGTCCAGCATTGTCTTGTGATCATAAAAAAAATAGACATTTACAAAATGTCTTTGCCCATTGTTTCCAAACATATTGCCATTTACTGCAAATGCCCAGTTTAAGTTGATAGGTTGATGAATTGCCTCTGACAACCAAATCCAGCTCCTGTCTTGGTTACTAAGCCCATTGGAACCATTTCCACTGACAGAAGAAGGGGCAAAGGCAGGTTACTGGCACATAAAACCAGTCGCTTCAGGCAGATGGGGCTCATCAGCCGTGGTTGGCAGTTCATCTAGGAGAATTTGAGTGAACTTGGCCTTTTCTCCTTGGAGCGATGGAGGACGAGAGGTGACCTGATAGAGGTGTATAAGGTGATGAGAGGCATTGATCGTGTGGATAGTCAGAGGCTTTTTCCCAGGGCTGAAATGGCTAGCACGAGAGGGCACAGTTTTAAGGTGCTGGGGAGTAGGTACAGAGGAGATGTCAGGGGTAAGTTTTTTTACTCAGAGAGTGGTGAGTGCGTGGAATGGGCTGCCGGCAATGGTGGTGGAGGCGGATACGATAGGATCTTTTAAGAGAATTTTGGATAGGTACATGGAGCTTAGAAAAATAGAGGGCTATGGGTAAGCCTAGTAATTTCTAAGGTAGGGACATGTTCGGCACAACCTTGTGGGTACGAAGGGCCTGTATTGTGCTGTAGGTTTTCTGTTTCTCTGTTTCTATGTTTTGAGAAGGAAAACTCTGATCTCAAACCTCCATTGCCTTGCAGCTGTACCCACTCAGGGAGAAGGCTTCAGGAGTAAACCTGGAGGGAAATATATGGAGCTGAAGTCCCTAAGGCAGTCCTACTAGGACACAACATCCCATGGTTGATGCAACCAACAGAGGCCTTACTCACTCACTCACTCAGATTGATGAGACATTAAGCAAAAGAAAATTAGACGTCTGTGAGCAAATGATTTACAGTGCCGTATCACCAATAACCTCATGGCCCAGATTATCTCTGACTTTATTTCCTGGATAGGACATAAAGCTTACTTTAGAGAAGTATGGAGCTGCATCCTGCGAGAAGCACAGAGAACACCTGAAAATTCATTGCTGCCCAGCGGGACTATTGTGTGATAAACATTAGAAGTTGCTTGCCAGAGACCAGGGTTCCCAACTTGGGGTCCATAGACCCCCTGCTTATTGGTATTGATCCATGGCATGAAAATGTTGGATCAATTCTGCTCTGGACAGAATTGATCTGTCACTTACTTAGGCTCCACAGTTCAGTCACCAAATTATTAATCATGGCAAATAATTATACAAATACTAGGAAGAGAAGGTTTCTTTACCATCTTTATTCTCAATGATGGTGAAGCGGGATTGTACTGTTTGTAGTCATCTTCATCCAGAAGCAGAAAGAGAAGATGTCAGAAACTCTCTAGCATGTGAGCTCTGTTTCAACGTTTAACAGAAGTTTGGATGGGTATATGGAGGGCTATGGTCCCAGTGCAGGTCAATGGGAGAAGGCACTTTAACTGGTTTTGGCATGAACTAGATGGGCCAAAGGGCCTGTTTCTGTGCTGCACTTCTCTCTGACTCGAGGACTCTGTGGGTCAGGCAGAATTCATGAAGAGAGAAAGTGAGTTTTTACTCAGTTTTCCAGCATCAGCAGTTGTTTTTGATTTTCACCCAGAGGTGCTCACTCCGTGGAAGGCACATCTCAGCTTTTTCTTCAGGGACCTTGTTTTCGCAGAAGCTTATCTGATATGCAGTCAGTTTGACTCACTCCACACGTTACACAAATAAGAAAAGCCTGAGATCACTGATTATGGCAAATCCATGGAACTCAACACCAAAGCCGTCGGTGGCTAAACTAGCCATGCCTCTAACCAAAGCTGTTTCTCAGGCCAGGTTGCTGAAGCACACTATAAGAGCTCCAACAGTGATATTTTCCCAGGAAAATATGAAGATTACCCAGGTGGGCCTTGTTCACAATAACCCAATCACTAGCTATTCAAATACATTGACACACAGCAACACATGCTCATTAATGTTCGTATTAATCTATTCTTCATCATTTAACCTTCTAACGGAGCATAGTTCTGGTGAACTTTTTTCTGTGCCCTTCCTAGATCGAACATTGCATCCACAATTTTATCACGTTTCTCCAGATGGATTCTGTTCAAGACAGGAGCTGAAACATGGCTTACTCACTTTTGTATTTCCAGCTCCCCAGAGATAAAGGCTGACATTCAATTTAGCATTTCAATTACTTTTTGAACTTGTGCACTAGCTTTTAGTGAAAAAGCATATGAACACCTAAATCCATTTATTTTTGAATAACTCTTAAGTGCTCAATAGTCAGGATTTTTGCTGTTCTATTACTTTAAAAAAATCAAAAAAAATCATAAGAGTATTATGTTTTTACTTGTGACAGAAAGACTGTTTAATGTTGGATTTTTGTGCACGTGATCAATTGTATCATTTAAAATCACATTTCATGTTTGCCCAAAATTTTGACAATTAAGAATCATTACAGTATAATTACAAAATTTGAAACAGTCATCAAGAATATTTTGGTGTGATATATGTTTATTCAGTGGAGAATTAAAAATACTAGATTTTTAACATTGGTTTGTAATCAAGATACCATGGGATGAATCATAAGATTAATTCTTAGTATTGATGGGGGTTGTTCCATGAAGAGGAATTCAGCAGAGTGGATCTATATTCCCTTGAGTTTCAAAGAATGGGAGGTGTTTTATTGGACCATACATAATTCTGGATAAACAACAGGATAAAAGCAGAGATAATGTCTCTGGTAGTGGAGATTCTGGTGGTCCAGACTCTCCATCTACAAGATAACAAGTTTGGGAACCAAGAATGATGTATCACAGAGGAATAGCTGAGTGACATTGTGCCATGATAACAACCCTTCCCTCAATGTCAGCAAAATAAAACAGCTGGTCATTAACTTCAGGAAGGAGATAGTACACATGCTGCTGTTTACATCCATGTTGCTGAGGTCAAGTGGATTGAGAGTTTCAGGTCCCTAAGACAGAGCATTGCCAATTCTTGTCCAACCACATTGACATCATAGCCAACAGCAGCTCAACATCACGGAAGTCAGCCTCCCCTCCATAGACTGTCTACATCTCTTGTGGCCTCAGTATAGCAGCCAGGATTCCACCACATTCTGCCCTCCCATCAGGCTGAAAATACTACCACCTGACTCAGGGACAGCTTTAACACTTCTGTTCTAAGATTATTCAATACTTCTTCATTACGATAAGATGGCCTTGAGACCTTGGTATACCTCACCTTTGAGCTTGGATCTTACTGCCTACGTGCACTGCACTTTCCCTGTACAGTTATACTTTATTCTGCAGTCTGCTGTAACGTTAACCTCATACTACCTCAAAGTAGAGCTGTAAGGAATTGATCGATACGCATGGTATCCAAAACATGTTTTTCACTGTGCCTCAGTTCATATGACAACAATAAACCAACTTACCAATTTAATTCAAGCAGGCATTACTCAGGAGCAGCAATCAAGAATTCAGATGAAAATAAATTTCTTCATCTGGAGGGGAATAAATATTTTAAATTCTTTCCTCAGGAAGGCGGTGGAAACTTTGTTGCTATGTTGTTAAGGACAAGAATTGATAGAATTTAGGGTGTTAGGGGAATGGGGAGAAATGTGGTTAACTGTCTAATTAAAAGATCTGTTATGCGATTATTTACTGGAAAAGCAGGCATAAAGCTCAAAGTAGCATTCTAATTTGTACGTTTTTGTGTATTTGTAGGAGTAGGGCCGCTTGAGTTTGTGGGTCACATTTTGTTCGTATTGGTCTGATCCCACAGGCATTCGCAATGCTAGGCATGGGTCAGGTTTATGCTAAAAGATTAAAGAAGCCTTAGAAGAGTGATTTTAAAGTGTGACCAATAAAACTTCTCTAAATGGTGGAGTATAGATGTGACCACTTGGAGAGAGACCATAAGACATGGGAGCACCATTAGGCCATATGGCTCATCAAGTTCACTTTGCCATTCAATCATGGCTGATCCTTTTTTCTCCCCTCCTCAGCCCACCCTCCAGCTTTTTCCCCATAACCTGTCATGCCATAACCAAACAAGATCCTATCATCCTCCACCTTAAAAACACCCATCGACCTGGCCTTCACAGCAGACTGTGGTAACAAATTCCACAAAACCTCCACCTTTTGGCTAAAGAAATATCTCTGCATCTCTGTTTTAAATGAACACCCCTCTATCCTGAGGCTGTACCCTCTTGTCCTAGAATCCCAACCATAGGAAATGTCCTTTTCACATCTACTGTGTGTAGGACTTTCAACGTTCAATAGGTTTCAATGAGATCCTCTTTCATCCTTCTAAGTTCCAGTGAATACAGACCCAGAGCCTTCAAACATTCCTCATCTGATAACCCTTTCATTCCCAAAATCATCTTTGTGCAACGCCTCTGAACCCTCTCCAATGTCAGCACATCTTTTCTTAGATAAGGAGCCCAAAACTATTCACAGTACTCAAGGTGAGGCCTCACTATTGCCTTATAAAGCCTCAGCATCACATCCTGTTCGTGTATTCTGCACTTCTTGAAATGAATGTTAATATTGCATTTCCCTTCATTACCACTGACTCAACCTGCAAGTTAACTTGTAGAGTGTTCTGCACATGGATACCCAAGACCATTTGCATTTCAGATATTTGGATTTCCTCCCCATTTAGAAAATAGTCCGCACATTTATTTCTCCTACCAAAGTGCGTGACCATGCATTTTCCAACGTTGTATTTCATTTGCCACTCCCTTGCCCATTCTCCAAATCTGTCTAAGTCCTTCTGCAGCCTTCCTGTTTCCTCAAAACTACATGATTCTCATCGAACCTTCCTATCACCTGCAAAAATGGCAAAAAAAACATCTATTCCATCGTCTAAATCTTTGACAAACAGCATGAAAAGAAACAGTCCCAACACCGACCCCTGCCGAACACCACTAGTCACTGGTAGCCAACCAGAAAAGGATCCTTTTATTCCTACTCACTGCCTCCTGCCGATCAATCAATGTTAGTAATTTTACTGCAATATCATGGGCTCTTAATTTTGTAAGTAAACTCATGTGTGATATCTTGTCAAAAGACAACTGAAAGTCCAAGTATATAACATCTACTGCATCTCCTTTATCTATCCTACTTGTAATCTCCTCGAAGAATTCCAACAAGTTCATCAGGCAAGATTTTCCCTTAAGGAAACCATGCTGATTTTGTCCTTTCTTTCCCTGTGTCGCCAAGTACTCCAAAACTTCATTCTTAACAATTTACTCCAACATCTTCCCAACAACTGAGGTCAGGCTAACTGGTCTATAATTTCTTTACTGCTGCCTTCCTCCTTTCATAAAGAATAGAGTGATATTTGCAATTTTTCAGTCATCCAGAAACATGTCAGAGTCCAATGGTTCTTGAAAGATCATTTCTAATGTCTCCACAATCTCTACTGCTACCTCTTTCAGAACCCTAGCCTGCAGTTCATCTGGTGTTGGTGACTTATGTGCCTTTTGGTCTTCCAGCTTGTGAAACACCTTCTCTCTGTGTAATAGTAACTGCACCGACATATTCTCCCTCACACCCTTCAACATCTGGCTCACTGCTGGTGTCTTCCACAACGAAGACTGATGCAAGATACTCAGTTAGTTCATCTGCCATTTCCTTGTCCCCCGTTATTATTTTCTAGTGGTCCTATATCCACTCTCATCTTTTTTTTTACTTTTTGTGTACTGGAAAAAGCTTTTACCATCCACTTTGATATTGTTTGCCAGCTTCCTTTCTTACATTTTCTTTTCCCTCCTAATGATTCTTTTAGCTGCTTTCTGTGGGGTTTTAAAAGCTTCCCAATCCCCTATCTTCCCGCTAATTTTTGCTTTGTTGTATGCATTCTCTTTTGCTTTTACATTAGCTTTGACTTTAATTCACAGGTTGCGTCTGTGGTAAAGAAGGCAAATAGAATATAAAAGCAAGGAGATAATGCTGAAGTTTTATAAGACACTAATCAGGCCACACTTGGAGTTTGTTAACAGTTTTAGGTCCTTTATCTGAGAAAGGATGTATTGTCATTGGAGAGAGTCCAGAGGAGGTTCAGGACGATGATTCCAGGAATGAATGGGTTAACATATGAGAAGCATTTGGCAGTTTTGTGTCTGTACTGACTGGAATTTAAAAGAATGCATGGGGATCTCATTGAAACCCACCAAATGTTGAAAGGACTAGATAAGGTGAGTGTAGAGGGCATGTATCCTATGGCGGGGGTATCCAGAACTAGAGGCCACCACCTCAAAGTTCAAGAGCGACCTTTTAGAACTGAAGTAAGGAGAATTTTTTGACCTAAAGATTGGTGAATTTGTCGAATGCTGTGCCACTGACTGTGCTGGAGGTCAGCTCTGTGGGTTTATTCAAAGCCAAAGTTGGGGTTGGTCAGGGCATCAAGGATATGGTGAGGGGGCAAGTTTATGGGGTTGAATGGGATCTGAGATCAGGCATGATGAAATAGCAGTGTGAACCCAATGGGCTGAATGGCCTAATTCTGATCCTATGTCATATGCTCATATGGCCCTATGGACTTCCCTTGTCAACCATGGTTGTACTATTTTGTCATTTGAGCATTTCTTTGTTTTTGAGATACATCTATCATGCACCTTCCTCATTTTTCCCAGAAACATGCATAATTGTTGCTCTACTGTCATCTCTGCCAGTATCTCCTTCCAATTTACTTTGGCCAACTCCTCTCTCATGCCATTGTAATTTCCTTTACTCCACTGAAATACTGCTGCCTCAGTCTTTACTTTCTCCCTATCAAATTTCTTTTTTTGTTAAATTTTATTTTTATTTGGATAAGGAGTTCACAATTATCATGTACTTTTTTCACACATATAACCTTTTCCATTTTTTTATATGTATAAAACTACAATTATTTATACATTCTTAAGTACACATTGAGATGATATAAAAGCAAAATAAACATTTAAATAGATAATTATGTACTGTGCTAAATCTAACCTATTAGGCTAAATAATGAAATTAGTTGTTAAGAAAAATGGTAATAATAGTTTCCATACAACCCTTCTGTACCATTTCCACTGGTCCAAAATGTTGCATACAAGCCTATATACCAACCATTGTAGGTGTTTATATCCCAATTTGTTCGTGCTTGTTCCTGCCCGCAGACATAATTATCCAATCCCTATGTACTTATTTACTTAATTTTTTCTTTTTTTTTATCCCTTTTCCCTATCAAATTTCAAGATGAACTCAATCAGATCTTGATCACTGACTCCTAAGGGCTCCTTTACCTTAAGCTCTCTGATCACCGCCGGCTCATTACATAACACCTAATCCAGTATAGTTGATCCCCTGGTAAGTTCAACGACAAACTGCTCTAAACAGATATCTCATCTGCATTCAACAAATTAGCTCTCTTGAGATCCATTACCAACTTGACTTTCCCAATCTATCTACATGCTGAATCTCTCATGACTGCCATAACATTGCCCTTTTGACACGTCTTTTCTATTTCCCATTGTAATCTGTAGTCCACATCCCAGTTGCTGTTTGGAAACCTGTATATAACTGCCATCAGGGTTCTTTTACCTTTGCAGTTTGTTTGCTCAAACCATGAGGATTCAACATCTCAAACCTATACTGTATCACATCTTTCTAATGATTTGATGCCATTCTTTCCCAGCAGAGCCACACCACCCCCTCTACCTGCTTTCCTATCCCTCCGATACAACGTGTAACCTTGGACATTCAGCTCCTAACTACAACAATCCTTCAACCACGATTCCTGACGGCCAAAACATCATACTCAACAACCTGTAAAAGTGCAACAAGATCATCCACCTTATTTCTTATACTCCGCATTGAGATGTTACACTTTGAGTACTGTATTTGCTACTCCTTTTGATTCTGCATCCCACTGCACTGATACTCACCCTGATGGCTACAATTTTGTCCTATCATCTGCCTGCCCTTCCTAACAGTCTGACTGCATGCTATCTTTGCTTTTTTACCATCCGTCCTATCCTGAGTCCCTTCACTCTGGTTCCCACCCCCCACCCCCACCAAGTTAGTTTAAAGCCTCCCCAACACCTCTAACAAACCTGCCCACGAGAATATTGGACCCCTAGGATTCAGGTGCAATCTGTCATTTTTAAGCAGGTCATATCTCCCTAGAAGAGATAGATCCCAATGATCCAAGAACATGAAACCCTGCCCCCGCACCAGCTTCTCAGCCACGTGTTTATCTGCCAAATCATCCTGTTTCTACCCTCACTGGTGTGTGGCACAGACAGCAATCCAGAAATTACTATCCGGGAGGTCCTGCTTCTCAGCTTTCTACCTAGATCTTTAAATTCTCTCTTCAGGACCTCTTTGCTTTTCCTTCCTATGTCATTGGTACCAAGATGTACCAAAGCATCTGGCTGCTCCCCTCCTCCTCTAAGATGCTGTGGACACAATCCAAGACAGCCCTGACCCTCGCGTCTGGGAGGCGACATGGCATCCAGGTGTCCCATTCATGTCCACAGAATCTCTGTCTGTATTTCCAACTATCGAGGCCCCTATCACTACCTCTCCCCTCTTCTCCCTCTTTCCCTTCTGCACCACAGACCCATGCTCAATGCCACTAACCCCGTAACTTTGATCAGTTATATCCTCACTCTCCCGTACAAGGCAAAGGTCATCCAGCTGCTGCTCCAGATCCCGAACACAGTCTTCAAGGTGCAGCTGGATGCACTTTATGTGGCTTGTCATACTTAGCATTACATTTTCCAACTTTATGCCAAATCTCATAAGGAAGTGGAAGCTCAAGAAATAGTCCTTGGTCCTGTCCTTTCTAATTGGGAGACTGATCGTGAAACAGAGGTATAACCCATGTAATATCTCCTCTCTATCCTCTCTAGCTAGCAAATACCAATTATAGTATTTAAAGGTCTGTCATGCATGTGACACATTTCAGAGACTATCCAAGATACCACTTCCAGAGTTTGGTCAGCTTCATTACCATTATCATAATCAAGTTATCAGTCAGGAAGAACCACAAAAGGAAGGAAAATGGGGAAAGAATGATGATAAACAAACTTTGTGACTATGAGATGGCTGCTCTATTATAATGCCCATAATGCAGCACATTAGCATAGTGAGGTACAACACTTTACATTACAGGCAGCCTGGTTCAATTCCCACCGCTGTCTGTATGTTCTCCCCGTGACCACGTGGGTTTCTTCTGGGTGCACCCACACTCCAAATATGCACCAGTTGGTAGGTTAATTGGTCATTGTAAATTGCCACGTGATTAGGCTGGGATTAAGTCGGGGGATTACTGGGTAGTGCGAATCAAAGTGCTGGGAGGGCCTATTTTGTTTTCGATCTCACTAAACAAATAAATAAATCTCTCTAACAAGGATAAATGCATTTTGCAGAGGTATCTCAAGTAAAGAATAAAAACAAGGAAAACTGATCCAAAACAAAACCCATTAAAGTTCAAAGTACATGTGATTATCAAACTATGTATCCTTTACACAATCTTGAGATTCGTTTCCTTACAGGCAGCGACAAAACAAAGAACTGCAATATAACCCATTAAAAGCAAAATAAACTGTCAAAAACCCAATGTGCAGAGAGGAAAAAACAAATCATGCAAACAATAAAGCAAGCAAACAGCATTCAATGCCAGGCATCATTGCAGCTGACCCACGAATCCACTAGGTGCAGGTCGTAGCCTCAGTCCAGTACAGACGGGCAAACCCAATACAGCAGTGAGCTGAACTGGCCCATCTCCCACCTCTGGCTGGAAGGAGATTCTGGTAGGGATGATAGCAGAGCAGCAATGGCTTGAGTTTCTGGGGAAAAATGAGGAAGGTGCAGGATAGATGAATTCCAAAAACAAAGAAATGCTCAAATGGCAAAATAGTACAACCGTGGCTGACAAGGGAAGTCAATGCTAATGTAGAAACAAAAGGGAGGACATAGAACAAAGCAAAAATTAGTCAGAAAACAGAGGACTGGGAAGCTTTTAAAACCCTGCAAAGAGCAACTATTAGAATCATTAGGAGGGAAAAGATGAAATATGAAAGGAAGCTGGCAAACTATATCAAGGTGGATAGAAAAAAATGATGAGAGTGGATATAGGACCACCAGAAAATGAGGCCGGGGAAATAATAATGGGGGGCAAGGAAATGGCAGATGAACTAAATGAGTATTCAGTCTTCACTGTGGAAGATAAGAGCAATGTGCCAGATGTTGAAGGTGTGAGTGAAGAGAAGTGGGTGCAGTTACTCTTACGAAGGAGAAGGTGCTCAAAAAGCTGAAAGACCCAAGGGTACATAACTCACTTGGACCCGATGAACTGCACCCTAGGGTTCTGAAAAAAGTAGTGGTACAGATTGAGGAGGCATTAGAAATGATCTTTCAAAAATCATTGCACTCTGACATGGTGCCAGAGGACTGCAAATGTCACTCCACCGTTTAAGAAAGGAGGAAGGCAGCAGAATGGAGAGCATAGATTAGTTAGCCTGAACTCAATGGTTGGAAAGACATTGGAGTCATTTGTTAAGGATGAGGTATGGAATACTTGGTGACATGAGACAGGATAGGTCAAGGTAAGCATGGTTTCCTCAAGGGAAAATCCTGTCTGCTGGAGTTCCTTGAAGAGATTACAAGTAGGATAGATAAAGGGGATGCTTTGGATGTTGTATATTTGAACTTTCAGATGGCCTTTGACAAGGTGCCATCCATGAGGCTGCTTAACAAGTTAAGAGCCCACCGTATTACAGGAATGTTTCCGGCATGTTTAGAGCATTGGCTGATTTGTAGGAGACAGAGAGTGAGAATAAAAGGATCCCTTTCTGGTTGGCTGCCAGTGATTAGTGGTGTTTCTCAGAGGTCGTTGTTTGGACCGCTGCTTTTTATCCTGTATATCAATGATGGAATACTTGGCTTTGTTGCCAAGTTTGCATATAATGTGAAGATTGGTGTATGGGCAGGAAGTGTTGAGAATCTAGGTAGGCTGCAAAAGAACTTAAACCAATTAGTAGAATGGGCAAGAAAATGGCAAATGAAATACAAAGTTAAAAAATGCATGGTCATTCACTTTGGTAGTAGAAATAAATGTGCATACTATTTTCTAAACAGGGAGAAAATCCAAAAATCTGAGATGTAAAGGGTCTTGGGAGTCCTTGTGCAGAAACACCTAAAATTTAACTTGCAGGTTAACTCGGTGGTGAAAAAGGCTAATGTAATGTTAACATTCATTTCAAGATGTCTAGAATACAAGAGCAGGGTTGTGATGCTGAGGCTTTATAAGGCACTGGTGAAGTCTCACCTTGAATATTGAGAACAGTTTTGGGCTCCTCATCTAAGAAAAAATGTGTTGGCATTGGAGAGGGTTCAAAGGGGGTTCACAAGGATGATTCCAGGAATGCAAGGTTTATCATACGAGTACTGTTTGATAGCTCTGGATCTGCACTCACTGGAATTTAGAAGGATGAGAGGGTATCTCATTGAAACCTTTCGAACGTTGAAAGGCCGAGATGGAGTAGATGTGGAAAGGATGTTTTTCATGGTGGAGCAGTCCAGGACAAGAGGGCACAGCCTCAGGACAGAGGGGTGTCCATTTAAAACTGGGATGTGGAGAAATTTCTTCAGCCAGAGGGTGGTGAATTTGTGGAATTTATTACCACAGGCAGCTGTGGAGGCCGGGTCGTTGGGTGCATTTAAGATGCATTTAAGGCAGAGCTTGATAGTTTCTTGACTGGACACAACATCAAAGGTTATGGGGAGAAGGCCGGGGGGGGGGGGCTGCAAAAAGGATCAGCCATGATTGAATGGTGGAGCAGACACGAAGGGCCAAATTGCCTAAATCTGCTCCGATGTCTTATGGTCTTATGGTCTAAATCATCCAAACCTCGGATCGTTCCTTGCTCTTGCGCTCAGGTTCTGCCTCTTCAAATTGCCCTTGGGCTTGGGCTCTGCCGCATCAATTCGGCCAGCACCTGACCTTTCTAATTTGGCTCAGCTCTTAAATTGATCAAACCTTGGATCTTTCTTCGCTTCACCTTGGCTCCAAAATATCGAATTGCCTCCGTCCGCTCCAGCCTCCCCAGCCCTGGCATGCTGCGACCATCCTGCCTGTCCGAGACTCCAACCCACACCACAAAAACGCCGAGAGGAAAGCCATAGGCTGCTGCTTGCCACGACTGTTCACCAGAAAAAGTGTGAATAACAAAATGTTTAGTGTCCCTCTTTATTTCATTGGCCACCAGCAAGTAGTTGCTAGAATTCACCAGCATCATCTTAAACCAGAAGTTCAGTATGCATTAATTCTATATGATCTTTAAAATAGGATTGCAGATGGTGTTGAAGTGAATGTTTTCTATATTAGACACTTGATGTCAGTATTGTTAATATTGTCACGGAATTAATGGACCTAAGGAGGCCAAAGAGCTTTGAGAATGGCAGGGGAGGAGTGTTGGCAGAAAGTTAGGAAGAAGAAAGGTAAAAATTAATCGACTTTTTGTTTAATATTATCCAAATAAGAGAAGTCTCAAATACTTCTCCATAACACTGTACTCTTTGTAAAAGGGCCTCAAAAGGAAATTACTTTCCAACTCTGCTATTAATTCAGCATAAAAATTAAAAATGTAAGCTATTTATTAATATAGGAAAGTTGGAGTGTCATTTAATCATTGCTGATCATATTTCAATGATCATAAAACTGAAAGTCAATGCTGAAAGCAGATTCTCCCATCAGCCGCAGCTTCTGCTACACGTTTCATGGCTTTGAATCACGCAAAATCATTGCCCTCCTTGTAATCCTTATGCAAATAGATAAAGCAAAGAACGTATTTAAAAATAGGCAAAGAAAACAAGTTTGCTTGGAAATTCTATTGCATTACCCATTTTCTTTTTCAGGAAATGAAAATCATTTTTCTCATAGATTGAAATATGAGAATAACCATTTCTAAGTCATTTTCTCTACCCGGAAGATTCGACCAGATGCTTCTTGCCATAAGTTAGCCTTTTGTTCCCAACATGATTTTCATTTTGAGTATAGTGTTCCCTGTGCAACATTCCCTTTGGTGCATTGAGGGGAAACTTGGAGCATGTTGTCTTGCTAACCCAGCCACTGGATGCTGCATAGACAATGTACCCTTGCTGGGCTGGGTAATCTTCTTCTCCCTAACCCTCCAGCATTGAATTAATGAGCCCTCAATACCTGCCCCACTTATTGTGTGATTGGTTCCAATTCCCAGCTCCCATAAGTCCACACAATACAGGATCAGAATTAGGCCATTTGGCCCATCGAGTCTGCTCTGGTCTTCATCAATGACCTTCCTTCCGTCATAAGGTCAGAAGTGGGGATGTTTGCAGATGACTGCACAATGTTTTGCACCATTCGTGACTCCTCAGATAGTGAAGCAGTTCATACCCAGATGCAGCAGGACCTGGACAATATCCAGGCTTGGGCTGACAAGTGGCAAGTAACATTCGAGCCATGCAAGTGCCAGGCAATGACCGTCTCCAACCAGAGAGGCTCTAACCATCGTCCCTTGACATTCAGTGGCACCACCATCACTGAATTCCATACCCTCAACATCCTGGGAGTTACCATTGACAGGAAACTGAACTGGTGTACCCCTATAAACACCATGGCTACCAGAGCAGGTCAAAGGCTCGGAATCCTGTGGCGTGTAACTCACCTCCTGTCTCCCCAAAGCCTGCCCACCATCTACAAGGCTCAGACCAGGAGTGTAATGGAATACTCGCCACTCGCCTGGGTGAGTGCAGCTCCATCAACACTCAAGAAGCTCAACATCATCCAGTACAAGGAACCCTACTGGATTGGTACCCCTTCCACAAGCATCCAATCCCTCCACCATCCACGGACAGTTTCAGCATTGTGTACTACCTGCAAGATGCACTGAAACAACACACCAAAGCTCCTAAGGCAGCACCTTCCAGACCAACGACCACTACCATCTAGAAGGACAAGTACGAGAACAGCAGATACCTGGGAACACTACTTGGAAATCTTCCTCCAACTCACTCACCATCCTGGCTTGGAAACATGTCACCGTGCCTTCATTGTCGCTGGGTCAAAATCATGGAATTCCCTCCTTAACGGAACTGTTGGTGTACCTACATCTCAGGGACTGCAGCAGTTCAAGAAGGCAGCTAATCATCTTCTTCTCAAGAGCAACCTAGGATGGGCAATGAACACTAGCTTAGCTGGCAATGCCCACATCCCGTAAAAAAGACTAGAATTTATCCTAGCAACACACATCAAAGTTGCTGGTGAACGCAGCAGGCCAGGCAGCATCTATAGGAAGAGGCGCAGTCGACGTTTCAGGCCGAGACCCTTCGTCATGAATGCAGCTCAACTCTCCTTTGTTCACATATACAGGGTGGTCTTTAATATTCTCCATGGTAATCACTTACAGAGACTGATATACCTGATCTTAAGCAGCCTCTCCTGAAGTTTGAGTGAGGGGGTCAAAGGTTTTCCCTCAGTCTCAATATATTCAGTGACAGCAGAAGGGCACCAGATTGTGAAAAGCAACTCAAAGCTTCAGAAGTTACTGGGTGAAGCTCCTTAAATCTGAAAGGTTCTCCAGATCTGTCTGAGCTGACCCTAGCCAAAGATTTGACTTATTTTTTTTTCTCTACTAACTTGAGTACATTGCAAGTGGAAGAACAAAAAAAATCAAATATCATAGTCATTATTTTATTATTGATCAATGTATTCACTTGGTGGGTAAAAGGTAATTTAGGGCATCAGTTTAAGGTTGGAATCTTAGTCGAAGTACCCTTCAGTCCACAAGAAAATTACTGGCTCTGTTGGAGCACTGAGATCGTATTAAAAATAATGGATCCACTATTATCTCCTGTATGGCTTAACCCTGTGTAAATCATTATTCCTGGTGGCATCACAGGACAGTAGATGTCTTTTGATTCAAAGTGTCTCCATTTGAGAGTGAAAAAGAAATACAGTCATTGGTCATTTTATTAGGTACAGAAGTAGAACCCAGTGTGGTCTTCTGCTGTAGCCCATGCACATCGAGGGCAATGTGTTATGTTTTTAGAGATGCTCTTCTGTACACCACTGTTGTAATGTGTACACTGCTGTCAGCTTCCTGTCGGCTTGAAGCAGTCTGGCCATCTCCGCTGACCACTCTCATTTTCGCCTGCAGAACTGCCAACCACTGGATGTTTTTTTTTGCTTCTCCACACCGCTTTCTGTAAACTTCAGAGACTGTTGTGTGCGAAAATCCCAAGAGATCAGCGGTTTCTGAGGCACTCAGACCACCCGGTCTGGCACCAGCAATCATTCCACAGTCAAAGTCATTTAGATCACATTTCTTCCCCATTCTGATGTTTGGTGTGAACAACAACTGAACCTATTGACCATGTCTTCATGCTTTTATGCATTGAGTTGCTGGCACATGATAGGCTGATAACGAGCAAGTGTACAAGTGTACCTAATATAGTGGCCACTGAGTGTATGTGTACATTTCAATCAGTAATATACATTAATTACAGTTCTTTGATAAGAAAGAAACAAGTCAAATCTAATACACAGTTATCCGTGTGTAATTAAATAGCACCTTTAACATAATACGGTATCTGGAGGAGGTTCATGGGAGCATTATGAAGCAGTTTAGTACTAAATATAAAAAAAGACATGTGGGTTATGATGAATCCCTTGGTCACAGACTTAGATTTTTACAAATCATCCTAAATAAGAAAAGATAGATAGAGCAGACGAACTAAAGGTTCCTAGAGCTCAGATGAATGGAAGCTGGGGCACATGTACCAAAGTCACAGCGGTCATAATTGGGAATTCAAAAGAAACTATATTTAAGGGAGTGCTAACATCTTGTTGCTGCTTAAGTCACCTTCACTATAGGTCAGAGAACAGTGAGATAAAACGTGTGTTCAGAATTTGGTGTGGATTTGGCCAGAAAGCTTTAAACGTGTCTAAGTTTTTGGATGGTGGAAACTAGGCATTTATCGGAAAGTGTGTTGCAATTATCAAGTCCGCACGTAATAAAGGTGTGATGAGAGCTAGAGCAGAAAACTATGCAAATAATTTCTGATATATATGTATATCACTATGGATAATGGCTTGTACAGTATCTGTGATGTGCATATTTCAAACAACAGGTGATCAAAATTCTATGAAGAATCAATGTATTTTTCTGTGCCATTTCAATACAACTGTTGTTCAATCATTAGTAGTTTTGAATTGAAAGCTATTTGGCGACAAAGCTTTCGTTACATTTTTATGTAATCCATTCCATTGCCTGTAACAACATATAATTCCAATTGCTTCAGTCTTTAACAAACTGTTCCTGTATCATAGGATCAAGTTGCCAGATGAGAACATTGGACAGTGGAATTGGGACATTTCCCCTCCCAGACTCTGTGAGCCGGGCAACAGGGCGACACGTTACCAAAACAACATCCTGCCTTGATTACGAGCTTTCCTCCTCCCTGGAAAAAATGCCATACACAGCAAAAGTTTCTCAGAAAGCAAAAACACTTGAACGAGAAGTGCCTTGCAGTGCTGAATGCAGCAATCCTCGGCAGGAGATGATCGGCCACTCAGCATCCGACCCCACGATGGTTGCTAAACCTGCACAAGCATTTCCAAATTGCCTTCCCAAGCCATCCAGTGCAGGTAAATAAGTCTTGTAAGTAAGTGATATATTGAAGTATCTTTGTATGCTGGGACAGCAAGTCCTGCAATAAATTAACTAATCTGAGTCAGAAACCTGAGAAAGTCTGCAGATGTTGAATGACCGAAGCAAAGCACAGAAAATGCTGGAAGGAATCAACTGGTCAGGTAGCATCTATGGAAATGAATAGATAGACGACATTTCAGGCTGAGACAGTACTACTGTCAAGGAGGGTCTTGGGCCAAGACATTGACTATCAATTTATTTCCATAGATGCTGACTGACCTGCTGAGTTCCTCCAGCATTTTGTGTGTGTTGCTCTAGAGTTATTGTTAGCAAGTCTTCAAGGGGAAAAATAGGAAAAGAATGAATTCCTCCTGTTTGCATTTTTTTAAAAAAAGAATGAATCCTTTGACATATGTATAACATATTTGTGTCATACTTTCATCTAATTTCAAATGTTTTAACTTGTAACTCTATGTGGAATGGAATAATATAGTAAATAACTTAAACAATAGCAAGTACAAATGAATTCTAACATTCATTATCAGTCTCCGATATTGTATATAATAACGTGTGTACTATAGAGAGCTCATGGGAGAGATCCCATTCATGTATTAGGTGCTGTGCAGTCTGATGGTCATGTCTTTGACCTTATTTCTGCTACAGAACAGACTGTGTGATTATACACTGTCATTATAACAAATTGAATAGAATCCATGAGCAATGGATTGTTTCATGAAGGCTGGTTAATAGGAAAACTCTGCAGTGATCTAGTTGTGAGACGACACCAGACTGACAATGGCAGAGTACAGTCTCTTAATTAACATGTCAAGATGTCAACATTGCAAGATACAATAAACCAGATAGACTGCACGTCTGCATTTGCCACCCGATTATTTGCTGGTGCTTTTATTTCCTGTGCATATTCCTATAGCTATTGAACAATTTATGTATTGTGAGCAGATTCAAATTTATTATTCACCAATTTATTTCCTATATAAACTGTATTAAAATAACTCAGTTTAAAAATTAAGTATCGTTAATACCCTGAAAATTATCTTGAACATTTAATTTTGCAGAAAGAGAAATATAACTTGTATTGAAGAAAATTTGAAACAATTTAATGATATGATTACGTGCTAGGTTTCCTTGTTACTAAATACAAAATGCAAGATCGTCTAACTGAGGGTTGCACTCCAACCCAATGTTCAAACATCTGTCAAAGTGAACATTCCAAGTTGCCAGAGAGAACGAGGAATCTGCAACAACCAGGCTGTTCCCAGAGTCTGAGTGCACAGGTAAGATATCACTGAGGCTATTGTTTACAAAATAAAAGGTTTTTCTTCCAAATATTTAAAACCATATGGCATTTCATTAATTCTTTGTGTGGTCTGTGTAATCATCTCCTAATATTTGAAAGAACTATAAATAGCAATAAATAACGAGAGCAAGAAATAACAAGATAATGAGGTCCTTAGGGTGAGATCATTGATTGTGGGAACAATTCAATTAATGAGAGTAACTATCCCCTTTTGGTGGTTGAGGAGTAGAAACTGTTCTTGAACATGGTGATGCAAGCCCTGAGGCACCTGTACCTTACACCTGTTGGCAGCAGTGAGAAAAGAGCATGGCCTGGGTGATGAGGATCTTTGATGACTGATGTTGCTTTTCTACAGCAATCTTTCATGTCGATGTGCTCAACAGTCGGGAGGGCTTTACCCGTTATGTACTAGGCTGAATCCACTGCATTTTGCAGGGTTTTCTGTTCAAAGGCATTGGTGTTCCGACACTAGGCCTTAATGCAAATGGTCAATACACATTTCACTACACATCCGTAGAAGTTTGTCAAGGTTTTTAATATAATACATAATGTCCTCAGCCTTCTAAGGAAATAAAGGCACCGTCGTGCTTTCTTTGCAGTTACATTTATATGTTGCGTCTAACAAAAAAGGTGTTTTTTGGATTGGGACAAGAAGGGCGGCGTGAGAGCTAAATTCTGAAGGAAGACAGTTTTAAAAAAAACTTTGAGTACAAGAAGGACGAAACTGCACAGGTGCATGACGTAGACAGGACAGCGCAGAGAGTTTAAAAAGGAGACCACCCTATACAGCGGGCAGCGGAGTGAGTGGCAGCAGAGTGTAGGGCTTTGGCTCAACGAGCTTAGGCGGTAATGGGAAGAGGCGAGAGCAAGGCCACAACTCTTTGTTTTCCCCTTGTTGAATTGGCCCGGACAGACAGAGGAACAGCAGGGCTCTCACAGCTAATGGTACGAGCTAACGGTTTAAAAAGTTTGTGTGTTTGGCGAGGTAAGTAGGTGAGTAGACTCATTTTTCCTTGTTTCATTCCTGTAGAATTAGGTAGCATGTCTACAAGGTAGAGCTTTGTTCAGGGTGTCAGATGTGGGAATCCTGGGAGACCTCCAGCCTCCCTGATGGCTACCTCTGTGCCAGGTGCACCGAGAGGCAGCTCCTCAGAGACCGTGTTAGGGATCTGGAGCTGCAGCTTGATGACCTACTGCTTATTAGGGAAAGTGAAGAGCTGATAGACCGGAGCTACAGGGAGGTAGTTATTCCTAGGTTACAGGGGTCAGAAAACTGGGTGACTGTCAGGAGAGGGAAGGGAAATGCCCGGATAGTGGAGAGCACACCTGTGGCTGTCCCCCTCAACAACAAGTATCTCGTTTTGGATGTTGTTGAGGGGGATAACCTGACAGGGGACGACCATGGTGACCGGGTCTCTGGCACTGAGCCTGGCGCTGTTCTGCAGGAGGGAAGGAGGGAGAAGAAGAATGCGGTAGTCATAGGGGATTCCATAGTCAGGGGAACAGACAGGAGATTTTGTGAGCCTTATAGAGATACCCGCATGGTGTGTTGCCTCCCAGGTGCCAGGTACAGGATGCCTCGGATCGGGTCCTGAATATTCTGAAGGGGGAGGGCGAGCAGCCAGTTGTCTTGGTACATGTTGGTACCAATGACATAGATAGGACAAGTGAGGAGGTCCTGAAGAGAGATTTCTGGGAGTTAGGAAGGAAGCTGAGAAGCAGGACCTCCAGGGTAGTAATCTCGGGATCGCTACCCGTGCCACGTGCTAGTCAGGGCAAGAATAGTCGGATCAGGTAGATGAATGCGTGGCTGAGAGACTGGTGCAGGGGGCAGGGCTTCAGATTCTTGGATCATTGGGATCTCTTCTGGGGGAAGTATGACCTGTTCAAAAAGGACGGTTTACACCTGAACCCGAAGGGGACCAATATCCTGGCGGGAAAGTTTAATAGAGCTGTTAGGAAGGGTTTAAACTAATTTGGCAGGAGGATGGGAACCAGAATGATAGAGTGGAGGGAGGGGAAAAACAGAAATAAATCTAACTTAGTGAGCAGTCAAGCTGTCAGGAAGGACAGGCAGGTGATGGGGCAAATTTGCAGCCATTGGGATGAGTTGCAGTGCAATCAAAGCAAAAAGTACCAAATACTGGACTTAAGGTGTTATACTTAGATGTACGCAGCATAAGGAATAAGGTGGATGATCTTGTCGTACAGATACAGATTGGCAGGTATGATATTGTGGCCATCACTGAGACGTGGCTAAAGGATACATGTCTCTGGGAGCTGAACGTCCAAGGATACACGGTGTATCGGAAGGATAGGCAGGTAGGCAGAGGGGGTGGCGTGGCTTTATTGGTAAGAAATGATGTTAAATCATTAGAAAGAGGTGATATAGGATCGGAAGGTGCAGAATCTTTATGGGTTGAGCTTAAGAAATCGCAGGGGTAAAAGGACCCTGATGGCAGTTATATACAGGCGTCCTAACAGCTGCAGGGATGTGGACTACAAATTACAACAGGAAATAGGAAAGGCTTGTCAGAAGGGCAGTGTTACGATAATTGTGGGGGATTTTAACATGCGAGTGGATTGGGAAAATCAGGTCAGCACTGGATCTCAAGAGAGAGAATTTGTAGAATGTCTACGAGATGACTTTTTAGAACAGCTTTTTGTTGAGCCCACTAGGGGATCGGCTGTACTGGATTGGGTATTGTGTAATGAACCGGAGGTGATTGGAGAGATTGAGGTGAAGGAACCCTTAGGAGGCAGTGATTGAGTTCACTGTGAAATTTGAGAAAGAGAAGCCGAAATTCGATGTGTTGGTATTTCAGTGGAGTAAAGGAAATTACAGTGGCATGAGAAAGGAACTGGCCAAAATTGACTGGAAAGGGACACTGGCGGGAAAGACAGCAGAGCAACAGTGGATGGCGTTTATGCAAGAAGTGAGGAAGGTGCAAGACAGATATATTCCAAAAAAGAAGAAATTTTCGAATGGAAAAAGGATGCAACTGTGGCTGACAAGAGAAGTCATAGCCAAAGTTAAAGCAAAGGAGAGGGCATACAAGGAAGCAAAAATTAGTGGGAAGACAGAGAATTGGGAAGTTTTTTAAAGCTTACAAAAAGAAACAAGGAAGGTCATTAAGAGGGAAAAGATGAACTACGAAAGGAAGCTAGCAAATAATATCAAAGAGGATACTAAAAGTTTTTTCAAGTATATAAAGAGTAAAAGACAGGTGAGAGTAGATATAGGACCAATAGAAAATGATGCTGGAGAAATTATAATGGGGGATAAGGAGATGGCGGAGGAACTGAACGAGTATTTTGCAACAGTCTTCACTTTATACTTTATACCTTATTGTCACCAAACAATTGATACTAGAACGTACAATCATCATCGTGATATTTGGTTCTGCGCTTCCCGCTTCCTGGATTACAAATCAATAGTAAATATTAAAAATTTAAATTATAAATCATAAATAGAAAATAGAAAAATGGAAAGTAAGGTAGTGCAAAAAAACCAAGATGCAGGTCCGGATATTTGGAGGGTACGGCTCAGATCCGGACCTGGGAAGACATCAGCGGTATACCGGACACTCAAGGATGTCAGGGAAGAGAAGTGTGTGCAGTCACAATTACGACAGAGAAAGTGCTCATGAAGCTGAATATTCTTAGGGTAGATAAATCTCCTGGACCAGATGGAATGCACCCTTGTGTTCTGAAGGAAGTAGCTTTGGAGATTCCGGAGGCATTAGCAATGATCTTTCTAAAGGCAATAGATTCTGGCATGGTTCCAGAGGACTGGAAGATTGCAAATGTCACTGAGGAAAGTCTATCTCCCACCCCCCCATGCTCACCACATTCTACAGAGGTTGTATTGAGAGCATCCTGAGCAGCTGCATCACTGCCTGGTTTGGAAATTGCACCATCTCGGATCGCAAGACCCTGCAGTGGATAGTGAGGTCAGCTGAGAAGATCATCGGGGTCTCTCTTCCCACCATTAGAGACATTTACACCACACGCTGCATCCGTAAAGCAAACAGCATTATGAAGGACCCCATGCACCCCTCATACAAACTCTTCTCCCTCCTGCCATCTGGCAAAAGGCACCGAAGTATTTGGGCTCTCATGACCAGACTATGTAACAGTTTCTTTCCCCAAGTCATCAGACTCCTCAATACCCAGAGCCTGGACTGACACCAACCTACTGCCCTCTACTGTGCCTATTCTCTTGTTTATTATTTATTGTAATGCCTGCACTGTTTTGTGCACTTCATGCAGTCCTGGGTAGGTCTGTAGTCTAGTGTAGTTTTGTGTTGTTTTACGTAGTTCAGTGTAGTTTTTGTATTGTTTCATGTAGCACCATGGTCCTGAAAAACGTCACCTCATTTTTAATGTGTACTATACCAGCAGTTATGGTTGAAATGACAATAAAATTGACTTGACTTGACTTGAGGAAGCAAAAAAGAAATTATAGACCTGATAGCTTGACATCGGTGGTTGGGAAGTTGTTGGAGCCGATTGTCAAGGATGAGGTTACAGAGTACCTGGAGGCATATGACAAGATAGGCAGAACTCAGCATGGATTCCTTAAAGGAAAATCCTGCCTGACAAACCTATTACAATTTTTTGAGGAAATTACCAGTAGGCTAGACAAGGGAGATGCAGTGGATGTTGTGTATTTGGATTTTCAGAAGGCCTTTGACAAGGTGCCACATGTGAGGCTGCTTAACAAGATAATAGCCCATGGAATTACAGGAAAGTTACATACGTAAAAGAGCGTTGGCTGACTGGCAGGAAACAGAGAGTGGGAATAAAGGGATCCCATTCTGGTTGGCTGCCGGTTACCAGTGGTGTTCCACAGGGGTGCGTGTTGGGGCCGCTTCTTTTTACTTTGTACGTCAACGATTTGGATTATGGAATAGCAATACACATACAAGTTGCTGGTGAACGCAGCAGGCCAGGCAGCATTTCTAGGAAGAGGTACAGTCGACATTTCGGGCTGAGACCCTTCGTCAGGACTAACGAAATCGTGAGGAAGGTTCTCGGCCTGAAACGTCAACTGAACCTCTTCCTAAAGATGCTGCCTGGCCTGCTGCGTTCACCAGCAACTTTTTAGTGTGTTGCTTGAAATTCCAGCATCTGCAGATTTCCTCATGTTTGCATGGATTATGGAATAGATGGCTTTGTGGCTAAGTTTGCTGATGATACGAAGATAGGTGGAGGGGCCGGTAGTGCTGAGGAAACAGAGAGTCTGCAGAGAGACTTGGATAGATTGGAAGAATGGGCAAAGAAGTGGCAAATGAAATACAATGTTGGAAAGTGTATGGTTATGCACTTCGGTGGAAGAAATAAGTAGGCAGACTGTTATTTAAATGGGGAGATAATTCAAAGTTCTGACATGCAACGGGACTTGGGAATCCTCGTGCAGGATACCCTTAAGGTTAACCTTTAGGTTGAGTTGGTGGTGAAGAAGGCGAATGCAATGTTGGCATTCATTTCTAGAGGAATAGAGTATAGGAGCAGGGATGTGATGTTGAGGCTCTATAAGGCGCTGGTGAGACCTCACTTGGAGTATTGTGGGCAGTTTTGGTCTCCTTATTTAAGAAAGGATGTGCTGACATTGGAGAGGGTTCAGAGAAGATTCCCTAGAATGATTCCAGGAATGAGAGGGTTAACATATGAGGAACATTTGACCACTCTTGGACTGTATCCCTTGGAGTTTAGAAGAATGAGGGGGGACTACATAGAAACATTTTGAATGATGAAAGGCATGGACAGAGTGGATGTGGCAAAGTTGTTTCCCATGGTGGGGGAGTCTAGTACGAAAGGGCATGACTTAAGGATCGAAGGGCGCCCATTCAGAACAGAGATGCAAAGAATTTTTTTCGGTCAGAGGGTGGTGAATCTGTGGAATTTGTTGCCACGGGCGACAGTGGAGATCAAGTCATTGGGTGTATTTAAGGCAGAGATTGATAGGTATCTGAGTAGCCAGGGCATCAAAGGTTATGGTGAGAAGGCAGGGGAGTGGGACTAAATGGGAGAATGGATCAGCTCATGATAAAATGGCGGAGCAGACTCGATGGGCCGAATGGCCGACTTCTGCTGCTCTGTCTTATGGTCTAAGACAGGTCCTCTTAGATGGTAACAGCCAGGAATTTAAAGTAACTGACCCTCTCCATCTCTGATCCTCTGATAGTATGTGAAAAAGTTTTAAGTTTTAAAGAAGTAAATTCAAAGCTGTCATCTAACATGGTTGCTGAGATAATACCGATGCTTAATATTTTAAGCTCTTGCATCCTTTATCAATTTGCATTGATGTCCATTGTTTTCCATACACAAGCTGTTGTATTTTCCTGTGACACAAAAATACATCATGTTGCTATTCACAGACATTATCAATTGGCCATCAATGAGGTGCAAAGAGAAAGCTGCAAAGGAACATATTTCTCAGAATCAAGCACTCAACTTTGTCTCAGCATAATGCACATTTTGAAGTTGCAATGATATTCATAAGCCGCTTTAGCTTCAACCCTTATAAAATTGATGTGACCTAGATTCTTTTATGTTTCTTCATTTCTTACAAAATGCAGAGTATACACATCTAATATGCAGCTGGAAGTATTTGTGTGTGTGTGTGTGTGTGTGTTGGGGGGGGTGTTGGGAGGATAGGGGAAAACACATCACAGTGGATCTGTACCAGCAGATAGAGCAACTAGAGTTAGGTGAATCTCAGTCAGGTTTATTATCACTGACATACAGTATGGCATCAATTGTGCAATGGTATTGGCAGCAGTACAGTTCAATACGCCCCCCCCCCCCCCGTTAGGGTCATACGAAGCCATGGGAGCAGGTGGTGGATGGTCGTATGAGTAGCTGGTGCATATTGCAAGTCCTGGTTATGTGACCTCTGATGTCAGGCAGACAAACTCTGAAGAGTATCGATAGTGGCTGGGATCACCCATCTTGTAAAGACACTGTCCAGAAGAAAGCAATGGCAAACAACTTCTGTAGAAAATCAGCCACGAACAATCGTGGTCATGGAAAGACCATGATCACCTACGTCATATGATATGACACATAATGATGATGATGATGATGATGTAGATAGATAGATACTTTAATGATCGCCAAGAAAATTAAAGTGTCACAGCAGCATTACAAGTGCACAAATATACAAATATTAGAAGAGAAGAAAGAAAGAATAAAAAATAAATTACCTCAAACAGTCCAACAGGAGGCGGTCCTTGGCTATAGTTTGACTCAGCATAGAGCCTAATGGCTGAGGGTAAGAATGGCCTCATATAGCGCTCTTTGGAGCAGTTTAGTTGTTTTCCTCTGTCACTGAAAGTGCTCCCCTATTCAGACAAGGCTGCATGCAGAGGGTGAGAAACATTTTCCAAAATTGTCAGGATTTCCCTTTGATCTACCACAGCCTCCAGTGTGTCCAGATTGACTCCTATAATAGAGACAGCCTTTCTAATCAATTTATTGAGTCTGTTTGTATCACCCATGTTGATGCCATTGCCCCAGCACGCCACCGCGTAGAATATTGCACTGGCGACAACAGACTGGTAGAACGTGAAGGAGAGGCCTGCATGCACCTCGGGACCTTGGTCTCCTCAGGAATTAGAGGCGACTCTGGCCCTTCTAGTTTCTGTGTTGGTGCTCCACTCAAGTCTGTCAATATAAGTCTCTATTGGACATTCCAAAAATTCATATAATGTAAGTTTGATAATTATAGATAACGTGTAGTTAACATAGTCCTAAATAAAACAATATTGAAATAAAAAGGTCAGACACAGTTTATGATTAATTTTAAATAAAAATATTGATTGCAAATGTTTCTGCAGTAGCTCCATCGGTTGGACTATATAGCTCCAGCAGTATAAAAGTCCCCCAAAAAAATCTATGGCCTGAGTACAAGAAAAAGACATTACTCATTGAGTGAGACTAAAATTGCATTGTCATGGAATATATTACAGGGCAATATTACATTGAGTTTGATTTGACAATTAACTGCTTCAATCTCATCATTTGTTACAGTATCCCATTCACACGTGTATCAGCAACACCTTCCAAATTTGATTTCCTAATCAAAAATATTGAATGGAAGCAGTTAAATTCAATTTAGTATCTGATACTTAGATGAGATTACTTTGATTGTTAAATGCTTTTTACATTATTTTGGGCATACAGCAATAAAGATGTCAGGATATGTGTGAACGAGTCTGCTTGTAGATCTTCAGTGACTAGAAACATTAAGAGGTTGATTTTATATGCAGGATTACATTTTTTTTTACTTCCCGTTACACTGCTGGCATGTAGGACAGCAATATTTAGACCCAGTGGTGTTCAGACCTTCTTTCATCGTGTCAGTAGTTTCTTCCCGGTTTTCACTACTGTCTGTCATGCAAGTTGCTGGTTACAGTGCTGAAGCAGAAACCAACAAAGCTGCGATTACCTGAATTTTGTAGCAATAATAATTATTTGTTCAAAGCGCTGGCTTTATTTCATTTCTTTGAAGAAGTTATTGTTGTTGTGGATAAAATAGAACTAGTGGATAGAATTTAATAGCCCATGGTATTACAGGAAAGTTACTAAGATGGTTAGAGAACTGGCTGATTGGAGGAAGGCAGCGAGTGGGAATAAAAGGATTATTTTCTGGTTGGCTGCCAGTGACTAGTGGTGTTCCACAGGGGTCGGTGTTGGGACCACTTCTTTTTATGCTGTATATCAATGATTTAGATGATGAAATAGATGGCTTTGTTGCCCAGTTTTTAGATGATATGAAGATTGGTGGAGGGGCAGGTAGTATTAAGGAAACAGTTAGGATGCAGAAGGTCTGAGACAGATTAGGAGAATGCATGGTCATGCACCTTGGTAGAAACAAATGTGCAGACTATTTTCTAAATGGGAAGAAAATACAAAAATCTGAGATGCAAAGCGACTTGGGAGTCCTTGTGCAGAACACCATAAAGGTTAACTTGCAGGCTGAGTTGGTGGTGGGGAAGGCAAATGGAATGCAAGAGGACAAGAATACAAGAGTAAGGATGTGTTGCTGAGGCTTTATAAGGCACTGGTGAGGCCTCACCTTGAGTATTGTGAACAGTTTTGGGCCCCTCATCTTAGAAAAGATGCGCTGGCATTGGAGAGGTTACAGAGAAGGTTCACAAGGATGATTCTAGGAAAGAAAGGGTTATCATACGAGGAACGTGTGATGGCTGAGGGTTTGTACTCACTGGAATTCAGAAGGATGAGGGGGATTTCATTGAAACCTTTTGAATGTTGAAAGGCCTGAACAGAGTAGATGTGGAAAGGATATTTCCCATGGTGGGAGAGTCCAGGACAAGAGGGCACAGCCTCAGGATAGAGGGGCGCACTTTCAAAACAGAGATGCAGAGATTTTTTTTTAGCCAGAGGGTGTTGAATTTGTGGAATTTGTTGCCACATGCAGCTGTGGAGGCCAGGTCGTTGGGTGTATTTAACGCAGAGATTGATAGGTTCTTCATTGAACATGGCATCAAAGGTTATGGGGAAAAGGCCAGGAAATGGGGTTGAGGAGGAGAAAAAAGAATCAGCCATGATAGAATGGCAGAGTAGATGGGCCAAATGACCTAATTCTGCTCCGATGTTTTATGGTGTTATGGTCTATGGTCTGTGCTTAGATTTATGTCCACATTTAATAAAGTGCCACATCAAATGTTACCGCAAAAAATATAAAGTAAGGTACTTGCATGGATAAAGGAATAGCTGTTTGTGAGCAAACAGAGAAGCACAAAAATAATTGTTTTCAGGTTGGTAAGATATCATGGATGATGATGTTTCAATATGCGCCAGATGGATCAAGTTATCAAAAGGAGTGGTTGTTAAATTTGTCAATGGCACATATAGATAGGAAAGTAAATTGTAAAGAGTGAAAATGTAGTCAAAGAATTGTAGATCAGGTAAAAGAGTAGGCATACGTATGGAAAAGGAGTATATTATGAAATTGCCAAGTTTTTTAAGGAAAAATTGAAAAGTGCTGGTGAGAAATTGCATAGCTCCAGGATGCAGATACAACTGTCTACTCTTTTGTTTATTTATTAAAGTGATGCGTTCTCCACAGTCTGAGCCATTTTCATTGCCTATCCCTTGCTATCCTTGTGAAGGTGTTGGCGCCTTCTTGAACTGCAACGGTCTATGAGGTGTGGGCATACGTACGGTGCTGGTAGGGAGAGAGGTTCAGGATCTTGCCTCAGTGATGGTGAAGCAGCTGTGATATATTTGCAAGTTAGGACAGAGTGTGGTTGGAGTAGAAATGCCAGTTGATGGTGTTCACATGGGAACTGTTGCCCTTGCGCTACAGGGTGTGGGTTTGGCATGTGTTGTTTGAGGAATCTGGGTGAGTTGGTGCATTGCATTCTGTGAAGTGGTACATACTGTGGGCACTACCTGTCTGTGATGTGGAGACAACCTTCTGAAGTGTTAGTGAAATTACACTCCTTTGGGTAAGTGGAGAGTATTCCATCACATGCTTTGTAGATGATGGATAGGTTTTGGGGCATTAGGAGGTGAGTTACTCACCACGGGATTCCCAGATGTTGACTGGCTGTTGAAGCCACACTGAATATCGTGGGCACTAGCAGGAGTTTCTCTTGTTGGATATCATCTTTGCCTGGAATTTATACAGCGCAAATGTTACTTGCTGCCTATTAAACCAGGTCTTTGCATGTGGACTGCTTCATTATCTGACAAGATGTAAATGGTATAGAACGAAATGTTCCAACATGCTAGACTTGTAGAGTTTAGGAGATGGGTGACTATTGAAACAAATATAAAACATTAAGGGATTGGAGCAGAATGGATCTAGAGAGGATGTTTCCTCTTCTCAAAGAAGGATCACTTGAAAAGTAAGGTGATGTTCATGTGAGACAGAGATGAAGTGAATTTATAACTTTCAGTGGATTATGTGTTTTGAAATACCCTTTATGAAAAGACAGCAGAATCAAGATTTTTAAATATTTTTAAGAAAAAGGTAGGTTCTCAATAAACAAAAAAAGTGAAATCCAGGTTACTGTAGCGATGTGCTGCACACAGAGCTAGAAATAATGACACGCAGTCTGTAAGTCGCACTCGAGACTCGTTTATTCAAACTTCGCGGCACTGGCTTTTAAGCAGTTCCCTTCCAGCCCTCTCCGGGCAGAAATGACGTCAGAAGTGCATTACAAAAGTCTCTCCCCGTGCGCAGGCTATTTTGTGAGCTGGTTCGCTTGTGCAGAAAGTGGGTCGCCACATAACACCTGCCCCCTCCCCCCCGAACCGGCGATACACCCCCAATGTCCACAGTCTGGATCAGTCTCTGTTTGGGAGGTCTGCCCCTGCACCGCGGTGCCTGAGCCCGGACCGACTGCGCCAAGTCCACATGGGCTGGTTTGAGTCGGTCCACTGTGAAAACCTCCTCTTTCCCCCCAATGTCCAGAACGTATGTGGACCCGTTGTTACTGATCACCTTGAATGGCCCCTCATGCGGCCGCTGTAGCGGTGCCCAGTGTGCGACCCTTCGTACAAATACAAACTAGAATTCTGCAAGTCTTTGGGTACGCAGGTCGGGCTCTGTCCATGCTGTGAAGTCGGTACTGGGGCCTGGTTGCCGAGCCTTTCGGTCCAGGACTGCTGCGGGTTCTTCCTCTTGCCCCCTTGGGGCTGGTATGAACTCTTCTGGGACGACCCAGGGGTGCGCCGTACAGCAACTCGGCCGACGAGGTGTGCAAATCTTCCTTGGGCGCCGTGCGGATTCCGAGCATGACCCAGGGAAGTTCATCCACCCAGTTAGGCCCTTTCAGACGGGCCATGAGAGCCGACTTTAAGTGACGGTGGAAGTGTTCCACTAGTCCGTTCGACTGTGGGTGGTAGGCAGTTGTGTGGTGAGGCTGCGATCCTAAAAGGTTGGCCATAGCCGACCAGAGGCTGGAGGTGAACTGGGCGCCCCTGTCGGAGGTAATGTGAGCCGGTACCCCGAAGCGGGCTATCCAGGTTGCGATCAGTGCTCGGGCGCAGGATTCGGAGGTGGTGTCGGTGAGCGGGACTGCCTCTGGCCATCTGGTGAACCGGTCTATCATAGTTAGGAGGTACCGCGCTCCTTGCGACACTGGCAGGGGTCCCACGATATCCACATGAATGTGGTCGAACCTCCGGCGGGTGGGTTCGAACTGCTGCGGCGGGGCTTTGGTGTGCCACTGCACCTTGGCCGTTTGGCACTGCCTGCACGTTTTGGCCCATTCACTGACCTGTTTACGAAGTCCGTGCTGGAGACCATCCGGTGGTTGTCCTGATAGATGGGTGCGCCAAGCCGCGCATGGAGTTGAAAACTCGCCGCCGCCAGGCTGCTGGGACGATGGGGCGAGGTTGGCCGGTAGCCACGTCACACAGGAGGGTCCTCTCACCTGGGCCTACGAGGAAGTCTTGCAGCTGCAAATCCGAGACTGCGGTCCTGTAGCTGAGCATCTCGTCATCTGCCTGCTGCACCTCCACCAGTGCTGTTCAGTCCACCCCCTGGGACAGGGCCTGGATAGCTGGTCTGGAGAGTGCATCTGCCACAACGTTGCCCTTTCCCGAGACACGCTGGATGTCTGTCATGTACTCGGAGATGTAGGACAGATGTCACTGCTGGCAGGCCGACCAGGGATCGGACACCTTTGTGAACGCGAAGGTCAACGGTTTGTGGTCTGTGAACGCGGTGAATGGCCTGCCTTCTAAGAAGTACCTGAAATGCCGGATTGCCAGGTATAGTGCCAACAGCTCCCGGCCAAAAGCACTGTACTTGAGTTCAGGTGGCCGTAGGTGCCTGCTGAAAAACACCAGGGGTTGCCAACGCCCCTCGATGAGTTGCTCCAGCACCCCACCGACTGCTGTGTTGGATGCGTCCACTGTGAGGGCGGTTGGAACGTCCGTTCTGGAGTGCACCAGCATCGCGGCATCCGCCAAGGCTTCCTTGGCTTTAACAAAAGCGGCCATGGCCTCTTCGTCCCAAGTAATGTCCTTGCCTTTACCCGACATCAGGGTGAACAAAGGGCACATGATACGGGCTGCTGAAGGGAGGAAACGGTGGTAGAAGTTCACCATACCAACGAACTCCAGCAGGCCTTTGACTGTGTTGGGCGGGGCGAAGTGGCGGATCGCATCTACCTTGCCAGGCAGAGGTGTTGCCCCGTCTTTGGTAATCCTGTGGCCCAGAAAGTCGATGGTGTCGAGTCCGAACTAACATTTGGCCGGGTTGATCGTGAGGCCGAAATCACTCTCAGGTGGGAGTAGAGCTGGCGGAGGTGGGACAGATGCTCCTGATGACTACTGCTGGCTATGAGGATGTCGTCCAAATAGATGAATGCAAAGTCCAGGTCGCATCCCACCGCATCCATTAGTTGCTGGAACATCTGTGTGGCATTCTTCAGGCCGAACAGCATTCGGAGGAATTCGAACATGCCAAACGGGGTGTTGAGTGCTGTTTTGGGGATGTCTTCAGGGTGTACCAGAATTTGATGGTACCCCTGGACGAGGTCTACTTTGGAAAAGATGCTTGCCCCATGCAGGTTTGCTGCAAAGTCCAGTATGTGCGGCACGGGGTACCGGTCTGGAGTTGTAGCCTCGTTCAGTCTGCATAGTCACCACATGGTCTCCAGCCCCTGGCTGCTTTGGGCACCATGTGCAGGGGGCAGGCCCATGGGCTGTCGGACCGCCGTACGATCCCCAATTCCTCCGTCCTCTTGAACTCCTCCTTCGCCAGGCAGAGCTTGTCCAGGGGGAGCCTTCGTGCGCAGGCATGGAGGGGTGGTCCCTGGGTCGGAATGTGGTGCTGTACTCCGTGTCTGGGCATGGCTGCCGTGAACTGCGGTGTCAGAACCGGTGGAAAGTCCGCCAGGATTCTAGTGAATTCGTTGTCAGACAGCATGATGGAGTCCAGGTGTGGGGCCGGCGACTTGGCTTCACCCAGGGAGAACATCTGGAAAGTCTTTGCATGGACCAGTCTTTTCCCTTGCAAGTCGACCAGCAGGCTGTGGGCTCGCAAGAAGTCTGCCCCCAGGAGTGGTTGGGCCACGGCGACCAGTGTGAAGTCCCACGTGAACCGACTGGCACTGAACTGTAGCTGCACTGTGCGGGTGCCGTAGGTCCGAATCATGCTGCCGTTTGCGGCCCTCAGGGTGGGTCCCAGCTCCCTGTTGCGGGTGTCGTGCCCCGTCGGGGGTTAAGACACTGATCTCCGCTCCAGTGTCGACCGAGAAGCAGCGTCCGGACTGTTTGTCCCAGACGTACAGGAGGCTGTCCTGGTGGCCAGTCGCTGTAGCCATTAGCGGCGGCTGGCCCTGCCGTTTTCCGGGAACTTGCAGGGCGGGCGACAACCACGGGCTTCTGTGCCCCACCGCTGGTGGTAGAAACACCACTGTTCATTGGCCTCCTCATTCCTGCCTCTGGGTTGTGTGCACTCCATTGCCAGGCCTGGTCTGGCCTGCTGTTGGGCGCGTGGCTTGGTAATCTGTCCGACGGATGCCCCACTCTCCCTCTTAGCTTTCCACAGCACATCTGCCCAGGCTGCCACCTTCCGGGGGTCACTGAAATCTGCGTCGGCCAGCAGCAGATGTATGTCCTCGGGCAGTTGTTCTAGGAACGCCTGCTCAAACATGAGGCAGGGCTTGTGTCCTTCAGCCAGGGCCAGCATCTCGTTCATTAATGCTGACGGTGGCCTGTCTCCCAAACCGTCCAGGTGCAGCAAGCGGGCACCTCGCTCACGCCGTGAGAGGCCAAAGGTCTCTAAGAGCAGTGCTCTGAATGCTGCATATTTGCCTTCTTCCGGGGCTGACTGAAGGAAATCCCCAACCTGTGCGGCTGTCTCCTGGTCAAGGGAGCTCATCACGTCATAGTAACAAGTGGAATCCGAAGATATCTGCCGAATCTGGAACTGGGCTTCTGCTTGGTCAAACCACACGCGTGGTCGCAGCGTCCAGAAAGTTGGCCGTTTTAGCGAAACTGCGTGAACAGATGAAGAGTCGATCATCTTTGATCCCAATCAACGTCTGGACCGTCGGGGTCACCAATGTGGCGATGTGCTACACACACAGCTAGAAATAATGAGACACAGTCTGTAAGTCGCACTCGAGACTCGTTTATTCAAACTTCGCGGCACTGGCTTTTAAGCAGTTCCCTTCCAGCCCTCTCCGGGCAGAAATGACGTCAGAGGTGTGTTACAAAAGTCTCTCCCCGCGCACGGACTATTTTGTGAGCCAGTTAGCTTGTGTAGAAAGTGGGTCGCCACATTACCATAGATAAATGGGATTACAGGACTAAAGTTACAATTACATTAGGTATGATCGTACTGAGTGTTGGAGCTAGCAGAAGAGACCCAGAGGCCTTCACATGTTCCTTATTTATTCATGTTTGTATGTGCTCTATTGTGCTCAAATCTTGGGTATCTGGTTGATTCACAGAGATGACTATTTTATGGATGATAATCCTTATCAATTAAACAAATTTGAAACTTGCAATGCAGAAACGAATCTGATACCAGGAATCGTGCCATAGGAGAGAGAAGAAAGGGAACATTTACAAAGCCCATTTTACAAATCTAAGAACATCCAGAAGCCAAGTCATTGGGTATATTTAAAGGAGAGGTTGATAGGTTTGTGATTAATAAGGGAGTCAAAGTTTATAAGGAGAAGGCAGGAGAACGGGCGTGAGAAGGATAATAAATCAGCTATGATCGAATGGTGCAACAGACGATGTGCTGAGTGACCTAATTCTGCTGCTTTGTCTTATCATCCCACGGTCTTATCATTAATGAAACACTTTCAAAGTTACTGTTGCGATATAGAAAATATGGTGTAAATTTGTATGCAGCTCACCTGAGCAGAAAACATGCTAATCAACTTCGATTGTCTAAGATGTAATTATTGCACAGGTATTGTCTGCTCAATAAATGACATTTTGTTGTTAACATGTTAAAACAAAACTAAATACAAGAAATCTGTATATTACTTTCAGTTCATACAAACTTTCCTTCTGAATACAATTTTCCTGATTTCTTTTTCAAATAGTTCTAATCTGATAGTTAAAATAGGTAAGTTTGAGAATTGTCTCCCATTGAACAAAAAAAAAACTTAAGGTTTGTTGATAAATACATTTAATCCAATTAATTGATGAAATTTTACCAGAACTGGCAGCTTTTGATCTGAATTTTCGATTCTATTCCTCTGCCCACATTTAATACCTGACTTGTTGAGACTTCCAAACATATTTCTATTTTTTATTATTTTAGATACCAGATTTACAGTTTTTGTTGCTTTTGCAGTTTTTATTTGCAATGCATCAAGCTGCAGCTTGATGACCTACTGCTTATCAGGGAAAGTGAAGAGGTGATAGACAGGAGATACAGGGAGGTAGTAATCCCTAGGCTACAGGGGTCAGAAAACTGGGCGACTTTCAGGAGAGGGAAGGAAAATACCCGGATAGTGGATAGCACCCCTGTGACTGACCCCTTAGCAACAAAGAACTTGTTCTGAATGCTGTTGAGGGGGATGACCTGACAGGGGACGGCCACGGTGACCACATCGGGAGCACCGGACGCAGTATATCACCCCAGCCGACTCACAGGTGAAGTGATGCCTCACCTGGAAGGACTGTTTGGGGCCCTGAATGGTGGTGAGGGAGGAAGTGTAAGGGCATGTGTAGCACTTGTACTACTTTTACTGCGTCCGGTGCTCCCGATGTGGCCTTCTATGTATTGGCGAGACCCGACGCAGACTGGGAGACCACTTTGCTGAACGCCCACACTCTGTCCGCCAGAGAAAGCAGGATCTCCCAGTGGCCACACATTTAATTCCACATCCCATTCCCATTCTGACATGTCTATCCACGGCCTCCTCTACTGTAAAGATGAAGCCACACTCGGGTTGGAGGAACAACACCTTATATTCCGTCTGGGTAGCCTCCAACCTGATGGCATGAACATCGACTTCTCTAACTTCCGCTAAGACCCCACCTCCCCCTCATACCCCATCTGTTACTTATTTTTATGCACACATTCTTTCTCTCACTCTCCTTTTTCTCCCTCTGTCCTTCTGAATATACCTCTTGCCCATCCTCTGGGTCCCCCCCCCCCCACCCCCCGCCGCTTGTCTTTCTTCCCGGACCTCCTGTCCCATGATCCTCTCATATCCCCTTTTGCCTATCACCTGTCCAGCTCTTGGCTCTATCCCTCCCCCTCCTGTCTTCTCCTATCATTTTGGATCTCCCCCTCCCCCTCCAACTTTCAAATCCCTTACTCACTCTTCCTTCAGTTAGTCCTGACGAAGGGTCTCGGCCTGAAACGTCGACTGCACCTCTTCCTACAGATGCTGCCTGGCCTGCTGCGTTCACCAGAAACTTTGATGTGTGTTGCTTGAATTTCCAGCATCTGCAGAATTCCTGTTGTTAGGGTTTAAACTAATTTGGCAGGGGGATTGGAACCGGAATGATAGAGCGGAGGAAGGGAAAAACAGAAATAAATCTAAGATAGTGAGCAGTAAAGATGTCAGGAAAGACAGACAGGTGATGGGGCAAATTTGTAGCCATTGGGATGAGTTGCTGTGCAATCAAAGCGAAAAGTACCAAATACTGGTCTTAAGGTGTTATACTTAAATGCACGCAGCATAAGGAATAAGGTGGATGATCTTGTCGTACAGATACAGATTGGCAGGTATGATATTGTGGCCATCACTGAGATGTGGCTAAAGGATGCATGTCTCTGGGAGCTGAACGTCCAAGGATACACGGTGTATCGGAAGGATAAGAAGGTAGGCAGAGGGGGAGGTGTGGCTTTATTGGTAAGAAATGATATTAAATCATTAGAAAGAGATGACATAGGGTCAGAAGGTGAAGGATCTTTATGGGTTGAGCTAAGAAATCGCAGGGGTAAAAGGACCCTGATGGCAGTTATATACAGGCCTCCAAACAGCTGCAGTGATGTGGTCTACAAATTACAACAGGAAATAGGAAAGGCTTGTCAGAAGGGCAGTGTTATGATAATTGTGGGGGATTTTAACATGCGAGTGGATTGGGAAAATCAGGTCAGCACTGGATCTCAAGAGAGAGAATTTGTAGAATGTCTACGAGATGGCTTTTTAGAACAGCTTGTTGTTGAGCCCACTAGGGGATCGGCTGTACTGGATTGGACATTGTGTAATGAACCAGACGTGATTCGAGAGATTGAGGTGAAGGAACCCTTAGGAGGCAGTGATCATAACATGATTGAGTTCACTGTGAAATTAGAAAAAGAGAAGCCGAAATCTGATGTGTCAGTATTTCAGTGGAGTAAAGGAAATTACAGTGGCATGAGAGAGAAACTGGCCAAAGCTGACTGGAAAGGGACACCGGCGGGAAAGACAGCAGAGCAGCAGTGGCTGGAGTTTATGCGAGAAGTGAGGAAGGTGCAAGACAGGTATATTCCAAAAAAGAAGAAATTTTCGAATGGAAAAAGGATGCAACCGTGGTTGACAAGAGAAGTCAAAGCCAAAGTTAAAGCAAAGGAGAGGGCATACAAGGAAGCAAAAATTAGTGGGAAGACAGAGGATTGGGAAATTTTTAAAAGCTTACAAAAGGAAACTAAGGAGGTCATTAAGAGGGAAAAGGTTAACTATGAAAGGAAGCTAGCAAATAATATCAAAGAGGATACTAAAAGCTTTTTCAAGTATATAAAGAGTAAAAGACAGGTGAGAGTAGATATAGGACCAATAGAAAATGATGCTGGAGAAATTGTAATGGGAGATAAGGAAATTGCAGAGGAACTGAACGAGTATTTTGCATCAGTCTTCACTGAGGAAGACATCAGTAGTATACCAGACACTCAAGGGTGGCAGGGAAGAGAAGTGTGCGCAGTCACAATTACGACAGAGAAAGTACTCAGGAACCTGAATAGTCTAAAGGGAGATAAATCTCCTGGACCAGATGGAATGCACCCGTGTGTTCTGAAGGAAGTAGCTGTGGAGATTGCGGAGGCATTAGCGATGATCTTTCAAAAATCAATAGTTTCTGGCATGGTTCCGGAGGACAGGAAGATTGCCAATGTCACTCCGCTATTTAAGAAGGGGGCAAGGAAGCAAAAAGGAAATTATAGACCTGTTAGCTTGACATCGGTGGTTGGGAAGTTGTTGGAGTCGATTGTCAAGGATGAGGTTACGGAGTACCTGGAAGCATATGACAAGATAGGCAGAACTCAGCATGGTTTCCTTAAAGGAAAATACTGCCTGACAAACCTATTACAATTTTTTGAGGAAATTACAAGTAGACTAGACAAGGGAGATGCAGTGGATGTTGTATATTTGGATTTTCAGAAGACCTTTGACAAGATGCCACACATGAAGCTTCTTAACAAGATAAGAGCCCATGGAATTGCGGGAAAGTTACATATGTGGATAGAGCGTTGGCTGATTGGCGGGAAACAGAGAGTGGGAATAAAGGGATCCCATTCTGGTTGGCTGCCGGTTACCAGTGGTGTTCCACAGGGGTCCGTGTTGGGGCCACTTCTTTTTACGTTGTACATCAGTGATTTGGATTATGGAATAAATGGCTTTGTGGCTAAGTTTGCTGATGATACAAAGATAGGTGGAGCGGCCGGTAGTGCTGAGGAAACAGGGAGTCTGCAGAGAGTCTTGGATAGATTAGAAGAATGGGCAAAGAAGTGGCAAATGAAATACAATGTTGGAAAGTGTATGATTATGCACTTTGGTAGAAGAAATAAACGGGCAGACTACAATTTAAATGGGGAGAGAATTCAAAGTTCTGAGATGCAACGGAACTTGGGAGTCCTCGTGCAGGATACCCTTAAGGTTAACCTCCAGGTTGAGTCAGTGGTGAAGAAGGCGAATGCAATGTTGGCATTCATTTCTAGAGGAATAGGGTATAGGAGCAGGGATGTGATGTTGAGGCTCTATAAGGCGCTGGTAAGACCTCACGGAGTACTGCGGGCAGTTTTAGTGTCCTTATTTAAGAAAGGATGTGCTGATGTTGGAGAAGGTACAGAGAAGATTCACTAGAATGATTCCAGGAATGAGAGGGTTAACATATGAGGAATGTTTGTTCGCTCTTGGACTGTATTCCTTGGAGTTTAGAAGAATGAGGGGAGACCTCATAGAAACATTTAGAATGTTGAAAGGCATGGACAGAGTGGATGTGGCAAAGTTGTTTCCCATGATGGGGGAGTCTAGTACGAGAGGGCGTGACTTAAGGATTGAAGGGCGCCCTTTCAGAACAGAGATGCGAAGAAATTTTTTTAGCCAGAGGGTGGTGAATCTATGGAATTTGTTGCCACGGGCAGCAGTGGAGGCCAAGTCATTGGGTGTATTTAAGGCAGAGATTGATAGGTATCTGAGTAGCCAGGGCATCAAAGGTTATGGTGAGAAGGCGGGGGAGTGGGACTAAATGAGGGAATGGATCAGCTCATGATAAAATGGTGGAGCTGACTCGATGGGCCGAATGGCCGACTTCTGCTCCTTTGTCTTACGGTCTTATTTCAATATGGATACACTATCATTATTATGTGCCATGTCATATAACGCAGGTGATCATGACCATAATTATTCTTGGCAAGTTCATCTGTAGAATTGGTTTGCCATTGCCTTCTCCTGAGCAGTGTCTTCACAAGATGGGTGACCCCAGCCATTATCAATACTGTTCAGAGATTATCAGCCTGGTGTCAGTGGTCACATAACCAGGACTTGTAATATGTGCCCCAGTTGTTCATACGACCATCCAATCCATCACCTGTTCCCATGGCTTCATGTGACCCTGATCGGGGACTCAGCAGGTGCTACACCTCACCCAAGGGTGACCTGCAGGCTAGCAGAGGGAAGGAGCACCTTACACCACCTTCGGTAGAGACACATCTCCACCCCGTCACCCAACTACATGAATTAAGGACTTGAAATATGATGTAGGAAGTGCAGACTTTCTCTCCAAAAATAAACTTTAAAAATTAATATTCATTTATTTCATCAACAGTTCCTGCAGGTACAGTGTGTCAGATTAGCACCTATTCTATGTAAACATAATAACCTCTTATGAGGACATATGAGGGTTTGCCAATGTTTAGTGATTGTTCTACTGGGAATTAACACCTACTTTCACCAGAAACTAAAATGAGTTTCCAGGAGAAAATTTATAAATCATCTTTGAAGACAAGCTGGTTCATATATGTCACCTAAAATACATCTGAATATTATTTTAAACATAAGAGATTCTGGACATCTGAGCAACTCACTCAAAATGCTGGAGGAACTCAGCAAATCAGGCAGCATCCGGTCAAGATGGCACTTCCATAGATATCCTCTGGATAGATCATGAAACTATAGATTTTACTTCTTTTATATGCTTACATTTGTCTTGGGTCTCGAATGCAATTCTGGAACTGCTCGAGCCTGTGATTTGCAGTTTAGAGATTGTTTGGGTGTTCCAGCACTCCTCAGTCTCCTAGAGGACTCCAAGAGGCAGGAGCTGCGTGTGTGAACCTCACAGCGGGCATGTCATGGAACAGCACAAGCGGAAGTTCGACAATTAAAGTTTCCATTGTTTGCCGATTAAAGTGACAAGGGAGATTGAAACAAGATGAATGCAGAAGTTTGGGTGCTTCAGCATTCTGCAGTCTCCAAGAAGATTCCACCAGGCAGAGGCAGTGTGCAGGATGGGGCACAAGCTGATGTTTGACTCCATTTCACCAGTTAAAGCTTCCATTGTTCACCAATTAAAGCGACAAGGGAGATGGAAACATTGAGGCAAATGCTGAAGGTGAGCACCGGCTGCCTGCATTTTGACAGCTGAGGATCGCACTGCTGTGCTACCGCAGAGGGAAGAGCCTGCCACTGTGCCCAGAGAACGTTGCCCAGGTTTTCTGCGTTTTGGATGTGGACTTGGACTATAGATTTTTTTTTGTACGGAGTGGGTCAAGGATTTGGGGGTCAAGGTGCCTGTTCCATTTTTGTTCATTTTTTCATGGGGGGGAGGGGACATTTTGTGGTTGATGATCGTGCTGCCATTCTTTCCTTAACTTTCTTGGTTTCATGGCTCTCTGGAGAAGAAGAATATCAAGCTTGTATACTTTGATAATAAATGAGCCTTTGAATATACAGTCAATGTTCTGGGCCAAGATCTTTCATCAGGAAATTGACAGGTCTCAGCGAGTACATCAGCTGTTTATTCCTCTCTGTAGATGCTGCTTGCTTTCTTGAATTCTTCCACATTTTGGTTACGTTGCTAAAATATTATTTCAGGTGTATATTTCATTTTCATAGAGTTTGCCTTTCTATCCTGCTTCTTCTTCCTCATCAGCTTAGTGAGCTGATTTTTCTCAACAGCTCACTCACCAATGCCCTGCAAACTGTAGTGGATAGGACCCAGTCCCTCCTGGGTAAAGCCCTCCCCACCATTGAGCACATCTACACAAAGCATTGTCATCAGGGACCCCCTTCCCCACCCAGGACATGCTCTCTTCTCACTGCAGCCATCAAAAAGAAGATACAGGAGCCTCAGGACTCACACCGTCAGGTTCAGGAACAGTTTTACCTCTCAACCATTAGGCTCTTGAACCAGAGGGGATAACTTCTCTCAGTTTCACTTGACCCATCATTGAAATATTTCCAGAACCAATGGACTCACTTTCAAGGAGTCTTCATCTCATGTTCTTGATACCTTTTTCTTATTTATTTATTTATTTATTTATTTATTTATTTATTTATTTATATTTCTTTCTTTTTGTCTTTCCGCAGTTTCTTCTCTTTTGCACACTGGTTAAATGCCCAAGTTGGTACAGTCTTTCATTGATTCTGTCATGCATTATGGATTTATTGAGTATGTCCACAAGAAAATGACTCTCAGAGTTGTATAAGGTTACATATATGTACTTTGATATTAAATTTACTTTGAACTTTGAGTCATCGGTGCATCTTATCTGATTTCCTCTCTTCTATATTGAAGAAATAATTTTCTGATTCTCTGTGCATCATATGAAGTAGTCAGATGTTATGTGGTTAAAAACCTATTCCATGTAAGATGATAGGGTACCTCCATAATTTCAGATTATGCTTATTACTGTATTTGGTTTCGCATCAGTCTAACATTACTTGTTCACTGCATCTCTGTCTCATCAATTCCATTTAGTTGTGATTCTGCAGATTTATATAAAATACACTGAAAATTTGCCTGAGGATAAATACGACTTTTTCTTTATACTCTGAGTCATTGGACTGGAACCTGCTGTTAAGTGCCGACAGTTCAGCAGTAAGTTTTAGATGTTTTAGAGGTGCCTCCTCCCCATTCATCTCAGGACATATGGAACTCAAAGCCGGAGAGATGGACAGAGAAATCTGATGATGGTAATTTCCAGCTGACTGGGCATTACAGTCCAGCTGCACACGGCATTACAGTCCAGCTGCACTCTGCATTACAGTCCAGCTGCACTCTGCATTACAGTCCAGCTGCAAAGCACATGTTTGCTGTAACACCTCTGCATTCCCACTGAGGAATCGACCCAATCAACCTGTAGCAGTTTTGTTCTGGAGCAGAAGCAGTAAGATTGAATGGAGCAAGGATATATATGATGTTCATTTTGTTGATTTTCTTGATTTTTTAAAATAATTACTTTTAAATTTCAGGGACTCAGGAGTTCTACAAACAATGCTGAAATGTCACTGTCTAGTACTTTTTCACAAGTTCTATGCAGAATTCCTGGCATTTCCCAGAAGGCTGAGATCTTTTATTAAATTTACAAACCACAAGGCTCTCGAATCCCCACTTGTTCTTCCTAAGCCTGGAAATTCTTCAAACATGTCAGTGTCACAGCCACCTCTACCATGTAAGGGAAATATTTTCACCTGCGCCTCTCAGCAGATTTCAATATGACCCACATCGTCTCCTGCAAGAACATTCACAGAACGGACAGCCTGCTTACATTTCAGTCACAGCATTTGGCAGGATATATTGTTTCCTTGGCCAGTACCAAACTCCCTCAACAGACATTGTTTTCTCAACTCTGACCTGGGAAAGGATTATCAAGTGGACAGAGAAAAAGAGTCAAGGGTGCATTCAAATTACAGGACTGACTGCTGGGAATTTCACGTGGTTAAGTTCTTGATTAGTCAGGGCATCAAAGGTTACAGAGAGAAGAGAGGAGAATGAGATTGAGAAGGATAATAAGTCAGCCATGATGGAATGGTGGAGAAGACTTGATGCTGATTCTACTCCTATGCCTTATGATCTTATGGGACTGCAGCTCCTCCTGTGGAATTAGTATGGAGTAATTCCTGCAGCCGCCCATTAAACAGCTCTGGGATTGAACTCCTGAGATTACTGACTATGTATCCCCTCTCTTCCCCAACACCCCATATCATATTTTACTGATGTACCTCTCCCACCACAACCAAAATAATCCACCTGTAAATGCTGGCTGCTTTCTGAAGGTGACCAAAATCTCCTTCCGTGAGAACCTGAGCTTTTTCATCACCATAATCGTGACTGCTCGATCCAGCCCTTCGACTCATTGCTCCACAGCCACCCATTACAGGGTAAACCCCGCATTCCTGGCTGGGGGGAGTGTTTACTTTCCTAGAGAACGGACTGTGTTGTGATTTTCTGTAGCGGAAGATGTATCATCTATGCATATGTCAAGAAATACGAGATGAAAAAAGATTCTTTTTATGAACTTACCTTTTTTTCCTGAAACTTCTGTGAGAATGCCATAACGTGAATTTTTGGAGAGTGATTTGAGAACACTGTAAGTGAAATTGTGCTCCCCCATGCAGTGGGCTGAGCCTCATCATCCAGATACAGGATATCCAGTGAAAAGGGCAAAGGCCTCATCACAGAACCTTCAGCAGACAGCAGTGGATAGCCCAGCTTAAGCCCGAGCAGTCACGGGTAGTGCAGTCACAGCTTCACAAGTGGGAGTGGCAAGATAAGCTCAAGAAAACTGCAGGAACACCATCTCCAATTTAGTTTTAATTAAGACCATAAGATATAGGAGCAAAATTAGGCCACTCAGCCCATCAAATCTGCTCTGCCATTCCATCGAGGCTGATTTATTATCCCTCTCAACCCCATTCTCTTGCCTTCTCCCTGTAACCTTTGACACCCTGACTAAACAAGGACCTGTCAACCTCTGCTTTAAATATACCTAATGACTTGGCCTCCACAGCCACCTGTGGCAATGAATTTCACAGATTCACCACACCCTAGCTCAGGGGTTTCCTGCCTGGGGTTCACAGACCCTTGCTTAATGATATTGGTCTATGGCATAAAATAGGGTGGCTTAAGAAATTCCTTTTCATCTCTGCTCTAAATGGGCAGCCCTCTATTCTGAGGGATAGAGAGACAGCCGTTTGTTCAAATCTGTTCTCTGAGATCTCTTATGAGAGATGCATTATTTCCCAAACATGTTATCTCAGGAAATGATTGAGCGAATGACAGAATGAGCATTTGGCTGAATCTTTTTATGTTGTATGAAATAGTGAAAGAGATATTAATATGAGGAACATATGAATTGCAGGAAGAAAGGCTGTCACTAAGTTCATCTGTCAGGTGTATGTTTCCGGTGGAAGAGTTCTGCAGCTGGTCTAATCCTAGTCTAACATTCAAAGTTCAAAGTAAATTTATTGCCAAAGTACATTTATCTCACTATACACAACCCTGAGATTCATTTTCCTGTGAACATAATAAATCCATAGAATAATAACTATAACAGAATCAATGAGCGCAAAAAACAAACTGTACAAATACAAAAAGAAACAAAAATAATAAATAAATAAGCAATAAATATCAAGAACATGAGATGAAATGTCCTTGAAAGTGAGTCCGTTAGTTATGGGAACATTTCAATGATGGGGCGAGTGAAGTTGAGGGAATTTATTCCCTCTGGTTCAAGAGCCTGATGGTTGAGGGGTAATAACTGTTCCTGGACCTGGTGGTGTGAGTCCTGAGACTCCTGTACCTTCTTTGTGATGGTAGCAGTGAGAAGAGAGCATGACCTGGGTGGTGGGGGTCCCCGACGATGGATGCTGCTTTCCTATGACAGCACTCCTTGTAGGTAAACTCAATGATGGGGAGGGCTTTATCTGTGTTGGACTGGGCCATATATAGTTGCAATGATTTAAGGCTGAATGTATCCTAAAATCCTCCAAAGAATTGTCAGTGGAAATAAACAATTTTATTATTGAAGTATTGCATTTTATAATAATCATCTACTTTTTTGGCTTCCAGTAGTTAAATTATGCTTCTAAACGTCCTTGACACAGAATTACCTGACGCTATTTGCATTACTAGAACTGCTGAGGGATAAATGCTTCTGGCTAAGCATTTCAATTCTGTCTATTCCTTTCAATAAGTTTCCTAGAAGGAAGTGTACAGGTTTATTTTTCCTCGCATGCAAAATGGAAAGCTTGCGGTCAAATGAAATGAAAGTCTCAGAAAGAAATGAATAGACATGTTCTCATAGCTGCTGATTTGTTTTTTGCAGGAACAAGCAATGCATCTGCGTTCATATTCTACCAGAAGTAGTAAGAATGAAACAGAAGCTGAACTGGAATCAGTGGAGAATGGCACTGGCGGTAACGAATTATTCAACAAAACTGGTAAACAATTTTAAATACCGGCAACATTGACCCTAAGCATTTCACAGGTTCTGGAGTTGGGGGGGGGGACGTGAGTTTGTGTTCTTGAGGCAAAGAAAATTCCTCCTATTTCTCATTACTGTTTATGGCCTATTGAATACGTTTCATAATTTATTTTCCCTCATTTACATTAAATACACACATCCACTCAGCATAATGAAAGAACTCTTCATTGCAATGGTGAGGTTTAAAAAAAAATAGGAAGTGTATTAATAATCTGTGAGCAGACAAGGGGAATGTCTCAGTCTCTTCGTATGTAGTTTGAGTAGCTTCAGCCTTTTCAGTTTCTTTCACATCTTCTTTTAATGATATAAGCTACAATAATATATGCAGCCAGGTTTCTGTGCAAAAATTACATTGTGTTTTTCAATTACGTAAAGAACATTCTTCGGAGGGGTTTTCAAATGCATCGTATCTTGGTGAATTTTTCATCAACCATGGATATGTTGAATGGGAAGAACGAACAAGCTAACACAAATGCACAATTGTAATGAACACTTAAGAGAGAATAAAGGAACAAGAATGCCAAGATGGAAAATATAAAATGGGTTTACTGCTCTGATGTTGGTGGTTGGGTTGCTTGGATCAAGGAGGTCTTCTGTACCCAAGTGAAGACCCTGATCAATACTGCTTTTACAATGTAAACTTTTGTTTACTGGTTTTACTTGTGTTGCACCTTCACAAACTCCCACAGACCCCAATGATCCTGTGATTTCAGTCTCTGAGACTAATGTGAGATGGTTCATCAGGAGGCAGAACCTACAGAAAGCATCCAGCTCAGACAGGGTACCTGGCCGAGTAGTAAATGTTCTACGAGTCTGTGGTGGCCAGTGCTATCATGTTTGCTGTTGTGTGCTGGGGCAGCAGGCTGAGGGTGGCAGACACCAACAGAATCAACAAACTCATTCGTAAGTGATGTTGTGGAGATGGAATTGGACTCTCTCACGGTGGTGTCTGAAAAGAGGATGCTGTCCAAGTTGCATGCCATCTTGGACAATGTCTCCCATCCACTACATAATGTACTGGGTGGGCACAGGATTACGTTCAGCCAGAGACTCATTCCACCGAGATGCAACACAGAGCGTCATAGGAAGTCATTCCTGCCTGTGGCCATCAAACTTTACAACTCCTCCCTTGGAGGGTCAGACACCCTGAGCCAATAGGCTGGTCCTGGACTTATTTCCTGGCATAATTTACATATTACTATTGAACTATTTATGGTTTTATTACTATTTATTATTTATGGTGCAACTGTAACAAAAACCAATTTCCCCCGGGATCAATAAAGTATGACTATGACTATGTTTGTTCTTAATAAAGACAAACTTGATGTGAGTAAATGCTAAAACATTTTATTACTCAACTATGTTCAACACCGAGTGTGTGCGACCAGCTCACCAATGAAGCTTCCTGTTCAGGGTGAACCGCCTGCATTCCACACTGGGAAATGAAATTCTTTATTATGTACACACATAATAACACATTTTCCCCCTTTAAAGAAAGACCCACAGAATACCATGTCTTCGTAAACCTGCAGGGAACAATAATCCTTTCCAACAAAGATATCTGCATTCTACAGCCAGTCCCTCTTCCACTCTCAACTTTCAGTCAGTCTCAGAGGTGGTTTAATTATTCTCTTTGTTCTGCTATATGTTTCCATAGACGTATTGCTCGTACTTGGTGCGTTAATATTTGTGTCTTTTTGAGAACTCTGATCAACAACTTTATTTCTTTTATGTCCTTCTGCCAAGATCCTATCTGTTTGTCTCTGTTCTTGTTCTTGCTGTGTGACTGTAATTTGCTCCATGTGACCCATAATGGAGCCCTGGACTGCATCCATATGATCAGTGAGTCTTTGCACAAGTTCTAAATTATTCAGTCTCAATTCACAGAGCTCCTTCTGTTGACTGCATATCATAGAGGGCAAATCCTCCTGTTGGTTTGTGTTGAACGTTGCTGTTGCTCTGACCTTAGGGTCTGTGTGGTCTCCCCATCTTCCTTTTTATTTTTCCTCTTCAACTTTGGAGAGGATTGTGGAGACATTTTTGATTTCCAGTCTTTAACTGAAAACCAATGAGAGGCAGATTTTGAATCAAAGCTGCATGATGTGGAAGCCCGACTGGTGACTTTTTCATCGTGGTCACTCTGTTCAGCCTGGCATCCTGACTGTCACGATGGTGTAGCTGGTACACATGTCCAAGGAAGGTGGAGTTCTTGTGCTTCTCTTGCATAACCTCTCTGGAGGTCTCATGGAGGCTGGTATGAGTTTCTTGATTTACATCAGGTAAGCATCCGAGCTCCTCAAACACATTTGTGTACTCTTCCATGATTGTCCAGTGATCATCTTTGATCTGTGAAAACTACGAAAACTCTTTTCACTAGGTTGAGCTTTTCACATGCACTCAGACCTAATACTGGCTGCACTCTTTTTTCTAAAACCAGTAGCTGTGTCTTTAGGTGTTGTCCCTTGTGCTTGAAAGTCACAAAGCAGCCCCCTTTTACTGCAAAATTCTCTCCAGTATAACCTGTCACTTTCAGCTTCACCTGGTCAATCTTGCTCTTTACTTTGAGAGTCTTGTAATTATTCATGGATAACAGATTCTCTTGGACTCCAGTGGCAAACGTGACTGGAATTACTGTCTCATTCACAGTCACTGGAACAATCCGTTTTATTTTACTGGCACCGGCAGTCTGCAGAGAACACACAAAGACTTCCTCCATTTCCTCATCAACCACGTGCACCTTTCCTTTTGTTAACCCCAGCTTTGCAGCACTTTGCAAACTGATTCTTCTTCCCACAATAATTGCAGGACTTTCCATAAGCAGGACACATCTTTGGAACGTGACTACCTCCACATTTGCTGTTTGACCCTTCCTTTTTGCTTAACTGTTTCTTTGGGAAATACCTTGTGCACTGCCCCCCTGTTTTCACAGCGTGCACAGTTGTGTCTGCCCTTTGTACTCGTTAGCCTGTGCTCGTGTGGTCCTTGCTGTCCTACACATATTCACAGCCTTTTCCAGCGTCAAACTTTTTCACTGAGCAATCTTTCTCTGAGCCCGTTTATCTGGGATTCCGCAAACTATTCTGTCTCCAACTAGAGATTCTCTCAAATCTCCAAACTCGTAGGATTTATTCAGTGTGTGAAACTCGGCTAAGTATTGGAAGCTAATATCTTGTTTCTGGTCAAAGGAAAAGAACTTGTATCTCTCAAATGTGACAAAATACTCCTCAAATTTTGTCATCAGCGTATCCAGTGTACAGACTGTCTCATCATTTAGGAGGCTGTTAGAGACGTCCAAAGCATCTTTGCCAATAAACATGCAGAAAATAAACACTTTCAACTTTCCATGAGTCCCTTATGCTCCTCTAATCACTAGATATATATTGAATCACTGTTTGAAGTGCTTTCCGTTGTCTGTTAAACTGCACAGGTACGGGAGAACTTGGGTTATTCATGACAGGAACTCTCAGCTTCTCACCTGAATTTCTTGGTAAATCCAGTGAGTGCTGAACTTGAGTTGTCCTGCCTCGCTGGCCGTCTGGCCTTACCTGCTGCTGGCACTTTTGGTAGTTACGCAGTCTTTTTCTCACTCATTCGAGGTATTCATTTACTCTCTGTGTTTACACCTCACGCTGACTTCTGATTGTTGTTAATAAACACAAAATTGGCGTAGGTAAATGCTAGAACATTTTATCATTCCACTGTGTTCAACACTGAGTACGTGCAACCAGCTCACCAGCGAAGCTTCCTGTTCAGAGTGAACCGCCCACATTGCACATTGGGAAATGAAGTTCTTTATTATGTACACACAGTTAAGACCTGTGCTGATCAACTGGTTGCAGTGTTCACCAATATCTTTAACCTCTCACTTTGACGGTCTGAGGTACACAACTGCTTCAAGCAGGCTTCAATTAAATCCGTGCCTATGAGGAATGTGTCATCCAGTAGCACTTACATCCACTGTGATGAAGTGCTTTGAGAGATTGGTAATGAAACATATCAATTGCCTGAGAAGCAACTTGGATCCTCTCCAATTTGCGCCGTCGCAGCAGGTCAAAAGCAGAGTGCCATTTCATTGGCTGTCCAATCAATGCGAGAACACCTCGTCAGTGGAGTTGCATACATCAGGATGCTCTCCATTGACTAAAGCTCAGCATTCAACAAATACTGTCATCCCCTCGAAACAAATGAGTAAGATTCAAGACCTTGGTGTAGAGCGTAATAACCGGTTGCATCACAGACTGTTATGGAAACAGTAATGCCCTTGGATGGAAAGTCCTACAAAAAGCAGTGGATATGGCTCGTGCTATCACAGAAAAGCCCTTCCCACCATTGAACACGTCTACAGGCTAAAACTCTGTCACAGAAAAGCAGCATCCATCAACTCAACAGGGACTCCACTACCCAGGTCATTATCCTGCTGGCATCAGGCAGACGATACAGGAGACTCAGGACTCACACTACCAGGTTCAGGAACACTTATCACCCCTCAACCATCAAGTTTTTGAACTAGAGGGGATAACTTCACTCAACTCCATCCGTCCCTTCACTGAACATTACCTGCTGAACTGCACTCACTTTCAAATTCTTCATTTCATGTTCTCAATATTTATTGCTTATTTATTATTTTTATTATTATTATTTTCTCTTTCTCTTTTTTCACAGTTTATTTTCATACATTGGTTGTTGTCTGTCCTGTTGTGTGTCATCTTTCATTGATTTGATTGTGTTCCTTATATTTATTGTGTTTGCCAGCAAGAATACGAACCTCAGGGTTATATGTGGTGACGTATATGTACTATGATAATAAATTTACTTTGAAGTTTGAATCTTATACAATGGTGCTCAGCCAAGACGAACAACCACAATTTTTCCATAATTCAAGCATTGACCCTTAACTCTCAGTTTACTTGCAGAAGTAACTATAGCTCCATATTTGTATCACCAACTTAATTATCGTTTCCTGTCTTTCAGGAAGTCAACGGCAACATATTGACAAACCATCGTACTTCGGAAACGAGTCGAGAGTTTTCACTTTTTACCAGCCAAACCTGTATGTGCATTATGGAAAGGACATGCCACAATTCATTGTGAAGCAATTACATGGTGACTTCAGTAAGGATGAAAATGTTGATGATATTCCAAGTGTAAGTATGAGTTTTAATTAAATAGTTTTGTTCATTTGTCAACTAATTTGAAAGATTTCTAGCTTAAACCCATTTCTAGGGGTGCCAATCAGTTATGACATTGCCTATCAATAGGAAACAGGGCCAGTATATTACACAGTCACACCATCTTTAAATTAATCTGCTGGGAAAAATCAGAATGTTAAAAAGTAAAGGTAAGGATATTCTATTATATTTTTATTTGCAAACACATTCTATAATGTAACTGAGTGATTAACAACATTAGTGATATTTATTTTTTTTTAAATTAATCATCACCTTTTGTTTAAGCTCCTAATATTGGCTGTGTTGACACCCAAACATTTAGTGCACCCAGAGTACTTCTGGGCCTGGTGGTCCAGGAGGGGTACTTGAAAGGAGGGTCTCAGCCAGGAAATGGATTCTCATGGAATGGAGACTTGGTGGCAGTGTGGATCTCAGAGAGGTGGAATTATTGAAGGATTGGTAACCAGGAGTGGTGGGGTGTCTGAAGCATTAAACATCCAAGAAGTCCTGCCCATCAGAGAAATGCTGGAGCCTGGAATTGATGACCTAGAAGAATCTAAAGGCAGAGTATGGCTTAAGCTTGGGCCTTATTGTTGGAAAGTGTATGGTCATGCACTTTGGTGGAAGAAATAAACGGGCAGATTATTATTTAGATGTGGAGAGATTTCAAAATGTAGAGATGCAAAGAGACTTGGGAGTCCTTGTGCAGGACACCCTAAAGCAGGGGTGGCCAACCTTTAACATTCCATGCGTCAATTTTTTCACGCACGAGTTCAGATGCAATTTTTTAATGCACAGGTTTTATATTAACATCTTTTTACAAGAATTGAATAGGGATACAAGAGTTGTATAGCGCATCTGAACTCGTGAGTGAAAAATTGACGCATGGAATGTAAAAGGTTGGCCACCCCTGCCCTAGAGGTTAACCTACAGGTTGAGTCGGTGGTGCAGAAGGCGAATGCAATGTTAGCATTCATTTCTAGAGGCATAGAATGTAAGAGCAGGAATGTGATGTTGAGCAATTGGTTATGGCACAGATCAACCACAGACTACCGGTCAATCTCAATGCTTTGCAATTCGCCTACCGGAGCAACAGGTCAACGGCAGATGCCATCTCTCTGGCCCTACATTCCTCCTTAGAACACCTGGAGAATAAAGACGCATATGTAAGACTCCTTTTCATTGATTACAGCTCTGCCTTTAATACCATCATTCCAAATAAACTGATTCCTAAGCTCCGGAACCTAGGCCTTAGCACTCAGATCTGCAGCTCGATCTTCAACATCCTCATCGACAGGACCCAGGTTGTAAAAATAGGGGACAAGCTCTCCTCTACAATCACTCTGAGCACCGGTGCCCCAAAAGGCTGTGTATTCAGCCCCCTGCTGTACTCACTGTACACCCATGATTGTGTAGCCAAGTTTCCATCAAACTCAATATATAAGTTTGCTGATGACACCACAATTGTAGGCCGTATCTCGGGTAATGATGAGTTTGAGTACAGAGAGGAAATTAAGAACCTGGTGGCATGGTGCGAAGACAATAACCTATCCCTCAACGTCAGCAAGACGAAGGAATTGGTTGTTGACTTCAGAAGGAGTAGCGGACCGCACGACCCCGTTTACAGGGTCAAAAGCTTTAAGTTCCTCGGGGTCAATATCACAAATGACCTGACTTGGTCCAACCAAGCAGAGTCCACTGCCAAGAACGCCCACCAGCGCCTTTACTTCCTGAGAAAGCTAAAGAAATTTGGCCTGTCCCCTAAAACCCTCACTAATTTTTATAGATGCACCGTAGAAAGCATTCTTCTAGGGTGCATCACAACCTGGTATGGAAGTTGTCCTGTCCAAGACTGCAAGAAGCTACAGAAGATTGTTAACACAGCCCAGCACATCACACAAACCAATCTTCCGTCCTTGGACTCATTTTACACCGCACGCTGTCGGAGCAGTGCTGCCAAGATAATCAAGGACACGACACACCCAGCCAACACACTTTTCATCCCTCTTCCCTATGGGAAGAGGCTTAGGAGCTTGAAGACTCATACAGCCAGATTTGGGAACAGCTTCTTTCCAACTGTGATAAGACTGCTAAATGGATCCTGACCTGGATCTGGGCCGTACCCTCCAAATATCCGGACCTGCCTCTCGGTTTTTTTTGCACTACCTTACTTTCCCTTTTCTATTTTCTATTTATGATTCATAATTTAAATTTGTAATATTTACTATCGATTTGTACTCTAGGGAGTGCGAAGCACGTAATCAAATATCGCTGTGATGATTGTATGCTCTAGTATCAATTGTTTGGCGACAATAAAGTATAAAGTATAAGGCACTCGTGAGACCACACTTAGAGTATTTGTGCAGTCATTTTAGAAAGGATATACTGACATTGGAGAGGGTTCAGAGAGATTCACAAGAATGATTCCAGGAATGAAAGGGTTACCGTATGAGAACGTCTGGCAGCTCTTGGGCTGTATTCCCTGGACTTCAGCAGAATGAAGGGGGGATCTCATAGAAACATTACAAATGTTAAAAGACCTGAACAGATTAGATATGGCAAAGTTATTTTCCGTGGTAGGGGAGTTTAGGACAGGAGGGCACAACTTCAGGATTGAAGGACGACAATTTAGAACAGAGATGCGCAGAAATTACTTTAGTCAGAGGATGGTAAATCTGTGGAATTTGTTACCATGAGTAGCTGTAGAGGACAAGACATTGGGAGTATTTAAGGCAGAGATAGATAGGTTCTTGATCAGCCAGGACATCAAAGGGTATGGGGAGAAGGCAGGGGAGTGGGGATGACTGGAAGAACTGGATCAGCCCATGATTGAATAGTGGAGTAGACTCGATGGGCTGAATGGCCTACTTCTGCTCCTGTATCTTACAGTCTTATGGTGCTGGGACCAAGACTGGAGGTCTCTGTCATATCGAGCCGGGGAAAGAGCAGCATGAATGTAAGTATGGGACTAAATGAGGTAGTAATTTTCTACTTTATTAAATCCTCATGACTCAGTAATGCCCAACATTGATTCCTCAAGGGACAATGCTATATGATTACCCTGCGATGCTCGAAAGGAGATGTTACATTGGGAATGACATTACTCTGACAATTCTGACAAAGGAGACGTTACATTGGGAATGACATTATTCTGACATGCAAATCCTGTCAGGTGACCAAGGGTGAATAACTTTTCGAAGTGTCGGGTTGAATTTACAGAATAATTTGAAACAACCAGAAAATGATTGTTAATTGTGTTTCACGTTGTGGAAGAGTAAATTACAAATCACATAATACTCAAAAAAGTCCAATACGTGATTCAATTTCTTGACCATGTACTTCAAATAGGTCACGTGTAATTTAAGTGGCATTTCATTTCTCATTGCTTTGGCTGCTCTGTATCTTCTCATGAGAAAAAACTATTTCTCTGAAATGAAGCAGGAATTTGATCATAGAAACATAGAAAACCTACAGCACAATACAGGCTGTTCAGCCCACAATGCTGTGCCGAACATGTACTTACTTTAGAAATTTCCTAGGGTTACCTATAGCCCTCTAATTTTCAAAGCTTCAATGTACCTATCCAGGAGTCTTTTAAAAGACCCTATTGTATCCGCCTCCACCACCATTGCCGGCAGACAATTCCACACACACACACACACACACACACACCCACCCCACTCTCTGCATAAAAAAAAACTTACCCCTGACATCTCCTCTGTATCTACTCCCAAGCACCTTAAAACTATGCCCTCTCATGTTAGCCATTTCAGTCCTGGGAAAAAGCCTCTGACTATCCACACCATCAAAGCCTCACATCATCCTATACACCTCCATCAGGTCACCTCTCATCCTCCATCAGTCCAAGCAAAAAAGGCCGAGTTCACTCAACCTGTTCTCATAAGGCATGCTCCCCAATCCAGGCAACATCCTTGTAAATCTCCTCTGCACTCTTTCTATGGTTTCCACATCCTCCTTGTAGTGAGGCGACCAGAATTGAGCACCGTACCCCAAGTGGGGTCTGACCAGAGTCCTATATAGCGACTGTACAGTGGCATGGTTGGGGAGGGTTTAAACTAATTTGCAAGGGGGATGGGACCCAGAGCGATAGAGCAGTGAAAGAAGTGCATGGAGTAAAGCCAGATCTAACATACAGAGAGGCTTTGAGGAAAGAGAAGCAGAATAAACGGTGTAAAGACAGTAAGGTAGAAGGGCTGAAATGTGTGTACCTCAATGCAAGAAGCATCAGGAACAAAGGTGATGAACTGAGAGCTTGGATACATACATGGAATTATGATGTAGTGGCCATTACACAAACTTGGCTAGCACCAGGTCAGGAATGGATTCTCAATATTCCCGGATTTCAGTGCTTTAAAAGGGATAGAGAGAGGGGAAAAGGGGAGGAGGGGAGGCATTACTGGTCAGGGATACTATTACAGCTACAGAAAGGGTGGGTAATGTAGCAGGATCCTCTTTTGAGTCTGTATGGGTGGAAGTCAGGAACAGGAAGGGAGCAGTTACTCTACTGGGGCTATTCTATAGGCCCCCTGGTAGCAGCAGAGATACAGAGGAGCAGATTGGGAGGCAGATTTTGGAAAGGTGCAAAAATAACAGGGTTGTTATCATGGGTGACTTTAACTTCCCTAATATTGATTGGCACCTGATTAGTTCCAAGGGTTTAGATGGGGCAGAGTTTGTTAAGTGTGTCCAGGACGGATTCCTGTCACAGTATGTGGACAGGCCAACTAGGGGGAATGCCATACTAGATCTAGTACTAGGTAATGAACCGGGTCAGGTCACAGATCTCTCAGTGGGTGAGCATCTGGGGGACAGTGACCACCGCTCCCTGGCCTTTAACATTATCATGGAAAAGGATAGAATCAGAGAGGATAGGAAAATTTTTAATTGGGGAAGGGCAAGTTATGAGGCTATAAGGCTAGAACTTGCAGGTGTGAATTGGGATGAAGTTTTTGCAGGGAAATGTACTATGGACATGTAGTCGATGTTTAGGGATCTCTTGCGGGATGTTAGGGATAAATTTGTCCCGGTGAGGAAGATAAAGAATGGTAGGGTGAAGGAACCATGGGTGACAAGTGAGGTGGAAAATCTAGTCAGGTGGAAGAAGGCAGCATACATGAGGTTTAGGAAGCAAGGATCAGATGGGTCTATTGAGAAATATAGGGTAGCAAGAAAGGAGCTTAAGAAGGGGCTGAGGAGAGCAAGAAGGGGGCTTGAGAAGGCCTTGGTGAGAAGGATTAAAGAAAACCTCAACTCATTCTACAATTATGTGAAGAGCAAGATGATAAGATGTGAGAGAATAGGACCAATCAAGTGTGAAAGTGGAGAAGTGTGTGTGGAACAAAAAGAGATGGCGGAGATACTTAATGAATACTTTGCTTCAGTATTCACTACGGAAAAGGACTTTGGCAATTGTAGGGATGTTCTATAGTGGACTGAAAAGCTTGAGCATATAGACATTAAGAAAGAGGATGTGCTGGAGCTTTTCGAAAGCATCAAGTTGGATAATTCACCGGGACGGACAGGATGTACCCCAGGATACTGTGGGAGGTGAGGGAGAAGGTTGCTGATCTTCTGGGAATGATATTTGCATCATCAAAGGGGACGGGGAGGTTCTGGAGGTTGGAGGGTTGCAGATGTTGTTCCCTTATTCAAGAAAGTGAGTAGAGATAGCCCAGGAAATTATAGACCAGTGAGTCTTACTTCAATGGTTGGCAAGTTGATGGAGAAGATCCTGAGAGGCAGGATTTATGAACATTTGGAGAGGCATAATTTGATTCGGAATAGTAAGCATGGCTTTGTCAAGGGCAGGTCGTGCCTTACGGGCCTGACTGAATTTTTTGTGGATGTGACTAAAAACATTGATGAAGGAAGAGCTGTAGAAGTTTATATGGATTTCAGCAAGGCATTTGATAAGTTACCCCATGCAAGGCTTATTGAGAAAGTAAGGAGGCATGGGATCAAAGGGGACATTGTTTTGTGGATACAGAATTGGCTTACCCAAAGAAGGCAAAGTGTGGTTGTAGACAGGTCATATTCTGCATGGAGGTAGGTAACCAGTGGTGTGCCACAGGTATCTGTTCTGGGACCCCTTCTCTTTGTGATTTTTATAAATTACCTGGATGAGGAAGTGGAGGGATGGGTTTGTAAATTTGCTGATGACACAACAGTTGGGGGTGTTGTGGATAGTGTGGAGGGCTGTCAGAGGTTACAGCGGGACGTCGATAGGATGCAAAACTGGACTGAGAAGTGGCAGATGGAGTTCAACCCAGATTAGTATGAGGTGGTTAATTCTGGTAGGTCAAATATAGTATTAATGGTAAAACTCTTGGCAGTGTATAAGATCAGAGGGATCTTGGGGTCTGAGTCAACAGGATACTCAAAGCTGCTGCACAGCTTGACTGTGTGGTTAAGAAGGCATATGGTGCATTGGCCTTCATCATTCGTGGGATTGAGTTTAAGAGCTGAGAGGTAATGTTGAAACTGTATAGGACCCTGGTCAGACCCCACTTGGAGTACTGTGCTCAGTTCTGGTCGCCTCACTAAGGGAAGGATGTGGAAACCATAGAAAGGGTGCAGAGAAGATTTACAAGGATATTGCCTGGACTGTGAACTCAGCCTTTTCTCCATGGAGCGATGGAGGATGAGAGGTGACCTGATAAAGGTGTACACGATAGTGAGGGGCATTGATCATGTGGATAGTCAAAGGCTTTTTCCCAGGGCTGAAATGGCTAACACAAGAGGGCACAGTTTTAAGGTGCTTGGAAGTTGGTACAGAAGGGATGTCAGAGGTAAGTTTTTTTACGCAGAGAGTGTTGAGTGCGTGGAATAGGCTGCCGGTGACAGTGGTGGAGGCAGATATGAATGGGTGTTTCAAGAAACTCCTGGATAGGTACATGAAGTTTAGAAAAATAGAGGGCTATGGGTAACTCTAGGTAATTTCTGAAGTAAGTACATGTTCGGCACAGCATTGTGGGCCGAAGGGCCTGTATTGTGCTGTAGGTTTTCTATGTTTCTATAAGAACCTTTAGAATTGCAAGATATCCCAAGTTACTTTAATGAGGCTATGCAATAAAACAGCAACAAATTACAAAATATTTGAAAGAGATCAACAAAATATTCTTTAGAGAGGTTTTAACCTATACTTTGAAGGAGAAAATAGTAGTAAAGCACAGATATTTATCGAGAGAATTCCAGTAGTTAGGGCTTTGGCCACTGAATACGCTCAGTGGCAATATTATTCGCTACCTCCTGAACCTAATAAAGTGGCCACAGAGATTATGTTTCTGGTCTTTACTGGTTTAGCCCATCCACTCAAGGCTTGACGTGTTGTGCATTCAAGGATGCTTTTCTACACATCACTGTCGTAAATGTGTGGTTATTTGGGTTATTGTCACCTGCCTGTCAACTTGAACCAGTCTGGCATTCTCCTCTGACCTCTCTCATTAACAAGGCATGATCATCCACAGAAATGCTGCTCACTGGAAGTAATTTTTTTGTTTTTCACACCATTCTCTGTAAATTCTAGGGACTGTTGTTCATAAAAATCCCAGATCATCAGTGTCTGAAATACTCCAACCACCCCTCTGGAACCAAAAATTGTTCCACGGTCAAATTCACCTAGATATAAAAAGTCATGAGGTAGTGTTCATAAGTTCAATGTCCATTCAGAAATCAGATGGCAAAGGGGTAGAAGCTGTTCCTGAATCATTGAGTGTGTGCCTTTCGGCTTTTGTACTTCTTTTCTGAAGGTAACATTGAGAAATACATATGACCTGGGTGATAGGGGTCCTTAATAACGGATGCGCTCCTTCAAGATGTCTTGGATACTATGGAGGCTAGTTCCCATATTGGGGTTGACTCTCTGGAACTGGTTTTGTTCCTGTGCAGTAGAAACCACACCCCCACCCCACTCTCCTACGATACCGGACAGATATGCAAACAGTTAAAATGCTCCCCACATTACATCTGCAGAAGTCTGCTTCAATGAGCCTATGAAATTAAGTGATGTGAAATCACAAAATAGTTGAGAAAGATAAACAAAATATTGTTTAGAGAGAGAGAGGTTTTAATGCATATTGAAAGGAAATAGTAATAAATATAAATATTTATGGAGGGAATTCCAGTATAGGGCCTTGGCAGCTGAATATATAGTTGTCAATTGTAGAGCAATTAAATTTGACAATGCTGCAGAGGGTTGTGAAGCTGGATGAGATTGCAACAATTCTAGGGGCATACAGTATGTGAGAAGGTACATAAAAGCACTTGGAAACAATGAATGTCAATATAAAATGAAGGCAGTAGATATCAGAAGGCAGCAAGTACTGAAATATAGGTAAACTGTAAAATCTCTACTCTCACAAAATGCTGGAGGAACTCAGCAAGTTATGCAGCATCTATGAAAATGAATAAACAGTCGACGTTTTGGGCCGATACTCTTCTTCATGTTCATTCATTTCTGTAGATCCTGCTTAATCTGCTGAGTTCCTTCAGCAACTTGCTTATGTTGCTTTGGACTTCTAGCATGTGCAGAATGTTTGGTGTTTATAAATCTTTACTCTGTTTAATACTGTATATCCCTGAGCTTTTATTTGACAATGCATTATCAACTAATTTCAGTAATCAAATAGTTAATTTTTTTGTCAAAATTGTAGTCTATGTTTGCCAAACTGGAACTCAGACCTCATACTGTAGACTGTCATGATGTTAATGATGTGTAATGAAGAATGGCAAGTAGTGACACTAAGGAAATGTATTCATTTATGCTAAAGGGAACATTGTAGAACTGTAGTCACATAGATAGGCTGTATTTCTAAGAATATTAACCATGGGTGTTTTTAATGAATTAGTTTAATATTTCTAACTACAAATCTCAGAATGTTCAGCAAATTTAAGATTAAGCAATAAAGGGAAAAATGATTTTTGTTGGAAATTAACATTATCCAAATCACTGATTGTTTTTAATTCAACATTTATTGCATTGTTACTGAAAAATTTGTAAAAGTTAGTTGAAGAAATTAGTGCAATTATTTATACAATGAGAAAGGCAGGGCAGGAGGTAATGTGTAACTTGTCTTCTAGAACCTTCTGAAATTACTGTCAGACTTATTTATACAAAATGCCACTAAGCTTGAATAGAAGATTATTTTTTCTTTCTTTCAACCAAATTTAGGTTGAGTTAAGAGACTATCAAAATGAATTATTATATACAATTATTACAGGTTTTACTGGGCAAATTCACCACCTGATTACATTACAAGTCCTTCTGAAAGCTACCAGTGACCTAAAATTGGTAGTTTTCTAACTGACCTGCAGGATTTGTGTATTTGTTTTTCCAACAGAATATGAATATATTGATCAAAGTTGCTGGTGAGCGCAGCAGGCCAGGCAGCATCTCTAGGAAGAGGTACAGTCGACAATTCGGGCCGAGACCCTTCGTTTCAGCCCGAAACGTTAACTGTACCTCTTCCTAGAGATGCTGCCTGGCCTGCTGCGTTCGCCAGCAACTTTGATGTAGCTTGAATTTCCAGCATCCACAGAATTCCTTGTGTTTGCATGAATATATTGATCCTTTTTATTGCAGACTAATTAACAGAAATCATCTTTTTTTTAAGAAAGCCTCAGCATTTAATATAACTTCAGCCCACGGATTCTTTTCTGACAGATTTCTTTAGATAGTTAAGAAGTCATGCTATAAAAAGGAAATTAATCACATGAATATTGTCTGTAATACACTAATTCTGTGACACACAATAGATTTGCCTATCAGTATTTAACTTCCAGAATGACAAATGGGAAATCTGACCATGAAAGGATACTGGTTCCGAAGCCTTTTCGCACAATCCAACACAACAAGTGTTCTCAGTAATAATTTGTTCAATGCAGAAATATGATATTTAAATTGAAGATTAAGATTACAAAAAAAATCAAAGCTCTAATGATGGCTGGATGATTACAATAGAAATGTCTTTTTAGCATGTGAGTTACATATAATTGTGCCATTTTTATCTATAGCTATAACTTTTGCTAATCAAACAACATTTCACTATTTAAAAATGCAAATAAGAGGAAATCTGAATATGCTGGAAATTCAAGCAACACACACAAAATTGCTGGTGGAACGCAGTAGCAGGCCAGGCAGCATCTATAGGAAGAAGTACAGTCGACGTTTCGGGCCAAGACCCATACTATCTCTTCTTCCAGTTAGTCCTGACGAAGGGTCTCGACCCGAAATGTCGACTGTACCTCTTCCTATAGATGCTGCCTGGCCTGCTGCGTTCACCAGCAATTTGTGTGTGTTGTTAACATTTCATTATTCACTGATTGGAATGTGGATATTTAATAATAAAAATCTGAAACTAAAACAAGAAGTTAGTATGTTTTCTTTATTCACAAAGTGTGTCAGGAAGTGTAATAGTGGCAGTAGTGAGATGGTGGTGGCGGTAGCGAGATGGTGGTGGCGGTAGCAAGGCGGGAGGCAGTGGTAGGTGTTGTAGCGTGAACGAAGTCACTGGAGAGGCACAGCTGGTAGATATAAAGTTGTCTTTTATTCAACAAAATGAAACGCTGTCTGAAGGAAGAGGCCTGTTCATCGCAATATTACATGACATTTTATATGCTAAAGATCAAAGGACAATTCTGTATTTACAATGTATCTACAATGCTTCCTTTGAATTACATGTAATTTTCAGACCTCTTTCTTCACACCCACACTCCAGACACCCAAACTGAAAATTAAGTCAGCATTGTCTGATATTTCAGTTAACTGCTGCTCACGCCCACACTTCAGACTCCCTAAATGAATGTCAATCAGCATTGTCCAGTTTTTCAATTACTGTACCTGCTGTCCGGAGCTCTAGGGTCGTATTGTCCAGGGCTGCATTTTAAATTTAATCCACAGTTTGTGTTCAGGTCTAAAGATTGTTTGGCAAAGTTATAGAGGCATCCGTTAGTCTCGTGAGACCATGGATTTGCGCCTTGGAAGGTTTCCAGAGCGCAGGCCTGGGCAAGGTTGTATGGAAGACCGGTAGTTGCCCATGCTGCAAGTCTCCCCTCTCCACGCCACCGACGTTGTCCAAGGGAAGGGCATTAGGACCCATACAGCTTGGCACCAGTGTTGTCGCAGAGCAGTGTGTGGTTAAGTGCCTTGCTCGCGGACACAACACGCTGCCTCAGCTGAGGCTCAAGCTAGTGACCTTCAGATCACTAGACTGACGCCTTAACCACTTGGCCATGTGCCAATACAAGTTACTATTTTGCTTTTTAACCTAACTCCCAAATACTCCCTAGCAGTTGTGGTGAGGAGATGGAGAAAAGGATGTCACCACTTCACATTTCTTTAACATATTTCAATCCAGGTCTCAAACTTTAGTACCATATCCAATCATTGCCAGAAATTTGCTAGCTACCATTTTGATTTAGACAGTTTTGATTTGTTGTGTCTCCCAAATGATACAAGCATGCAAGGGGCTGTCGACAGCTAATCTGGACCATTAAAAACAGAGAAGTCCGAATTTGCACAGCCCCTGCTCCATTTACCATTACTGACGTATTGTGTCCCCTAACTAGCAATATTTAAACAGTTTGCTCAAAGCCACGTGATAAAGCGACCAATTGCCAATATATATTATGTGACCTCAAGAGAAACAAATGCTTCTTCTGGGTCCACTTTTGACTGCCAGCATGTTCCATGATCTTTCTAATCACTTCTACCTTCCTTCTAGATCTCAGTTGGATATCTGAGCACTTCAGACCAATAACCCTCCAGATGGCCTATTTAAAAGCAAATTGAATTTCTCTGCACATTCCCCAACACGGCATTTCTATAAAGAGCAATTCATGTATTATCTGAGCATGCCCCAAAGGCATAAAGCAGTCAGAGAAAAATTTTATAAGCCAGAATTATTAATGATATTAGAAGTACTTTTTTCTTGCCACCACCACCCAATTTACAGAGTGAACAGAGCAGAAGAAAGAGGGTTTTTTCCTTTGTTAATTGCACTGAAGTTATTCCATTAAGCAAACAAATCACATTGTGCAAATCCATGAAATAAGTGTCCTGCACTGGTTTAAAGGCTAAATACTATTTGGTTTATGTTAATATTGCTATTTTTCTACAAATTGCCTTCAATCTATGTGTGCCATGAATTGGAAGTGTGGGATTTTCAGCATTAGAGTAAGATTAAAGTAAGATAAAGTGGGATTAAAATGGGTGGCCACTGGGAGATCCCACTCCTTCTGGTGGACGAAGCGTAGATGCTCGATGAACCAGTCTCCCAATCTACATCAGGTTTCACCGATACGCAGGAGGCAACACTGGAATACCAGACACAGTAGGTGACCCCAACAGACTCACAGGTGAAGTGTCGCAAGAATGAGGGGGGAATTTGATAGAGGTTTACAAAATTATGAGGGGTATAGACAGAGTAAATGCAAGTAGGCTCTTTCCACTTAGATTAGGAAAGATAAATACAAGAGGACATGGCTTTAGGGTAAAAGGGGAAAGGTTTAGGGGGAACTTCTTCACTCAGAGAGTAAACACTAAATATTGGGCAGATGCTGGGGTCAAAGCAACACACACAACACGCTGGAGAAACTCAGCAGGTCGGGCAGCATCCGTGGAAATGATCGGTCGACGTTTCGGGCCGTGGCCCTTCGTCAGGACTGAAGAGGGAGGGGGCAGAGGCCCTATAAAGAAGGTGGGGGGCGGGTGGGAAGGAGAAGGCTGGTAGGTGCCAGGTGAAAACCCCATAAAGAAGGTGGGGGGAGGTCCCTGTAAAGAAGGTGGGTGTATCTTTCCCCTTACTGGTTTTTCACCTGGCACCTACCAGCCTTCTCCTTCCCAGCCTCCCCCCACCTTCTTTATAGGGCCCCTGCCCCCTCCCTCTACAGTCCTGATGAAGGGTCTCGGCCCGAAACATTGACTGTTTGTTTCCACAGATGGTGCTGAACTGCTGAGTTCCTCCAGCGTGTTGTGCATGTCACCCAGAGAGTGGTGGGAGTGTGGAATGAGCTGCCATCTGACATGGTAAATGCGGGCTCACTCTTGGGTTTTAAGAATAAATTGGATAGATACATGGATAGGAGAGGTCTGGAGGGTTATGGACTGGGTGCAGGTCAATGGGACTAACGGAATAAAGTTTTGGCACAGACTAGAAGGGCTGAATGGCCTATTTTCTGTGCTGTAGTGTTCTATGTGGGCACGTAGCCAAGTGGTTAAGGCATTTGACTAGTGATCTGAAGGTTTTGAGTTCGAGCCCCAGCCGAGACAACGTGTTGTGTCTTTGACCAAGACACTTAATCACACAGTGCTCTGCGCCGACACTGGTGCCAAGCTGTATGGGTCCTAATGCCCTTCCCTTGAACAACATCGGTGTCGTGGAGAGAGGAGACTTGCAGCATGGGCAACTGCTGGTCTTCCATACAACCTTGCCTTGGCCTGTGTCCTGGAGAGTGAAGACTTTCCAGGCACAGATCCATGGTCTCTCAAGACTAACGGATGCCTTTATAGTGTTCTATGGTTCTATGGTTCTACCTAGAAGGACTGTTTAGAGCCCTGAATGGTAGTGAGGAAGGAAGTGTAGGGGCAGGTGTAGCACTTGTTCTGCTTGCAAGGATATGTGTCAGGAGTGAGATCAGTGTGGAGGGATGAATGGACAAGGAAGTCGCACAGGAAGCGATCCCCGCGGAAGGCAGAAAGTGGGGAGGGTAAGATCTGCTTAGTGGTGGGATCTTGTTGAAGATGATGGAAGTTTCAGAGAATTATATGCTAGACCCTCCCCTCCCCCTACCTTTTAAATCTACTCCTTATCTTTTTTCTCCAGTCCTGCTGAAATGTTTCGGCCTAAAACATCAACTGTACTTTTTTCCATAGATGCTGCCTGACCTGCTGAGTTCCTCCAGTATGCTGTGCATGTTACTCTGGATTTCCACTATCTGCAGAATCTCTTGTGTTTACAGTATTATTGAAAGGACCCTCACAGTTAGTCAAGTGAATTGACTGCAGCATTTTTCTGTTTTAGTTTGGATAAAACCGAGATTAGAGCTAGTTGTCATTGGTATTGGTTTCTCTAAGGAGTCATGAGTCATCCATTCAAATCCAAAGCACTAGTTTCTGATCTAATATGTATATTCAGTGATTGGAGGTTGGATGCTTTATAGAAAAAAGGTCTTGAGAACTTCAAGCAAAGCAGATAGAGACTTACAGTAGGTGGACCAACAGGTAGAGACCTGCAGCAGGTGGACCAGAGACAAAAGAAAACTCTGGTTATTTAAGTAGGTTAAGGGGTCTTTCAAGTGAGCCTGCAAGATCATCTGGGTTCAGTCACTCATGTCCTGGCAAACTGGTAGGAAGTTTGCAAGCCAGAGTCTTCTGAATGTTTTGATGTATGTAGGAAAAGCATCTGGCTCGCTCTATATGCTGCCAGTCAGCAAAGATCAAATGATAGGCTTTATCTCCATGTTCAAAAGGGTGCTTCATATTTGGATGGCCAAAGAAACATCAAATTCCAGATGATAGGACTCGGACGTGCTGATTTGTGACATCACTGAAGTCATGGTGTTGTGCAAATTCATTGATATTTTTTCAAATTAAATCATGTTCTGATGTTTGATGTAACTACAGTATTTCGGAGTGCAAAATAATGCTACATTCTCTTTCTCAGTCAAGCAGCCAGTTCTAATGATCTGACTGTAATAGAGCATATTGGAATATTTCACCCATGTGCTTTTATCCACTTCAAACAACTAACACCTTTTGTTTCTCTGATAGTTATTAATGCATATGGAATTCCTTTGCTATGTAGGTAGCTAGTAACTGCTTTCATTGATCACCAACAGCTGACTCTCCATGTCCTCATTTGTTAGAGAGCAATAAATCATTTCTGAAGTTTTCAAAAGATAGGAATCTGATTGAGCAATTTCCACTATCTTCTCTATCATGTGCAATCGTAAAACTACTCAATTTTGGTTCAATATAAATCCATCTTTTAGTTCTTCTCTCCTATTGAAATATTGCTCAATTTGAGAGGATACCTCTGTTCCATCAGGTCATCTCTTTCTACAACTTCAAATCTTATCCTATTGCAGTAACAATCAAAAGGTGGTAACTTGTTCCTGGAATGGAATATGAAAAGTAGAATATTAAAATTTGAACATGAGGAAATCTGCAGATGCTGGAAATTCAAGGAACACACATAAAATGCTGGTGGAACGCAGCAGACCAGACAACATCCATAGGAAGAAGCACAGTCGATGTTTCAGGCCGAGACCCTTCGTCAGAACCAACTGAAAGAAGAGATGGAACTGTCTGGGTAGCCTCCAACCTGATGGCATGAACATTGACTTCTCTAACTTCCGCTAGGCCCCACCTCCCCCTCGTACCCCATCTGTTACTCATTTTTATGCACACATTCTTTCTCTCACTCTCCTTTTTCTCCCTCTGTCCCTCTGAATATACCTCTTGCCCATCCTCTGGGTCACCCCCCCCCCCCCGTCTTTCTTCCCGGACCTCCTGTCCCATGATCCTCTCGTATCCCCTTTTGCCTATCACCTGTCCAGCTCTTGGCTCTATCCCTCCCCCTCCTGTCTTCTCCTATCATTTTGCATCTCCCCCTCCCCCTCCAGCTTTCAAATCCCTTACTCGCTCTTCCTTCAGTTAGTCCTGACGAAGGGTCTCGGCCTGAAACGTCGACTGCGCCTCTTCCTATAGATGCTGCTTGGTCTGCTGCGTTCACCAGCAACTTTGATGTGTGTTGCTTGAAAGAAGAGATAGTAAGAGATTTGAAAGGGGAAGGGGGAGATCCAAAATGATAGGAGAAGACAGAGTTGATTGAACTTTCCAGCTCTTAGCTCTATACCTCCCCCTCCTGTCTTCTCCTGTCATTTGGGATCTCCCCCTCCCTCTCCCACTTTCAAATCTCTTACTATCTCTTTCAGTTGGTCCTGACGAAGGGTCTCAGCCTGAAACATCAACTGTGCTTCTTCCTTTGGATGCTGCCTGGCCTGCTGTGTTCCACCAGCATTTTGTGGATATTAAAATTTCATTTGGCTCTTCTCTTAATTATTCTGTAATAATCCTCATCACTTATGAAAGCAGTAGTTAAGTCAAATTTATTGTCATTTAACTACATATATAATGTATATAACCATCTAATGGACAGTGCCTATAAAAAGTATTCACCCCTCTTGGAGGATTTTGTGCTTATTGTCTTACAACAGTCAATTACAGTGAATTTAATTTGGCTTTTTTGACACTGATCAAGTGGAAAAGACTTTTTTGTGTCAAACTGAAAACAAATCTCCACCAAGTGATCTAAATTAATTACAGATATCAAACACAAAATAATTAATTGCATGAGTATTCATCCCTCTTTAATATGCCACTTCAAGTCACCACTGGTCCAGCCAATTGGTTTTAGAAGTTACATAATTACTTTTTGGAGACTTGTGTGCTGTCAAGGTGTTTCAATTGATTGTAGTAAAAATACATCTGTATCTGCAAGTTCCAACTGCTGGTGAGTCAGTATCCTGGCAAAAACTACACCATGAAGACAGAAGAACACTTCAAGCAACTCCTCAAAAAGGTTATTGAAAAGCACAAGTCAGGAGATGGATACAAGAAAATTTCCGAGTCACTGAATATCCCTTGGAGTTAATCAATCGTCAAGAACTGGAAAGAATATGGCACAGTTGTAAATCTGCCAAGAGCCGACCGTCCTTAAAAACTCAGCGATCGTGCAAGATGGGACCTAATAAGGGAGGCCACCAAGAGACATATTACAACTCTGGAGGAGTGGCAAGCTTCATTGGATGAGAAGGGAGAGACTGTGCATACAACTGTTGTTCGGATCCTTCACCAGTCGCAGCTTTGTGGGAGAGTGGCAAGGAGAAAGTCACTGTTGAAAAAATCTCAAATGAAATCTTAGCTAGAGTTTGCCAGAAGGCATGTGGGACACTCTGAAGTCAGCTAGAACAAGGTTTTTTGGTCTGATGAAACCAAAATTGAACTTTTTGGTCATCAGACAAAACACTAGGTTTGGCCTAAGCCAAACACCACGCATCATCAAAAACAGACTATCCTCACCATGAAGCATGGTGATGGCTATGTTGAGCTGTGGGAATGCTTCACTGCAGCAGGCCCTGGAAGGATTGTGAAGGTAGAGGGTAAAATGAATGCAGCAAAATACAGTGAAATCCTGGAGGAAAACCTGATGCGGTTTTCAAGAGAACTGCGACATGGGAGGAGATATGTTTTCCAGCAAGAAAATGACCCCAAGTATAAAGCCAAAGCTACACAGGAATAGATTAAGAACAACAAAGTGGCCAAGCCAGAGTCCAGACCTCAATCCAATGGACAATTTGTGCCTGGACTTGAAAAGAGCAGTTCACTCACAATCCCCATGCTGTCTAACAGATCTTGAGCAGTTTTGTAAAGAAGAATAGAGAAAAATTGCAGTATCCAGATGTGCAAAGCTGATAGAGACCTATCAAGGCTGCAATTGCTGCCAAAAGTGCATCTACTAAATACTGACTTGAAGGGGGTGAATACTTATGCAATCAATTATTTTGTGTTTTATATTTGTAATTAAATCACTTTGTTGAGATCTGTTTACACTTTGACAAAAAGGAGTGTTTTATTGTTGATCAATGTCAAAAAAGCCAAATTGAATCCACTGTGATTCAATATTGTAAAACAATAAAACATGAAAACTTCCAAGGGGGTGAATACTTTTTATAGGCACTGTATATAGAATTGAAACAACGAATACGCAGCATGTCAGGAGGTAATTGTGGAGAGAAGAACAGCTCATTTTTCAGGTGAATGACCTTTTGTCAAAAGTGGAAAAAGTTAACAGGTGAAACGAGTTTTTTTAATTTCTGGCCCTTCGAACTATGTCACCTGACAACCCTAACCTAATCATGGGACAATTTGCAATGATCAATTAACCTCTTAACCAGTATTTTTGGACTGTGGGAGGAAACTGGAGCACCCAGAAGAAACCCGTGCATTCCATGGGGGGGGACATAAATTTTCCCCTAAAACAAAGGAGAAACAAGTTGAGAAAACATTAGGGAAGGTTCAAAGTTCAAGGTAAATTTAGTAGTAGTCATAGTCATACTTTATTAATTGGTTTTCATTACAGTTGCTCCATAAATAAAAATTAGTAATAGAACCATAAATAGTTAAATAGTAATATGTAAATTATGCCAGTAAATTAAGAAATAAGTCCAGGACCAGCCTGTTGGCTCAGGGTGTCTGACCCTCCAAGGGAGGAGTTGTAAAGTTTGATGGCCACAGGCAGGAATGACTTCCTATGATGCTCAGTGCTGCATCTTGGTGGAATGAGTCTCTGGCTGAATGCACTTCTGTGCCCACCCAATACATTATGTAGTGGATGGCAGACATTGACCAAGATGGCATGCAACTTAGACAGCATTATTATCAAAGCACTTATATGTCAGCATATACGACCCTGAGATTCACTTTCTTGTGGGCATACTCAATAAATCTATAGAATAATAGCCATAATAGAATCAATTTACAGCTTTTATTACTATGTATTGCTGCCACTTTACAACAAATTTCACAACATACACTGCTGATACTAAACTTGATTCTGATGAAACACCACCCAACTTGGGTGGTCAGCTAGAGTACAGAGGGCAACAAACTTTTCAACTGCAAAGAGAAAGAAATAATAATAAATAGATAAGCCATAGATATCTGTGATAGGCCTGTGATAGAGTGAAGAACAGGGAGATTTAATGACAGAAGTGTATTAGTGCAGTTGAAAATGAGTGTTAGATAGAGCAGGGAAGACGTAAGTAGGAGGAAATGAATAAACTCCAAAATGCCAGAAGAAGAGCAAAGAGCAAAAATGCTGGAAGTGTGAATTACAGTGTTGAAACAGCGGAATCTGAATTCTACGAACAGAAACTATTGTAAAAACTGAACAAGTCAGGCTGGAACTGTACAAATAAAAACAGAGTAGGTGTTTCAGGGTTGAGATATCCTGATTAACAATCTTTAACCCAAAACCTTAGCTCCATTTCTCTTCCCTGGATGCTGCCTGACCTGTCAAATATTTCCAGCATTGCCTGTATTTGTTTTCGATGTCCAACATCTGCAGTTATTGTTTTGATTTAGAATAGCTGAGTTGTTGAATTGATTCTTGAGACTTGAAGACTGTAACATGAGCAGATAAGGTGCTCTTGCTTGAAGGTCGAAGGCAGATTAGACGTGAGATGTAGAATTAAAGTGACAGGCATACTAGAATTTCCTGTGTGCATTGAAGAAGGTATTTTGCAAACCTACCACCCATTCTGCATTTGCTTTTCCACTTTCATTTTGACCTACCTCTCTTATCTTTCCTACTCTAATCTAATGCTGATCAGTACAAACTTGGGAATTTGCATCTCAGCTTCTGATTTGATATGTTTTAATGTTAAATTCTAAAGGTTGTAGACAACAATGTCAGGTAATGAGGCATTCCAGTCTTGTATCTCCCACTTCCAGCATTCAGTTATTCCTCTCACCATTTCAGATTTAATTTGACTATACTTTTACATTTAGACAAATATTTTCCACCCTGTATCAGCAAACACTCCACTCTTGGTGGCTTTTAATCTCTCCATCTTCCTTCTGACTTCATAACTCCGACTCCTCTTCCCTTCGCCACCTGACTTGCTGAGTATTTCTCGTGTTTTCTCTTCTTATTTCACACCTCTTTCATGTTTCACCCTTTCTCCCCCACCGAGAGATGTGCACTTTGTCATAGAAACAAATCTTGTTCCATTCATACATGGTGCAATAGTATATATTTGATGAAGAAAACAACTCTCAGAAGTCATGTAGGTTCAGTAATTTAACCCATTTTACAAATTGCTTCAAGTAGTTTGTGATAACTCAATTTAGTTCTTTCTTCCAATAAATTGGACAGCCTGGATTTCTACTGCCTAAAGGTAAAGGCTAAAAATTCTTTCTCAATACAAGGATAATTTATTTCACGTATTGGAGATCTTGAGGCACAAAGCACAAAATAATCTTCTTACATGAGATATGCTCTCTGTCTTCTTTCTGATCCATTTAACTATATGAAGGCATGGCCTAACTTTGATTCAATTGACATAATTCTTGCCTTCATTCTAATGGCATTATATTGTGGAGCTGTATGTCTGCTGATGCCACTAAAGTTCAGAGCTACTGGTTCATAGGTGACGGTTAGCCTCGTCCAAGCGATTGTCAGTGTATTGCCTTCACATAAAGTCGTGTTAAGTCACTCAGAAACTCGGAAGCTGAGTGCTGAGGCCTCTGTTGGTTAGGGTCAACCATGGATGTTGGTTCTACCTATCTAGTTATGCAAACCAGGACAATGCAATATGGAAAGCAAGCTGTTGCCCATGTAGCAAGTTCCCGCAGCTGGTGAACCCAAAGGAACCGCAGAGATCGATACAATTTGGTACCAGCAGTATCGCAGGAGTCGACAGTCAGCATTGAATTCAATGTAAGACAGCCTTAGGGACGGACTCCAGCTTTGGAATTTTCCTCTGGAGATTACTCTGGAAGTCTTCCACGTGAGTAAGTATAGCCGCATGCCAGTGGAAGTTTGAAATTAGAGTTTGCGTTCTCCTGGATGAGCTGCTAACCATGGCTGACAAGACCCATCTACCCTAAGCAACTGGTTTTAAGGTTCCAGTAACTTGCTTTTTCCCCTTCTCCAGTCAGTAGAAATGGTTCCATCGAGCTTCGTAGCTAAGCCACACACAAAGGCCAGGAGCGGGACTTGGTTGCTAGAGGCTATTTGAGGCACACAGCATTGGGAGCATTTGCTAGGTAGTGGGAGTTTGTCCCCATTTCCACCCATCCTCGATATAACAACTTTAAGGAGCCTGTAGCTTAGGAAAATCAATGCACAATATCTAAGCATTTCTTTGATACCCTTTCTTCACTAAAATAGAGATATCATGAACATTTTAGTCAGGTCTGTGTTTATTTTTCGCAAACTGGACTGGCATGACAATTTTTTACAGTGTTTTTCTCATCTGTTTTGTAACTCCCATTTTTTCCTTCGTCAGTTTGATACTATTTTTCTTGGTGTTGTTTTATCAAGATGTGTGATATCATTTACTTGTACTTTATTCATCTGTCATTGGAATGACTCCCTACGGATTTTCAAGTGTTACAAAAAATTTGATCTGAAATTCCTCAGTAGCTGGAGAGGTTTCAATAGGCATGCATAACCATCTGTTTTTCTCCAAATTATGTTGAAAAGATAATCAGCTGATTTATTCCTCTATCAAATGCAACATGTCTAATTCCATTCTTTGCTTCCTCATATGAGAATGGTCTTACTTTCATTAGTTCAGGCAAGCCATTACCCATGTACGACTTAGAGAGTGATTACATTTGAGATGCTTATTCTTTATGCTGTAGGCTTTAAATTGAAGCAACAGATTGCCTCTTTGTCAGCATGACTAAAGAAACTCAATTGGCCAGCACAATCCATTTGCAAAGATGTCTTTTTGTAATTTATAAACTTGTTATGCTTCTTCGGTTATAACCAAAGAAACTTCAGCTGTAACTCTGTAAGTAAGACTTTGGGACTATCTTGGAGATGCAAATCACTTGCCATTTCCTTCAGTGTATGATTGCTCGATATCACAGGACAAAGGAGCAGAATTAGGCCATTTGTCCCATTGAGTTTGTTCCAGCATTTCATCATGGCTTACCCATTTCCTCTCTCAGCCTCAATCACCTGCTTTCTCATCCATCTCCCTTCATACCCTGAGGAATCAAATTTCTATCAACCTCTGCGGTGAATATACCCAATGACTTGGCCTCTACTGCTGCCCATGGCAACCAATTCCACAGATTCACCACACTCTAGCTCAAGGGTTCCCTACCCGGGGTTCACAGATATTCTAAAAGGATGCCTCTCTATTCTGAGGCTGTGTCCTCTGGTCTTAGACTCTCCCAGCATAGGAAACATCCTCTCTATATCAACTCTATCAAAGCCTTTCACCATTCGATAGGTTTCAATGAGGTCACCCTCGTTCTTCTGAATTCCGGTGAGTACAGGCCCAAAGCCATCAAACATTCTGTGGTTAAGAAGGTGCATTGGCCTTCATCAACCATGGGATTGAGTTTAAGAGCCGAGAAGTAATGTTGCAGTTATATAGGACCCTGGTCAGACCTCACTTGGAGTACTGTGCTCAGTTCTGGTCACCTCACTACAGGAATGATTTGGAAACCATAGAAAGGGTGCAGAGGAGATTTACAAGGATGTTGCCTGGATTGGGGAGCATGCCTTATGAAAGCAGGTTGAGTGAACTCTGCCTTTTCTCCTTGGAGCGACGGAGGATGAGAGGTGACCTGATAGAGGTGTATGAGATGATGAGAGGCATTGATCGTGTGGATAGTCAGAGGCTTTTTCCCAGGGCTGAAATGGCTAGCACGAGAGGGCACAGTTTTAAGCTGCTTGGGAGTAGGTACAGAGGAGATGTCAGGGTTAAGTGTTTTTACGCAGAGAGTGTTGAGTGCGTGGAATGGGCTGCCAGTGACAGTAGTAGAGGCAGATACGATAGGGTCTTTTAAGAGACTCCTGGACAGGTACATGAATCTTAGAAAAATAGTGGGCTATGGGTAACCCTAGGTAATTTCTAAAGTGAGTACATGTTCAGCACAACTTCGTGGGCCAAAGGGCCTGTATTGTGCTGTAGATTTTCTAGGTTACTATATGACATGCCTTTCAATCCTGAAATCATTTTTGTGACGCAAATACGAGGAAATCTGCAGATGCTGGAATTTCAAGCAACACACATAAAAGTTGCTGGTGAACGCAGCAGGCCAGGCAGCGTCTCTAGGAAGAGGTACAGTCGACGTTTCGGGCTGAGATCCTTCGTCAGGACTAACTGAAGGAAGAGCTAGTGAGAGATTTGAGAGGGGGAGGGGGAGATCCAAAATGATAGGAGAAGACAGGAGGGGGAGGGATGGAGCCAAGAGCTGGACAGGTGATTGGCAAAAGGGATATGAGAGGGTCATGGGACAGGAGGCCCAGGGAGAAAGAAAAGGGGGAGGGGGGGACCCAGAGGATGGGCAAGGAGTATAGTCAGAGGGACAGAGGGAGAAAAAGGAGAGTGAGAGAAAGAATGTGTGTATATAAATAAATAATGGATGGGGTACGAGGGGGAGGTGGGACATTAGCGGAAGTTAGAGAAGTCGATGTTCATGCCATCAGGTTGGAGGCTACCCAGACGGAATATAAGGTGTTGTTCCTCCAACCTGAGTGTGGCTTCATCTTTACAGTAGAGGAGGCTGTGGATGGACATATCAGAATGGGAATGGGACGTGGAATTAAAATGTGTGGCCACTGGGAGGTTTTTGTGAACCTCCTTTGAACCCTCTATTTAATATGCAACCTTACATACCAATTTGTTGCCATACATGGATTCTTATAATACTGTAGTTTAAGTAAAATAAAATCTGTTGTTTGAACTCAGAGTCATATAGCATCGAAACAGGCCCTTCTGCTCACCGTGCACATTCTGGCTATCAATATCTGTACAGTACTCCCATTTACCAGCTCCTGGTTATAAAGTCACAGGGAAGTACATCACAGAAACAGGCCCTTCCACCCATTTAGTCCATGCCAAAGCCTTTGAAGTTGCCTGTTCCCATCGACCTGCACTGGGACTGTCGCTCTCCATATTCCTACTATCCATGTACCTGTCCAAACTTCTCTTAAATGTTGAGCTGGCAGCCCATTTCACCCCTAAGCCATGACCTCTGATTGCAGTCCCACTCAACCTCAGTGGAAAGAGTCTCCATACGTTTACCCTACCTATATCCCTCATAATTTTCTATACCTCAATTAAATTTCCTATCAATCTTCTACATTCTAAAGAATACAGTTCTAGCCTGTACAACCTTTCCTTATAACTCAAGTCCTCCAGACTCAGCAATGCACATGTGTTTTTCTCTGCACTCTTTACACCTGTCTTGTAGGTAGGTGACCAAAACTGCACACAATACTCCAAATTAGGCCTCACCAACCATGGTTCATGGGCTTTTAAGTCTGCATCAGGGCTTCCTAACCTTACTTATGCCATGGACCAACACCATTAAGCAAGGAGTCTGTAGAGCCCAGAATGGGAACCACTGGTTCTGATGAAGATGTCAACTATCCATTTCCCTCACAAATGCTGCCTGACCTGCTAAGTTCCAACTGGCTTCAGATTCCAGAATCAGCAATCTCGTGAGTTGCCTGTTGTGCCTTGGCAATTCACCAATTCAGCTAGATACTCCTTAAATGCTGTGAGAGTACTGGGTGGAATAAAGCTGTTCCTCAAATCCCCCTTAACCTTTTGCCCATTTCTGTCAATCTCTCTGATTTTAAGCACATGGGCTATTCGAGTGACAGGATGAAGATGCATCTCTACCAAAGAAGGTGTAAGCCTCTCCTCCCCTCTGCTGCACTTGGGAAAAGTGTAGCATCTGCTTAGACCCCTGATCAGGGTCACATGTAGCCAAGGGATCAGGTGGTGGATGGTCGTACGAGCAGCTGGTGCAGATCACAAGTCCTGGTTACATGGCCACTGACACCAGGCAGACGATCTCTGAAGAGTCATCTAGGGTCACCTGTTTTGTACTGACACTATCCAGAAGAAGACAAAAGGAAACAACTTCCATAGAAAAATTTGTCAAGTACAATCACGGTTATGAGACCATGATCGCCTGTGTTATATGACATAGCGCGTAATGATGATGAAGATGCAATTCAGAAACAGTTACTACTAACTGTGTACTTCATGATTTTGTACAATCGGATCCTCCTCAGCTTCCTATACATTAAAGAAAACAAATCCAGCCTAATCTGCCTCTCCTCATAAGGGAAACACTCCATCCCAATCAATATCCTGGTGACTATTTAGTCAGTCTCTCTAATGCGATCACATCCTTTATGTCGTGTGACAACCAGAACTGCACTCAGTACTTCAGGTGCAACCTAACCAATGCTTATAGTCTTCCTGCGCTTGCTTCATCTAATGAAGACAGGCTCTCTGCATTGCTACTTCACCACCTTACTTCTGGAGCTATCTTCAAGGATCCTGGAGCTGGTACAATGAGATCGCTATGTTCCTTAATGTTCTCTGTGGTCATATAAGACTTTCAGAGTCGCAAGTGATGGTGTACACCCTAACCTTAGTAATCCTCCTGATAAGCTTTAAGGAAATTCTACTAGTCATTACACTATATGTCATAACAAAATATAAATATCATCCTTCCGCCCAGGGGTTCCCAAGCTTTATTATGCCATGGATCAATACATAAAGCAAGGGATTCATGAACACCAGGCTGGGAACCCCTGCTCTAACTAAAGACTCTCCTCTTCCCCATGCGCAAAATTATTGTGTCATCAGAAAACTATTAGAAATTGATGCACAAATTCTGTGGTACTCTGTTCGTCACTAGTTTTCAAACACAATAATTACCCTCCACCAAACCCTTGGTCTTCTTTCACCAACCCAATTTTTGACCATTTACCCAGCTTCCCTTGGATCCCATGGGTTCTAAACTTTTGGACTAGTTCCCATGTCATTTACCGGTCTTTGAAAATTTCAGTAACTTCAAAGGGAAGAGCATATCTTTAACAAAAATGAAGAATTTTTTTCCAATGATTCATCTTGTTTTCTTCTAGCATGGTTCAAGCGTTATGTTTCAGTGTCATACAAGCCCAACTTAAAATGTCATTGGCGCAGTGGCAGCCTGTACATTATTGCCCAGGAGCTTTGACTTTAACTGTCTTGGTAGAGGTGTTTCGATGAGTGAATGGAGGATGCACCTGCTTCAGATGGAAAGCATTTCTAAGGTTGTAGGTGAAGTTTTTTTATGTTGAAGTAAATATGTGAAGGATGGAAAAGGGGTACTCCATTGGGTAACACAATATAAGGCATCCCATGAGGAGATAATAGTCCATTGTTAAGGATGAGGTTTCAGGGTACTTGGAGGTGCATGTCAAAGAAGTTCAAAGTCAGCATGGTTTCCTCAAGGAAATAACAGGCAGGATAGACAAAGGAGAGTCAGTGGACGTTGTTTACTTGGATTTTCCGAAGGCCTTTGACAAGGTGACCACACATGAGGCTGCTAAACAAGGCAAGAGCCCATGGTATTACAGAAGAGATAGTAGCATGGATAGAAGATTGGCTGACTGGCAGGAAGCAAAGTGTCAGAATAAACGGGGCCTCTTCTTGTTGGCTGCTGGCGACTAATGGTGTTCTACAAGGTATAGACCATTTCTTCACAAGTTGTATGTCAACACTCTGGATAATGGAATTAATGGCTTTTTGCCAAGTTTGCAGATGATACAAAGATAGGTGGAGGGGCAAGTAGTGTTGAGGAAACGGAGTCTGTAGAAGGACTTGGACATATTGAGAAAATGGACAAAGAAGTGGCAGATGGAATACAGTGTTGGGCAGTATATGGTTATGCACTTTGGTAAAAGAAATGAAAGGGTTGACTAGTTTCTAAACAGGGAGAAAATCCAAAAATAAGAGATGCAAAGGGACTTGGAAGTCCTTGTGCACGATTCCCTAAAGGTTAATTTGGAGATTGAGTTGGCAGTAAGGAAGGCAAATACAATGTCAGCATTTGTGAGAACTGAAATATAAAAACAAGGATGTTATGCTGAGGCTTTATAAAGCATTTGGAGTATTCTGAGCAGTTTTGTGCCCCTTATCGAAGAAAAAATATGTCGGCATTGGAGAAGTTCAAGAGTACATTTATGAGACTAATTTTGGGAATGAAAGGGAACATCTGAGAATCATTTAATGGCTCTGCACCTGTACTCACTGGAGGTTATAAGAATCAGTGGGGGGTGGTATCTCACTGAAACCTATCGAATATTGAAAGGCCCAGATAGAGTGGATGTAGAGAGAATGCTTCCTATATTGAGTCTATAGAGACCAGAAGGCACAGCATCAGAATAGAGGGACATCTATTTAGAACAGAGCTGGAAAGGAATTTCTTTAGCCAGAGGGTGGTGAAACTGTAGAATTCATGGCCATGGACGGCTGTGAAGGCCAAATCATTCAATATATTTCAAGTGGATTTCGACAGGTTCTTGGTTAGTCAGGGTGTTGGAGGTTTCATGAGAAGGCAGAAGAATGGGTTGAGAGGGAAGGTAAATCAGCCATGACAGCAGACTCAATAGGGCCAATTGGTCTAATTCTGCTCCTGTGTCTTATGGTCGAGTGGTCTTAAAAACTCATTCTCATATTTATGTCCTATAAAGCTTTTAAAAATATTGTAAGCCTGTTTCTTTGCAACTAATTTGATGATTTGGAAGAGATTACAGGTGGTATAACTAGTTAATTTGTAGATGCCAACAAAATTGGTGGTACCCTGGATACTGAAGAATGTTGTCTAGGCCTGGAACATGAAAGTGGGCAAGGAAATGTCTGCTGGAATGTAACTCTGACAGACAGGAAGTGATTCAATTGGGGTAGTTGTGGCCAGCACACTACAAAGGAAATGTGACAAGCTAGAGGGAGTGCAGAAAAGATGGTAAAATATTGCTTGAACTGAAGAACTTAAGTTAGAAGCAAAAATTGGAGAGGCTGGGAATTTTTCCTCTGCCACAGAGGGAAGGTGACTTATAGAATAGACTGTAGGGAAGTCTAAAACTGGGGAATCAATTCAAGATGATGTGGAAAAGGATTTTGAGGGGTACAGGTTTCAGAGAAGGACTGGTGGGCATATGGAATGAGCTGCCAAATTAGGTGATAGGACCAAATGCTGAGAAATGGGACTAGCGTAGATTGGCATTTTGTTCACCTCGGCAAAGTAGGCCCAGGGCCTGTTTCTACGTTAGATGTCTCTATCAATCTATGAACCTTTCAATGGTTGACAGACTGTCGGGGGGGGGGGGGGGATAATTATATTGTCTGAAGAGATTTAGTAAAAGGCCAGCAATAAACTGGCCTGTCAGATTAATTATTAGAAGCATTTGATATGCGGTCTAATTCACTTTACAAGATGAAGCTGCACTTTGCAGTTGTTTGTTGTTTTATATTTTCTGAGCAGTGTTGGTTAAGACTGTAACTGTTACAACTCGTCTCTGAGTCATAGTTTTTTCATTTAACTATTTACCTGTCAATAAATCTGTTGGGTGAATAGTTTATGCCATCTCCATCTACACTCAAGGCATATCACTCCAAGGTATGTGGTGTTAATATCACTGTTACTTCAAAATCATTGAGTAAAGCCTGGAACCCCTTACCCAATAACCCTATCAAAGTTCCCTCTAATTTATTTTTATAGCTGCTCGAAACAACCATTGCTCTGAGCATGAATTTTTTACACAGCGTGAAAACTGTACGGCATTTTATATGTTTTTAATGTGCATACTATAAATAATTAGAATGAAAATTTGAAAAAGTGACGAGATGGCATCGGCATTCAGTGGGCCAGCAGTTTATTAACAATGAGCTATTGATTTCCATTCTGTGTTTATTGTTACAATTTGTAACACTGTTGCAACTTGAAGCACTGAAAATGTAAATACATTGAAGCTCTAAAATATTGCAAAATGTGGTACATTTATTATTTAAAACATTTGTGGATTATATTCATTAACATATTTAATTACAGGGTATTTTACAATTATATTAACATAGATTTCAAAATCACATTAGTATTATTTTAACATTATATTAACATAATTTCAAAATAACATATAAAAGAAAATTCCAGCTGCGTGGCTCAGAGGCTATGTGTGTGGGTGCATTTCAGTTACTGCACAACCACACTCCTGCACAACTTAGAGGGAAGAGAGCCTGTGAGCGTTTCTTCACCAAAAGGACTGCAGCGACTAATGAAGGCAGTTCACTACCATCCCCTGAAGGGCAGTTCGAAATGGGCAAGGACTGCTAGCCCTGGCAGCAATGCCCATACCGTGAAAATGCATTGAACATCTCCCATTCTCACCCAGCAGCTGATCTGATAAATGGCAGATAAAAGTATATCGGAAATGTACGTGAAAATCCGCCTGAGTGGTCCCACAACAGCAACCTCTCACTCAATGTCAGCAAGACCAAGGAGCTAATTATTGACTACAGGCGAAAGAAAGCGGGGGTCCAAGAGCAAGTCCTCATCGAGGATCAGAGGTGGAGAGGGTCAGCAACTTTCAATTCCTTGGTGTTATCATTTCTGAGGACGTGTTCTGGGCCCGGCCCAGCATGTAAATACAATTACAAAGAAAGCACAGCAGCATCTCTACTTCCTTAGAAGTTTGCGAAAATTTGGCATGATGTCTAAGTAGGTGTGGTGGAAAGTATATTGACTGGCTGCATCACAATTGGGCATGGAAACACCAATGCCCTTGAATGGAAAATCATACAAAAAGTAATGGATAAAGCGCAGGCCATCACAGATAAAGCCCCACCATTGAGTACATCTACACAAAGCATTGTCACAGGAAAGCAGCATCCATTTCCAGGGAACCCCATCAACCAAGTCATGCTCTCTTCTCCCTGCTGCCATCAGGAAGAAGTTACAGGAACCTCAGGACTCATACCACTAGGTTCAGGACCAGTTATTACCCTTCAACCATCAGGCTCTTGACCGGAGTGGATAATTTCATTCAGCTTCACTCACCCCATCACTGAATTGTTCCCACAACCTATGGATTCACTTTCAAGGACTCTTCATTTCATGTTCTCCATGTTTATTGCTTATTTAATTATTATAATTTTTTTTGTATTTTGCACACTGGTTGCCTGCCCTTTTAGTGTGGTCTCTCATTGTTATGGTTTTTGTATTTATTTAGTATGCTCTCAAGAAGATAAATCTCCGTGTTTTATAGGAAAGGTGACACATACGTACTTTGATAATAAATTTACTTTGAACTTTAATCTTGGGCCAATAAAACTCGAAGTGAAAAAGTCTACAGTAAAGACTTAAGAAATATGATCATAACTTCATCTGAATCACCAACTGCTTCAACTTATTGCTTTCATTTTGACTTTGAACATCAGACATCTGGCTTGGAAATCAATTTCTTTCATGTATTATGCTTCCAACCCAAATAGTACGGTTATCTTAGCATAACTCTTTTCCCTTAGTGCAGGGTCTATCTCATGAATTTTCACATATTGTTTTGTTTTAAACGTGGGTTGTTTTACTTTGCTGAATGCATCATGACTTCATGGGTAATTATTGCTGCTTCTGCTTTCCCCTGGGATCTTGGTACATCATCTAATTAAGTTGTCAATTATGAAATTTAATTCTGAGACGGAGTTTTGTTAATTAACGTCACTAAGAGATATGGAGAAAGATTTGATGTATTGAGTTAGGACAGTGATCAACTCCGGTCTTACTGAATTGTAAAATGGAATCCAGAGAGTAGCTCAAAGTAAGATGGTGTCAAGGCAGCTGCTCTTTCTGTTTCAAGCTTTACTTTTTGTCAGTATCTCCTGAAATAGCCCACTCCATTTCCCATAGTGCTATGTTTCAAGGACCTACAGTGTGTCAATCCTACAGTTTCGATACAATCTGGTGTCCATTATTGCAAATGTTATATGTGGGACTAATTTTTTCTTAAAATTAATTGGGATGAAAAGTGGGTGGTTTCATAAATGTTAGGCTAGTCTGCACATCTGAGGTGGATACTAGGATGGAAAATAGGATTAAGTATTAGAATTAAGTATTACATTCTGGATTTCATCCACAAAGATAAAATCTGGGTCACATGTTCAATCTATTCCAATAAAATACCTCCTTTGCTATTCAGTGTAACAGTTCAGAGACATTTTGAGGTAGAACATACTGAAAGGCTTGGCATTCAGGTATCAATCGAACAGAGATAAATTAGTCAGTATTTCACTTCATTTACCATTTTAATGTGACCAGTGATATACTTCATCAAATCTCTCTTCATAATACTTTCTGTTTCCTCTTCAGATTTTGGCATTGATATGGTGAGGGAGTGAGGGAAACACCCTGCCAAGGGTGGTGTTATATTAGGGGTGTTTAAGAGACTCTTAGAAGGGCACATGAATGATAGAAAAGTGGAGGGCAATGTAAGAGGAAAGAATTAGATTGATCTTAGAGTAGGTTAGAAGGTTGGCACAACACCGTGGGCTGAAGAGTCTGTTTGTATTGTAATGTCTCGGTTGTATATAATTTTGATTTGAGATGCAGTTTGATTGATGCAACCTCATGGGTGTTCTACATGCCACAGAGTCTCCAGCATGTTGTTGGTTGGTACCCATTTATAATTTTTTCTAGATAACACTAGTAGAGTGCTTGCATTTTTTACCAGATCCCTTTTTTGGTAAATTCCTTTTAATAAAGTCAGAGAGCATGACAACGCAGTGGCCATCTCGTCCATGCTAAACTCTTACTCTGCCTTGTCCCATTGACCTGCTCCCACCCACAGCCCTACATACCCCTCCCAGCCATGGAACTACCAAACCTGGATCCACCAGTTCTGCTGGCAGCACATTCCACATTTGCACTACCCTTTGGATGAAAGAGTTTCCCATCAAGTTCCTGTAAGATACTTCACCTTTCACCCCAACCTATGACCTCTAATTCTACTCTCACCCAACCTCAGTGGAAATAGACTTTTTGCATTTAGATTATGAGAACACTCAGTCCTCTTTCATTGTCATTTAGAAATGCATACATACATTAAGGAATGATACAATGTTTCTCCGGCGTGATATCACAGAAAACAAGACAGACCAAAGACTAACACTGACAAAACCACATAATTATACCATATAGTTACAGCAGTGCAAAGCAATACCATAATCTGATGAAGAACAGTCCAGAGACACAGTAAAAAAAAAGTCTCAAAGTCCCCAAGTCAATTGACTCCTGAGTCCCAGATAGCAGCAGCAAAAGGGAGAAACTCCCTGCCATAAACCTCCAGGCACCATCAACTTACCGATACCTTAGAAGCAGCTGACCACAGCCAACACTGAGTCCATCCGTACGAAAACTCCGAGCTTCAGACCAGCCTCTCCGATATAGTCTGCTGAGCGCCTTCGACCTCTCCCCGGCCGCTGAAACACGCAAAGCCGAGGACTTCGAGGCCTACAGCTCCAGAGATTCCAGTTACCACACAGTAGCAGCGGTAGCAAAACAGACATTTCAGAAGTTTTCCAGATGTTCCGCTATGCACTCACGTCTGTCTCCATCAAATCAGGAATTGTGCACGGTCCCCTGCTTGACAGATAACAGATATTCATCACCGGAGAGGCCACGCGCGCTGTCGTCACGCCGCCATCTTCTGCCGAATGCTATCCATACCCTCACAGTTTTGTATACCTCCATGAGATGTCCCCAAGGAACACCTTACACCTGCTTTGGGAGGGATGTGTCTCCACCCCACCACCCTAGATCAGTAACACATAACACATTAAAAAAAAGATTGAGCAAGATTGTTATTGTCACATGTGGAACAAGCCCAGTAGCTGAAAACAAGATGGCTTCAAAGAGGCTGTCTGTTCTGGTTCAAGTTCAATAAAAGAGTCACAATGAATTATTTTTGAATCCTGTGCCATACCAAATTGTTATTCCATGATAATAAACAACAAACATGTTAGAGCTAAATGTACATTTTCTTTGTGCAACTACCTTAATCCTATGCAGTTGTACACATTGATCAGACAGGGAAATCCCTTTGTATGGATTCACAATCTCATTTATACAGCAATTTGTTTATGATAGCACTGCCATACTTTGTACTTGAATATATCTTAACTTTGCTAGAGACTTAGGAACAAGAAACTTAACTACCTTGCTGATGCTGTGCTGAAGGAGGTCAGTGTGGATCTGCTGGGCTTGAAGGACTGTTACGCGCTCTGTCTCCTCAATGAAGTAACTGAAAAATAAACGTTCCTCAGTCAAAATATACCCCTTGCCCATCCTCTGGGTCACCCCCTCACCTTGTCTTTCTTCCCGGACCTCCTGTCCCATGATCCTCTCGTATCCCTTTTATCAATCACCTGTCCAGCTCTCGGCTCTATCCCTCCCCCTCCTGTCTTCTCTATCATTTTGGATCTCCCCCTCCCCCTCCCACTTTCAAATCTCTTACTCACTCTTCCTTCAGTCAGTCCTGACGAAGGGTCTCGGCCTGAAACGTCGACTGCACCTCTTCCTACAGATGCTGCTTGGCCTGCTGCGTTCACCAGCAACTTTTATGTGTGTTGCTTGAATTTCCAGCATCTGCAGAGTTCCTGTTGTTCCTCAATCAACACCATTTTTAAAACAGAATCTGACATTACCATATTTTACGGCCCTTCAAAGTAGGTATCTTTTTTTTCTTTCTCAAACATGATGATTTTGTGGCAAAGTTTGCGGATGATACCAAGATAGGTGGAGGGGTAGGTGGTGCTGAGGAAGCAATGCGATTGCAGCAGGACTTAGACAAATCAAAAGAATAGGAAAAAGGTGGCAGATGGAATACAGTGTTGGGAAATGTATAAAAATGCGCTTTAGTAAAAGGAACAATAGTGCAGATTATTATCCAAATGGGGAGAAGGTTCAAACATCAGAGATGCGGAGGGACTTAGGAGTCCTCGTGCAAGACTCCCAGAAGGTTAATTCACATGTTGAGTCTGTGGTAAAGAAGGCAAATGTAATGTTGCATTTATTTCAAGGGGAATAGAATATAAAAGCAAGGAGATATGATGAGCCTTTTGTGACACTAGTCAGACTGCACTTGGAGTATTGTCAACAGTTTTAGGCCCCATGTCTCAGAAAGGATGTGTTGTCATCAGACAGAATCCAAAGGACACGAGTATGATTCTGTGGAATGCTCTGCCACAGACTGTGGTTGAGGCCAATCCATTGGTACAATTAAGAAGGAAGTTGATACTGTCCCGATCAGTAGGGCATTAAAGGATATGGCAAGAAGGCAGGTGAATGGGGTTGAGTGGGATCTGGGATCAGCCATGATGGAATAGCAGAGCAGTCTCTTTTTTTTTGGCTGTTTTTTCAAGCCTTTACAAGGCGCGGAGCGAGTGAGAGACTGTGTGGTGCGCCACTCCTCACGCAGACATTTCGCAGTATTTTTCCCTTTATTTTATGAGGTCGAGTTGCAATCCCGACACTCAACCTGGCACGGATGGAATGCGTACTCGGGAGCGGACCTGACTGGTTTCGAACCCGGGAACCTCCGTTCCGGGGTCCGGCGCTGATGTCATTGCTCCACCAGCCAGTCCGTAGCAGAGCAGTCTCAGTGGGCTGAATGAGCTAATCCTGCTCCTATATCCTGTGGCCTTATGGTCTGTTCTGTACTGACAGTTCAGGAAGTTTAAAAACGTGAAATATCAGATTCTATATGTGGCCGATCAAGCATGAAAATTACTAATGGACTATTAAGTTTGATTCTTTAGGCTTTCATTCTTTCACCTACATCACTGCCTAGTATGGGAACTACCTCCCTTAATCGCAGGATTCCGCAGAGACTGGTGCAGACAGCCCAGCGCATCTGTAGTTATGAACTTCCCATGATTCAGGGCATTTACAAGGACCTGTGTGTAAAAAGGGCCCGTAGGATCATTAGGGACCCAAGTCATCCCAACCAGAATCTATTCCAGCTGTTGCCACCTGGGAAGTGGTACCGCAGCATAAAATCCAGGACCAACAGGCTCCTGGACAGCTTCTTCCACCAGACCATCACACTGATGAACTCACGCTGATTTGAGTGTATTTCTATGTTACGTTGACTGTTCTATTTATTATAAATTACTATGATTGCACATGGCACATTCAGATGGAGATTTTTACTCCTCATGTACAGGAAGGATGTAAGAACTAAAGTCAATCCAATTCAATTCAATTTGTATTTGGCCGGAGGCATTATACAGAGTGCAGAATAGCACAGCAAGACTCATAAAACTCAACAAGTCGGGTAGCATCTATGGAGGGGAGCTAACAGTCAACAGTTTGGTCCAAGACTCCTCGTCAGGATTGGAAAGGAAGGGGGAAGAAGGCAGAATAAGAAGATGGGAGGGGCGGTAGAAGGATGGCCAGATGATGATAGGTGAAGTCAGGTGGGTGGGAGTGGTAAAGGGCAGGAGAAGAAGGATTCTGATAGGCAAGGAGAGTGGACCATAGGAGAAAGGGAAGGAGGAGCGGACCTAGGGGTTGAGATAGGCAGGTGAGAAGAAGTTAAAGGCCAGAGTGGGGCATAGAAGAATAGGGAAGGGAAAATATACTGACAGGGAGAAAGGAATTGTAAATCCAAGAAAACCACTTACTTTTCAAACTCAAGAGATTCTGCAGATGTGGAAATCTTGAGCAACACACACAAAATGCTGGAGGAGCTCGATAGGTCCGGATGCATCCACAGAGGGAAATAAACTATCGATGTTGAGGGCGGACACCCTTCATCGGCACTGAAGAGGAGGGGCAGAGAAAGCAGAATAAGAAGGCAGGGTAGGGAAATGTCCAAGCTGGCAGGTGATAGGAGAAAGGTGGTTGGGTCTGGGAGGAGAATAAAGTAAGAGACGGGGAGGATACAGGTGGACAAGTAAAGGACAAAAGGGGAAGGAATCATAGCAGACAATGGACCATAAAGGAAAGGGAAAGGGAAGGAGCTGATGGGCAAGTGAGGAAGTAGAGGGGGTGAGTTAGTAACCCGAACGGGGAATGGCAGAAGAAAAGGAGGGAGGTGGAACAATTGATGCTTATGCACTGGAACATATCTTTCAGCCCACAATGTTTGTGCTGAGTATCATGTCATCTGCCTGCACATGATCAGTAACCCTCCATTCAATATCAATGAAGTACCATTCTATATCATTCAAAGAAATATAAAAGGAGTTTGTACGTTCTCCCCATGACCAAATAGGTTTCCTCCAGGTGCTCCGATTTCCTCCTGTAGTCCAAAGAGGTACCGGTTGGTAGGTTAATTGGTCATTGTAAATTGTCCCATGATTTGGCTAGGGTTTGATCAGGGGATTTCTGAGCTTGAAGATCTGTAAGGGCCTATTCCATGCTGTATCTCAATAAATAAATGAAAGAAAAACAATTTAAAAAACCACAGACATAAATGAGCTGATCTGTCTGACAGGGATTGGCTGAATGAAGACACTATCATTTTACTGGGTCATTTAGCACTGCAGTTATGACAGAATAGGCTAGAGTTGAACATGAGTGTTACAGTGGAGAAAAGGGATTTACAGAGGCATCAGAGAAGAGTTGACCAGAATTGAATGGAAAGGAAAACTGGCAGGGATGATGGAAGAGCAGCAATGGCTGGAATTTCTGAAAAAGATTCGGAAGGCACAGGATATATAGATCCCAAAGAGGAAGAAGTATTCTAAAGGAAAGATGTCACAACCATAGCTAACAAGAGAACTCAAAGTCAGCATACAAACCAACAAGAGTGCTATAATAGAGCAAACATTAACGGTAAGTTAGAGGATTGGGAAGCTTCTAAAAACCAACAGATGGTAACTAAAAAAGTCCATTTAGAAGGTAAGCTAGCGAATGCTATTAAAGGAGATACTGAAAGTTTCTTCAGATATATAAAGTGTAAATGAGAAGTGAGAGTGAATATCGGACCGCTAGAAAACAATGCTGGAGAGGTAGTAATGGGGGACAATGAAATAGCGAATGAACTGAATAAGTATTTCATATCAGTCTTCACCTACTAGCAGGAAGTTCCAGCTGTCAGATGGCATGAAGTGTGTGAAGTCACCATAACCTGACAGAAAGTATTTGGGAAACTGAAAGGGCTGAAGGTAGATAAGTCACCTGAACCATATGGTGTACAGCCCAGTGTTCTGAAAGTGATGGCTAAAGAGACTGTGAACACATTAGTAATGATCTTTCAAGAATCACTAGATTCTAGAATATTTCTGGAAGACTGGAAAATTGCAAATGTCACTACACTATTCAAGAAAAAAGAGAAGCAGAAGAAAGGAAACTATAAGACCATAAGACAAAGGAGCAGAAGTAGGCCATTCGGCCCATCGAGTCTGCTCCGCAATTTTATCATGAGCTGATCCATTTTATCCTATTTAGTCCCACTGCCCCGCCTTCTCACCATAACCTTTGATGCCCTGGCTACTCAGATACCTATCAATCTCTGCCTTAAATACACCCAATGACCTGGCCTCCACTGCTGCCCGTGGCAACAAATTCCATAGATTCACCACCCTCTGACTAAAAAATTTTCTTCGCATTTCTGTTCTGAAAGGGCGCCCTTCAATCCTGAAGTCATGCCCTCTCGTACTAGACTCCCCCATCATGGGGAACGACTTTGCCACATCCACTCTGTCCATTCCTTTTAACATTCGAAATGTTTCTATGAGGTCTCCCCTCATTCTTCTAAACTCCAAGGAATACAGTCCAAGAGCGGACAAACGTTCCTCATATGTTAACCCTCTCATTCCCGGAATCATTCTCGTGAATCTTCTCTGTACCCTCTCCAACGTCAGCACATCCTTTCTTAAATAAGGAGACCAAAACTGCCCACAGTACTCCAAGTGAGGTCTCACCAGCACCTTATAGAGCCTCAACATCACATCCCTGCTCCTATACTCTATTCCTTTAGAAATGAATGCCAACATTGCATTCGTCTTCTTCACTACTGACTCAACCTGGAGGTTAACTTTAAGGGAATCCTGTACGAGGACTCCCAAGTCCCGTTGCATCTCAGAACTTTGAATTCTTTCCCCATTTAAATAATAGTCTGCCCGTTTATTTTTTCTGCCAAAGTGCATAACCATACACTTTCCAACATTGTACTTCATTTGCCACTTCTTTGCCCATTCTTCCAATCTATCCAAGTCTCTCTGCAGACTCTCCGTTTCCTCAGCACTACCGGCCCCTCCACCTATCTTCGTATCGTCAGCAAACTTAGCCACAAAGCCATCTATTCCATAATCCAAATCATTGATGTACAATGTAAAAAGAAGCGGCCCCAACACTGATCCCTGTGGAACACCACTGGTAACTGGCAGCCAACCAGAATAGGATCCCTTTATTTCCACTCTCTGTTTCCTGCCAATCAGCCAATGCTCTATCCACGTATGTAACTTTCCTGTAATTCCATGGGCTCTTATCTTGTTAAGTAGCCTCATGTGTGGCACCTTGTCAAAGGCCTTCTGAAAATCCAAATATACAACATCCACTGCATCTCCCTTGTCTAGCCTACTGGTAATTTCCTCAAAAAATTGTAATAGGTTTGTCAGGCAGGATTTTCCTTTAAGGAATCCATGCTGAATTCTGCCTATCTTGTCATATGCCTCCAGGTACTCTGTAACTTCATCCTTGACAATCGACTCCAACAACTTCCCAACCACCGACGTCAAACTAACAGGTCTATAATTTCCTTTTTGCTTCCTTGCCCCCTTCTTAAATAGTGGAGTGACATTTGCAATCTTCCAGTCTTCCGGAACCATGCCAGAACCTATCGACTTTTGAAAGATCATCGCTAATGCCTCCGCAATCTCCACAGCTACTTCCTTCAGAACATGAGGGTGCATTCCATCTGGTCCAGGAGATTTATCGACCTTTAGCCTATTCAGCTTCCTGAGTACTTTCTCTGTCGTAATTGTGACTGCGCACACTTCTCTTCCCTGCCACCCTTGAGTGTCCGGTATCCTGCTGTCTTCCTCAGTGAAGACTGATGCAAAATACTTGTTCAGTTCCTCTGCCATCTCCTCATCTCCCATTACAATTTCTCCAGTATCATTTTCTATTGGTCCTATATCTACTCTCACCTGTCTTTTACTCTTTATATACTTGAAGAAGCTTTTAGTATCCTCTTTGATATTATTTGCTAGTTTCCTTTCATAGTTAATCTTTTCTCTCTTAATGACCTTCTTGGTTTCCTTTTGTAAGGTTTTAAAAACTTCCCAATCCTCTGTCTTCCCACTAATTTTTGCTTCCTTGTATGCCCTGACCTTTGCTTTAACTTTGGCTTTGACTTCTCTTGTCAACATCCTTTTTCCATTCGAAAATTTCTTCTTTTTTGGAATATACCTGTCTTGCACATTCCTCATTTCTCGCATAAACTCCAGCCACTGCTGCTCTGCCGTCTTTCCCGCCAGTGTCCCTTTCCAGTCAACTTTGGCCAGTTCCTCTCTCATGCCACTGTAACTTCCTTTACTCCACTGAAATACCGACACATCAGATTTCCGCTTCTCTTTTTCAAATTTCACAGTGAACTCACTCATGTTATGATCACTGCCTCCTAAGGGTTCCTTCACCTCAATCTCTCTAATCACCTCCGGTTCATTACACAATACCCAATCCAGTACAGCCGATCCCCTAGTGGGCTCAACAACAAGCTGTTCTAAAAAGCCATCTCGCAGACATTCTACAAATTCTCTCTCTTGAGATCCAGTGCTGACCTGCTTTTCCCAATCCACTCGCATGTTAAAATCCCCCACAATTATCATAACACTGCCCTTCTGACAAGCCTTTTCCATTTCCAGTTGTAATTTGTAGTCCACATCCCTGCAGCTGTTTGGAGGCCTATAAATAACTGCCATCAGGGTCCTTTTACCCCTGCTATTCCTTAGCTCAACCCATAAAGATTCTGCACCTTCCGATCCTATATCACCTCTTTCTAATGATTTAATATCATTTCTTACCAATAAAGCCACGCCTCCCCCTCTGCCTACCTTCCTATCCTTCTGATACACCGTGTATCCTTGGATGTTCAGCTCCCAGAGACATGCATCCTTTAGCCAGGTCTCAGTGATGGCCACAATATCATACCTGCCAATCTGTAGCTGTACAACAAGATCATCCACCTTATTCCTTATGCTACGTGCATTTAAGTACAACACCTTAAGACCAGTATTTGATACTTTTTGCTTTGATTTCACTGCAACTCTATTGCACTGCAACTCATCCCAATGGCTACACATTTGCCCCATCACCTGCCTGTCTTTCCTGACATCTTTACTGCTCACTATCTTAGATTTATTTATGTTTTCCCCTTCCTCCGCTCTATCATTCCGGTTCCCATCCCCCTGCCAAATTAGTTTAAACCCTCCCTAACAGCTCTATTAAACTTTCCCGCCAGGATATTGGTCCCCTTCGGGTTCAGGTGTAACCTGTCCTTTTTGAACAGGTCATACTTTCCCCAGAAGAGATCCCAATTATCCAAGAATCTGAAGCCCTGCCCCCTACACCAGTCTCTCAGCCAGGCATTCATCTGCCTGATCCGACTACTCTTGCCCTCGCTAGCACGTGGCACAGGTAGCAATCCCTATAGGCCAGTAAGTCTGACCTCAGTGGTTAGGAAGATGTTGGTGTCAATTACTAAGGATAAGTTTTCAGTGTACTTGGAGGCATATTAAAAAATAGGTCATAGTCAGCATGGTTTCCTCAAGGGAAAATCTTGCCTGACAAATCTGTTGGAATTCTCTGAAGCAGGATAGACAAAGGAGAATTGGTTGATGTGCATTTGGATTTTCAGAAGGCCTTTGACAAGGTGCCACACATGAGGCTGCTTAACAGGCTATGAGCCCATGGTATTACAGGAAAAATTCTAGAATGGATAAAGCAGTGGCAGATTGGCAGGAGACAAAGAGTGGGAATCAAGGGAGCCATTTCTAACTGGCTGCTCATGACTAGTGATGTTCCACAGGGGTCTGTGTTGAGACCGATTATTTTACGCTGCTGTATATGTCAATAGTGTGATTGATGAAATTGATAGCTTTGTGCAAAGTTTGCAAATGATATGAAGATAGCTGGAGGGTCAGGTAGTGTTGAGGAAATACAAAGGCTACAGAAGGACTTAGATTAGGAGAATGGGCACAGAGGCAGATGGAATACAGTGTCGAGAAGTGTATGGTCCTGCACTTCGGTAGAAGAAATTAAAGGGTTGACTCTTTTCTAAGTGGAGACGAAATACAAAAAACGGAGATGCAAAGAGACTTGAGACTCCTTGTGCAGGATTTCCTGAAGGTTAATTTGCAGGTTGAATCGATGGTGAGGAAGGTAAATGTGATGTTCACATTCATTTCAAGAGGACGAGGACATAAAAGCAAGGATATAATGTTGAAACTTTGTAAAGTACTGGTGAAGCCTCACTTGGTGTATTCTGAGCAGGTTTGGGCCCCTTATCTCAGATAGCATGTGCTGAAACTGGAGAGGGTTAAAAGGAGTTGCACAAAAATTGATCCAGGATCAAATGGCTTAAAGGACATTTGATGACTCTGGGCCATATACACTAGAATTCAGAAGAATGAGGGGTGACCTCATTGAAACCGATTGAATGGTGAAAGGCCTTGATAGAGTAGATGTGAAGAGTATGTTTCCTATGGTGAGACAGTCTAAGACCAGAGGAGACAGCCTCAGAATAGAGCGGGATCCTTTTAGAACAGAGATGAGGAATTACTTTAGCCAGAGGGTGGTGAATCTGTGGAATTCTTTGCCACAGGCAGCTGTGGAGGCCAAGTCTTTATGTATATTTAAGGCAGAGGTTGATAGATTCTTGATTGTTCAGGGCATGAAGGGATACGGGGAGAAGGCAGGAGATTGGGGCTGAGAAGAAAATTGGATCAGCCATGATGAAATGGTGGAGCAGACTCGATGGGCCAAATGGCCTAATTCTGTTTCTATATCTTGTGGTCTAATGATCTTATAATTAAATATCAACAGGCTGGTACTTGATCTAGTCTGTTCTGGGAGGTTATGGAGCAAATCTCTCTAATTTAACAGAGAAGATTTAAATTGGCCAATTGTTTAAAAATCCTGAAACATTACCATTACTATTATAGATGATTGCAAAATTATAGCTTACTGTGTGTTAAGTGGCCTATGCAGTTGAAGGAGGAACAGGTGTCTACTCAGTAGTTTGTAGCTCATTAGAATGCAATTTCTTTGCATATCTAATTACATTTAACTGGTGTTCGGTTACAGCCTGCTCACTTCAGCACAGTCAGCAATAATAAATCCTTATCTAAGAATAAATGTGCTGGCATTGGAGAGAATCCAGAGGAAGTTCACGAGAATGATCCCAGGAACGAAAGGGTTAACATATGAAGAGTGTTTGATGGCTCTGGGTCTGTACTTGCTGGAGTTTAAGAAGAAGCAACCTATCAAATATTGAAAGGTCTGGATAAAGTGGATGTGCAGAGCATGATTCCTCTGCTGGGGGAGTCTAGGACCAGAGGGGACAGCTTCAGAATTGAGGGATATCTATTTAGAACAGAGATGAGGAAACATTTCTTTAGCCAGAGGGTGCTGCATCTGTGGAATTCATTGCCACAGACGGCTGTGGAGGCCAAGTCACTGGGTTATTTTAAGGCAGGAGATCGGGGTGGAGAGGGGTAATAAATCAGCAATGATGGAATGGTGGAGCAGACTCAAAGGGCTGAATGGCCTGGTTCGTAAGATATTATGGCCTTATGTAACCAAAAGATAATGCAAGTTCTAAAGGGGAATTCCATTATCTGATACAGGCTATAATTGACACTAAATCAAAATTCATCTGGTTTGCTAACAATGCAATCTGGACCAAATGCTAATTCGTTCCCCCTCTATCAGACAACTGGGAAGGGTTCATAAGTTCTCAATATTACTTGCACTCCAGAAACAATAATTTTTCTAAGAAAAAGAAAGCTAATTGCCAGAATTTAAAGTAACATTGTTCTAGGTGTTTATTTTCAATATTTGAGAATAAATAACTAATTTTTGAGATGCTGCAGGAAGCACTTGGTGTCACATTGAACGCATGCAATCAATGTATGATCAGCTGTCTCATTTATTCACTGCTTTTGGAAGTAGTTCTCCTCATCTCAGTCATTAGAGTAACTTGGAACTCTGACATTTACCACACTGTGAGTATTGCATTATTCCTCCAAGCAAATTCACACATTAGGATAGTTGACTGAAAGTTGAAGAATGATGTATTACAGGAGATTTGGAAATATTTGTAAATCTGAGGATCGCAAAGTGAAAAAGACTAGATTAAAATACCATCCTCTAAGAGGAACAACAATGACAATAGTGATGTCCTTTCAAATTTATTAATAATACCTCGTACAGTCATATCCAAATCTTGGATGTATAGAACAAACCGTAAGTGAGCCAGCACCAAATGGATCTGGGAATACAGGTCCATAAAGTGGCATCACAGGTAAATAGGGTCATAAAGAAAGCTTTTCCCGCTTTGGCCTTCATAAACCAAAGCATTGAGTACAGGAGTTGGGATGTTACGTTGAAGGTGTGTAAAATATTGGCGATGCCTAATTTGGAGTATCTGGTGTAGGTTTGACCACCTATCTACAGGAAAGATGTAAATAAGATTGAAAGAGTACAGAGAAAATTTACGAGAATGGTGCTGGGTCTGGAAGACCTGAGTTATAAGGAAAGAATGAATAGGTTAGGACTTTATTCCTTTTTATTAGAAGATTGAAAGAAGATTTGATAGAGGTATACAAAATTATGAGGAGTATAGATAAGGTAAATACAAACATGCATTTTCCACTGAGGTTGGGTGGGACTACAACCAGAATCATGGGTTAAGGGTGAAAGGTGCAAAGTTTGAGAGAGCATGATCGGAAGCTTCTTCACTCAGAGGGTCTTGAGAGTGTGGAATGAGCTGCCAGTGCAATTGGTGCATGCAAGCTCAATTTCAACATTTAAGAGGAGTTTATGCATGGCAGGGGTATTAGGGCAATGGTTCAGGTGCAGATCGATGGGAGTAGGCAGTTTAAATGGTTTAGTACAGATTAGATGGGCCAAAAGACCCGTTTCTGTGCTGTGCTTTTCTATGACTCTACACCAATCCCTGTGGTTCACCTCTGGTCACAGGCTTCCAATCACAAAAGGAACTCTCCAACATACCCTCTCCATCCTTTCTCAAACCACTCTGGAATATGATTTGTCAGCTTGCCCTGGACACCATGAGCTCTAATCTTTAAACTAGTGTCTTCATGGGACCTTGTCTGAGATTTCCTCAAGTCCGTATAGATTTACATCCATCACACTGATCTTGTCAATACATTTTGTTACCCCCTTTGAACAATCAAATAGGTTGATCAGATTGGATTCGTTCGCAACAAATCACGCTGATTATCTTTGATTAATCTCTGCCCATCCAAGTGTAGTTTAGTCCCGAGTTTTTTCTCCAATAACTTCCCTACCACTGACGTTTGACAAAGATACTCCTCTAATTATGGTATCTAGGAAATGTGTGGTTCTTTGAAATGCTTCCCTATCAAATCTAAGCAACATTTCATAAAGGAAACTAAAGCAGTGGTCTCTTATAGGCACGCAAACACGAGGAAATCTGCAGACGCTGGAATTTCAAGCAACACACATCAAAGTTGCTGGTGAACGCAGCAGGCCCAGGCAGCATCTCTAGGAAGAGGTACAGTCGACGTTTCGGGTCCTGACGAAGGGTCTTGGCCCGAAACGTCGACTGTGCTTCTTCCTAGAGATGCTGCCTGGCCTGCTGCATTCACCAGCAACTTTTATGTGTGTTGTCTCTTATAGGCAGTTAGGAACAACGTGCCAGTCAGGCTCTTTTCTATCAGTAGCTCAGAGACTTTGTTGTTAGTAGTAACCCTGTTATCAATACAGTGACTGATTTTCACCATCCATACCAAAGCATATCAGTCAGCTAACTAAGTAGAGATGAAGAACCTACACTTGCCATCTCCCAGGCTTGAACACACAAAATAATCAAGAAAATGTACATGCAGGAACTCAGCAGGCCAGGCTTCGGCCCAAAACATCGACTGGACTTTTTTCCATAGATGTTGCCTGATCTGCTCAGTTCCTCCAGCATTTTGTGTGTGTTGTTTGACTGTTGAAAGAACTAGATAAGGTAGATGTAGAGAGGATGTTTCCTCTGGTGGGGGTATCCAGAACTAGAGGCCACAGTCTCAAAATTGAAGGGTGACCTTTTAGAACAAAAGTAAGAAGGATTTTTTTTTTAGCTAAAGAGTGGTGAATCTGTGGAATGCTCTGCCACAGACTGTGATGGAGGCCAGGTCCTTGGGTATATTCAAAGCGGAAGTTAATGCATTCCTGATCGGTCATGGCATCAAGAGGTATGGTGAGAGGGCGAGTATTTGGCATTGAATGGGATCTGTGATCAGCCATGATGAAATGGAATGGATTCAATGGGTTGAGTGGCCTAATTTTGCTCCTATATCTTATGGTCTTAGGGACTTATGGACAGATGACCAAAGGTTTGATTAAAAAAATTGTGGTGTCTTTTACAGATAGAGTGGTAAAGAACGTGGATAGTTTAGGGAAGGGAAAAGAGAGCTTCAAGTCTTGTTACCTGAAAGCAATCTAACAACAGTAGGACATTTGAATCTGGTATGATCAAGAAACAAGCTTTAAAATGTCACAGAGATTTTTTACTGTTTCAAGTTTATGTGGTGGTCATCTGTCATGTCCGATGATGAAAGGAAATCTGTGTGGGAGAGTTTTTAACTGGAAAAGCCGCTGCACTGGGGGACTTCCTCTCTCTCAACCTCAGAAGTTCTGATCCAGTGGTACAAACAAGTGTCACAAACCAGGGTCTTCCTTGGTTGCAGTGGATGACCATGACGTCTTCTGTGCCTCGTCATGTCCTTCACTCTCCATGGAGCGCTGCAGAACTCCCTTCCTGGCTCTTGGATCTCGTCCACCCAGTCGGCCGGAGCTGACTTCACACACTAGGACAGGCGTGTCCCTTTCTCACCACGGTATGAGACTACCGGCCACCCCCACCTGGTTTAGACTGCCTGTTGAGGTAATTTACCAGGGTGTGACCACCTTCACATTCAAACACAAGTGAGAGCTGAATATCTGGTGAGTGAGCTGCCCCAGAATGAGTCTCTGGTAGAAGAATTGACTAATTTGGGTGGTTGATAGAGTGCTAATGAATCAAGCTTCTTCAACTTGGATGGTTTCCGATTTCCTGAAGCTGCATTCTCCTAGTCATATGAAGACCGTAAGCGCGAGGATTTCCTACCTCAATCTATGGTCACCTGCCCTATAATCACCGACCCACAGTGTTTTGTTTGATAAATGACCCAGGGAAGAGATGTGACCTTTTGGCAGCCTCGAACTTCTTTAATCATTATTTAGCTTGTCTGGACTTGGAAAATAACAAATCTCATTCTGTCATATCATAGCTTGTGCTTTACGAAGATGGAGAAGCTTTGGTGTGTCGGCATAGCTCACTCAGCCTCTGACCAGCTCACTATTCATCTGTTAGTCCCCAGTTTCTGTTCATGTGTGGCCTATTGATGGTGGGGGGGACTCAGCAATCTGAACAAGGAGGTTCAGTGTGTTGACTCTTAAACAAGATTATTACCTCATACTTCAACAGCCTGAATGTTACTAGGCACCTACCACAGCCATCCCACCCGCAAAAATTCATTTCAGGGAGGTAGCACCCCTGCCCCCCGCAACCCCATATCCCCCACCCCCCACCCCGGTCGACATCCAGGGGTGTATGTAATACTTTCTTTCCTGATTTTGTCTAATCTGTAAACCAAGTTGGGTATATGCAGAAAATGTGACATTAAAATATGTACTTATATTTTTTATTATATTATATTATCATGGAGTCATTTTTTTTATTCTATTACAACTTTAAGCAAGTCTACAGGGAGTTTGGCCTCATCACATAGCATGAGTAGCTCCTTAGCAGCTAGCCAGCTAGTTTAAATAACATTAGCTATGCTAATGAACGAATGACTAAACGATAATGAACGAACTGTTAAACTCACCTCAACATGTCTTTTACACTTTAACCCACCATGGGCAATAGAAAAGTCACTGTTGCAAACAGTGCAGCGAGCAACACTGTCATTATTTTTGAGGTTGACTGTAAAGCCCGCCCACAGAGAAAATTGATAGGTCTACTTAGCATGAAGAGAGACCAATCAGGATGCTCCATCTCACTTTCACTCTTCCTCTCCCTCTCAAAAAAAATCGATTTCTGGGATATTGTATATAATTTGCGGGCTTCAGGGAGCTGCTATCAATATGCGGAAGACTCCCAGAACGTCCAGGAGAGGTGGGATGTCTGCTACCAGCCCAGACCTGAATGACATCTAGGCCTTAATGCTGGCAGCCATTGGCTGATTCAATTTTGAAGGAATTGCTAACAGGATGGAATATTGCTTAATCTTCAGTGAACATAGCCATTTTTGATTTAATGAAGAAAGGAAGGTCACTGATGAACAGTTGTGGTTGGACAGAGGATACTCCTCTGAGGTGTTCTCACTGTAATATCCCAGAGCTTCTTGTGGGTTATGCTCAACTACAGTCTTTGGAATCTTTTCCACTTCTTGCCTGTAGGCTTCAGTTTTATCAGGAGTCCTCAACACCACACTCTGTGTACGGTGAGACCTGTCACATCACACTCTGTGTATAGTGCGATCTGTCACACCACACTCTAGTCAGAGTGAGACCTGTCACATCACACTCTAGTCAGAGTGAGACCTGTCACATCACACTCTGTGTATAGTGCGATCTGTCACACCACACTCTAGTCAGAGTGAGACCTGTCACATCACACTCTAGTCAGAGTGAGATCTGTCACATCACACTCTGTGTATAGTGCGATCTGTCACACCACACTCTAGTCAGAGTGAGACCTGTCACATCACACTCTAGTCAGAGTGAGATCTGTCACACCACACTCTGCTCAGAGTGAGGCCTGTCACACCACACTCTGCTCAGAGTGAGGCCTGTCACACCACACTCTGTTCACAGTGAGACCTGTCACACCACACTCTGCTCAGAGTGAGGCCTGTCACACCACACTCTGCTCAGAGTGAGGCCTGTCACACCACACTCTGCTCAGAGTGAGGCCTGTCACACCACACTCTGCTCAGAGTGAGATCTGTCACACCACACTCTGTTCACAGTGAGATCTGTCACACCACACTCTGCTCAGAGTGAGGCCTGTCACACCACACTCTGCTCAGAGTGAGGCCTGTCACACCACACTCTGCTCAGAGTGAGATCTGTCACACCACACTCTGTTCACAGTGAGATCTGTCACACCACACTCTGCTCAGAGTGAGGCCTGTCACACCACACTCTGCTCAGAGTGAGGCCTGTCACAAAACATTCTTAGAATTCAGCTCTCCCATCTTACTTTGAACCAAGGCAACAAAGACATCAAGAGTAGGGTTTCAAACAAAACTCATTCTGAGCATCAGTGAGCAAATTATAAATGATTTTGTGCTGCTTGTTAGGAGGGTTTCCATCGCATTCCCCTGATCAAGAGTTAACTTACTGGGTGATAATGAGTTTGACTGAATTTGTCTTGCTTTGAATTGCAGGAAATTTTGGATAGATTTTCACAATGATGCACAAGCCATCTGCAGCTCACTCTGAGTGAAGTATAACACCGACATTCTAATGAGTTTAGTTCAACTTCAGTTGTTTGTATTGGAGTGGGATAGATTTGATGATTGTGGAACACTATTTGCAATGGGGTTGAGTAATAAAAAACATAAGCTTTGCTTTCTCTGGGATTCATTTGGAGGATATTTCTGTTCATTCTGTGATGGATACTGAGAAATTGATGTGGGTGTGATGAGTTACGGATGGATGTTGTCAGGGATTTAACAACATTTTTTAAATAACTTTGTTGTTAGGTGTCAGTATGCAAGTAAGAACTAAGGCAGCACTAGGCTTGAGATCCTTGGGAGAAACCACTAGTGCTAATTCTCCAGCTGTGACCTTGTAAAGGATATTAGAATTGGCTAAGAATGTTTCCTCCCAACTGGGCCAGGTTGGAGAGGAGGATAGCGAGGTTAACTGTGAGCCGAACAGGATGAGTGGTGGATTATTTTAGTCACAAGCACACAGGCCTGTCACACTCTAGTAGGTCCTTTCTCAGGAGATTTGCACCAGAGTTCAAATAAGATGGGCACAAATTCAGGAGGCTTCAAAACATTTAAGAATTTTGGAGAAGACAGGGGCATCCAAGCATTAGTTTCTGAGGAGAAAACTAGTGAAAGCAGACTTGAAGGAGTGGGTGTCATTGCCTTAGGGAGGAAAGCTGTTCCAGCTACCGGGAGAATCTTCAAGGCAGTCTTTTTTGCATTGTGAGTTCTGAATTTAAGGATATTTTAATGAGAAGACCACTTCATTGTTTTGTAGTTTAGAACATGATGCCTTTGCAATTTCATTTGGCTCCTTCTGTTGATGCAAATAGACAGTAGACAATTCACCAGTGCCATCAAGATTCAGTCTAAGAACTGACCCAGTTTAAAAACATAAGCTCTGAACTCTGAATTATAACATCCAGTGAAAGTAGTGGAATTTCAAAACCTAATTTTCCAAGTTGCTATAGTAATGCAATTTTTTAAATATAGCACCCATAGGCTAGTGAGAAAAATGACCAGCAGTTTGAGTTTAGTTTAGGGCATTCTATAATAGCATCAGTTTTATGCAGTTTGTACTATGTTTGCTTGTGTCTCTCTAATAACCTTTCACAGAAGTCTGAACGACTGATATCAACTCTTCTGGCACACATCACAGTCCTGGAGGCCTAAGCCGACCTCCATTTATCATTGAGACATTTTCTGACAGCACAAAGCTTAGATTGGCTTCCTCTCTCCATTTTTTCCATTCTTTAACAGATGCTTAATAGAGATTGTTTGAAACATTTGCACAGAGGCTTTGAAAGACAACCTTGGCTCTGAAGAGGCAATGGTAACCATCAGGCTGAACAAAAGATTCTCATTATTAGACACAGCAAATGAAAAGATTATGAAGCAGATTCTGAAAATAGCTATGGCTCCTGGATTTATCCCGCAATGTCAATTAAAGATGACTTTGTTACTTGCTATGACATATTCAACAATCATTTTTAACAATCTTCTGACTACATTTTTCACAGCTGTTTGAATGGGAATGGAAAACATCAGAAATATTTCAGATTATAATATAAATGTTTTGCAGTTCATTAAGCATATTGCAATGTCACTTGGTATATTGTGCACCCACTCTGGAAAAATAAAGCTAAGTGGCATCTTTAAGCGATCAGGAGCTCTGCGATCAGAGCACAATGCCAAACTGTTTTACTACTGAATAAGTAATAAGGCTGTCATCTGAATGGATGACCCACAAAAAGCACATTAAAATAAACATATATTACCTCGGCATTGACTCACTAAACAGAGAGGGAGGAATGTAGCTGAGTTGTGGAGTGTGACTCTTTTTCCTTCTTTCTCGTTAACTTTGTATCAGTTGTTAATTAATGACAGGGAAATGGAGAATCATGTGAGGGCACCAACACAGAAGCACAATTTCTGATGTTAATATTTTGAAAGTGATCCTTCAAAAGTGATAACTATTTATTTAATTTCAGTGTTTAATATCTCAAGATCATTTGAAGCCCAACGTTGGTCAGGATCAACCATGGATGTTTCATCCTAACTGTCTATATAACACACAAGCCAGTGCAGTTTTTAACTTATCCCCACTACCTCCCCCTGGCTACAGCAACCTTAAGGAACCACCTCAAGGTCAAGTTCAAGTTTACATGTCAATCAATTATATTCAAATATCCATGGATACAGCCAAGTGAAAAGCAGAGTACCAACAGTCACACAAAGCACGTATAAGGCATCAGTCACCATAATAAATATAATATAGTCCTCATCCCTGAGTCATTTGTCAGCAAGAGCAATCCCACAGCAGTCTGCAAATAAACACAGTCCAGCTTGTCTTCCCCTGGGCGAGCACTGGAGGGCAGCACTGATGCCTCTGCGGCACGCTGCCTCTGGGCACCCATGCTGACACCTCTCTCCTGAGCGGCTGCGACAGCTATAAAGCCTAGTCCTTGTTGTGACCGAGGCTCATCCCACCAGTGAACCAGTGAACTGGACATGCAGCTTTGCATATCACCAACCTCCAACAGGATCACAAGAAAAATGACCAAGACAATCACTCACTGTTAGACTGCACACCAACTCTCATGCTTGTCTGTAGCAGAGAGCAACACATTCCATACCAAGTCCAGTTCCTCTGGCTCCTCCACGAATGAGAAGTTCACTGATATGATAGACCTGCAGTACTTAATGTCCAGCAGTGTCTTGCGATCATAAAAAAAGACATTTACAAAAGAGAATAACGCCTTTGGCTGGATGTGGAGAGCCCGCTGCATCCAAGCGTGCCACCATCTTACGAGCTAAGTTTTGGCATCTAAAAAAGTGAAGGAATGTAGTTGCTGGAGATGGTTGTTAATGCACACCCAGCTGGGGATTAATATTAATCATGAAATATTTGGATAAAGAAATGCCAGTGTTTCTATTTTCTATTTATGATTTATAATTTAAATTTTTAATATTTACTATCGATTTGTACTCCAGGGAGCACGAAGTGCAGAATCAAATATCGCTGTGATGATTGTACGTTCTAGTATCAACTGTTTGGCGACAATAAAGTATAAAGTAAAAATAAGAGGTTAGAGAGCAAAGTGTCACAGTTTCAGAGAGAGTGCAGTGCTGTACACAATGATAATGCTGGCAAGCTCAGAATGAAGTAGATTGTGAGGTCAAGAGTCCATCTTGTTGTACTAGTGGACAGTTGAGTAGCATTACAACAGTGGAATGGAAGCTGGCCTTGAGCCTGGGGGGACATGCTTTCAGGCTTTTATATATTCTGCAAATGGAGGAGGATGGGGGGGAAATGTTCAGGGTGGGTGTGTTTTTGGATTATATTGGTTGCTTTACCAAGGCAGCTTGAAGTGTAGATAGAGGCTATGGAGGGGAGGCTGGTTTCTGTGATGTGATGTGTTGAGCTGTGTTCACAACTCTGTAGTTAACTGCAGTCATGGCCAGAACAGTTGCCATACTAAACCTGTGCTCATTGGGACGGGATGCTTTCTTTGGTGCGTAGATAAAAGTTGGTGAGGGTCAAGGAGGACATGCCAAATTTCTTTAGCCTCCTGAGGAAATAAAGGTGCTGATTAGCTTTCTTGGCCATGATGCGTCTGTGGTTGGATCAGGAGAGGCTGTTGGCGATGTTCACTCCTGGGAACCCAGAAGTTTGCAAACTTAGTGCCAGTGTCATAAACAGGAGCATGTACAGCAACCCCGTCTCTCTTCCTGAAGTCAATGACCATTTCATGCACACTCACCCACCTGTCCCTTGCTGAAGTCAATGACCATCTCTCATGCAAAGCAACTCCTGTCTCATTTCCTGAAGTCAGTGACAATCTCTCATCCACACCGACCCCTGTCTCCCTTCCTGAAGTCAATGACCATCTCTTTTGCTTTGCTGATGTTGCACAATTATTGTTAAGAATAAGATAAAGGGTGAGGTTAGAAACATGATGACAGCAATGAGAAAAAAGTCAGAATCTTCAGGTATTAAGACTGGACTCCAAATGATGGCAATGGAGGATGTGGACTGAGAAAGTATAATTAAAGTTTGTTTTTAAAAACTATGAGCTGAACTCAATATTCTGAACTAATAGATATTTCTACCTCATCTTCTCAGAAACAGTCATCTATTTCCTCTCAAAGACATAAACAGTGCATTTCATCCCAAATACATGGCTTCCAGCTTAGATATGCTGCATTGAAGAATGAGTACATTTATTTAAAAGTAATAAAAAACACACTGAAGTTCATCACTCAATATGGTGTGTATATTCCTTGAAGATACGAAACTGTCATTTGACTTTTCCCAGTAAAACTGAAGTCAGAGTTTTTTTTATTAATGCTCTTTGTTGCATTTGAAGCCAACTTTTGTTTTTTGCGGTCTACAGCGGTCAGCAAATCTACTTCAGAAAAGAAGCATTCAATATCGGCTTTATCTGATGAGTTTTTGAAATTTTTCTTCTAACTTTTCTTTAAATAACACTAAGAAGCTATCAAGTTGATAATGTTGGCTGAAGAGGCGCTTTGCATCATCTGAATAATCTAAATTTTGCTGTTGTTTTGTGGTAAAAATGCACACAGCACATATTTTAATTGCAGAATATAACAGTTCCAGATAAAAATGCTAGGTTGATCCCTATGCTTTGGATAGCATGCTTCAGTGGTGAGATAGTCAAGTTTAAGGAAAGTACCCAAGGATACAAAAGATAGCCTTATATTAAAACTTTATAAATTAATTTATATGTATTTTTAATTTCTTACATCGTGTCATTTTTAAAACATGAATTCATTAAGCAATATACATAAAATGTTGGAAGAACTCAGCAGGTCAGGCAGCATCCATGGAAGTCGATGTTTCAGGCTGATGCCCTTCTTCAGGACTGGAAAAGAAGGGGGAAGAAGCCGAATAAAAAGGAGGTGGGGAAAGGAAGAAGGATAGCTAGAAACAGCTTTCAGATGCCTGGTGTTGTGAACTTCAGTTCTGAATGCTGTATAGAGTATACATACCGTGATTTTAATATGTACTTTGAACTTTGATAGGTGAAGCCAAGTGGGTGGGAAAGGTAAAGGGCTGGAGAGGAAGGAATCTGATATGAGGATAGTGGACCATAGGAGAAAGGGAAGGAGGAGGGAACCCAGGGGGAGATGATAGGCGGATGAGAAGAGGTTAGAGTGTGAGTGTGGAATAGAGGAAGAAGGGAGGGGGGTTTTTTTTAAACTTAAATTTATTTAAACATAAAGCTTACATTTTGTCCTTTCATTTCTGATTAGTTTCTCATGACCAATCATTAAGATTACTTCTACATCTTTGCTGTTCCTTGCAATGTTTTGATTTTTGTGTAGCTTATCTTCGCTTCTGATTTGTTAGATAAACTGACAGGTTAGTTACAGGAGCCACAGATTAATTCACATTCTTTCATTCTCTGGGATAGCACATTGCCGCAGGTCAACACCTCCTGATTTTGTGGAATTACTGTGTGCAGAAAATGTGGCTATATTTCCATTATATCGTTGCTCTGTTTTTTCTCAAAGATATCATTTATATTATGGATTACTCTATTCGTGTACTCTACATTATTACAGTTTTCTTGAGTCTGTGTAGAATGTGGCAAAGCTGAACTTACTTTCATTGCACCTTCATTACACATGGATGATTGTCATAGTGATAGGACCGAGGGAAGTAAGTATATAAAAAAATTGAAAAATTAGGGGCAGAAATTAGCAAAGACTCTTTACACTGGATCCAGGCTTAGTGTTATAGAGGAAATGTGTGACTGAAGTAAAAATGCTTTAGCATCAAGGGAAATTAACCTCTCTCTAGAATCAAATTTCTAAAAGCAAACATCAGCAATCCTTGCTTTTAGATATTTAAGGTTCTAAAGGTCCCCATAAATTCAGAAATAATAATTCAATTGGTACGTGTGCAGATAGGGTGTAGACTTTCCCACTGCTGAAGTACAACACTTCATGCATTTTCACTCCTGAAATAGTAATTTCTATCACAGTTCAAATAAATGCCTATTCTAATACAGTATAAATTAATTTGAGAATATTATTTCTTCTAGAATGATATATAAAATTAAATATAGAAACATAGAAACATAGAAAATAGGTGCAGGAGTAGGCCATTCGGCCCTTCGAGCCTGCACCGCCATTTATTATGATCATGGCTGATCATCCAACTCAGAACCCCGCCCCAGCCTTCCCTCCATACCCCCTGACCCCTGTAGCCACAAGGGCCATATCTAACTCCCTCTTAAACATAGCCAATGAACTGGCCTCAACAGTTTCCTGTGGCAGAGAATTCCACAGATTCACCACTCTCTGTGTGAAGAAGTTTTTCCTAATCTCGGTCCTAAAAGGCTTCCCCTCTATCCTCAAACAGTGACCCCTCGTTCTGGACTTCCCCAACATCGGGAACAATCTTCCTGCATCTAGCCTGTCCAATCCCTTTAGGATCTTATACGTTTCAATCAGATCCCCCCTCAATCTTCTAAATTCCAACGAGTACAAGCCCAGTTCATCCAGTCTTTCTTCATATGAAAGTCCTGCCATCCCAGGAATCAATCTGGTGAACCTTCTTTGTACTCCCTCTATGGCAAAGATGTCTTTCCTCAGATTAGGGGACCAAAACTGCACACAATACTCCAGGTGTGGTCTCACCAAGGCCTTGTACAACTGCAGTAGTACCTCCCTGCTCCTGTACTCGAATCCTCTCGCTATAAATGCCAACATACCATTCGCCTTTTTCACCGCCTGCTGTACCTGCATGCCCACTTTCAATGACTGGTGTATAATGACACCCAGGTCTCGTTGCACCTCCCCTTCTCCTAATCGGCCACCATTCAGATAATAATCTGTTTTCTTATTTTTGCCACCAAAGTGGATAACTTCACATTTATCCACATTAAATTGCATCTGCCATGAATTTGCCCACTCACCCAACCTATCCAAGTCACCCTGCATCCTCTTAGCATCCTCCTCACAGCTAACACTGCCGCCCAGCTTCGTGTCATCCGCAAACTTGGAGATGCTGCATTTAATTCCCTCATCCAAGTCATTAATATATATTGTAAACAACTGGGGTCCCAGCACTGAGCCTTGCGGTACCCCACTAGTCACCGCCTGCCATTCTGAAAAGGTCCCGTTTATTCCCACTCTTTGCTTCCTGTCTGCTAACCAATTCTCCACCCACACCAATACCTTACCCCCAATACCGTGTGCTTTAAGTTTGCACACTAATCTCCTGTGTGGGACCTTGTCAAAAGCCTTTTGAAAATCCAAATATACCACATCCACTGTGACCTGTTTGTGTGACCTGTTTTCTTTTTTTTAAACTTTACTCTTTATACATTCCATTGTGGAAATGTTATTGTTGAGAAAAAAATCCTGTTTACTATTAAGACCATAATAATAGGAATAGAATTAGGCCATTTGGCCCGTCAAGTCAATTCCGCCATTTCATCATGACTGATCCAATTTTCCTCTCAGCCCCAATCGCCTGCCTTTTTGTTTCCTATTTGCTAGTCAGTTTGTAACCAAAGAGCAGTAAACTGTAATTAATCTTTTCTTCTCTTCTTTGTTCTGTACACTTCAGCTTTAAGACATGTGAAGTATTACTGACTGCATTTATATTTTATACACTCCTCTTTTTCTCATCTGACAAGAACCTTTCACCTCTGCTGATACTATAGATATGCTGTTATCAATATGAAATTGATCAGCTTGTCCCCTCACTCCTCAACCTGCCCTTCTTGCGTTTCACATCATTGTACAAGATGACATCAATATAATTTCTGTCAATGCACTAGTATGTCTTCCACTATTTTAGTTGTCTATGTGGCAGATAAATGCAAATTTTGTAGATAATCAGGTTAGATTCATTAGATAAATTGCATATTCACTGAAGATATGGAATTCACCAAATAACTGAATTCCATAAAATGTCCATTTATTTAATCAGATTATTTTTAGTAGATATTGAGATTGCTTTGAAATCATACTTGGAAAAAAGTTTTACTGTGATTCTGAGTGTAAGAACCTTGTGGAAGAAAATTTTATAAAATTAAGATGAAATTTTGAATTAAATGTTGCGATCAAGCTTGACCAGCTAGATATTGCTCAGGCCTTGGGTCATGTGGGTGGCAAGATAAGAGGCAGTCGCTGCCTTGCTTGTGTGAGCTAACAATAACTGGACATAGATCATGCCAGCAATGAGGTATTGTTAACATTTTCCTGAGATTGTCTAGTAAGTAGCAAGTAGAGGAACTAACTGCAGACATGCATTTTTAATTTTGTGTATCGCGCGGGAACATTGGTAAACTGGCTGATATCTATCAAGTGCTTTTTGAAATCTCTGACCAAGTATGCTTAGCTGTTGGCTGTTGCCCAAAATTTACTATATAAATTTAAGGTTTAACCTGACGTTGATGGAGTCATGAGACAACGGCTCCCTATGATCACATAATAAATTAATAAAAAGATTGACCTTATGCTGGGGAATGTGTCTTCACTGCCGTTCCCTAACAGAGTAAAGTCTCTCACATGAATTTGGCAATGAAATTCTTTTGCAGTAAGATACGGTAAATCAGAGTAAATCTCCAAAACAAATCAGGAATCAAAATCAATGTAGTTATGCATCATTCATTTTGCCAGCTTCCTGGGTGAGTGGTTCATGGTGAAATACCATTAATTTACTGAATGTGGCTCAGTGATATTGATACATTAAAATATGAAGCATTATTGACAATTTGAACACATGGGCAAAGCTCTATTAAACAAATGCCATTAGTATCTACTGCAATAATAATATACTTTTGATCTATAATAGCAATTTTTAATTTTTAATCTAATTTATGCAACAGTAGTGAAGTATTAAATAAGCTTTTTATCCTTAGCTAAATTACCAATTGATGGTGATAGTTAATCACAGCTGATAAATAAAACCATTGGATCAGTGTACATCATTTCTTTCCGAAGACATCCTCCTCCATTTCCAACTATTTAAATACCAGTTCATTCCATTAATATGTCGGCTTGACAGTTTCAGCAAACTGAATTAAATCCTAAACTCAGAGATTATCCTTGGCAACTTTATACATTCTTGTTGGGACATGTAGTTTTCCCCGGGCACCCCATTTCCTACAACCTGTCAATCATTTATGGTAGGGTAATTACTTCTCTAAATTATCCCCCGTGCGGTTGAGTGGGAAAAGAATCAAAGTAAAGAAGAATAATAGGTGGACTAACTCCATTTTTTTTCCCCAGTGATGCTTCCTGAGCTGTTTCGTGTTTGCAGCATACTTTTGCTTTTAATTCAGATTTCCAGTATCCGTAGATTTTTTGTTTACTTTCAGTGCCAGTAACATATTTGAAAGGTTTCTGATTCCTATCCTCCAGCTTCACTCGGGTATTAAATCCAGGTTCAGTTAGATTACTATGCTTCCATTTGTGAAAGTTTCACTTCTTGTCTCAGACACCACATTTTGCCTATAGCACCCCACGTTGACTTTATTTCTGTTTAAGATGTCCATTAGCCCAATTAGTGTTACTAAATGCAAATTATTGAAAGGATGTGACCATTGCCTTTTTCACTGTTCTTTTTAGTTACTCAGTTAAGTTCTCTGTAAAAGAGTATGTAAATCTTATTTTTGTGTTGTTTTTGGCTGATGCTTTCTTGACATTTCTTCTTTCAACATTCATGGTAGAGACCCTCCCCCCATTACTCACAAACTCAACGTCTCAGGAACAGCTTCTTCCCCTCCAACATCAGATTTCAGAATAGAAAGTGAACCAATGAACACTACCTCATTATTTTCCTCTCCCTTTTCGCACTATCTATTTAATTTACTTTATACGCTCTTCTTATTGTCATTTCTTATTGCAATCTACTGCTGCCACAAAACAACAAATTTTACAATGTATGCTGGTGTTATGAAAGCTGATTCTGATTCAGATTCAGTTACATCCAATTATTCCAACAGAAACTGTGATAAATCCTTCAGAACGAACAAAAACCCTCAGAAAATTTGCCCCAAAATTTTGAAGTTCTGGAATATTGGATCACTGAACATCTGTTGTTTTTTGGTGAACAATCTTGGATCTGTCATGACAAACAGTACTACAACACTTCAAAAAAAAAATCTAATGATGATTTAAATACGGCATTGGAATTTTGCTCCTTTGTTCAAAGATTTTGCATAGCTCTTTTCCTTGCCTCTCCCTTTGATGGAACTTATTTTTGTCTTCCTGCTTAGCTAGTTTAATATGGCAATGCCCTTGTGAAGTATTCCATTGCTTCTGATCTGCTATTTACCTAGGATTCTTTCTCTGTTTTATTGTGCACTCATTTATATTGAAACTTCGACTCATTAGATGGGATCCTACTCCAGTGTTTTCTTCTAGGATTGTCAATCTAAGGATACAGTATTATCTTAATTTTACTTCCTGCAATCTTCAAGGTTATAAAATGTATATTTTTTTATCACCAATTCGTTGCTTTTTCATTAATCTTATATAGTGTGACCTTGGAACGTAAGCTGTAAGACAGACTTTGCTTTTATTAGTTTCTCAATGAAGGGATGATTATGCCGCCAGAGAAACATGATATCATTTCTGTGAGATTACTTTTACTTTCTGCAGTATTACCAATCTGTTAACCAAGCATCGTTTCTTTAGTAATGACTGTAACAAGGTAGGAATCTAACTAAAATTAAACGCATGATGGAAATCAAATGATAACGGCTTTTAATTTTCTATGTATCCTTGTTTTCATTTCCTATCAATCAATCATCTAGTAGTTGTTCACCTCTCTCATATATACGTCCATTAACTGTAAATCCTGCTTCTCATGTCCTGTCATCAGTAATATAAAAATAACACAGGATGAAAAATTATATTTTATTGGTGTTTAATATCAAAAATTCTGATCTTTACCCTGTATCCAAACATGAACATCTGTTATATCTCGCTTGGTGTGAAGTATTAGTTATTTTCATGTGTTCTTATAACTCTACGAGGGTGCCAATGTACTATGGCGGTTAGTGTGATCTATTACAGCTCTGGGCGTCGGACCTCAGAGTTCAGTTCCGGCATTCTCCATAAAAAGGTTTGTACATTCCTCCCGGGAGAGCATGGGTTTCATCCCACAGTCCAAAGATGTACTGGTTAGTAGGTTAATTTTTCATTTAAAATTATCCTGTGATCAGCCTAGGGTTAAATAGGGGGGTGCTGGGCCTTGCAGCTCGTTGGGCTGGGCGGGCCTGGTCCACACTGTATCTCCAAATAAAAATAAAATAAAATATTAATTCTTTTAAGATTGTCTTATTATGGCTCTGCCCAATATCTTTGACCTAAGCTGCCTTTCTTGTTTGTTCTATGCAATTATTGCTTCTGCAGACCCATATGCACAGCAACCACACATTCTTCTGTCGCTCTTTGTGGAACACAATGCCTGTAGAAGGAAAATAGTTGATATGAAAAAGATTGTGGTCCTAAAATTGTGTGCCAGAACTGGTTTAGTTCACAAATTAAATCGATCAAAATGCACACTTTGATTTTGGTCATTGTCTTGTGACTTTTTAAAAATATCACATCACGGCAATTTATGAAGGTTATTTTTAATCATTGACACTCCCTTTGTCTCTTTATATGGTTCTGTGAATGCACAAAATCTTGAAAATATGATTCTAGTTTCATGAAGCCATCTAGTTCTTCTATATTCACTGAGCTCCCTAGAGTTCTTGAAGCAAATGCCACCTAATACGTAAAGGAAAACGGTGTTATTGATATCCAGGGCCCCACCAATAATATTCAAAGTGGCCATTAGAAACTTCAAAACCATTAGACTGCATACCCTATAAAGGGCTCCCCCACAGAGAGACTTTTTTCATTAGGAACCTGCAAAATCAGACTGAAAGAATAAAACAACACAGGAAAGGACTCATTGGCCAATCAAGTTCACATCAACCTACTTACAGTCATACCACTTCCCTCCAGTTTGCACTCAACTTTCCCATATTCTGTGTCTCACCAACACACTACAGTGGGCAAAAATTCATATCAACCTGAGATGCTAGAAATCCAGAACAACACACACACAGAATGCTGGAGGAACTCAGCATCTGTGGAAGGAAATAAACAGTCGATGTTTTGGGCCGAGTAGTGATGAAGGATTTTGACCATTTATTTCCCTCCATGGATGCTGCCTGACTTGCTGAGTTCCTCCAGCATTTAATGCGTTTTACTCATCATAACAAGCTGTCATGTCTTTGATATGTGAAAGGGAACAATACTACTCAGAGGAAACCTCTCCAGTTACGGGGACAATGTGCAAAGGGCACACAAACAGTACCCGAAGTTGACTTTAAGCTCAGGTCACCGTGGCTATCAGGTAGTAATTATACCACTCTGCTGCCCAATTCATCTTCAACTAATTAGCTGTGGCAATGGAAGTCCTGCTGGTGATATTAAACCTGATTCTGATTCTCTGTGCAGAAGTCTATTTATATACAGTGAGGGTGGAGTGCCTTGGGAAGAGTGTGGGGGCAGGTGGCAGAGAAGAATGCCAAGGGTGGTGAGTGGTGAGTGTGCAGACACACCCAGCCTTGAGACACCAGACAAGGTCATTTGATTCCAGACAGCAGGGTTATTTATCATTACAGAATATCCCTCCGGTGCTTTCTGCTCCCTTCCCCTTTTCCCAACCAGGATGCTCTTCTCTGTGCCCCCTTCCCCCTCTCAGTCCACAACAGAGACCCATATTGGAATCAGGCTTATCATCGCTCACATGACATGAATTATTTTATTTTCTAGCAGCAGTACAGTGTAATACATAAAATTACTGCAACACTGTGCAAAAATCTCAGACACCCCAGCTCTATCTATGTATATATATATATATATAAAATTTCTACACAATACTGTATCACCCAACACTGCTATCATGTTTGAATACTTGAAGACATCTTGTCAGTTTTGAGCATAAACGTTTTTGTAACACAAAATCAATAGGCAGTAAATTGAACAATATTTTTCTTACACAGTCCTTTACAATTTTTTTGTTAAATTATTGCATGGAATTGTAAAGTATGGAACCACAAAAAGACAGCTTGCATTTAGCTCCTTCGTCCCGTTAATCAGGTGACCTGCTCAAGTGATTCAGAAAAAAGTTAAAATGCAACCTGTTGCTGCTGAAATGTCTAATAATGAATCTGTGAGTTGGTCAAATATATACAGCTTTCAGTTGGAAAAACTTATTCTCCTGACAGAAGCATCCACAACTGGAGAGCACAGGTTAAGGTAAGGGTAATAAGTTTGGTTGAGTTCTGATGAAATATTTTTTCACCTCTGGAGTGCACTGTCCAAGAAGGTGGTGAGGACAGGTAAACCCATATCATGTAAGAAACTTGTAGTTGAACATCTGAATTGTTTCAGCATAATAGGCTCTTGACCAAATACTGCTAAACTGACTGACTATCAACTGGTACTTGCTCATGGTAGGCTGAAGGACTTGTTTCTGTTTTGTGTGATACCATCATAATTCTGTATAATTGAAGAGTAAATCTAGAATTCACTTGAAAATGTGAGGTTCCAACATTTGTTTCAGGAAATAATTATGGAGTTTAACATCGATTTTGTGGTTTTTTCATCTATAGTCTTAACATATAAAATATTTTTAACTAATTGTTGGAGGCTACAAATTTTTATCTTGCACTAAGACTGCCTATTTATATATTTTTATTGTGATTCAATAGATTAAATCTGATGGCTGCAACATTGGTTTCTGTCAGATCGTGCCTGACTTCAAACTGCAGTTATAAGACCACTTTGATTGCCAAAGTCAAAGTATCATCATTGCTCTGATCAATAAATTAATTAAAACAAAGAATATGCTGCCTGGAATTTTTGGGAGAGGCATGATGCCTGCACTTGCCATTTAAACACTCACAAAACGTCAATTACTTTCAAAGGCTTGCCTGTTAAGAACTTCCTGAATCAAACTTAATCAACAAGGCCTTACTGAGCAGTTCAGGCAGCGAGCGTCTATAGGCCTCTGCACACCCCCACCCCCGGTTAATAGTAAGAGTCCATGGCATAAAAAGATTGGGAACCCTGGTCTATATGAAGAGTTGATGCTGAAGTAAAAGAGAAAATGTTGGAAACACTGAGCAGTTCAGAGAGCGTCTAGAGCGGGGGTCCCAAACTTTTTTATCCCATGGACCAATACCTTTAAGCAAGGGCACTGTGGGCCCCAGGCTGAGAACTCCTGCCTAGAGGAAGAGTTGATGTTTCAGGATGGAAACATTAACCTTCTCTTTCCACAGATGACCTGTGACTTCTTGAATACTCATTTCCTGTATTTTGTTTTCATTTGAAGTTGATAAATATCTTGCACAGAAATGTTCAAAAACTGTTAAAAAATGACTTGGTATTAACATTTTACATGTTAAAATGTAAAAGAAGGAAAACACCAGAAACAAATAGAATCATATAATTAAATTCCATTAAAACATAATATACTTGAAAGTTATCCCTTGGTTTTACAACAGTTGGCTCTGCATTGAAAGGAACGAAAATCAGAGTCAGATTTAATATCACTGGCATATGTTGTGTTTTTATGCAGCAGCAGTGCACTGCAATACATAATAAAACCTGTGAATTACAGTTATGCACATACATTTACAGATATACACACACATTTTAAAGGTTGAATTGAGTAAGTAGTGCAAAAAGAGGTTTAAAAAACTATTGAGGTCGTGCTGAAGGGTTGCAGTCCAAAATGTCGACTCTACTCTTTTCCATGGATGCTGAGTTCCTGCAGCATTTTGTGTGTGTTCCTTGGATTTCCAGCACCTGCAGGATTTCCTTTTGCTTGTGGTTGAGTTACTGTTCATAGGTTGCTGAACCCGAACATTTCTAACTTGGTCGAGGTCCAGTGGGCAGGTTTTTTCGTTCAGAAACCTGCCATCCACTGCTGGATTTCATGGGGAGACCAGGGTAGAAATGCTTTTATAAAAAACCCGCTAGGGTGATCAGGAGTAAGCAACTCAGCAACAGCCCTGAATGATTGACCGTTTACATGGGCAGAAACCACTGGTGTTTCTCTGCAAAACCTAGGGCAGGGGTTCCAAACCTGGGGTCTTCAAACCCCTGGTTAATAGTAAGGGTCCATGGCATGAAAATGGTTGGGAACCCCTGCTGTGGGGCATTATTCCTGATCAGCAGAATGCATCTACAGGGCATTAAATGGCATCTAACCTGCTGAGTTCCTCCAGTATTTTGTGAGTGTTGCTCATTATTTCTTCCTTTTACTTTAAATCAGGGCTTCCCAATCTAGGGTCCATGGACCCTTCACTTAATGGTAGGGGTCCATGGCATAAAAAAGGTTTTGAAAACTGCTTTAAATGATAAATTAAAAGAGTTTGGAAGGTTATGTGATGGAGTTTTGAAGAATGAGATGGCACTCTTAAGAAGCTGGTTAGAGGTTGGGATAGTTTGATTAATGGAGGAATCTGAAACAAGGGGGCAAGCTGTAAAGCGAAAGGTCAGGATTTAAAACCGATAGACCAAGAAATTTCTTCTCGTGGATCTTTAGATCTCTCTGTCCTGAGGCCAGATTATTACAAGTGTATAAAATGAAGGTAACATTTCAGTACTCTGAGGCGCGTTGTCATACCTAGTTTAGTATTGGTCAGTATACTCTTCATTCTCATAAAGGTGTCTTTTTCCATCCCTATTCTTCTTTTGATGTCCATGTCACACCTCCCATCTGATGTCACCCAACTTCCTAAGTCGCAAAAGTTCTGTACTTGATTTATGTCTTCCCGTTTATTCTCAACCTGCAGATAGGATTCTCCTTCTTTTTGGATATCACCATACATTCTGTCTTTTTGCAATTGATAGATAGACCCATCTTTGCACTTTCTTCAACAACTATATCAATTAAGTTTTGTAGTTCTTCCTCCATACTTGCAATTAACACAGTGTTATCTGCATATCTGAAACTATTGACGTTTTCACCACCAACTTTGATTCCCAAGATGTCTCTTATTTTTTGTAATATTGTTTCACTGTACACATTAAATAAATCAGGGGAGAAAACACACCCTTGTCTAACGCCTCTCTTGATGACACCTTTATGAGAATGAAGAGTATACTGACCAATACTAAACTAGGCATGACAACCCGCCTCAGAGTACTGAAATGTTACACTTATCCAGTTATGTTATATGGCTCAGAATGTTGGACAATATCTAGTAAGATGAGGAAACAAATTGAAGCAGCAGAAATGTGGTTTTTGAGGAGGATGCAAAGAATATCATGGACAAAACGAATATCTAACAAGGATGTCATGAACAGAGCAAACACAAAAAGAGAAATAATGTATGAGATCATGAAAAGGCAACATAACTTCATTGGACATGTGATGAGGAAAGAGGAGTTAGAATGTACGTTAACTATGGGAAAGATTGAAGGGAAGAAAGCAAGAGGAAGACAAAGACAAATGATGATGGAGACAGCAGCCAGAGGACCGGAAATGAATACCAATGAGTTGATCCACTTGACCCAAAACAGGAGTGTGTGGGCCATGGCAGTCAAAGCTCAAACTGGGCATGGCACCTGATGATGATGATGATGATGATGATGATAAAATGAAGGTGGATGAATATCTGATAAATCAAGGAACAAAAAATGACATGGAATTAAATGGGTAACTTTATTAGTAAATTGGTTTATTATCACCACGTGTACCGTGTCATTCACACAGATCATTTCATCAACTCAGTCCTTTGAGGTAGTACAAGGGAAAAGCAATGACAGAATATGACATAAAGTGTCAGATTTACGCAACAAGTGCAGTGCAGGTAGACAATGGGGGAGGGGAGGGGAGGAGGCAAAGCCATGGTGAGGTTAATTGTGATGGCAATAGTGTATCGTATCATACAAGAGTCAGGACAGTGGGATAGAAGCTGTCCTTGAACCTAATGGTTTGGCTTTCAAGCTTTTGTATCTTCTGCCCAAAGGGAGTGGAGAGGAGACAGGTGGATTCTTTGACATCTTTTTGGAGGCACCAAGAAGTGAAAGGAGATCTCATGAAGGGGAGGCTGGGGTTTTGTGCTGTGTTGAGCTGTGTCCACAACTCTCTGCAGCTTCTTGCAGAGGAGCTGAGCCCAGTGTAGATTAGCCATGATCATATTAAAATATGAGGCAGATTTGAAGGCCCCATGTTTTAAAAGTATTTGATAGATATTTAAAGATGGTTTGGGGGTGGCTACTGAACAGGACTGAAAGAAACTGCAGAAGGTGGTAAAATTAGTCAGCTCCATCTTGGGTACTAGCCTCCAAAGTGTGCAAGATGTCTTCAAGGAGTGGTGTCTCAGAAAGATGGTGTACATTATTAAAGACCTCCATCACCAAGGACACGTCCTCTTCTCATCAGGAAGAAGATACAGAAGCCTGAAGCCACACACTCAGCGATTCAGAAACAGTTTCTTCCCCTCTGCCATCCGATTCCTAAATGGACATCAAATCCATGAATACTACCTCATTTTTTAATTATTATTTCTGTTCTGCACTATTTTTAATGTAACTTATATACATATATAACCTTACTGCAAATGATTTACTTATTATTTTTCTTTCTATATTATGCATTGCATCGTACTGCTGCCACAAAGTTAACTAATTTCCCGACACATGCCGGTGATAATTAACCTGATTCTGATGGTTGTGACAGGAGAAAATCAGGGCAATAAACACAATTGGATTATTTAACCAGGGTGGTTAAAATGGTTGAAATAATCCAGTCTCCAGGACTAGACATGCAATTTGAACCATTGGTGTTGAAGAACGGTCTTGGCTTAAAACGTCGACTGTTTATTCATTTCCATGGATGCTGCCTGACCTGCTGAGCTCCCGCCGCATTTTGTGTGTGTTGTTCTGAAGCGTTGTGTGTTTAACAAAGGAGTAAATATCTTTTAATAAGTCGGGGAGATCATTATTTGCCAGTAAAATTAAATGAAGAGCCCCTCATCATAAAAGTGAACAGCTGTTTAAGTTCTATCCTAAAACTTGCTAGGTTTTATTGAAAATTGATTGCCTAGGAATTCTTATTGAAATGGTTTCTGTTCCCATCATGATGGTCAGACTCAGACTGACTGCCAGGGAAAAAGAGGAAAGCAAATTTGTTGATGCAACTGGAAACGAAATATGTATTCAGAAAAACGGCACAGAATGTGCTTCCCCCAGGCAATGGCCTATTCCCAGAACTGGGAGAATTGAAAGCAGGAATCCTCTGTGCCTGCATTATGATAAATTAAGGCCACTAGAAGGACAACACAATGCTACCGGAAACCATCGGTCCCCACTCGATCCATTTCTGACCAAATATTCTCTCAGACCGTAATCTAATCCATTTCGATTTATTTGCAGAAAATCAAACAAGTGAGAAGTGAAGGGTCAGACTCCAAGTTGCCCACTCCGCCGAACGTCTCGATGGACAAAGTCAACAGGATCAATTTGCGCAGGATTGAGGAGAAGAAATATTTATCAAAGCCCGAGACTGACAAGGAAAGCGCAGGGAAACCCGAGCAAGTCTCGCCGAGTTCCTCCGGAAAGACCGGTGTGGACAACTCGCGATCGCTGAGCGATTCTTTGTATGACAGTTCCTCATCCTGTGCGAGTCGAGCTTCTAACGAAGTGTAGAGCGACAACAAAGAACCAAAAAGAATAATAATGCAAGATAAAGACAGTTGGGACAATTTTGAAACTGTGTCACAGTAAAATTAAGACGGAGTAACGAATTCTGCTCTTCCCACAGCAGATTGCACTTCTTGTCAGAGAACACTGTATTAAAACTGGTAATCGCTGCAATTCCTATGACGTGAATTAAATTTAAAGGAAACCTATTTTGCACTGTATAAATACTGAATTTCTTTTCTTGTAAATTGAGAAATATATTTGTAGACAATAAAGCAATACATACTAAAACATGGTGCAATCCTGCCTGGACTAACACCCTTTCGCTGGGAAGTTGGAGATCACAGGTTAAAATATCATTTTTGTCTGCATTTGTTTTTTTTTTGTTCGCTTTTTGCTTGGGTCAGATCCTGTGCTGGACACCAGTTCCACAAATGGGCACACATTCAAGGAAATGGGATTTTTAAAACGCACTCCCACTATTAGGAGGGAGGCAAAAACTATCTACAACTCAAATTTTTGTGCCTAGGAAATTGACGGCCCCAGTTCAGATGATGTATATTTTAACTCAGGTGACTTGTAACATTTATAAGAAAATGGATGGCCGCGTATTCTTAGCGGGGTTTTGTCCGGTAAAAAAATGTCAGGGATATCTGTAAAATAGTGTAGTTGTTCTTTAAACTCTCGCGTAATGTGATGAACACACCTTCAGCTACGAGCCAGACTATCAATAATAATCAGTTTTCACTTTACTTTTTTTTAACAACTTCGCCGTACATCCCTAATGGAGTTGATAAAGTTTTTTTAAAACTAGAAACCCATTTTCCAGCAGAGACTTGGCGGTGCTGATTCAACTCATCAATTCCCCTCTGAGTTCCACCAGTCCTCCCTTCATATATTTGGAGAACATGCGAAATTTCAAATAGCGCGTATTTTTTTCTAGATGTGAGATATTTATACCTACTTTTGTACATCGAATTGTAAAGTAGTATATTTGATATGTTCTGATTCTACACTCAATCAAAACGGCTGATTCAAAAATGTTCCAAGTGCAAACATTCCGCAACGTTCCCAACAGTGTTACTTGAATTCCTGGTGCAATCTAGATGTTAATTATTAGAAATTAATGTCATATTTTTCATGTACGAACTTTGTTAAAACAAAATAAACTCGATGCGTTTGTTTTCAGATTTTAAATCTGTCGTGTGTTGCAAACGTCGCCTTGTTATCTTTTAATTCTGGACGTGCCAACAGAAAACTTTCAGAACCATTTCCCGAGCCTTGATCGCTTTTGTTTTGCGATGGCCAGTTAACACACACAAAAACTCAAAGGCGTTTTCCTTCGGCGCTTGAGATGGTTACGCGAATTGCAGACTCCTCTCCGCTCTGTGTGCGCGCACTCGCCTCTTGGTGACTGGCGGACTCACCTAACCCCGCGAGGAATCGGCGGCGCCCCTCTTGCAGGGTAACGCATGCACCGTACCTGCGTTAGTTAATAATGAGACTAGCTGCGCGCTGTCCACAAAATTGTAAATGCACTTTTATTCAAAGCAGGGATATGACCAGTGAGCCGTGATCGCAGTAGAAAGGGACAAATGGAAAAGCTTTCAAGCGTACAGGTGATCACCCAGCATTCTGATAAGCAGCGCTTTTCCAGGCTTATTAGGATTAACTGTTTGAAGACCGTAATTGCAGCTTTGTCAATTGACTTCCGCGTTAGAATGAACCGAAGTCACAGAGCCGGTTCATGTAATTGCAGAATTCCGCAGTACTGTGTTGGTTTTACAACTAGGTTTAGAAGCTCGAAGCCTCGCGAACACGTACTGCCGATAGATGTAACATTCGGCTCCGTTACTTCCAGAAAACTCGAGAATATATTGGGGAAGAGGAAATGCAGATTTACGCACATAAACTCGTCAAATTACTTGTGCATGTAATATCACTAAGCTTCCGATTGTGTTTATAGACTTCTGCAGCTTGTATTTTACATAAGCCGTTCTGCCTGACTGTTACTTTAATCTTCACCCCCTTCCCTTTTCTCGTCTCTTCCTACAGTTAACGCGCTTGCTTTCCCGCATCTGCTCGTTCTTACTTTCTTTCTCGGTCTCGCTCCCTCGTCCCCCGAATACGTACCGCGAATCTCTCCCGAGTCCCAAGTGACAGATGACTGTTGTCACGTGGTGCCAATGTTTGCCTCCTCTGCCCATTTCCCCTGTCTCTCTACCAAACTCTCAGTTTCCTCGGGCGCTCAGTCGAGGGACCACTCACTCCACAAGACATGGCCGGATCGTGCGAGCTGGCCTGAGACCCGCAGCTGATGCTGCGCTGCACAATGATACCGCGCAGCAGAATGGAGCTGTTCATATACACAACTTTCTGCGGCATGTTAGCGACCACAGGTAAGCTTGGGGTTCATCCTCGGTCCCCTGGCGGGAAAACCAGTTTCCCAGGAGCTGAAGTTATTTAACCTGAAATAGCTGTAACCAAAAATTGCCTTGCGTTTTCTCTGCCCTGTGCTCCCGTGTGTTTGAATCAATTTCTAACAACGATTTTTCCTACAGCCGAAACCCTTAAAAGATTTTTTTTCAATTTACCACAGTGAACCAGTGTGTGTGAGCTGTTAGAGCGCATACTGGCTAATTAATGGCAATAAAAGTTAATAAGAGCCATAAGTGAATCAGAAACCAACGAGCAAAGCCTTTCAGTCTTCGACATGAAATTATTTCAGGTGACTGAACTTGCAATATATTGGGTTCATTCAATCTCTACATCTCCATTGTTCATTTCAGCGGGTAAGTGCGGAGAGGCCGATCTGACAGTCCTTCAATCCACCACGTATCCATCTTAACTTTCTTTCAGGGTATGGCTTTCAGATCCAATGTTATCAATGTGAAGAATTCCGATTAAACGACGATTGCTCATCTCCGGAGTACATCGCAAACTGTACTGTCAACGTGCAAGACATGTGTTTGAAAGAAGTGATTGTCAAAAGTGACGGTAGGGATCACTCAAGGGAAGATTGCATGGGGGAAATATTCATGTAGTTCGGCTTGTAATAATTTAGTTCCATGAGCAATAACTTTTGGTCAGTGGATGTCAAAGAAAATATATTATTTTGACACTGCAACCTTGCAATTAGAATTTCATCCTCTCGACTAGTTACAATAAACATCCCTAATTTATTTTTTATAGATTAACCAATTTCTGTCTGAAGTGAAATATAGTCCCATCAGGTAGTGAAGTGTTTCGGGGTTCTCGCGAATCTAGGTTGTAATTGACTGCAAGATACGGAAATAAATTTAAAACACATAAAAACGCAGCTGATCGATCTGCTCGTCCATTCAATGTTTTTTTTCTGTCTCGCAGTCCAATATTCGACTATATGGGGAAACAGATTAAATCCGACATTTTGACGTGATTAGGGACAAGGAGATCACAGATTGAATTATAAGGTTTGAACTGTGCTGGAGTGTTAGTAATATACTCTTTGAATTTAAATAGAATTTTTTTTCCTCTTCCGCGACATTCTAGATAAAGTCCTCTCATCATATGGAAAAAAACAATTCAGTTTCAATAAATGTGATTTCTACATTTACACAGCTTTGAGTTTAGTTTTTGGAGGGATTAGACAAGTCGAATTAGCTTTCTTCCCAATATATCAAATTTGAGAGTGAGGATATGATCTTAAGATGATGGAGCAACACACACAAATCGCTGGAGGAACTCGGCAGGTCAGGCAGTATCTGTGGAAATTAATAAACACAGGAAATTCTGCAGATGCTGGAAATACAGAGTAACAGATACAAAATGCTGGAGGAACTCAGTGGATCAGGCAACATCTATGGAAAGTAATAAACTGTTTACAATCAGGCCGAGAAGCTCGTCAGGCTTGAATGAATATGTCCCCTTCTTTCCAGTCTTGATGAAGGTTCTCGGCTGAAACATTGACCGTGTATTCATTTCCATAGACGCTGCCTGACCTGCTGAGTTCCTCCAGCATTTTGTGTGTGTTGCCCTGGATTTCCAGCACCTGCAGAATCTCTTGTGTTTATTATTAAGTTGATAGGGTCAAAATCTGGTGTAGTGCAGGTAATAGATGGAACTATTTTACAAACTTTAACATTTAGTAAGGGAAGTGCAGACAGATCTGGGATGTTATATTACCTTCTGCTCTCAGTAAACATAGTTATATAATTATCTGCATAATACTGCATTTAGGTTCCAGTTATATAGATATATTTATATATTCTGTCTAATACAGGAAACTCACAAAACTATGGCTGACAAATGCAGTGAGACTTGAATTTAAAAGAAACACATTTAACTTCACCTTTCACATAACATCTGGCCCCAGAGCATCATCTCCTAAGACGATGCTTACAGTATGCAAGAAGCTATCTGATTTTAAGAAAAATTGTAACAAGAAATACAATAAATATGTCTTGGGATATAGCAATCTCCCAAGACATTATGGATATGGATAACATGAGAGGGCCCTGTTTTAAGGTGCTTGGAAGTAGGTACAGAGGAGATGTCGGGGTAAGTTTTTTACGCAGAGGGTGGTGAGTGTGTGGAATAGACTGCCAGCGATGGTGGTGGGGGCAGATTCGATAAGGTCTTTTAAGAGACTCTAGGATAGGTACATGGAGCTTCGAAAAATAGAGGGCTATGGGTAACCCGAGTTAATTTCTAAAGTAAGTACATGTTCGGCACAGCACTGTGGGCAGAAGGGCCTGTATTGTGCTGTAGGTTTTCTATGTTTCTATCTTTAAATTGTAGATTTTCAGATCACCATGTGCTCACTCAGAGCCAATGGAAAGTAAAGGCAAAAGTACATCACTGGCTCCATATTTAGAATGTGACAGAAAGATTTTAAACTACTGAGAGCTTGCTTTTCATAATTCTCATTGTCTGTTTTGGTTAAATCTACATTGAGATTTTGAAGGTTTCTGTTTTAATTAGGGTTTTGTCACGATCTATAAACAAAATTTGGACTTGATAGATACAAGGTCTACTCTATAGAATCTCTCTGCAGTAATGATGTAATAAAAGCATGTTATTGTTTTCACCCAATGTCAAGCAGCTCTGCATCGACTCCGATCAGCTCTTGCAAATTGCTGTCACTAACACTTTCCCAAAAAGTAATCAGAAATTTAAGTTCATTCTGCCGTATAGGGAAATAGATTAAATCTGACATTGAGGCCCAATTATTTTTAATACAACACAATTAAGGGTTATAATACAAAACATCATATTATATTTTGAACTACTTTGATTTTGCTGATCTGGTTTATGACGGTCAGTTACGTACTTAGACAAAGATATGTAACTGTTTATATAGATGTAGTTAGTTACACAATGTAAAACTGAATACATTATTGAATTCAAGACTATAACCAAGCATTACAATTGAAATAGATTCTCAGACAATGGTGTAATTTCACGCTCTTAACACCATTTAATTGGAGTCACTTGCAGAGGTTAATTTTGGAGTTCAATCCCAGGTATCAATGCATTCTGACAAATAAATCAAGAAAGAAGACAGTGTATGTTCCCTTCTTACATCTGAAAATAACAGAGGGAGCAGTGAAGTGAGTTTTGCGGTTTCTAGGTGGATTTGACCATAATACCATAAATAAGACAGTTTGGCCCATCGAGTCTGCTCCACCATTTCATCACGGCTGATCCATTTTCCCTCTAAGTTGCAATCTCCTGCCTTCTCCCTGTATCCCTTCATGCCCTGACTAATCAAGAATCAATCAACCTTAGAGTTAAATTTACATAAAGACATGACCTCCACAGCTGCTTGTGGCAAAGAATTCCATAGATTCACCACTCTCTGGCTAAAAAAAAATTCCTCCTCATCTCCATTCTAAAGGAATGCTCCTCTATTCTGAGGCTGTGTCCCCTGGTCCCAAACTCTCCCACCATAGGAAACATCCTCTTCACATCAGCTCTATCAAGGCCTTTTAACATTCAATAGGAACCCTTTCCCACCCCTCCCTCTCTATGATCTCAGCTGCCCTCCGACTTTTCAGTTATGTCCTCACCCAGACTCGCTACGACAGCTATCACTTTCCACTTTCCCCTCACTCCATCGTTTTTATTTTGGCACCTTCCACCTTCCTTTCCAGTCCTGCTGAAAGATCTCGGCCTGAAACGTTGACTGTCTGTTTATTTCCATAGATGCTGCCTGACCTGCTGAGTTCCTCTAGCATTTTGTGTGTGTTGCAAAGCTGGAATCTGTTTCTTTCTGTGCAATTACCTCTTGGCCTCTAGATTTCCTGAATTTGAACAACAAATACCCATGCATTTTTGGGAGGGATTGCTGTCCAATTTCTGAATATATATATTTGAATTTGCACAGTATGAGTGTGAGGGATCAAGAAAGCATTTAATTCTCTATTTGATCATCTCTTGATCATACCTCAGTTCTGCAGTGTTGATGCAGAGAAGTCTGTAATGTCAAGGATTAGAATATGGAAAGGACGAGTCGGATGGCTGGGATAGTATACAAAGTTAACAGAATGGATAAGAATGTGGGAATAGAAATAGATTCATCGGACTCTCATATCCAGCCTGCTATTCAGTGAGGTAATAGCTGATTATAATCACAAGAGATTCTGCAGATGCTGGAAATCCCGAGCAACACACGCAAAATGCTGGCGGAACTCAGCAGGTTAGGCAGCATCTATGGAGTGGAATGAACAGGCGACATTCCGGGCAGAGTAGCCTTCTCCTCCCTTCATCTTTTTATTCTGGCTTCTTCCCCCCGTCCTAATGAAGGGTCTTGGCCAGAAATGTTGCCTATTCAAATGCTGCTTGACTTGCTAAGTTCCTCTAGCATTTTGTGTCTTACTATAGGTCATAGCTGACTTCTGTTCCCCAACTTATCCAGCCTCGGTAGTGAAAATTCACTGATTTCATACTCAAAAGTATCAACTAATCTGGCATAAACTGTTTTTGTGCTTGTAGGAGACTTCTGTAGATCCACAGAGGAGAAATATTTTTATAAGGACTTATGATTTTATTATTTTCAATAGTTCCATTTAATATCAGAGAAATGTACGCAATATACATCCTGAAATTCTTGTTCTTTGGATATCCACAAAAACAGAAGAGTGCCCCAAAGAATGAGTGGCAGTAAAAATGTTAGAACCCCAAAACACCCTCACTCTCTTCCTTCCACACACAAGCGGCAGCAAAGCCATGACCCTTCCCCACTACCACCCACTTGCACCCACCACCCACCAAGCATGCAACCGCAAAGACTCCAGAAAGGACCATGATCTTCAATACGACAAAAAACAATCATTCACCTGACAATTCAACATAGCGCAGGTTTTCCCTTATTCAAGGCTTCTCCATCAATGCACAGCATTTCACTATGAAAAACTCCAGTCAAATCTTTGTTATGTTTATTCCAAAGACAGGGAGATTGGTTTGTGCAATTTCTCCTTGGAATTGTAAGAGTCAGAATCATAGAAAACCTACAATACAGGCCCTTCGACCCACAATGCTGTGCCGAACATGGACTAACTTTAGAAATTACCTAGGGTTACCCGTAGCCCTCTATTTTTCTAAGCTCCATGTACGCATCCAGGAGTCTCTTAAAAGACCCTACTGTATCCGCCTCCACCACCATTCCCAGCAGCCCATTCCACGTTCTTGTGTAACTCCTCAGAATTTTATGATCCAGAAAGTTCCAAGATGAAACAGTATGCCTAGACAGCAGGAAGTACAGCAAATATCATAAAGTCAGAACTTTATAAATCTCTATAAGACACAAAGACTTTATCTGATACACAAGTGTAGTTCTGCGAGGGTGTGACATTATTACTGGTACTTAATGAAGAATTAAATTTTGACACTGCTGTTTCTGGTAAGTACCTTGAAGAAGATTAGAAGAGTTAAATCTAGTCTTCACACCAATTTTATTCCTTAAGTATGTCAGTTAAATCAACATAATCTCATCATTATTTGCTATTTTTGGGAATTTGCTGTGCACAAGCAATCTGGTCTGTTTCTGACAAAGCAAAATGACATCATTAGCTGCAAAGACTTAGGGATGTCCTGAGGTTGTGGAAATCACTGATTCAATTAAGTCTTTTCTTTTATCACAACGTTTCCCATATATCATAGCCCTCCAGGTATAACATCTAATATCAATTAGACTTTCCAATTATTTGTTGTATCTGACTACTGCATTTTAGAGCTCTGTGTTATAAGCACAGAGCCTGAAGGCACACATTCACCGGTTCAGGGTAGCTTCTTACCCTCTGCCGTCAGATTTCTGAATGGACATTGAACCCATGAACACTACCTCACCACCTTTTTACTCTCTCTCTTTTTACAATACTCATTTAATTTAACTTTATATATATAATTTCTGTAATTTACAGTTTTTTAGAATTTACTATTATGTATTGCAATATACTGCCGCTACATAACAACAATTTTCCTGACATATGCCGGTGATATTAAACTTGATTCTTTTACTGATTCCCTCTAAACTACACAGACATACAGCCGCGCAGTAACTGAATTGTTCCCGTGCACATAGCCTTTTTTCCTACGCAGTTAGAATTTTCATTTATATACTGTAATGTTAATATAAAGTGCCACAGAGTTTTGTGGCATTGTAACAATTTCAACGGTTGGTGCTGTAAAAAAAATTAGAGGCAACATTAGTTTTCTAGTATGCCTATCTTTTTGCTGTTAAGGAAATACATTTATACATCTATTTGTTGTCTTAAAAAGATGACCTTAATGTTTAACTGTGTTCATATCAATCTGGCACTGTTTTGCCCACACATTTAATTAACCTTTTTATATTTTTATGACTCTATTCACACTACATATTTATCTTTGTGATATTCATTTCCATCAATGCTGCGTGACCTGCTGAATTCCTCCAGCATTTTGTGTGTGTACTCTGGATTTTTAGCCTCTGCAGAATCTCTTGTGTTCATGATATCTGTTGATGAGGTCCAACACAAACATCTGTGTGGCTGCCAGTCCAAGGAAGTGTTGATTTTATTATCTTCCCCATCTTCTAATCAGGTCAATTAAATGCCCTCAATTGCCTGAGGTTCAATTTTAACTAGAACTTTATATTTGAACTTAATTAAATGCTTTCTGGAAGTTTATGTAAATTACACTCATAGATATTACCCTCTCTACTATTCCTACGTCTTCAAAAAATTCAGTTCTATATGTCTGACCAATTACAAATCTGAGTTGGCATTCTCTGATGAGTTCCATTTTCTCCAGGTGATCAGTCACTTTGTCCCTAATTATAGACTCGAATAACTTCCTCAGAACAGATTTTAGACTAAGAGCTCTGTCGTATCTGGCCTCTCTCTCACATCTCCTATAAAAAACAGTGCTTCCATCCAATTTTTCTAGTGTACGTAAAATAGCAATTCCTAAAACAGAACATTTTGGGAAAATGTAGCAAAAGCATTAGCAATTTCCTCATGTTTTGTAAATTTTGTAAATCTGTCTATTTAGTGATTGATTGAGATTGATTTCAATTGATTTCAGCACAGAATAGGCCCTTCTGGCCCTTTGAGTCACACTACCCAGCAACCCCCGATTTAATCCAAGCCTAATCACAGGACAGTTTACAATGACCAACTAACCTACTAACCTGTAGGTCTTTGGAATGTGGGAGGAAACCATGTGGTCACAGGGATAATGTACAAACTCCTTACAGACAGCAATGGGAATTGAACCCGGGTCGCTGGTACTGTAAAGCATTGTGCTAACCACTATGCTACTGTGCCATCCCATTGTATTTTTACCAAACTGCTTGCTTCCTTGTCTATTTTAACTTCAATGACTACAGCCCTTTGATTTCCATGAACAATCATGTACAACACCCTCGCCTTCTGACACAAACAAGAAAAGTTTCAGCCCAAAATGTTGACTGTTTATATTCATTTCCATAGATGCTGCCTGTTCTGTTGGGTTCCTTCAGCATTTTGTGTGTGTTGCTTTGGATTTCCAGCAACTGCAGACTTTCTCATGTTTTATATTCTTAGTTTTGTTTCAACAGTAAATTTGAAAATGTTAGCTGCAGTCAAGTTATTAGAATAGATGGTGAATAGTTGGGGCTAACACATTGATCTCTGTGGTTTCTGCTGGAGGAAAGATGAGGGCAGATGTCAGAGGTAGGGTTTTTGTGCTGAGATTGGTGAGTCTGAGAATACACTGCCAGGATGGTGGTAATGGTGGTAAAGACTGATACAATAGAAATCTGTAAGAGATTCATAGACAGGCACATAAATGTAAGGAAAATGGCAGGGATGGGTTATGTAGGAGGGAAGGGTTAGACTGATCGCAAGGCAAGTTTATATAGTTTAGTAGAACATTGTGGGCTGAAGGGCTGATTCTGTGCACAGTGTTATAGGTTATCCTCAGCCAGACTCTTCTGTTCTGTTAATTAACCTTTAATCCATGTCAGCATATTACTTCCAGTACTGTGTTCTATATTGTTGTTCAGCAATCTACATTCGGGGACCTATCAAAAGCCTTTCAAAAATCCAACTATACCATGTTCACCATTCCTCATTATTTATTTTCATGTACAGTACTGTGCAAAAATTTTAGGCTATATAAGTTATATATATTGCTAGAGTGCTTAAGACACCATACAAGGTTATTTGATTCCAAACAATTGGTTTATTGACCATTACAGAATGTTTCTCCAGTGCTTCCTGCTCCCTTCCCTTTCCCTTGACCTTTTCCCAACCATGATTCCCCTCTTCCTTCCCCCTTCCCACTCTCAATCCACAATACAGACTCATATCAGAATCAAGTTTATCATGACTCACATATGAAATGAAATCTATTTTTATCTGTGGCAGCAGTACAGTGCAATACAGAAAATTACTACAGTACTATGCAAATATTTTAGGCACCCTAACTATATATACGTGCCTATGACTTTTGCACAGTACTGTAGATATCTTCAAAAGATACCACTAGAAAATCAGATTCAGAATCAGAATCAGGTTTATTATCACTGGGATGTGACGTGAAATTTGTTAACTTAACAGCAGCAGTTCAATGCAATACATAATCTAGCAGAGAGAGAAATAATAATAATAATAATAATAATAAACAAAATAAAACAATAATAAATAAACAAGTAAATCAATTACGTATATTAAATAGATTATTTAAAAAATGTGCAAAAACAGAAATACTGTGTATTAAAAAAGGTGAGGTAGTGCCCAAAGCTTCAAAGTCCATTAAGGAATCGGATGGCAGAGGGGAAGAAGCTGTTCCTGAATCACTGAGTGTGTGAAACTATATTTCCTTTCCATAAGTCCATGCTGACTTTGCTCAATCATATTAATATTTTCAAAGTGTCTTGATAGTGGATGCATTATTGTAGATTACAGTATTTTCCCAAATACTGGAATCATCCCTTTAGACCAGAGATGAGGAGGATTGTCTTTAGCCAGAGGCTGGTGAACCTGTGGAATTCATTGCCATAGATGGCTGTGGAGGCCATGACATTGGGTATATTTAAAGTGGAGGCTGATAGGTTTCTGATTATTAAGAATGTCAAAGGTTACGGGGCGAAGGCAGGAGAACAGGGTTGAGTGGGGTAATAAATCAGCCATGATGGAATGGCGGAGCAGACTGATGGGCAGAATGGCCTAATTCTGCTCCCATGTCTTATGGTCAATTGTCTTTCTATGGTCAGGCTAACAGCTCGGTAATTTCCTGCTTTCCTTTCTCACTCCTTTTGTAAATAATGGGATTAGATTTGTTACTAATCTACCTGAATCAATTCTGAATCTCTACCATTTCCATATCCGGCACTATAAATTCCTCTCTCTGTCTGGAAGGAACATTCATTTACCCCTTTTACTTTTTTTCCTTTACTTAGGACTCTTTCAATTTTTCCTTGGGACTCCTACGTAATAAAATTATTAACCAACACTTTCTCATTCGATCTAACAGTGCTAGATCTAAAGTATCTCTTTCCCAGTTGCTTCCTGAATGGACCTGAAACTCCATCTTCCGTACATTCCGGGACTTCCCATTCTGCGTTGTTAGTGCTAATTTCATTTGCTGAATCGATGTGAATGCCAAAATTCTCCTTGATTACAATTTTGCTCAAGTTACATGTACTACAGCTCCAAAGGTTCTTGTTTATGCTCTGTCAAATATTATTGCTACTCAGGAGACATAGAAACAATTACCAGCAATGTTTCTCACTCTTTGCTGCTTCTTAATTTTACCAAATCAATTCTAATTCTTTACCACAATCTGTTTAAGCAAAGATCCTTCTTACCTGCAACACTGATTGCATTCTCTATTTACAGTTGTATTGAACGTTCTTATTAGAATGTCAAATACCTTCCAAGTCATTGTAAAAAAAACTTTCTCATTCCTCTCGTTTTCTATAATATTCATTTCATTTGCAACATTTATTATCTTTACTGTTTTTCTTTGTTCTCCATCGTGGATACTTTACCGACGTTCTAAATGTTACAATCAGAATCAGAATCAGTTTAATATCACCGGCATATGTTGTGAAACTTGTTAACTTTGTGGCAGCAGTACATTATAATACATGATAATAGAAAAAAACTGAATTACAGGTAGTGTTCATGGGTTCAATGTCCATTCAGAAATCAGAAGGCTTCTTCATGTCTTCTGATATTCTGGTTTATATGATTTCTTACTTCCTATTTGTCAAACTTGATGTTTAATCTGGCAAGTAGGCAGCTTTTGTCTTTGCACTTCAAACCAAAATTGAAGACAATTAAGCCAAATACTATTTTGAATGACATCATCACTCATCTATAGCTTTACCTTTAATAATTTGTATTAATGTGACATAATTGTGATTGATATTGTGATTAATGTTGAGATAGGCCTGGGAAATTATATCCAAATGAGGTCCTATGATCTTCATTTTAATAGTGCCTGGGAATCACAAGGTCATCTCCATAGAGGGCTCCTTAAATTCTGATTTAACTACATTGAGGATGGTTAAATTCACATTGTAGATGAACAAGATTCCACAAATCCTTCTGAAGGAACAAAGATTCAGAAAGCAGTTAAATAGCTATGTTTGTAATTTCATTGCAGTTCTAAGGGAACTTCGTCCATCAGAGAAAAATTATTAATTGTTTTATTTAATTAATAAAACAAAACACGTGTTTAATCACTATATATGTTTCCTGATAATGACAATACTTATTATTATTATTTCACTTTGTATTTGCACAATTCATTGCCTTTTGCACGCTGGTTGTCTGCCCTAGCTGGTGTGGTCTTCCATAGATTCTGTAACGGTTATTATTCTATGGAGTTATTGAGTATGCCTGCAAGAAAATTAATCTTAGTGTTGTATATGGTTACGTATGCCAGAATCAGAATCAGACTCGTGTTTAATATCACCAGCGTACGGCATGAAATCTGTTGTCTTTGTAGCAGCAGTACAATGCAATACATAATACTACAAAGCCTCTTCCCCTCTGCCATCCAATTTCTAAATAGACATTGAACCCATGAGCATTGCCTCACTTTTTATTTTGCACTACTATTTTAAAATGTAACTATTTAATATCCATATATATTTACTATAATTCACTTATTTTTTCTATATCGTCATGTACTGCTGCCACTGAGTTTACCAATTTTATGACATATGCCAGTGATATTAAACCAGATTCTGGTTCTAATTCTAATAATAATAGAAAATGTGGATTACAGTAAGAATATATGTGTGTGTGTGTGTGTACATATAAAATATTTAAATTAATAAATATCGCAAAAATAGAAATAGAAAAGTAGTGAGATAGTGTCCGTGGGTTCAATGTCTATTGAGAGATCGGAAGGTAGAGGGGAAGAAGCTGTTTCTGAATTGTTGAGTGTGTGCCTTCAGGCTCCTGTACCTGCTCCCTGGTAAATGAGAAAGGGGTGTGGCCTGGCTGATTGAGGTCCTTCATGAGAGAAGCCACCTTTTTGAGGCATCACTTCCTGAAGATATGGAGTCTTGTGCCCATGGTGAAGCTGACTAAGTTTAAACCTCTGCAGCTTATTTAGATTCTGGGTAGTAGCCCCTCCATACCAGACAGTGATGCAGCCAGTTAGAATGCGCTCTGTACATCTGTAGAAATTTGTGACTGTTTTTAGTGACCCATCAAATCTCCTCAAACTCCTGATGAAATATAACCACTGCCGTGCCTTTGCAGCTGCATTGATACGCTGGGTCCAGGCTAGATCCTTAGAGACGTTGACACACAAGAACATCAAATTGTTCACCCTTTCCACTTCAGATCCCTCTTTGAGGACTAATGCGTGTTCTCCCATTTTACCCTTGTCTTACTTTGATAATAAATTTACTTGAAAGTTTGAAATCTGAAGAAGGGTCTCAGCCCAAAATGTTGACTGTTTATTCATTTCCATATATGTTGCCTGATCTGATAGGATTCTCCAGCATTTTGTGTATGTTACTCTGGATTTCTGACATTTGCAGAATTTCTTATATTTAATCACTAAGATTTTTACTTTAAACAAATGCTCTTTTTATATATTTCTAAACAACTAGCAAGCTTAGTTTTAATCTCTTCGACAGCTTAGTAAATCATCGTAACTTACAGGCAGGACTTATGTTTGAAGAACTAGCACTTTGGCAAATAGCAGAATGTGCTCAGTGCAGCTGAAGCAGTAGGCCAGCATACATCAGCTTTCAAAGAAAGTGATGTCTGAGGCTGACCAGACATTAGAAACATAGAAACACAGAAAACCTGCAGCACAATACAGGCACTTTGGCCAAACATGTCCTTACATTAAAAATTACCTAGGGTTTCTCATAGCCCTCCATTTTTCTAAGCTCCATGTACCTATCCAGGAGTTTCTTAAAAGACCCTATCGTATCCACCTCCGCCACCGTTACCGGCAGCCCATTCCACGCACTCACCACTCTGCGTAAAAAAATTACCCCTGACAACTCCTCTGTACGTACTTCCAAGCACCTTAAAACTGTGCCCTCTTGTGCTAGCCATTTCAGCCCTGGGAAAAAGCCTCTGACTATCCACATGATCAATGCCTCTCATCATCTTATACACCTCTATCAGGTCACCTCTCATCCTCCATCGCTCCAAGGAGAAAAGGCCAAGTTCATTCAACCTATTCTCATAAGGCATGTTCCCCAATCCAGGCAACATCCTTGTAAATCTCCTCTGCACCCTTTCTATGGTTTCCACGCCCTTCCTGTAGTGAGGCGACCAGAACTGAGCACAGTACTCCAACTGGAGTCTCACCAGGGTCCTATATAGCTGCAACATTACTCCTTGACTCCTAAATTCAATCCCACGGTTGATGAAGGCCAATGCACCGTACGCCTTCTTAACCACAGAGTCAACATGTGCAGCTGCTTTGAGCGTCCTATGGACTCAGACCCCAAGATCTCTCTGATCCTCCACACTGCCAAGAGTTTTACCATTAATACTATATTCTGCCATCATATGTAACCTACCAAAATGAACCACTTCACACTTATCTGGGTCGAACTTCATCTGCCACTTCTCAGCTCAGTTTTGCATCTTATCAATGTCCCGCTGTAACCTCTGACAGCCCTCCACACTATCCACAACACCCCCAACCTTTGTGTCATCAACAAATTTACTAACACATCCCTCCACTTCCTCATCCAGGTCATTTATAAAAATCATGAAGAGAAGGGGTCCCAGAACAGATCCCTGATGCACACCACTGGTGTCTGACCTCCATGCAGAATATGACCCGTCTCCAAACACTCTTTGCCTTCTGTGGGCAAGCCAGTTCTGGATCCACAAAGCAATGTCCCCTTGGATCCCATGCCTCTTTACTTTCTCAATAAGCCTTGCATGGGGTACCTTGGCAAATGCCTTGCTGAAATCCATATGCACTACATCTACTGCGCTACCTTCATCAATGTGTTTAGTCACATCCTCAAAAAATTCTATCAGGCTAGTAAGGCACGACCTGCCTTCGACAAAGCCATGCTAACTATTCCTAATCATTTTATGCCTCTCCAAATGTTCATAAATCCTGCCTCTCAGGATCTTCTCCATCAACTTACCAATCACTGAAATAAGGCTCACTTGTCTATAATTTCCTGGGCTATCTCTACTCCCTTTTTGAATAAGGGAACAACATCCGCAACCCTCCAATCCTCCGGAACCTCTCCCATCCCCATTGATGATGCAAAGATCTTTGCCAGAGGCTCAGCAATCTCCTCCCTCGCTTCCCACAGTAGCCTGGAGTACATCTCATCCGGTCCCAGTGACTTATCCAACTTGACGTTTTCCAAAAGCTCCAGCACATCCTCTTCCTTAATATCTACATGCTCAAGCTTTTCAGTCCGCTGTAAGTCATCCCTACAATCACCAAGATCCTTTTCCGTAATGAATACTGAAACAAAGTATTCATTAAGTACCTCTGCTACCTCCTCCAGTTTCGTACACACTTTTCCACTGTCACACTTGATTGGTGGTATTCTGTCACGTCTTATCCTCTTGCTCTTACTTGTAGAATGCCTTGGGGTTTTCCATAATCCTGCTCACCAAGGCCTTCTCATGACCCCTTCTGGCTTTCCTAATTCCATTCTTAAACTCCTTCCTGCTAGCCTTATAATCTTCTAGATCTCTATCATTCATCATCATCATCAGGTGCCGTGCCCAGTTTGAGCTTTGACTGCCATGGCCCACACACTCCTGTTTTGGGTCAAGTGGATCAATTCATTGGTATTCATTTCCCATTCTCTGGCTGCTGTCTCCATCGTCATTACCTAGTTTTTTGAACCTTTTGTAAGCTTTTCTTTTCTGCTTGACTAGATTTACAACAGCCTTTGTACACCACAGTTTCTGTACCCTGACATCCTGTCTCATTGGAGTGTACCTGTGCAGAACGCCATGCAAATAGCCCCTGAACATTTGCCACATTTCTTCCATACATTTCCCTGAGAACATCTGTTCCCAATTTATGCTTCCAAGTTCCTGCCTCATAGCCTCATATTTCCCTTTACTCCAATTAACACTTTCCTAGCTTGTCTGTTCCTATCCCTCTCTAATGCTACGGTAAAGGAGATAGAATTGTGATCAGTATCTCCAAAAAGGTCTCCCACTGAGATACCTGACACCTGACCAGGTTCATTTCCCACCACAGCAGCCCTGTTATTATTACACCTTTCCAGAATCTGTCTCCCTATCTGCTCCTCGGTGTCCCTGTTGCTACCGGGTGGTCCATTCTTCCAGACATCCGATTGAAATGTTCAGGCTTCTTATTAACTTACAGACTTCCGATCAGAACCTCCAGGCTTCTAATCAACTTCCGGATATCTGATTGAAACATCTGGACTTCTGATTGACTTCCGGACTTTTGCTCAATACAGTTTTTCTCTATAATATATTTAATATACTGATCTTTGATTTGCACCCTAACATTGATTTTCCCCCTGTTTTCACCAGCTCTTTACATCTCTTCCCATTAATACTTCTGATTTTTCCCTTCTCATGTCAATTTTTCCTTATTGCAGAGGTTTTCATTTTTTCTGAGGTACCTACATTTATTGAGATATAAACACAAGAGATTGTGCAGATGCTGGAAATCTTCAGCAACACACCTACAATGCCGCAGGGTCTCAGTAAATCAGGACTGATGAAGGATCTTGGCCTAAAATTTGACTGTCCATTTTCTTCTGTTGAAGCTGCCAAATCTGTGAAGTTCCTCTGGCATGTTTTGTGCATTGATATTCTCAATGTTAGTCAAAATATTGAATTGAATCAAAAGAGACAATACAAAAATATTTTATATATCAATGTTTATCTGAATGTGATGGGCATTAAACTTTACAACTCCTCCCTTGGAGGGGCAGACACCCTGAGCCAATAGGCTGGTCCTGGACTTATTTCCTGGCATAACTTACATATTATTATTTAACTATTTATGGTTTTATTACTATTTAAGTATTTATGGTGCAACTGTAATGAAAACCAATTTCCCCCAGGATCAATAAAGTATGACTATGACTATGACTATGACTATTAATTGTAATTAAAAGCTGACACAAGGCCCTCAGTTGGTCGGAGGTGACCATGGACTTTGAGCCTCAGCTGTCCACATGATACGCAAGCCAGATCAGTACAATATGGAGAGCAAGCTATTGCCCACATAAGAACCTCCCCTCTCCTTGCAGCTGATGAATCCTAAACAACGGCTCAGAACGATACATTTGGCACTAGCGGCATCGCAGGAGTTGCCAGTCAGCATTGAACTCAACATAAGACTGCTTTGGGGTCTCCAGCTCTGGATTTCTCCTCAGGGTTCACTCTCATAGGCTTCCCCATGAGTGGGTATAGCAGCAAGGCGGCGAAGGTTTGAGTTCAGAGTTTTCCTTCTCCCAGATGAGCTGCCAAACACGGCTGACGAGCTCCATCTGCCTGAGACGACCTGCCTTTGCCCCTTCTTTTGTCAGTAGAAATGGCTCCGCCAGGCCTAGTAACGGGTGAAGGCCAGGGGCTGGATTTGGTTGTCAGAGACTATTTCAGCTGCATGCCATTTAAGAGGAGGTGGGAGCTTATCCCCAATACCAAAAGCTGACATAAGATGTACACAAAGCAGGCTGTGACGAAGCAGCACATGCAGGTCATGTATTCCTCTTCTGATTTTGCTCCCTCTAAACTGGGGTTCTCCTAATAAAGAGAAACTGACAAACTTGCTGTCATAATTTTTATACTTTTTAGGATATTACTCATTATCAGTTTTATGCTCTAAATATTTATGATTATTTTTTAATTTATTTATTGCGATGCAGAGTGAACAGGGCCTTTCTGCCCATCAAGACGTGACACCTAGTATTTCCCGATTTACCCCAGCCTAAACATGGAACAATTTACAATGACCAGTTAGCCTATGAGCGGGTACGCTTTTGGACTGTGGGAGGAAACCCGAGCACCCGGAGGAAACCCACACAGTCACAGGGAGAATGTACAACTCCTTATAGGCAATGGTGGGATTTGAACCCGGGTTGCCGGCACAGTAAAGCTTCATGCTAACCTCTATGCTACCGTGCTGCCAACGTTTGACAATCAATAACAACAGGAATTCTGCAGATGCTGGAATTTCAAGCAACACACATCAAAGTTGCTGGTGAACGCAGCAGGCCAGGCAGCATCTCTAGGAAGAGGTACAGTCGACGTTTCAGGCCGAGACCCTTCGTCAGGACTAACTGAAGGAAGAGTTAGTAAGAGATTTGAGAGGGGGAGGGGGGGATCCAAAATGATAGGAGAAGACAGGAGGGGGAGGGATGGAGCCAAGAGCTGGACAGGTGATTGGCAAAAGGGATACGAGAGGATCATGGGACAGGAGGTCAATGCTGTATCTAATTAGAAATCTAGTGCATTGGAGACGCAGAAGCAGTTTGCAAAGTCCAAAAAGCGAAGGACTTCATATGTGATGCATATTTGTCTCTCAAATACCTTGTGAGGCTAGAGAGTGCCACAGGTCAGGACAGATAACAGAAGCTGTTCATCACAATTCTTCTCCCCTGCATTGTCTCAAAATTAAGCTAAAGATGAAGATCTTTGGATGAGAAAATGGTAAGGCCTGCTGGGAGTAGCAGCTTCAATAAAGATGTATGCTCTTCTTGAGTCTGCCTATCACTTTCTGGGACAATTTTCAAGAGCAGTTTTAGAAACATAGAAACGAAAAACCTACAGCACAATAGAGGCCCACAAAGTTCTGCCGAACATGTCCCTACCTTAGAAATTATTAGGCTTACCCATCACCCTCAATTTTTCTAAGCTCCATGTACCTATCCAAAAGTCTCTTAAAAGACCCTATCGTATCAACCTCTACCACCATTGCCGGCAGCCCATTCCACACACTCACCACTCTCTGCGTAAAAAACTTACCCCGACATCTCCTCTGTACCTACTCTCCAGCACCTTAAACCTGTGTCCTCTTGTGGCAACCATTTCAGCCCTGGGAAAAAGCCTCTGACTATCCACACGATCAATGCCTCTCATCATCTTATACACCTCTATCATGTCACCGATCATCCTCCGTCGCTCCAAGGAGAAAAGGCCGAGTTCACTCAACCTATTCTCATAAGGCATGCTCCCCAATCCAGGCAACATCCTTGTAAACATCACACATCAAAGTTGCTGGCGAACGCAGCAGGCCAGGCAGCATCTCTCTTCCTAGAGATGCTGCCTGGCCTGCTGCGTTCGCCAGCAACTTTGATGTGTGTTGCTTGAATTTCCAGCATCTGCAGAATTCCTGTTGTTAACATCCTTGTAAATCTCCTCTGCACCCTTTCTATAGTTTCCACATCTGTCCTGTAGTGAAGTGACCAGAACTGAGCACAGTACTCCAAGTGGGGTCTGACCAGGGTCCTATATAGCTGTAACATTACCTCTTCGTTCTTAAACTCAATCCCACAGTTGATGAAGGCCAACCTGCAGAGTCAACCTGCACAGCAGCTTTGAGTGTCCTATGGACTCGGACCCCAAGATCCCTCTGTTCCTCCACACTGCCAAGAGTCTTACCATTAATACTGTATTCTGGCATCATATTTGACCTGCCAAAAGGAACCACCTTGCACTTATCTGGGTTGAACTCCCTCTGCCACTTCTCAGCCCAGTTTTGGATCCTATCAATGTCCTGCTGTAACCTCTGACAGCCCTCCACACTATCCACGACACCCCCAACTTTGGTGTCGTCAGCAAATTTACTAACTCATCCCTCCACTTCTTCATCCAGGTCATTTATAAAAATTAGGAAGAGAAGGGTTTCCAGAACAGAACCCTGAGGCACAGCACTGGTGACCGATCTCCATGCAGAATATGAACTGTCTACAACCACTCTTTGCCTTCTGTGGGCAAGCCAGTTCTGGATCCACAAAGCAATGTCCCCTTGGATCCCATGCCTCCTTACTTTCTCAATAAGCCTTGCATAGGGTACCTGATCAAATGCCTTGCTGAAATCCATATACACTACATCTACTGCTCTACCTTCATCAAGGTGTTTTGTCACATTTTTCTTTTTGCTTTTTGGATTCCTCCACAGAACTAAAGAAAACAGTGATTTCATTAGGTAGAAAGTGTAAGAAAAAGTGATAGGAAGGATATCATTAAACTGGAAAAGGTGAAGAAAAGATTCATGAGGATGTTGCCTGGACTGGAGAATTCCATTTATAAGAAAAGGCTACATTGGCTGGGTCTTCCTTCCCCGGAGGATAGGAGGGTGAGGGTGATCTGAGAGGAGAGAAATGAAATCACATGGGTCATAGAGAAGGTGAATGTTTACAGTTTTGTTTTCCCAAGAAAGTGGAATCCAAAAGTTGAAGGCATAGGTTTAATGTGAGAGGTAAGAGATTTAAATCAGGAAGTTGTACAATTGCTACACTTAAAAGAGATTTGCAAATTGGAAAATTGGTTGAGATGAGGTGGACAACTTTGTTGGCATGGACAAATTGGGCAATGCCTCTTCCCCTGTTTTATAACTCCATGGTCAGGAATAAAACACAAATTTTGTTTCATTTTGTCAATACAAATATTCCTAACATCTCTTCACATGGTAATTATAAGCAGTAATTTCTACAGATACAATACAGGGCAATAAAATATCAGGAAATATAATATTCTGAAATTGTATTGTACAGATACTCTTCTGGTCACCTTCTCACATCTGTCCTTAGAGCAGGGGTTGACAGCCTTTTTAATGCTATGGTCTACTACCATTCACTGAGGAGAGTCTGGGACCCCCTGCCTCGGAGTAATAGTGAGATACAGGCTGGCAACCCACTGTGTCTATGCTACCCATCAGATACCTGTAATTACACTTCTGTACTCTAATCAAATTATCATTCCCACATACCCATCAGCTCAAAAGTTTCTATTACTTATCTACACACTAGGGGCAATTTACAGTCGCCAATTATCGCCAATTAAGGTAATAATGGGAGCATTTTTGTAGTTTGGGAGGAAAGCAGAGCACCCAGTGAAACTCCATGGAGAGAGCACAGAGATCAGATTGGACATGGGTTACTGGAGTTGTCTGTAGATTTACCCAGTAAATCTGCTGGGTGCACCATTGACCCCCCCCCCACACCCCGGCCCCACATTACATCCCACACATTGAGGCAGCCTGTATCCTGTGAGGTGGCACAGTGAAAAAGCTTGTCGATATGGACCAATTGCTGACAGCAGTGCACGGAGGTAGTGAGGCAAACAATACAGAATGCTACAGTACAGAGAAGGTGCAGTGCAGGTGGACAATAAGGTGCAAAATTACTGTGAGGTCCAGAATTCACCTTACTTTCTCAGAATCAATTTATACCAGTGGGATAGAGACTGTCCTCGAGCCTGGTGGCATGTGCTTTCAGACTTTTGTATCTTCCACCCAATGCTGGCTGCTTTACAAAGGCAGCAGGAATTGCAGATAGAGTCTATGAAAGGGAGGCTGGTTCTGTGATGTACTGAACTGTGTCCACAACTCTCTGCACTTTCTCTCAGTCACGAGCACAGCAGTTGCTATAGCAAACTGTGATGCATCTGGAATGGGTACTTCCTGTGAGGCATCAATAAAAAGTGGTGAGGGTCAAAGGGATTTGCCAAATTTCTTTTAGCCTCTCTAGTAAATAGAGGTGCTGGTGAGCTTTCTTGGCCATGCTGTGCATGTGCTTGGATGGGGACAGTCTATAAAAGATGTTCACTCCCAGGAACGTGATGTTCTCAACTCTCTTGACCTCAGCACTGTTGATGTAAGCAGGAGCTTGTGCAGCACCTCCCTTCCTGAAGTTAGTGACCGGTTCTTTTGTTTTGCTAACACTGAGGGAAAATTGTGCTGTGTACCTCCCTCCTGTACTCTATTCACCGTTATTTGAGATATGGTGGTACAGTAGTATCATCTGTAAACTTGTAGATGATACATACATTCACTAATGTATATAGAGTAGATTATGAGGCTGAGGAGGTAGCCCTATGGAACTTCCATGTTGAGAATATTGAGGTTGAAAATCCTTCGTCAGAACTGTGGAAGAGAGAAAAGGACTTAGTTAAAATGCAGTGAGGGAGTGGAGGATGGATAGGGGAAAGGAATAGGTCTGATGGGGTGAGGCCACAGTTGTCATGGGAATCAGTTATGGAGGCCATCTGGTTGATGTGTTAACGGGGGCAGCTGGAAAGAGAAAGTTATGAAACGAGAGAGCATTAGCAGTAACAATGGAATGCAAAGGTTTATGAAATACTGAGCTGTGAATTATTTCGAGCTAAGCTAATGGACAGAGAAGTGAACCAATGTTACAGATAGATGGCCTACAGAAGAAATGGTCCATTCTGTGTGTGTATGTATATATATATATATATATATAGAGAGAGAGAGAGAGAGAGAGAGAGAGTTCTCTGATGCTGTAGAATTGAATACAGTAAAATTCTGATAATCTAAGGGATGCTTGATAAGTTCAATATTTCTAGCATTTTATGGTTTTATTTCATGTTCTCAGTGTCATGAGTTTTTTTTTCAAAATTTTTAGTAACAATTGAGTGTTATACTCATTGTGATGTATTTTGGAAAGGACATTAAATTGATGTCTCATCTGCTCTCTTGAGAGGATATAAAACATCCCATTGCACAAGCGTAGGAGTCATTGTAATCTGAATTTTTCACTGAGCAATGTGAACAGGGTATTATACTAACTCTAGGTATCTCCCCATTGCTGGCTGTAGGAGTTTGCTGTGCTGAGATTGGCTACCACCTCTCAACATTAAAACTAACACTACACTTCATCAGCTGTAAAGTGATCTGAGAGGTTCTAAACGGTGCTGAACAACTGTGTCCTTGTTTTATTTCAGAAGAATCAGATGCAATTATTTTGTGAGAAATCATTAAAGTAAGGAACTATCAAGTTAATGAGTTTTGTTTGAATTAGAATTCGGCACCAAAATGTACTTTGACTTTAAACTAAATTTTATTAATTGGGTCCCTGAGCTCTTTGAGTTCAGCTCTGTAAAACCTGAAGAACCATATGTAGCTCTTTTCTGATACAGTATAAGATTCTCCAGTGAACTGCAGCTTACAGAGTTTGCAGGTTTGCTTGTAATCAGATGACTACATTACATCATAGGAGGAAAGGACACACCGTAGAAGACAGGTGAGGCAGTAGATAAGATTGTGCATTCAAAGTTCAAAGTAAATTTTATTATCGGAGTACATACATGGCACCACATACAGCCCTGAGCTTCATTTTCTTGTGGGTATACTCAACAAATCTATAGAATTATAACTATAACAGGATCAATGAAAGATCAACTAGAGTACAGAAAACAACAAACTGTGCAAATGCTAATATTAATAAATAGCTACAAATAATGAGAACATAAGATAATGGGGTAAACAGTCCTTAAAGTGAGATCATTGGTTGTGAGAGCATCTCAATGGATGGGCAAGTGAGTGCAGTTATTCCCAGCTGTTCACGAGCTTGATGGTTGTGGGGTAGTAAATGTTCCTGAACCTGTTGGTGTGAGTCCTGATGCACCTGTACCTTCTACGCAGGAGAGCATGACCTGGGTGGTGGGCATCTCTGGTGATGGATGCTCCTTTCCCACGGCAGTGTTTCATGTAAATGTGCCCAATGGTTGGGAGGGCTTTACCCATGACGTACTGGGCTGAATCCACTACCTTTTGCACAAATTTCTGTTCAAACACACTGGTGTTTCCAGAATAGGTCTTGATACAGCCAGCCAATACACTCTATTCTACACATATATATTGATGTTTGTCAAAGTTTTAGAGGTCATGCTGAATCTCCCCAGACTCCGAAGGAAGTAAAGGCACTACTGTGCTTTCTTCGCTATGTCATCAGTTTAATAAAGTGGAAGACAAAGAAAACCATGTATAGCCAGCTTAGGATAAGTAAAGATGTAAGCTCATGTTTCCTAGAAGTCTAGTTGTATTTTTTTCAATGAAAGAGGGCTTTTTGTTTGCATTTTGGATTCCATTACTTTGAACGTCCACATTTGATGATTGCTCAGCTGCAAAGAATAAGAAAATCATCCGTGTTGTGATTCATTTCTTGAAGGAGCATATTCTAGACATGTTTTTGTTCATATGGTAAGCATATAACAATACAACACAGAGCAGAAAAATGCTGGGATTTCCAATCGCCATCTATAAATACAGAACTAAAGATATAAATCATTTTGGAGAAAAGAAAATGAGTATATTAAAAGAAATTAAAAGGAAAAGGGTTGCAGGGTGGAGATATGTCCCCACCAAAAGAGGTGCAAGGCATTTCTTTCCTCTGCTAGCCTGCAGGTCTCCCCTGGGTCAGGTGTAGCACCTACTCAAACCAACCCCCCATCAGGGTCATGTGAAGCCATGGGACCAGGTGGTGGACTGTCGTATGAGCAGCTGGGGCATATCACAAGTCCTGGTTATGTGACCACCGACACCAGGCAGACAATCTCTGAAGAGTTTTGATAATACTGGGGTCACCAGTCTTGTAAAGACACTGCTTAGAGGAAGGCAATGGCAAACCACTTCAGTAGAAAAAATATGGCAAGAACTGTCATGGTCATGAAAAGATGATGATAGTCCATGTCATTCAACATGGCACGTGATGAATGATGAATAAAAGTGAAATGAATGCCAGGTAGTTTAAATAAGTTATGGTGCAGCACTGTTGTTAAAATTGAAACATCACAAATATGCTGGGGAAATATAGTCATTATTTGGAATGGAGGAATGAAGCAGTGCAGACTTGACATCAACATGGTTTCAACTGCAGCAAAGTCAAAAATAAAAATATTTGGCTATAAATTTGAAAAAGTCTCTAAAATTTCCAGGAGGTTTTGAGAGGGAAAAGGGGCTGGGAACCTGTTAATTAGACATTTTGGCTGATGTTGCTTTTTTTTTGTTGTAGTCCTTAGAACTCCCTGAATACATTGGAGTCCCCTGTGACTTGTACTGCTAGCATGTAAATGACAGAAAATATGCTGTAGTATGTCATCCCCTTCCATTGCATCCTATTATAATTTGCCTGCCTGTATTTGGCCAGAGGTATTATAGACCAAGCAATATTTCAGGCAGTGAACTGTATTGCAAAAACAATTCACTGTGAACACTGGAAAACTGAAATTCAAACAAAAGTAGTCAGTTGGTGAGGTTTGCTTCTGGACAGACGAACAGAGTCAATACTGGAGAAAAACAAAGATGAGTTTGAATTTGTGGAAACAAAGGGAAGGCTGAACAAAAGCAAAACTGAGTGATAGGACGGACTGTAGGAGGGATTAAATTACAAAAAGGTTGTGGGACGTAATGGGACACATAAAAGAACCAAAAGATTGATCTGAGGGAAGTGTAATGGGAGTAGCAGCAGTTTTATCTGAAATGGTTGCACACAATCCGATCGAGTACAATTTGTGTGGCAGAGAAATGAGGTGTTGTCCCTTAAGATGAAATTGTGTTTCATTAAAACAGTGTAGGAGGCTGAAACAGAGACGTGAGAGTAGAAGTGGAACACTGCCTCCCTTACAGAATCGATAAGAAACAGATCACATGGCTGAGAGTGACCAGTTTCCCACCAATCTGGAAAATACACGCACACAATTAAATCACCTGTGAACTGTAACCATATAATTAAAGCTGAGTCTCAGTAAAGAATTGTTCATTTGGAATGTTTGGCAAAAACTCTGACACAATTGTACCAGTTTATATGTATAAAAAGCACATGAAAATAATTTTGCAAATGTTTTCAAGTGGCTGCAGATATTTCCATTAGAATTCAAGGCCATCTGGTTCATGTGCTTGTTCACTCTTTGTGCCGTGTGTTATGTCAGCAATCATGGTCGTCACCATGACTGTTCTTGACAATTGTTTCTGCAGAAGAGGTTTGCCATTGCCTACTTCTGGGCAGTGTCTTTACAAGACAGGTGATCCCAGCCATTATCAATACTCTACTGAGATTGACTGCCTGGTGTCAGTGGTTGTATAACCAGGTCTTGTGATATGCACCAGCTGCTCATACAACCATCCACTACCTGGTCCCATGGCATCACAAGACCCTGATCGGTGGGGGGTGGGGGGGGCTAAGCAGGTGCTACATCTGGCCCAAGGGTGACCCGCAAATGGAACAAATGTGCTCGGTGAAGTGCTCTCCCGATCTACATCAGGTCTCACTAAATAGGAGACGGCTTCGCCGAGCACCTTTGCTCCAACCGCCCAAAACAGCAGGATCTCCTGGTGGCCACCTATTTCAATTCTACTTCCCATTCCAACATGTCTGTCCATAGCCTCCTCTACTGTCACAATGAGGCTATTGAGGTATCCTGAGGAGGGAGGGGGAAACAGGAATGGGGAATGGTGAAGGGGGGAGCAATTACCAAAAGTTTGAAAAATCAATGTTGATACCATCAGAATGGAGGATACCTCAAACAACAGGAATTCTGCAGATGCTGGAAATTCAAGTAACACCCATCAAAGTTGCTGGTGAACGCAGCAGGCCAGGCAGCATCTCTTGGAAGAGTTACAGTCGACGTTTAGTCCTGACGAAGGGTCTCGGCCTGAAACGTCAACTGTACCTCTTCCTAGAGATGCTGCCTGGCCTGCTGCGTTCACCAGCAACTTTGATGTGTGTTGCTTGAATTTCCAGTTTCTGCAGAATTCCTGTTGTTTGAGGTATCCTCCAATCTGTTGGTATCAACATTGATTTTTCAAACTTTTGGCAATTGCTCCCTCCTTCACCATTCCCCATTCCTGTTTCCCTCTCCCTCCTTATCTCCTTACCTATCCATCACCTCCCTCTGCTGCTTCTCCCCCTTCCCTTTCTTCCACAGTCTTCTATACTCTCCTGTCAGATTCCTCCTCCTCCAACCCTTTATTTCTTTCACCAATCAACTTCCCAACCCTTTATTTCACCCCTCACCCTCTCGATTTCACCTATCACCTGCCACCTTGTGCTTCTTCCTCCCCTTTCCTCACCTTCTTACTCCAACTTCTAATATCTTTATTCTAGTCCTGATGAAGGCACAAAATCTCTAGTGTTTATTCATTTCCATCGATGCTGCCTGGCCTGCTGAGTTCCTCCAGCATTTTGTGTGTGTTACTCTGGATTTCCAGCATCTGCAGATTTTCTTGTGTTTGTGACCCATTAATTACTGATGGATATTTGACCAACAGCCCTAATTTTGAACTGTCAATAAAATGACAGTGTGCCAAACTGAGATTAGTGTAATCAAAACAGAAAATGCTGGAAATACTCTGCAGGTTGGACAGCACCTGTGGAAGGAGAAACAGACTTGGGGAAGAGAGGAAACAAGTTAACTCTATGTTGTAAAGAGGAGCACCAGTCGTGAGTTAGATAGCGGGGAAGGTTCAGGCATAAAAGGGAGACACTGCCTAGCAGAGCAGTCATCGACAGAGTGATCTGAGGCAGAGTGGTAGGGCTTTAGCTCATTCGGGATTCGGTGATAACAGGTCGAGGTGAGGTAATTTACCTGTGAGGGATAGAAGCAGGAAGTATGTCTGTGAGGCCAGTGTTCTGTACTGGGTGTCAGATGCGGGATGTCCGGGAGACTCCCAGACTCCGTCCGGCCACATCGGCACCCGGTGAGTGAAGCTGCAGCTCCTTAGGGACCGGGTTAGGGAACTGGAGATGCAGCTCCAAGACCTTTGTCTGGTCAGGGAAAGTGAGGAGGTGATAGAGAGGAGCTATAGGCAGGTGGTCACACCGGGGCCTGGGAAGACAGGTAAGTGGGTAACAGTCAGGAGAGAGAAGGGTAGGAGTCAGATACTAGAGAGTACCCCTGTGGCTGTACCCCTCAACAATAAGTATTCCTGTTTGAGTACTGTTGGTGGGGGAAATGACCTACCTTGGGAAAGCAACAGTGGCCGCACCTCCAGCACAGAGTCTGGTCCTGTGGCTCCGAAGGGTAGGGAAAGGAAGAGGATGGTAGCAGTGATAGGGGACTCTATAGTTAGGGGTCAGACAGGTGATTCTGTGGACACAGGAAAGAAACACGGATGGTAGTTTGCCTCCCAGGTGCCAGGGTCCAAGATGTTTCTGATCGGTTCCATGATATCCTGCAGTGGGAGGGAGAACAGCCAGAGGTTGTGGTACATATGGGTACCAATGACATAGGTAGGAAAAGGGAGGAGGTCCTGAAAACAGACTACAGGGAGTTAGGAAGGAAGTTGAGAAGCAGGACCACAAAGGTAGTAATCTCGGGATTACAGCCTGTGCCACACGACAGTGAAAGTAGGAATAGAATGAGGTGGAGGATAAATGTGTGGCTGTGGGATTGGAGCAGGGGGCAGGGATTCAGATTTCTGGATCATTGGGACCTCTTTTGGGACAGGCGTGACCTGTACAAAAAAGGATGGATTGCACTTGAATCCCAGGGGGACCAATATCCTGGCAGGGAGGTTTGCTAAGGCTACTGGGGAGAGTTTAAACTAGAACTGTGGGGGGTGGGGGGCGGTGTAGGAACTGAACTGAAGAAACTGGGGAAGACGCGGTTGGCTCACAAATAGAGAAAGCTTGGAGACAGTGGAAAAGTCATAGTCATAGTCATACTTTATTGATCCTGGGGGAAATTGGTTTTCGTTACAGTTGCACCATAAATAATAAATAGTAATAAAATCATAAATAGTTAAATAGTAATATGTAAATTATGCCAGGATATAAGTCTAGGACCAGCCTATTGGCTCAGGGTGTCTGACCCTCCAAGGGAGGAGTTGTAAAGTTTGATGGCCACAGACAGGAATGACTTCCTATGACGCTCTGTGTTGCATCTCGGTGGAATGAGTCTCTGGCTGAACGTACTCCTGTGCCCAACCAGTACATTATGTAGCAGATGGGAGACATTGTCCAAGATGGCATGCAACTTGGACAGCATCCTCTTTTCAGACACCACCGTCAGAGAGTCCAGTTCCATCCCCACAACATCACTGGCCTTACGAATGAGTTTGTTGATTCTATTGGTGTCTGCTACCCTCAGCCTGCTGCCCCAGCACACAACAGCAAACATGATAGCACTGGCCACCACAGACTCGTAGAACATCCTCAGCATCGTCTGGCAGATGTTAAAGGACCTCAGTCTCCTCAGGAAATAGAGACGGCTCTGACCCTTCTTGTAGACAGCCTCAGTGTTCTTTGACCAGTCCAGTTTATTGTCAAATGGAGGATAGGCAGGTGATAGAGAAGGGATGCGCTCCGACCGATGGTTTAAGATGTGTCTGTTTTAAAGCAAGAAGCATCATGAACAAAGCGGATGAGCTTAGAGCGTGGATCAGTACATGGAGCTATGATGTTGTGGCAATTACAGAGACTTGGATGGCTCAGGGGCAGAAATGGTTACTTAGATTGCCAGGCATTAGGTGCTTCAGAAAGGACAGGAAGGGAGGCAAAAGAGGTGGGGGCGTGGCACTGCTGATCAGAGATGGTGTCACGGCTGCAGAAAGGGAGGAAGTCATGGAGGGGTTGTCTACTGAGTCTCTGTGGGTAGAAATAGACTACCCAATAGTAACAGGGACATTGCGGAGCAGATAGAGAAACAGATTCTGGAAAGGTGTAATAATAACAGGGTTGTCGTGGTGGGAGATTTTAATTTACCAATACTGATTGGCATCTTCCCAGGGCAAAGGGTTTAGATGGGGTAGAGATTGTTAGATGTGTTCAGGAAGGTTTCTTGATACAATATGCAGATAAGCCTACAAGAGGAGAGGCTGTACTTGATCTGGTATTGGGAAATGAACCTGGTCAGGTGTCAGATCTCTCAGTGGGAGAGCATTTTGGAGATAGTGATCACAATTCTATCTCCTTTACCATAACATTGGAGAGGGATAGGAACAGATAAGTTAGGAAAGTGTTAAATTGGAGTAAGGGGAAATATGAAGATATCAGGCAGGAACTTGGAAGCATAAATGGGAACAGATATTCTCAGGGAAATGTATGGCTGAAATGTGGCAAATGTTCAGGGGATATTCGCATGGCCTTCTGCATAGGTACATTCCAATGAGACAGGGAAAGGATGGTAGGGTGCAGGAACCGTGGTGTACAAAGGCTGTTGAAAATCGAGTCAAGAAGAACAGAAAAGCTTAGGAAAAGTTCAAAAATCTAGGTAATGACAGAGTTCTAGAAGATTATAAGGCTAGCAGGAAGGGGTTTAAGAATGAAATTAGGAGAGCCAGAAAGGGTCATGAGAAGGCCTTGGCGAGCAGGAGTAAAGAAAACCCCAAGGCATTCTACAAGTATGTGAAGAGCAAGAGGATACGGCGTGAGAGGATAGGACCAATCAAGTGTGACAGTGGAAAAGTGTGTATGGAATCGGAGGAGATAGCAGAGGTACTTAATGAGTACTTTGCTTCAGTATTCACTACGGAAAAGGATCTTGACGATTGTAGGGATGACTTACAGCAGATTGAAAAGCTTGAACATATAGACATTAAGAAAGAGGATGTGCTGGAGCTTTTGGAAAGCATCAAGTTGGATAAGTCTCTAGAACTGGACCAGATGTACCCCAGGCTACTGCAGGAGGTGAGGGAGGAGATTGCGGAGACTCTGGCAATGATATTTGCATCATCAATGGGGACGGGAGAAATTCCAGAGGATTGGAAGGTTGCAGATGTTGTTCCATTATTCAAGAAAGGGAGTAGAGATAGCCCAGGAAATTATAGACCAGTGAGTTTTACTTCAGTAGTTTTCAGTTGTTGGAGAAGAACCTGAGAGGCAGGATTTATGAACATTTGGAGAGGCATAATATGATTAGGAACAGTCAGCATGGCTTTGTCAAAGGCAGGTCATGCCTGACAAGCCTGATTGAATTTTTTGAGGATGTGATTAAACTCGTTGATGAAGGCAGTCCAGTAGATGTACTGCAAGGCTTATTGAGAAAGTAAGGAGGTATGGGATCCAAGGGGACATTGCTTTGTGGATCCAGAATTGGCTTGCCCACAGAAGGCAAAAAGTGGTTGTAGACAGGTCATATTCTGCATGGAGGCTGGTGACCAGTGGTGCGCCTCAGGAATCTGTTCTGGGACCCCTACTCTTTGTGTTTTTTATAAGTGACCTGGATGAGGAAGTTGAGGGATAGGTTGGTAAATTTGCTGATGATGCAAAGGTTGGGGGTGTTGTGGATAGTGTGGAGGACTGTCAGAGGATACAGCAGGACATCGATAGGATGCAAAACTGGGCTGAGAAGTGGCAGAGGGAGTTCAACCCATATAAGTGTGTAGTGACACACATAAAAGTTGCTGGTGAACGCAGCAGGCCAGGCAGCATCTCTAGGAAGAGGTGCAGTCGACGTTTCAGGCCGAGACCCTTCGTCAGTGTGTAGTGGTTCATTTTGGTAGGTCATATATGATGGCAGAACATAGTATTAATGATAAGACTCTTGGCAGTGTGTAGGAGCAGAGATCTTGGGGATCGAGTCCATAGGACACTCAAAGCTGCTGCGCAGGTTGACTCTGTGGTTAACAAGGCATACAGTGAATTGGCCTTCATCAACCGTGGGATTGAGTTTAAGAGCCGAGAGGTAATGTTGCAGCAATATAGGACCCTGGTCAAACCCCACTTGGTGTACTGTGCTCAGTTCTGGTCACCTCACTACAGGAAGGATGTGGAAACCATAGAAAGGGTGCAGAGGAGATTTACAAGGATGTCGCCTGGATTGGGGAGCATGCCTTATCGGAATAGGTTGAGTGAACTCGGCCTTTTCTCCTTGGAGCGGCAGAGGATGTGAGGTGACCTGATAGAGGTTTATAAGTTGATGAGAGGCGTTGATCGTGTGGGTAGTCAGAGGCTTTTCCCCAGGGCTGAAATGGTTGCCACAAGAAGGCACAGTTTTAAGGTGCTTGGTAGCAGGTATAGAGGGGATGTCGGGTAACTTTTTACGCAGAGTGGTGAGGTGTGTGCCATGGCCTGCCGGCGATGGTGGTGAAGGCGGAAACGATAGGGTCTTTTAAGGATAGGTACATGGAGCTTAGAAAAATAGAGGGTTATGGGTAACCTTAGGTCATTTCTAAGGTAAGTACGTTTGGTGCAGCATTGTGGGCAGAAGGGCCTGTATTGTGCTGTAGTTTTCTATGTTTCTATGTAAGTGTGAGGTACAGTAGTGAAGAAAAAGGGATCTGGGAATGCAGATTCCTGATACTTTGAAATTTGGGTCACCGGTAGATAAGGTCATAAAGAAAGATTTTGCCACATTATTCTTGAATACAGAAGATGGGATGTTACATTGAAGTTGCATAAGACGTTGGTGAGGCTAGTCTTGGAGTATTGTGTGCAGCTTTGGCCATGTACCAACTGGAAAGGTCCAGTAATCCTGAAGCAGGGTCTCCGCTGGGAACATCATCTGTGTGCGTACTCACTTCATAGACGCTGCCTCACCTGCTGAGCTCCTCCAGCATTTTGTGCGTGTTGCTTTGGAAAGCTATCAGTAAGTACAGGGAAAATTTACAAGGTCTTGAGGATCTGAATTATTGCAGAAAGTTGAATAAGTTACGACTTTATTTCCTGGAAGGTTGGGAGAATGAGAGGAAAGTTGATAGAGGTATACAAAATGATGAGGGTATTGATAGTGTAAATGCATGCAGGCTTTTTCCACTGAGGTTGGGTGAGGCTAGAACTGGAGGTCATAGGTTCAAGGTAAAAGGTGAAATATTTACGTGGAACCTGAGGGGAAACTTCTTCACTCAGAGGGTGGTGTGAGTGTGGAATGGACTGCCAGTGGAAGTGGCGGATATAGGTTCAAGTGCAATATTTAAAAGAAGCCCAGGTAAGTACGTAAGTGGGAGGTATGGAGGGCTGAGGCCCACAAGCGGTTAGGTGTGTCTAAGCAATAAAGCTGGTTAGTATGGACTAGAAGGGCTGATGGGCCTGCCTCAGTGCTGTAGTGCTCTATGATTCTATGAATATCTCTGATAAGGAAGGCTGTGCTGAGTCAAGATCACATTTGGATGACTTAGCAGATATGGCCAGTTCCTGTAAAGAGAGAGTGATTATAATAAAGTTCAGTACTCCAATAGTCCACCATCCAGCTTCTTGTCTGTGCCTGACTCACTAGGGTGCTAATTCCTGCCCTCCCTTTAACACTGTGGGCCTGGTTTACATGTTCCTTTCACATTCTAGTTCCTGACTCCCACCCTCCCTCACATACAGTGTGGTGTGAGTTCCCACACACTGCAGCCCTGTTTGTCATGCTGGCTTCGAGTTCCAGTGCTTCCTTGCCTCCTTTCCAAACAGTGGAGCCCCATTTCCCACAATCCCTCTAAACTCTGCTTCTCGTGCTCCCATGAAACCTACAAGAATCTTGTTTATTGCGCAAACTTTAAATTTACTGGGTTCATTGCAAAAATGTATGATTTAACAACGTGACACCTAAAAGGAAATGTATTAAAGATATGTTAGAATATTAATAGTATTAGCTTTAAGTCTGCCGGTCCAGAATTGCCAAAGTCCTGAGTAGGCCAAAATACTAAAGGTTCATTATATTGGGTCTGGAAGACCGAACATGCCCACATGGAAGATATTCATGTAATCAATAATGATGGCCTCCACAACTGAAACCCGAAACATTAATTCTGTTTCTCTTTCCACGGGTACTGCCTGACTTAGAGTGATGTGAATTATGTCAGTTGAGATTTCCCCTCACCCACCCCTTCTATATACACTGACATTTAATTCCTGGCAATTCTGAACAGGGTTGAATTTCTATGCCCTGACTTCTTCAGTTCACTGCTGCTTGGATCTGTGACGTTGACGCTGCTCCACTTGCAGACCCACACAGCATGGGTGTGACCAGCACCCTCCCTGGGGACAGGGTGCTTTCCACCTACAGACCCACACAGCATGGGTGTGACCAGCACCCTCCCTGGGGACAGGGTGCTTTCCGTTTGCAGACCCACACAGCATGGGTGTGCAGCACCCTCCCTGGGGACAGGGTGCTTTCCGTTTGCAGACCCACACAGCATGGGTGTGACCAGCACCCTCCCTGGGGACAGGGTGCTTTCCACCTACAGACCCACACAGCATGGGTGTGACCAGCACCCTCCCTGGGGACAGGGTGCTTTCCGTTTTTAGACCCACACAGCATGGGTGTGCAGCACCCTCCCTGGGGACAGGGTGCTTTCCACCTACAGACCCACACAGAATGAGTGTGACCAGCACCCTCCCTGGGGACAGGGTGCTTTCCACCTACAGACCCACACAGCATGGGTGTGACCAGCACCCTCCCTGGGGACAGGGTGCTTTCCGTTTGCAGACCCACACAGCATGACCCACATTTCCATGTCCACCCTTATTCAATCATGCCATTGCCTGCCAACCCCTGACCACAGTCCTGTATCCTCCCATCTTCAGGGCAACATCTGGCTACATTCGGTACACAAGTCGCAACGGTTTTTTGTTGAATTGTCCAGGCTAAACTAAATGTTCCTAAAAAGAAGAAACTATAATGACCATTTTCTAAAGCAAAGATGAATCAAATTCACTTTTTATTGGCAACCACTCTGGCAATAAATACCACCCACTTAGTACATCCAAGCAGTATGAAATCCGATCTCTATCATTAATATCATAAACAAAAAAAAGTTTATAAAATGTTCTTATCTGGTGACGATAATTATATGCTTGTCTGTTCCAAGTATGAAGCACTCATTCCTATTAATCTTACACTCACCATGTCTCCACACAATCCACTCACAGTCTCAGACTGTACATTTTAGCCGACACTCGGGGCAGGTTTCAGTGAACAATTAACCTATCAATCAAACTGTTGGGGGATGTGGAAGGAACCTGGAAAACAGAGGGAATGTGAAAATTCCACAAAGAACAGAAGCTGTGATGGAACGTAGGTTGTTGGAGCCATGAGTCACAGTTCAATCACCACTGGAGGCTCTGCTAAGAGCAGTGATTATAGTTCTATAGACAGGGATAGAGTGTAGTCTAGAATCAAAGCAGAGTAATTATGGTTTTGTAGACAGGGATAGATGGAGTGTAGAGTCAAAGCAGAGTAATTATGGTTTTGTAGACAGGGATAGATGGAGTGTAGAGTCAAAGCAGAGCAAGATGTGTACCCTGAAAATATAAACAAGAAAAAGTGGTAGAACTCATTCTGAGTTTTCCGAATTCATTAGAGCTGGAAGCTATAAGACTGATAAATGGGTCGACCATAAGATAGAGGAGGATAATTAGGGCATTCAGCTGGTTGAATCTGTTCCACAATTCCATCTTGGCTGATTTAATATCCTTCTTAATCCCATTCTCCTGCCTTCTGTCCATAACCTGTGATACCTTTACTAATCAAGAACCTATCAACCTCCACATTAAATAAACCCAGTAACATGGCCTCCACTGCTGTCAGTGACAATGAATTCCATGGATTCACCACCCTCTGGCTAAAGAAATTCCTCCTCATCTCTGTTTTAAATAGATGTCCCTCTATTCTGAGGCAATGCCCTCTGGTCCTAGATCCCCCACAATTAGAACCACGTCCACCCTATCTAGGCCTTTCAATATTTGATAGGTTTCAATCTGATCCACCCCCCAAAACTCCAGCAAGTACAGACTCAGAGCCATCAAACACTCCTCATATGTTAACCCTTTTATTCCTGAGATCGTTCTCATGAACATCCTCTCCAATTCCATCACATCTTTTCTTATATAAGGGGCCCAAAATTGATCACAATACTCCAAGAGTGGCCTGACCAATGTCTTATAAAGCCTCAGCATCACATAATTGTTTTTATACTCTAGACCTCTTCGAATGTATGCTAAAATTGCATTTGCCTTTCTGCATATTCCGACATGTCAATCCATGTCCTCCTCCACTGTCACAATGAGTTTACACTCAGGTTGGAGGAACAATACCTTACATTCTGTCTGGGTAGCCTCGAAATTGATGGCATGAATATCAATTTCTCAAAATTCTGGTATTACCCCCCGACCAACTTTAGTATTCCCCACCCCCTTTTCCCTCTCTCACCTTTTTCTTTGCCTGCCAATCACCTCCTGTCTGGTGCTCCTCCCCCTTCCATGGCCTTCTGTCCTCTCCTATTAGATTCACCCTTCTCCAGCCCCTTTCACCAATCAACTTCCCAACTCTTTACTTCACCACTCCCCTCCTCCTGGTTTCACCTCATCTTTTTTTTGAGTCTTTGTCCAAAACATCAACTGTACTCTTAGCCTGGCCTGCTAAGTTCCTCCAGCATTTTGTGTGTGTGTTGCTTGGATTTCCAGCATCTGCAGAATTTCTCTTGTTTCTGATTGTATTTGCCTTCCTTACAATCAAATCAAATTGCAAGTTAACCTTTAGGAAATCTTGCACAGGCGCTCACAATTCCCGTTACACCTCTGATTTTTGAATTCTCTCTCCATTTAGAAAATAGTCTGCATCTTTATTTCTTCTACCAGGCTGCATGACCGTACACTTCTTATGCTATACTTCATCTGCCACCTCTTCTCCATTCTCCTAATCTGTCTAAGACCTTCCACAGACTCTCTGCTTCTTTAATACTACCTCCACCTATCTTCATGTCATCTGCAAACTTCCATCATCGAGATCTTTGACGTATAAGTGAAAAGAAGTGATCCCAACACCAACCCCTGCAGATACTAATAGTCACAAGCAGCCAACCAGAAAAGCCTCCCTTTATTCCCTCTCTTTGCCTTCTGCCAATCAGCCAATACTTTATCCATGCTAGTATCTTTCCAGTAATACCATGGGTTCTAATCTTGTTTAGCAGCCTCAGGTGCCCCCTAAAGGATTCTGAAAATCCATGATTTTTTTTTGATAATCATACATGTTATTTTCTCAAAGAATTAGAACAGATTTGAAATGCAAGATTTCCCCTTAAGGAAACCATGCTGACTTCAGCTTATTTTATCATGTGCCCCCCAAGTACCCCAAAACCTCAACCTTATCAATTACTCTAACATCTAAGCAAACACTAACTGGCCTTTAATTTCCTGTCTTTTGCCTCCCTCTATTCTTGAGGAGTGGAGTGATATTTACAATTTTACAACCCTCTAGAACCACGCCAGAATCTAGTGATTCTTGCAATATCATTACTAATATAGAAACATAGAAACATAGAAAATAGGTGCAGGAGTAGGCCATTCGGCCCTTCGAGCCTGCACCGCCATTTATTATGATCATGGCTGATCATCCAACTCAGAACCCAGCCTTCCCTCCATACCCCCTGACCCCTGTAGCCACAAGGGCCATATCTAACTTCCTTTTAAACATAGCTAATGAACTGGCCTCAACAGTTTGCTGTGGCAGAGAATTCCACAGATTCACCACTCTCTGTGTGAAGAAGTTTTTCCTAATCTCGGTCCTAAAAGGCTTCCCCTCTATCCTCAAACTGTGACCCCTCGTTCTAGACCTCCCCAACATCGGGAACAATCTTCCCGCATCTAGCCTGTCCAATCCCTTTAGGATCTTATACGTTTCAATCAGATCCCCCCTCAATCTTCTAAATTCCAACGAGTACAAGCCCAGTTCATCCAGTCTTTCTTCATATGAAAGACCTGCCATCCCAGGAATCAATCTGGTGAACCTTCTTTGTACTCCCTCTATGGCAAAGATGTCTTTCCTCAGATTAGGGGACCAAAACTGCACACAATACTCCAGGTGTGGTCTCACCAAGGCCTTGTACAACTGCAGTAGTACCTCCCTGCTCCTGTACTCGAATCCTCTCGCTATAAATGCCAGCATACCGTTCGCCTTTTTCACCGCCTGCTGTACCTGCATGCCCACTTTCAATGACTGGTGTATAATGACACCCAGGTCTCGTTGCACCTCCCCTTTTCCTAATCGGCCACCATTCAGATAATAATCTGTTTTCCTGTTTTTGCCACCAAAGTGGATAACTTCACATTTATCCACATTAAATTGCATCTGCCATGAGTTTGCCCACTCACCCAACCTATCCAAGTCACCCTGCATCCTCTTAGCATCCTCCTCACTGCTAACACTGCCATCCAGCTTCGTGTCATCCGCAAACTTGGAGATGCTGCATTTAATTCCCTCATCCAAGTCATTAATATATATTGTAAACAACTGGGGTCCCAGCACTGAGCCTTGCGGTACCCCACTAGTCACCGCCTGCCATTCTGAAAAGGTCCCGTTTATTCCCACTCTTTGCTTCCTGTCTGCTAACCAATTCTCCACACACACCAATACCTTACCCCCAATACCGTGTGCTTTAAGTTTGCACACTAATCTCCTGTGTGGGACCTTGTCAAAAGCCTTTTGAAAATCCAAATATACCACATCCACTGGTTCTCCCCTATCCACTCTACTAGTTACATCCTCAAAAAATTCTATGAGATTCGTCAGATATGATTTTCCTTTCACAAATCCATGCTGACTTTGTCCGATCATTTCACCGCTTTCCAAATGTGCTGTTATCACATCCTTGATAACTGACTCCAGCAGTTTCCCCACCACCGACGTTAGGCTAACCGGCCTATAATTCCCCGGTTTCTCTCTCCCTCCTTTTTTAAAAAGTGGGGTTACATTAGCCACCCTCCAATCCTCAGGAACTAGTCCAGAATCTAACGAGTTTTGAAATCTCTTCAGCTATCTCTTTCAGAATCCTGGGGTGTAGTCCATTTGGTCCGGGTGACTTCTCTGCCTTCAAACCCTTCAGTTTCCCAAGCATCTTCTAGTAATAGTAATTCCACTCACCTCTGCCCCCCGAGCCTGAGGCTCCACTGGTCAGAGCTGATTATGGATTTTGCATCTTAGCTGTCTAGGTACGCAAGCCTGGGCAGTACGATATGGAGAGCGAGCTGTTGCCTGTGTCATAAGCTCCCCCACTCCATGTATCTGATGAACCCAAAGGAATGGCATAAGCCGATACAGTTTGATAGGTTGGAGTTGTCAGTCAGCATTGAACTCAATGTAGGACTGCCTTAGGGACTTAGACTCCAGCTTTTCCTTTGATGTTTATTCCCAAAGCCTTCCCTCATGAGTGGGCATAGCTGCGAGGCAGTGGACGTTTGAGATCAGAGCTTTCCTTCTGCTAGATAAGCTGCCAACCATGGCTGACAATCTCCATTTACTTGAAGCGACTGGTTTTAAGGCATCAGTAACTCACCTTTGTCCAAGGTTATTTGGGGCACGCGCCATTAGGAGCTTCTCTCTCATGCCTCTGTAATTCCTTTACTGCATTACAAGATCATCTACCATATTCCGTATACTATGTACATGTAACACCTTCACTCCTGCATTCATCACCCTTTTCGATTTTGTCCTCATGTTACTGAAAGTTAAATGCTTATCCCTTTCTAAACTTTTTGTCTTTTTATTTTTTCAAAGGACTTTAGTTACATTTTCTGTACTCTCCTTCCCTTTTATTTTATCCTCAGTTTTCCATACCCCTACATTTAGTTTAAATACCCATCCCACAGACCTCAATTTTGCCCTATAACCTGCCTTTCCCTTCTTACAGTCTCAGCAGACTTTGCGTATATATACCAACTGCTCCATCCTCTGCCCTATTACTCCGGGTCCCATCCCCCAGCCAAATTAGTTTGGAAATGTACAGCCCCAATTAATACATAAAGGGAAAATAAAAGGGTATATCAAAAACAGAACAAGTGGTTGAGCAGATAAACCAGTCACTATACACAACCAACAAATTCTCCGAAGGTTACCCATTTTGTAAAGGGTTGTCATTTCTGATTAATTTGATAAGATCTTTTGGGTGTCAAGCATCAAATGAATAGATGCTAGAGTAATCACCAGAAAGCATTTTCTGAATTGCTACAATAGAAATTGTTTCGGGAACTTAGGATGACATAAAGATCGACATAAAAGGTATAAGTATGTAGATGTTCCTCAGCCTAACAGATCATTTATTAATAGCCTAACTGGCGATGGATGTTGCATTCCTTAGGGAATTCTGTTAAGCATATCTTATTATTTATAATGCAACTTGCATTGCACATGGGAAATTAAGATCCTGTAGAGTTAAGGTGAAACAAGGCTGGCAGCAGGCAATAATTGGACTGAATTCAGGACCTCTTTGAAAGTCATTTGTTCTGTTCTTTAAATTTTGGTGATCAATTATACATTTATAATCAATATATTCCCTGTAAAATTGCCGTACTTTGATTACAGCCTATGATGAGATTTCCACACTTCAATTTAAAGGAATGGTGTAATTACTGTGTAATAAATTTACATAGACTGCGGCCATTATTAGGGTAAACATTTTAATTGGCAATGGCAACTGTTAAAAGGAATTTGTTGATGTAAGAGTTGTAAAGGTTCTAACATGGAATTGCTTTACTCTGTGGAATCATAAGATGCAGACTTCTGCATCACCATCGTGAGGTCTGACTTAACAGAGGAGCTTCAGAAACAAAATCCTACAAACAAACTGTTTAAAGACAGATGGATTTTTTTTTATTTACAATGCAGAGGTTGTTGACGAGATGAATACAGAGCCTCTGGGCTTTTCATACAATCTGGGAAGTCAGAAAGAGTGAAAGAACTAGAGGCACGTATGGGCAAAGTTTTTTTTCCAGATTTTAGCATTTCAAGAGAATTATTCGGAGCTTGATACATAGCTTTAAGCTAACCTAATGCTTTCTTTGTAAAGTAATAACCCACAATAAGGAAGGGTGGACAGAAAGCTATCCTCTACTACTGTAGCTCACAACAGGAACTTCTGAGCTGTGGAGAGGAGCAGGGTGCAGATAGGCTGAAACCACAACTAGCAAGGAAATCACAAACACAAGAGATTCTGTAGATGCTGAAAATCTAGAGTAATGCACACTAAACGCCGGAGGAACTTAGCAGATCAGACAGCATCTACGGAAGGGAGTAAAGAGAAAATGTTCTGGGTGAAGGGTGCATAGATGCTACCTGGCCTGCTGGCTTATTCCAGCATTTTGTGTGTGTTACTAATGAGGAAGTGAGGTGAAAGTGACTCCAAACAACATTGCTGTGGATTTTTTGGGAAGAACTTCCACCACTCAACCAAATGAAGAGACAGAGAACAGGGTACTAATTACCAACCAATTATTATTATTATTACATCACGCAGCTTCCACAAAACAGCACATTTCACAAAATACGTCAGTGATTCAGATTCCCAGAATTTTACAAATGATGCAAGTATTCTCCAGTTTATGACAAAGTAAGCTTCCTGAGAATTATTCCTGACCTGAGCACTGTAAGTTGGAAATCAATAAAAACTGGGTGTGTGAGAGGACCACTGAAATGGGAAACCATGTGGGTATTGGATGAGTAGCTGCCAGGGCTCGGCCTCACTGACACAGTGAGCGAGTGAGACTGCTCGGTGCTGACAACTCTGGCTGGCTTAACCCAGCTGCAGCTTGGTGGTGAACAAGGTTGGATGGGGTGGTGGTAGGTGCGGTCTAGTTAGACAAGGAACTGGGAAATGACCCATTCTATTCCCACCCAGCAGAACATGCAACAGATCCACAGCAGCCAGCAAGTCCAGCCTGCCGGTCTCCATCTGCACAATGTGTCCATAAGCCAGATACTTGTAACCTGGGGGAGCATATGTATCGGCTTTAACCAGGAGATTAACACCATACTACAAAGAAGACTTTCCATGCACGAGGATCTTCAGGGATAATGAGAAATTCCTCTATGGTAGTACAGTAAGACTGTCATGGCAACATATTATTTACTGCTGCCACCTCTCACCTCCACGGCTTGGGATTCATCGCAGACTCTAGAGCTGTCTGCCTATCGGTAACTGAACATAGAGCATAGAACATAGAATAGCACAGCACAGTACAGGCCCTTCGGCCCACAATGTTGTACCGACCCTTAAACCCTGCCTCCCATATAAGCCCCCACCTTAAATTCCTCCATATACCTGTCTAGTAGTCTCTTAAACTTCACTAGTGTATCTGCCTCCACCACTGACTCAAGCAGTGCATTCCACGCACCAACCACTCTCTGAGTAAAAAACCTTCCTCTAATATCCCCCTTGAACTTCCCACCCCTTACCTTAAAGCCATATCCTCTTGTATTGAGCAGTGGTGCCCTGGGGAAGAGGTGCTGGCTATCCACTCTATCTATTCCTCTTATTATCTTGTACACCTCTATCATGTCTCCTCTCATCCTCCTTCTCTCCAAAGAGTAAAGCCCTAGCTCCTTTAATCTCTGATCATAATGCATACTCTCTAAACCAGGCAGCATCCTGGTAAATCTCCTCTGTATCCTTTCCAATGCTTCCACATCCTTCCTATAGTGAGGCAACCAGAACTGGACACTGTGTGACTCTTTTCCCAGAGATCTGCTGTTGTCCACTGTGAGTTATCTTTTAGTGTAAAAGATAACTGACAAGGGTTCAAGTAAACACAAAGGGGGAGGGGACTAGTGGAGTTACTCTGCTAGGAGCCAGTATGGATCTGTTGAGAATGGCCTCATTCTTTGGTAAGTTGTCACCTAAAATTCAGCCACCTTGAAACTTAAAATCTTAAAGACTAAAACCAATGGATTCTTATTATCTGTAGAAATGGATGAACATGGATAAATGTTAGATAAATGGAACTATAGTACAGGTCTGGTCCACTCTCGTTCCCATATTATTAATGCTGGCAATTAATGAAACAATGACAGTTTAACAGATTTGTAGATTCTGGTTGCGTGGCTTTCTGCAACTTGTCAGAAAGTCTTCAGAACATCGTGTGCACAGGTGACACTACTGTACTTAACACTATAACACAGAGCATTCAATTCAACTGTCACAAAGCATAATATTTCAAAAAATATCTCCTGGATTACCAGCTATTAATCTGTGCACTTTTCAGATTTAAATAGATAAACTGATAACGGAGCTTTCTATCATTGTATGCCTGCATATGATGTTCATCATTTTGCTGAGAAGAACATGAGAAGTTGAAGCAGGAGTGGTCCATGTCACTGCTTAAGCCAAGGCTTCCCACCCGGGACTCCAAAAAACCTTTTGCTTCATGGTAATGGTCCATGGCATAAAAGAAGTCCGGGAACCCCTGGCTTAAGCAGTTGTGCTATCAGTTGTGTATAAACTGTTGGTGTTCTGCTGTTGCTTTCTTGTGCCATCCATGTTTTCCTGGGTTTTTAGTCAATGGTTAATTGTTCTCAGTTTCCCCCGGGATCAATAAAGTATGACTATGACTATGACTATTTAGAATACATAGACAATTTTGGAGTTAGAGAATTTGAGAAAAGCAATTGGTCTACATCACATTAACACGTGGCTGAACTCTGTACCTCTTCCCCTGACGCCAGGAATCAGAGTGCCAATGTCTTCAACTTGGAGAAAGAGCTTTTCACTATCTATGGTCAGTCCCACTCAGAATTCTACATTTTTCAATGAGATCAGCTCTTAATCTCCAGTGACTGTAACCAGTTTTTCACTAATTTACCAGCGGGTAATCTCCACATCACAAATTTCACTAATTTACCAGTGGGTAATCTCCACATCACATTCAACTGCTCGGAGGTTGCATTAGGATACAATTATCCTTTATGAACACATTATTAGGTTTCCTAGTTCATTATTATATCAACCATAGAACCATAGAGACCATAGAAACTACAGCACAGAAACAGGCCTTTTGGCCCTTCTTGGCTGTGCCGAACCATTTTCTGCCTAGTCCCACTGACCTGCACACGGACCATATCCCTCCATACACCTCTCATCCATGTACCTGTCCAAGATTTTCTTAAATGTTAAAAGTGAGCATGCATTTATCACTTCATCTGGCAGCTCATTCCACACTCCCACCGCTCTCTGTGTGAAGAAGCCCCTCCCCAAATGTTCCCTTTAAACTTTTCCCCCTTCACCCTTAACCCATGTCCTCTGGTTTTTTTCTCCCCTTGCCTCAGTGGAAAAAGCCTGCTTGCATTCACTCTATCTATACCCATCATAATTTTATATACCTCCTTCAAATCTCCCCTCATTCTTCTACGCTCCAGAGAATAAAGTCCTAACCTATTCAACCTTTCTCTGTAACTCAGTTTCTCAAGTCCCGGCAACATCCTTGTAAACCTTCTCTGCACTCTTTCAACCTTATTTATATCCTTCCTATAATTTGGTAACCAAAACTGAACACAATACTCCAGATTCGGACTCACCAATTCCTTATACAACCTCTCCGTAACATTCCAGCTCTTATACTCAATACTTTGATTTATAAAGGCCAATGTATTAAACGCCATCTGCCATTTTTCAGCCCATTTTTCCAGCTGGTCCAAATCCCTCTGCAAGCTTTGAAAACCTTCCTCACTGTCCACTACACCTCCAACCTTTGTATCATCAGCAAATTTGCTGATCCAATTTATCATATTATCATCCAGATCACTGATATAGATGACAAATAACAATGGACCCAGCACTGATCCCTGTGGCACACCACTAGTCACAGGCCTCCACTCAGAGAAGCAATCCTCCACTACCACTCTCTGGCTTCTTCCATTGAGCCAATGTCTAATCCAATTTACTACCTCTCCATGTATACCTAGTGACTGAATCTTCCTAACTAGCCTCCCATGCAGCACCTTATCAAAGGCCTTACTGAAGTCCATGTAGACAACATCCATTGCCTTCCCTTCATCCACTCTCCTGGTAACCTCCTCGAAAAACTCTAATAGATTGGTCAAACATGACCTACCACGCACAAAGCCATGTTGACTCTCCCTAATAAGTCCCTGTCTATCCAAATACTTGTAGATCCTACAGCTTAGTACTCCTTCCAATAATTTAACTACTACTGACGTCAAATTTACTGCCCTATAATTTCTCGGATTACTTTTAGAGCCTTTTCTAAATAACGGAACAACATGAACTATCCTCCAATCCTCCAGCACCTCACCCGTAGACACCGACATTTAAAATATATCTGCCAGGGCCCCTGCAATTGTAACACTAGTCTCCTTCAAGGTCCGAGGGAATACCCTGTCAGGTCCTGGGGATTTATAATAGGTATCCGTTTCCAGGTTTCCAGGGCGCAGGCCTGGGCAAAGTTTTATGGAAGACCAGCAGTTGCCCATGCTGCAAGTCTCCCCTCTCCACGCCACCAATGTTGTCCAAGGGAAGGTCATTAGGACCCATACAGCTTGGCACCGGTGTCATCACAGAGCAATGTGTGGTTAAGTGCCTTGCTCAAGGACACAATACGCTGCCTCAGCCAAGGCTCGAACTAGCGACCTTCAAATCACTAGACGAAAGCCTTAACCAACACATAAATACTGGGGATTTATCTACTCTGATTTGCCTCAAGGTAGCAAGCACCTCCTCCTCTTCAATCTGTATAGGTTCCATGACCTCATTACTTGTTTGCCTTATTTCCATTGACTCCATGCCGGTTTCCTTAGTAAATACAGACGCAAAAAACCCATTTAAGATCTCCCCCATTTCCTTTGGTTCCGCACATAGCCGACCACTCTGATCTTCAAGAGGACCAATTTTATCCCTTACAATCCTTTTGCTCTTAATATATCTGTAGAAGCTCTTTGGATTATCCTTCATCTTGACTGCCAAAGCAACCTCATGTCTTCTTTTAGTCCTCCTGATTTCTTTCTTAAGTATTTTTTTGCACTTTTTATACTCTTCAAGCACCCTGTTTGCTCCCTGTGTCCTATACATGTCATACTTCTCTCTCTTCTTCTTTATCAGAGTTCCAATATCCGTTGAGAACCAAGGTACCTTATTCTTATTCACTTTGCCTTTAATTCTGACAGAAACATACAGACTCCGCACTCTCAAAATTTCTCCTTTGAAGGCCTCCCACTTACCAATCAAATCCTTGCCAGAGAACAACCTGTCCCAATCCACGCTTTTTAGATCCTTTCTCATTTCTTCAAATTTTGCCTTTTTCCAGTTTAGAACCGTAACCCGAGGACCAGATCTATCCTTGTCCATGATCAAATTGAAACTAATGGTGTTATGATCACTGCAACCAAAGTGTTCCCCTACACACACTTCCGTCACCTGTCCTAACTTGTTTCCTAATGGGAGATCTAATATTGCATCCTCTCTAGTTGGTACCTTTATATATTGACTTGATGTATTTAATGAAATAGTTCAGGTCACTCTGCAATCTACTTACTACAATTTGCCACTGGAGATGCCCTGTTTGTCCTACAGAATGGAATAACCTCACATTTTCACACCATATTTTCTATGTCTGCAACACACTCAGAATGCTGGAGGAACTCAGCAGGCCAGGCAGGACCTATGGAAAAAAGTGCTGTCGACATTTTAGGCCCATTTGGCAGGATCCCATCATTTTTCCCATTAGCTACCTCTACCATTAACCTTTCAAAGATTATTTTCTTACATCATCTGCAAAACTGGCATTCCTTATATTCTTCATTATCCATATGGATTGTTCATAGCTGATGTGGTTTACTTATTTACAAAATGAACTAACGTTGCTGAGATTAGAAACAATCAAATTTCCAAAGATCTGACATAGCTCAGTAACTTTCCCGGTTCCCCTTGGATATGAACTAGTACCAACATCATCTCCAACTTCTTCTGCTCTGGGTACATTGGAGAGGAAGACATCACTCCCATGTACTAGACCTATGGGATGCCTATGTCCACCAACCAATCAGAGCCCGAGGGCCTTTATTCTGAAACAAGTAAAATTGCTTACTGAATTACTAAGTGTAGGAAAATTGAAGAAATAATTGAAATGCTTGTTAATGTCACCAACAGCACTTCCCTTGACGTGCTCTCAGTTTATTAAAAATAGGAGGAAATTGCGGCCAATCTAGTCCCCTCCTTTTCAGCTGACCTGGTTCTAATGGAGAGCAGACTCAAAAGCCAGTCAATTAAAGGACACGATTTCAAGTTTGCCTGATTAATTTCTGACGTGTTTTCCATTATTATCTGTCACTTTAATGCATAACTCAATTACAGCATCAAACAGCCCTCACCTCGTAATCCAAATGTTTGTAACTGTGTTTTTTAACAAATTCAGATGGAATGAATGTTTTGAAATCTAAAGAAGGAATGATAATCTCTGAGAGTGAAAGTTCACAAGGACGCGATCCCTCTAGGAGAATGTTATTTCGAGACTATGGTTCTTATCACACTTGAGTATGACAAATAGTGGCCTCTCACTTAATCATCAGAAAAGAGGCAGATGTCATTACCCCTTGAAAGGAAAATCATAGAATCCCACCTTCTCCTGCAAGCAAAAGTCCAATGAAGTGGGAGAGTGAAAAAGAAGATTAATAGCTCTCATTCCCACTTAGATGTTTGTGTTTAACACATTAGTCATCTTTATAAATGGGACGAGAATTACCCTTTAAATTATCACGTTCTCTAATTTTAAAGCAGAAATTTAACTCTTTGGATAAATAGCCAAAGATGTTCTGTTCTCTTTTTCTCTTTGCATTAGAGTGAGCAAATATAAGAGTGCACAATAATATGAAATAGAACTGCAACCAGTAGCATGTAGCAGGTTGCATCCAACACTGAAGCAATGAGCTGTTTGTTGGTTTTCCCTCTCACAGTGGAAGGAGTGACATCTCTTTTTCCCTTACTAATGAGTGAGAGAGAAAGCCTTCGGGACGTCAGACTGTTAGGATGAACACTAGTTTTTGATGGACTCTGGAGTTTTGCTGTTGCTTGCTTGGTGGGTGGTGGGAATGCTGATGCTTTCTGCTGGAATAAGTGGGGGAGGGGGAGGGTTGATGCTGCTTGATCACGGGAGTGGGGAGAGGGCTTTGGAGTTCTTGCATTTTTTCTGTCATTCATTCTTTCAGGTTTTTTCTTCTGTTTCGAGGATGTCTGTGAAGAGTAAGAATTTCAGGTTGTATACTGTATACATTCTCTGATATTAAATGGAACTGTTGAGCTTATCTTACCCCTGCTGTCTTCCTCTTTCCAGGGGTCATGTACCGGAAGTCCTGTGCTGCTTCTACATCTTGCCTCATTACGTCTGCAGGTTACCAGTCATTTTGCTCCCCAGGAAAGGTGGGATCTGTATGCATTAGCTGCTGTAACACTCCGCTCTGTAATGGACCCCGACCCAGGAGGAGAGGAAACTCATCACCGTCTCCCAGAGCAAGTCTAAAACTCTTAGCTGCTGTTGGAATACTCACATCAACACTTCTAACATAAACTCATAAAGTGACAGAAACTTTGAGAAGATTAATTACCATTGTAGGAGATCTGAACTTGCTACCTTGTTTGCTGCTCTCATTTCACGTGCCGTTCTAAAACATCTTGCATCACTAATAACAGACAACCACTATCTAAGAACATTACCAGTCCACAGAGGCAGTTTCCATTGTTAACTTTATTGAAGTTTTACATGACACTGTATCCTTAAAGTTAACACTGACAGCACTTTGAAAGTTTTCTTATGGTCTTTGTTTGAAGTATTTATGTTTTATAAAAGCATTATATCTCTGTTTCACAGACTTCATTTGGTTGCCGTTTTAAACGTACCCCAATGGTATTTTCCAGTGGTGGTAGCTCAGAGTTAATGTTCCACAGCCTGGGCCTTGAAACCAGATTGAGTTCTGTTGACTTTGATTCTGTTTTAGGATCACAGTTCTGATGTGACAATGGTTGAAGCTCAAAGCCCTTGTCTCTTGCCATTGAAGTTGGAAGATTCTGACTGGCTTTCCGGTGTGAGCGCACACCTTTCAGTGGAGCAGGAAGGAGGGGTTTTGTTGACTGAGTTGTGCGAATCTCGGGAATGGTATAATTTCTGTTTATCGTCTGCATGTTGCGATGCACTATGGAAAGTTTACAGCGCAGAACCTGCATAAAGACCTCCCTGAACTGCCTAGAGGACAGATTGTACAGCAGTGGATTTAATACTGAGCTGAGGTAAAAGAGAGTATCCGAGATAGGCATCAGGATTACAAAAGCTCTGAAGTACGCAGCTGTCCAGTCTGATTTGACCTTGGAAGCTGCCATGATCCGTCGAATTTGCAATGGTGTCCAACACACAGCCAGAGTAACCACAATAAGCACTGTGGAAAGAAAGAAAAAGAAAATTATTTTTGAAAATATTTTGTTATTTTGCTTCATTGTACATTTTTTTTCAAACAAACTACTAACATATTGTCCTGCTTTCCTGAAGTTAGAATGCTAAGTGCATAATTGCATTAAGTTCAAAAGGTTGGAACAGAGAATGCATGGGAAGTACTGCAGACAAACCCAGTGTAACTATCAACTCTGTCTCTACATTTAGTGTGCTTGAAAATAAGGGCATTGTATAATAAATGTAAGCTAGAAAAAACTAACTCCTGTGATGTGGAACATAATTTTAATATTATTGATGAGTGGTTATAATCTTAATGGGTAAGAATATTTTTGATTACCCAGTTAGCCTGAGATTTTCAAATTTAAATCAAATCAAATTCAAGATTAATTATCATTCAACCATACATGAATACAGCTGAACATAACAGCATTACTCTGGGGCCAAGATGCAAAATATACTCAGTGCATTCAAGATAGCTAGCACACGTAGAGTTCTGCAAAAAAAAATATATATATATAGCCCAAGTCCCTGAGTGATGTGTCCCACAAATTGGTGGTAGTGTTCCCAGCAGTCTGCAGACACATACACAATCCAGCTTGTCATTCCACCAATCAGACACTGGAGGGCAGCACCAATGGGAGAGGCCAACCTCAACCAAGCACAGACGCCCCGCTACACTGTCTCCAGCGCTGCCTTTCCTGAATTGCAGCAGTAGGCAAGCCTGAGGCTTGAGGCCTAGTCCTCGCTGCAGCCAACGCCATGCAGCTGCCCTGCCATCTGCCACACACCGGCAATTTAATGAAGAACATTTGTAAGTAGCTATTGTCATTTTAGAATATACTGGCAGCTATAGTTCCCTTTTCATTACCGTTAGGGTTGCCAACTTTCTCGCCAGGGTTGCCAACTTTCTCACTCCCAAATAAGGGACAAAAGTAGCAGTCAAATGCGGGACACTTGTGCTTACCCTGAGAAAGACTACCATGACCATGAAGCCTTGTGCGGGCACCTGTGTGCGCATGCATGTACGTGCCGATTTTTTCTACAAATCAGTTTTGGCTTAATCTTCCTGATTCTAATACACTGTACGTACATTATTTCTACTTTATATAGGCTGTGTATAGAAACATAGAAACATAGAAAATAGGTGCAGGAGTAGGCCATTCGGCCCTTCGAGCCTGCACCGCCATTTATTATGATCATGGCTGATCATCCAACTCAGAACCCAGCCTTCCCTCCATACCCCCTGACCCCTGTAGCCACAAGGGCCATATCTAACTTCCTTTTAAACATAGCTAATGAACTGGCCTCAACAGTTTGCTGTGGCAGAGAATTCCACAGATTCACCACTCTCTGTGTGAAGAAGTTTTTCCTAATCTCGGTCCTAAAAGGCTTCCCCTCTATCCTCAAACTGTGACCCCTCGTTCTGGACCTCCCCAACATCGGGAACAATCTTCCCGCATCTAGCCTGTCCAATCCCTTTAGGATCTTATACGTTTCAATCAGATCCCCCCTCAATCTTCTAAATTCCAACGAGTACAAGCCCAGTTCATCCAGTCTTTCTTCATATGAAAGACCTGCCATCCCAGGAATCAATCTGGTGAACCTTCTTTGTACTCCCTCTATGGCAAAGATGTCTTTCCTCAGATTAGGGGACCAAAACTGCACACAATACTCCAGGTGTGGTCTCACCAAGGCCTTGTACAACTGCAGTAGTACCTCCCTGCTCCTGTACTCGAATCCTCTCGCTATAAATGCCAGCATACCGTTCGCCTTTTTCACCGCCTGCTGTACCTGCATGCCCACTTTCAATGACTGGTGTATAATGACACCCAGGTCTCGTTGCACCTCCCCTTTTCCTAATCGGCCACCATTCAGATAATAATCTGTTTTCCTATTTTTGCCACCAAAGTGGATAACTTCACATTTATCCACATTAAATTGCATCTGCCATGAGTTTGCCCACTCACCCAACCTATCCAAGTCACCCTGCATCCTCTTAGCATCCTCCTCACTGCTAACACTGCCACCCAGCTTCGTGTCATCCGCAAACTTGGAGATGCTGCATTTAATTCCCTCATCCAAGTCATTAATATATATTGTAAACAACTGGGGTCCCAGCACTGAGCCTTGCGGTACCCCACTAGTCACCGCCTGCCATTCTGAAAAGGTCCCGTTTATTCCCACTCTTTGCTTCCTGTCTGCTAACCAATTCTCCACCCACACCAATACCTTACCCCCAATACCGTGTGCTTTAAGTTTGCACACTAATCTCCTGTGTGGGACCTTGTCAAAAGCCTTTTGAAAATCCAAATATACCACATCCACTGGTTCTCCCCTATCCACTCTACTAGTTACATCCTCAAAAAATTCTATGAGATTCGTCAGACATGATTTTCCTTTCACAAATCCATGCTGACTTTGTCCGATCATTTCACCGCTTTCCAAATGTGCTGTTATCACATCCTTGATAACTGACTCCAGCAGTTTCCCCACCACCGACGTTAGGCTAATGGGCCTATAATTCCCCGGTTTCTCTCTCCCTCCTTTTTTTTTATCATATCATTCTGCTTTTTCTATATGTTAGTGTTATTTTAGGTTTTATGTGTTATTGGTATGATTTGGTAGGTTATTTTTTGGGTCTGGGAACGCTCAAAAATTTTTCCCATATAAATTAATGGTAATTGCTTCTTCGCTTTACGTCATTTCTGCTTACGAAAGGTTTCACAGGAACGATCTACCTTAGCGGGGGAAATATGGGACAAGGCGGTCCTGTATGGGACAAACCAATTTAGCCCAACATACAGGATGTCCCAGCTAATACGTGACAGTTGGCAACCCTAATTACCGTACTCTCTACTTATTTTGTGCAGAGGTCATAACACATTGGTCTACATATGGTCTTCAGTGGAGCAAGCAAATTGAGCGTCTGCCTGGTGTCATTCAGGAGAGGCCCTTGATTAAGCTTCACTTGCACACAATTGGCAAGCTGCCTGTTCAGGCAAATCAACCTTCCCTTAATGTGACATCCAGAACGTAACAGTGACACTTTCTGGAGGCCTCAAACTTCTGATGTTTTTTGCAGAAGCTGGGGGATGTCAGTGCCCAAGAAGAGAACATTCCAGGTTAGAGGTAATAAGATGCAGAATAAAATTATATTTACTCTCCTGCAGTCATACACCTTCTGTCTTGAGTACCTGCAGCTACCAGCGCAAGCAGACATCCATTCTGTCAGCTGCCTTGAACTCAGTGCCTCTTACCAGTATTCACAAATTCACCACACCATCCACATCCAACTACTGATTATGTCCAACAGAAGGTGCATTTCATTGTCATCACCATGTTTTTTGTAAGGCTTTTGCAACTGAACTTTCCCTTTCATCCTCAAACCTTATCACTGTATTTGTGAGATAATTTGTCTATTTTTATGAAATAATCCCTATTTATTAAATAGAAGGAACTGTGTCATTCCTCCAGCTGGGTGTAATTACCTACAGTGCTGAGGAACAGTATCTGCCTGCGGCAGATGTTATACTCCGCAACCTATTCTGAAGCTGATTTCAGTCCTTCTGTCGACTTTGATAATATCTGCCTAGCAGCAGAACAGCAGCAGCATTTTATAAATTAAGACCTGGGAAAAAATATTTAAGCTTGCTAATTACAGAGATACAAAAGAGCTGACAGAAACAAAAAGAAAGGTAATAACAATTCCACTGTTGCAATAATAAATCTGGCCTGTCACTTCCTTAATGGCATGTTGCTGGTTCTAATTCACCACAGTGAATGTGCAGGCCAGATTATTGACAGCCCAGTGAATCATTCCTGCTTGTATGTTACAACCGGTAGAATGACGGTACGATAGGATATGATTATTATTATTTTGTCTCTTCATCAAATACAATGGTACATTAGATAATTAAAACATTTATAGAGTCATAGAACACTACGGTACAGAAACAGGGCCTTCAGCCCATCTGATTCGTACCAAACCATTAATCTGCCTGCTCCCATCGACCTGCAGCCAAACCATAGCCACCCATGACCTATCCAAATCTCTTTTAAATATTGAAATCAAACCCGCATCCACCACCTACGCTGGAAGTCTGTTCCACACACTCACCACCCTCTGAGTGAAGAAAATCCCCCTCATGTTCCCCGTGAACATTTCACCTTTCATGTTCAACCCGTGACCTCTAGCTCCAGTCTTTACAAGTGTATATATTTCCTCAGAATGGAAGTACATTTTCTTATTTGTATGTAGAATTAATATGTTGTTTGATTATCATTATAATGGCTTTATCTGGTGATTTAAAGAGTGAAGAGATGGTCTACATCATCACTACCTGCCATTTAATGGGCTACTATTTGACCTGGTCAGTATAAAACCATAACAAATGTGACCTAAATCAGTTATTGAAATCACTACATAAATTATACCTTTTTTTGCTTATCTACAATATAAAACAATTGAAACCAGGTGGTATTTTAATTTTCTTCGGTTATTACAAGAAAAAAATTGACAGAATTATAATGCAATTTAAGAAGAAAGAAAAACAATTCCTGAATCACGTGATATTAAGTAGTCAAAGACTCAGAATGAGAATCGGGTTTAATATCATAGGTATATGTCATGAAATGCGTTGTCTATGTAGCAGCAGTAGTACACTGCTATACACAATATTAGAACAAAACATGAATTACAGTAAGTATATATATTAAATAGTAGTGGGAAAAAAAAGTAGTGAGGTGGTGTTCATGGGTTCATTGTCCACTCAGAAATCTGCTGGCAGAGGGGAAGAAGCTGTTCCTGAATCATTGAGTGTGTGCCTGGTGGAAGCAATGAGAAGAGAGCATGTCCCGGGTAATGGAGCCCTTGATGGTGGATGCCACTGGTTTGAGGCACTGCTCCTTGAAAATGTCCTGGATGCCATGGGCACCTGATACCTTAACAAGGACAATGTTATGCACATTACTCGATTTTAATATTTAAAACCTCTCATATGTTTTCATTTTGAAAAGTCATTTTATATGCGTAAGCGTAAAGGAGTTGGGTCGTACTGTTGTAGTTAACAACGGATGGTGCAATCCGGGTCATATTATGATCGAGGAACGTGTTTGTAGACCGGATATTGAATTTTTGCTGTTGGACCCCGGCCATATTCCACCAAGATACAACACTGGGCGTCACGGGAGGTTGTTCCTGCCTGTGGCCATCGAACTTTGCAGCTCCTCCTATGGAGGGTCAGACACCGTGAGCCAATAGGCTGGTCCGGGACTTATTTCCATCTGGCATAGTTTGCATTTTGTTGTTTGATTGTTTGTGGTTTTTGTATTGCTATATTTATGCTCTATTCTTGGTTGGTGCGGCTGTAACGAAACCCAATTTCCCTCAGGATCAATAAAGTATATCTATCTATCTATCTATCTATCTATGACAATTATATGACAAAAGTTTGGTGAAGGAAGAAAAGAAAAAGTAAAAATTTGAAGCTTTTTAATAGACTGTTTTTAATAGATTTTTAATCATATATTTGTGATTACCCAGTTGAGTATAAATGGAAACCAGTAAACCAGACTGTTCCCATTGAACTTCATCCAAACTGCTGATAAAAAAAAAGCTGTACAATGCTCCTATCTTCCCCTCTCCTTTAGAAAGTCCAATTAGAGGCAGTTGACTCTGTCTGCCTTCAAGGTGAACAGAGTGATAGAAGATGAATGAACTGTACAATTATGATTCCTGCTAAAAGCTCACAATAGTGAACAAGTAATCGTCTTCCTGCACAAAAAGCAATCATTGAGTCCAAATATGTCTCAGTTGCTCCTCTTATGTCACTTTGCTTCACAGGCTCCCACTTATACCAGACTGATGTGGTTTATGGATTTAAACTAGACCAGCATAAGAGAGAAAGACTAATTGGAACCAGAATCAAGTTTAATTCCACCAGCATATGTGGTGAAATTTGTATATGTTTAAAGTTAACTTAAATAGGTAGTTTAAAAAGAAGAAAAGAAGTAGTGAGGCAGATTTCATGGGTTCAGTGTCCATTCAGAAACCTAGTGGCAGATGAGAAGGAGCTGTTTCTGAATTGTTGAGTGTGTGCCTTCAGACTCCTGTACCTCCTTCCTGATGGTAGCAATGAGAGGAAGTCATGAAGAATGCCATCTTTTCGAGGGATCGCCTTTTGAAGATGATGCTGGGGAGGCTAGTGTCCATGATGGAGCTGACTGAGTTCACAACTTTCAGCAGCTTCTTCTGTGGCTGCTCTATACCAGATGGTGATGCAGCCAGTTACAATGCTCGCCGTGGTACATCTGTAGAAATTGAAATTTGCGAGTGTCTTTGATGACAAACCAAATGTCCTCAAACTCATAATGAAATATAACCACTGTTGTGCCTTCTTTGTAACTGCATCAGTATTTTGGGCCCAGGGTAGATCCTCAGAGATGTTGACACCTAGGAACTTGAAATTGCTCACCCTTTCCACTTCTGATCCCTCGATGTTCACTGGTGTGTGTTCCATCGTCCTACCCTTTCTGAGGACAACAATCTGTTCTTTGGTCTTACTGACACATAAATAGTCAAAGACAAATACTGCTGTGAGGTCTTAACTGGGAGAAATGTATGCTTTACTAGCAGATTTCACTGTTCAAAAACTTTCATATGTTTTCACTTTGAAAAGCAATTTTACAAGCTCTGCACATAACTTCATTTGAAAACTAAAAGTACAGTGAAGGAAGAAAGAAAAGTTATGAATTTTCTCTGCTTTGGCTTAAACTTCACTGCAGGGCCATGAGATTGGGGAGTTGTGACAGCAGTCACTCAACAACCCAAGTCGGCTGTTGGGTTAGATGGTTAGGTCACTTAGGCTACATAACTTGTCCCTATGTGTAGGTGAGAAGTAGAAATCGGGGAGAGGGAGTTGATGGGAATGTGGAACAAATGAAATAGGAAATTAATGTAGAATTATGTGTGAGTAGGTGGTAGTTTGTTAGCTTGGGCTCCATGCTGTGCCCCTCTATGGCTCCTTAAAGGATCTTTCAGAATCTTACGAAAAAGAGAATAGTGTGTTGCCATCCTGATATTCCTCCTTTGATTAGTAATGTCAGTAACAAAATATCTACTTAGACATTTGCTGTTTGTGATACGTATCGTGAAATGCTTGTGTTAGTCCAAGTGATGCATTTTTATAGTAAACAAAGGTAACTTACAGATGGAACAGCCTTAGGAAATGAGCTACCTTAAAATGGGTAAGTTCTTCCTACCTTGATCTAAAACTAAACAGTGAATTCAAATAGTTTTTTTTTACTTTAATAGTCTAGGCTTGCTGAGAAATTGAAGCAATTCTGTGTAAATGGCCAACATTCTAAAAGGCTGCATCACCGTCTGGTAATATGGGGGTGGGAGTGGGGCTACTGCACAGGATCGAAGTAAGTTGCAGAGAGTTGTAAAACTAGTCAGTTCCATCATGGGCCCGAGCCTTCGTAGTGTCCAGGTCATCACTGAGGACCTTCATCGCACAGGTCATGCCTTGTTCTCCAGGGACGAGGTACGGGAGCCTGAAGGCACACACTCAATGATTCAGGAACTGCTTCTTCCCCTCTGCCATCCGATTCCTGAATAGACATTAAACCCATGAGCACTATCTCACTACTTTTGAATTTCCTCTTTTTTGCACTATGTATTTCATTTAACTATTTAATATATATACTTATTGTAATTCACAGCTTTCTATCATCACATATTGCATTATACTGTTGCTGCGAAGTTAACAAATCTCACAACATATGCTGCTGATCTTAAATCCGATTCTGATATAACAGTCAGAAAATTTGGGACTCTGGTTAGAAAACTAGAATTTATTTATGTTTAAGATCACTAGTTTTTAAATTTTATGTTACATTATAACAAATATCTGTAGCATTACTCATCTTTGAAGGTTCTTGAATGTTTGATTATGTTGACAAACATTCGGTAATTATGACAACCTTTAAGTTTAGAGCAGTAGCTAAGTTATCCATCACAGCAAATCTGTAGGCAAGCTTGCTATTTATATTTAAGGACCAGATTTAAATATTAAAAAATGTGTTTATTATCAAAGTATGTATGCAGTATGCAGGAGTATAAGTGCTCTTCCAGGCCCTGCCAATCCTCCTTGTTGATAAAATCACCACTAAAAGACCCGTCCCAGTAGGTGATAACCTAATGGACAAGCAAGCATTCTCTGCTGAAAGTTACTGCGAGGTTTTCCCAGAAACGTATTGCAGTTAAGCTACTGGACCAGGAATACGAGGGCTGAAGTCACCAAAATTGAGTTCAAATCTTATCAAAGCAGTTGAATTTAATTTCAAGTAATTAAGTAAGTAATGAGCATTGAGAATGCCTCACACATTTCACTAATGTTCTTCACGGAAAGATATCTCTTCAACTTATATAGCCTGGCGTTCATGACTCACAGTAATCTGTTTAGTCCTTGTTTTGAAATGTGGCCGCTTGGTGTAGGTTCAACCATTTTGTGTGCAAAATTCTATCAATAATGTTGAATACTTTAGCTTTGCTTAAAGGAGAATCACTGTACGGTGTCCTTTGAAAAGATCCTTGATAGCTGATTTCAGAACCATACCAACAGGCAGAATTTTAGTGTAGTTTTCCATCTGAAGGTCGACAGCTTTACCAATGAAGCACTCCCCAATTATACCCCCCCGCAGGGTATACACACTCAAATTTGAGAGAAGGTCTGGCCCCACGTTTCCCTGACACAAGGTTACTTTGTCTGTGATCTCAATCTGATAATTTTTCTATTCTAGTCTTATCAGAAATGTGTAGGAAGAGGTTAACAATTATTTCATTTACAATAATTCTACTTACTTTTCCTCAAATATTTTGGCCAAAGGGTCATTGATAGAATCATCAAAAAGTGCACTTCTCCTCTGTTGGCAGACCCAAGTTTCAGACACACATAATAAGCAGCTTGATGTATAAAGAAGAATATTGTTTTCAACATTGCACATCTGGTTGCATTAAAGTTATGGCATAAATCAGTGCTGCACTTTTCGATGATACTATCAATGACTCTAAATTGATAGATATTGCAGAACAAATCAGAGATTTATACACACGAGTACCTAATTACTTTGTTTAAAAGCAAATAGCAAACCAAGTCAAAAGTTGAGAAAAAATATTAAAAATAATGACGAATTCTTACACTTGGTGTCCTTTGGATCAGCAGGACAAACCTCTGTTCAATCAATTGTACTTTTCAGGTATAGCAGTCCATTTACTCACAGCGAATGCATACATACTAAAAATGAGGAATGAACAACTGAGTTATTTGGGTGGAATTGGTTTTGCATACTAGTCAGGGAACCAGGAGAATTGCCTGCTCTCATTTGAAAAGGGAACACAAACTGCAGCCAGGTTCTTGCCTTCCTTCAGCAGGCAGCCAGAAAGAGTCAGAATCCAGACAGAAACAGTCCTCCTCAGAATTTCGATCTCAAATCCTTGGCTGAAAATCTGATCCACTTTTCCTCTGTTGGCAGACCCAAATTTCAGACACACATAATAAGCAGCTTGATGTGTAAAAAAGAATATTGTTTTCAACATTGCACATTTGGTTGCATTAAAGTTACGGCATAAATGATCAGTCGTCTGTGGTAAAGTAAAAGAGTCCCCTGGTCAGGAAATAAGAGTTGAATACGATGATTTCCATTGCTTTCTGAGTCAGCCAAAAAGTTGTGAACTAGGTGCAAAGGTACAGAAGCATGGGTAGCTATGAAAGAACAACCAAGTGAGAAAATTGGACTGGTAGAGTGAACAATTTCTTGTTCTTTTATTGTTTTACTTCTTATAGAAACATAGAAAACCTACAGCACAATACAGGCCCTTGGGCCCACAATGTCCTTACCTTAGAAATTAACCAGGGTTACCCATTGCCCCATATTTTTCTGAGCTCCATGTACCTATCCAGGAGTCTCTTAAAAGACCCTATCATATCTGCCTTCACCACCATCGCCGGCAGCCCATTCCACACACTCACCACTCCCTGTGTTAAAAAAACTTACCTCTGACATCTCCTCTGTACCTACTTCCAATCACCTTAAAATTGTACCCTCTTGTGATAGCCATTTCAGCCCTGGGAAAAAGGCTCTGACTATCCACACGTTCAATGATATTTTTATATCTTCAGAAAATGTTTTAGCAAGGGAAAAGGGAGAAAATCAGACTCTGTTCATGATACTGCAATCCCCTAAGGCACAGTTGCACAATTGAAACACATACTATTAATAACTCCCCAGCGTTATGCATCAAAGCTCTTATATTGAGCAGCAACTGTTTACATATTCAAGGAAACTGGGCTTATGTTAGTGCTCAGCGTCATCCAGTGATAAAATGAATAAAGTTACTGAGATAAGACCATAAGACATAAGAGCAGAATTAGGCCATTTGGCCCATTGAGTCTGCTCTCCGCCATTTCATCGTGGCTGATCCATTTTCCCGCTTGACCCCACTCTCTTGCCTTCTCGCTGTAACCTTTCATGTTCAGACTACTCAAGAATCTATCAACCTCTGCCTTAAATACATCCAATGACCAGGCCTCCACAGCTGGTTGCGGCAACGAATTCCATAAATTCCATCATCCTAAGGCTAAAGGAACTCCTCCTCATCCTCATTCTAATTGGACAGTCCTCTATTCCGAGGCTGTGACATCTGCTCCTAGACTCACCCACTATAGGAAACATCCTCGCCACATCCACTCTATTTAGGCCTTTAAAAATTTGATAGGAGTCAATTCAATGAGGTCCCCCTCATTTGTCTAAATTCAAGTGAATATAAGCCCAGAGCAATCAAATGCTCTTTACACAATAACCCTTCCACTCCCAGAATTATTCTCGTGCATCTCCTTGAACACTCTCCAATTTTTAGGGTATTCTTTCGTAGATAAGAAGCCTTGAGATCTCATCCTTGACTCTAATATCTTCACAACCACCGTGGTTATATTATCTGGCCTATAATATTCTTTCTTCTGTCTCCCTCTCTTCTTGAAAATTTGCAATTTTCCAGTCCTCCAGAACCATGCCAGACCTGGAAATTCTTAAAGACCACCAATGCTTCCACAATCTGTTCAGCCACCTCTTTCAGAACTCTGGGATGTACACCATTTGGTTCAGGTGACTTACCAACCTTCAGACCTTTCAGCTTCCCAAGCTCCTTCTCCCCAGTAATAGCAACTGCACTCGCTTCTGCTCCCAGACTCTTTTGAACCTCCAGCATACTGCTAGTGAAGACTGGTGCATAATACTTATTCAATTTGTTGCCATTTCCTTGTTCCCCATTACTACTTCTCCAGTGTCATTTTCCAGCGGTCTGATATTTACTCTTGCCTCCCTTTTGCTCTTTATATATATATATAAATTCATTTGTGATGTTCGATATTATTCCCTCACTACCCTTCATATTTCATCTTTTCCCTCCTTATGGCTTTTTGGTTGCCTTTTTATAATTTTTAAAAACTTCCCACTAATTTTTGCTGTATTATATGCCCTCTCTTTTGCTTTTATATTGTCTTTGAATTCCCTTGTCAACTACAATGGTGTCATCCTTCCTTAGAGCACTTCTTCTTTGGAATGCATCTGTCCTGCACCTTTCAAATTGCACCCAGAAACTCCAGCTATTCCTGTTCTGCCATTATCCTTGCTACTGTCACTTACCAATCCAGTTTGCCCAGTTCCTCTTCCATACCTCTATAATTCCTTTTACTCCACCGTAATATTGATATGTGTGACTTTAGCTTCTTGCTCTCAAATTGCAGGCTGAATTATATCATATTATGATCACTGCCTCCTAAGGGTTTCTTTACCTTAAATTCCCTAATCAAATCCAGCTCATTAGACAATGCCTAATCCAGATTAACCAATCCCCTCGTGGATTCAACCAGAAGATGCTCCAGAAAGCTATCTCATAGGCATTCTAAAATTTCTCTCTCTTGGGATCCGGCAGTAACATGACTTTTCCAATCTAATTACATATTGAAATGCCCTGTGACTAAATCATAGCATTGCCCTTTTGACATGTCTTTTCTATCTCCTGTTGCAATTTGTAGCCCACATTCCAGCTACTGTTCAAAGGCCTGTATATGACTCCCATCAGGATCTTTTCACCCGTGCTATTTTTTAAACTCTACCCACAAGGATTCTACACCTTCCAATCCTATGCCACCTCTTTCTGAGGATTTGATTTTGTTTTTTATCAAAAGACCCACCTACACCCTCTGCCTACCTGCCTGTTCTTTCAATACAGTGTGTATCCTTGGATGTTAAGATCCCAACCATAATTTTCCTTCAGCCACACCTCAATAATGCCCACAAAGTCATCCCTGCCAACCTCTAACTGTGCTACAAGATCATCTACCTTATTCCATATACTGCGTGCTATTATACCTTCTGTCCTGTATTCATCGCCCTGTTGAATTTTATCCCCGTGTTACACTGCAACTCATCCCACTGACTGCAATTTTGTCCTATCATCTGCTTGCCCTTCTTCACAGTCTCAATGCACACTGCTTCTGGTTGTAAACCAACTGCCCCATCCTCAACTCTATCAATTGGGTTCCAACCCTCTGCCAAACTAGTTTAAACCCTCTCTGACAGCTCTAGAAAACCTGCCCACAAGGATATTGGTCACCCTTGTGTTCATACGTTCATCCATTTTGTACAGGTCATACCTTCCCCGAAAAGATCCCAATGATCCTGAAATCTGAAGCCCTGCTTGCTGTATCATTTCTCACCCCCACATTCATCTGCCAAGTCTTTCTATTCTTGCCCTCACTGGTGCATGTCACAGGCAGCAATCCAGAGATTACTACCCTGGAGGTCCTGCATTTCAGCTTTCTACCCAACTCCCTATACCCTTTCTTCAGGACTTTGTCCCTTTTCCTACCTATGTCATTGGTGGCAATATGTACCAAGACTTCTGGTGGCTCACCCTCCCCCTTTGGAATACTATGGACTAGATCTAGCATGTCCCTGACCCTGGCACCTGGGAGACAAATTACCATCTGGGTATCTCTTTCACATCCACAGAATCAGCTGCCTGCTCCTCTAACTGTGGAATCCCTCATCACCACTGCAGTCCTCTTCACCCCTTTCTGAGCCTCAGTGCCAGAGACCTGGTTGCTGTAGCTCGCTCCAGTAGGTTGTCCCCTTCAACAGTATCCAAAATGGTTTACTTATCATTGAGGGGAACGGCCACAGTAGTACTTTGCCCATTTCCTTTCCCTCTCCTGACAGTCACCCAGGTACCTGTCTCCTACAGCTGTAGTTCCTCACTTTCCGGTCTGAGCCAAAGGTCATCGAGTTGCAGCTCCTGTTCCTTAACATGTTCTCTGAGGAGCTGCAGCTTGGGGCACCTGGTTATCTGAAAGACTGGAGGTCTATATTAGAAGTTCATTTGACCTCTGTTCATGGGTGACCCCTGGGATATTGATGATAGTAGACTTGGCAATAACAATGCTGTTTTCAGAAAATGTTGTCCATATCCTGTTCATACAGGTATAGACGCATTCAGATGCAGAGAAGTTGTGAATTTCTTTCACCTTCTCTTTACAACTTATGACTGTGTGGCCAATGCCATATTTAAGTCACTGATGACACCACTGTCACAGACCGAATCAAAGGTGGTGAAGAATCAGCATATAAGAGGGAGATTGAAAATCTGTCTGACTAGTGATAGAGCAACAGTCTCTCACTCAGTGTCAGGAAGACCATCATCATCATCATCATCATCATCATCAGGTGCCATGCCCAGTTTGAGCTTTGACTGCCATGGCCCACACACTCCTGTTTCAGGTCAAGAGGATCAATTCATTAGTATTAATTTCCAGTTCTCTGGCTGCTGTCTCCATCATCATTTGTCTTTGCCTTCCTCTTGCTTTCTTCCCTTCAATCTTTCCCATAATTACCATGCATTTTAACTCCTCTTTCCTAATCACATGTTCAATGAAGTTACGTTGCCTTTTCATGATCTCATACATTATTTCTCTTTTTGTGCTTGCTCTGTTCATGACATCCTCGTTAGATATTCGCTTCATCCATGATATTCTTTGCATCCTCCTCAAAAACCACATCTCTGCTGTTTCAATTCGTTTCCTCATGTTACTAGATATTGTCCAACATTCTGAGCCATATAACATAACTGGATAAACGTAACATTTCAGTACTCTGAGGCGGGTTGTCATGCCTAGTTTAGTATTGGTCAGTATACTCTTCATTCTCGTAAAGGTGTCTTTTGCCATCCCTGTTCTTCTTTTGATGTCCATGTCGCACCTGCCATCTGATGTCACCAAGCTTCCTAAGTAGCAAAAGTTCTGTACTTGTTTTATGTCTTCCCCATTTATTCTCAGCCTGCAGATAGGATTCTCCTTCTTTTTGGATATCACCATACATTCTGTCTTTTTGCAATTGATAGATGGACCCATTTTTGCACTTTCTTCAACAACTATATCAATTAAGTTTTGTAGTTCTTCCTCTGTGCTTGCAATTAACACAGTGATTAATACACAGTGAGGAAGACCAAGGAGCTGATAATTGACTTCAGGAGGAGGAAATTGGAGGTCCATGAGCAAATCCTCATTGGGGTATCAGAAGTGGAGAGGGTCAGCAACTTTAAATTCCTCACTGTTATCCTTTCAGAGGACCTGTCCTGGGCCCAGCACGACAGTGCAAGTACGAGGAGGCCATAGCAGTGCCTCTGCTTTCTTAAGAGTTTATGAAGATTCGACATAACATTTAAAGTTTGACAAACCTCCATAGATGTGTGATGGAGAATATATTGACTGGCTGTATCACAACCTGGTATGGAAACACCAATGTCCTTAAATGGAAAATCCAACAAAAAGCAATGGATACGATCCAGTCCATCATGTCTAAGGCCCATCCCACCACTGAGCACATCTACATGGAGTGCTGTCGCAGAAAATCAGCATCCATCATCAGGGACCCTTGTCATCAACTATTGTTATTATTTCTTTCTTTTCATACTTGCACAGTTTGTTGTCTTTTGCAGACTGGTTATGCGCCCTGTTGGGTGCGATCTTTCATTGATTCTATCATGATTATTGGATTTTTTGAATCTCAGGGTTGTATATGGTGATGTACATGTATTTTGAGAATAAATTTATCTGAGAAGCAGCCTTTCGGCCCACTGCACTTGGATTTCCCATGTGGTTTAACTGTAGCTAATTAGCCTGACGGCATATGTGAGAACGCAGAACGTCCGGGGGGAGTTCACACAGATCAGATAAGCTCTGCTGAGTTTACTGCTGAGGTCTGAACCAAACGTGAGAGGTGCAGATACAATACTGTACATTGTGCCAGGATGGAACTGAATTTTGTGTGATCATCAGTAAACAGTATAATGAAAGAAATATCAACCACAAAGCACCTGAAGATAGTTGAGTCTAGCACACCTTCTCAGGAACTTTTTAGTAATGATCTGAGGCATGAATAATTTAGCTATTTACAACTACCTTCATCAACCTTTCCCCAAGACATGACTCCAGTCAAAGATTTGCCCCTTATCTCAGTTGTCCTGATCTCCTCAGTGGCCCCCTCAGTCTGTGCATTACAACTCCTCAGCTTCAAGGGCAGTGCATCACACCCTTTCCCTTGAATGCTCCATTAGAGTCCTTTTTTTGAAAACGTGATGAATTTGGAAGTTGAGTAGTTCTGGCTAGACAGAACATCATCCAGCAGGTAATTGCCCAGATGTGCGTTATAGCCCTTCGAATAAAACTTTCTAATTTATTTGTTAATGACTGAGTCTATACTATTAGTGTGAGAGATGATTAACTTGAATTAGCTGAGTTTAATGGACTGCACGACCTAGCGACCAGATTTCACACTGTTTAGCAGCCATATGCCTGTCTTGCAAATACATCTAAATCTTAATCCCATCTCCTGTAAAGGAAAGATAAGATAAGGTAAAAAGACATCAGAATTTGCCTTCTGGGTGTATTCCCAGAAGCAGGACCTACAAGAAAAACATGCAGTTCTTGATGAGACCAAGCTCAATTGTTCTGCTTGTGACTCAAGTCCATCAAGGTCAGGGAATTCATAGTTGCTTTAGAAAACCTCAAACAGTTCAGATTCCTTGATGATATTGCTGTCAGACAAATTGACGAAGGATATCTTTACTGTAAAACCGAGACTTTGTCTCTACAGGTTTTTTTGCAGCTAATCTGCTGTAGACAAATCTACCTACAACAGATAGGTTGGCAGGGAGAAAGTGATCGGAAACTGAGATCATGGAGTACACTGCGAGAGATTCCCTTGGTGCTGGGAATACTCACCACAGTATTGCAAATACAAAGAAGGCACATCAGCGGTTATACTTCATGAGGAGTTTGAGCAGACTTGGTATGTCACCAAAGATTCTCACAAATTTCTACAGACGCACAATAGAGAGCATTCTAACTAGTTGCAGGAAGCTTCAGAAAGTTGTAAGCTCAGCCAGTTCCATAAAGGGCAATAGCATCCCCAACATTCAGGACAACTTTAAAAGACAATGCTTCAAAAATGTGACATCCATCATAAAGGTTGTATTGACAGACTAAAGTTGAATTGACAAACTATTTTAAACTATAACAAACACAAGAAATAAAAGAGCCCATTACACATACATTAGCATAAAGTGTAAACATAATTGTTGGAGCTCATTGTTTCATGCTCAATCCTGTTTGCTTCACTTTGTTTACCCAGGGTACCAAACAATTCTGCCTGAAAACAGTCCAAGTAAAACACAAATAAATATCCAAGGAATGTCCAAGTACAAGGTGACGAACTTTCTACAAGAACATGTGAGTTCTAACTAATTAAATACAATGGTACATTAGCTAATCAAAACATCTATCGAGTCATAGAATACTAAGGCACAGAAACAGGCCCTTTGGACTGTCTGGTTGGTGCCAAACCAATAAACCACCTGCTCACATCGACCTGCACCCAAATCATAGCCATCCATACCTCTCTCATCCGTGACCCTATCCAAATCTCTTTTTAAGTGTTGAAATCAAACCTGTATCCAGCACTTGCGCTGGCAGCTCGTTCCACCAGCTCACCACTGTCTGATTGAAGAAATTCCCTCTCGTGTTCCACTAAAAACTTTTCAGCTATCATCCTTCTCCTCAATTGTTTCTCCTTCCCCTTCTCCTCCTCAGTCTACTTTTTTTCTCCTTCTCCTCACTTCTGTCTCTCCTTCTCCCTCTCTTGTTTCTCCTTCCCCTACACCTGACAGGTTTCTCATTCTACTCCTCCTCAGTCTAGTTTCTCCTTCTCCTCATTCTTGTCTCTCCTTCTCCCTCTCCCCACTCTTGTTTCTCCTTCACCCAATGCATGTTCCTCCTTCTCCTCACTCTTATTTATCCTTCTCCTATGAAAGGTTCAAAAAACTAGGTAGTGATAAGAATCTAGAGGATTATAAGGCTAGCAGGAAGGAGCTTAAAAATGAAGTTACGAGAGCCAGAAGAGGCCAGGAGAAGGCATTGGTGGACAGGATTAAGAAAAACCCCAAGGCATTCTACAAGTATGTGAAGAGCAGGAGGATAAGACATGAAAGAATAGGACCAATCAAGTGTGACAGTGGAAAAATGTGTATGGAACCGGAGGAGACAGCAGAGGTACTTAATGAATCCTTTGCTTCAGTATTCACTACGGAAAAGGATCTTGGTGATTGTAGGGATGACTTGCAGTGGACTGAAAAGCTTGAGAATGTAGATATTAAGCATGAGGATGTGCTGGAGCTTTTGGAATGCATCAAGTTGGATAAGTCACCAGGAGTGGACGGGATGTACCCTAGGCTCCCGTGGGAAGTGAGGGAGGAGATTTGCATCATCAATGAGGACTGGGGAGGTTCTGGAGGATTGGAGGGTTGCGGATGTTGTTCCCTTATTCAAGAAAGGGAGTAGGGATGGCCCAGGAAATTATAGACCAGTGAGTCTTACTTCGGTGGTTGGTAGGTTGATGGAGAAGATCCTGAGAGGCAGGAATTATGAACATTTGGAGAAGCATAATATGATTAGGAATAGTCAGCATGGCTTTGTCCAAGGCAGGTCATGCCTTACAAGCCTAATTGAATTTTTTGAGGATGTGACTAAACACTTTGATGAAGGTAGAGTCATAGATGTAGAGTATATGGATTTTAGCAAGGCATTTGATAAGGTACCCCACGCAAAGGCTTATTGAGAAAGTAAGGAGGCATGGGATCCAAGGGGACATTGCTTTGTGGATCCAGAACTGGCTTGCCCACAGAAGGCAGAGAGTGGTTGTAGACTGGTCATATTCTGCATGGAGGCCGGTAACCAGTGATGTGCCTCAGGGATCTGTTCTGGGACCCTCACTCTTTGTGACTTTTATAAATGAACTGGATGAGGAAGTGGAGGGATGGGTTAGTAAATTTGCGAAACTATCACCCGAAGATTGCCTATCATTAGAAACTTCCATTTCAGAGGAAGAAATAATAACTACAATCTCATCATTGAATTCCGGTAAAGCACCCGGTCCGGATGGGTTTACAGTGGAATTTAAAAAATTTTTTTCCTCCATTCTTTCTTCTAAGTTGTCTAGAATATTCAAGGAAGCAATCAGCTTAGGTAAATTACCACAATCGTTTTATGAAGCCTCTATTTCCTTAATTCTTAAAAAGAATAAAGATCCTACTGATTGTGCATCATACAGACCGATATCTCTTCTGAATGTAGACTCTAAAATTTTTTCAAAAATTCTAGCAACTAGACTGGAGAAGGTGTTACCTCAAATTATTTCTATGGATCAAACTGGATTTATTAAAAATCGCTATTCATCCTTTAATATTAGGAGGTTAATGAATATTGTTTATACCCCCTCATTTACTACCCTGGAATGTATTATCTCATTAGATGCTGAGAAAGCCTTTGACAGAGTTGAATGACCTTATTTATTTAATGTTCTTGAGAAATTTAATTTTAATTTGACATTTATATCTTGGATTAAATTGTTATATTACTCCCCGGTAGCCTCGGTTTGTACAAATAATTATAGATCTCCTTTTTTTCGTCTTTTTCGTGGTACTAGGCAAGGTTGCCCTCTTAGTCCTTTACTATTTAATATTGCTCTTGAACCTTTAGCAATTGCTATTCGTGACTTGCCAAATATTGTTGGTATTACCCGTGGAAACGAAATACATAAATTATCATTATATGCAGATGATTTGTTGTTATACATCTCTAACCCAGAGAAGTCAATTCCTGCTATCCTAGATCTGTTAGCTCAATTTAGTAACTTCTCTGGTTACAAATTGAATCTTAGTAAGAGTAAATTATTCCCTTTAAATAAGCATGTACCTATTTATGGACGTTTACCATTTAAATTGGTTACTGATTCATTTATATATTTAGGGATAATAATTACAAAAAAGTATAAAGATTTATTTAAAGTTAATTTTTTACCTTTAATTGATCAGATTAAACTTTTATTTACCAAATGGTCCCCAATCTCTTTGTCTTTGATTGGTCGGATTAATGCTATTAAGATGATCATTTTGCCTAAATTTTTGTATATATTCCAATCGGTTCCAATTTTTATCCCAAAATCTTTTTTTGATAACGTAGATTCAAAAATTTCCTCTTATATTTGGCAGAATAAAAATCCTAGGTTAGGTAAAAAGTATCTACAGAAATCTAAAAAGGAGGGGGGGCTCACTCTCCCGAATTTTAGATTCTATTATTGGGCAATTAATATTCGATATTTAAAATTTTGGTTACAAGATTTGGACGCATCTTTAAACCCTCATTGGGTAAATCTTGAATCTAATTCATTACAAGGGTTCTCCTTGGGTTCGGTTTTAGGAATTTTACTTCCTTTCACTTCTTTTAAATCATATAAACAAATGAACAACCCAATAGTTAAGCATACTTTACGTATATGGTTTCAATTCCGAAGATTTTTTGGGTTTAATCAATTTATTCTAGCAAGTCCTATTATATCAAATTTTCTTTTTCAACCTTCTACGATAGATCAAGCTTACTTTGATTGGAAAACCAAAGGTATAATATCTTTTCGCGATTTATTCTTGGATAACTGTTTTATGTCTTTTGATCAACTCTCTAATAAATATAACTTACCCAGATCTCACTTTTTTAGATATCTACAGATTAGAAACTTTTTAATTACTGTCTCTCCTAATTTTCCACATCCATATCCAATAGACACTTTGGAAAAAATCTTAGATTTAAATCTCTCTCAGAAAAGTGTAGTAGCAATTATATATAATATAATTATGAATCTATGTCCTGATGCTTCTAATAAAATTAAAGCTGACTGGGAAAGAGAACTTGAGATTAATATACCAACTGAAAAATGGGAAAAAATTCTTCAGTTGGTGAATTCATCCTCGGTATGTGCTAAACATAGGTTGATACAGTTTAAAGTAGTGCTCAGGGCTCATATGTCCAAAGACAAACTATCTCGTTATTACTCTTATATTAATCCAATATGTGACAGATGCCATTCCGAGATAGCTTCTTTAACCCACATGTTCTGGTCATGTCCCTTGTTGGAGAAATATTGGAAAGATATTTTTGATATTATTTCAACGGTCCTAAATATAGACTTACAACCTCATCCAATTACTGCTATCTTTGGACTACCAATGATAGACTTAAATAATTTAACCTCTTCATCACGAAGGATGATTGCATTTCTTACTTTAATAGCTAGAAGGTCCATTTTGTTGAATTGGAAAGAGATCAACCCTCCTACTGTATTTCATTGGTTTTCACAAACTATGGTGTGTTTGAATTTGGAGAAAATTAGAAGTGCAGTTTATGACCCTTCCATTAAGTTTGAAAAAACTTGGAGGCCATTCATTCAGCATTTTCATTTGATGTAATTTGATCATTTCCAAACTTGTTTTATCTCTCTGTACTGTTGTTGGAGGGGATTGGAGTCGTCGACACTAAGGTTTTCTTCTTTCCCATTTTTAAGTTGTTAGTTTTGCCCAAGTCTTTTAGGTTAGTTGATTAATTTTGTTTTTCGTTGGGGATGGGTTTTTTTTGTTTTGTTTTTTTTTCTTTTTCATTTTTTTCCAGTTTTTTTTAATTTTGTATTATCCGTGGTTAGTTCTACATGTTTGGGAGCTTTGTTAATTTACACTACTTGGTTTTGCAATTAATTTTTTTAAGTGTAACAATACATCTCCTTCTATTTGTATTATGGCTATGTTCTGTTTCTGTATTTTGAAATTAATAAAAAGATTGAAAAAGAAAGAAAGAAAGTAAATTTGCTGATGACACAAAGGTTGGGTGTGTTGTGGATAGTGTGGAGGGCTGTCAGAGGTTACAACGAGACATTGATGGGATGAAAAATTGGGCTGAGAAGTGGCAGATGGAGTTCAACCCAGAGGAGTGTGAAGTGGTTCATTTTGGTAGATCAAATATGATGGCAGGATATAGTATTAAAGGTAAGACTAATGGCAGTGTGGAGGATCAGAGGGATCTTAGGGTCCGAGTCTATAGGACACTCAAAGCTGCTGCGCAGGCTGACTCTGTGGTTAAGAAGGCATACGGTTCATTGGCCTTCATCAACTGTGGGATTGAGTTTAAGAGCCAAGAGGTAATGTTGCAGCTATATTGGACACTGGTCAGACCCCACTTGGAGTACTGTGCTCAATTCTGGTCGCCTCACTACAGGAAGGATGTGGAAACCATAGAAAGGGTGCAGAGGAGATTTACAAGGATGTTGCCTGCATTGGGGAACATGCCTTATGAGAATAGGTTGAGTGAACTCGGCCTGTTCTCCTTGGAGTGACGGAGGATGAGAGGTGACCTGATAGAGGTGTTAAGATAATGAGAGGCACTGATAGTGTGGATACTCAGAGGCTTTTCCCCAGGGCTGAAATGGCTAGCACGAGTTGGCATAGTTTTAAGTTGCTTGGAAGAAGGTACAGTAGAGATGTCAGGGGTAAGTTTTTTACGCAGAGTGGCGAGTGCGTGGAATGGACTGCCAGTGGCGATGGTGGACGCGGATATGATAGGGTCTTTTAAGAGACACCTCGATGGCTACATGGAGCTGAGAAAAATAGAGGGCTACGGGTAAAGCCTAGGTAGTTCTAAGGTAGGGACATGTTTGGCACAACTTTGTGGGCCGAAGGGCCTGTATTGTGCTGTAGGTTTTCTATGTTTCTATGTTTCTCCTCACTCTTGTGTCTCCTTCTGCTTCACCTCACTACCCTCAATCCCGCTAGAATGTCCTGGGGCATCTTTTTGGCTGAATCTTAACAAGACAATTCCAATTGGTGGATTCAACAAGCCTAACATCAATTGATTACTTGATTGTATAATGTAATTAAAGGAACATTTTAAGAAAATCTACAGAAAATAAAAAACCCAACAGCATAACTGTATTAATAAAATAAAGCATGGTCTTAAACCAGGACTATTACAGTACCGCCACGGACAAAATAAACACTCTCAATGATTCAGGAACAGCTTCATCCCCACCACCATCAGATTTTTGAATGGACATTGAATCCGTGTACACTACTTGACTACTTTTGCTATCTTTTTGCACTGCTTATTTAATTTAATTTTTAATATATATTTCTTATTGTAATTTAGATTAGATTAGATTAGATTATGAGGACAGTCAGTTCTCGTTTATTGTCATTTAGAAATGCATGCATTAAAAAATGATACAATGTTCCTCCAGAAAGATATCACAGAAACACAGGACAAACCAAGACTAAAACTGACAAAAACCACATAATTATAACATATAGTTACAACAGTGCAAAGCAATACCGTAATTTGATAAAGAACAGACCATGGACACGGTAAAAAAATGTCTCAAGTTCCGATAGCCCCATCATCTCACGCAGACGGTAGAAGGGAGAAACTCTTCCTGCCATGAACCTCCAAGCACCCCAAACTTGCCAATGCATTGGAAGCACCCGACCGCAGCCAACTCTGAGTCCATCCGAAAACTTCGAGCCTCCAACTAGCCCTCCAACACCGAGCATCGAGCACCATCTCTGCCGAGCACTTCGACCCCGCCCCGGCCGCCGAGCAACAAGCAAAGCCGAGGACTTGGGGCCTTCCCCTCCAGAGATTCTGGACCACACAGTAGCAGCGGCAGCGAAACAGGCATTTCAGAAGTTTCACCAGATGTTCCTCCGTGCTCTCACGTCTGTCTCCATCAAATCAGGATTGTGCACGGCCCCTACTTGACAGATAACAGATATTCATCACCGGAGTGGCCGCTGCGAGCTGCGTTGTGCCGCCATCTTCTCCTTCTCCACCTTTTTTTACTGCAATCTACCACTACTCTAAAACAACATATTTCACAAAATATGTCAGTGATATTAATTCTGGTTCTGATTCTGATTCATGAGACCCAATTTAAAAAACTAATTTGTTGGTGTACAAACCATAACTGGATGGATTGAACCTGCCTTGTCAAACTATGCTTTCTTAAATTCTTTTAATGGTTTAAAATATTTTATATGATATTAATATCTTTAATATAGATTTCTATAGATGTACTGTGGAAAGCATTCTAACTGGTTACATCATAGTCTGGTATTGTGGGGGAGTTGGGGGGAGGCGGCTACTGCACAGGATCGAAATAAGCTGCAGAGAGTTGTGAACTCAGTCAGCTCCATCATGGGCACTAGCCTCCACAGCATCCAGAACATCTTCAATGAGCAATACCTCAAAAAGTCAGCGTCCATCATTAAGGAACCCCATCACCCAGGTCATGCCTTGTTCTCAGCGCTACCATCAGGAAGGAGGTACAAGATACTAAAGGTACACTCTCAACGATTCAGAAACAGCTTTTCCCGTCTACCATCAAATTTCTGAATTTCATTGAACCCATGAACACTACCCCACTACTTTTTTATTTCTATTTTTGAACTACTTATTTAATTTAACTATTTAATATGTAAGTATATACTTACTGTAATTCACAGATTTTTTTCTCTATTATTATATAATTTGTTATGCCGCTAAATAACAAATTTCACGACATTTTAAAAAATCTTTTATAGGCATCCGTTAGTCTCGTGAGACCATGGATTTGTGCCTTGGAAGGGTTCCAGAGTGCATGTTGTTTGCATATTGTTGTTTGATTGTTTGTGGTTTTTGTATTTCTATATTTATGCTCTATTCTTGGTGCAGCTGTAACGAAACTCAATTTCCCTCGGGATCAATAAAGTATATCTATGTCTATGTATGGAAGACCGGCAGTTGCCCATGCTGCAAGTCTCCCCTCTCCATGCCACTGATGTTCTCCAAGAGAAGGACATTAGGACCCATACAGCTTGGCAGAGCAATGTGCGGTTAAGTGCCTTGCTTAAGGACACAATGGATTGCCTCAGCCAAGGCTTGAACTAGCAACCTTCAGATAACTAGGCAAACACCTTAACCACTTGGCCACGCGCCAACTCACATGCTGGTGATATTAAACCTGATTCTGATTCAACGTGCCATTACTTTATCTTTAGATTTTCTTTCAAATGTCAAATCAGGTAATATTAGTGGCAATTCCCATCATGTAATTTGTTGCACTATTCTTTCCAGGCATTCGTTAGGACAATGTGGTTTGCAGATCATATAATTATGACATAAAATCTGTGGTAAGCCTGTGTAGTGTATTGAATATTTGTGTAATCTTGTAAATATATTATTTGATTAAGCATTTTGTTGTTTATATGTGTAAGTATGTGAATTGCATACATCATCACACTAACACGTGATATTTGCGTATCTTGCTTAAAGTAGAACACCAAGTTAGACTCATATTTTGGACGCTCATGTCTTCTTTTGAATTAGTTTAATGTTTTGAAGTTACAAAACATAACAGCCTGAACAAAGCAACACACAAAACATGCAAAATTCCTGGAGTGGCTTGAACAAAATTTTTTTGTACAAGAGGATGCATGCAGAATCTTAGGAAGATTTTAAACATTGGCAAACTAGAGTTTGAACATTTAATATAATGCCAATTTCCTGTGGGCAATGATTTGTATCTGAAAGGTTTTCAGAGAATACTCTGTCATGGATGAGTAATGGTGAGCTGCAAAAATTAGTTATTTATCTTTTTCCACCGCTGGTCATGACATGCTGCATTTATACTACCCATCCTAATTATAATTTTGAACTCATTTATATTGCCGCCATGTCATTGATGCAGAGGCATGAAATGTTGCTGTTGCCCTCTGATAATAGTGAAATGAAATTTCTCTGTGACTCCCTGTCAACAAACCACATTGTACTTTAGCCTAGCTGTGCAGTAAATATTCACGACTCTGAAGGAGAGATATTAATAGATATTAATAATATGAGAAGAGGCTGTATGAGCAGGGACATTTGATAAAATAGGTAAACAGAAGGAATGCAAATGGATATTTCTTTTTCTGTTCTTTGTATGATGCTCTCCAACTACAAAACCATGGCCCCTGTCTAAACCTATGCAACCCCCCCGGACTTGTCAATTTCAACTTCATCTTTTCCCGTGACTACATCTAATAGGAATTAGCCATTTAAATGTGTCTATCTAGAATTATATTTTCCCATCAGATATATCACTATAGTTTTTTCAATATAGTGATTCAGTCTGTGCATCAATTCCTGTGAAAGTTATTTTTTCTGTTTTCTACGTTGCCATGGATGCAGGGGTTGAGATATGTCTCTACCAAAGGAGGTATAGTTATAAAGAAGGCAAGACAGCGGCTATACTTCATAAAGAGTTTGAAGAGATTTGGCATGTCAACAAATACACTCAAAAACTACCATAGATGTACGGTCGAGAGCATTCTGGCAGGCAGCATCACTGTCTGGTATGGGGGGGTGGGTGGGGGAGGCTATGGAACAGGACCGAAGGGAGCTGCAGAGGGTTGTAAATCTAGTCAGCTCCATCTTGGGTACTAGCCTACAAAGTACCCAGGACATCTTCAGGGAGCAGTGTCTCAGGAAGGCAGCGTCCACTATTAAGGACCTCCAGCACCCAGGGCATGGCCTTTTCTCACTGTTACCATCAGGTAGGAGATACAGAAACCTGAAGGCACACACTCAGTGATTCAGGAACAGCTTCTTCCCCTCTGCCATATGATTTCTAAATGGGCATTGAACCCTTGGACACTACTTAACTTTTAAAAAATATACCATATTTCTGTTTTTGCATGTTTTTAAAATCTGTTCAATATACATATGCTATAATTTATTTATTTATTATTATTATTTGATTTGATTTATTAATTTTTTTCTGTATTATGTACTGCATTGAACTGCTGCTGCTGTTAACAAATTTCACGTCACAGGCCGGTGATAATAAACCTGATTCTGATTCTGTAAGGTGCTTCTTCCCTCCGCTAGCCTGCAGGTCCCCTTTGGGCAAGGTGTAGCATCTGCTTAGCCCCTGATCATGGTCACATGAAGCTATGGGAGCAGGTGGTGGATGGTCGTATGAGCAGTTGGTGCATATCGCAAGTCCTGGTTATGTGACCACTGACACCAGGTAGACAATCTCTGAAGAGTATTGATAACGGCTGGGGTGACCCTCCTTGTGAAGACACTGCCCAGAAGGCAATGTCAAAGCTCTTCTGCAGAAAAATTTACCAAGAACTATCATGGTCATGGAAAGACTATGATCACAACCTCTTACAACACATGGTGATGATGATGCCATTACCACACATTGTGCCAATTTCAATAAATTACATTAAAATGAATTTTAATAGAAAAAAAATTGACCAAGTATGTAATTGTAAAATAGGTTAGGTTACACTCTGTATCCTCTACAGTCATCGACAAGCCTTTGGACCTACTTTTCCTTTAAGAACACAATTGATCTGAACTCTGTGTGGCCTAAGTCAAGAGGAATGTAGACAACAGACCATAGCACACGGGCTGCTTCAGCACTTCATAACTCTTGTCTCCATTTCTATGTCATAGAGACATAGAAAACCTACAGCACTTCATCCAGAAATTGAACCAAGTACGTCCTGTGACCATTTTCTCCCTTGAATTATATTAATCTTAGACTGGTTATTGTTGAACCAACATGAATGTATTTACATCCTACCAAATTGGAAGTCTTCATGGAAATTAAGTACCTATGGCCTTGCAATTTAATTCCTTTATATTGTTATACTCCCTAGTTGGCAACAACCTATTGATCTGAGAGACCTCAAAATATATTTCGCCAGGATTTATCAATCCCCATTCCTAATCTCTTCCAAAAAACATTCTTCCTGATCTGTTTGTAAAATATCTGTCTCCTGCACTCAATTTCATCCTTCCCAATACACGGCTGGATTTGCCAACCCTCCCTGATTCCTCCCACTCTCGGATAAAATCCAGTTTTGTCGGATTATAGCCCAATGCAATGTTGGTGTTCACAGACTGCAAACCAGCTCCTCTTCCCCCAACTCCCACATATATATCTGCTCTTCCAATATTCCCTCTGCTTGTCTAGGAGCAATGTCAATGGTCCATGATTCCCTCTGGATACAACAATTCATCTCCACAGAGATGGTTCAGGCTCTGCTTCCATACACGGTATGGACATCCCATATAAAGTCTGGTTCCTTCAAATGCACTACCCCCACACAGCCTCCCATCACAGATAAGCTTCCAACCTTCCCTTATGTCATTATTGCTGTCCCAATAGATATGATAATTTCCCTGAACTAAGTACAATGCTGGTCCTTCTCAGTTCTTACATTGAACATAATATGTGTTTTCCAAATTTCCATCCCAGACAAAAAGCCTTTCAATTTCACTCCACACCAACCCTGCAGTCCCGACCGATCTGTATTTCCATACAAATCTCATTTATCCTTCTCACGTACTTGGTTCCAATGTTCCCAGCCTTGACCCTGGCCACAGCATAGGGCTTGTGGTCAGACATTGGCTGAACACTGTCCTGAGACAAGGCAGCGTATTACCTGTGTAAAACTATACAATTCCCAATACTTGTTCACAAATGAAACCTTTTTTGAAGGGCGAAGACCAAAATGATCTTTGGCCTCCCACTGCTATGATTTTCTATGTGTGAAAGATATGTGGAGCAGGAGTGGCTACAAAAGCACAACTTTAACTTCTAAAGAAATTAACTTGGCTGGAAGCTCTCCAAGACTGAATCAGAAGAATATAATTCAGGTAAGGAAACACTTTGATGGGTGAGGTAACTGGCATACTCTTTTTTGACTATGTACACATTGAAAAATGTAGTTCTTCTAAACTACATTTATATTACTGTAGAAATGAGGTCAGTTAATTTACTTGTGAACTTGGTGTTTGTAATCCTGAATGGAATTTAAGTGGATCATTATTGACCAGAGGTCCATGAGCCAGTCCTCAGAGGATCAGAGGTGGAGAGGGTCAGCAACTTAAATTCCTCAGTGTTATCATTTCAGAGGACCTGTCCTGGGTCCTGCACAGAAGTGCAATTGAGAGAAAAGCACGTCAACGCTTCTCCTTCCTTAGCAGTTTGTAAAGATCCAGCATGACACCTAAAACTTCAACAAACTTCTATAAATGTGTAGCGTAGAGTATATTGACTGGCTGCATCACAGGTTAGTATGAAAACACTGGTGCCCTTGAATGGAAAATCCAACAAAAAGTGGTGGATACAGCCTAGTGTGTCATGGGTAAAGCCCTCCCCACCATTGAGCACATCTACGCAAAGCTTTGTTGCAGGAAAGAGGCATCCATCATCAGGGACCCCCTCCACCATAGTCAAGCTCTCTTCTCACTGTTGCCATCAGGAAGAAGGTACAGGAGCTTCAGGACTCACACCACCAAGTTCAGGAACTGTTATTACCCCTCAACCATCAGGTTCTTAACCAGAGTGGATAACTTCACTCACCCCATCATGAAAGATGTTCCCACAGCTTATGGACTCACTTTCAAGGATTCTTCATCTCCTGCTCTCAATATGTATTTTATAAATTTTTAAATTTATAATAATAATTATTATTATTATTTATTTTTGTATTTGCACAGTTTTTGTTGTCTTTTGCGCGCTGTTTGAACATGTGAGTTGATGTGGTCTTTCACTGATTCCATTATCGATATTATTCGATTATGGATTTATTGAGTATGCCCACAAGAAACTGAATCTCAGGCTTGTGTATGGTGACATATATCAGAATCAGAATCGGGTTTATTATCACCGGCATGTGTCATGAAATTTGTTAACAGCAGCAGCAGTTCAATGCAATACATATATAGAAAAAAAACAAGATAAAATAATAATAATAATAATAATAACTAAGTAAATCAATTACAAGTATACTCATATTGAAGAGATTAAAAATCATGCAAAACAGAAATAATTTATATTAAAAAAGTGAGGTAGCGTTCAACGGTTCAATGTCCATTTAAGAATCAGATGGCAGAGGGGAAGAAGCTGTTCCTGAATCGCTGAGTGTGAGTCTTCAGGCTTCTCTACCTCCCACCTGATGGTAACAGTGAGAAAAGGGCACGCCCTGGGTACTGGAGGTCCTTAATAATGGACGTCGCCTTTCTGAGACACCGTTCCTTGTACTTTGTACATATATGCACTTTGGTAATAAATCTACTTTGAACTTTGATTTTTACAGTGGAAGCTCAATCCCCTGATAACTATGCAGAGATTCAGAATGAGATGCAACATTGCTCAAAGTGAGATTTGTCAGAAACAAACCCTTCTTTGTCCTGTTAGTTAACTATACTGATGACTATCTCACATTTGGGATTTCTTTATTGTTCATCAAGTGCAGCAATCAAGGCAAAGCACTTCTCTACCTCATTAACCAGTCTGTTAGAGAAGACAAGTGAATCAGCGGGAAGTGTCAAATTATTTGAGGGAAGAAAAAAGAATCAATGGAAAGTATCAATAACTCACCAGAGAGATGCTTTCCTAATTTACGAGACCCTAAACTGAACAGCATTGTACCTATTACACAAACCTAAACGAGCTGCACCATCCCCAATGTATTAAAACAAAAGCCCATGTCCTATCAACATAGCCAGTTAGCCATTGCCGAATTTGATTTCAGCAACTCTACGGGCTAACCCAACTGGATGCAGAAGTCAAAACAGAAGAATCAAAATCAGGTTTACTATCAGCGGCATATGGGATATGTTGTGAAATACATTGTCTTTGCAGCAGCATTACATTGTAATACATAATAATGGACTGAAACATGAACTTCACTAAGTATATCTGTATGGGTGTATGTATATTTATTTTTTAAAGAGTTAAATTAAGTAAGTAGTGCAAAAGTAAAATTTAAAAAAGCTGATGAAGTTGTGTTCACAGGTTCAATGTCCATTCAGAAATTGCGGAAGAAGCTGTTCCTGAATCGTTGAGAGTGTGCCTTCAGGCTTCTGTACCTCCTTCCTGATGGTAGCAATGAGAACAGGGCATGACCTGGGTGATGGGGGTCCTTAATGATGGATGCTATCTTTCTGAGACCTCTCTCCTTGCAGATGTCCTGGATGACACGGAGGCGAGTGCCCATGATGCAGCTGACTAAGTTTAAGACTCTCTGTAGCTTATTTCGATCTTGTGCAGTAGCCCCCCTCCCCCTTACAGAAAAGAGGCCTCATTATTTAATCCATGTAACTTCAGACTGGTGATTCTGCTGCCTGACCAGATCCACACAGAGATCATGAGGGACGACAGGAAAAATGGGCATGGAAATTCAGGAAATTTGATTTTTCACCGGGTGGAAGAAGCCAGGAGTAATTTTCCAAAAAACAACTGGAGGCCTCACTAACTAAGTTTCCTCCTTCACTTGCATCAGTTTGCTTGCAAACTGAACTTACTGTATAAAATTCATCAGGTCCCAATGTTTGTCAAAAGCTAGTGACCGATATGCATTCAGGTACCCAAATGACAATCTGGCTCACCCGAAGCAACAATGAGGCCCAAGATAATTTATATAAAAATATATTTATTTCAGAAATGTTGCCAATATGCATTAAAGTTTCAAAGATTCCAAATACATTCACTCTCAAAGTATATATATTGTACAGTGCACAACCCTGAGATTCATCTTCCCACAGACAGCCCCAAAACAAAGAAACATCATGGAATCTGTTGAAAGAAAACATCAAACATCCAACACGCAAAAAAAAAACAATTGCAAAATGGCAAAAAAAAGAGCTAATAACACACAGAATATTAAACACCAAACCGCAGAGTCCCCGAAACAATCTAGGAACATTCACTACAGTTCAGTTCAGTTCAATTTAGCGCCATGTCATCTGTTGAATGCAGGTCGCTAAGCCAGGCCGTTCCAGTCAAAATCATGCAAAATAGCAATTAAAAATGAGTAATCAGAAACACATATAACATGAACTACAGAGTCCAATCCACAAACCTTGCCCTAGACCCAAGACTCCTGCACTTCCTCTGGCAGCAGTGGGTGAGAGTAAGAGGGAGACTGGTCAAACACAGGCAGATGGCACTGAACACCCACTCGCCTTCTGGCTGAACATTACAGAATGTACTACAATAATGCAGCTGGTAGAGTTGCTGCCTCTCAGCTCCTGTGAATCAGGTTCAATGGCGACCTCTGATGCTGCCTGCGTATAGTTTCCAAGTTCTCCCTGAGACCGAGTGGGTTCCCTCCAGGTGCTGGTTGGCTACGGTACGGAGGTGAGTGATGGAGTCTGGAGTGAGATGATGAAGATGTGGTAAGAATTGAACAGATTTAGTTTAGGATTGGTAGTCAATATGGAGAGTGGACAGTGGATTTCCTCGCTTGCAGACCCCTGGCAGTTCCGATTGACAACAACATTTCCTCCATGATCTCCATCAACACAGGTACACTGCAAGGCTGTGTGCTTAGCCCCCTGCTCGACTCACTTTACACTTATTGCTGTGTATGTGTATATTTATGACATATATGCTCTTTGATAATAAGCTTACTTTTAATTTTGAGCTGAAAGGACTGTTTCCATGCTTGTAATCCCCATGTTTGAATCCATGTGTCACCATTCACAGCAGAAAACAAATTATTCAGTTTATTCAAAAAATTTAACTTCATACCAGCACGATGACAATTTCCCTTTTACATATACTTCATTTGTAAACAACCTGAAGGGTTTTGACATGAGGTCTGATTTGATTTTGATTTCAGTTTATTTTATGCTAAAGTTTGAATTATGTATTTCTTGTGGATTAGAGAGAGAGGAAGTATTTTTCATAAACGCAAGAAATTCTGCAGATGCTGGAAATCCAGAACAACACACACAAAATGCTAGAAGAATACAGCAGGTCAGGCAGCGTCTATGCGAATGAACAAACAGTTGATGTTTCAGTCTGAGACCGTTCCTCAGGACTGAAGAGGAAGGGGGAAGATGCCAAAATAAAAAGGTGGTGGGAGGGGAAGTAGGGTAGCTAGACAGTGATAGATGAAGCCAGATAGGTAGGAAAGGTAAAGGGCTGGAGAGGAAGGAATGTTTGCCATTTATATCAACGATCTGGACCAGGGGTCTCCAACCTTTTTTGCACTGCGGACCGGTTTAATATTGACAATATTCGTGCGGACCGGCCGACCCGGGGGGTGGGGTGTTCAAGTAGGGATGCTGACTCCCAAATAAGGGACAAAAGTAGCAGTCAAATACGGGACACTTGTGTTTACCCCGAGAAAGACTACCATGACCATGAAACCTTCTGCGGGCACCTGTGTGCGCATGCGTGACATGTGCATACGTGACGTGTGCATGCGTGACATGTGCATATGTGACGTGTGCATACGTGTATGTGCTGTTCTTTTTCTACAAATCAGTTTTGGCTTAATCTTCCCGATTCTGTTAAGTGAAACTACACTGTACATACATTATTTCTACTTTATATAGGCTGTGTATTTATCATATCATTCCTGCTTTTACTATATGTTAGTGTTATTTTAGGTTTTATGTGTTATTTGGTATGATTTAGTAAGTTATTTCAAGTTCAACAGTGTGTGACAGGGAATGAGGAAAGGTGCAGCTGACTCATATCGTTTCATATCGCCAAATGGTATCGTTTCCTCGTGACCCGGTAGCACATGTTTTGTGGCCCGGTAGCGCATGCTTTGTGGCCCGGTGGTTGGGGACTACTGATCTGGATGATAATATGGCTAACTGGATCATAAAATTTGCGGCAATGCGAAAATTGGGTTAAGGGTAAAAGGTGAAAGGTTTAAGGGGAACATGAAAGGAACTTCTTCACTCAGAGGGTGGTGACACTGGAATGAGCTACCAGCACAAGTGGTCCATGTGAGCATGATTTCAATGTTTGCTTAGGTACATGGATAATAAGGATACGGAGGGCTAAGGTCCTGGTGCAGGTCGATGGGAGTAGGCAATTGAAATTGTTTCATCATGGACTAGATGGGCCAAATGGCCTGTTTCTGTGCTGTTTATTTCTCTGACTCTATGCCTGTGAATCTGATGGGGGAGGAGAGCTAATGATCGGAGGAAAGGACCCACAGGGAGGTGACCGGCAGGAGAGAAGAGGTAAGAGGACACAGTGGAAAAGAAGAAGTGTGGGCGGAGAAGGCGTATTATTCATGTCTTGTTTAAAGGCTATATTACAAATGTAATTATTCAAAATATTTGCATCATTTAATGTACCTGTATCATTTAATATTCTAATTTCTTTGTTTTTACAGCTCTAAGCTTTATTTCTCTTCAAGCTCCTCTGTTCATGCTTTGAACTTGTTTTTATGAAATTCCATATACACACCTTTCGATTCCAAATAAAAACTGCTGAGTTTATTTTTACCCTTCACTTCATTTTTAATCTGATCGTTGATCCAATCTGGATCTCCACGTTTAGACTAGATTTACTATTCACTTCCTTACATGCCCAGCAATATTCTTTGAAAGGGTTTTTGTTAGTCTCTATTTTATAGACTTCATCATTCTCTACAAGTTCTGCCATCTCCAAAGGTATCACACCACTAAACAACTGTCTCTTTACCTCACCCCACGCGCTCACATTTTTCACAGAATTCGCTCCCTCCATGATTCCATTGTCCATTCGTCCCTGCAAGCAGCCTAAGCGAGCACCTCTGCTCCGTCCGCCACAACAGACAGGATCTCCCGGTAGCCACCCACTTCAACTCTGCTTCCCACTCCCATTCAGATATGTCCATACATGGCCTCCTCTACTGCCATGATGAGGCTAAACTCAGGTTGGAGGAGCAACACCTCATATACCGTCTGTGTAGTCTCCAGCCCCTTGGTCTAAACATAGACTTCTCCAACTTCCAGTAATTCCCTTCCCCTTCCTTCCCCTATCCCTGTGTCACTCTGCCCCCTCCCCCAGCTGCCTATCACCTCCCTCATGGTTCCACCTCCTTCTACTACCCATTGTGTTTTCCCCTATTCCTTCTTCACCTTTCCTGCCTATCCCCTCCCTGCCTCCCCTCCCCCACCCCTTTATCTTTCCCCTTACTGGTTTTTCACCTGGAACCTACCAGCCTTCTCCTTCCCACCCTCCCCCCACCTTCTTTATAGGGCCTCTGCCCCTTCCCTCTTCAGTCCTGATGAAGGGTTTCGGCCCAAAACGTCGACTCATCATTTCCACAGATGCTGCCTGACTTGCTGAGTTCCTCCAGCGTGTTGTCAGTGTTGCTTTGACCCCAGCATCTGCAGAGTTATTTTGTGAGCCAAAGTTCTACATCTGCCCATTCCCCTCCTCCCTCACCTTCATTCAGGGCCTTAAGCAGTCCTTCCAGGGGAGACAGCACTTAACCTGTGAATCATCCGAGGTCATCTATTGTGTCCGGTACTCCCCATGTGGCCTCCTCTACAGTGGTGAGACCTGTTGTAAATGGAGGGAGCTCTTTGTCAAGCGCCTCTACTCCATCCACCTAAAATGAAACTTCCGGATGGCCAAACATTTTAATTCCAATTCTCAGCACCTTATATTCTGCCTGGGTAGCCCCCATACTGATGACATAAATATTGATTTCTCCCCTGGCAAAACCTTTTCCTCCCTCTCCCTCTATTCCAAACTCTGGCCTCTTACCTCTTCTCACCTGCTAATCACTTGCCCCCGGGGTCCCCTCCCTCCCTTTCTCCTGTGGTCCACTCTCCTCTCCTTTCAGATTCCTTCTTCTCCAGCCCTTTACCTTTCACACCCACCTAGCTTCACCTATCACCTTCCAGCTATTTCTCTTTCCACACCCTCTGTCTTTTTATTGTCGCATCTTCCCCCTTCCTTTCCAGTCCTGAAGAAGGGTCTTGGCCTGAAACATCATCTGGTGTGTGTGTGTGTGTTGCTTTGGACTTCCAGCATCTGCAGAATTTCTGGGCCTGTTATAATGTAATCTATTATGTTCATATTCAGTACGTGTTTTAGTAATACTTCAAATAGGAATCAGACTGTGCTTTCTAGATTTGCTATAATATCCTGGAACTCTGTGAACTTATACAGCACTGTGCAATAGCCATAGGCACATATGCAGTAGTGAGGGTGCTGAAGATTTTTGCACAGTACTGTAGTAATGTTATGTATTGCACTTGACTGTTGCCATAAAAAAGTCATGACATATGTGAGAGATGATAAACCTGATTCTGATTTGGGTCTCTATTGTGGACTGAGAGCAGGAAGGGGACAGGGAGAAGCAAATCATGGTTGGGAAATGGGGAAGGGAGAGGGGAGGGAGCAGGAAGCACCGGAGAGACTTTCTGTAGTGATCAATAAACTAATTGTTTAGAATCAAATCAGCCAGCCTGGTGTCTCAGGGTTGGATGTATCTGCCCTCATACAACCCCCACCCTCTGCCCCTAGAACTCCTCTGCCACCTGTCCCACGTCCTATCTGTGGCGCTCCACCTTCACCATTCCCAACCTCCTTTGCTTCCAGTGGATTTACAAACTCGCTCTCCACTCCACATTGATAAATACGGTACAGTGCTAAACTCTTAGACACCCTAGCTATATATATATATACACATTTGTATATATATGCCCAAGACTTGCTCAGGACTGTATCTTCGATAATGATTAAATCAATTTTTTATATATCTGGCATTAATTCAGAAAAGTACAATTAATTTTCTTAAGTGACTGCTTCGGTTTACTACTTCTAAAAGTTTAATTTATATTTAGTCATTGTAACTTCTCATTGGAAAGTAAATTAAAAACAATTAAAATGACATTTCGCAAGATGATTCAGTAAATTAAGCATCTGGATTGTACATGAGGCTATTTGTATTAAATAGGACTGTTTATTATAAATATTTACTTTTAACTCTACTGATCCACTCTGATTACCTTTATCAGCTTCCTTGCACTCATTAATTAATCTCCACTTGCTGCTTTACAGAAATGTTATTAAGTTGCTTCTCCCGCACTGTTCGGTTTCAATGGCAGACTTGATTTAATGGCAGTTAGGGTAGATAGGCTATCAGATAGGAACCACAAGTGCAAGTAGACTTGATAGGATGGATACGGAAATGAAGTTTCCTGGCAGTCTATCCTCTTAACTCAGAGGGTAGAGAATCTTTGTCATCTTCCACCCAGGAGGACTGTGTAGGTTCATCTGGTGAATACGCAAAAGGTGAGACGTGGAGAGAAACATTGACAATGGAGAGGGTTTAAAGAAGGTTCATAAAAATGACTCCGGGATTGAAAGACTTGTCATATGAGGAGCGTTGGATGGCTCTGGGCCTCTGCTCACTGGAATTCAGAGGATGAGCGGGAATCTCATTGAAACCTACCAAACATTGAAAGGCCTTGATAAACTGAATGTGGAAAGGATGTTTCCTCTATTGGGAGAGTCCGAGACCAGAGGCCACAGCCTTAGAATAGACAGCCATTCATTTAGAACCGAGATTACAAGGAATTTCTTTAGCTAGAGAGTGGGGAATATATGGAATTCATTGCCACAGGTGGCTGTGGATACATAAGGCAGAAGTTGACAGATTCTTGATTAGTTGGCGCATGAAGGGATAAGGGGAGAAGGCAGGAGACTGGGGCTGAGAGAGAAATGGATTGACCATGGTGAAATGGCGGGGCAGACTCAATGGGCTGAATGGCCTAATTCTGCACCTGTATCTTATGGAAAATTCATAGATTTATTTTTGGTATTAAAGGAAATGAGGTTTCAGGAAAGTGGTAACAAAGCCAATGACTATTGAATGGTGAAACATGTATGAGAGGCCCAATGTTCTAGAAGCACATAGAATATAGAAGAGTACAGCACAGGAACAGCCCAGTCAGCCCACAATGTTATGCCACACCAGCTAAAAAGCAAATCAAAAACACCCAAACACTAATCCTGCCTTCCTACACAATCCCTCCATCTTCCTTAAATCCATGTGCCTATCCAAATATCTCTTAAAAGCCCCAAATGCAGTTGCCTCTACCACCATACCAGGCTCTGCTTCCAATGTTTAGGTTCTTATGTCCTGACTTGCCTACAGTACAGGCAATCTGCTGGTGAGACTCAGTGGGTTGAGTCATGTCTGTGGGAAGAAAGGAATTGTTGACATTTTGGGTCCTCTCACCTCCCCACTGTCGACCACTTTGACGATTCCTTTGCTCTCATGGGTGCTGTTCGACCTGCTGGGTTCCTGCTGCAGACTGTTTGCTGAGAAAGACTGCAACATCTGCAGTTTCTTGTGTCTCTGTTGAGCAAATGCCTCTCTGGATCTGGGTTTCATGAATGCCCCTTTTCTCCTGAGTTGTATTTCCCAAGCCCACCTCCAATGACCCCATTGCTATGAGTTTCCCTAAACCTACTGTTGAAAAGTTCACCTCAAGTATCTAGTGTCTTGTCAACCTTCTCAGAAGTTAATTCTTATGAAGTCAACAGAATGAATTTCAGAAGCAGAACACAAAACAAAACACATGGAGCACTGGAGTAACTCAACAGGTCAGGCAGCAAATATGGAAATGAATAAACTGTTGATGTTTCAGGCCGAGGCCCTTCTTCAGGACTGGGGATGAAGGGGAAGATATCAGGATAAAAAGGAGGGGGAGGGGAAAGAGGCTAGCTGGAAGATGATAGGAGGAGCCAGGTGGATGGGAAAGGTCAAGGACTGGACAAACCAAATCTAATAGGAGAGGAGAGTGGGCCATACGATAATTTCTTGACATATTTTCTCACAACTTTCAATAACCTTCCTATAAGTATACTTTATACTTATGACTGAGTGGTGAAGCACAACTCCATGCTTAATTTTGCTGATAACACCACTGTCGTTGGCCAAATCAAAGGTGGTGATGAATCAGCATATATGAGGGAGATTGAAAATCTAGTAGAGTGGTGTCACAAGAACAGCAACCTCTCACTCAATGGCAGCAAGACCAAGGAGATGATTATTGGCTTCAGGAGGAGGGAACCAGAGGTCCAGGAGCCAGTCCTCATTGGAGATCAGATGTGGAGAGGGTCAGCTACTTTAAACTCCTCAGTGTTATCATTTCAGGGTAAGTAAGTGCAATAATGAGGAAAGCATGGCCAAGTGCCGCTACCTCTTTTGAAGTTTGCGAAGATCTAAAACTTTGACAGACTTTAAGTTGATGTGTGGTGGAGACAATAATGTCTAGTTGCATCAGAGCTTGGCCCAGTCCATCACAGTAAAACCTTCCCCATCACTGAGCACACCTACATGGAATGTATTGCAAAAAAAAGCAGCATCTATCATCATGGACCCCCACCACCCAGGTCATGCTCTTTTCTCACTGCTGCCATCATAAATTTATTTATCTATCTATCCATTGAGAATTTACTTATTCATTAAGTATTCTTTCTTTCCTTTTGTATTTGCACAGTTTGTTGACCTTGGAACATTGGTTTCTCATCCAGTTGTTGTGTCTTTCATTGATTACATGATGGTTATTGGATATATTGAGTATGCTCGCAGGAAAATGAATCTCAGGGTGGTCTATTGTGACATATATGTACTTGATAATTAAATTTACTGTGAACTTTGAAGTACCTTCAGGGTTCATCAAGAAAAAGCAAGGCAGAGTAATTGATAAAATTGTGTCAATGATTTTGTCAAACATTAATGTTGTGATTATTTCTATTATATCTACGGACAATTCAACCATTCAGATTTTATAGCATTGTTCAGATAAAAAAAGATTATCTTCCTTTTGAGTTGGGATATGAAGTTATTCTGAGAAGAAATTTTTATTAACACTGATTGCAATAACTCTTTATTCTGACCTTGTAAGTGGTTTTATGTTGGTGTGGAATAAAATTAACTCACAGTAAAGTACAGATCATTTAGATTCGATAACAAGCATCTGTCTAGAAATGGGCTTTCAGCCATTTAGCGTGCTGAATAAACATTACATACAACCCTAATGCCCACTCAGAGGACCTTTCAAAATTTAACTAAACTGGTGAAGCTTCTCCTATAGTTAATGTGTGTGGTTTGCATCCTCAGTTCTTCCTTAAGAGGCTGTCTACATTTTCAGACGGCAGCTGTTTGCAGCTATCCTGTCAAACAAGTCAGTGCCTTACATTATGCTCTCCTTGGCAGCCATCATACTGTTATTTCTACATGAAGATAAGGAGGATGATAACACATATGAGGGAACAGGGATTGGAAGCAGTGGAGGGGATGAGAAGGAAAAGTGATCTTTAGTGGTCTGACTGGAAGTGATCCTATTCAGACAGCCTCGTGCTGTGAATAACGAACAAAATGTTGGAGGAACTCAGCAAGTCAGGCTTGGTGCAGTATTTTGTGTGTGTGTGCTGTTCAAGATTTCCAGCATCTGTAGAATCTCTTGTGTTTAAGGCCTGCAGTGAACAGCCCCAAGCTGTTGTAAGGTACAAGATCACAAAGGCCAGTGACCAACAACTATAGATACATTATATAAATGGTGTGATTTTAATGGGGAGAAGAGTTCAACACATGGAAATTGCTCTGGCAGAATGGTGAAAGTTGTGGCAATTGTACTTTTCACATGATGCTTACAGACTGTGGAGCTTACTTTTAGCTGGACTTGGTTCAAAAGGGTAATATTCCACATGATAACTGTGGAGTGTGGTAGGACAAAGGGATCTGGGAATACAGGTCCATAATTTGTTGAAAGTTGTCACAGGTAGATAGGGTCATTAAGAAAGCTTTTGGCACATCGCCCTTCATAAATCAAAGCAATTGAGTACAGGAGATATGATTTATGATGAAGTTGTATAAGACATTCATGAGGCCTAATTTGTGTGCAGGTTTGATTTCCTACCTACAGGAGAGATGTAAACAAAGTTGAAAGTGTACAGAGAAAATTTACAAGGATGTTGTCAGGTCTGGAGGACCTGAGTTATAAGGAAAGATTGAATAGGTTAGGACTGCATTCCATAAAATGAAGAAGATTCAGGGGAGATTTGATAGAGGGATACAAAATTAAGAGGGATATAGATAAGGTAAATGCAAGCAGGCTTTTACCGCTGAGGTAGGGTGGGACTACAACCAGAGGTCATGGCTTAAAGGTGAAATGTTTAAGGGGAACATGAGGGGAAACTTCTTCACTCAGAAGGTCGTGAGAGTGTGGAATGAACTGCCAGCATGTGATGGATGTGATTTCAATATCAACAGTTAAGCGAAAATTGGATAGATACATAGGTGCTAGGGGAATGGAGAGCTATGGTCTGGGTGCAGGATGATGACACTAGGCAGTTTAAATGGTTTGGTATGGACCAGATGGGCTGAAGGGCCTGTTTCTGTGCTGTTCTTTTCTGTGACTCTGACTCCAATTTGATCCAGTTTCTGTTAGAGAAACAGAAATGAAGGTGTACGTGTTGATGATTTTGAGGAATATGTGAATGATGCCAGAAAAATTCTCACCTTGCCAAAGGAGAATAGCCGCTGGAAGTAACTAGCCCATTTTCACAATGGGTGGGACTTGTGCAGGGAACTTGCACTTGATTTGATTTTTTTTTAAAAAAAGGAAACATAAGTTCTAGTTTCAAGATATCACACCCTTACACAAAATCCTAGCAATTTATTCTAGGACTGAGCACAAAATACTCTGGAGATGCTGGGGTCAAAGCAACACTCACAACACGCTGGAGGAACTCAGCAGGTCAGGCAGCATCCGTGGAACCCTTGGGTTCCGGCCCGAAATGTTGACTGATCGTTTTCACGGATGCTGCCCGACCTGCTGAGTACCTCCAGCGTGTTGTGAGTTTTATTCTGTTCCGAGCATGGACCATGGGCTAAGCAGAGAAAAACACTAACCTCAAGACTGCATTCATTGACAGTAGAGAGAATCATTCTCATTTTCCACATCAATGATCACTGTGACCTCTCTGAGTCACACTGCAAAATCAGTGAGTGCCACTTTGTCTGTAATCAAGGCAGTCTACCATGCTGAGCCATTGTCTGTTACAACATCATTTAAATTTGGAATCTTCTATCTGAGAGAGGAAACTACCACAGACTTAGATTACATTCAAATTCAATAGTTTCCAGAAATAAAAGCACAATATGAAACATGCATAAAATTATTGTAGCCAACTTTTATTTAATTCTATGTTAAAGAACAGTTCAACGTCCAATGATTGAACACTATATTTTATCTCATTCTGGAGATGGAGGACGGGCAGCCTCCCCACCACTGAGCACATCTACATGGAGCGCCTTCGCAGGAAAGCAACATTTGCGATCACCACACATATAATGCTCTCTTCTCAATGCTGTCATCTGGAAGAAGGTGCAGGAGGAGACTCAGGACTCACACCACCAGGCTCAGGAACACTTATTATACTTCAACCGTCAGGCTCCTGAACCAGAGAGGATAACTTCACCCAACTTCACTTGCCCCATTGCTAAACTGTTCCCTCAGCTTATGGACTCACTTTCAAAGACTCTTTTTCATATTTATTGCTTATTTATTTATTATTATTATTATTTCTTTTTTTGTATTTTCTGTTGTTTCTCATATACATTAATGATCTGGATAATGGGGTGGTAAATTGGATGAGTACGTATGCAGATGATACTAAGATAGGTGGCGTGAATAATGAAGTGGATTTTCAAAGCTTGCAGAGAGATTTAGGCCAGTTAGAAGAGTGGGCTGAAAGATGACAGATGGAGTTTAGTGCTGATAAGTGTGAGGTGCTACATTTTGGTAGGACTAATCAAAATAGGACATACATGGTAAATGGTAGGGCATTGAAGAATTCAGTAGAACAGAGGGATCTAGGAATAATGGTGCATAGTTCCCTGAAGGTGGAATCTCATGTGGATAGGGTGGTGAAGAAAGCTGTTGGTACGCTGGCCTTCATAAATCAAAGCATTGAGTATAGGAGTTGGGATGTAATGTTAAAATTGTACAAGGCATTGGTAAGGCCAAATTTGGAGTATTGTGTACAGTTCTGGTCACCGAATTATAGGAAAGATGTCAACAAAATAGAGAGAGTACAGAGAAGATTTACTAGAATGTTACCTGGGTTTCATCACCTAAGTTACAGAGAAAGGTTGAACAAGTTGGGTCTTTATTCTTTGGAGTGTAGAAGGTTGCGGGGGAACTTGATAGAGATGTTTAAAATTATGAGGGGGATAGATAGAGTTAACATGGATAGGCTTTTTCCATTGAGAGTGGGGGAGATTCAAACGAGTTAGGGGGCAAAAGTTTAGGGGTAACACGAGGGGGAACTTCTTTACTCAGAGAGTGGTGGCTGTGTGGAATAAGCTTCCAGTAGAAGTGGTAGAGGCAGGTTCGATATTGTCATTTAAAGAAAAATTGGATAGCTATATGGACAGGAAAGGAATAGAAGGTTATAGGCTGAGTGCAGGTCGGTGGGACTCGGTGAGAGTAAGCATTTGGCATGGACTAGAAGGGCCGAGACGGCCTGTTTCCGTGCTGTAATTGTTATGTGGTTTATATGGTTATATGGTTTATATTTGCAGTTTGTTATCCTTTGGACACTGGTTGTCCACCCTGGTTGGGGCAGTCTTTCATTGATTCTATTATGGTTATTGGACTTATTGAGTACGTCCACAAAAACTGAGTCTCAGTGTTTTACATGGTGACATATATAGAGTCATAGACAACTACAGCACAGAAACAGGCTGCTTGACCCATCTAGTCATGCTGAACCATTTAAACTGCTTAGTCCTATTGACCTACACCAGGACCACAGCTCTCCATACCCCCTCCATCCATGTATCTATCCAAACTTCTTTCAAGTGTTGAAATCAAGCTCACATGTACCACTTGAGCTGATAGCTCGTTCCACACTCTCATGACCCTCTGAGTGAAGAAGCCTGCTCGCATTCATCCTATCTTTACCCTTCGTAATTTTGTATACCTCTATCAAATCTCCTCTCAGTTTCCTACTTTGAATGAATGAATGAATGAAATCTATTTCAGTCAGTACAAACAAAACAAAAAGCATCATTTTCAATGATGATTTCATAAGACAAAATTACAACAAAAAAATAGATATTCTTTAAAACAGACCGAAAGGGTGTAGGCTGAAGCTGCAGTTTATTACGCCTACCCCTCTTACTTATACCACAACATATTTGGTGTCAATCATCACATCAAAACAAAAAATTTCATTATCTTTTAAATCAAAATCCAATTCCAAGTATTATTTATTTACATTACTCCCATTCATTTTAGATCATGTATTTTATATTTGTTCATTAAATTATTTTTAAATAATTTTTTAAACTTGTTAAGTGTGGTGCATGTTTTTAAATTCTCACTACAACTGTTCCATAGAGTCACCCCTCTGACTGAAATACAATGATTTTTTTTACATTTGTTCTTATCCTTTCTTTTTGAAATATACATGTTCCTCTCAAATCATGTTGACTTTCTCTCATTTTAAATAACCTTTGGACACCTTGTGGGAGCTGTCCATTTTTTACTTTATATATAATTTGTATTATTTTAAAATCTACGAAATCTCTGAATTTTAAAGTGTTTAGTTGAATAAGTAGTGGATTGGTTGGCTCATAATAACTTGTCTTATTTACAATTCATACGACTTTCTTTTGGAATACAAAAATTGAGTTTGTATTTGTTTTGTATGTATTTCTCCATACCTCTACACAGTAAGTCATGTATGGGACTATAAGTGAACAGTATAATGTATACAAAGATTCCTGATTTAAGAAATCTTGTGCTTTCTACAGTATTGCAATAGATTTTGACATTTTTGCTTTGATGTAATTGATATGTGGTTTCCAGCTTAATTTATTATCTATTACCACTCCTAAAATTTTGTTTCAGATACCTTATCAATTTCAACACCATTTATTCTAAGTTTACTATATGGGTTTGGTACATGGTTTCCAAATATTATGAATTTAGTTCTACTTAGATTCAGTGATAACTTCTTAGTATCGAACCATTTCTTCATAATTTTTATAAATTTCTAAAGAATACAGTCCTAACCTATTCAATCTTCCTTATAACTCAGGTCTATCAGTCCTAGCAACATCATTGTAAATTTTCTCTGTATTCTTTCAACATTATTGATACCTTCATTTCATGTTTTCAATATTTATTGCTTATTTATTTATTATTAATAGTATTATCATTATTTCCTTTAGTTTCTTTCTTTTTATGTTTGCATAGTTTGTTGTCTTTTGCACATTGCCTGCCCATCCTATTTGTCTGCCATCCTTCATTGATTTTATTACAGTAATGGTGTGATTTATTGAATATGCCTGCAAGAAAATGAATCTCTAGGCTGCATATGGTGACATATATCACGGTGAGATCCAGCCAGGAAGGTTGTTCTGCCACACTTTATAGTGGGTGAACGGCATGACAAGGCACAGGAGAAGTCATGGGTATCTGCTGAAACCAAGGAAGTCCCCAATTTTGACAGCTACTCATACTACCTGTACTGGACTTTCGAGGCTGACAGAATGGAAGTGTCCTAGTGCAACAGCTTTCCACTTTAACAGGTGCCACTGTCATAGTTGAACACAATGAACAACCAGCACATTAACCTCAGTTTTTATTTTCCCCATATTCTCATTAAACCCCACAGATTTGACCAACACAGTTACATAACTCACAGTGACCAATAGACCTGTGGGTTGTGCGAGGAAACCCATGTTCACATTAAACCCCACAGGTTCCACCAACACAGTTACATAACTCACAGTGACCAATAGACCTGTGGGTTGTGCGAGGAAACCCATGTTCACATTAAACCCCACAGGTTCCATCAACACAGTTACATAACTCACAGTGACCGATGGACCTGCAGTTTCTGGGAGGAAACCCATGGGATCACAGGTAGACCGTGAAAACTCCACGCAGACAGCATACAAGGTCAGGATTGAAATCAGATCTCCAGCACAGCTCAACAAGCTGTATCACTATGTCACCTACAGCTGAGAACAAAATGCAACTTCTGCTTTAAACACCTCAAAAGAATTGTTACTTTTGAGCTTATTTTAATTTACTCCAAGATATGTCAAAAGTACATTCTGAGTCCCAGGATGTAAATTAAAATCCTTTGCACCTCTGTGTTTAGCACGGAAGTATTTTGTTTATGAAAGTGCAGTACTGTGTAAAAGCCTTAGGCACATATACATACAGATAGCTAGTGTGCCTAAGAATTTTGCACAGTACTGTAGTAATTTTATGTATTCCACTATACTGCTGTCACATACATGCCAATCTATATGTTCTATATACGCCTCAGAATATTGCACAGTTCTGTTCAAGTTCTGTACTGTGGTATAAATGATTCAAACTTAGGAATCCATTATTAGCAAGCTGCCACTAAACAGAGTCACAACAGGTAATAGGTGTAAAGAGAACCTTTTCACTGTGATTATGAACTCTGACAATAACTCTAACACTGCCCTTCAGAGGTGTCATTATCCGCTGCTTCATGTTTTATTACCCAGCTCTTTCTTTCTTCTTGGCAGGACTTTTATGTGCAGTGACCTTCAAGTGGTTGTTTTGATGTCTGATGTACCACATTCATAACAGAAGCTATATCCTGTTCAGATAGCTTTCTGGTGATAGATGAGTTCCTTCACACAGTTAAGCATGTCCAGAATTTTGAAACAAAATGATGGTCTTAAGCTCCTTGAACAGTCAGAATCTGAATCAGGTTTAATATCGCCGGCATGTGTCAGGACATTTTCCTGCAGCAGTACATTGCAATATGTAATAATAGGAAAAAGGTGAATTAGAGTAAGTATAAGTACTAAATAGTTAAATTAAATAAACAGTCCAAACAGAGAAATAAAAATAGTGGGGTCGTGTTCATGGGTTCAATGTCCATTCAGAAATCTGATGGCAGAGGGGAAGAAACTGTTCCTGAATTGTTGAGTGTGTGCCTTCAGGTTTCTATACCTCCTTCCTGATGGTAACAGTGAGAACAAGGCATGTCCTGGGTGGTGGGGGTCATTACAAGTAGTGAGTTACCATGTTTGCAGCAGCAAACTGCAGAGCCATGCTCACATTTTCAGTTTCATCCAGCAGTTACATTCCCACAGTATTGTGATCCCATTGGGAATGATACATACAAAGTTTGAATTTTCATTAATCCAAAATTAATTATAAAGTATAGTTTCTTTAATAAGTATGAGCTTAATATGACTCTTTAGCATTATAGTTTTATTTATTAAAGCCAATGATGTGTTAATTTTATGAAATCCAACTTCTTCCCTGCACACAGGTCAGAAGACTGCATTCAACTAGTAGAAGTAAAATGTCTGGAGCAGGGTTCCAACCTTTTGTACTTCATCGACCCCTAACATTAACCAAGGAGTCCATGGACCCCAGGTTGGGAACCCTGGCATAGAGGGACTAGATGATTAGGAGGAATAGAACCATAGAACCATAGAATATTACAGCACAGAAACAGGCCTTTTGGCCCTTCTTGGCTGTGCCGAACCATTTTTCTGCCTAGTCCCACTGACAAGCACCTGGACCATATCCCTCCATACACCTCTCAGCCATTTACCTGTCCAAGTTTTTCTTGGACATTTTCTTAAACATTTTCTTATATGTTAAAAGTAAGCCTGCACTTACCACTTCATATGGCAGCTCATTCCATACTCCCACCACTCTCTGTGTGAAGAAGCCCCCCCAATGTTCTCTTTAAACTTTTCCCCCTTCACCCTTAACCCATGTCCTCTGGTTTTTTTCTCCACTAGCCTCAGTGGAAAAAGCCTGCTTGCATTCACTCTATCTATACCCATCATAATTTTATATACCTCTATCAAATCTCCCCTCATTCTTCTACGCTCCGGGGAATAACGTCCTAACCTATTCGACCTTTCTCTGTAACTCAGTTTCTCAAGTCCCGGTAAAATCCTTGTAAAATAGTTTATTTTTGTTTCCATGATTATCCAGGACATGCTCTCTTCTTACTGCTGCCATCAGGAAGGAGGCACAGGAGCCTCAGGATCCGTACCACAGGGTTCAGAAACAGTTAGTATCCCTCAACCCCCACCACCCTGGCTCTTACCAGAGGAGGTGATTTCACTCACCCCATCATTGAACTGTTCCTGCAATCTCTGGACTCACTTTCAAGAACTCTTCATTTCATGCTCTTCATATTTATTATTTATGTGTTATTATTAATATTATTTTGCTTATTTTTCTTTCCTTTTGAATTTGCACAGTTTGTAAACATTGGTTGTTTATCCTTCTTGTGTGTGGTTCTCCATTGATTCTATTGTGTTTCTAAGTATTTACTGTAAATGCCCACTATCCAGTTTGCTTATAGGCCGAAAAGAGACATGGATGATGCAGACCACCAGTGTGTAAAAGACAACAAATTGTGCAAATCCAAAGCAAAACAAAATAATTATAATAAATAAACAATAAATTAAAAAGAACATGAAACATAGAAACATAGAAATCCTACAGCATAATACAGGCACTTCGGCCCACAAAGTTGTGCCGAACATGTCCCTACCTTAGAAATTACTAGGCTTACCCATAACCCTCTATTTTTCTAAGCTCCATGTACCTATCCAGGAGTCTCTTAAAAGCCCCTATCGTATCCGCCTCCACCACTGTTGTCGGCAGCCCATTCCACACACTCACCACTCTCTGAGTAAAAACCTTACCCCTGACATCTCCTCTGTACCTACTCCCCAGCACCTTAAACCTGTGCCCTCTTGTGGCAACCATTCCAGCCCTGGGAAAAAGCCTCTGACTATCCACACGATCAATCATCTTGTACACCTCTATCAGGTCACCTCTCATCCTCCGTCACTCCAAGGAGAAAAGACCGAGTTCACTCAACCTATTCTCATAAGGCTTGCTCCCCAATCCAGGCAACATCCTTGTAAATCTCCTCTGCACCCTTTCTATGGTTTCCACGTCCTTCCTGTAGTGAGGCGACCAGAACTGAGCACAGTACTCTAAGTGGGGTCTGACCAGGGTCCTATATAGCTGCAACATTGCCTCTTGGCTCCTAAACTCAATCCCACGATTGATGAGGGCCAATAAACCGTATGCCTTCTTAACCTGCGCAGCTGCTTTGAGCGTCCTATGGCCTCAGAACCCAAGATCTCTCTGATCCTCCGCACTGCCAAGAGTCTTACCATTAATAATATATTCTGCCATCATATTTGAGCTACCAAAATGAACCACCTCACACTTGTCTGGGTTGAACTCCATCTGCCACTTCTCAGCCCAGTTTTGCATCCTATCAATGTCCTGCTGTAACCTCTGACACCCCTCCACACTATCCACAACACCTCCAACCTCTGTGTCATCAACAAACTTACTAACCCATCCTTCGACTTCCTCATCCAGGTCATTTATAAAAATCACAAAGAGTAAGGGTCCCAGAACAGATCCCTGAAGCACACCACTGGTCACCAAACTCCATGCAGAATATGACCTGTTTACAACCACCCTTTGTCTTCCATGGGCAAGCCATTTCTGGATCCACAAAGCAAGGTCCCCTTGGATCCCATGCCTCCTTACTTTCTCAATATGCCTTGCGTGGGGTACCTTATCAAATGCCTTGCTGAAATCCATATACACTACATCTACTGCTCTTCCTTCATCAGTGGGTTTAGTCACATCCTCAAAATATTCAATCAAGCTTGTTAGGCACAACCTGCCCTTGACAAAGTCATGCTGACTCTTCCTAATCATATTATACCTCTCCAAATGTTCATAAATCCTGCCTCTCAGGATCTTCTCCATCAACTTACCAACCACTGAGGGAAGACTCACTGGTCTATAATTTCCTGGGCTATCTCTACTCCCTTTCTTGAATAAGGGAACAACATCCGCAATCCTCCAATCCTCTGGAACCTCTCCCGTCCCCATTAATGATTCAAAGATCATCGCCAGAGGCTCAGCAATCTCCTCCCATGCCTCCCACGCCTCCCACAGTAGCCTGAGGTACATCTCATCCAGTCCTGGCGACTTATCCAACTTGATGCTTTCCAAAAGCTCCAGCACATCCTCTTTCTTAATATCTACATGCTCAAGCTTTTCAGTCTGCTGCAAGTCAGCACTACAATCACCAAGATCCTTTTCCATAGTGAATACTGAAGTAAATTATTCATTAAGTACCTCTGCTATTTCCTCTGGTTCCATACACACTTTCCCACTGTCACACTTGATAGGTCCTATTCTTTCACGTCTCATCCTCTTGCTCTTCACATACTTGTAGAATGCCTTGGGGTTTTCCTTAATCCTGCCCGCCAAGGACTTCTCATGGCCCCTTCTGGCTCTCCTAATTTCCCTTTTAATCTCCTTCCTGTTAGCCTTTAATCTTCTAGATCTCTAACGTAACCTAGCTCTCTGAACCTTTAGTAAGCTTTTCTTTTCTCCTTGACTAGATTTATTACAGCCTTTGTACACCATGGTTCCTGTACCCTACCATAACTTCCCTGTCTCATTGGAACGTACCTATGCAGAACTCCACACAAATATCCCCTGAATATTTACCACATTTCTTCCATACTTTTCCCTGAGAACATCTGTTCCCAATTTAAGCTTCCAATTTCCTGCCTGATAGCCTCATAATTCCACTTAGTCCAATTAAACGCTTTTCTAACTTGTCTGTTCCTATCCCTCTCCAATGCTATTGTAAAGGAGATAGAATTATGATCACTATCTCCAAAATGCTCTCCCACTGAGAGATTTGACACCTGACCAGGTTCATTTCCCAATACCAGATCAAGTACAGTCTCTCCTCTTGTAGGCTTATCTACATATTGTGTCAAGAAACCTTCCTGAACTCACCTAAAAAACTCCACCCCATCTAAACCCCTTGCTCTAGGGAGATGCCAATCGATATTTAGGAAATTAAAATCTCCCATCATGTCAACTCTGTTATTATTACACCTTTCCAGGATCTGTTTCCCTATCTGCTCCTCGATATCACTGTTACTATTGGGCGGCCTATAAAAAACACCCAGTAAAGTTATTGACCCTTTCCTGTTCCTAACCTCCACCCACAGACGCTCAGTAGACAATCCCTCCATGACGTCCACCTTCTCTGTAGCTGTGACACTATCTCTGATCAACAGTGCCACGCCCCCATCATTTTGCCTCCCTCCCTGTCCTTTCTGAAACATCTAAAACCCAGCACTTGAAGTAACCATTCCTGTCCCTGAGCCATCCAAGTCTCTGTAATCGCCACCACATCATAGTTCCAAGTACTGATCCATGCTCTAAGCTCATCTGCTTTGTTCATGATGCTCCTTGCTTTAAAACAGACACATCTCAAACTGTCGGTCTGAGCACGTCCCTTCTCTATCAGCTGCCTATCCTCCCTCACACACTGTCGCCAAGCTTTCTCCATTTGTGAGGCAACCTCCTCTTCCCCAGTCTCTTCAGTTCGGTTCCCACCTCCCAACAATTCTAGTTTAAACTCTCCCCAGTAGCCTTAGCAAACCTCCCCACCAGGATATTGGTCCCCCCTGGGATTCAAGTGCAACCCGTCCTTTTTGTACAGGCCATGCCTTTCCCAAAAAAGGTCCCAATGATCCAGAAACCTGAACCCCTGCCCCCTGCTCCAAGTCCTCAGCCATGCATTTATCCTCCACCTCATTCTATTCCTATACTCACTGTCATGTGGCACAGGCAGTAATCCCGAGATTACTACCTTTGCGGTCCTGCTTCTCAACTTCCTTCCTAACTCCCTGTAGTCTTTTTTCAGGACCCCTTCCCTTTTCCTACCTATGTCGTTGGTACCAATATGTACCATGACCTCTGGCTGTTCCCTTTCTCACTGCGGGATATCTTGGACACTATTTGAAACATCCCAGACCCTGGCACCTGAGAGGCAAACTATCATCCGAGTTTCTTTCCTGCATCCACAGAATCGTCTGTCTAACCCCCTAAAGTCTAGAGTCCCCTATTACTACTGCCTTCCTCTTCCTTTCCCTACCCTTCTGAGCCAAAGGGCCGGACTCTGTGCCAGAGGCACGGCCACTGTCGCTTCCCCCAGGTAGGCTGAACTGCCCCAACAGTACTCAAACAGGAGTACTTATTGTCAAGGGGTACAGCCACAGGGATACTCTCTAGTACCTGACTCTTCCCCTTCCCTCTCCTGACGGTGACCCACTTGCCTGTCTCCCGTGGCCCCGGTGTGACCACCTGCCTGTAACTCCTCTCTATCACCTCCTCGCTCTCCCTGACCAGGCGAAGGTCATCAAGCTGCATCTCCAATTCCCTAACACAGTCCCTTAGGAACATGAGATGAAGAGTCCTTGAAAGTGAGTTGATAGGTTGATATAATTGAATATAGAGTATAGAACGTAGCTCAGTACAGCACAGGAACAGGCCCTTCAGCTCACAGTGTTATGCCGAACTAGCTGAAACCAATCCCTCTTACCTACACAATGCCCATATCCCTCCATCTTCCTCACTTTCAAAGTACATTTATTATCGAGGAATGTATAAATTATACAACCTTGAGATTTATTTACTCACTGGTAGCCAAAAGGCAAGAAACTTGAGAGAACCCAATTAAATAAAAAAATAAAAAACCAGCACCCGGTGTGCAAGAAAAGGAAAAAAATACAATTCATGCAAAAAATTGAAGCCAACAGCATTCTGAACCAAAATTCGGTCCAGATCGGAACCCTGGAGCAGACGGGAGTAGGTGCAAAGCCTCGGTTGTTTGTTCAATATATTAGCGGGCACAGAACATAGCAGCCGGGGCAGTTTTCACCGCCTCCGTGCCTTGGAGAGAGGAATGAGCGTCAGCTCAGATCCCGACACCCTGACTTTCCAGTTTATCTGGGCTGGTGTTTAAACTGAACAAACAAACGGAACAGTGAAAGGTTCTGGTGACCTGGAGGGAGGAGTGAACATCGCAGAGAGTGAGCGAAATTGACTCTCGCCTCCGATTTGGGCTGGCGTTAAGCTGTCTAAAGAGCGGACTGTACCCTGCACTAGGACTGGCTGCTGTGAAAGGCTCTGGGCCAGCAGTTCGCTCCAGCCCCAGATTTCGCTGGCCAGCCTGAAGCTGCTCTCAAGCTGTTCAAGCCAGCTCGACACTCAGGCAGATTATACAGACATTGAGTGTCCTGTGTCCCGACTTCTCCTCTCGGTGCCCAGAGCGATCCACCTTACACCCGGGCTGGTTGTACAGGCACCAGAACTCTGCCCCATCTTCTCCTCTCTGAATGGCTCACTCCATCTGCGTGGATTCTATAACACACCACTTCGGGTCATCCCCTGAGCCCACCTTGCCATTACTCACCCCCGCACAGTCTGTGGTGATAACTTATTACTATTTAGCTCAGAAATAGCATTTTTCGTGATTATTTAGTCGAACTTCTTGCCTTTCGAAGTACCTGTGAGCTATCACACGTGTTCGGTAGTGCCATGCCTATCCCTTAAAAGCCTCTACCTCCATTCCAGGCATCCACCGCTCTCCGAGTAAGAACTTACCCCTCACATCCCCCTTGAACCTACCCCCCTCACCTTCAATATGTGCCCTTTGGTTGCTGCATCCCAGGCATTCTATCACAGAAACAGCAAAACGGATTAATATTTCATGTGTAAGTAATAATGGTTTTCTATTTAAGCACTTTCATTAATCAGGATTCTCTTCGGTCCAACTTTTTGTTAATTTCTTCCATGCACAATCCATTAAAGCGATTCGAGCTTCAGCAGTGAGCATAATATATCTTCCAAAGGAATGGGAGCTCAGGAATTCTCTGCAATGTGGTTATTGCATCACTTCAGGCAATGTGATGAAGAAAGGACGACAGCAAATACTAGAACTTCGAAGGAGAAAAGAGATACTGTAATGTGACAGGCAGAGGACTGCGTTTGACACAATCAAACCTGATCACTACCTTCATCCTACCGGAATAACCTCAGCTAAAAACCATATTCAAGGATGAATGAGCTTCAGAAAAAATAGTTAACTTCAGAGACCATCATTTCAACTATCAAATATAGCCATAAAAGTCCTCAATGAAATGAAGTAAAACACATGTATGCAACTAGCACGTGGGCAGTGCTATCGAGGGACTGACTAAGTAGTTCAGAAATCAGTGTTGAATGTAAGAGATTGCACTTGCAATCTTTCTCCTTCTCTTGACAGATGTGATGATTTACACTAACATGGAGAGGCCAACCATAATAATGTTTTCACTGAATATTAGGAATGTGACTATGTATATATCAACACATTCTTGTCCATGTACACATGGTTGGTTCTACAAAGTGCCAATATCTACCTGACTCAAAATTAAAACTACATGTTTCTAATGTTATCATTGAGATTTTATCCAATGAGAAAACATTGCTTTTCTTTTTTCGAATGTTTTACTCATCTCCAATTGCTCTTAAAAAGGCAGCAGTGGATCTTTGGTTTTGAACTGTTTCAGTCTTTGCAGTTTTTCTGCAAAGTTTGTGGGTAAGATGTTTGAGAATTGTGCTCAGTGATAATAAAGGGATAATTGTAATATACAGTACTGTGCAAAATACTGGCACACATACACAGATATTTAGGGTGCCTGAGACTTTTACATAGTACTGTGGTAATTTTATGTACTGCTGCCATACAAAAATAAATTTCATAACACACTGTATGTGAGGTGCTGGTGTGGAGATCAGAACGAGAGCTAGAATCAGATCAGAATCCAGTTTATTATCACCGGCATGTATCATGAAATTTGTTAACTTAGCAGCAACAGTTCAATGTAATATATAATATAGAAGAAAAAAATAAATAAGTAAATCAATTGCACTACATGTATATTGGAAATGCAAAAACAGAAATAATATATATTAAAAAAGTGAGGTAGTGTCCAAGGGTTCAATGTCCACTGAGGAATCGGATGGCAGAGGGGAAGAAGCTGTTCCTGAGTCACTGAGTGTGTGCCTTCAGGCTTCTGTATCTCCTACCTGATGGTAACAGTGAGAAAAGGGCATGCCCTGGGTGCTAGGGAACCTTAATAATGGACGCTACCTTTTCTGAGACATCACTGCTTGAAGATGTCCTGGGTACTTTGTAGGCTAGTACCCAAGATGGAGCTGACTAAATTTACAACCTTCTGCAGCTTCTTTTGGTCCTGTGCAGTAGCACCCCCACAGCAGACAGTGAGGCAACCTGTCAGAATGCTCTCCACAGTTCATCTATAGAAGTTTTTGAGTGTTTTGGTTGACATACTAACTCTCTTGAAACTCCTAATGAAGTATAGCTGCTGTCTTGCCTTCTTTATAACTGCATCGATAAGTTGGGACCAGGTTAAGTCCTCAGAGATCTTGATGCTCAAGAACTTGAAGCTGCTCACTCTCTCCACTTCTGATCCCTCATGAGAATTGATACGTGTTTCTTTGTCTTACCCTTCCTGAAGTCCACAATCAGCTCTTTCGACTTATTGACATTGAGTGCCAGATTGTTGCTGCGGCACCTCTCCACTAGTTGGCATATCCCACTCCTGTATGCCCTCTCGTCTCCATCTGAGATTCTACCAAGAATGGATGTATCATCAACAAATTTATAGATGGTATTTGAGCTATGCCTAGCCGCACAGTCTTGTGTATATAGAGAGTAGGGCAGTGGGCTAAGCACACACCCCTGAGGTGCACCAGTGTTGATCGTCAGCGAGGAGGATATTTTATCACTAATCCACACAGATTGTGGTCTTCTGGTCAGGAAGTCAAGGTTCCAGTTGCAGAGGGAGGTACAGAGGCCCAGGTTCTGTAACTACTCAATCAGAATTGTGAGAATGATGGTGGTAAATGCTGAGCTGTAGTCGATGGAGAGCAGCAGCATGATACGTCCCTACCAAAGGAGGTGTAAGGTGCTCCTTCCCTCCGCAGATCTGCAGGTCACCCTTGGGCAAGGTGTAGCAACTGCTTAGCTCCCTGCTCACTTCTCACTGATCAGGGTCATGTGAAGCCATGGGAGCAGGTGTTAGATGGTCGTATGAGTAGCTGGTGCATATCACAAGTCCTGCTTATGTGATCACTGATGCCAAGGCAGACAATCTCTGAAGAGTGTTGTTAAAGCCTGGGGTCACCTGTCTTGTAAAGACACTGCCCAGTAGAAGGCAACAGCAAACCACTTATGTAGAAAAATTTGCCAAGAGCAATCATGGCCATGGAAAGACCACGATCGTCCACTCAGACGACACGGCACATATTGAAGATGCTATGGGTTTCTGTTATGGATTCAGAGTGGGAAGGGGGTGGGGAGAGGGGAATCATGGTTGGGAAAAGGGGAAAGGAGAGGACCGGCAGTGGGAAGCACCAGAGAGACATTCTGTAATGATCAGTAAAGCAACTGTTTGCCATTCCCTGCACCTGGCTCTGCTTCCCTGCCGCCTGTCCAACACCCCTCGTATGGTACTCCACCCTCACCATTCCCAACATCCTTTTCTCCTGCCAGATTTTCAAACTCTCTCTCTGCTCCATGTTGACACTTCAGCATTGTGCAAAAGACTAAGTCCCTCTAGATATATGTATGTGCCCAAGACCTTGGCAGAGTATTGTACTTCTATGCAGAAAGATGTATCACTTGGCAGACCGAAGTCCAGACGGCACTAAACAGCAACTCCTTTGCTTGCATCTTTGGAAACAGCTTTATTTCTATCTTTGGTACCTCTTCTTTTCCTTTTCAACGTTCTTTTGAAGAACCTAACCTGGAGTTACACTCTGACTTTGGTTCTTTGTGAGAATGGGACCCATTCTCAGGGCCTCATGACCAGCTGCTTTTTGCTATCTCAAAGACGCGGCCTGGAAGATGAGCAACCTTCATGGTTCCGAAATTCTGTGGCTCTGGGGACTTGCTGATTCCCATCGAACGAGTGGTTTTTGCGGTCCTGCAAGTCTGTGACGTTATTGGTGCTTGCTGCACGTTTGAGTGCTCAGTGAAGGGTGCTGGTGCTTTTTTGCTGTGTGGGTGGGGGGTGCGCCATTGCCTGGCTGCTGCTTGTGCGTGGGAGGAGGGAGCTGGGGGGGGGGGTTGCTTTGGGGTTCTAACGGTTTAACCGTCATTCATTCTTTGTGGCATTCCTCTGTTTTCGTGGATGTTTGTGAAGAAAAAGAATTTCAGGATCGATATTGTATATATTTCGCTGACATTAAATGTACCTATTGAATCTACCTACCTATTGAATAGTAAGTCAGTAAGATGTTGGAGCATTGGGACCCACTGATGAAGAAACAATTGCAAAACATAGACGTATGTCTTGGAAGAAAAATGTAAGTAGTGACAATAACTGTTGCTGCTTTTCAGGTGACAAAGGTTACAAGTTTTGTCAGAAAATGTAAACGAGGTTTGACCCAGAGGCAGAGCAGCAGAGACTGTTTAGCAGTAAATGATATTTTATTAATATGCTGCAAAATAACAAGCTATGAGGAGTTGCAAAACAACACTTAACACAAGAAAGCAACAAGGTAACTGACTGAGGCTGGCTGGTTCGTATGAAGTGAACAAGGATTGTGGTTGAGAGCGGGTTTAAGTAGGCTGCAGGTGATGATTTAGAAATGGGTGTGTGGAGATGGTGAGGTGCCCGCCTGTGCAGGCCTGGAAGGATGATTGGCTCAATGTAGTACGCTCGTCTAAAGGTAGTCATCCACCGACAGGAACACACAACCCTGAAGCAGCAGGAAGCCATTGATCATTTGCTTGCCACTCTCAGCCAAATCTCCATCTTGATCCAGCAACCCTGCACCCATTTCTGAGTCCTGGATTCCAGAACCCAAATGGTTCAATGTTTCCAAAACTTTCTGTCCCAGTGCGTCTTGCACTTGGAGCTTCAGCCAGCTTCAATCCGACGCTCCTAGCCTTTAGTTACCTTGTTGCCTTGTCATGTTAAGTATCTGCTCTCTCTTATTTTATGACCCTCGTGGCTTGTTATTTTGCAGTTTATTAGGAAAATATTGTTTACTGCTAAATCGTCTCTGCTGCTCTGCTTTTGGGTCAGGCCATCTCTATATTTCATGACAAGTTTAGAGCATACTGCTGAAGAAGTCCTTGCAAATTCCTGCAATACATTTTGAAGATGGTGCTCATGGCACCCACAGTGCATCCTTGATGGCTAGGACCTTAGGATGTGAGGAGGGGTGGAGATACATCTCTACCAAAAGAGATGTAAGGCACTCCTTCCCTCTGCTAGCCTGCAGGTAGAACCTTGGGCAGTGTGTTGCATCTGCTTAGCCCCACAATCAGGGTCCCATGAAACAATGAGAGCATGTTGGTTGTTGGTCATATGAGCAGTTGGTGCCTATCACAAGTTCTTGTTCTGTGACTATTGATGCCAGGCAGAAAATCTCTGAAGAGTATTGATAATGACCGGGGTCAGCTATCTTGTAAAGACATTACCCAGAAGAAGGCAATGGAAAACCACTTCTGTAGAAAAAAATTGCCAAAAACAATCATGGCCATGGCAAGACCATGATCACCCACGTCATATGATACGGCACATAATGATAATGATGATGATGATGACGTCCCTAGGATTCAATAGGCCCTACATTATACTTTATACTTTATTGTCGCCAAACAATTGATACTAGAATGTACAATCATCACAGCAATATTTGATTCGGTGCTTCCCACTCACTGGATTACAAATATTAAATATTAAAAATAGTAAAAATTAGTAAATATTAACAATTTAAATTATAAATCATAAATAGAAAATAGAAAATTGGAAAGTAAGGTAGAGCAAAAAAACTGAGAGGCAGGTCCGGATATTTGGAGGGTACAGCCCAGATCCAGGTCAGGATCAGTTCAGCAGTCTTATCACAATTGGAAAGAAGCTGTTCCCAAATCTGTCCATACGAGTCTTCAAGCTCCTGAGCCTTCTCCCGGAGGAGAGAGGGATGAAAAGTGTGATTGAGTTAAGAAAAGAACTTGCTTGATGTTGACGAAGATCTTTGTATTCTCCCTAGCTTCAGGTGAAGTCCTGGAGGATTGGATTGTAGCCAGTTTTATTCCTTTGCTCAAGAAGGGAAACAGGAAAAATTCAAAGAATTACACATTGGTGAGCTTCAATTCAGTGACAGGGAATCTACTGGAGAGGATTCTAAGGATAGGAATTATGCATGCTTGGAGAAAGAATTTGTGCAGAGCAGGTCATGTGAGGGAGAAGAGATGCAGTTTGATTTGGTGTCATGTTGGGCATAGACATCTTGGGCAAAAGGTTCTATTCCTGTGGTGTACTGTTAGATGTTCTAACTGGATTCTTAGTCTAGTGGACAGAGTATCAGCAAAGTGAAATTCTTTACTCTCAATAATGGTTATTGATAGGACCGCCCATCCAGGCTCCTGGGATATATTTTGCCCTTTGGTTAATGGTTTCATTATGGAATTAGGGATCCAGGAGCCTGGAGCAATGATCTGAAGATGTGAGTTCAAACACCACCATGGCTGCTAGGCATTTAGTTAATTAAAAATCTGGAAAGTGAACCTAATTTGGTTCACTAATGTCCTTCAGGAAAGGAATCCAATGAGTTGATTTTACAAGTGCTACACATGCCCTTACACTTCCTCCCTTACCACCATTCAGGGCACAAACAGTCCTTCCAGGTGAGGCATCACTTCACCTGTGAGTCGGCTGGGGTGATATACTGCGTCCGGTGCTCCCGATGTGGCCTTTTATATATTGGCGAGACCCGACGCAGACTGGGAAACCGCTTTGCTGAACATTTACGCTCTGTCCGCCAGAGAAAGCAGGATCTCCCAGTGGCCACACATTTTAATTCCACATCCCATTCCCATTCTGACATGTCTATCCACGGCCTCCTCTACTGTAAAGATGAAGCCACACTCAGGTTGGAGGAACAACACCTTATATTCCATCTGGGTAGCCTCCAACCTGATGGCATGAACATCGACTTCTCTAACTTCCGCTAAGGCCCCACCTCCCCCTCGTACCCCATCCGTTACTTATTTTTATGCACACATTCTTTCTCTCACTCTCCTTTTTCTCCCTCTGTCCCTCTGAATATACCTCTTGCCCATCCTCTGGGTCACCCCCCCCCCTTGTCTTTCTCCCCGGACCTCCTGTCCCATGATCCCCTCATATCCCCTTTTGTCAATCACCTGTCCAGCTCTCGGCTCTATCCCTCCCCCTCCTGTCTTCTCCTATCATTTTGGATCTCCCCCTCCCCCTCCAGCTTTCAAATCCCTTACTCACTCTTCCTTCAGTCAGTCCTGACGAAGGGTCTCGGCCTGAAACGTCGACTGTACCTCTTCCTACAGATGCTGCCTGGCCTGCTGCATTCACCAGCAACTTTGATGTATATTGGTGAGTTGATTTTAAACTGCTTTCTGAAATAACCTTGTGAGGCATTCATTTACAGGATCATTAGGAACAGACGATAAATGTTGCAACGCAATGCCTGCAATTCACAATCCTTTCTCTGAACAAAGTAAATGCTTATTTGTGTCTGGGAAACTTTGTGAGTCCTAGACCGTGAAATACCCAGTTGTAAGGTGACTCATTCACTACCTGATGCCCAGTCTTTCACCACCTTTGTGAATTTTGCTGCTGCAGTTAAGTTTCTGGTCAAAGTTGATGGTGCATGATTCACTTATGATTACTGCACTGAATCTCAGGAGGAAATCACTAAAGGCGGATGCTAGAGGCATGCAGAATAAAGGCAGCTGCTCGCAGGTAGAGGGAGGGGAGGGTGATAATCAGAACACAAAAGTTACCACAGCTGTAATCTGATAATGGTTGTCCTCCTCCCGCCTGCATAAGAGCACAGGTTAAAGAGCAAGGCAGTAGACACAAGGACAATAAAGTGGAGGCCACAGGAGACAGAGGATCTGCTATGGGATTGTTTCAAGTCGATGTACTGAGCTATGTTCAAGGATTCATCAGAGGACCTTAATGAATGCATCACATTGTCACAAACGTTATAAAGATCTCATGGATGAGTGTGTCCCACAAAATCACTTAGAAATTTCCTCAATCAGAAGTCCTGGATGAACCAAGAGATCTATAATCTACTGAGGGCTAGATCAGTGGCATTCAGGACTAGCAATCAAGAAAAGTACAAGAGATCGAGGTATGACCTCCAGAAAGCCATCTCGTGTATGAACTGGTAACTCCAGACCAAACTGGAATCACAGAACAATCCTCAACAGCTGTGGCGGATCTTGAATGCCACCATCTGCTACAAAACAAAACCAAGCAACAACAGAAAAGACAACAAGATTTCAGTCCCAGATGAGCTCAATGTCTTTATTAATCATTTTGACTGACTGAACATTGGAACACGTTCATGAACCCCCAGTGAGCCCAACAACCTCGTGATTTCAGACTCTGAGGCTGACATGAGCGCATCCTTCGGGAGAGGAAACCAGAACAGTGTACCCGGTTGAGTAGTGAAGACCTGTGCTGGAGTGTTCACTGAGATCTCTAACTTCTCACTTGGGCGGTTTGACGTAACCACCTGCTACAAACAGGCTTTAATCATATGGTGCCCAAGAAGAGCACATTAACCTGTCTCAATGACTGTCATCCAGTAACACTTCCATCCACTGTAAGGAAGTGCTTTGAGAGAGAAGCTGGTCATGAAGCATATCATTTCCTGCAGATTAGTGACCTGGATCAGTCCAGTTTGCCTACTGTCACAACTGGTCAACAGTAGATGCCATTTCATTGCCTCTTCACTCAGTCAGGGAACGCCTGGACAATGGAGATGCATACATTAGAATGCTCTTTATTGAGCACAGCTCAGCATTCAGGAGGCCTGCCACAAGAAAGCAGCATCCATATTCAAGGATCTCCATCATCCAGGCTACATTCTCTTCTCACTACAACCATCGGGCAGGAGGTGCTGGAGCCTTGGGTCTGACACTAATAAAATCACAAACAGTTATTACCAGGATACTGAACCAGAGGGGATAACTTCACTCACCTCAACACTGAACTGGCTCCACAACCTACATGCACACTTTCAAGGACTCTACAATGCCTGTTCTCAGTATTATTTACAAACCTTGTTTTCACTATTTGCATAATTTGTCTTTTTTTCCCATTGTTTTTGTCAGACTATGTATAGTTTTTCATAAATTCTTTTGTATTTTTTTGCTTTCCTGTAAATGCCTGCAAGAAAATGAATCTGTGTATAGTATATGGTGACATATATGTACTTTAATAATAAACTTGTTCAGACTTTGGCTTTGACTTTGACATTCTAATGATTTCAAGGGTAGATACTTCTGTCTTTCCACTGGAATTCAGCTCATGATCCAACTTTTGATTCAGGTTCTAATAATGCAGTTGTGTCTGGACCCAGATACTCCTGTTCGAACCCAAGCAGATTACTGGTAAGTTACTGGTGAATAGTGCTGATTGGGACCATCGACCATCACTTTACTACAGACTGATCATTGAATGAGGAGTGGTAATTAATCAGAGTGAATTTATACTTGGGTAATTTTCTACATTGTCAAGTTATATATCTGACCCTTTATGCTACTTTTTTATGTGAAATTAGAAAAATACAATGTTGTAGCCTGGTTCAGAGATGGCATAGATAGTCTGTTGTTTCAAATATTGATCCAGGATTTGAGTAAATTCTCCCATGACAGTTTGGCCAATATTGTATCGTTTGTGTAATGTTCTCTTCAGGATTATGCAGGGTGTCAGAGGGTGTTGGGCTCCAAGGGTTTTAGAGTACCTGAACTGGTTAATTGTTATTTAACAAGAATCATTCATTGTTTAGAGTTCCTTCTGTTTTTCTCAAGTGACTTGCTCTTTGTTATGTAGTCTCCAGGTGCTTTCTCTTTAACCTTCTTAAATTTATTTTGATGGGCTTAGGGATTCAGTGTTACCTGTATTATTTCAGTGAATGCTTGATTAGTGCTAAGCATGGGGTTCTCGTTTTGAAAAGGATTCATCTTGTGGTGTCACTTGGTTGAGCCACCATTGTCCAGTTGGAATTCCTACGAATAAACTCTTGTTTCTGTCTCTATATGGGAGCCTGCCATTCATCCACACCAGCTTCAGTCATTGTCAGCAAACTCCGAGACAGTTTGGAAGTCTGAGAGTCTGAGAATCGTAGCGCTGTGCAGTGGATAAACAGGTCCTGTGACTCATCCCTTCTGTGTGGATTGGCGTTCTTATCTATATCAGTCCCATTTATGTGCATTTGGTCCATGACATTTTGAACTAAGGATGTACTGTAGGTTCAGGTGACTGTAACGTTTGCCGTTAGAGTTGGACAATCCACACCAGGAATACATGAAAAGATTTACTGCAATTGAGCAAGGGACCAATCAGCCAGAGGGATTCATTAGAAAGGGGGAATAAGAGTAATGCAGGTGCAGAGTTGCCGTTCTTGGAGCAGCTGTCGTTTTGGAGTGTGCCAGTGTTTAGAGTGGCTGTGGCTCAACAGGCTTAGGCGAGATCAGGCTTGGGTGAGGGAGATTGTCTTGTAATTTACTCTCTCTGTGTTCCTTGTACATTCCTCATCTATTAGTGAGAATGGCTCCAGGGGCAGTATTCTGTACTGTGCATGGGATGTGTGAAGTCAAGGACCAGATAAACACATCTGCACTGGGCATACCAAACTACAGGTCCTGAGAGAATGTATTAAGGAATTGGAATTGCAGCTCGATAACTTTCGACTCATACAGGAGCATAAGGAGGTGATAGGCAGGAGCTACTGGGAGGTAATCACCCCTAGGTTGCAGAAGACAGGTAACTGTGTGACTGTAAGGAGAATACTGCCTTAAATACACCCAATGACTTGGTCTCCATAGCCGCTTGTGGCAACAAATTCCACAGATTTACCACCCTCTGACTAAAGTAATTTCTCTGCATCTCAGTTCTAAAAGGACGCCCTTCAATCCTGAAGTCATGCCCTCTTGTTCTAGAATCCCCTACCATGGGAAATAACTTTGCCATATCCAACCTGTTCAGGCCTTTTAACATTCCGGATGTTTCTATGAGATCCCCCCTCATTCTCCTGAACTCCAGGGAATACAGCCCAAGAGCTGCCAAACGTTCCTCATACAGAAACCCTTTCATTCCTAGAATCATTCTTATGAATCTTCTCTGAACCCTCTTCAAAGTCAATACATCCTTTCTAAAATAAGGAGCCCAAAACTGCACACAATACTCTAAGTGTGGTCTCACGAGTGCCTTATAGAGCCTCAACATCACATTCCTGCTCTTATATTTTATACCTCAGAAATGAGTGTTAACATTCACCTTCTTCACCACCGACTCAACCTGGAGGCTAACCTTTAGGGTATCCTGCACAAGGACTCCCAAGTCCCTTTGCATCTCTGCATTTTGAATTCTCTCCATCTAAATAATATTCTGCCGTTTATTTCTTCCACCAAAGTACATGACCATACACTTTCCAACATTGCATTTCATGTGCCACTTCTTTGCGATTTGCCCTAAACTATCTAAGTCTCTCTGCAGGCTCTCTATTTCCACAACACTACCCTCTCCTCCAATATCTTTGTATCATCTTTGTATCTATAGCCTCAAATCCATTACTCCCATAGTCCAAATCATTGACAAACATCTTAAAAAGCAGTGGTCCCAACACTGACCCTGTAGAACTCCACTGGTAACTGACAGCCAGCCAGAATAGAATCCCTTTATCCCCACTCTCTGTTTTCTGCCAATCAGCCAATGCTCCACCCATGCTAGTAACTTCCCTGTAATTCCATGGGATCCTATCTTGCTAAGCAGCCTCAGGTGTGGCACCTTGTCAAAGGCCTTCTGAAAATCCAAGTACATCACATCTACTGCATCTCCTTTGTCTACCCTGCTTGTAATTCCCTCAAAAAATTGCAGTAGGTTTGTCAGGCAGGATTTTCCTTTCAGGAAACCATGCTGGCTTTGACCTATCTTGCCATGTGCCTCCAGGTACTCCGTAATCTCATCCCTAACAATCGATTCCAACAACTTCCCAAACACTGATGTCAGGTTAACAGGTCTATAGTTTCCTTCCTGCTGCCTCCCACCCTTCTTAAATAGTGCAATAACTTTTTGCAATTTTCCAGTCATCTGGTACAATGCCAGAATCTATCAATTTTTGAAAGATCATTGTTAATGTCTCCAAATCTCTCCAGCTACTTCCTTCAGAACCCAGGGGTGCTTTCCATCAGGTCCAGGAGATTTATCCACCCTCAGACCATTAAGCCTCCTGAGCCCCTTCTCAGTTGTAATTTTCACTGCACAAACATCACTTCCCTGACACTCTTGAATGTCCAGTATACTGCAGACATCTTCCACTGTGAAGACTGATACAAAATACGCATTCAGTTCCTCTGCCATCTCTGCGTCTCTCATTACAATATCTCCAACATCATTTTCTTTTGGTCCTATGTCTACCCTCAACTCTCTTTTACCCTTTATATACTTTAAATAGTTTTTAGTTTCTTTGATATTAATCAAGCTTTCTTTCATAATTCATCTTTTTTTTCCCTAATGACCTTCTTAGTTTCCTTCTGCAAGTTTTAAAAACCTTCCCAATCCTCTATCTTCCCACTAGCTTTGACTTTCTTGTTTGCCCTCTCTTTTGCATTTACTTTGGCTCTGACTTCACTTGTCAGCCATGATAGTGTCCTTCTTCCGTTCAAAAATTTATTCTTATTTGGAATATATCTGTCTTGCACTTCCCTCATTTTTTGCAGAAACTCCAGCCATTGCTGCTCTGCTGTCCTTCCTGCTAATGTCCCTTTCCAGTCAAATTTGGCCAGTTTCCTCTCATCCCATTGTAATTTCCTTTATTCCACTGAAAAACCGACACATTGGATTTTAGTTTCTCCTCAAAATTCAAAGTGAACTCGATCATACTGTGATCACTGTTCCCGTAGGTTTCCTTAACCTTAAACTCTCTTATCCCTAACGAGTATCATGACATTGCCTTTCTGACATACCTTTTCTATCTCCTGCTGTAATTTGTAATCCCCATCCCGGCTGCTGTTTGGAGGCCTGTATACAACTGCCATTAGGGTCCTTTTACCCTTGCCATTTCTTCAGTCAACCCATAGAGACTCTACACCTTCTGATCCTATGTCATCCCTTTCTAATGATTTAATAATATTTCTTACACACAAGGCCGCACCACGCCCTCTGCCTACTAACCTATCCTTCCAACACACCATATATCCTTGGACGTTCAGCTCCCAATGGCAGCCATCCTTTAGCCAAGTTTCAGAGATGGCCAGAATGTCATACTTGCCAATCTGTAGCTGAATTTCAAGATTGTCCATTTTATTTCTTATGTTGCGTGCATTCAAATATAACACTTTCAGTCCAGTATTTGTTGCTTTCTGTTCTAAATGCACCATACCTCTATTGTCCTGTAACTCATTCAACTGGCTGTGATTATGCCTCATTCCCTGCCGGTTCTTTCTATCGTATCTGTTGCATGCTATCTTTGATTTATTTCTGTTTTCCCCTTCCTCAGCCCTATCACTCTGGTTCCTATCCCCCTGCCAAATTAGTTTAACACCTCCTGAACAGCTCTATTAAACCTGCCTGCTAGGATATTGGACCCCTTTGTGTTCAGGTATAACCTGTCCATTTTGTACAGGTCGTACCTCTCCCAGAAGAGGACCCAGTGAATCAGGAGCCTGAAGCCCTGCCCCGTACACCAGTCTCTGAGCCACACATTAATACGCCTGATCCTGCTTTTCAACTTCCTACCTAACTCCCTGAATTCTCTGTTCTGGACCTCCTCCCTTTTTCTCCCTATGTCATTGGTATCAACACATACAAAAACTTCTGGCTATTCACCCTCTCCCTTCAGAATACTCTGCACTCGATCCAAGACATCCCATACCCTGGCACCTGGAAGGCAACACATCATGCGGGTATCTCTATCAGGCTGAGAGAACCTCCTGTCTGTTCCTCCTGACAGAATCCCGTATGACCACAGCATTCCTCATCTTCCTCTTTCCCTTCTGCACCACGGAACCAGGCTCAATGCCAGAGACCCGATCACGTGGTTGGCCTCTGTCAGGTCACCCCCACCCAAACAGCATCCAAAACGAGATAACGATTACCGAAGGGGATGGCCACAGGGGTGCTCTCTACTATCTGAGATCTTTCCCTCACTTCCCTGACCGTCACCCAAAAGTGTCTCAGATCAGGTCCATGGCATTCTCAACAGCAAGGGTGAGTAGCTGTAAGTCTTGGTACATATTGGCTCACCCAGTATTGGTTCACCCTCTCAACCCCAGATCCATTGATGTCAATAGGGGTTGGCCTATCTCCATTCCTCCTGTAGTCCACAACCAGCTCCTTTGTTTTTGCAACATTGAGGAAGAGGTTGTTTTCTTGACACCACTGTGTCAGAGAGGTGACTTCTTCCCTGCAGGCTGCCTCGTTATTATTTGAGATTAGGCCAATCAATGTAGTGTTGTTGGCAAATTTAATCAGATTGGAGCTGTGGGGGTGGATGGGGCCACACAGTCGTGGGTATACAGAGAGTAAATGAGGGGGCTTAGTACACAGCATTGAGGGGCTCCTGTGTTGAGGGTCAGAGGGGCAGAGGTGAGAGAGCCCACTCCTACCACCTGCCAGCGATCTGACAAGGAGTCCAGGATCTAGCTACACAAGGTAGGGTGAAGGCCGAGGTCTCAAGCCTAGAGGGAATTATGGTGTTGAATGCTGATCTGTAGTCCAAGAACACCATTCTCACATAAGCATTCTTCTTCTCCAGATGTGTAAGGACGGTGTGAAGAGCTGAGGCTATTGTGTCGGCTGTTTAACGTTTGTGTCGGTAGGTGAATTGCAGGGGTCCAGTATGAGCAGTAGCATGCTGAAGATGTCGTCCTTGACCAGCATCTCAAAGCATTTGCTTATTATTGAGGTGAGTGCGACAGGACGCCAGTCGTTCAGACGTGGTACCTTGGCCTTTTTATGTACTGGAACAATGGTAGTTGTTTTGAAGCAGGAGGGCACTCTACACTGGGAGAGATTAACAATGTCTAAACACACCTGCCAGTTGTACCGCGTCATCCTGAGTGCCCGCCCTGGGATGCCGCCCATTCCTGCAGCCTTGCAACTGTCGAGTGTAAAAAAAGATTTAGCTCATGTGGGAGAGAGACAGCAATGTTGGAAACTTCACTGCACTTAGCATTGAAGTCTGTGACGGCGTACAGACCTTGCCATAAGCTGCGTGTGTTGTCGGTGGAGCGTTCAGTGTGGACTTTGTCCCTGTATTGTCAGAGTTTGTGCTGCTTATCTTAGAAAGGACGTGTTAAAACTGGAGAGGGTTCAAAAATGAATACAGATTGACTGGCTTGTCATACGAAGACCGTCTGATGGCTCTGAACCTGTATTCACTGGAATTTAGATGAATGAGGGGTGACTTCATTGAAAGGTATCGAATGGTGAAAGGTCTTAGTAGAGTGTATGTGGAGAGGATGTTTCTTATGGTGAGAGTGTCCAATACCAGAGGACACAGCCTCATGATAGAGCCGCATCCTTCTAGAACGGAGATGTGAAAGATTTTCTTTAGCCAGAGAGTGGTGAATCTATGGAATTTATTGCCACAGGCAGGTGTGGAGGCCAAGTCTTTATGCGTACTTAAGGCAGAGATTAACAGATTCTTGATTGGTGAGAGGATGAAGGGATACAAGAAGGCAGGAGATTGGAGCTGAGAGGAAAATTGGATCAGCCATGATGAAATAGTGAAGCAGACTATATGGGCCAAATGGACTAATTCTGTTCCTCGGTCTTACGGACTATGGTCTTTGTGCTGTTTGTAGTTGGGAAATGTTCTCACCCAGTGTCCAAGCAAATACTCCTTCTTCAGTCAATGTCCTCGTCTGACAGCAGCTCTGTTGGATGCATGTCAATGAGTTCACAACCAGGTTCTTCATTTTATTTATTTCATGAGATAAGCATGGAATAGACCCTTCCGGCCCTTTGAGACACTCCACCCAGCAGTACCCTTACGTAATGCAGCCTAATCACGGACAGTCTGTAACCTACCAGTCAGTACAATCCGACTGTGGGAGGAAATTGGAGCACCTGAGAGAACGTACAAGGTCCTTACAGACAGTGCTGGGAATTTAAACTGGCTCACCTGGACTGTAAAGCATTGTGCTAACCACTGTGATATCACACTGTTATAGTGACTATTTCAAAGGGAATTCACTGGCTGCAAAGTCTGATACAGCAGCCTGACAATGTGATATAATGCATGGTTTCTGTTGTAACCTACACTGCTGCTTCTACTGTAAAGCAAGTCATATAAACATTTCAATTATGATTACATGAAACTGATTAATATTTGACAGTGTGTGTGTTGGGAAAGATTAAAGATAGGCCCCTGAAGGACTGAATAAATTGCAATTGCTCTCTATATGTCACTGGGTAATTATTCACACAGTAAATCCAATAAATTATAGAAACAACATAATATTAATCACTTGGTATTGAAATTCATTTTTAAAAATCATAATGTATGAAGCATGTTTATTATTTATTCATTGGAAAAATGAAATATATATATTTATTTTGGATATCAAACTCGATAAATGCTGAACATAATTAATTAATGAATACACAAAACGGGGGAGGAGCTCAGCAGGCCAGTCAGCGTCTATGGAAATAGTTTAACAGTCAACATTTCGGGCTGAGACCCTTCGTCAGGACTGGACTGATCAAGAGCAAATGTTGACAGTTTACTCTTTTCCATAGATGCTACCTGACCTGCTGAGTTCCTCCAGCATTTTATGTGTGTTGCTCTGGATTTCCAGCATCTGCTGATTTTCCTCTTGTTTGTAATTAACTAATTAATTGCCTGTTCTGCTGCTGGCGTTTAGGGGAACAATGAAGATCCCCCATCTCCTTCTGTCCTTGGCCACGTAGAAGATTTCTTCATTACTGTTTCTGTAACAGTTTTGTTTGATCAGTCAGGGTTGTTGGCCCTGAGCTGAACCCCTAAACCTGGAGGACTGGTGGACCACTCTTAGTCTGTCCTCTACCCTTTGACCTGCTTGTCATGGGTGACAGAAGCAAGAGCCCTGACTCCAGCCAACATAGTTCTCTGGGTCACTGAGGCGTGCAAGCCTCCAACCTGTGACAAAGTTGTGGTCCTCATGGACTATGGAGGTGAACATATTCAGTTAGCTTTGTTGGTTGTCTAATTCAAATTAATAACTGCAAGTCTGTTCAATTTGCTGCATAGATTCACAGGGCCAATATATGATTTTGAATTTGATGTTATTCTGGATGGCCACCTCTCTCAAAGCTGTGGGGGGGGGCGTGGGTTCTCGCTATGTACAGGTTCTGGGTTTTGTTTACATTCAGCTGGCAAATTTCAGGACATTAAACAAACATCACCTGGTTGACATGGGGAGGATGGGGTAGGGTGTTGCATATGAGAAAGGAGGGGTGGGTTTTTTGTGGAAGAGCAGTACATGGAATGTGATAGAATTTACATCACAGAAACAAACTATTCAACCCATGCTTCCATGCCTCAATGCCTTTCTCTCCTGTCATCTGATCACCTTCCACTCCAGGACCAAGAAAACTGTTGGAGATTATTTATATTGCAAGGTATTGCAGGTTCAGGGTTTCCTTCACCTTGGCTACAACATCAACATGGTTCCCTCCTTTTGGGAAGATATTTACAAAGTATCCATTAAGAAATGTGTCAACAGTGAAGTATCACTCTCTGCTACTGTAACACCCTCATTATTCTCGCAGCCGTTTCTATCTTCCACCTTACCCAGGAATAATCAGAATCAGATACTCACACAGTAATTGAGTAAGTGGTCATTTTGTAAGTAGTGATTTGCATTTAGCTTTTTGGTCGGGGGGGGCTGCTGATGGAGTAGTGGGAAGGTAGGTGACAAAGTGGAGCATTGTGAGGTCAGGTAAAGATTATTCTTGGGAGGAGGGGTGAAGATACGTCACTACCAAAGGAGGTGTAAGGAGATTCTTCCCTCTGCTAGCCTGCAGGCAAGGCATAGCCCCTGCTTTGCCCCACTCCACACCCGATCAGGGTCATACGAAGCCATGGCAACAGGATAATCATACGAGCAGCAGCTGGTGTACATCACAACTCCTGGTTATGTGACCACTGACGCCAGACAGACAATCTCTGATGAATGTTGATAATGTCTGGGACACCTGTCTTCTAAAGACACTGCTCAGAAGGCAATGGTAAGCCAATTCTGAGAAAAAATTGCCAGAACAATCATGGTCATGGAAAAGTCAAGATCGCCTACGTCACATGACATGGTACATAATGATGATGAATGATTATTCTAATGACAGATACTTCCAAGGAATTCCTGCCACTTTCCACATTCTGCCCCTAAATTTTATACTATTTGATTTCTGTGTCTGTATTATTGATCAGCATATTATTACTGAAATTCACACAGTCCAGAGAACGTGCAGCGTGATTGAATGGCAGTCAGAACACTTTGTGGAGCATGTGCATCTTTTTCAGAATCAAATCAAACACTGTTATAAACAACCTATACAGTTCTTCCCAGCTGATCTCTGAAATGAGTACTTTCTTCTACTAATTTTATCTCTTCCCTGAGCCCTGCACTTTTATACAGGAATACATTGATGGTTATAATTTTTAATAGTTTTGACATTTTGGTCACAAGGTCTATCTTACTTTTTGCTGTGTGGACACAATCATGTTTAAAAATTAATCACTTGGGATGCTAAGGCCTGTCCACTTTGATCAGCTGATGCCCGTTATAAATACATGAAATTCCACAATTTTATCAAATTCACATCAGATTAACCTACAATCTTTTCATGAGTAATAATTTTAAATCACTGTAATGAATTCAGAACATATTCACAAAATTCCTCAGAAAGTTACATGGGATGCCAGGTAGCATAATAACACAATTCTATTACAACTTGGGACGTCAGTGTTCAGAGTTCAATTCTGCCACCATCTGTAAAGAGCTTGAACGTATTCTCCGAGACCATCTGGGTTTCATTCACGTGCTCTAGTTTCCCCCCACACTCGAAAGATGTACTGGTTAGTAGGTCAATTGGTCCTGTGATGAGGCTGACGTTAAATAGACCGGGTTCTGCGGTGTGCAGCTCATCACACTGTATCTCTAAATAAATAAAATGGACAATCGTGCTGGTTCAGTGCATATTGGAATCAGGACAGAGAGGCAGCACTGGTTTATGTAAAGACAGGATGGGCATTTAATGTAAAGTTAGCGAAAGATGTGTATCTGTTTACTTTGTAAAGAGTGCCAAGATACAGTGAAAATTTTCAAGTATATATTGAAGATAGTATCAATTACTAGAAACTGATAATGTGCTTGAAAATTCAAAGATAGGGTTGATAAACCTCTTAATGATTAAATTGCAAACTGTCTTCACAAAGAAAGGACCATAGTGTTATTAAGAAGAAAGTGTGAAATAACGTCCTCATGTTAAACAGGTGATTAAAAGGAGCTAATGAAGAAACTGCAGAGATTCTGACTGCGAAACCGCAGAGACTGTGACTACAAAACTGTAGAGGTTCTGACTAGAAAACTGTAGAAGTTCTGAATACAAAACTGTAGAAATTCTGACTAAAAACCTGCAGACACTTTGACTACAAAACTAGAAAATCTGACTACAAAACTGTAGATTTCTGAATACAAACTGTAAATATTCTTTCTACAGAACCGTAGAGACTGACTACAAAACTGGAAAGGTTCTGAAAACAACACTGCTAAGGTTCTAAATACAAAACAGTAGAGGCACTGACTGCAAATCTGGGGAGTTCCGACGACACAACTGTAGAGACTGACTACAAAGCTGTAGAGGTTCTGAATACAAATCTGTAGCTGTTCTGACTACAGATCTGCAGTTTTCGGACTACAAAACTGTAGAGATTCTGATGACAAAACTATAGAGAGTCTGACAACAAAATTGCAGAAGTTCTAATGGCCAAACCAAAACCAGTTCCCAAACCAAAAGCCATGGATGAGCCAGGAGGTACGTCGTCTGCTGAAGGCCAGGTCTGTCAACCCAGGCCTGTACCAGAAAACATGGTATGATTTGCGGAGTATCCCTTACTCACTCTTCCTTCAGTTAGTCCTGACGAAGGGTCTCGGCCTGAAACGTCGACTGCACCTCTTCCTAGAGATACTGCCTGGCCTGCTGCGTTCACCAGCAACTTTGATGTGTGTTGCTTGAATTTCCAGCATCTGCAGAATTCCTGTCGTTTATGATTTGCGGAGGGCTATTTCAAGGGTGAAGAGACAATTTCAAATGGGGTTGGAGGCAACATCAGATACACGGCAACTCTGGCAGGGACTGCAAGACATTACTTCCTACAAAGTGAAACCCAATAGTATGAATGGCAGTGATGTTTCACTACCAGATGAATTCAATGCCTACTATGCATGCTTTGAAAGGGAAAACACAATTACAGCTGTGAAGATCCCTGCTGCACCTGATGACCCTGTGATCTCTGTCTCAGAGGCCGATGTTAAGCTGTCTTTAAAGAGTGTGAACCCTTGCAAGGCAGAAGGTCCCAATGGAGTACCTAGTAAGGCTCGGAAAACCTGTGCCAACCACCTGACGATACAACCATTGTTGGTAGAATCTCAGGTGGTGATGAGAGGGCATACAGGAATGAGATATGCAAACTAGTAGAATGGTGCCACAGCAACAACCTGGCACTCAACGTCACTAAGATGAAAGAGCTGGTTGTGGACTTCAGGAAGGGTAACATGAACACATACCAATCCTCACTGAGGGATCAGAAATGGAGACAGTGAGCAGTTTCAAGTTCCTAGGTGTCAAGATTTCTGAGGACCTAACCTGGTCCCAACATATCGATGCAGTTATAAAGAAGGCAAGAAGAGAAGGCTTGAAGAGATTTGGTGTGTCAGCAAATACACTCATAAACTTCTATAGGTGTACCATGGAGAGAATTCTGACAGGCTGTATCACCGTCTGCTATGGAGAGGCTACTGCACAGGACTGAAAGAAGCTGCAGAGTGTTGTAAATTTAGTCAGCTCCATCTTGGGTACTCGTCTACAAGAAGTGGTGTCTCAGAAAGGTAGTGTCCATTATTAAGGACCTCCAGCACCCAGGGCATGCCCTTTTCTCACTGTTACCATCAGGTAGGAGATACAGAAGCCTGAAGGCACACATTTAGTGATTCAGGAACAGCTTCTTCCCCTCTGCCATCTGATTGCTAAATGGACAGTGAACCCGTGAATGCTACCTCACTTTTTTAATATATATTATTTCTGTAGAGGTTCTGACTATAAACCTCTAGTCGAGTCAATGGTATCCATTCTAAGTGATGATATCAACCTTCATTTTGTAAGTCATAGGTTAATCAGGAACAGTCAGAGAAGGCAGTAACTTAGCAGACATCATTGGTAAGGTAATGAGGAAGACGAATAACACTTAATGCCGTTGATGCAGTGCACGTGGATATGATCCAGGTTGTTTGACTTCGCAAATTGCTAGCAGGTCATAAAAGTATGTTATCCTAGGTAGAATGCAAATTGGATCCCAATCATCGCATAGGTACTGGTCGTAACATTACAAAGAATATATAATTGTAATGGACAGAATGTACATTTATTTATTTTTATCTGGTTCTTACTGTAACTTGTAGTGTTTTATGCACTGCCCTGTAGTGTTACTGCAAAACAACAAGTTTGTGATAATAAAGATGGTTGTAATTCTGAGTTGTTGGGACTGGAGCAACGTACCCATGAGGGATGGCGTGTGTGGCTGGTGAGATGGTAGAAGGTTGTGAAAGCCTTAAGTGGTGTGTTTATGTTTATAAGGAGTAGGGTGAATAACAAGGATCCACTTCCCTTGGAACAGGGTCAGAAAGCAGAGAAAATTGCCTTTGGGATATTAAAGAAATCCACGAATATGGAGAGAGTGGGGGAAAAGTGGGTTTGAGGGTGAAGACTCACCATAATCTCATTAAAATAACACCACAGTAGCGTAGCAGTTAGGGCAATGCTGTTACATCACAGGGTGTTCTGGAGTTTGAAGTTCAATCCCAGGTTCCTTTGTAAGGAGTCTCTATACATTCTCCCCGTGGAACACCTGGGTTTTCACAGCATCCTCCCGTTTCCTTCCACAGTCCAAAGATATACTGGGTAGGTTAGTTGGTCGTTGTAGGTTAGGGTTAATGTGTTTGTTAGGGGAGGGGCCAGCTCGAAGGGCCAGAAGGACCCATTCCATCCTGTAACACTAAATAAATGGGTGCGGGTGAAGGTAAGATGGCGCTAAGTGGCTGCTTCTTGAGCTTGTCTGTGGAAACAGTTTAAACTCCTCTCTTTAATGTCTCTTTTTCTCTTTTTCAAGGTGGTTGGAATTCTATCGAGGTCCTGATCTGCAAGTGGCACTCAAACCGCAGTTTTTAAAAAACATCAGATGAGTTCTTATTCCTGCCACTCACTGGCCAACATTTTCTGACACTCTCCAAGAGCGGCTTGGGAGATGGCGCCTCCGGAGTGTGGCCCTCTGGATGACTGGGGCGCCACAGGAGATGGAACATCAGGATTTCACTGTGGCGGATGCTCGGATGTATGTCCTACAGAATCCTGCCTTGTCGCCTCACCGTGGTGTAGGAGCGACACTGGCTGAACATCAGGTGAAGTACAGAGGAGACTCGTTCTCTGGCAGGTCTAACCTGGCCGTGAAGGTGATGTTCCATCGGTATACTATAGACTAGATCTAGTAGTAGGATCGTGGCTAGCTGAGTCAAGGAGGTAAGCATGCCTTTGCTACTTTGTAGGTTATGCCTCTTCAGGCAAAGGCTGCACCCGACGAGGACGCCGGCAGCAGGGCGTCTGATGGTGTCTGTGGCAGATGGATCCAAAAGGGTCAATGGTACAGCCACCCCGATGGCATGCGGAGGAACCAGAGTGCTGGACAATGGACGGCATCGCTGTATTAGTTAGTTATCACTGCGGGGCAGCGTCCTTCTTTCATAAGTCTGTTACACCCCTGTGTACCACTTAGCATCAGATCTGGAAGCCCAAAGAGACTGTACATGACACCGTCTGTCTCATTACTGTGCAAGGCGTCAGTCAACATCGAAATCGACGGACAGCCGAAGAAGAAGATGTATGGGAAAGTGCTGCAGCTGACTGTAATATTGGAACTGTGACTGTCAGTCTCCTCTTTCGCTGTGAAAATGGGTGACATCACTTTGTGCCTGTCGGGCAAACAGTAGTTTTGTTGACTGCCGATCACGGCCTCTCTCTGGGTATTTTGCTGCTGCTTGGTGGGTGGTGGGTGTTGGGCGCTGACACTTTTTGCTGAAGTGGGTGGGGGGGAAGAGGGCAGGTTGATACATTGCTGCTTTCTGACACTTGTGCAGGCTAGTGGGGAGAGAGGGCTTTGTGGTTCTAGTGTTTTTCGGTTTGTTCTTTTTGCTGAAGTGGGTGGGGGGAAGAGGGGAGGTTGATACATTGCTGCTTTCTGATACGTGCAGACTAGTGCGGAGAGAGGGCTTTGTGGTTCTAGTTTTTTTCGGTTTGTTCTTTTGGTGTTCTGTTTTTTGTGGAAATCACTGAAGGCAAGTATTTCAGGCTGTCGACTGTATACATTCTCTGATAATAAACAGAACCATTGTACCTTTTAACCATTAAATAAATGCATGAAGCAGACCGGAAGGGCAGAATGGTTTTTTCCTGTTCCTACCTCTCCTCTTCGAATGTTGCCTAAGTGGAGTGCGATCCTCTGGTTAATAAAATGGAAAATACCTTTCTTCAAAGAAGAAACATTTTCTATCACTATGTTAATCCACCACTGATTTAAAATTTGAATCATAAAACTGCAGGTGCTGGGAGTCAGTGTGAAAAGAGAAGTCACTGAGAGCACTCAGTAGGTCAGGCAGCATCCATGGATAAGTAACAAATGTAAACTTTGTTGTATGAAAGGTCATCAAAATGAAATATTAACTGTTTCTTTTTCTGTACTGTCTATATTACTGATTTAAAGTTACTGGAAGTAACTAAAATATTCTTCTGTAGTTTGACTGGGGAATTGTAGTTAATTATTTTGGAAAATAACTCATTATGTTCAATGTTTTTCAGAAATTATTCTCCTCGAGCTCAAAAAATTCGAGTTATGCTGCGAAACCTTTATCAAACAAAGTCTGCAGATAAGCACAATTCTGAGGTACTCTCAGTAATGGCTAATTCGCCTGGAGCTTGCTTCTCCTCCCGTGGTCTTCACGGAAACCTTGTTTTCGCTCAGGTTTACTCACTTTGCACTGAGCATCCTGCTGTATTTCTCAGCAGTGAACATAAAACCAAATGACACTGTGAGCAAATAACAGAATGTGATGGGAAGTGGAATAAATCAAAAAGAAATGAGAGTATTTATGCAAAATCACAAGAGAAAAATTGAAATCAAAGATGATAGGAAGGGGCACAAAAATGTACAAAAATTTGCCTCGGAAAGTAAACCTGGAGTAAGTAAAAAAAATATAAGATGTCAAAGCCCATTTTCTAAATGCATGAAGTATTTGTCATCAGATTGATTACAAATACTACAGATTTTGATAACTTTGAGCTTTGGTATTTAACATTGTGTTTTTTGCTTATTTTTTCTAAATGCATGAAGTATTTGTCATCAGATTGATTACAAATACTACAGATTTTGATAACTTTGAGCTTTGGTATTTAACATTGTGTTTTTTGCTTATTTTTTGCCAGTTACATGGTTTGTTCTGTTTTTGTGCATTGGGGGTTTGATGTTTTTTACTGAATGGGTTCCACAGAGTTCGTTTAGTGGCTGTCTGCGGGGAAGATGAATCTTGAGGTTGTATACTGTATCTGTACTTTGATAATAAATGTAGTTTGAATCTTTGAATAAGTTGATAGCATAAATAATAACGTATGTATGATGTCTGATTTAATGCCGATTATGGAATTGTGGTTGATTCCATAAATTACCAATGGAGGATATTACAAATGTCCCGAGCCAGGTCCTGGTGACCTGCATCCAAAGATTTTATAAGAAACAGCTGCAAAGGAAGACATTAGTTTACTACCCTCACAGTGTATATGTACACAGTTGTCCAGCGAGTTAAACACCTTCTCAAAATTCACCCGAGATGGAAGCTTTCTTCAGGATTTTTAATGAGATCTTACTTGTGAAAAGGTATTGTTGTTTCAAGAGCAAATAAAAAGAGGATGGAAATGGCTCTCTACCCACCGTGGATTTCAAATTGAGTCCAAATTATCCGTGTAGGAAATGATATAAAAACAGCTTATGTACCGGAAGTGATGTTCGTACAAAATAAACTGCACCCCTAGAGGGCAGAACACTCTCCATCTGTCAAACTTAACTCCTGAAACTAGAACTCAAACGATCACTTGAATTGACTTTATTTCTTACACCCTTCACATACATGAAGAGTAAAAATCTTTATGTCACGTCTCCATCTAAATGTGCAATGTGCAATCATAGTAATTTATAATCATTTATAACAAATAGAACCGTCAGTGTAATATAGAGTGCACTCGGATCAGCGTGAGTTCATCAGTCTGCTGGCCTGGTAGAAGAAGCTGTCCCAGAGCCTGTTGCTCCTGGCTTTTATGCTGCGGTACCTATTCCCGGATGGTAGCAGTTGGAATAGATTGTGGTTGGGATGATTTGGGTCCCCAATGATCCTAAGGGCCCTTTTTACACACCTGTCCTTGTAAATGTCCTGAATCATGGGAAGTTCACAACTACAGATGTGTCGTGCTGTCCGCACCACTCTCTGCAGTATCCTGTGATTAAGGGAGGTACAGTTCCCGTACCAGGCAGTGATGCAGCCAGTCAGGATGCTCTCAGTTGTGCCCCTGTAGGAAGTTCTTGGGATTTGGGGGCCCATATCAAACTTCCTCAACTGTCTGAGGTGAAAGAGGCGCTGTTGTGCCCTTTTCACCACACAGCTGGTGTGTACAGAACTTGCTGTTCACCCTCTCAACCCCAGATGCATTGATGTCAATAGGGGTTAGCTCATTTCGATTCCCCCTGTAATGCACAACCAGCTCCTTTGTTTTTGCAACATTGAGGGAGAGGTTGTTTTCTTGACACCACTGTGTCAGAGACATGACTTCTTCCCTGTAGGCCACCTCGTTATTGTTTGAGATAAGGCCAATCAATGTCGTGTTGTCAGCAAATTTAATTAGCAGATTGGAGCTGTAGGTGGCAACACAGTCATGGGATATACAGGAGTAAAGGAGGGGACTCAGTACACAGCCCTGAGGGGCACCTGTATTGAAAGTCACAGGGTTTGAGGTGAGGGAGCCCACTCTTACAACCTGCTGGCAATCTGACTGGAAGTCCAGGATCCAGCTGCACAAGGCAGGGTCAAGGCCGAGGTCTCCGAGTTTTTTGTTGAGCCTGGATGGAACTATGTGTTGAATGCTGAACTGTAGTCCAAGAACAGCATTCTCACATAAGCATCCTTCTGCTCTAGATGTGTAAGGACAGTATGTAGAACTGCGGCTATTGTGTCATCTGTCGATCGGTGGTGTCAGTAGGCAAATTGTAGGGGGTCCAGTTTGGGTGGTAGCAAGCTGCAGATGTAATCCTTGACCAGCCTCTCGAAGCATTTGTTTATTATTAAGTTTTTGGTAAAAAAAAGAACAGTTTCAGAGACTAGTTTTGACAACAGTCTTACTCCGTAGTCTTTAACTGTTCGTACTTGGAAAATACCAGCCTTCATGTCATTCCTGGTGGGAATCATCGAGAAATGCTGGGCCAGGCAACCATGAGAAGAGGGTGAGCTAATCAACTTGCAGCCATCTTGTAGCACAATCACAAACACGAGGAAATCCGCAGGTGCTGGAAATTCAAGCAACACACACAAAATGCTGGTGGAACGCAGCAGGTCAGGCAGCATCCATAGGAAGAAGCACAGTCGACATTTCGGGCCCAGACCCTTCGTCAGGACTAACTGAAAAAAGAGATAGTAAGAGATTTGAAAGTGGGCGGGGGATGGGGAGATTCAAAATGATAGGAGAAGGCAGGAGGGGAAGGGAAGAAGCTAAGAGCTGGAAAGTTGATTGGCAAAAGGGATACAGAGTTGGAGAAGGGGGAGGATCATGGGATGGGAGGCCGAGGGAGAAAGAAAGGGGGAGGGGAGCCCAGAGGAAGATGGAGAGCAGGCAAGGAGTTATAGTGAGAGGGACAGAGAGAGAAGAAAAAAAGGAGGGGAATAAAAATAAATAAGGGATGGAGTAAGAAGGGGAGGAGGGGCATTAGCGGAAGTTAGAGAAATCAATGTTCATGCCATCATGTTGGAGGCTACCCAGACGGAATTTAAGGTGTTGTTCCTCCAACCTGAGTGTGGCTTCATCTTGACAGTAGAGGAGGCCATGGATAGACATATCAGAATGGGAATGGGACATGGAATTAAAATGGGTGGCCACTGGGAGATCAATCAGGTTAACATCTGTAGAAATGTAGTTCCATTAGTTCTTTAGAGTTGATCGCTTGACACGTTGAATCCTGTTATGTATGTAAGCATAGAATCTCCTTGTTTCCATATAACCAATATTTAACCCAGCACAGCCTTGCTGTTGGTAATGAACTTGATATCATCCAGTTCTGTGTGCATCTCTTCAATGATCATGTCTGCCATCTCATCTGTTAGCACAGCAGCACTGATTTCACCCCTTGATGGTGGGACCTGGTGTGGGAACAAGCTGTGCCTTGCTCAGTGCGAGTCCAACTTCAGCACATCCAGCATTGACTGTGATCTTCCGATATACAACAGCAGCATCCGCTTTAGTTGGCACATCACAAAAAATACAGGCATCGTTCCTTTGAGCTGCAGATAGTGAAATTGCTGTGTAGGTTCTTGGCATATTTAAACCTTTAAGATCCTGAAGGGAGGAAGATCGCTGCTGTCATTGCTCGTGTTTCTCTTTAGGGAATGCGACACGCTGTCCACGAATACAGATGGGATTAACATCGGGAACAGCTCTGCACTGAGGTCTTTGCTGTGGTGGCACTGCAGAAGGGGCTGTTCTGGATCTTTGTTACTGCAAACCTTGACCATCAATACCTGGACCATGAGAAATGTATGTTGGCTGTGTAGTGCGGACAGGTTCTCCTTGTTGAGCTGGAGCTCTGTCTTTTTTATAGCTGAAAAGTGTCTGAACATACAATTTAACAAGATGCATTGGTTGTTGTGACGGCAAAGCATGACTTATTCTGGTTATAGACACTGCTGCTTCATACACTTTTGCCTTTTCTGAGGCAGCCTCAGCTTCACACGTTTTCTTGAGCCTACAGTATACATTCTACACAGTGCTCTCTCCATGTCTATACTCTATATGTGCTTATTCTGTGTCTATGCATGTTGTCTCTGTGTCTATACGAGCTTTCTCCATGTCTATACGTGTTTTCTCTATGTCTATATGAGCTTTCTCCATGTCTGTATGTGTTTTCTCCATGTCTATATGTGCTTTCTCCATGTCTATATGTGCTTTCTCCATGTCTATACGTGCTTTCTCCATGTCTATATCTGCTTTCTCAATATCTATACGAGCTTTCTCCATGTCTATACGAGCTTTCTCCATGTCTATACGTGCTTTCTCCATGTCTATATGTGCTTTCTCCATGTCTATACGTGCTTTCTCCATGTCTATATCTGCTTTCTCAATATCTATACGAGCTTTCTCCATGTCTATACGAGCTTTCTCCATGTCTATACGTGCTTTCTCCATGTCTATACAAGCTTTCTCCATGTCTATACATGCTTTCTCCATGTCTATATGTGCTTTCTCCATGTCTATATGAGCTTTCCCCATGTCTATACGTGCTTTCTCCATGTCTATACGAGCTTTCTCCATGTCTATATGTGCTTTCTCCATGTCTATACGAGCTTTCTCCATGTCTATACGAGCTTTCTCCATGTCTATATGAGCTTTCCCCATGTCTATACGAGCTTTCTCCATGTCTATATGTGCTTTCTCCATGTCTATACGAGCTTTCTCCATGTCTATATGTGCTTTCTCCATGTCTATATGTGCTTTCTCCATGTCTATACGAGCTTTCTCCATGTCTATACGTGCTTTCTCCATGTCTATGAGCTTTCTCCATGTCTATATGTGCTTTCTCCATGTCTATACGAGCTTTCTCCATGTCTATACGAGCTTTCTCCATGTCTATATGAGCTTTCCCCATGTCTATACGAGCTTTCTCCATGTCTATATGTGCTTTCTCCATGTCTATACGAGCTTTCTCCATGTCTATATGTGCTTTCTCCATGTCTATATGTGCTTTCTCCATGTCTATACGAGCTTTCTCCATGTCTATACGTGCTTTCTCCATGTCTATGAGCTTTCTCCATGTCTATATGTGCTTTCTCCATGTCTATACGAGCTTTCTCCATGTCTATATGAGCTTTCCCCATGTCTATACGAGCTTTCTCCATGTCTATATGTGCTTTCTCCATGTCTATATGAGCTTTCTCCATGTCTATATGTGCTTTCTCCATGTCTATATGTGCTTTCTCCATGTCTATACGAGCTTTCTCCATGTCTATACGTGCTTTCTCCATGTCTATGAGCTTTCTCCATGTCTATATGTGCTTTCTCCATGTCTATACGAGCTTTCTCCATGTCTATATGTGCTTTCTCCATGTCTATATGAGCTTTCTCCATGTCTATATGTGCTTTCTCCATGTCTATACGAGCTTTCTCCATGTCTATATGTGCTTTCTCCATGTCTATACGAGCTTTCTCCATGTCTATATGTGCTTTCTCCATGTCTATATGAGCTTTCCCCATGTCTATACGTGCTTTCTCCATGTCTATACTGTACGTGCTTTCTCCATGTCTATACGAGCTTTCTCCATGTCTATACTGTACGTGCTTTCTCCATTTGCATTCAACATCCCTCTTGGCATGAGCCACTTTCACTCTTGCTGCTTCAACTCTGGCGCAGGCTCCCTCTGTTGCTGCTGCTGAGACTATTATAACTGTGAGCCTATTTGAGTTTTGCAAAGATGAGATAAATATACCACATTCTGAACTCACTTTCGGGTCTTGGCAATGGAAGTTACTGAGTTTGGAATTTGACATTGTTGATGATGGCATCTCCAGTATAGTGGGTGGTGCCTTTGAAGACGAATAATGCACAGTACGGTATATTAGTTAAAATAGGAAGTTGGCTGAAAAACAGAAATAAGGGTACTTAGCTTTGTATTAGCTCAGTGGTATTAAGTGTTATTTGGTAACTGAAAGGACATAATATGCAGTACTGTGCAGAAGTCATTAGCACCCTAGCTCTACAAATGTGCCTAAGACTTTTGTACAGTATTGTATGTATTTTTAATTACCTTTTAAGTCTTGGTAAATGGGAATAACAATATGCAAATAAGATTAATTATAAATGAGTAAAATAAACTCTTAAAAATGTATGCAAATTTTGGTGTGACTCGCAATTGTTTCACTGATTACAGCACAAGGGAAAACTCTAATCATAATTTTTGTTCCTCTGATTAGTTTTAAGTAAGAATCATAATCAAATTGACAACTAATTGATTGAAAATGAATGCAGAAGCTACCTGTTTTGCTAGTTGAGCCTACAATGTCTGAAGTTGGCAATGCAAAACCATGATAGAATTTTTATGTTTCAAGTGTCAGAGTATTATCCCTGGACAATAGATCTCACCTACAGCATTGCCAGTCTGTCCACATCAGAGTAACAAACATACAAATCTCCAATGTTTGACACATAGTTCAATAACTCTGACTCCACAAATGATGATTAGATCTCCATTTGAATGTCTTTATGAGCTACACAGTCCCTAAGGACAATAAATCTCTGCAAGAGAACGGCTATGTGAAATGCTAATACTCATATTCTCCAAGAATCTAGAAGATTCATTGCAGGTTTTGAAATGCAGTTGCCATATTTTGCCTTTGAGAAGTTGCCAACCCATACACAAATTTTCCAGGGAGATATGCGCCACTGTCACACCCAAGAAAATTTATGGATAACGTACAGCACCAAGTTCACTGATAGATGAAATGTCAGACTATTCGCAAGCTGCAGCAAGAAATATCCAGTTCACTGCAATATCATAAATATTGTCAAATGTAAAATAACTTTATGATCCCCCTTTGTTCCATATTTGGAGGAGACATAATTTACCATGAATAAACCAAGTAAAGTACCTATTATAGCCTGACATGTGGTATGATGGGTTAGCACTAACAGTGGTTTTGAAATTATTAGCTGGAAGACAAAAGGGGTATTTGTCAAAGTAATTGATTTGAGGTAATGGCTAACGACAACTTTAGCTTGGATACATTTGTTTGGCACTGCAGCAGAGGGGCCAATGTGTCTGTGGTTCTTCTCATCTTTCTCAGTAACAAGGTCCCAAGAGTGGTTCAGTTTATTCACATTCTGTGTTTGTCTTAAGTTCTAATCCTGTTTGGTATGGGTCTTCGAGGCATATCATGGAATAAAGTCCATTCGTATACAACATCCTGGAATAAGTGACTCAGTGGCAGAGATGAAGTGCTAGAAAAAGGCTGGACTCTATATGACACCAGTAGAAACATTGTGGGAGATTGATAAGCCTCATCATAGCATCGTAATAAGATGTGTGACTCTGTCATTGAAGCTATCAGAGTAGCAACCCACATGTGCATGAATGAAGGTATCTGATATACCCAGGACATTTAGATGAGTGTTTCGTGGGCTGCATTTCAAACACATATAGAAGAAATAGATCACTTGGTCCTTTGAGACTGCTCTAAAATCATGGCTGATCGGACTGTAGTAACAACCTCCACCAACTCTCTCAACCACTCACCCTTAGTTATTACTATACAAAAGTTATTCACAGATCCGTACCAGCTCTCCACACAGCAATCGCATTAGTCCCATTCCCTGTAACCTGCACACCCATTTACTTTCCTTGTATTCTTTGACCTCTCACCAACAGTAAGGGATAATTAGTTAGCTGTGGCTAGCTAACCTACACAATATCTTTGGGATGTTGCAGGAAACCAGTGCGTCTGGGGGAGGTCCATGTGCTCAGAAGGCCAACGTGCGAACTCCATATGGAAAGTGTCAAAGATCAGGAATGAACCCAAGTTCTTGCAGTGCTAATGACAGCACCATTGTGCCACCCCTTGCCGATCAAGACTGTCAATTCTGCCCGGAAATTTCCATGTCACTTCTGTCCTCAATCAACTAATTTTAAGCAGCAGCCTATCAAGAAAAAAAGTTGTGGATAAAGTTCTTCGGATAACATCTATGGCAGATAGTCAGAATCAGGTTTAACATCACTGGCATATGGCATAAAATTTGTTAACTTTACAGTGGCAGTACAGTGTAATACTGAATTACAGAGAGAAGAGAAACAGTGAATTGCACTAAGTACATACATATTAAAAAGTTAGATTAAGTAAGTAGTGCAAAAAATGGGAAATTAAAAAAGTAATGAGGTAGTGTTGAATGTCCATTCAGAAATCAGATCAAAGACTGGAAGAAGCTGTTCCTGATTCATTGAGTGTGTGCCTTCAGACTTCTGTACCTCCTTCCTGATGGTAACAATGAGAAGTGGGGGCCCTTAATGATGGATGCTGCCCTTCTGAGACACCGCTCCTTGAAGATATTTATTTTGAATCAATCACAAGCCAGACTAAAGTAGGTAGTTCCGAGTTTAAAGCTTCCTTGTTTGATTACTGAGAGACAATTGGTGGGTTCAGTAGTGGGTGCTGTGGTATGATTTGTTTCGTTGTTATAGTCAAAAGCAGGCAATTAGATTGAATTTTATTTAAGAGGAGTTTAACAGTTAAATCTTAGAGCCATGCATTTATGTAACACATGTAATGTAATAAAGTATTTCAAGGTGCCTCCGATGGTTATTATCAAATAAAAAATTCTCTACTTTTCCTAGTGAGGATATATATTCAAATATAAGATTGCATTTGTTTGAATTAATTACTCAGTGAAGATGAAAGACAGTCTGTGCTAAAAATAAAATCAATATTATTTTTCTAATTGTCAATTGCTGGTTACTGGCAAGCATGATTCCTTTAAGGTCAGGTTGGTAATGGAATATTGGAATTAAGTCAATCCCCTGTGACAGGCTTGATAATTAAATAGACAAGAGGGTTGATCTGCAACATTCTAAGCAGCTTGTCAGGCAAATTGATGACAGCTGGCACTGAGGGTTGGAATCTCCTCAAGGAAGTTCAGACAACCTTGAAAGTGAATGAAGTGTAGAGCAATTCCAGTTGGGTAAGCAATGAGAATTTTCCCAATATTCATTTTAAAGTGATTGAACCCAATGTGTTGCCTTTTACAATTGTCATTTCTCAAGCTTTGCTTCAAAAATCTCATCTGCTTTTGTGATTTGAGTTTATGTGACTAGTAGAATATTCTTTTGAAGGAGTGAATAATCTCCAAATACAGCAAATAACTTTTCTTGCTAGTTTTCTCTTAGTTTTTGAATCTGCACAGTTGATGATGAGTGTTTAATAAGCAGTGCAGGTCTGTTGATTAAAATAATGGCACAAGCTCAGTTTAAACCCTACACTTCAAAAGAATGAATTTATTGGCAGTTTCAGGGCCTTCTAGATACACTTCACCAAATAATGTATGCATCTCACTGCTGCCTTAAATGGTAAAATGTGTAAAGCTTCCCCACATGGTGGGCTCTACTAATTTGAGATAATATATCTAATAACACCTCATAAAGTTTATAATGAGTTTTTAATGGATTTTCATACAAGCCTTCTTGGTAAATCCATTAAAAGCTAATTGCATTTAACCATGAAGTTCTGGTTTTCAGGTTTGAAATATTACTTAAAGTTTTGATGTGTTTGAAAGCATACCCAGAGTTGTAATGAGCAGAGAAGGTAAGTGAGATAGTATTAAAGTTACTATCATTAGGATTTTAAAGGAAACATAAAGTGGAGGAAATGGAGGTGTTTGGACAACTGAGATCACAGTAAACTAAAATGTGAGAAGAAAAGGCTTAGACCATACTGTGAGTGGTGAAAATGAAACCACGGAGGTATGCAGAAGAAAATTTTTGACATTTGTAAAGAAAGGATAAGATGTCCAGAGTATAGTCTTGTCACCTTTCTTTAACAATAAAAATAATAAAGGCTGCATCAGGGAAAGAGACGAAAGGGATAGCCTGTCCTTGCATGCTTCTGAAGAACGCGGATGAGAAGAAACTGCTTGGATGTGAGCAGCGTTTCAGCTTTTCTAAAGACTTTCAAAAGCATTAAAGTATATAACAGCTTTTAGTGGCTAAAGAAAATACTTTTTCAGGAATTCTTAAGATTTGTAAAGATATTGAAATTATTTTGAGAAGAGCATAAGGCTTGGAAATGTTGTCAATTTTCGATGGGCCAGGCAACATCTGCAGAAAGATAAACAGCTAAAGTTTAAGGTCAAAGACCTTATCATCAGAACTAAGACTAAGAATGTCAGTGTGCACCTCTGCTTTCCGAGGAGGATAAGGAGAGCTGGACTCTGCACATATACTCATGACCTTCTACAGACGTTCAGTGGAGAAGATGTTGCATCACTGCCTGGTACGGAAACTGCACTGTGGTGGACTGTACGGCTCTGAAACGAGTAGTTAAAATACCCAATGGCATGAGCTTGATTGCCATCAAGGATGTATATACAGAAAGGAGTGGGGGTGGGGGAAGAAAAAGACCAATATTATGAAGGATCCCACCACCCTACTCATGCACTGTTTGTCCCACTCCCATCAAGGAAGAGGCTACTTAGCACCCATGCCAGTTACTTCCCCCAACCTGTCAGGATGATCAACAGCTCCACACATTAATCCATGCCACCAGCACAACGCCCACATCATCCCCTCAGCACCCTTCATTACACCACACTTTACACCTACACGGTCACTGTCCTACTGTATTTTCATCTGCCCTGCTGCTACCTGGAAGAGTTCCTCTTGCCGAGCATCACTTTATCTCTTTACCATTTCCTGTCAGAGACACACAATGTTCAGTTGCTCCTGCACTGTGTCACGTAATGTTCATACAATCAATCTAACTATATATACAAGCTAATCTTGTGTGTCTATGCAGCCATGCTTAACAGTTAATGGTACTTTGTAGACTACAATTGTTTGTTTATATAAGGTTGCTTTTATATTTATTATATTTTTATAAGCTTACGGTGCTATTTTTTTAATGCTGCATCAGATCCGGAATAACCATCATTTCATTTTCAGTGCTCATGTACTGAAGAATGATAATAAACAATCTTGAAACGTGTACAAACAGAATGAAAACAGCCATGCAACTCACAGTAAACATCGCTTTTTAAGGTTCTCATTTTTGAGTTTGATTCATCCTTTAATATGAGACTTTGCCAGCAGTAAACAGCTTCCACTGTGTGTGTGTGTGTGTGTGATCAAAAGATTCCATCCTTGTCGTGTTTCTGTTCTCATCACTTGAGTCCACCCTCAGCCATTGTGCCTTTGACCTTGGAAATGCTGTGCCTGGATATCCTTCCTTGGGTTTAGCTGCCTCTACTTCTGAATCTACCTCCTTGAAAAGCAAACATTTGGACAGCTATCCCCCTTTGATTAGTTAACTTTTTCTCTGTAAAACAACAGTGGTTTTGCTTCATCTTAAAGTTGATTTTTTTTTCCACTGCACCTTTAACTTTTTTCTTCTTTGCCTTTATTCTCAATGTTCTGCTAAAACCATTAATAAGTTAGTTTATTTTATTTTTTGATCTTATCATTTTCCCCGGGATATTTCACTGCCAATGAATGCAGGATTATTTTTCATTGATGTATTCATATATTTCAACATTTTCCAGCCATAACACAAATCTAGTTGTTGTTTTTCATTCCATTTCTACAGTTCCCAAGGCTGGAACAGAACTTTGGAGTGAGGAAGTCGACAAAAAGTAGGAAAATGTGGAATTTAAAATGAAACATAAAATAAAATGGCCCATAATTGAACAGCTAAAAGGTTGTAGAAAAATATGGCTACTCTTGATTGAGTCTAAAAGGCTATATTCAGGTGCAGCAAGTAATTCAGGATGGCAAAATAATATTTTTCTTTCTTGGAGGAATTGAATGCAAAAGGCATGCAGCTATGCTTCAGTTACACTGAACGTTCTCAAGACCACAGTCGTCTGCTTATTTAAGAAAGCAGTTCAGGGCAGGTTTAGTAGATAAATACTTGTGGACGAGGCTAGCTGTTTCAAAAATAAACAGTGGTTATAATTATGGAGATGTTCTCAATAGTGTGTTGTGCTGCACCCTTGCTGGAAATGGCCAAGTCTACCTCTGTGTTATTTTGTTTTGGAATTCAGATTGCCATGGGCCAAATAGGCAAATTGGACTGGCATAGATGGTCAGCAAGGACCAGTTGGGTCAGATGGCCACCTGTTTCCATGCTCTATTGCTCTAAGACTCAAAATAAAAAGTTAATTGATCTATGGTCCCCTTTCCTGGCTCTTTTTTTTCCTGAAATAGTGGTGTCCCTCCTTTCTGAAAGAGTTGGTTTATGAAAGCTATCCTCCAAATCACAGGAAAAATTTAGTTTATTGAATTTTGGAAAATGATTACTAGGCATTCACCATCTCTATAACCGTCTCTTTTGAAAAAGATCTCTGGTATTACTCAAGTCTGAGGAAAGAGGTGATAAAATTATTGGCTCCAGATGTAATGCATTAAGAAGCATGGAAAGTTTGTTTGGGGAGAAAGGAAAATAAAACCTGCAGCAAGTCCAGGACCAATTTCATAATTCCTACATTGACATTGCAATATTTAAGACACCAATACATAGCCCCTGCTCCATGCTATTAGATAATAGCTTGTCTTTTACCTCAGGGCTACTTTCCTTTACTAACTCATCCCCGTAACTCTCTTTAATATCCAAAAATCCATCAGTTTCCATATAGAAAATACTTAGTGTCCAAGTCTCTATAGTACTCTTTGTTACACAGTTCACAACTGTACCACCTCTAATGGGTCAGAGATACCCTCCTCAGCTCTCCCACATGGCTAGTCCTTCAATTGAGACTCAAGATGCCACTTATTTTCCCTCCGTATGCAAGGTCTGAAAAGTGGAGTCTATCAAAGAGCACTGCTATCTAGCCCATGCTCCCTTCTCAATATTTTCTTTTGACAGGAGGTTCGAGAGCTCACACCACCAGATTTAGCAACAATTATTATCCTACAACCATCATGCTCCTGAATCGGTGTGGATAGTTTCACTCACCACAACTCTGAACTGGTTCCACAATCTGCAGACTCACTTCCAAAGTCTCTACAACTGGCGTTATCAATATTAGTTATTTTTAATTTGCACAATTTGTCTCCTTTTGCACATTGGTTGTCTTTGTTTACAGTATGTATATTTTGTCATCATTTCTATTGTATTTCTTTATTTTCTTGTAAATGTCTGCAAGAAAGTGAATCTCCAGGTAGGATCTGCTAACGTGTACTTTGAAAATACACTTACATCGATGATGCACGCTTGGATCACAACAGTTTCTTACCCCGCCGTCAGATTTTTGGACCAACTTGCAACAATTGTAACTCTACTTTGGACTATAGTTCCCTCAATTTACACCAATCTTATGATTTTGTTGTATATAATTCATATTTGTAATATACTGTGTTGCAAAAAGCTAATTTTCATTTTTTTTTACACCCAGGATATGTTTGCCCTTGACACTGAACTTGAATTTTCCTTTCTTCTCCATATACCTGTCCACATGTCTTTTAAGAGCTTTGGTTGTCCCTTCCTCAACCACATCCTCTGGCAGCTCATCCCCATAGACACACCACCCACTGTATGCTTATATAAACATGCTTCATAGGTCTCTCTTAAAGTTTTCCACTTGCTTTAAGCCTGTGTCCTTTAGTTTTCATTCCCCTTACACTGGGGAGTGTGGGAGGGATGCTGGAAAGAGATATTAATTTGCCCTGCCAATGCCCCTCGTGATTTTATACAGCTCTGCAATATCATTGCTGTCTCCTGCTCTATGGTGAATAAGTAGGACTAGGTCATGTTTCCCTGCTGCTTGCTCATTCGATGAGTTTGTGGCCAGTGTTTTACCCCCAGTGCTGCATTCCTGCACTGATCCAGATCTCCTCAATTCCCTTCAATATCAAACACAACAATTTTGATGACATCAGACAGGATCTGGCAGGAGCGGATTGGGATAAGTTGATTTTTGGCAAAGGCAAGCTTGGTAAGTGGAAGGTCTTCAAAAGTGAAATATTAAGTACAGAATTTGTATGTTCCTGTTGGAATAAAAAAAAAGACTAACAGGTTTAGAGAGCCTTTTGAGAGATATTGAGGCTCTGGTTAAAGAAAAGGAAGTGCTTTGCAAGTGTAGATAACAAGGAACTAACAAGGTGCTTGAGTATAAGAAATGTAAGAGGGAAATGAGGAGGGCTAAAAATAGGCATGACATTAGACCATGCCACAATGTGGTTACTCTGGCAGACAAGGTGAGGAAGAATCCGAAGAGCATATACAGTTGTATTAAGAATAAAATGATAGCAAGGGACAAAACTGGTCCACTTGAAAATTGGCGTGGTCGTCTATGCATGCAGCTGAGATGGGAGAGATCTTAGATGGAATTTTTGCATCTGTATTTACTTGGGAGATGGACGCAGTCTATAGAAGTGGGGGGGGGGGAACTTGGACTAACTTGGACATTGTGCAAAGACGGTGCAGAATTTGAAAGTGATATTGATAGGTTAACTGAATGGGCGAGGGTCAGGCAGATGGAGTACAACATTGGTAAATGCCAGGTCATCCAAGCTGGAAGACAAAATAGATGATCAGATTATTTAAATTGTTAAAGATTTTGGAATACTGTTGTGCAGAGGGACTTGTGCATGAATCATAGATTTAGTTTACATGTGCAGCAGGTCATCAAGAAGGCAGGTGAAATGTTGGGGTACGGTCAAGTCAGTCATCATCAAAGAATATAGCACAGCTGTAAGTCTGCCTAGAGCAGGCTACCCTCAAAAACTGAGTGTGCAGGAAGGGGACAAGTGAGGGAGGCCACCAAGAGACCTATGACAACTCTGACGAAGATACAAGCGTCAGTGGCTGAGATGGGGAGAGACAAAGCATACAACAACTGTTGCCCAGGTGCTTCATAGTTGCAACTTTATGGGAGAGTGGCAAAGGGAAGGCCACTGTTTGGGGTGGAGAGGGGTGGTGGAGAAACTCACATGAAATCTCAGTTTACCAGAAGGCATGTCAGAGACTGCTGTCAGCTGGTAAAATGTCCTATGGTCTGATGAAACCAAAATTGAGCTTTTATGCCATCAGACTAAATGCTATGTTTGGCGTGGGCCAAACATCTCACATCCTCAAAAACACACTATCCCTACCGTGAAGCTTGGTGGTGGCTGCATCATGATGTGGGGATGCTTCACTGCAGCAGGCCCTGGAAGGCTTGTGAAGGTAGAGGGTAAAATGAATGCAGCAAAATACAGGGAAATCCTGGAGGAAAACCTGATGCCATCTGCAAGAGAACTGCGACTTGGGAGAAGATTTTTTTTCGAGCAAGACAATGACCCCAAGAATAAAACCAAAGCTACACCGGAGTAGCTTAAAATCAACAAAGTTAATGTCCTGGAGTGGCCAAGTCACAGTCCAGACGACAGACCACAAACCAATTGAGAATTTGTGGCTGGGCTTGAAAAGGGCTATTCACTCAATCTCCAAGCAATCTAATAGAGCTTGAGTAGTTTTGTAAAGAAGAATGGGGGGGGGGGGGGAAATTGCAGTGTCCAGATCTGCAAAACAGTTAGAGACCTAATCATACACTCAAGGCTGTAATTGCTGTTGAAGGTGCATCAACTAAATACTGACTTGAAGGGGGTGAATACTTGTGCAATCAATTATTTTGTGTTTTATATTTGTAATGAATTTAGATCACTTTTCACTTCTGTTTTCACTTTGACATGAAAGTCTTTTTCTGTTGATCAGAGCCAAAAAAAATCTAAATTAGATCCATTGTGATTCAATGTTGTAAAACAATAAAACACGAAAACTTCCGAAGGGTGTTAATACTTTTTATAGGCACTGTGTATATTAAATAGTTAAATAAACATGTAGTGCAAAAAAAAAAGTGAATTGGTGTTCATGGGTTCAATGTCCATTCAGAAATCTGATGGAGAGGGAGAAAGCTGTTCTTGAATCGTTGAGTGTGTGCTTTCAGCTTCTGTGCCTCCTTCATAATGATAGCAATGAGAACAAGGCTTGGCCTGGGTGATGGGGGTCCTTAATAACAGATGTCACCTTTTTGATGCATCGCTCCTTGATCCTGGATACTATGGAAACTAGTACCCATGATGGAGCTGACTAAGTTTACAACTCAGCAGCTTATTTTGATCCTGTACAGTAGCCCCCCGTCATACCAGGTGATGATGCAGCCAGTTAGAATGCTTTCCATTCATGATGTATCTGTAGAAATTTGCTAGTGCTGTTGGTGACATAGCAAATCTCCCCAAACTCCAAACGAACTATACAGACAGTTGTAGCTACATCGATTATATAGGCCTAGGGTAGTAGATGAGTACATGGAGGGCCATGGGAATTGTACACTAAAATGGCATTGGGGTTGAGAATCTCCTTTGATCTTGGTGACCAGTGAAGGAGACTTGGACGGCCAAATGGCCTAACCCATTCCATCCTGTATTCTAATGAGGTTCCTTTATTAAAAGAGCAAAAGGTTGTGCCTATTATCACATTTTAACAGCATTGTTTAAATTTAACAATAAACGTGCATTTCTACAACTTAATGTTACTTTGGGTTTTTACATCTTTTCCTTTGTTTTGAAATCCTACACATAACTGCAGAATATTACTCCATTTCAATAAATGTTTCATTGATTAATTTGCCACATTTGTTGCATTAATTGGTCACAAGATGAGCAATGATGCTATTAGCTCCTGTTGGTAAGTAAATTAATGAAGTGATGTAGATGAATCATATCATCAATCAGGTTAATGCAAAGCATGCATACTGATTTCTAACATAAAATGTGCGTAACTCATTGAATAAGACAATTGTAGAAATTTCAGGCACAATATGAGGTAGTTTGGCCAATGTGTCCAGACCAAATACATGAGTTTTGAGATTAATGCTGTTTTCAGCTCCTGTGCCATAACCTACACAACAAGATGAAGTTGTAAACTGGATTAGACATTGGCTGTGAGGGGGAAGCAAGAGGGTTACCTCTCTGACCGGAGGCCTGTGAGTTGTGCTGGGTCCTGTGTTGTTTGTCACCTATATCAGTGATCTGGATTATTAACTGGATCAGCAAATTTATGGATGACACTACAACTGGGGGTGTAGTGGACAGAAAAGAAGGCTATCATGGCTTGCAGAGGGATCTGCATCATCTGGAAAATGTGATGAAAGATGGCAGATGAAAATTAATGCAGACAAGTGCAAGGTTTTGCACTTTGGTAGGACCAGTCATGGTAGGTTTCATACACTGAATGCTAGAGCACTGAGGAGTGTGGTAGAACAAGGAGATCTGGGAATACAGGTCCATAATTCGTTTAAAGGAACATCACAGGTGGATAGCATTGTAAAGAAAGCTTTTGACACATTGGCCTTCATCAATGTATTAAGTACAGGATATGGGATTTTGTTGAAATTGTATAAAATATTGGTGAGGTCTAATTTGGAGTATTATGTAAAGTTTTGGTCACCTACCTATAGGAAAGATGTTGAAAAAGTACAGAAATTTTACAAGAATCTGGCTGGGTCTGGAAGACCTGAGCTATAAGGAAAGATTGAATAGGTTAGGACTTTATTCCTTAGCATGTGGGAGATTTGATAGAGGTATAGATAGGGTAAATGCAAGCAGGCCTTTTCCAGTGAGGTTGGGTTAAGCATGAAAGGTGAAATATGTAAGGGGAACATAAGGGGAAACTTCTTCACTCAGAGGGTCATGAGAGTGTGGAATGGTCGGGATTGAGGACGTGATTTTAAGTTTAACTCTGTTTGGTTTCAAGTTAGCCCATTGCTTTGCTTTGCTTTTAGTTAGTTGCAAGGTGGGTTTTTTTTGGGGGTTTTTTTTTTCTTTTTTTTTCCATTGATATATATAAAATTTAGTATACTATTATGTTATCTTGGTTTCTTATGTTTAAATTACATTGTAGTATATTTTTTGGTATTGATACCTTTTGGAATTTTATTATACTTTAACATTGTATTAATGTTTATATGGCTTACCTTTTTTGTATACTTATTCAATAAAAAGATTTAAAAAGAAAAGAGAGTGTGGAATGAGCTGCCAGCACAAGTGGTGCCTCCAAACTCTACTTCAACTGTTAAGAGACTGTAGGGGTATAGAGGGCTATAGTCCTAGTGCAGGTGGATGGGAGTAAGATAAAATAAGATGAAACTTTATTTATCCTGAAAGAAATTATACTTTATTGTCGCCAAACAACTGATACTAGAACGTACAATCATCACAGCGATATTTGCTTCTGCGCTTTGCGCTCCTTGGAGTACAAATCGATAGTAAATATTGTTACTCAGTCAGAAATGCTTACTTTAAAGTACAAAATGTAAGCGTTGAGATATGAAAAAAATACAAAATATGCATTAAAAAGTAATGGTGCAAAATACAGATGTGCAATGAAACCATATTCTTAAGGAGGAGGTGTTGTAGAATCCTATAGCCATAGGGAGAAAGAATCTCCTGTGACCTCGGTGAAATCAGTCTGTTTAAAGTAGGTAGTTTAATGGTTTTGACATGGACTAGATGGGCCAAGGGGCTGTCTCCTGTGCTGTACTTCACTATGACTCTAAAGAATTGAACATTAATTAGCCATAAATGCAATGAATATTTCTGCGTCCACCACCCTCTTAGCAGTGAGTAACAAAACAAATGTTTGACTGACCTTTTTGGAGCTTATTTCGATTAAAGGCTGGTTTTATTCCCTCATCTCCACTATGGTTCTTCCTATAGTTTACAATTAGTGCACCCACGTTATTGGGCTCGCGACTAAGGGAAATGGGTTAAACTTGTTCAGCTTTTCATAATTGTGTACACTTTAACCAAATTGCTTATTAGCTTTGAACATCACAAGTGCAGAAGTCAGAAATTTGAAATCAATTATGAAAATACTGGAAAGACTGCTTGACTTGCTTTCTGTTTGCAACCGTTTGTGTTCCTAGTTTTAAGGAAATGAGATGGAGAATGAATCACGAGCACAGAGAACCCCACTCCACTGGAGTGCTGGATGTGGAGTGGTTTGGTGTCCAAGGTGGAGTCAGTGTTTCTCCCATTATTCACTCGCCAGAAGACAAGCCGTATTGTGGTTGACTACTGCAACATTCATGGACTTGGACTACTTTTTTTGTGTGACTGTATTTTGCTGATACTTTATTTTCCTTGTGCTGTGTCTGACTGTTAGGACAGTGATCTGCACCTTGGCCCTGGAGTAACACTATTTCATTTGGCTGTATTCGTGGGTATTCATGTATGGTGGAATGACAATTAAACTTGAAGTTGAAAACACACAGACCTTTCATTCACTTGCACTGCCTTGGAGTAAGTAAGAGGGTAAAAGTGTAGACTGCTTTTCCCAAGTGGGAGTGATGCAGAGAGACCCAGTGATGGGGGATGTGAGCTGTAGTGGACCAGGCGGTGGTAGGAATGATTTTTACGGTTTGTAAGGATCAAACCTAAAGGTTGTTACTGGTCTAAGAGGCAGAAAATAAGAGAAAAGGCCAGCTACAAGAGGTGGGGATGGGGGGGGCAGTGACGCTTGATAGGGTGGGAAAGCATTGTAAGATGGGTGATTGCGTAGAGCTTTAACATTGAGAATGCACTGGCATCAGCAGAGCAGAGTATGGTCAAGTGGGGTAGGGAGGTTGGACAGGCAAGCAGACACCCCGGTAACATCTACAACAAGCGGGCACCCCGGTAACATCTACAACAAGCGGGCACCCCGGTAACATCTACAACAAGCGGGCACCCCGGTAACATCTACAACAAGGTTATGTTATGCGATCGGCACAAAACAGAATTAAATGTGAGCTTGCGTTCAGGGGCATCATGCCCTGGACACTGATCATCATTAACTTTTATCAGTGTAGCCTCCACTCTCCAGTTTCAGAATTTTGTATGAGTCATGTAAAAATATGTGGGCAACAGGCAACACGCACAAAATGCTGGAGGAATACCGCGGGTAGGTCCCTCCCTCCCTCCCTCACCCACCTACCTAACCCCTCACATGGACTACATTTGAACAAATGAATTGCTTCAGATTAATGTTTACATGCCACCCCATAGCAGATATGATGTAAAGATTTCTATTTGTGGGCAGCTAAATTTTAAGAAGTATGCTCTACAGGCAGATATAGCCCCCCCAAAAATCTGGGAGGCTGCATTAGTTTAGCTGGCTAAATCTCGTTCTGACTGTGTCTCTGAGAGCTCTGGGTATATGCCACAGAGTCCAAGTGTTACAAACGGCTCCTGTGGTGTAGGGTGTCTATTTGCCATTGTCCTGTGGTTTTAATGTAGTGAGTTTCATGGCCAGTTGTTTTGTAATAAGGATATGGTACTGAAATTTGCTTATGGTGTCAAACTAAAAAAAAATAGTCTATTTGAATATCAAAGGTATTGATATGGTGATATTGAAGAAATTACACCTGTGGTAGACAGGTTTCAATATTAGTCAGTGCCAAGGTGATCATTGTGGTTTAAGAAATTGTCTATAATTGCATTCTAAGTGGAATCAACCTAATTTTTGATAGCATTTTGTGTTGATGAGGCCAGTTTTTTTTTTAAAAAAAAAGAAATAGAGTTTTGTTTTAACACTAAAGGTACTTAGCTGGCCGTGGTGCGTCCGCACCGGACTTCAGGGTGTGTGTGTGTTTGGTACAAATCCGGCCTGTGGCTTGGACACTTCACATCTGTGCTGGCATCGAGTGAGCAATTTAACCTTGTTAATAATAAAAAAAAAAGCAGACAAATGTGAAGAAAGCGGCAAGGTTGCTGCCCGATGCACCACAAGAGAGGAACATCAAACGAAAGATTTGGAAAGCCAGTCCCTTTTTACCATTGACCAGCTGGCTCGATTCATTGATTCAGAGCAAACACGGAGGACCCTTGCCGGGGTCAACCCACGAAAAGCGGGAGGTCCCAACAACATCCCTGGACATGTGCTCAAGGAATGTGCTAATGTATTAGCAGATGTCCTGACAGACACTTTCAACATCTCCCTTAGTCAAGCCATTGTCCCCAGATGCTTCAAAACCTCCACAATCATCCCTGCAGCAAAGAAATCAGCTGTAGCCTGTCTGAATGATTACCGTCCTGTTGCCCTGATCCCCATAGTGATGAAATGTTTTGAATGGCTTGTCAAGCCTCATATCACAGCCAGCCTCCCCTCATCACTGGATCCTCTACAGTTTGCTTATCGTCCAAATCGCTCTACGGAGGAGGCAATATCCACCACACTGCACACAGTTCTCTCTCACTTGGACAACAAAGACACTTATGCCAGAATCCTGTACATTGATTTCAGTTCAGCGTTCAATACCGTCATCCCGCAGAGACTAGTGGAGAAACTGTCGCTGCTTGGCCTCAACACTGCCATGTGTCGCTGGATTCTGGATTTCTTGACAGAGAAACCACAGTCAGTCCGTGTTGGCAGGAACATCTCTGACTCCATCACACTGAGCACTGGATCCCCACAAGGCTGTGTGCTTAGCCCACTGCTGTTTACACTGCTAACACATGACTGTGCAGCCAGATTCAAGGAGAACCTGATCATTAAATTTGCAGACGATACCACAGTGGTGGGGTTCATCAGCAAAAATGATGAAACTATGTGCAGGGAGGAGGTCAAACACCTAGACAGCAGGTGCAGGGATAACAACTTGATGCTTAATGTCACCAAAACCAAGGAGATGATCATCGATTTCAGACGGTCTCAGCCTGGGCACACATCCCTCAGCATCAGCAGCTCCACGGTGGAGAGAGTGGAAAACATCAAGTTCCTTGGGGTGCAGATCTCCGACAATCTCACCTGGTCCAGGAACACCACTGGGATTGTGAAATGGGCCCAGCAGAGATTGCACTTTCTGAGGAAGCTTAAACAAGCATCACTCCCCACTAACATCTTAACTACATTCTACAGAGGCGTGGTTGGGATTGTGCTGACCTTTTGCATCACAACCTGGTACTCCAACTGCAGTGCTGTTGACAAAAAAGCCTTGCAGAGGGTGGTTAGGGGAGCAGAGAAGGTTATTGGGGTCTCCCTACCTTCTGTCCAAGACCTCTTTCAGAGTCGATGCCTCCAGAAGACACAGTACATCATTAAAGACCCCTCACACCCTCTCCATGAACTGTTTGTTCTTCTGCCATCAGGCAAACGTTACAGGAGCATCAAATCTAAAACCGCAAGGCTTCTAAACAGCTTCCTCCCACAGGCAGTCAGACTGCTAAATAGCTGCTCCACCTGACTCTGCTTTGGACACTTTTAACTCGCACTGGACACTTTTATAACTTGATTTTAACTGACATGTGGCTGTTGTGTTTTACTATTTATTGTTATGTTTGTTATTTAGTGTTGCGTTTGTTATGTTATGATTGCACTGCCCCTGAGGAACGCTGTTTCATTCTGTCCTGCAGAGCTGATGTACGGTTAGAATGACAATAAAGTTTTTTGAATCTTTTTGAAAACAAACTAAAGGCACGTAATGTTCAAACACCAAGAGCTTAAGTAAGATGTTAGTAAAGGTGAGCAACTCATTAAAGGAGAGAAGGGCTATAGTGAACACACCTTGCTTCTACTTTCTTTGCTCTCTTCGACTTTAACTTTCTGTATTCTGGAAGATAATCTTAACCATATAACAATTACAGCATGGAAACAGGCCATCTCGGCCCTTCTAGTCCGTGCCGAACTCCTACTCTCACCTAGTCCCACCGACCTGCACTCAGCCCAAAACCCTCCATTCCCTTCCTGTCCATATATCTATCCAATTTAACTTTAAACGACAACATCGAACCTGCCTCAACCACTTCTGCTGGAAGCTCGTTCCACACAGCTATCACTCTCTGAGTAAAGAAGTTCCCCCTCATGTTACCCCTAAACTTTTGCCCTTAACTCTCAATTCATATCCTCTTGTTTGTATCTCCCCCACTGTCAATGGAAAAAGCCTATCCACGTCAACTCTATCTATCCCCTCATAATTTTAAATACCTATATCCAAGTCCCCCCCAGCCTTCTATGCTCCAAAGAATAAAGACCCAACTTGTTCAACCTTTCTCTGTAACTTAGGAGATGAAACCTAGGCAACATTTTAGTGAATCTCCTCTGTACTCTCTCAATTTTATTGACGTCTTTCCTATAATTCGGTGACCAGAACCTTGTTACTGATCTTGTTCAGTAAGACTATAAATCTTGTTACTGATTCTGAAAAAAATATACTGTGCCTCTGTCTATTCCCTTAGAACTCTAATAATTCATTAAATGACTTAATGCTTGCAAACTACTTTGACCTGAACTAAAACGTAAGGTTATAAGATTATTTTGCCCTGAATTATAACTCGTAAGATCATAAGATATAGGAACAGAATTAGGCCGTTTGGCTCATTGAAAATGCTCCACCATTACTCCATGGCTGATCCATTTTTCTTCTCGTCTCCAATCTCCTGATTTCTCCCTGTATCCCTTCATGCCCTGACCAATCAAGAAACCATCAACCTCTGCCTCACAGACTTGGCCTCCATGGCTGCCTGTGATAAAGAATTCCACAGATTCAGCACTCTCTGGCTAAAGAAATTCCTCTTCATCTCCATTCTAAAAGGATGTCCCTCTATTTTGAGGCTGTCCTCTGGTCTTAGACTCCCCAACTATAGGAAACATCCTCTACACATCCACTCTCTCAAGACCTTTCACCATTCGATAGGTTTCAATTGGGTCACCCCTCATTCTTTTAATTCCAGTGAATACAAGCACAGAGCCATCAAATGCTCTTGATGTGACAAGCCGTTAATCCAGGAATCATTTTCGTGAACCTCTTTTGAACCCTTTCTAATTTCAGCACATTCTTTCTAACATAAGGGGCCCAAAACTGCACACAATACTCCAAGTGAGGTCTTGCTAGTGTTTCATATAGTTTTTAACATTAAATCCTTGCTTTTGTATTCTAGTCTTCTTGAAATGAAATGAATGCCTTCCTTGCCACAGTCTCAACCCTCAAATTAACCTTTAGGAAATGCTGCACAAAGACTTCCTTTGCACCTCAGAGTTTTGTATTTTCTCTCTATTTAGAAAATAGTCGAGCCTTTCGTTTCTTTTATCAAAGTACATGACCACACACTTCCTGAGACTGTATTCAATCAGCCTCTTCTTTGCCCATTCTCCTAATTTATCTGTCCTTCTGTAGCCTCTCTACTCCCTCAAAATTACCTGCCTCTCCACCTAACTTCATATTGTCTGCAAACTTTGCAACAAAGGCATCAATTTCATCATCAAATCATTAACATATAACATAAAAAGAATTGATTCCAGCATGAGCGCCTGTGGAACACCACTAGTCACCGGCTGCCAACCAGAAAGGCTCCCTTTATTCCTATTCTTTGCCTCCTGCTAATCAGCCACTGCTTTATCCATGCTAGAATCTTTTCTGTAATACCATGCGCTCGTAGATTGTTGAACATCTTCATCTTGTCGAAGGCCTTCAGAAAATCCAAGTGCACAACATCAACCAAATCTCCTTTGTCTCTCCAGTTTGTTATTTCTTCAAAGGATTTCAGTAGAATTCTGTCAAGATTTTCCCTTCAGGAAACTGTGTGGACTATGGCCTATTTTAATCACATGCCTCCAAGTGCTCTGAAACCACATTTTGATCAATCAACTCCCAAACACTGAGGCCAGATTAACAGGCCTATAGTTTTCCTTCTTTATCTTTCCCTTGTGGAACTATTCCAGAATCTAGTAATTCTTTAAAGATCATTACTAATACCTCCATAATCTTGCAGCCACATTTTTTGGAACACGGGGTGTACAACATTGGGTCCAGGTGACTTATCTACCTTCAGACCTTTCAGTTTCCCAAGAACCTTCTCCCTAGTAATGGTAACTTCACAGACTTCATGACCCCTGACACCTGGAACTTCCATCATACTGCTAGTGTCTTCCACAGTGAATACTGATGCTGAATACTTATTCAGTTTGTCCGCCATTTCCTTGTCCCCATTACTACCTCTCCAGCGGTCCAATGCCCACTCTCGCCTCTCATTTACACTTTTTGTATCTGAAGAAACTTTTAGTATCCTCTTTAATATTATCAGCTAGCTTACTCTCCTATTCCATCTTTACCTTCTGAATGACTTTTTTAGTTGCCATCTGTTGGTATTTAAAATTTTCTCAAGCCCCTAACTTCCCGTTAATTTTTGTTCTATTACCTGCCCTCTCTTTGGCTTTTATGTTGGCTTTGACTTGTTAGCCACAGTTGTGTCAACTTGCCTTTGGAATACTACTTCCTCTTTAGGATTAGATATCCTGTGACTTCCAAATTGCTTCCTGAAATTCCAGCTATTGTTGCTCTGCCATCATCTCTCCCAGTGTTCTTTTCCAATCAATTCTTGCCAACTCTTCTTTCATGCCTCTAGTTCCCTTTACTACACTGCAATATTGACACATCTGACTTCAGCTTCTCAAATTGCAGGATGAATTCAATCATATTTTGATCACTCTCCCCTCGGGGGTCTTTTACCTTGAGCTCTGTCATCAATTCTGGTTTGTTGTACAACGCCCAGTTGAGAATAGCTGAACCCCCTAGTGGGCACAACCATGTGCTGTGCTGAAGAGCCATCTCATAGGTATTCGAGAAACTCCCCTTCTTGGAATCACCCACCGGCATGATTTTTTTTTCCCCAATCTACCTACATATTAAAATTCCCCAATGACCATTGTAACATTGCCCTTTTAGCATGCATTTTCTGTCTCTTATTGCAACTTGTAGACCACATCATTACCATTGTTTTGCAATCAGTATATAACTCCCATCAGGGTCTTTTTTACCCCCTTGCAGGTCCTTAGCTCTATCCATCATGATTCAATGCCTTCTGACCCTATGTCACCTCTTTCTATCGATTTTTAATTTCATTTTCTACCAACAGAGCCACACTACCCCCTCTGCTTTCCTGCCTATCCCTTCAATACAGAGTGTGTCCTTAGACATTGAGTTTCCAGCTATAATCTTCTTTCAAACATGATTCAGTGATGCCTTCAAAATCGTACAGTATTTATCAATCTGTAACAATGCTGCAAGTTTATTGACCTTATTCCATATACAGTGCGCATTCAAATAGAACACCATTAGACCTGAGTTCATCTTTTTTGATTGTGTCTGCCTTTTACATTGCAATTCATCCCATTGACTGAAATTTTACCCTATCATCAGTCTCTTCTTGCTTGCAGTCTCACTACACGTTCCCTATGTTTGTAAACCAACTACCTCATCTTCAGCACTATCACTCCAGTTCCCACACCCATCAGTTTTAGGATAATTACGGAATAAATAGGTGCTTGGACCTGTGAGTGGAAAAGAAACGTGAATCGAGTCTGGTTTTGATCTCAGTAAATATGAATGCTTAGATTGAATGCAGGAAACACCAATGGATGTTTATTTGATTTCAGTTGTATAAGAGTAAAAGGGAGCTGAGAGTTGATATTGGACCACTGGAAAATGCTGCTGGTGAGGTAGTAATGAGGGAGACTTATCCACTTTTATATTCCTTAAAAGCGCCAGTACTTCCTCCTCTTTAATCATCATAGTTTTCATAACTTCCCTACTTGTTTTTCTTACCTTACACAATTCAATATCCTTCTCCTTACCGAATACCGAAGAAAAGAAATTGTTCAAAATCTCCCCCATCTCTTTTGGCGCCACACATAGCTGTCCACTCTGATTCTCTAAGGGACCAATTTTATCCCTCACTATCCTTTTGCTATTAATATAACTGTAGAAACTCTTTGGATTTATTTTCACCTTACTTGCCAAAGCAACCTCGTATCTTCTTTTAGCTTTTCTAATTTCTTTCTTAAGATTCCTTTTGCATTCTTTATATTCCTCGAGCACCTCATTTACTCCAAGCTGCCTATATTTACTGTAGATCTCTCTTTTTCCAAAGCAAGTTTCCAATATCCCTTGAAAACCATGGTTCTCTCAAACTCTTAACCTTTCCTTTCAACCTAACAGGAACATAAAGATCCTGTACCCTCAAAATTTCACCTTTAAATGACTTCCATTTCTCTATTACATCCTTCCCATAAAAAGAATTGTCCCAATCAACTCCTTCTAAATCCTTTTGCATCTCTTCAAAGTTAACCTTTCTCCAATCAAAAATCTCTACCCTGGGTCCAGTCCTATCCTTCTCCATAATTATATTGAAACTAATGGTATTGTGATCACTGGATCCGAAGTGCTCTCCAACACATACCTCCGTCACCTGTCCTATCTCATTCCCTAACAGGAGATCCAATACTGCCCCTTCTCTAGTTGGTACTTCTATGTATTGCTGCAAAAAACTATCCTGCACACATTTTACAAACTCCAAACCATCCAGCCCTTTTACAGAATGGGCTTCCCTGTCTATGTGTGGAAAATTAAAATCTCCTACAATTACAACCTTGTGCTTACTACAAATATCTGCAATGTCCTTACAAAGACCTTACATTAGAGAAGGTGCTGAACATTGCAACATTGTTGGAAACAGCAGCACAGAGTGCTTCAGAGATGCAGCAAAAATCTCTGGAATATGCTGCAAATAAAATGTCACTGAACAGGAATGAAGGAAAGAAATGTTACTGTTGTGGGAACATGTCACATGACCTTGATGACCGTTGGTTTAAAGACAAAGAATGCAGAAACTGTGGCAAACAGGGCCACTTCGGCAGAGTACGCAAAGCTAGTCAGCAGCAGAAAAAGGACAAAATATAGAGAAACAAGAAACCCCAGAAAGGAAAATACAACAATGTACACAAAATGAAAGAAAGCAGTTCTGATGAAAACGACTCAGACAAAAGTGAATTGTCTCATCGGCAACTTCACAGCGTGAAAGAGACAGATGATCGAAGAGTAATATGGATCACTCCACAAATGGTGGGCGTGAGATTGAAAATGGAGTTGGACACAGGCTCAGCTGTAACAGTGATCTCTGTACACAACTACAAATGACTGTTTTCTCACATACCTCTGAAACGAACTAAACTACTGCTAAAGACTTGCACAGGACAGAAAGTGCATCCCAAGGTAAAATTAAAGTGACAGTGACCTACAGAGACAAAACACAGCAGCTGAACCTCTATGTACTGAAAAATGGAGGATCACCATTGCTGGGACGTGAATGGCTCAGGAAAATCCAGTTGGATTGGCACACCATCAAGGCACTAGTTGTGTCAGCAAAGGAGGGCAACAAGGCTACATCTGAGAGACTGTCACAAATACTTGCTGATTCTGAGGAAGTGTTCATGAAAGGAATAGGAACATTTCAGGGCATGAAGGCAAAGATTGAGATTGAGGAAAATGCACGTCCAAAATTTCACAAAGCCAGAGCAGTGCCATATGCAATCTATCCAATAGTAGAGGCAGAGCTGAAATATCTGGAGCGGACTGGGGTCCTGTCAAAGGTGGATTGAAGTGAATGGGCCATGCCTATTGTTCCAGTGATGAAGAAAACCTCCAGCACAAAACCAGGAAAACTAAGCAAGGTGCGCATATGTGGAGACTTTAAAGTGACTGTTAACCCAGTTCTCTGCACAGTACAGTGTCCTCTACCTCGTATTGAGGACATCATTTCTTCCCTTTCAGGAGGGAAACATTTCACAAATATTGATTTGACCCAGGCTTATCTCCAAATGGAAATCGATGAAGCATTCAAGAAATACCTGACAATAATACACACACAAAGGACTTTACCAGTACAACAGGTTGGTGTTTGGGATAGCATCAGCTCCTGCAATCTGGCAAAGCGCAATGGACCAGGTCCTGCAGGGGATTCCAGGGACAGTGCTACCTGGATGACATCACTGTCACCAGCAAAGATGACAACGAACATCTTTCTAACCTTGAACAAGGGCTCACCAGGTTACGAGAATATGGGCTCAGAGCTAATCGACAGAAATGTGAGTTCTTCAAAAAGGAAATCTCATACTGTGGGCATGTGATTAACAAGGATGGCTTACACATGTCTCAAGACAAGATAGAAGTGGTGCTTAAGGCACCACCACCTGAAAATGTGCCTCAGCTGAGAGCATATCTTGGTCTAGTGAACTATTACCACAAGTTCCTGCCTAACCTATCCACAGTCCTAGACCCACTAAATGCACTGTTACAGACAGGGACAGAGTGGAAATGGACTGAGAGCTGTGAGAAAACGTTTCAAGAAACTAAAAGACTCATAACTTCAGAAGGGGTACTCGCACACTTTGACTCCTCCTTACCTATCTGACTGCCTTGTGATGCCTCACCCCATGGGATGGGAGCTGTGTTATCGCACATGGCTCAGAAAGACCAATAGCCTTTGCCTCAAGAACGATAACTTCAACTGAATGTAACTACGCATAGATTGACAGAGAGGCCCTAAGCCTCATGTGGGGAGTCAAGAAATTCAGTTGCTACCTGTATGGTCAAAAGTTTACCCTGTTGACTGACTATCAGCCTCTTGTGTCAATCTTCAACCCAAGAAAAGGCGATCCAGTGATGACAGCACAAAGGCTGCAGCGATGGTCTCTTAGCAGGTCACGTGTATGACACTGAACACAAGGGGACCAAGCAACATGGTCATTTATAAAAATCACCAAGAATAAGGGTCCCGGAACAGATCCCTGAGACACTCCACTGGTGACTGACCTCCATGCAGAATATGACTTGTCTACAACCACTCTGCCTTCTGTGGGCAAGCCAGTTATGGATCCACAAAGCAAAGTCCCCTTGGATCCCATGCCTCCTTACTTTCTCAATAAGCCTTGCATGGGATACCTTATCAAATACCTTGCTGAAATCCATATACACTACATGTACTGCTCTACCTTCATCAATGTGTTTACTCACATCCTCAAAATTCAGTCAGGCTTGTAAGGCACAACCTGCCCTTGACAAAGCCATGCTGACAACTCCTAATCATATTATAACTCTCCAAATGTTCATAAATCCTGCCTCTCAGGATCTTCTCCAACCACGTACCAACCACTGAGGCAAGACTCACTTGTCTATCATTTCCTGGGCTATCTCTACTCCCTTTCTTGAATAAAGGAACAAAATCTGCAACCCTCCAATCCTCTGGAACCTCTCCTGTCCCCATTGATGATGCAAAGATCATCGCCAGAGGGTCAACAATCTCCTTCCTCACCTCCCACAGTAACCTGGGGTACATCTTATCCAGTCCCGGCAACTTATCCAACTTGATGCTTTCCAAAAGCTACTGCACATCCTCCTCCTTAATATCTACATGCTCAAGCTTTTCAGTCTGCTGCAAATCATCACTACAATCACCAAGATCTTTTTCCACGCTGAATACTGAAGTAAAGTATTCATTAAGTACCTTTGCTATTTCCTCCGGTTCCATACATATTTTCCCACTGTCACACTTAATAAGTCCTATTCTATCATGTCTTATCCCCTTTCTCTTCACATACTTGTAGAATGCCTTGGGGTTTTCCTTAATCCTGCCCGCCAAGGCCTTCTCATGGCCCCTTCTGGCTCTCTGAAATTCCTTCTTAAGCTCCTTCCTATTAGCCTTATAATCCTCTAGATCTCTAACATTACCTAGCTCTCTGAACCTTTTGTAAGCTTTTCTTCTTGACTAGATTTACTACAGCCTTTGTACACCACGGTTCCTGTACTCTACCATAACTTCCCTGTCTCATTGGAACGTACCTATGCAGAACTCCACACAAATATCCCCTGAATATTTGCCACATTTCTTCCATACTTTTCCCTGAGAACATCTATTTCCAATTTCAGCCTCCAATTTCCTGCCTGATAGCCTCATAATTCCCCTTACTCCAATTAAATACTTTTCTAACTTGTCTGTTCCTATCTCTCTCCATTGCTATTGTAAAGGAGATAGAATTATGATCACTATCTCCAAAATGCTCTCCCACTGAGAAATCCTGTCACCTGACCAGGTTCATTTCCCAATACCAAATTAAGTACAACCACTCCTCTTGTAGGCTTATCTACATATTGTGTCAGGAAACCTTCCTGAACACACCTAACAAACTCCACTCCATCTAAACCCCTTGCTCTAGGGAGATTCCAATCGATATTTGGGAAATTAAAATCTCCCATCGCTCCCTACACAACTCCCTTGTCCATTTGTCCCCCCCATCCCTCCCCACTGATCTCCCTCCTGGCACTTATCTGTGTAAGCGGAACAAGTGCTACACATGCCCTTACACTTCCTCCCTTACCACCATTCAGGGCCCCAAACAGTCCTTCCAGATGAGGCATCACTTCACCTGTGAGTCAACTGGGGTGATATACTGCGTCCGGTGCTCCCGATGTGGCCTTTTATATATTGGTGAGACCCGACACAGACTGGGAGACCGCTTTGCTGAACATCTACGCTCTGTCCGCCAGAGAATGCAGGATCTCCCAGTGGCCACACATTTTAATTCCACATCCCATTCCCATTCTGACATGTCTATCCACGGCCTCCTCTACTGTAAAGATGAAGCCACACTCAGGTTGGAGGAACAACACCTTATATTCCGTATGGGTAGCCTCCAACCTGATGGCATGAACATTGACTTCTCTAACTTCCGCTAGGCCCCACCTCCCCCTCGTACCCCATCTGTTACTCTTTTTTATGCACACATTCTTTCTCTCACTCTCCTTTTTCTCCCTCTGTCCCTCTGAATATACCTCTTGCCCATCCTCTGGGTCACCCCCCCCCCCGTCTTTCTTCCCGGACCTCCTGTCCCATGATCCTCTCGTATCCCCTTTTGCCTATCACCTGTCCAGCTCTCGGCTCTATCCCTCCCCCTCCTGTCTTCTCCTATCATTTTGCATCTCCCCCTCCCCCTCCAGCTTTCAAATCCCTTACTCACTCTTCCTTCAGTTAGTCCTGACGAAGGGTCTCGGCCTGAAACGTCGACTGCGCCTCTTCCTATAGATGCTGCCTGGCCTGATGCGTTCACCAGCAACTTTGATGTGTGTTGCTTGAATTTCCAGCATCTGCAGAATTCCTGTTGTTTGCGTTAAAATGACTTTACTAGTTTTTTTTAAAATAATCACCAGTCTGACATGGAGATTTAACTCTTTCTAATCACTTTAAATAGCAGTAATCCTTTCCCCCCAGTTGGACATCATGGAACCCAACCTCTACTCCATGGGCTTTATCAACACCTCTCGCGCTGCAGTAAAGCAGCCAGCAGAATCAAAGACCCCACTCATAACCAATATCTTCTCCCTTCTCCCATCAGGCCAAAAATTCCATATACAATTACCACCAACCTCAAGACAACAGCTACCCTGTTGGAAGTTTCTTGAATGTTTTCCTAGTAAAGTCCTGACTTCACAATCTTCAACTGTTACGCTTGATTTTGTATTCTGCTACTGATTTACCTTGCATTACTTCAATGTACTGTGTAATGATTTGATCTGTATGCAAGACAAGTTATCACTATCTCTACATGTGACAATAAACCAATTCAAACTGATATTGGGGCACCATCCAAGATCAGGGACCCTCACCACCCAGGCCATGCTCTCATCTCACTGCCGCAATCTGGGTGAAAAAAGGCACTGGACACTTAGGCCCCACACCACCTGGTTCACGAGCGGTTATTACCCCTCGACCATCAGGCCCCACACTGCCAGGTTCACGAACAGTTATTACCCCTCAGCCATCAGGCCCCACACCACCAGGTTCAGGAACAGTTATTACCCTAAAACCATCAGGTCCCACACCACCAGGTTAAGGAACAGTTATCATCCCTCAGCTGTCAGGTCCTACACCACCAGGTTCAGGAACAGTTATCACCCTAAAACCATCAGGCTCTTGCAATAAAGGGGATAATTCACACAACTTCTCCTGCCCCATTGCTGAACTGTACCCACAGCCACAAGTCCACTTTCAAGGACTCTCTCATCCCACGTTCTTGATATTCCTTATTTATTATTTTTTGAATTTGCAGAGATTGTTGTCGTTTTTGTCATCAGTTGCTTGATTACCCTGTTGAGTACGGTCTGCTATGGTTCTTGGATTTACTGAGTATGCGCACAACAAAATGAAACTGAGTCACATGGTGACATGTATGTACTTTGAACTTTCTGGAATTACTGCTTAAACAGTTTATTCAGGTTTTAATACAATTTCAAAAGGTGCGCCTGATGCCACAGACATAATACATCCGTCATGTAATGACGCTACAATGAACAACTACCTTACTACAATGTAAGAGCAGATAGTGGTCTAGTCGTTACCACTGCTGCTCAGCAGCCCCAGTACACTACATTTGATCCTGTCCTCGGTTATTCTGTGTGGAATTTATTTCCTTTTGCTTTCTGTGATCATTGTTCCCCATCCCTTGTCTCCGGTTTTCTTCCACACCCCTACAAAGGGCTAATCCATTAATTGGTAAATTATCACTAGTATTTCTGGTAATGTGTGGAACGTATGCATGGGGAGGGCACTGATTGGATTGTGAAAGACTGGTTTCTGGGAGAAAGGTTGCAGAATGGAACTGATAGCAATGTTGGTTTTATATAGATATCAGGGTTGCATACAGTGACATTTTTAATTTGAACTTGCAACAGTCTTGCAACACAAATTGTCCAGAGCACTGTAAAGGAAAGGTAATTGAATTGGGTCAAAATTCACTGGAATGTGAAGCATCTCAACTCTGAAGCAGTCGTGGAGGTTAACAATTCATCCAGAATCACTTTGCAACAGTTGTTGAACCACGGGGTTTCTGCTTTCAAAACCTGGTTTTCGTGATTTCCATAAGTCATGGGAGCAGGATTGGCCCGTGAAGTCTGCTCCACCATTCAATCGTGGCTGATCGTATTTTTTTTGTCCGGCTGCTCCTCAGCCCCATGCCCTGAAATTCTCCCTGTAACCTTTGATGCTATATCCAATCAAGAACCTATCATGCTCTGCCTTAAATACACGCAACAACTTGGCCTCCACAGGTGCCTGTGGTAATAAATTTTACAAATTTATCCACCTTTTGGTTAAAGAGATTTCTCCACATCTGGGTATTAAGTAGATGCCCTGTTATCCTGAGGCTATGCACACTTTTCCTAAACTCCCCCCACCATGGGAAACATCCTTTCTACATCTCTTCTGTTTTGGTCTTTGTTTCAACATTCGAAAGGTTTCAGTGAGATTCTGCTCCCGCGCCCCCCAACCAATCCTTCTAAATTCCAGTGAGTACAGACCCAAAGCCATCAAACGTTCCTCGTATGATAACCCTTTCATTCCTGGAATCATCCTTGTGAACCGCCTCTGGACTCCCTCCAATGCCAACACGTCTTAGATGTGGAGCCCAAAATTGTTCGCCATACTCAAGGTGTAGCCTTACTGGTATCACATCCCTGCTCTTGTATTCGAGTCCTCTTAAAATGAATGCTAACATTTCCTTTTTCTTCCTATCTGCAAGTTAATCTTTAGTTTGATCTGCACAAGGACTCCCAAATCCCTTTGCATCTCAGATTTTTGGATTTTCTTCTTGTTTAGAAAATAGTCTGCAGATTTATTTCTACTACCAAAGTGCATGATCATGCATTTTCCAACATTGTATTTCATTTGCTACTCTCTTGCTAATTCTAATCTGTCTAAGTCCTTCTGCAGACTTCCTGTTTCCTCAACACTACCTGTCCCTCTACCAAACTTCGTAACATCTGAAAGTTGGCAACAATCATCTAAACTGTTGATTTACAGCATAAAAAGAAGTGGCTCCAGCACTTATTACTTTTCTAGTGGTCCTATATCCACTCATCTCTCTTTTTTACATTCTTGAAAAAGCTTATACTATCCACTTTAATATTGTTTGCTAGATTTCATATTTCATCTATTCCCTCTTAATGATTTTAATTATCTGTAGGTTTTTAAAAGCCTTTGAATCCTGTCTTCCCACTATTTGTTTCTTTGTATGCCCTCTCTTTTGCTTTTACATTAGTTTTGACTTCCCTTGTCAGCCACAGTTGTACTATTTTGCCATTTGAGTATTTCTTCGTTTTTGGAATACATCTATCCTGCACCTTCCTCATTTTCCCAGAAACCCACACCATTGCTGCTCTGCTGACATTCCTGCCAGCAGCTCCTTCCAATTTACTTTAGCCAACTCCCCTCTCACATGACTTTACTCCACTGAAATACTGCTACATCAGATGGTCAGGCTGCAGAGTTTGAGAATACAAGAGCAAGGATGTGATGCTGAGGCTTTATAAGGCACTGGTGAGGCCTCATCTTGAGTATTGTGAACAGTTTTGGTCTCCTCATCTAAGAAAAGACGTGCTGGCATTGGAGAGGGTTTAAAGGAGGTTCACAAGGATGATTCCAGGAACGAATGGGTTATCATACAAGGAATGTTTGATAGCTCTGGGTTTTAAAAGGATGAGGGGGGATCTCATTGAAACCTTTCAAATGTTGAAAGGGCGAGACAGTAGATGTGGAAAGGATGTTTCCTATGGTGGGAGAGTCGAGGACAAGAGAGCACAGCCTTCGAATAGAGGGGCGTCCACTTAAAAACGCGATGCAGAGAGAAATTTCTTCAGCCAGAGGGTGGTGAATTTGTGGAATTTATTACCACAGGCAGATGTGGAGGCTGCGTGTTGGGTGTATTTAAGGCGGAGCTTGATAGGTTATTGATTGGACACAGCATCAAAGGTTATGGGGAGATAGCCAGGGAGTGGGGTTGAGGAGGGAAAGAAAGGATTAGCCATGATTGACTGGTAGAGCAGCCTCGATGGGCTGAACGTCTTATTTCTGCTCCTATGTCTTATGGGCTTAATTATGACATTACTGCTGTGTTTAGCCACACAGTCCTAAGTGTGAAGTGAGTAGAGCGGGGCTGTGTATGCATTCTTGTGGTGCCCCTGTGCTGATGGAGATTGTGGAGGACATGTTACCAGTCTAAACTGTAGTTTACAGAAGATCCAATTAGATGAGGTATTTAGGACAAGGACTTGAAATTTATTGATTAGTTTTGAGGGGATGATAGTATTAAATGCTGCACTGTAGTTTATAAGGTGCATCATTGCTGCCCAGATGTTTTGGCGTTGAGTGAAGAGTCAATGAAATGTCATCTGCTGTGGACCTGTTGCTCCGTTAGGCAAACTGAAGCATATCTAAATCTCCTCTCAGGTCGGAGTTGATGTTTCATCACCAAGATTTCAAAACACTACATCACTGTGGATAGAAGTGCTACTGGATAGTGATTACTGAGGCAGATCACAATATCCTTCTGAAGCTCTGGGTTAATTGAAGCCTGCTTGAACCAGGTGGATAACTCAGACATTGAAGTGAGAGTTTAAAGTTCTCAGTGAACGCCCCACTCCATGGAGTGTAAGTTTGGTGATGGCTGTGACTGAACAGAGACTGATCACACAGACGAACAATTTTAGACGGTTAGCCCCATCTAGAATGGTGCTGCCTTGAGCCGAGCACCATAAAGAGACCAAAAACTTTGCTAAGTAGGTACTATTGCACTAATCAGTGAGGTCACATGGATCGTTTCTTTTACATTTTTCCAGACAGTTCTTCAAGAGTCTCTCTGTGCAAAGCTGAAAAACAAATGTCTGTTTTTAAAGGTCTCCTGGTTTAATGTCATTACTTTAAAAAGTTAATTCTATTTTCTTTTGCTGCAAGCACAAATAACTTAACTTAGAGGGCATTATATATGTCCCTCAAAATTTCAGTGTTTTATTAAAGTTTGTAATGGGCACATTAGGTTTTAAGATACTTTTGAATTTCCATCTCTCCCTAAGCTCTCTTCCTGGATGTTAGTTTTATTTGACACTGGCAGGTGAACATCAAGGATTCTCAGATATAGCCAACACTGGCAAAGGCAGTGACTCTTTCTGGGGTAGAGAGAGAAAACTGCTCAGCTACAGAACAAAGGAAATCAGTGTTTCAGGGATCTTGGAGGACACAGGTTTCCTGTGTTAACCTGCAAAACATTCCTCAATGGTTCTAATGCTTTTTCAAATGCTCTGGAAAAGATGTGACTTGTGTTAACAGCAACATATTATTTTTCTTTTACTCACTCTGTTCTGTGACATTACAATAGTAAATGATAAAAATTAATAACATTTTCAATGTAAAAGAAAATCCATTTCCTTTCTATAATCAAGACAAAGTGTGCTAGTTTCAGATTTATTTCACTTTTAATGTATTTACCATCCCTTCAAGCAGCATTCCCTCTTTTTTACAGTTGTGCGGACCAACCAGTCCTTTGGGAAACTTTTTCATAGTCTGAAAACTGTGCATCACTTTGACAAAATATCATGGAAAATAAAATTGCAACTGTATGGCAACAAAAGCTATGTGTGTGGGAGCATTTCCATTACCACACACACATGCAGCTTGGAGGCAACAGACCTTCCAAATTAATTTTCTCCATGCACCTTTAGAGAGAGTGACTCAGGAGCAAGTGGGAACTGTGCCAGCATTTAGCCATTAGGTTTAGTACTGAGTTGGTGAAAATATCCTGAAGGAAGCATCATCTTTAGTACTGCACATATCAATCTGTGTGTTTTGTGTTAGCCCAGTACAGTACCTGCTATTTTAGACTCGACCAATGAGCGCAATGTAAGAGCAAATTTGGTTCCACTGAACGCATTAGAATGAGATAACTGGCAGTGAGTACAAGCTGTGGCTGACACCTCTGCACATTTAATGAAAATGATCAAAACTAAACTACTTAATTCCCTCAACGATTCTGATGAAAAGATTTACACAAGTGGAGATCACTTGGCTCTCCAGTTGGCCGGGACCTAGTGGAGACTAGCAGTTACCATGACAGCCAACCATTCAGAACAACAAGTCCGATCAATAAAAATGCAAGTACTTGGTAGAAACAGCACTCAATTGTGCACTGGTGATGTCACCTTGACTGGTGACAAAATGTTTGTGACCTAACCTCCAGGCTCGGTGAATAACCCTACACACATTAACAGAAGTGGTTAGAGGCAACTGTTAGACTTGGATATAAAGTGTGACTAAGTTAATGAAAGAATATATCTTGTTCATTTTCTTGCCCCTCCACTCAATAGTCATTGGTTTGATTTACTCATATTAATTCTGTTACAAATTATAAGTCAAACATGATATTAAATGAGATGAAGCTCTTACCTAAAAACATAATGCTCTGTTTTCTTGCTGATTCTACCTTTGTATTCCTTTGTTTTGATCCATCCTCTTTGCTCTCGCGTTCCATACTGAGTAAAGTGTTTATCATCATTTTGCACATACATGCCACTGAGATGAGAGTCACAATATAAAGAACAAAAGCACTGAAAACACTTGCTTGGAAGACAACCCATTTGGAGCTGAGGTTGGTGCAAATGGTATGGTTTGATTTCCTGTTATCACAGTTTCTACGAAGTGGATTGAGGCCTCTGTCAACAAAGGGCTCCAGTGGATCCTCTATGCCCATTGCAAAGAGGAGCGGCAAGGCTATGCAAAAGGAAGTCAGCCAGACAAAGCAGATCAGCTTCACTGTTCTTGAACCAGATACAGACCTGTGCTTGAATGGATGACAAATCGCAATGTAACGTTCAAAACTGAGAGTAGCAATATGCAGTATTGTGGCATAGCTACAGGCTTCGATGAAGAAGTTATAAATCTTGCAGGCTGCATTTCCACTTGATGTGGAAAATGGAAACCATATCACACTGTATAATTCCACAGGCATTCCCAGTAACAGAACAAGGAAATCAGCACAGGAGAGACTGATCATGTGATCAGCAACACTTTTTTGAAGGTAGCATTTCTTTTGGAGAACTTGTGCGACCTTTATAGTTAAAGTATTCCCAATTATTCCTGCCACAAGAATAATGCTGTACAATATTGTCAGAACAATCTTAGTTGGAAGTCGAGGTTCAAAATCGGCTACGTGTTTATGGTTGAAATATGATTCACAATTAACCTGGCCTTCCATGTTTTAAAAAATAATGAATATTAAAATGATCTTCTTTGGAAATGTAATCACCTGAAAAGCAGTACTGGAAGAAAAATGCAAATCGTTTCACCGTTTTTGTACAAAAGTGCAATTGTATCCACGAATGTGAGTAGCACCTTCCTTCAAATCGACACGAAGTTTACCTTCCTCAAAACTTCCGTCAGTTATTCTTTGTCCAAAGTTTAAAAGGTTGATGTTTTCATCCTTAAACTTGTACTGCCCCTGAAAACTGAACACACTCTGAGTCATTGAATGTGAACTTCAGAACTTAGAATTCTGTTAAATATTAAACACATGCGTATGAATTCACATTGTGGTGTAATGAGTACAGAGCAATACCAGCTATTTTTAAGCAAACCAACCTGTTTGAACGTTAACGTGTAAACAGGGGTGGAGAAACAGGAAAGGAATAGGCATTTTGCTCCTAAAACAAACAAAGATATGTAATGATTAGAGTACTATAAATATTAATACTAAATCTCTGTGATAGTTTCATTTTATTGCCAACAACAAATCTGTAATTTAGCACTTACATTTCAGTGGGATGATTGTTTCCACTGTGTTGCATTAGAAAGATAAAACTCCTTTTCATTCTCTGAAGCAGTAACAGTTGTCTGAGCCAGCTAATGTTCGTAATCCACAAGCTAACTTTTGCTCTAATTATTTCCTATCTGTTAACCACCACCCCCATCTGACCTTCCTTTCATATGTAAACTTGTCGTGACCGCATAACCTCGTCAATAGTCTGCCTTCAAGACTTCATGTTTCTGAGTTCCTGTCCAACCACTCTGTGTAAAAGTTTCTGATAAATAATTTCAAAAGAAGTGAATGAGGTGCATGCAGTGGTGAGTTCCACACTCAAACCTACCATTATTTTAAAAGCTCCTGTTAAATATTTGAACATGAGAGGTTTACTGTTAATTGGGTCTCCTCATCATCTACCTGTAGAGCCCCATTTAACTGCACAAAAATATCTCGAAGGATTTCAAACATTGTCATTTAAATAAAAATGTTCAAAATCATGTAAAAGGGAAAAAAATATTACCTATCTGAAAACACAAATAACTAAGTCTTCATCGAGTTTGACACCATAACATAAAGGAGCAGAATTAGGTTATTTGGCCCATCGAGTCTGCTCTGCCATTCAATCATGGCTGATCCATTTTGCCCCTCCTCAACCCCACTCCTCAGCCATTGCCATGTAAATTTAATGTCGTATCTAATTAAGAACCCATCAATCTCTGCCTTAAATATACCCAATGACCTGGACTCCATTGTTGGCTGTGGTAACAAATTCCACAAGTTCACCACCCTCTGGCTAAAGAAATTTCTCCACATCTCAGTTTTAAGTGGATGCCCCTCTATCCTGAGACTCTGCCCTCTTGTCCAAGACTCCCCCACCATGGGAAACATCCTTTCCACATCTACTCTGTCTAGGCCTTTCAACATTTGAAAGGTTTCAATGGGATCGCCCCTCTCCCTTCTGAATTCAGAATTAGGTTTTTCACCAGCATGTGATGTGAAATTTGTTAACTTAGCAGCAGCAGTTCAATACAATACATAATCTAGCAGAGAGAAAAAAAATAAAATAAAGCATAACAATTATGTATATTGAATGGATTATTTAAAAATGTGCAAAAGCAGAAATAGTGTATACTTAAACAAGTGGGATAGTATCCAAAGCCTCAATGTCCATTTAGGAATCGGATGGCTGAGGGGAAGAAGCTGTTCCTGAATCACTCAGTGTGTGCCTCAGGCTTCTGTACCTCCTACCCAATGGTAACAGTGAGAAAAGGGCATGCCCTGGGTGCTGGAGGTCCTTAATAATGGACGCTGCATTTCTGAGACACTGCTCCTTGAAGATGTCCTGGGTACTTTGCAGGCTAGTACCCAAGATGGAGCTGACTAGATTTACAACCTTCTGCAGCTTCTTTCAGTCCTGTGTAGTAGCCCCTCCATACCAGATAGTGATGCAGCCTGTCAGAATGCTCTCCACAGTACAACTATAGAAGTTTTTGAGTGTGTGCCAAATCACTTCAAACTCCTAATGAAGTATAGCCGCTGTCTTGCCTTCTTTATGACTACATCAAAGTGTTGAGATTCTCAGAATCCTTCGTCCTGATGAAGGGTCTCGGCCTGAAACGTCGACAGCACTTCTTCCTAGAGATGCTGCCTGGCCTGCTGTGTTCACCAGCAACTTTGATGTGTGTTGCTTAGATTCTCAGATCTTGACACCCAGGAACTTGAAGCTGCTCACTCTCTCCACTTCTGATCCCCCTATGAGGGATTAGTATGTGTTCCTTCATCTTACAATTCCTGAAGTCCACAATCAGCTCTTTCATCTTACTGACGTTGAGTGCCAGGTTGTTGCTGTGGCACCACTCCACTAGTTGGCATATCTCACTCCTGTACGCCCTCTCATCACCACCAGAGATTCTACCAACAACGGTTGTATCATCAGCAAATTTATAGATGGTATTTGAGCTATGCCTAGCCACACAGTCATGTGTATATAGAGAGTAGAGCAGTGGGCTAAACACACACATCCCTAAGGTGCACCAGTGTTGATCATCAGCGAGGAGGATATGTTATCACCAATCCACACAGATTGTAGTCTTCCAGTTAGGAAATCGAGGTTCCAATTACAGAGGGAGGTGCAGAGGCCCAGGTCCTGCAACCTCTCAATCAGGATTGTGAGGATGATGATATTAAATGCTGAGCTATAGTCGATGAACAACATCCTGATGTAGGTGTTTGTGTTGTCTAGGAGGTCTAAAGTTGTGTGGAGAGCCATTGAGATTGCATCTGCTGTTGACCTATTGTGACAAAAGACAAATTGCAATCGGTCCAGGTCCTTGCTGAGACAGGAGTTCAGTCTAGTCATAACCAGCCTCTCAAAGCATTTCATCACTGTTGATGTGAGTGCAACTGGGCGATAGTCTTTAATGCAGCCCACATTTTTTTCTTCTTAGGCACTGGTATTGTTGCCTTTTTGAAGCAAGTGGGAACTTCTGCCCATAGCAGTGAGAGGTTGAAAATATCCTTGAATACTCCCATTAGTTGGTTGCCACAGGTTTTCAGAGCCTTACCAGGTACTCCATCGGGACCTTCTGCCTCGCGAGGGTTCACTCTCTTTAAAGGCAGTCTAGCATCGGCCTCTGAGACATTGATCACAGGGTCATCAGGTGCAGCAGGGATCTTCACAGCTGTAGTTGTTCTCCCTTGCAATGCGTGCATAGAAGGCGTTGAGTTTATCTGGCAGTGAAGCATCGCTGCCATTCATGCTATTGGGTTTAGCTTTGTAGGAAGTAATGTTGCAGACCCTGCCAGAGTTGTCGTGCATCTGATATCCCCTCCAACCTCGGTCGAAATTGTCCCTTTGACCTTGAAATAGCCCTCTGCAAATCATACCTGGTTTTCTGGTACAGACCTGGGTTGCCAGACTGAATGCCACAGACTCAGCCTTCAGCAGACGATGTACCTCCTGGTTCATCGATGGCTTTTGGTTTGGGAATGTATAATAAATCTTTGTAGGCACAAAAACTTGTGCCTACAAGTTCGTGTGCCTCATCCACACTAATTCCAGCGACTACAGACCCAGAGCTGTCAAACGTTCCTCGTATGATAACCCTATCAATCCTGGAATCATCCTTGTGAACCCCCTCTAGACCCTCTCCAATACCAGCATATCTTTTCTAAAAAGATAAGGGCCCAAAAGATGAGGCACTGATCATCTGGATAGTCAGAGGCTTTTTCTCAGGGCTGAAATTGCTAACAGGAGAGGGCACAGGTTTAAGGTGCTTGGAAGAAGGTACAGAGGTAATGCCAGGGTAAGTTTTTTATGCAGAGAGTGGTGAGTGCGTGGAATGGGCTGCCGGCAATGGTGGTGGAGGTGGATACGATACGGTCTTTTAACAGACTCCTGGATAGATACATAGAGCTTGGAAAAATGTTTGGCACACACAGCATTGTGGGCTGAACAACTGGTATTGTGCTTTAGATTTTCTATGTTTCAAAACTGTTCACAATACCAATACCTCAAGGTGAGGCCTCACCAGTGCTTTATAAAGCCTCAGCATCACATCCCTGCTCTTGTATTCTAGACCTCTTGAAATTAATGCTAACATGGTATTTGCCTCCTTCACCACCTCCTCAACTTGCAAGTTGACATTTAGGCTGTTCTGCACAAGGACTCCCAAGTCCCTTTGCATCTCAGATTTTTGGATTTTCTCCCTGTTTAGAAAATAGTCCGCACATTTATTTCTACTACCAAAGTGCATGACTGTGCATTTTCCAACATTGTATTTTGTTTGCCACTTCCTTGCCCATTCTCCTAATCTAAGTCCTTCTGCAGCCTACCTGTTTCCTCAACACTACCTGCCCCGACACCAACAATCGTGTCATCTGCAAACTTGGCAACAAGGCCATCTATTCCATCCTATAAATCATTGTTATACAGCATGTAAAGAAGTGGTCCCAACACCGACCCTTGAGGAACACCACTTGTTACTGGCGGCCAACCAAACGAGTATCCTTGTATCCTTACTCGCTGCCTCCTAACAATCAGTCAATGCTAGACCATGAGACCATAACACCTAGGAGTGGAATTAGACCATGCAGCCCATCAAGCGTGCTCCACTATTCCATCATGGCTGATCCCGGATCCCACTCAATCCTGCACACCTGCCTTCTCACCATATCCTTTAATTCCCTGATTGATGAGGAGATGTTCAAATTTCTCCTTAAGTATACCCACTGACTTAGCCTCCACTGCAGTCTGTGGCAGAGCATTCCACAGATTCACTACTCTCTGGCTTAAAAAAAAAATTCCTCCTTATCTCTGTTCTAAAGGGTCACCCTCAATTATGAGCCTCTGCCCTCTAGTTCTGGATACCCCCATCGAAGGAATCATCCTCTCCACATTCATCTTATCTAGTCCTTTCAATGTTCGGTATATTTCAAAGAGAATCCCTACATTCTTCTAAATTCCACTGAGTACAGGCCCAAAGCTGCCAAATGTTCCTCGTGTGTTAACCCTTCATTCCCAGAATCATCCTTGTGAACCTCCTCTGGGCTCTGTCCAATGACAACACATCCTTTCTGAGCTATGAGACCCAAAACTGTTGACAATGCTCTTATCTCAGCTTGACTAGTGTATTATAAAAGCAAGGAGATAATGCTGAGCCTTTATATTCTATTCCCCTTGAAATAAATACCAACATTGCATTTGCCTTCTTTACCAGACTCAACTTGTAAAGTAACCTTCTGAAAGTCCTGCACGAGGACTCCTAAGTCCCTCTGCACCTCTGATGTTTGAACCTTCTCCCCGTTTAGGTAATAGTCCGCACAATTGTTCCTTTTACCAAAATCTATTATCATACATTTCCCAACACTGTATGGTACTGATTTGACACGGGACACTTCACGCAGCATCCACCCAAACGGGAGTCCTAAAGTTTGGCCCGGCAGGGGGCTTACCACCCCAGAGATCATGCCACTAGGTAAAGCAAGTGTTACATAAGCATGACTCGTCTTTGTCGTCTTCAGCAGCATCCACCAAGAGGACATCGGCATCAGGCATTCTAGGAAATTTGGGGTGGCCCATCACTCTCGCTACTTCCCTTGGCTGTAACACGACTGGTTTGGACTGGGTGAACCACACAGTCCCTCGTTTCTGCTCATCATCCAGCTCAGTGTGACCACACACTTCCTCAGAAGCAGCTCAGAATACAGGGTGAAAGGACAATGTTTCCGGAAAGCTGCGTCCAACTTTTTCCTTGCAGGTTCCCACTGGCCTCCTCACAATAGGAGTATTTACACCAACAAGAATTGAAGCTTCGCTCTTGTAAGGATACAAGGAACATTGAAAGGGGAATTATAGACCGGTTAGCCTGACATCGGTGGTGGAGAAAATGCCAGAGTCAGTTATCAAAGTTGTGATAACAGTACATTGGAAAGCGGTGAAATCAATGGACAAAGTCAGCATGGATTTGTGAAAGGAAAATCATGTCTGATGAATCTCATAGAATTTTTTGAGGATGTAACTAGTAGAGCGGATAGGGGAGAACCAGTGGATGTGGTATATTTGGATTTTCAAAAGGCTTTTGACAAGGTCCCACACAGGAGATTAGTGTGCAAACTTAAAGCACACGGTATTGGGGGTAAGGTATTGATGTGGATAGAGAATTGGTTGACAGACAGGAAGCAAAGAGTGGAAATAAATGGGACCTTTTCAGAATGGCAGGCAGTGACTAGTGGGGTACCGCAAGGCTCAGTGCTAGGACCCCAGCTGTTTACTATATATATATTAATGACTTAGATGAGGGAATTAAATGCAGCATCTCCAAGTTTGCGGATGACACGAAGCTGGGCAGCAGTGTTAGCTGTGAGGAGGATGTTAAAAGGATGCAGGGTGACTTGGATAGGTTCGGTGAGTGGGCAAATTCATGGCAGATGCAATTTAATGTGGAGAAATGCGAGGTTATCCACTTTGGTGGCAAGAACAGCAAAACAGATTATCTGAATGGTGGCCGATTAGGAAAAGGGGAGGTGCAACGAGACCTGGGTGTCATTATACACCAGTCATTGAAAGTGGGCATGCAGGTACAGCAGGCGGTGAAAAAGGCAGATGGTATGCTGACATTCATAGCAAGAGGATTCCAGTACAGGAGCAGGGAGGTACTACTGCAGTTGTACAAGGCCTTGGTGAGACCACACCTGGAGAATTGTGTGCAGTTTTGGTCCCCTAATCTGAGGAAAGACATTCTTGCCATAGAGGGAGTACAAAGAAGGTTCACCAGATTGATTCCAGGGATGGCAGGACTTTCACATGAAGAAAGACTGGATTGACTAGGCTTATTCGCTGGAATTTAGAAGATTGAGGGGGAATCTTATTGAAACGTATCAAGTCCTAAAGGGATTGGACAGGCTAGATGCAGGAAGATTGTTCCCGATAGTTGGGGAAGTCCAGAACGAGGGGTCACAGTTTGAGGATAAAGGGGAAGCCTTTTGGGACCGAGATTAGGAAAAACTTCTTCACACAGAGAGTGGTGAATCTGTGGAATTCTCTGCCACAGGAAACTGTTGAGACCAGTTCATTGGCTCTATTTAAGAGGGAGTTAGATATGGCCCTTGTGGCTAAAGGGATCAGGGGGTATGGAGGGAAGGCTGGTGCAGGGTTCTGAGTTGGATGATCAGCCATGATCATACTGAATGGCGGTGCAGGTTCGAAGGGCCGAATGGCCTACTCTTGCACCTATTTTCTACGTTTCTCTACTGGGTCTGGACAAACCAACGCTAATTTATCAAGGACCTCAGCTACTCCCATATCTGTTTCGGTAAACTCCAGCTTCAATGACAAGGTAACCATCGTACAGATAGGCATCCGTACTAAGACCCCAGATCTCTAGCGCACTGAGTGGTGTCAGTGGTAATGCATCAAATACCTGTTGTAAAATGAATGGTACTGCAGAGTAACTTGAAAGCCACTGTCAAGGATGGCTCTAGTATAAATACCCTTAATTCATAGTGATACCCTGGAGCTTGGCCCACTAAGCCTTCAGGAATAGGGTTTTTTGCTTTAGGGTGGTCCTTGATGCAGGGAACATGTCTCTTCCCCCCCCCCCCCAAGACTCCAGGCCATTCCCTCACTGGGTCCCTTCTAAGTTTCCTGCCATTTCTGTCCGCTTAGTTACCCATGGGCTCACTCTCTGAGAGTTTTCCCAACCCTCGTATTCCCGGCTGAAACGTCCCTCTTCACCACAGTTCTAACAGACAATATCGGTCACTCCCCTTCTCGTGGGACCGCATTCACTAGCAGCCCTCTGCTTAGCCCGTCCCCTTAGGGGGTTTTCCTCCCTGTCAGCTTTGTCATGCAGGGTGGCCGATAACAACCGGGATATCTCAGTTCTCAACTCCGCCGTGGGCTCCTTTACCACTCTTTGGGGTGGGCTATCAGCGGTCAGTTCAACAACAGGGGCTACTACCAAGGACTACCTGCTGACGGGGGCGTCCCATGCCTCTGTTGCATTCTCCCCCTCTCTCACTTCTCTGATCAGCTTGACAAACAAGGAAGGGGGATGCACTTTACAAGACATTCGGAGACCCCAAGCCATCAGGTCCAGTGGCTGGGTGACTTTCACCATTTGGTCCATTCTTAACTGATTCATCTCAGCCATTTTAAATGGCCCCCCTCCCATTTCGCAAGCAACTCAAGTGCCTCTCTAGCCGGAAAATGTAGGTGGAAAGTTTCCCCTCCTTCTGAAACATGGTCCAAAACCCTGTCATAAGCTCCACTGGGCTTCCTGTCACGCGAAAAACATTTCCTAGTGCTTGCATATAGCCCACAGAAGTAGGAAAGGGGTTCTGTGCCTTTAAAGACCTCACTACTTCAGCAGCATCCCCCTCAGACTCTACCAATCACTGTCTTTTCACATCACCAGAGCACTGCCATTCATCCAGCATCTCAGAGGTCTGCTCTGTCCAAGTCTCATGCTCCTCTTCCCCACTGGGGGAGGGCAGTATCCCTGAGAACATTCTGTGACTCTCCAGTGCACTGGGTCAATGATTTGCCAGGGAGGTAAGGGCCATGCCAACTCAGGATGCTCACCCCTCTCTGGAGGACTCACTAAACCTTCCAAATCAGACCACTCCTTCCTCTCGCTCCGCAGAAATGAAAGCAACTTGTCTTAATTTCTCCGCGCCCCAGCTATGAGAAACTTGGCTTCCGATTTGCACCCTCATCCACACTCCCCTCTTCCAGGAAAGCATGGACAGCCCACAGCACCCCCTCTTCCAGGACTCCCAAATGTACCAGGCAGTTCCACTGCTGATACGTCAGTGCTAGTCTGAACTAAACAAAGTCTTAGCCTGCCATTTTCTCAAACCTTTGCTCCATGATTGTGACTGTTCCTAATGCTTTACCAGTACTTAATATTCAAATTAACAATTCATCGGGAATATGAATGTGTACCCCACTCAATAAACATGCATTCGTTACTGGTAACCCCGTGGATTCACACCCCTGCAACGCCCATGACCACATATTGTAATCACTTTATCGGACAATAGTATAACACAGGCTTAAACACACAACCCACTGGATCAATGCTCAGGGCAATCACACAGCATCCAATGGAATCGATCCGGGACGATACCCCCACAAATGAAACTCCACTGGTTTCCTTGGCTGCATAAATCTTGGGAATACACACTTTAGTCCTGAGATTGAGACTGCTCTCCCTCCCCAAACCCCACTTTGTGTGAATGCTGTGGAATTTGCCACCTTGTTCCACCTCAGTGCCAAGAACTAACAGAAGCACACTGCATACGATTTTAGGAATTATATTTATGAATCTTAACTTAACTAAAGGGTTAGTGAAGAAAGGAAAGGGAAAAAAAACGAAAGAGGGCCCATTATAATTAAACAGTTAAATCTGCAGCAGTTGGAGTTCAATTCTTACTGAATTTCATATTCACCAACCCTCAGTCGATCTCAGCACCTTGCTCCACTGAATCACGCTCCCCCCACCCCCCCAGCTGAATCCTACAGCTAGTTCTCTCCAGCGTCTTCTCTCATCTCCCACCGAACAAAGGTCCCAGCTCACATTCGGAAACACCCGTTATCTCCGACCATAACCCAAACACTGCTTCTACAGAAAGACCATTACATTAGCAGTAAAACCTTTCCAGGGCATTACACAATATTAACTCGCACCTCCCTTTTATTCTTTATATAACTGAAAAAATAGTTATTGGCTAGTTTGCCCTCATGTTTCATCTTTTCCCTTATAGCTTTTTTAGTTTCTTTTTGTTGGATTTTAAAACCTTCCCAATCATTCAACTTCCCACTCACTTTTGCTACCTCATATGCCCTTTCTTTGGTTTTTATGCAGTCCCTAAACTTCCTTGTCAACCACAGTGGCCTACCCCTCCTATTTGAGAACTTCTTCTTGGGACATATCTATCCTATGCCTTGTGAAGTATTCCCAGTAGCTTCAGCCATCATCCCTGCTGGTATCCTCCTCCTATCCACCTGGGCAAGCTCCTCACTCATGCCTCTGTAATTCCCTTTACTCCATTCTGATACTGATACTTGTGACTTTTGCTTCTCCCTCTCAAATTGCAGTATGAATTCAATCACTTTTTCCTAAGGGTTCCTTTACATTAAGCTCCCTAATAGATCTGGAATATTACACGACACCCAATCTAAGATAACCTTTCCCTGAGTAGATGCAAGCACGAACTGCTCTAAAAAGCCATCCTGTAGGCATTCAATAAGTTCCCTCTCTTGCGATCTGACACTAAGCTGGTTTTTCCAATTCCCTTGCATATTGAAGTCCCCCTATTACATGTCGTTGAGGGTTATAGAATTGGAGTGCATTACAGAGAAGAAAGGTGAAACAACTGGAAGGATCTGAAAATAAAGAAGAGAATTATAACACTGAGACATTACTTAATTCAGAACCAGGGTAGGCTATGGAGATGCGAGTAAGGAAGAATAAAAAAAAAGTAAACAATTTTTTTTTCTTCTGTGAAGAGTACAATAGATCATAGATTATACAGCAGCTGAAATAATAAATGAAACTGTACATGTTCATTCCCCACCCGTGGAGCCCTAAACACTGGTTTGACATAACAAGCCTTACGTACTTTCCCCAGCCAGTTAAACGGTTCTGCATGGACTGGATGGGCCAAATGGCCTGTTTCTGAGCTGTAGTTCTCTAGGATTCTGACTTTCCTCTGCCACTGCAAAGTCACAAAGGCAAATAAATGATAAACTGTGGATGAAGGAGGCATTGCCAAGAGGCTCAGGAAGGGACGATGCAGATCAGGGACCTGAAATGAAGAAAGGTGGGGGTTGTTCAGAGAAAGATGCCAATTGGAACATTGGCTGGAAATTAATGGGTGATTTTGGACATTGCATTGGGTAGTTAAGCGACTGGGAATCAGGAGAGAATGGGGATAAGTTGACTGTTGGGAAAGTTATCAGGAGTTCTGGCACAGCAGAGAAAGGATGGGAGCAAGCTGTACTCAAGAAAACCTTGAGTGCACAGCCCTGATAAAGTTTGCCTCTGACTACCTGTTGATGGGCAAAAAAGGGTAGGTCATTTGAAACTGACGAAGAGGCTGGGTGTGTGATATGCCTTAGTGGGTTTCGTGTCTACGTAAATGTGTGAATTGGCCTTATAACCATCTCATCAAAGCAATAATTCACTCTGGTTTATATACAGCTGAGCTTGGTAATCCCTGCCCCTGTGACAAGGGTGGCACCTGCTTCAGATGCTTCACCTCAAATTTCAGAGCAAAAAGCCCATAGGAGGTTTGCAAGCAGCATCAGAAATAGCACAAACCCATGACCTTCAAAGTGGCATCATCAGCAACTTCTCACCTGGTTTCCATCGCTGGTGCACTGGCAAGCATTATAATGCAGAAAGCATCCCAGTTCCAACCATGGGTGTTGATGCCACCAATTTGTGCTTTAATTCGCCAGCATATTCTGTAAGTGGCGTTCTGGACTCTTGCCCTGTCAGCAGTGTAAGGTCATCAGGATCAAAACGTAAATCTAAAGCACAATTACACAATTAAGGAATGTTCATTAGCAGGAGTGGGAAAAGTAAAAAGGTTTTGAAAGGACTATTGGCTTTCCATTGAATGTGTAAGATTGCTATTGACAAGTTAAACGGAGCAGTGATTAGAATTCCAATGGGTGCACTGCAGCAGAGTGCTTTAAAAAAAATAAATGGTATAACTGCACTTTTTACTTGCTAACATAATTTTAGTAGAATACTTCACTGCATAAGTATTTTAAACAATAGAATGTAATTTCATTCTTACAATAATAAATTAAATCAAATCCATCAGATGAAACCATCAAGTTAACTAGCTCCACTGCCTGTTGAGCTTCCTGTGGATGCATTTTGAAAAAGGGTAATCAATTCAGGTCTAGAAGTGATGTGCTGTAAAATGTTCATAAAACTGCAGGCTGACCAACGAGATCTAATCACAGACTATCAAATTCAAATGTACTGCAGCAAGACAGATTTTTATGGTTCTGTTGCTCCATTCAAAGATTTGTTAGCACCTTATTAATCATTCATCACACTTTCTTGCTTCCTGCAGCATTCGCAAAGTCAAAGTTCACAGTAAATTTATGATCAGAGTATGTATATAAGTAGACAACTTTCTGCAGCTTCTTTTGATCCTGTGCAGTAGTGTTCTACCACAACCCCGCCCTCCTCCCCCACTCTCTGTGTATTCATATGCCTATCTAAGACCCTCTATTATCGTATTTGCCTCGACCACCAGCCCAGGCAGCACATTTCAGCTACCCACCACTCTGTCTTTTTAAAAAAAAACTGGCCCTGCTCATATCCTTTCAAACTATCCTTCTCACCATCAATGCATGTGCTCTGGCTGCAATGTCAGCAATGTTTGTCATGTCTGATCTTTCTTTAGTATGAGTATTTAAGTGGTGAATTTAAAAAAAAATGGAAATATAGAAAACCTACATCACAATACAGGCCCTTCGGCCACAAAGCTGTGCCAAACATGCACTTACCTGAGAACTTATCTAGGGTTATCCATAGCCCTCTATGTATCTGAGTTCCATGTACCTATCCAGGAGTCTCTTAAAAGACCCTATCGTATCCACCTCCACCACCATCGCCGGCAGCCCATTCCACACACTCACCACTCTCTGCGTAAAAAAACTTACCCCTGACATCTCCTCTGTACCTACTTCCAAGCACCTTAAAACTGTGCCCTCTCATGCTAGCCATTTCAGCTCTGGGAAAAAGCCCCTGATTATCCACACAATCAATGCCTCTCTTCATCTTATACACTACTATCTAGTCACCTATCATACTCTGTTGCTCCAAGGAAAAAAGGCCGAGTTCACTCAACCCATTCTCATAAGGTATGCTCCCCAATTGAGACAACATCCTTGTACATCTCCTTTACACCCTTTCTATGGTTTCCACATCCTTCCGATAGTGAAGCAACCAGAACTGAGCACAGTACTCCAAATGTGGTCTGATCAGGGTCCTATATAGCTATAAAACTCAATCTCGGCTCCTAAACTCAAGCCCACGATTGATGAAGGCCAATGCACCATATGCCTTCTTAACCACAGAGTCAACCTGCGCAGCTGCTTTGAGCGTCCTAAGGACTCGGACTCCAAGATCTCTGATCCTCCACACTGCCAAGTCTTACCATTAATACTATATTCTGTCATCATATTTGACCTACCAAAATGAACCACCTCACACTCATCTGGCTGAACTCCATCTGTCACTTCTCAGCCCAGTTTTGCATCCTATCAATAACCCACTGTAAACTCTGACAGCCCTCCACACTATCCACAACACCTCCAACCTTTGTGTCATCAGCAAATTTACTAACCCTTCCCTCCACTTCTTCATCCAGGTCATTTATATTAAAAAAAAATCACAAAGAGTAGGGATCCCAGAACAGATCCCTGAGGTACACCATTGGTTACCGACCTCCATGCAGAATATGACCTGTCTACCACCACTCTTTGCCTTCTGTGGGCAAGCCAGTTCTGGACCCACAAAGCAATGTCCCCTTGGATCCCATGCATCCTTACTTTCTCAATAAGCCTTGCATGGGGTACCTTATCAAATGCCTTGCTAAAATCCATATACACTACATCTACTGCTCTTCCTTCATCAATGTGTTTAGTCACATCCTCAAAAAATTTAATCAGGCTCGTAAGGCATGACCTGCCTTTCACAAAGCCATGCTGACTATTCCTAATCATATTATTTTTCTCCAAATGTTCATAATTGCTGCCTCTCAGTATCTTCTCCATCAACTTACCAACCACAGAAGTAAGACTGTCTGGCCTATAATTTCCTGGGCTAACTCTACTCCCTTTCTTGAATAATGGAACAACATCTGCAACCCTCCAATCCTCCGGAACCTCTCCCGTCCCTGTTGATGATGCAAAGATCATTGCCAGAGGCTCAGCAATCTCCTCCCTCGCCTCCCACAGTAGCCTGGAGTACATCTCGTCTGGTCCTGGTGACTTATCTAACTTGATGCTTTCCATCACATCCTCTAGCACATCCTCTTTCATAATATCCACATGCTCAAGCTTTTCAGTCCACTGTATGTCATCCCTATAATATTAATAGAACATAGAATAGTACAGCACAGTACAGTACAGGCCCTTCGGCCCACAATATTGTGCCGACCCTCAAACCCTGCCTCCCATATAAGCCTCCACCTTAGATTCCTCCATATACCTGTCTAGTAGTCTCTTAAACTTCACTAGTGTATCTGCCTCCACCACTGACTCAGGCAGTGCATTCCACGCACCAACCACTCTCTCTGAGTAAAAATCCTTCCTCTAATATCCCCCTTGAACTTCCCACCCCTTATCTTAAAGCCATGTCCTCTTGTATTGAGCAGTGGTGCCCTGGGGAAGAGGCACTGGCTAACCACTCTATCTATTCCTCTTATTATCTTGTACACCTCTACCATGTCTCCTCTCATCCTCCTTCTCTCCAAAGAGTAAAGCCCTAGCTCTCTTAATTTCTGATCATAATGCATACTTTCTAAACCAGGCAGCATCCTGGTAAATCTCCTCTGGACCCTTTCCAATGCTTCCACATCCTTCCTATAATGAGGCAACCAGAACTGGACACAGTACTCCAAGTGTGGCTAACCAGAGTTTTACAGAGCTGCATCATTACATCGTGACTCTTAAACTCTATCCCTCGACTTATGAAAGTTAACACCCCATAAGCTTTCTTAACTACCCTATCCACCTGTGAGGCAACTTTCAGGGATCTGTGGACATGTACCCCAAGATCCCTGTGCTCCTCCACACTACCAAGTATCCTGCCATTTACTTTGTACTCTGCCTTGGAGTTTGTCCTTCCAGAGTGTAGCACCTCACACTTCTCCGGGTTGAACTCCATCTGCCACTTCTTTGCCCACTGCTGCATCCTATCAATGTCTCTCTGCAATCTTTGACAATCCTCTACACCATCCACAACACCACCAACTTTTGTGTCGTCTGCAAACTTGCCAACCCACCCTTCTACTCCCACATCCAGGTCGTTAATAAAAATCACGAAAAGTAGAGGTCCCAGAACAGATCCTTGTGGGACACCACTAGTCACAATCCTCCAATCTGAATGTACTCCCTCCACCACCACCCTCTGCCTTCCTGCAGGCAAGCCAATTCTGAATCCACCTGGCCAAACTTCCCTGGATCCCATGTCTTCTAACTTTCTGAATAAGCCTACCGTGTGGAACCTTGTCAAATGCCTTACTAAAATACATATAGATCACATCCACTGCACTACCCTCATCTATATGCCTGGTCACCTCCTCAAAGAACTCTATCAGGCTTGTTAGACACGATCTGCCCTTCACAAAACCATGCTGACTGTCCCTGATCAGACCATGATTCTCTAAATGCCTATAGATCCTATCTCTAAGAATCTTTTCCAACAGCTTTCCCACCACAGACGTAAGGCTCACTGGTCTATAATTACCCAGACTATCCCTACTACCTTTTTTGAACAAGGGAACAACATTCGCCTCCCTCCAATCCTCCAGTACCATTCCCGTGGACAACGAGGATATAAAGATCCTAACCAAAGGCTCAGCAATCTCTTATCTCGCCTCGTGGAGCAGCCTGGGGAATATTCAGTCGGGCCCCGGGGACTTATCTGTCCTAATGTATTTTAACAACTCCAACACCTCCCCTCCCTTAATATCAACATGCTCCAGAACATAAACCTCACTCATATTGTCCTCACCATCAAGTTCCCTCTCATTGGTGAGTACCGAAGAGAAGTATTCATTGAGGACCTCGCTCACTTCCACAGCCTCCAGGCACATCATCTTCCCACCTTTATCTCTAATCGGTCCTACCTTCACTCCTGTCATCCTTTTTTTAACTCACATAATTGAAGAATGCCTTGGGGTTTTCCTTCACCCTACTTGCCAAGGCCTTCTCATGCCCCCTTCTTGCTCTTCTCAGCCCCTTCTTAAGCTCCTTTCTTGCTTCCCTATATTCCTCAATAGACCCATCTGATCCTTGCTTCCTGAATCTCATGTATGCTGCCTTCTTCCACTTGACTAGATTTTCCACCTCACTTGTCACCCATGGTTCCTTCACCCTACCATTCTTTATCTTCCTCACCGGGACAAATTTATCCCTTACATCCCGCAAGAGATCTCTAAACATCGACCACATGTCCATAGTACATTTCCCTGCAAAAACATCATCCCAATTCACACCCGCAAGTTCTAGCCTTATAGCCTCATTATTTGCCTTTCCTCAATTAAAAATTTTCCTGTCCTCTTTGATTCTATCCTTTTCCATGATAATTATAAAGGCCAGGGAGCGGTGGTCACTGTCCCCCAGATGCTTACCCACTGAGAGATCTGTGACCTGACCTGGTTCATTACCTAGTACTAGATCTAGTATGGCATTCCCCCTGGTTGGCCAGTCCACATACTGTGATAGGAATCCATCTTGGACACACTTAACAAACTCTGCCCCATCTAAACCCTTGGAACTAATCAGGTGCCAATCAATATTAGGGAAGTTAAAGTCACCCATGATAACAACCCTGTTATTTTTGCACCTTTCCAAAATCTGCCTCCCAATCTGTATCTCTGCTGCTACCAGGGGGTCTATAGAATACCCCCAGTAGAGTAACTGCTCCCTTCCTGTTCCTGACTTCCACCCATATTGACTCAAAAGAGGATCCTGCTACATTACCCACCCTTTCTGTAGCTGTAATAGTATCCCTGACCAGTAATGCCACCCCTCCTCCCCTTTTTCTGCCCTCCCTATCCCTTTTAAAGCACTGAAATCCAGGAATATTGAGAATCCATTCCTGCCCTGGTGCCAGCCAAGTCTCTGTAATGGCCACTACATCATAATTCCATGTATGTATCCAAGCTCTCAGTTCATCACCTTTGTTCCTGATGCTTCTTGCATTGAGGTACACACATTTCAGCCCTTCTACCTTATTGTCTTTACACCGTTTATTCTGCTTCTCTTTCCTCAAAGCCTCTCTGTATGTTAGATCTGGCTTTACTCCATGCACTTCTTTCACTGCTCTATCGCCCCGGGTCCCATCCCCCTTGCAAATTAGTTTAAACCCTCCCAAACCATGCTAGCAAACCTACCTGCAAGGATATTGCTCCCACTTGAGATCAGGTGCAACCCATTCAATCTGCAGAGGTCCCACCTTCACCAGAAGAGATCTCAATGATCGAAAAATCTAAAACCCTGCTCCCTGCACCAACTCCTCAGCCACGCATTCAACTGCCATCTCCTCCAATTCTTACCATCACTGTCACGTAGCACTGGCAGCAATCCTGAGAACATCACCCTTGAGGTCCTGTTCTTCAGCCTTCTGCCTAATTCCCGAAACTCGCACTTCAGGACCTCATCACTCTTCCTGCCTATATCATCAAGATCCTTTAACGTAGTGAAGATCCTTTTCCGTAGTGAATACTGAAGCAAATGTAACACTCGCTTCGCCTAGCGGCTTAAAATAGGGGGTGATAACCCCCTGCCTGACCAAAATTAAGAAATTTAATTTGGGTGGGTACTGCGCAATGTGTCCCCTGTTACACATCAGTACCCCGAAATAACAGTACACAACATGTGATTAAACGATTGAGCTTTATAACTCTTACCTTGACTATATGGTTAGTAGAGAAATAAAATGTAAAAGAGAAAAGGCCCAAATCTTATTAAACAGTCTGTGCACAAAGTTGGATCTCACTCAGAAGTCCTTCTTCCATGGTCAGTCTCCTCTGAGCGTCGCCGACCTTCGGACCCCGGTCCAAGTCCACCCCGTCCAGCGGTCTACCAAATCTCTCCATTTGCATCTTCTCTCTCCCTCTCCCTCTCCCTCTCCCTCTCCCTCTCCCTCTCCCTCTCCCTCTCCCTCTCCCTCTCCCTCTCCCTCTCCCTCTCCCTCTCCCTCTCCCTCTCCCTCTCCCTCTCCCTCTCCCTCTCCCTCTCCCTCTCCCTCTCCCTCTCCCTCTCCCTCTCCCTCTCCCTCTCCCTCTCCCTCTCCCTCTCCCTCTCCCTCTCCCTCTCCCTCTCCCTCTCCCTCTCCCTCTCCCTCTCCCTCTCCCTCTCCCTCTCCCTCTCCCTCTCCCTCTCCCTCTCCCTCTCCCTCTCCCTCTCCCTCTCCCTCTCCCTCTCCCTCTCCCTCTCCCTCTCCCTCTCCCTCTCCCTCTCCCTCTCCCTCTCCCTCTCCCTCTCCCTCTCCCTCTCCCTCTCCCTCTCCCTCTCCCTCTCCCTCTCCCTCTCCCTCTCCCTCTCCCTCTCCCTCTCCCTCTCCCTCTCCCTCTCCCTCTCCCTCTCCCTCTCCCTCTCCCTCTCCCTCTCCCTCTCCCTCTCCCTCTCCCTCTCCCTCTCCCTCTCCCTCTCCCTCTCCCTCTCCCTCTCCCTCTCCCTCTCCCTCTCCCTCTCCCTCTCCCTCTCCCTCTCCCTCTCCCTCTCCCTCTCCCTCTCCCTCTCCCTCTCCCTCTCCCTCTCCCTCTCCCTCTCCCTCTCCCTCTCCCTCTCCCTCTCCCTCTCCCTCTCCCTCTCCCTCTCCCTCTCCCTCTCCCTCTCCCTCTCCCTCTCCCTCTCCCTCTCCCTCTCCCTCTCCCTCTCCCTCTCCCTCTCCCTCTCCCTCTCCCTCTCCCTCTCCCTCTCCCTCTCCCTCTCCCTCTCCCTCTCCCTCTCCCTCTCCCTCTCCCTCTCCCTCTCCCTCTCCCTCTCCCTCTCCCTCTCCCTCTCCCTCTCCCTCTCCCTCTCCCTCTCCCTCTCCCTCTCCCTCTCCCTCTCCCTCTCCCTCTCCCTCTCCCTCTCCCTCTCCCTCTCCCTCTCCCTCTCCCTCTCCCTCTCCCTCTCCCTCTCCCTCTCCCTCTCCCTCTCCCTCTCCCTCTCCCTCTCCCTCTCCCTCTCCCTCTCCCTCTCCCTCTCCCTCTCCCTCTCCCTCTCCCTCTCCCTCTCCCTCTCCCTCTCCCTCTCCCTCTCCCTCTCCCTCTCCCTCTCCCTCTCCCTCTCCCTCTCCCTCTCCCTCTCCCTCTCCCTCTCCCTCTCCCTCTCCCTCTCCCTCTCCCTCTCCCTCTCCCTCTCCCTCTCCCTCTCCCTCTCCCTCTCCCTCTCCCTCTCCCTCTCCCTCTCCCTCTCCCTCTCCCTCTCCCTCTCCCTCTCCCTCTCCCTCTCCCTCTCCCTCTCCCTCTCCCTCTCCCTCTCCCTCTCCCTCTCCCTCTCCCTCTCCCTCTCCCTCTCCCTCTCCCTCTCCCTCTCCCTCTCCCTCTCCCTCTCCCTCTCCCTCTCCCTCTCCCTCTCCCTCTCCCTCTCCCTCTCCCTCTCCCTCTCCCTCTCCCTCTCCCTCTCCCTCTCCCTCTCCCTCTCCCTCTCCCTCTCCCTCTCCCTCTCCCTCTCCCTCTCCCTCTCCCTCTCCCTCTCCCTCTCCCTCTCCCTCTCCCTCTCCCTCTCCCTCTCCCTCTCCCTCTCCCTCTCCCTCTCCCTCTCCCTCTCCCTCTCCCTCTCCCTCTCCCTCTCCCTCTCCCTCTCCCTCTCCCTCTCCCTCTCCCTCTCCCTCTCCCTCTCCCTCTCCCTCTCCCTCTCCCTCTCCCTCTCCCTCTCCCTCTCCCTCTCCCTCTCCCTCTCCCTCTCCCTCTCCCTCTCCCTCTCCCTCTCCCTCTCCCTCTCCCTCTCCCTCTCCCTCTCCCTCTCCCTCTCCCTCTCCCTCTCCCTCTCCCTCTCCCTCTCCCTCTCCCTCTCCCTCTCCCTCTCCCTCTCCCTCTCCCTCTCCCTCTCCCTCTCCCTCTCCCTCTCCCTCTCCCTCTCCCTCTCCCTCTCCCTCTCCCTCTCCCTCTCCCTCTCCCTCTCCCTCTCCCTCTCCCTCTCCCTCTCCCTCTCCCTCTCCCTCTCCCTCTCCCTCTCCCTCTCCCTCTCCCTCTCCCTCTCCCTCTCCCTCTCCCTCTCCCTCTCCCTCTCCCTCTCCCTCTCCCTCTCCCTCTCCCTCTCCCTCTCCCTCTCCCTCTCCCTCTCCCTCTCCCTCTCCCTCTCCCTCTCCCTCTCCCTCTCCCTCTCCCTCTCCCTCTCCCTCTCCCTCTCCCTCTCCCTCTCCCTCTCCCTCTCCCTCTCCCTCTCCCTCTCCCTCTCCCTCTCCCTCTCCCTCTCCCTCTCCCTCTCCCTCTCCCTCTCCCTCTCCCTCTCCCTCTCCCTCTCCCTCTCCCTCTCCCTCTCCCTCTCCCTCTCCCTCTCCCTCTCCCTCTCCCTCTCCCTCTCCCTCTCCCTCTCCCTCTCCCTCTCCCTCTCCCTCTCCCTCTCCCTCTCCCTCTCCCTCTCCCTCTCCCTCTCCCTCTCCCTCTCCCTCTCCCTCTCCCTCTCCCTCTCCCTCTCCCTCTCCCTCTCCCTCTCCCTCTCCCTCTCCCTCTCCCTCTCCCTCTCCCTCTCCCTCTCCCTCTCCCTCTCCCTCTCCCTCTCCCTCTCCCCTCCCTCTCCCTCTCCCTCTCCCTCTCCCTCTCCCTCTCCCTCTCCCTCTCCCTCTCCCTCTCCCTCTCCCTCTCCCTCTCCCTCTCCCTCTCCCTCTCCCTCTCCCTCTCCCTCTCCCTCTCCCTCTCCCTCTCCCTCTCCCTCTCCCTCTCCCTCTCCCTCTCCCTCTCCCTCTCCCTCTCCCTCTCCCTCTCCCTCTCCCTCTCCCTCTCCCTCTCCCTCTCCCTCTCCCTCTCCCTCTCCCTCTCCCTCTCCCTCTCCCTCTCCCTCTCCCTCTCCCTCTCCCTCTCCCTCTCCCTCTCCCTCTCCCTCTCCCTCTCCCTCTCCCTCTCCCTCTCCCTCTCCCTCTCCCTCTCCCTCTCCCTCTCCCTCTCCCTCTCCCTCTCCCTCTCCCTCTCCCTCTCCCTCTCCCTCTCCCTCTCCCTCTCCCTCTCCCTCTCCCTCTCCCTCTCCCTCTCCCTCTCCCTCTCCCTCTCCCTCTCCCTCTCCCTCTCCCTCTCCCTCTCCCTCTCCCTCTCCCTCTCCCTCTCCCTCTCCCTCTCCCTCTCCCTCTCCCTCTCCCTCTCCCTCTCCCTCTCCCTCTCCCTCTCCCTCTCCCTCTCCCTCTCCCTCTCCCTCTCCCTCTCCCTCTCCCTCTCCCTCTCCCTCTCCCTCTCCCTCTCCCTCTCCCTCTCCCTCTCCCTCTCCCTCTCCCTCTCCCTCTCCCTCTCCCTCTCCCTCTCCCCCATGAAATCAACGGCTTCCAAAGTTTAGAAATAGTGAGATAGCGCAGATCAACACATGGCTGAAGACATGGTGCAGGAGGGAGGGCTTTGGATTTATAGATAATTGGGCAGTTTTCTAGGGAAGATGGGACCTGTTCCGGTGGGACTGTTTACATCTGAACTGGAGGGGGACAAATATTCTTGCAGGTAGGTTTGCTAGAGAGGCTCCGGTGGATTTAAACTAGATACAAGGGGGGGGGGGGAGGGGAACCAGAGTGTAGGAACAGATGTAGGGGAGAAGGAATAAAAAGAAAATAAAGTTGTTTGCACCATTAGTGATAAACAGAGTAAGAGGTGGAAAATTTCTTAAATGCATTTATTTTAATGCTAGGAGCATTATAAGAAAGGTGGATGAGCTTAAAGCATGGATTGATACCTGGAGGTATGATGTGGTAGCTATTAGTGAAACATGGTTACAGGAGGGGTGTGATTGGCAACTAAATATTCCTGGATTTTATTGCTTCAGGTGTGATAGAATTGGAGGGACAAGAGGGAGAGGTGTTCCATTGCTTGTCAGAGAAAATACTACAGCGGTGCTCTAGCAGGATAGATTAGAAGGCTCATCTAGAGAGGCTATTTGGGTGGAATTGAGGAATGGGAAATGTGTAGTAACTCTTATGGGAATGTATCATAGGCCACCAAATGGGGAGCGAGAATTAGAGGAGCAACTTTGTAAGGAGATAGCAGATATTTGTAGTAAGCACAAGGTTGTGATTGTGGGAGATTTTAATTTTCCACACATAGACTGGGAAGCCCATTCTGTAAAAGGGCTGGATGGTTTGGAGTTTGTAAAATGTGTGCAGGATAGTTTTTTGCAGAAATACATAGAGGTATCAACTAGAGAAGCAGTCAGTGTTGGATCTCCTGTTAGGGAATGAGATAGGGCAGGTAACTGAGGTTTATGTTGGGAGCACTTCAGGTCCAGTGATCACAATGTCATTAGTTTCAATATAATTATGGAGGAGGATAGGTCTGGACCCAGGGTTGAGATTTTTGATTGGAGAAAGGCTAACTTTGAGGAGATGCGAAAGGATTTAGAAGGAGTGGATTGGGACAATTTGTTTTATGGGAAGGATGTAATAGAGAAATGGAGGTCATTTAAAGGTGAAATTTTGAGGGTACAGAATCTTTACGTTCCTGTTAAGTTGAAAGGAAAGGTTAAAAGTTTGAGAGAAGCATGGATTTCAAGGGATATTGGAAATTTGGTTTGGAAAAAGAGAGAGATCTACAACAAATATAGGCAGCTTGGAGTAAATGAGGTGCTCGAGGAATATAAAGAATGTAAACAGAATCTTAAGAAAGAAATTAGAAGAGCTAAAAGAAGATATGAGGTTGTTTTAGCAAGTAAGGTGAAAAAAAAATCCAAAGGGTTTCTACAGTTATATTAATAGCAAAAGGATAGTGAGGGATAAAGTTGGTCCCTTAGAGAATTAGAGTGGACAGCTATGTGTGGAACCAAAAGAGATGGGGGAGATTTTGAACAATTTCTTTTCTTCGGTATTCGGTAAGGAGAAGGATATTGAATTGTGTAAGGTAAGGGAAACAGGTAGGGAAGTTATGGAAACTATGATGATTAAAGAAGAGGAAGTACTGGAGCTTTTAGGGAATATAAAAGTGGCTAAGTCTCCAGGTCCTGACAGGATATTCCTTAGGACCTTGAGGGAAGATAGTGTAGAAATAGCAAGGGCTCTGACAGAAATATTTCAAATGTCATTAGAAACGGGGATGGTGCCGGAGGATTGGCGTATTGCTCAGTTGTTCCATTGTTTAAAAAGGGTTCTAAGAGTAAACCTAGCAACTGTGGGCCTGTGAGTTTGATGTCAGTGGTGGGTAAATTGATGGAAAGTATTGTTAGAGATGGCATATATAATTATCTGGATAGACAGGGTCTGATTAGGAACAGTCAACATGGATTTGTGCATGGAAGGTCATGTTTGACAAATCTTATTGAATTTTTTGAAGAGGTTACTAGGAAAGTTGACGAGGGTAAAGCGGTGGATGTTTTCTATATGAACTTCAGTAAGGCCTTTGACAAGGTCCCACACAGAAGGTTGGTTAGGAAGGTTCAATCATTAGGAATTAATGTTGAAGTAGTAAGATGGATTCAGCAGTGGCTGGATGGGAGACTCCAGAGAGTAGTGGTGGATAACTGTGTGTCAGATTGGAGGCCGGTGACTAGTGGTGTGCCTCAAGGATCTGTACTGGGTCCAATGTTGTTTGTCATATACATTAATGATCTGGGTGATGGGGTGATAAATTGGATGAGTAAGTATGCAGATGATACTAAGATAGGTGGAGTTGTAGATAATGAAGTAGGTTTTCAAAGCTTGCAGAAAGATTTAGGCCACTTAGAAGAGTGGGCTGAAAGATGGCAGATGGAGTTTAATGCTGATAAATGTGAGGTGATACATTTTGGTAGGACTAATCAAAATAGGACATACATGGTAAATGGTAGGGCATTGAAGAATGCAGTAGAACAGAGGGATCTAGGAATAATGGTGCATAGTTCCCTGAAGGTGGAATCTCATGTGGATAGGGTGGTGAAGAAAGCTTTTCGTATGCTGACCTTTATAAATCAGAGCATTGAGTATAGGAGTTAGGATGTAATGTTGAAATTGTACAAGGCATTGGTGAGGCCAGATTTGGAGTATCATGTACAGTTTTGGTCACCGAATTATAGGAAAGATGTCAACAAAATAGAGAGAGTACAGAGAAGATTTATTAGAATGTTACCTAAGTTTCATCACCTAAGTTACAGAGAAATGTTGAACAAGTTGGGTCTTTACTCTTTGGAACATAGAAGGTTGAGGGGGAACTTGATAGAGGTATTTAAAATTATGAGGGGGATAGATAGAGTTGACGTGGATGGGCTTTTTCCACTGAGAGTGTGGGAGATTCAAACAAGAGGACATGAGTTGAGAGTTAAAGGGCAAAAGTTTAGGGGTAACATGAGGGGGAACTTCTTTACTCAGAGAGTGGTAGCTGTGTGGAACGAGCTTCCAGCCGAAGTGGTTGAGGCAGGTTCTATGTTGTCATTTAAAGTCAAATTGGACAGCTATATAGACAGGAAAGGAATGGAAGGTTATGGGCTGAGTGCAGGTCGGTGGGACTTGGTGAGAGTAAGAGTTGGGCATGGACTAGAAGGGCCGAGATGGCCTGTTTCCGTGCTGTAATTGTTATATGGTTATATGGTGAATCACAAGACATGGCAACAAAATCCTGATTGGCTAACATGCATCCACAGCCCTGTTACCTCCAGCCATAACCCAAACATTGCTGCTACAGAGAAACTGTTACTTCAGCAGTGAACATTACAAAAAACCATTACATTAGCGGTGAAATCTTATAGCGCATTACACAAATATTTGCCTTTTGTCCTTATAAAGGGTAATGCCCCGAAACATTGACTCTTTGTTCCTCTCCATGGATGCTGCCTGGCTGTGTGTTGCTCTGGATTTCTAACATCAGCACAATCTCCTTTGTTTAGTACTTGCCTATTTGCTTTGTCAAAATTTAGAAGTGTTGTTAAATTGTGTTGGTCCAGAAAACTTTTATTTAGTTAGAGCAATAAAGTCAGTGAACACTTTGTGCATTCAGAGCCATTGGGTCCCATTACTGGGGGAGATTCACAGGCAGAAATGGATATCATGGGCTGGGGAATATGGAAGTGTGTGTCTTGAAATGACCAAATCCTTGAGCAATCCTTATTTGTGTATGTTCCACAAGGTTTAAAGTTAAATTTAAGAAGACACAGACATGCTCGATTACCTTGGGGCAGCACGGTAGTATAGCGGTTAGTGTAATGTTATTATACCGCCAGGGACCTGGGTTCAATTCCACCACTGTCTGAAGAAGGTTGCACGTTCTCCCCGTGGCTGCTTGGATTTCCCCAGGTGCTCCAGTTCCCTCCCACAGTCCAAAATGCAGGTTAATGGGGCAGAAGGGTCAGTTACCATGCTGTATCTCTATATAAAAAATAAAAATGTTTAGATTCTCTGACATATTTCACATGACCATACCAGTCTGTTCAGTACAAGAGCAATGAAGCCTTAACATTTTATACACAGCTGGGTGATGGGAGAAGGTCAACGAATAGTCAATGTAACATGAGGTGCCTGTGTAAATCAGAGTTTGATATAAATTGATGTAATCTCCTAGTCTCACCCTGGGCATTGGTCTGGTCACATATGAACTGGTGGGCCATGGCTGGGGGTATGATGCTGGTTATATATCAACTCGAGTTTCCACTTCTGCTCCAAGTTTTCAACCTGGCAGGATTTTAATCCTCGAAATGTTTTTGCTTCTGTAGTTCAACAATTTACTAAGCCACTAAGTCCCAATGATTAAATCCAATTTGTTTATATTTGGTGGCTTTGGAATAATTATTAGGCAATATAGCACCTGCTCTTCCCTGAAGAACCATCAACTACTCATAATTTTCCTTTTGTCAGAGCAGGTTCCAGTAACTTTATCTGCCTGGAGGTGACTCTCTTGCCAGCCTCCAGATTGGTGGCTCTGAGAGATAGGATCTAGATGTAAGGAAGATGGAGGGATATGGGCATGGTACAGGTAGGAGAGATTAGTTTTTGGAATTCTTTGATTTGTTTTTTTAGCTGGGTTGGCACAACATTGTGGGCCGAATGGCTTGTGACTGTGCTGTACTGTTCTATGCCTATGTCTATATATGTCACTATATCCTGAAATTCATTTTCTCCCAGGCCTGACACTAGAACAAAGAAATACAATGGAAAAACCACACCCAAAAACTAACAAACTGTGTAAATACAAAAAACATTAAATAATAATTAATGAAAGCTCAAAGTAATTTATTATCAAAGTACGTGCATATCTGTCACCATGTACAACTCTGAGATTCATTTTCTTGTAGTCATTTATAGTATAACCATAACAGAATCAATGAAAGACTAATTTGGGTGTTCAACCAGTGTGCAAAAGACAGCAAGTATAAAAAGGAAGAAATAATAGTAATAAATAAGCAATAAATATCAAGAATATGAGATGAAGAGTCCTTGAAAGTGAGTCCATAGGCTCTGGGAACATTTCAGTGATGGGGCAAGTGAAGTTGAGAGAAGTTATCCACTTTGACTCAAGAGCCTGAAGGTTGAGGGGTAATAACTGTCCCTGAACCTGGTGGTATGAGTCCTGAGGCTCCTGTCCCATCGTCCTGATGGCAGCAGTGGGAAGAGAGCATGTCCTGGGTGGTGGTGGTCCCTGATGATGGATGCTGCTTTCCTGTGACACTGTTCCGTGTAGACGTGCTCAGTGCTGCAGAGGTGAAATTTTCTAAGCCTGACACTGAACAGATTCCACTCCCATTCTTGCAACACAAAAGGGGAACATTTGGTCCATTAATTCTCTGCTACCTTTTTGGTTGATTAGTTGGTTAGGGGGTGATATGGATCCAAGGGATTTGTTTCTTCATTTCCAGATCAAACCTGATTGATTCTCCAGCTTGGACTTTGTCTTTCACCCAAAGTATTTAGTAGCGAAAGACGAACACTTCATCTTTTTTCCTTTTCCTTCCATGGCATTCAGAGACACCTCAAGAATATTACTCCACTCAAAGATCTCTTGCTTAGAAATTCAATCACATATTGCTGAAGATTTTTTTTTTACCATTATGTTATTGAACATTATCTTCTGCAGCATGAAATCTGATAATGAGCCATTTGAGTCCCTCTGGAAATTTAGCCGGGCTCTTCAGGAGTCACAATTCTTTATCCTGATATGTTCCATTAATTGATTTCATTCCCTACTCAGTCTCTTTTGGGATCTTGAACAGTTATCCTAGTAGAAACCATGCCTTTGTAGTGCTGCAGCAGATTGATGAAAAATTTAAAATAAAATAACACTCTTACTTGCATTTTCTCCTTTATCCACTCACCAGCCCACAGGCAGCATTTTGCCCTAATCTATCAATCAATATCATCCCTACCACAAGCCCACACATACCCGCTGCCGTGCTATCCTAATCTATCATCTCTACTACAAGATCTGTACAGTTCTCTCAACCCTCCAAACCGCCCAAATCTTTCATCAGGTGACATCTCAATTTATCCAATAGACACGGCCTTTGTATGTTCATTAGCTGTTTTCTCAAGACTGAATTCTTCCAATAATCCTCGCCAGCAATCTAGGTGGCACAGTATTGTAGTGGTTAGCATAACACTTTACAATTCAGGTGACCTGGGCTCAATTCCCACTGCTGCCTGTAAGGAATTTGTACGTTCTCCCCGTGACCACATGGGTTTGCCAGTTGGTCATGGTAAATTGTCCTGTGATTAGGCTAGAGTTAAACAGGTGGATTAGCTGGCCAATGGTGAAGAGCCATCTGCACTGGACTTCAAGGCGAATGGTCCCAGGTTCAAGTCCGGTTGGCTCCTTGCACACTTTCCATCTGTGCTCGGTTGAGCGTCAGGCTAGCAACTTGGGCTCATAATAAAAAAACAGACAAAAATGCGAAAGAGGCGGTAAGGTTGTCATCCAGTGTGCCCCAAGACGTGGAAAGGAACAACAACAAATAGGTGGGTTCCTGTGTGGCGTGGCTCGAAGGCCGGAATGCCCTACTCCACACTGAATCCCAATAAATAAGTAACTGTTACATACCCTTCTGCCTTTGCAAAGTTTGTGGAACAATGTCTGGGTGAGCCTTGCTTTCAGTGCTATCTCTGTATTGTATTGCTCTGGTGATTATCTGTAGACGGCAATTGTGCTTTTCCTTTTTATTCGGTTCCATTATGCTCATTACTTTCTTTAATGGAATAACATTCGTAACAGGGTTTTAAATAATAGAGCTGTAATGTGTACATGAATATTTACATGCATCTAATGCATAATAATAAAATTAGCCTAAATCAATTGTAATTGTAAGAATATAAATGAAAGAAACAAGATGTTCATTTTAGAGGAAACCTTTTAAATCTGGTCTATAAGGCCCATCACATTACAGAGGGTGAATAAATCAACTGACAAATCAGAACTAATAGCCTGAGTAGGTTGTCTTCATAAATTAAACTTTGTATAGCTATCTCCGGTCTATAATCTGAATACTGGAGGATCACAGGCAGTAAAATGAACTCCATCACAATCCCCTAAAAATGTTGCAAATGGCAGAAATAGTTAGCATTTCTGAACAAGATCATCATCCTGAATGTTCAGTCATCTTCTCTCCACAGATACTTCCTGACCTACTGAGTATTTCTGACTGTCTGGAAATCTTTTTTATAAATATAAAAGCAGTTTCTTTTTTTTTAAAGTGAACATCTTCTCCAATATGGGTCCTTTCTAAATACATAGACTTAGAATTTGATAATCATATCAAAATACTTGACGTTCATATGCTCCAGGGCCAATGCATATGTAAAGGCTCACCAACTTTTCATAGAAATCTTGGTCTAATGCTCTGGGCCGTATCTTTGGAGGAATATTAATGTAAGAAATGTTGAAATAGGAGTAGCTCATTTGGCCCATCAAGGCTGCTCCACCCTTCAACGATGATGGTTGATATGGCTGTGTACTCAGCTCCACACATTTCAACGATGGGGGTGAAGTTCACTGAGGTTATCCACTTTGGTTCAAGAGCCTGATAGTTGATGGGTAATAACTGTTCCTAAATCAGGTGGTGTGAGGCCTGAGGTACCTGTACCTTCTTTCTGATGACAGCAGTGAGAAGAGAGCTTGTCTGGGATGGTGGGGATCCCTGATAATGAATGCTGTTTTCCTCCAACAACGCTCTGTGCAGATGTGCTCAGTGGTGGGGAGGGCTTTACTTGTGATGGACTGGGCCACATCCCCTAATTTTATACAGTTTTCCATTCAAGGACATTGGTGTTTCCATACCAGACTGTGATGCAACCAGTCAGTATACCGTCCACCACACATCTAGAGAAGTTTGTCAAAGTCTTAGATGACATGCTGAATCTTTGCAAACTTCTGAGAAAGTAGAAGCACCTGCTGTGCTTTCTTCATAATTGCTCTTATGTGCTGGATAGATGCTTTGAAATGATAACACTTACTCATCCTCCATCTCTGAACCTTTGATGATGTCTGGCTCATGGACCTCCAGTTTCCTTCTCCTGTAGTCAATAATCAGCTCCTTGGTCTTGCTGACACTGAATGAGAGGTTGTTGTGGCACCAGTCAGCTAGATTTTCAGTCTGTACCCTATATTCTCATTCATCACTGCTTTAGATTTGGCCAAAGACAGTGATGTCATCAGCAAACTTAAAAATAGTATTAGAACTGTGCTTAGCCTCACAGGCATAAGTGTAAAGCAAGTGTAGAGCTCGGGGCTAGGCACACAGCCTCGTGGTGCACCTGTGCTGATGGAGATTGTGGAAGAGATGTCGTTGTCAATCTGAACTAACTGGGGTCTGTAAGTGAGGAAGTCCAGGATCCAATTTCACAAGGCAGTACGGAGGCCAAGGTCTTGAATCCTATTGATTAGTTTTGAGGGGATGATAGTATTGAATGCTGAGCTGCAGTCAATGAAGAGCGTTAACTACAACCTCGGCATCCAATCACAGTGAATGTAAGCGCTCCAGGATGATAGAAATGAACTGGAGTTCAGTAGGCCTCACCTTGAGTATTGTGAACAGTTTTGGGCTCCTCATCTTAGAAAAGATGTGCTGGCATTGGAGAGGGTCCAGAGGAGGTTCACAAGGATGATTCCAGCAATGAAAGGGTTATCATACGAGGAATGTTTGATGGCTCTGAATCTGTACTCACTGGAATTCAGAAGGGTGAGGGGGATCTCATTGAAACCTTGAAAGGCCTAGACTGAGCAGATGTGCAAAGGATGGTGGGAGTCTAGGACAAGAGGGCACAGCCTCAGAATAAAGGGGCGCTCTTTCAAAACAGAGATGCAGAGAAATTCCTTTAGCCAAAGGGTGGTGAATTTATTGCTACATGCAGCTGTAGAGGCCAGGTGGTTGGGTGTATTTAAGGCAGTAATTGATAGGTTCTTGATTGGACACGGCATCAAAGGTTACAGGGAGAAGGCCAGGAACTGGGGTTGAGGAGGAGAAAAAAAAAGATCAGCCATGCTTCACACATCAAAGTTGCTGGTGAACGCAGCAGGCCAGGCAGCATCTATAGGAAGAGGCGCAGTCGACGTTTCAGGCCGAGACCCTTCGTTGGCGGAGCAGACTGGATGGGCCAGATAGCCTAATTCGGCTCCTATGTCTTATGGTCTATGGTCTAACCAGAGGGTGGAGAATCTGTTGGAATTAATTGCCACAAACAGCTGTGGAGCTCAAGTCATTGGATATATTGTATTTAAAGTGGAGAATAAGTTATTGATTAGTAAAAGCATCAATTGTTATGGAGAGAAAGCAGGAAAGTGGGATTGAGAGCGAAATTAAATTAGTCATGATGAAATGGCGGAGCAGACTCAATGGGCCAAATGGCCCAATTCTGCTCCTATATTCTATGGTCTGACGTTGGCCTGTGATATTCACAGTGAGTCACCATAGGCTGGAGGTGAATCTGCTGGCACATTGATGGAGATGAGAGAGAGCTCCTGAGTGGCAGTGGTCTATGTTGATTTACTGACTACTGGAGCTGAGGAAGTAAGCTCGACTGATTCATGGCCTATTGAGTCTGCTCTGGGTCATTTCTAGTAACTTGTTAGGACAGGTTCTTGCCTTGCCATAACACAGTGGCACAGCTAACGGAGATTCTGCCTCATAGTTCCCATGACCCAGGTTTAATTGCATGCTGTCTGCATAGTTTGTATATTCTGATTGTGAACACATTGGTTTCCTCTGCATGCTTTAGATTACTTCCACATCCAAAACTGTGTAGGCTGCGGGTATTAGGCTGCAAACTGCCTCTAGTGCAGGGGTCCCTAGCCTGGGGTCCACTGACCCTCCGTTAATGGTAGAGGTCCATGGCATAAAAAAGGTTGGGAGCCCCTGCTCTAATGTGTAGGTAAGTGGTTGTGGTTATCGTGTGGGGAAGTTGCTGAGAATATTGGGAGAGTGACATAGGATTAATGTAAAGGTGTGTTGAGAGAACTTTGTAAAGAACTTTTTCCTATCAGTCAAAACAGCATGATCACAGGTAATTAATTAAACATTTAAAACATATTGCCAGGTTTAAGACGATGACGATAGATCCTGTAAGTCCTACCAGTTGCTCAATTTATTGCAGAAAATATCGTTGCCGCCTCCCCAAGGCTCAATAATAGTAATTTAAATTTATATTGCACCTTTTAAATAGGAAAAATCCTGAGGCACTTTACAAATTGGAGAAAAAACATAGATAAAAGGAATAATGGAAACAAAATAGGATAGCTACAAAAGATGATTGAAGCCTTGGTTGAAAAGATATGAGAGTTGAAATTATCTAAATTAATCTGAGTAGAAAAATACTCCAAAACATTGATAATAAAACTATTTGGATAAATGTCTAAGTGGTTCAGTGACAGTGAGTTGAAAAGATGGCACGATGGCGCCAGTAACTAACATGAGCAACAGGGACATCCTGCAGACAGTTCACAAAGCTACAACTTCTCCTTCTCATCTTAAATATACTTCCACTTCTAATCTGTGGCAATTGGAGTCTGTAATTTCCATTTTGATAATGTGTTTTTGGGCCAACTGAGTAATCTGGTGCTTTTGCTGTCTCTGAGGGGATTTGGCATGGATGAAGGCAAGGTTGAATATGTGGCCTAATAGCGATGCACCAAGCCACAATCAGCTCCCGTTTTCGACTAACTCACCAATGAAAGTGTCGAGCAGGATTGAAATCAACAAGGTCAAGTGTATCAGGCGTTCAGCGTTTGACCAGTCTCTCTCTCCACCTTGCTTACCGTTGCTGCTGGAGGAAGGGGCAGGAGTCTTGAGTCTTGGCAGGGTTGGGTCAGTGCATGGTTTGTAGATTGGAGTCATTTTTAGAGGTCTCTGCTGCTCATTTTATATGTGTTTCTGATTTCTGGTCACTCACTCATTTATTGCAATTTGGATTGGGCCGGACTGGTTCTGCGGCCGGCACTCAATGAAAGACACAGCATTAAATTGAACTGAACTGAACAGTCCTGGACTGTTTCAAGGACTCTGTGGTTTGATGTTTATTCTGTCGGTTATTCGTTCAGTTTCTGCCATTTGCGTATTTTGTTTTTTTTGCACGTTGGATGTTTAATGTTTTCTTTGAATGGGTTCCAAGGTGCTGCTTTGTTTCATGGCTGTCTGTGGGAAGATGAATCTCTGCACCGGATGCTGATACTCACTCTGATATAAATAAACTTTGAAATGGATAATGTTATGGTGGAAGGTATTGGTGATAGTTGGATGTGCAATAGTAAATGGCAGAGAAACAAAGGCCATAGCTCTGCGGAAGGGTCTCAGCTGCAAATGCTGATTGTACTCTTTTCCATAGATGCTGCCTGGCCTGCTGGGTTTTTCCAGCATTTTGTGTGTGTTGCTTATCCACACTTCAAAGGTTTCAAAAGTACATTTAATGTCAGATAAATGTATACAATATACATCCTGAAATGCTTTTTTTTCGCAACCATCCATGAAATCAGAGTAGTGCCCCAAAGAATGAATGACTGTTAAATGTTAGAACCTCAAAATCCCCCCAGCTCCCCTCCCCTCTGCGCTAAGTGGCAGCGAGCAACGATCCCCCTTTCCCCCACCGGCACGAAAAAGCATCAGCACCCGCACTGAGCACTCAAGCGTGAGCAAAGCAACAGTAAAGACATGGACTTGCAGTACCCCAAGGACTATGCATTCACCCAGTATTCGACATACCACAGGTTCTCTCTCTCCTTAATAAGGGAGAAAGAGATGTCTCTATTTTGACAGCAAGAGGGGAGACATAACAAACAACTCACTGGTTTACAATGTTAAAAGTCCATTGCATCGCTTTTTCCAAGCTCTGTGCCTAAAGATCTCATGTCTCTGGGCACACAGCCAAAGATGTTCCAACTCCCATGACACACCGGGCTGGGACACTGACGGTCGATACATCTGTCTCCTGAACCCCAAGATCACAGGCCTCCAAAGGCGAGCTGAACTCTTAGGCCACGCCATTGGCATGTCGGATAATGGCCAGTCGTGACACCCCTAGAGCGGGTCCCATTCCCCCAAAGAACCGAAGTCAGCGTGTAACTCCAGGTCAAAAGAAACCTGAAAGGGAAAAATAGAGATATTAAAGATGGAAATAGAGCTGTTTCCGAAGATGCAAGCAAAGGAGTTGCTGTTTAGCGCCATCTTGACTAAGCTTTCACACTTTCAAATGTTCTTTTGCAAAAGAAATCTTGAAGTCTTTATTATCTGACATTATCCAGGTATTCTGACAGCACAAAGGTAATGAGAAATGATAGCGAGATGACACTGAATTTGATCATCAGTTCGTTAAACATTATGTTTAAAGTATGAGTTGTTGACGTAAAGTGACGCTCGATTGCATATGGACTACATATGCAGTGACTACATGGGTGTTAAATAGAAATGATCACAAAAGATGAAAGCATTGAACGTCATGGGGATTTTGAGCAAGAAGTGAAGTGTAAATTTGCAACAAAATTATGGTGTAAAACTATGACGGAAATAATAGTAGATGAAGACTGTAAGCATGCAAGAAAGATGAAAATTTTTCATTGACTCAAATTTTGTGAATGATTCATACTAAAGTTTGGTGTGGGATGCATATCAGGACTCGCCATCCATTTCCAGATGGTTATTAAAGAATACAGTTAGGAGATCTCAGTGATGTACTCGCATCTGTTTCAGAAAGTGTGAGGTACCTGCATCTGTTTCAGAAGGTTTGAGGTAACTGCATCTAGATGAAAAGGTGATGGATTTAGGTTCCACTGCAGACTCTAGAGCAAGTGATTACAAAACTGGGTAATATCTTTCAAGACATGCTAAAGTAAGTCTCCATCTTCTCTCTCAAAAAAAATCTAAATATTTAATCCATGTTGTGATGCCACAAAATTTTAAAAGGATCTATATATTTTTTCACATGTTGAAGATGCTGGCATTTTAATATTAAGCAACACCAGCTAGTCCATGTTTCCTGAAAGTTCATCTTTCAGCTGACTGCTTACTCAAAGTTATCAGTGGATTATATCTAGGCAGATTTTAAGTTCCAACACATCCTTTTGCTGTTCATGCTTGTGCTTTGAGACCTTTTCCAGGAGAGTGTTACGCAGACTATTCCCTAATCAATCGTCCCTCTCAGTTTTTGCCTCTTTAATTGAAGCACCAAGGCCAGCCCATCCAATTCACTATGTCTGCTCCCTGATGACAGTTGGAAGTTTGATTATGATTGAGATGACTATGGAGAATCCTTTCAGTGTTTCTACTGGAGATTCATCCAGGTTGTTAGGGCACTGCTGCCCAAGGGATGGCATGTAGTTAACTACAGCTGATGAGCTGTTCTTCCCAAATAACCAGGCCATTGTGACTGAGTTAATAAGCTAAATAGAAAGGGGACAGGAAGGAACTTAATCCATAAAACCCACATGCCCATCTTCACTGTTTAACGGCCTCTTCCATTTAATAATCTCAATGAACAATTCATTGATGTCGTAGATGTTATAAATTCCCATTTATACTGGGTAGCAACATTTCACATGAACAGTGGAAATGGGCTAGTGATGGCTGATTCTTTCATCTTCATCAGTACAACAACTTTCAATAACATCAGGGCATGAACTACTGAGGTGCTTTAAAATGGCCATGTCCATGGCTTTTAAATCTGTGTGGAGATGGCTATTGGGTTATTTCACTCTGCTCCACCATTAAATACCATTGCAATACAATTTCCTGCTTGTTGCCTTTTTCAGATATATTTAGCAACATAACCTCTGCAACATCCTGTGGTAAGGAACTGCACAATTTCCCCATCTTCTGAGTGAAGAAATGTTGTGCTCTTAATCCTGCAGGTATTCTGAGACTCTGGCTCCTTGCTTTAGTCCTCCTGGCTAGGGGCAGCATTTTTTCTTTATTCAGCCTGTTAAATCTTGCCAGAATTTCACTAAGGTCACCAGCTATTCTTCTAAATTCCCTTGATTGGTTCACTTTCTTGTAGAACATTTTGTACTACACACTCAACGATTCAGGAACAGCTTCTTCCCCTCTTACATCCAAGTTCTCAATGGACATTGAAGCCCATGAGCACTGCCTCACTCCTTTTTTGTTTTTCTGTTTTGCACTACTAATTTTAACTTAAGTATTTAATAGATATATACTTAATATAATTCAGTTTTTTCTCTCTGTTTATCGTGTATTGCATTGTACTACTTCCATAAAGATAACAAATTTCACAACATATGCCGCTAATATTAAACTTGATTCTGATTCTACTAACTGAGAAATCAAACTCATTACACTTCCCTGCGTGGCATGTACTTCTTGGATAGGACTAAAAGTACATGCAATATTCCAGAAGTGGTCTTGCCAAGTGCCTATATAATTGTGGTAATATTTCCTTTCTCTGTACTTAACACATCTTACTATGAAGGCTAATATACCACTTGTCACCTAAGACACATGCTATATTTGCATGTTTAATTTCAGTGATTGGTGTGCAAGAATAATCAGGACTTTCCTTGCATCGACATATTCCAATCTGTCACCATTTTGAGAATACTCGATCTTTTTGTTGTCCAAGTGGATAACCAATTACGTCTATCTCCATCCACTCAGCTTTCCTAAATCACTTTGAAGTCTCTTTGAATCCTCTTCCCAACTCATTTTTGTTATGAACTAACTCAGAAATATTACTGTTTTCTCATCCACATCATCTGGTAGATGTTGTGAGTATGTGAGGCCCAAGCTCTCATTCCTGCAGCTCCCTATTAGTCATCTCCTGTTACCTTGAAGAAGATTGATTCTCACTCTGTTTTCTGCCAGAGAGAAGGCAGGGGAATGAGGCTGAGAAGTGTAATTGATCAGCCATGGTGGAATAACAGAGCAGACTCAATGCCCTGAATGGCTTAACTCTGCTCCTTTCCTAATGGTTGGTACTCTGAGATATCGTCAGCTGGAAATGAAGATAAAGATGAGCTTTATTTGTCATATGTACATTGAAACATCAAAATAAACAGTAAAATGCACCATTTGCATCAAATCAGATCAGTGAGAATTGTGCTGGGCACTACACCAACACAGGACGCCCACAAGTCACTAGCCCTAACCATACATCTTTTTGGAATGTACGAAGAAGCTGGAGCACCCGGAGGAAATTCTTGTGATCACGGAGCGAAGGGACAAACTCTTTGCCGGTACAGATAAATAGTAAGTGTTTAGAGAGATTCTGAGTGGAACAGTGCATCAAGAGATGGCAGTGTAGGTAAATGCAGTGTGTTCTTTGGTTTGTTTCCAATATCATGGAATATGCAGAGATAATAGTGAACTACAGCAACATCTTATTTAGATTGCAGTTTTATGTGGAGTTATGGCTATAGCTTTAATGTGCACAGTCGCGCAGTAACTGAAATGCCCCCATGCACATAGCCATCGTTGCCACGAGCTAGAATTAAAGACAGATGAGAAAAAGTTTATGAAACACGTAAGATTTGCTTTATTGTGCTATATTTCATTATTCCCTTCAATTAATAACTAAAAATAAAGTATGTAATGTTTCAATTTTCATTCTAAATATTCATGCTATGTATATTACAAAAAAAATAATTTAAAGTTCCACACAGTTTTCAGGCTGTGTAAAAAAATTTCCTGCATAGAGCAATAGTTGATCCGCGCAGTTGTAAAATGGATTAGAGGGAAGGTTGTTTATAAGCATATTAAAACAATGGAAAAGATACAGAGCAGATTTACCAGCTACCACAGTATAAGGGATGAAGGATGGCAGTTATGAAGATTGTGATATAAAGGATTTGACACCATGGTGCAATCAATTAGATGACCTGATACAAGCTTGTTAAAAGGTAATAGTAGTGAGTGTATACATAGTGATGGATTATTTTTACTGGTCTGTGAGACAATGGTAGTATTACACAAAAAAATTAAGAGTTATCTCACAAGTTTTGAAAGCTTTATTTTGTTTGAATCGGGGCTCTTTTTATACAGGTAATATAGTTATTTAAAACAGATGGTCTAATACTAGTTTACATCTGGATTTGAAATATAAGAAGAGAATAAAGTTTCATAAGTTTTATGTAACATTCTCTGACATTATATCCATGATGCGAGATCCCTGAGGAATGATATGCATCGAACTCTTAGCGAGAAGCAAAGGAAGAAAGGAATTCCTTGGTAAAATCACTAAGAACTCTGGAGTAGAGCAAAAGGTCTTGATCTCCTTCCTATCTATTATCATGAAAGAGGTTTATCCAGATCAATACATAAAGTCTGCTGCAGATGGATTTCTACAGTGCATTAAAATGCATTTTAACCGGCTAAAGGTTATTTAATAATATGCAGTTGACAACTTAGAAAATATGGTGCAAGCTATTTTCTCCAACGTGTATCCTTGTAATCACTTCTGTAAACCAGCCAGTTCAGTGACCTGTTATGTTTGCTGTAGAAGAAATGAATCCTCATTTAGGGTTATGCATAGAAGTACATTATAATTTCTAATATGGACCTGTGTTCACTCTAAATAAATGCATTCACTTAAAATGGAATCAGTTATACCCAATCTTTAAATACAATTAAAGTTTAAAGCACTGATAGAAATTATATTAAATCTTAGCACCTCTGCTTTATTGACATCTGGAATAGTGATAATCCAATTAATGCTACTTATCAAAAAATACTTCATGACTGCAATGTGGGCAAGATCATAACTGTAATGCTTGTAATGATAATATTGACAATAAACTGAAACTCCATTCAGAGCTTGGCTGCGCACAGCTTAATACATTAGTAAAATGCAGCTTCCTTTTGAAAACCTCAGCTTTTGAATAAAATGCTGTCATTTGATTTTAGCACCAATTCCCAAAGGAAAGACAACAAGACCTTATTAAATTCCATAACTTGTACAATGAAACTTTAACAACATATTCCTGAAGGGGCAGAAGCCAATGAGAGCACTGTTGCTGTCTGTATAGAATGTCACCCAACCATCTAGAATTGATCAAGCTTTTCTTCTATGGAAAACAAAGAGAATAACATGTTTTGATGATTTATTCATGGATGATTGTTTTATGTCTTTTGAACAGTTGTCTAATAAACACAATTTGCCTAGATCACACTTTTTCAGATATTTACAGATAAGAAACTTTTTGAACACTACTTTATCTACCTTTCTGATATCGCATCAAATTGAAGTTACAGAAAAAAGTTTAGGTTTAAACCCATATCAGAACAGTTGAATAGCAATTACTTATGATCTGATTATGGAAGTATGTCTAGCTACATCTGATAAAATTAAGAATGAGTGGGAAAGAGAACTTCAAATATCTTTATCTACAGAGAAATGGGAGAAAATTCTTCAATTAGTCAATACTTCCTCAATGTGTGCCAAACATGCCTTGATACAATTTAAGGTGGTTCATAGGGCTCCCCCGGGATCAATAAAGTATGACTACTATCATATGTCCAAGGATAAGTTAGCTTGTTTATACTGCCATATAAATCCTGTTTGTGATAGATGTAATTCTGAGGCAGCTTCCTTGACACACGTGTTCTGGTCTTGTCCTCTTCTAGAAAAATATTGGAAAGATATTTTTGATATTATTTTAGTAGTTCTGCGTATTGATTTACAACCTCATTCTATTACTGCAATTTTTGGCTACCAGTGATAGACTCTAGTCGCTTATCCTTGTCAGCTTGTTGTTTGATTGCATTTGTTACATCAATAGCCAGAAGATCCATTTTATTTAAATGGAAAGATTCTAATCCCCCTACTACATTTCAATGGTTTTCCCAAACAATAGCATGCCTAAACTTGGAAAAAAATAGGAGTTAGGAGTGGTACTATGGATCCTTCGGTTAAATTTGAAGAAACTTGGAGGTCATTTATTCAATATTTTCATAGGATGTAAGTTGATCCTTTCTAAATCCTTTGTAGTAATTTTTTGTTCATGTATAGAGGAGCAGAGTTAACGCCAAATAATAATTTTAACCGATGTAATATGACAACCCAAGCTTTGTTTCTTTTATTTTAGTTTTAGTTTTAGGGGGTTTCTTTTTTTCTCTCTTTATAAAATATCTTTTTCATGGTCAGTTACTATGAGATTGGGAGGTTAAACTATATTTGTTACTTGGAATCTGTGCTTGCACATGTTAACTGTTATTATTGTAATCCCGATCTCTATACATCATTACTATTATTGTTATAATTATTAATCTTGAAACTTAATAAAAAGATTGAAAAAGAAAAGAAAAAAAGAATGTCACCCAGATGAAATGCAGGGTTGGAGGAGAGAAATAACCTTTACATTCCCACTATTTTTGCGTCAGATTTAAAGTTTGTTAAAAATGCATATTAGGCTGTTAATTTAATCATATCAGAAATGTATTGTAGTGTTTTAAATTTCATATCATTGTAAAAAGCATTGTATATCCTGACCAGTTTCAAATATAAACTGAGGCTGAGATGAGGCTGAGTACAGGGCTACGGTAGGAAACTTTGTCACATGGTGTGAGCAGAATTATCTGCAGTTTAATGTGAAAAAGGCTAAGGAGCTGGTGGTAGACCTGAGGAGGGCTCAGGTACCGGTGACCCCTGTTTCCATGCAGGGAGTCTGTGTGGACATGGTGGAGGATTACAAATACCTGGGGATACGAATTGACAATAAACTGGACTGGTCAAAGAACACTGAGGCTGTCTACAAGAAGGGTCAGAGCCGTCTCTATTTCCTGAGGAGACTGAGGTCCTTTAACATCTGCCGGACGATGCTGAGGATGTTTTACGAGTCTGTGGTGGCCAGTGCTATCATGTCTGCTGTTGTGTGCTGGGGCAGCAGGCTGAGGGTGGCAGACACCAACAGAATCTACAAACTCATTTGTAAGGCCAGTGATGTTGTGGGGATGGAACTGGACTCTCTGACGGTGGTGTCTGAAAAGAGGATGCTATCCAAGTTGCATGCCAACTTGGTCAATGTCTCCCATCCACTACATAATGTACTGGCTGGGCACAGGAGTACATTCAGCCAGAGACTCATTCCACTGAGATGCAACACTGAGCGTCATAGGAAGTCATTCCTGCCTGTGGCCATCAAACTTTACAACTCCTCCCTCGGAGGGTCAAACATCCTGAGCCAATAGGCTGGTCCTGGACTTATTTCATAATTTACTATTACTATTTACGGTTCTATTACTATTTAACTATTTATGGTTCTATTACTATTTATTATTTATGGAGCAACTGTAACGAAAACCAATTTCCCCCGGGATTAATAAAGTATGACTATATAAAGTAGATATTTTGAATTTGCATCAGGATCACTGATCACTAAATTTAACACATCATGTCACTGTGTATTACTGGAATAGTTAAATAAATAAAATTAATTGTAAACGTTTTGATCTAGAGGCAGATGAGGGATGTATGAACAGGCTTTTGTATCTACTCAATGTTCACACTTGGAGCACTTCTGGTAAATTGTCTGCAGTTATTTCCATCAGCACCCTTTCTTATGGTTAATTGTTCCTTTGTGTATGTGTTTAGTCAATGGCTTACACTTTAATGCTGGAGGAACTCAGCAGGTCAGGCAACATCCATGGAAATGGATAAACAGTCGATGTTTCAGGCCAACCTCTTCATCGTGAGCCCTGCTGAAGAGTCTCCGCCTGAAACATCGATTGTTTATCCGTTTCCATGGATGCTGCCTGACCTGCGGAATTCCCCCAGCACCGTGTGTGTGCTGCTTTGAATTTTCAGCATCTGCAGACTTTCTGGTGTTTGTGATAAATTTTTACGGGTTTTCCTGATCCTGAAACTGCCAGTGCTCTCCCTCAAACACTAACAAATACTAACCCCAGGCCAATACAAAATTCCTGAACCTCCTCACCAGTCTCTGTTGATGACTTCCATGCAAGCACGAAAGTTCAGTACTTGTAAGTTTGCTGGAAGAACAAGGTGGGGACAGTGACTAGAAAATAAAGATATCATTGTAAATTTGCTGCTTCTGCACAAAAAACCACACTGTGAAATGAATGGAAAGGAATTTTAAGCAACTTTTTGCTGAGGCATCAACTTCACTGCCACAAATTTCATTCCTCAAACATTAGCTCAGAGTCATTTTAACTTGTCTAGTCCACAGGAACTTTCGAACTGCTAGGATTGCTTTCAAAAACGATGTGGTAAATCAGTGGCCCTTTCACGGAAATTAAAGGGGCAGGAGCGAGAAGCTGATGAACACAGCTTCCCTCACTTGCTGGGCACTGTGCTGCTGGTTCAATCAGCGTTCAGCAAGTGAGGGGAGCTGCTCCTCGTCTTTGTTGTTGCTCCTGACAGTAACTCTCTCAAGTACAGTTTCAGAAAAAGGAATTTTCTATTAGCCAGTTCTGGTGTTAATGTAAGTCACACATGAACCACTGTATTGGTGACTATTTACGGTGCTCGCTGATGTCACCATGTTAGCCCAGACATGGGTGGAGAGCTGGATCTCGTCCTGATATGTCAGACTGACCATTGTACCAGAACAGGAAAATGGGACAGTATTGATAGGTATTTGCTGGCCAGCATGGCTATGGTAGCGGAAAGAGCTGTGTGCCCCAAAGACTGAGGGACAATTTCCTTGGTCATGCCGTTCTTCAAATGGTATGTTAAGAGGAGGCATTATTCATTCACACTTTTCTCTGCAACCACTTCCCGTCAGCTTCCCCTGAGCCTTCCAGCCTACCAACCCGTCCATACCATACCATACGTACCATACCATCCATACCATACCTACCATACCGTCAGCTTCCCCTGAGCCTTCCAGCCTACCAACCCGTCCATACCATACCATACGTACCATACCATCCATACCATACCTACCATACCGCCAGCTTCCCCTGAGCCTACTAGCCTACCCAGCCTACCTGTCTTCCCCTGAACCTAGATGGAAAGAGTTCACCTAGAGTCCAATTTCCAGAACAAAACTTAACTTTGTTACAAGTTGATGTCAGGGAGCCACTCATCCTGAAACAAATGCTCCCAATCCATAATTTTCGTCTTTATACTACTTCTTATCTACTTTCTTTCTCCCTTTCATGTATAAATTAGAGCAAGACAAGTCTTTCGCAGTGTCAAGCATCATTACCTCCACGTTACATGCATTTCTGTCCTTACCTTGGATGTACAATGGGAAGCTTCTGTCTTGGATTTATGAGATGGTTGTTAGGTCGACAACCAAGGCATGAGTTTACTCTAGCTGCAACAAGACAGATCACAAAGCATCCCGATGGGTGAGTAGGGCAGCTCAGCACATCACTGGGACTCAACCACCAGTCCTGGAGACACTCTACAAATCTCGATGCCTAAGTCATGCTCGTAACATCATTTAAGACCTATCCTATCCCGGAGATTGTCTGTTCAATCTCCTGCCTTATGGTAGGAGATACAGAAACATCTAAGCCAGGTTAGTAAGACTGAAAAACAGCTTCTTCCCAAGGGCTTTGTGTAGTGAATACTACACCCTGGCTTACCAATTACCTTTGCGTACTATGGGCTATTAACGTCACTTGTTGCATGTAAATATGGGAATTCTATTTTTAATTAAGCTGTACCACATGCGTTGTAAATATCTGTTTTGCACGGACTGGAGAACCACTGTAATCTTTCCATCTTAAGACAATGAAGTTCTATTCTATTCTGTTCTATAGTTCACTTTAGCCTGCGGTTCATTGGTCAGGTAGGCTTGAACTACTGCTGGACTTTCCCAGACTGTTACCCATACCCTTTTATTTCTCTGCTAAAAAGTCACCATCCTGTTCTCTACAGCGGTGCTGCATAGCAATTTCACTGTTCCCTATTACAAAGGCAATTAATGGTGACCAGTTAAGCTACCAATTGGCATGCCGTTCGGACGCAGGACAAACCTAAAGCATCTCGGAGAAACCCACATGGTCACGGGAAGCAATCACAAACGAGGAAATCTGCAGATGCTGGAAATCCAAGCGACACACACAAAATGCTGGAGGAACTCAGTAGGTCAGGCAACATCTATGGAAAAGAGTACAGTCAACGTTTCAGGTCTTGACCCAAGTCTTGCTGAGTTGCTTGGTCATGGGAAGAGCATGCAAATTCCACACAGGTCTAAAGTGGATCTATGGCAGCTCTATTAGCTGTCCAATTGTCACATCATGTATCTCAGAGAAGAACAAATCTGTTCTCGCAATGTCCTGCTGAATAACGGGAATTACAGAGGCGTGAGAGAGGAGCTTGCGCAGGTGGATTGGGGGAAGATACTGACAGGGATGACAACAGAGCAGAGATGTCTGAAGTTTCTGGGAATAGTTCACAAGGTGCAGAATAGATACGTCCCAAAGAAGTTGTTCCCAAATGGCAGTGGCAGTCAACGTGGCTGACAAGGGAAGTTAAGGACTGCATACAAGTCAAGGAAAGGGCATAGAAGGTAGCAAAAATGAGTGCGAAGTTGGGTGATTGGGAAGTTTTAAAATCCAACAAAAGGCAACTGAAGAAGTTATAAGAAGAGAAAAGATTAAATATGAGGACAAACTAGCTGACAACAAGTTTGTTCAGTTATATCAAGAGTAAAAGATGAGAGTTGATTTTGCACCACTGGAAAATAATGCTGGTGAGGTAATAATGGGGAAGAAAGAAATGGCAGATGAAGTTAATGAGTACTTTGCATCAGTCTTCACTGTGGAAGACCCTAGCTATACACCAGAGGTCTGTGAGTGCCAAGGAGCAGAAGTGAGTGCCATTACTATTACAAAGGAAAAAGTGCAAGGCAAACTCAAAGGTCCTTAGGTGGATAAGTCACCTGGACCAGATGGACTGCACCCCAGAGTCCTGAGAGAGATTGCTGAAGAGATAACAGATGCATTGGTCATGATCTTTCTAGATTCACTTGATTCTAGCATGGTCCTGGAGGGCTGTAAGATTGCAAATGTCATTCCACTCTTTATCAAGAGAGGAAGGCAAAAGAAAGGAAATTATAGGCTAGTTAGCTTAACCTCAGTGGCTGGGAAAGTGCTGGAGTCTATTATTAACGATGAGCTTCCGAGGCATTTGGAGTCTAACAATCAAATAAGTCAGTCAGCATAGTTTCTCTGAAGGGAAATCTTGCAGACAAATCTGTTAGAGTTCTTCGAGGAAGTTAACAAGCAGGGCGAACAAAGCAGAGGCAGTGGATGTCATTCACTTAGATTTTCAGAAGGCATTTGATAAGGTGTCACACATGAGTATGACTATGACAATGAGGCTGCTTAACAAGATAAAATCCTATTGCGTTACAGGAAAGATACTGGCGTGGATAGCAGAATGGCTGACAGGCAGGAGGCAATGAGTGGGAATGAAAGGAGCCTTTTCTGGTTGGCTGCTGGTGACTAGTGTTCCTCAGGGGTCAGTATTGGGACCGCTACTTTTCACATTGATTGTCAATGATTTGGATAATGGAATTGATGGCTTTGTGGCAAAGATTGTAGATGACAACAAGGTAGGTGGAGGGGTAGGTAGTGCTGAGGAAGCAATGCGATTGCAGCAGGACTTAGAGAAATTGGAAAGATGGGCAAAATAGTGGCAGATGGAATACAGTGTTGGGAAATGTATGGTAATGCATTTTGGTAAATGGAACAATAGTGCAGACTATTGTTTAAATGGGGAGAAGGTTCAAACATCAGAGGGACTTAGGAGTCCTCTTGCAAAACTCCCAGAAGGTTAATTTACAGGTTGAGTCTGTGGTAAAGAAGGCAAATGCAATGTTGGCATTTATTTCGAGGGGAATAGAATATAAAAGCAATGATATGCTTAGACTTTATAAGATATTGGTCAGGCTGCACTTCGAGTATTGTCAACAATTTTGGTCCCATATCTCAGAAAAAGTGTGCTGTCATTGGAGAGAGTCCAGAAGAGCTTCACGAGGATGATTCTGGGAATTAATGGGTTAACATATGAGGAGCATTTGGCAGCTTTGGGCCTGTACTCACTGGAATTTAGAAGAATGGGAGGGGTCTCATTTAAACCTACCGAATGTTGAAAGGACTAGATAAGGTGGATGTGGAGAGGATATTTCCTATGGCAGTACGACCCAGAACTAGAGGGCGCAGCCTATAAATCGAGGGTGACTTTTCAGAACAGAGGTAAGGAGCAATGTTTTTAGCCAGAGAGTAGTGAATCCGTGGAATGCTCTGCCACAGACTGTGGTGGAGGCCGAGTCCATGGGTATATTAAAGGCAGAAGTAGATGGTTTTCTGATTGGTCAGAGCATCAAAGGATATGGTGATAGGGCAGGTGTGTGCGGTTTAGTGGGATCCAGGATCAGCCAGGGTGGAATGGCAGAACAGAGTCAATGGGCTGAATGGCCTATTACTGCTCCTATGTTTTATGGTCTTATGGTCTAATACTTATCTCTCAACTAAGATGATGGAAGTATGTTACCTTCCCAGAGTCATTGTGAAGCTTGCTGTCAGCAAATTGGCTTACCTCAAAGATACTCCAAGCATTTGGAACTGTTGGAGTTTGTGAAAATTGCTCAAGCAATGCAAGTTAATCTCTGTTTTGAATGGATTCCATGGTGCTTCTTTGGTTCCGGGCTGTCAGTGGGAAGACAAATCTCAGGGTTGTATACTGCAGGGGTCCCCAACCATTTTTGCGCTGTGGACCGGTTTAATATTGCGGCTGACCCGGGGGGGGGGGGCGGGGGTTGCGGGCAGGTAGGGTTGCCAACGGACAAGAGTAGCAGTCAAAAAATACATTTACCCAGAGAAAGACTACAATGACCATGAAGCCTTGCGCGGGCACCAGTGCGCATGTGTGACTTGCGCATGAGTGTACCTGCCAATATTATTCTTTGTAAATCTATTTTTGGCGATTCTGTTCGGGGGGGGGTTGTTAATCACGACCAGAATATTGGTAATAAGGGGCTAATACACTCAATTTCATTTCTAAAAGGGTTTATCTAACGAATTTAATATTAAACACACAGCGCATATTTTCCTCGCATGAATATAGTGATAAGTCAATCATCAGGGAAGGACGGGGAGCTTGAAGTAAGTGTTGCACGAACTTCCAGTAGAAGTGGTAGAGGCAGGTTTGATATTATTTAAAGAAAAATTAGATAGGTATATGGACAGGAAAGGAATGGAGGGTTATGGGCTGAGTGCAGGTCGGTGGGACTAGGTGAGAGTAGCGTTCGGCACGGACTATAAGGGCTGAGATCGCCTATTTCCGTGCTGTAATTGTTATATGGTTATACAAGTCACTTATCAGTCAATAGCATCATAACATTTTAAGTAATGTTTGGATATTAAACACACAGCACATATTTTCCCCATATGAACATATAAAATCATTGCAACACACCAATATCGCTGAATCAGTGGGAGCCCTGGGCTTGTTTTCCTGCAACAAGACGGTGCCATCGAGGGGTGATGGGAGACAGCGATACTCGAAGTGGGTTCCTTATGTCCAGTCTATTCCGCAATTTAGTTTTCGTTGCATTCATTGCAGAGATATGTTGGAAATGGAAGCAACGTTTTCGGTGCTTCTGTGGCTATCTCAGGATATTTAGCCTTGGCTTTGATCCAGAATGCCGGCAGAGATGTTATGTCAAACATACTTTTCAGCCCACCGTCAATTGCAAGCTCAAGGAATTTCTCTCCTTCCCGCGCTGACACGGATGACGGGCTGTTAATGAGCTCGCGTGTGTTCAAACTCAACAGTGGGCATGACAGGGAATGAGGAAAGGTGCAGCTGACTCATATCGCCAAATCATATCGTTTCCTCGCGGCCCGGTGGTTGGGGACCGCTGGTATACTGCATACATACTTTGATAGTACATATATTTTGAATCTTTGAATCTTAACCATTAGCACATTGCCCCTCTAATGTCTGTGATCTATTTTATCTGAAGTCTAAGTTGATTATGATCTGATGGCAATCTATCATATTGAGGGTTGTGTGTGAAGGGGGAGGACCTGGGGAGATGATGATAGCAGGAACAATGTATTTTGTACATAGCCGAGGTACCTGATGCTTCTGTCTAAATCTGGTGCCTTTGTTGACAGTGTACTGCATTACAAGGCTGCCAAGGTACACTGGTTGTTATCTGGAACTACTGCCAGAGGTATTGATGTATTCAGATACAACTATTTTTAAGTGTTTTGCCATTGCCGTCTTCTGGGCAGTGTCTTTACAAGACGGGTGACCCCAGCCATTATCAATATTCTTCTGAGATTGTTTGCCTGGTATCAGTGGTCACATAACCAGGAGTTGTGATATGCATCAGCTGCTCATACGACCATCCAGCACCTACCCTCATGGCTTCATGTGACCTCGATCAGAGGTGGGGTGGGGAGTGGGAGGGATGGGGGTGGTGGAGCTAAGCAGGTGTTGCACCTTGATGAAGGGTGACCTGCAGGCTAGTGGAGGGAAGGAGCAACTTACACCTCCTTTGGTAGAGACGTATCTCCACCCTGCCACCAAAGGGCACAACAACAAACAATTAAATAAGTAAGATATGATTGTAACACACGAAATTGAGATGACTGTAGATGGGGTGGAGGGGGAAGAGAGGGAGTCAGCATGAATAGAAACATAGAAAATCTACAGCACATTACAGACCCTTTGGCCAACAATGTTGTGCTGATCATGTAACCTTCTCTAGAAGCTACCTAGAATTTCCCTACCGCATGGCCCTGTATTTTTCTAAGCTCCATGTACCTAGTTAAGAGTCTCTTAAAAGACCCTAATATATCCGCCTCTACCACCTTTGCTGGCAGTGCATTCCATGCACCCTCCACTCTGTGTGAAAAGCTTACCTCTGACATCCCCCTGAACTTACTTCCAAGCACTTTGAAACTATGCCCTCTCGTGTTAGCAATTTCAGCCCTGGAAAAAGCCTCTGGCTACTCACTTGATCAACACCTCTATCAGGTCACTTCTCATCCTCCATTGCTCCAAGGAGAAAAAGCCAAGTTCACTCAATGTATTCTCATAGGGCATGTTCTCCAATCCAGGCAACATCCTTCTAAATCTCCACTGCATACCCTTTACTGTATTTACATCCTTCCTTTTATGAGGTGACCAAACTGAACACAATGGGGTCTGACCGAGGTCTTATATAGCTGTAACATTACAGCTCTTGAACTCAATCCCATGGTTGATGAAGGCCAACACACGATATGCCTTCTTAATAACACTGTTACCCTGCGCAGCAGCTTTGAGTGTCCTATGGACATGGACCTCCGAGGTCTCGCTAATCATCCACACTGTCAAGAGTCTTACCATTAATAATATAGCCTGTCTTCAAATTTGACCTACCAAAATGAACCACTTCACACTTAACTGGTTGAACTCCACCTGCTACTTCTCAGTCCAATTCTGCATCCTACTGATGTCCCGTTGTAACCTCTGACACCTTCCAGGCCTTTCACAACACCCCCAACGTTTGTGGCATCAGAAGACATATTAACCTGTCCTACTACTTCCTGATCCAGGTCATTTATAAAAATCACAAAGAGGAGGGTCCCAGAACAGATGTCTGCGGAATACCTCTAGTCACTGACCTCCATTCAGGATACAAACCATCGACAACCACCCTTTGCCTTCTGTAGGAAAGCCAATTCTGGATCCACAAAGCAAGGTCTCCTTGGATCCCATGCCTCATTACTTTCTGAAGGAGCCTTGCGTGGAGAACCTTATCAAATGCCTTACTGAAATCCATATACACTACATCTACTGTTCTACCTTCATTAATGTATTTTGTTACATCCTCAAGGAATTCAATTAAGTTCATAAGGGAAGACCTGCCTTTGACAAAGCCATGCTGACTATCCCTCATCAGATTATGTCTCGCTAAATGCTCATAAATCCTGCCTCTCAGGATCTTCTCCAACAACTTGCCCACTTACTGGTCTATAATTTCCTGAGTTATCTCTACTCCCTTTCTTAAACAAGCAAACAACATTTGCAACCTTCCAATCCTCTGGTACTTCTCCCACCGCTATTGATGACACAAAGATCATCACCAGAGGCTCAGCAATCTCCCCCTTCACTTCCCACAGTAGCCTGGGGTATGCCTCGTCTGGTCCCGGTGATTTATCTAACTTAATACCTTTCAAAAGCTCTAGCATATCCTCTTTCTTAATGTCTATATACTCAAGCATTTGAGTCCGCTGCAAGTCATCCCCACAATTGCCAAAGTCCTTTTCACTGGTGAATAATGTAGCAGAGTATCATTAAGTACCTCCGCTACCTCCTCCAGCTCCAGGTTTCCTCTCTCACTGCTGATCGATCCATTTCTGATACGGCTCATCCTCTTGCTCTTCACACACTTGTAGAATGCCTTGGGGTTTCTTTAATCCTGCTCCCTTTTTGTGGCTTGAGCTCCCTTCTGACAATCTTGTAATTTTCTAGACCTCTAACAGTACCTAGTCTCTTGAACCTTTCATAAGCTTTTCTTTTCTTCTTAACTAGATTTTCCACATTCTTTGTACACCATGGTTCTTTTACCCTACCATTCTTTCCCTACCTCAATGGAACATACCTATGCAGAATGCCATGCAAATGTTCCCTGAACATTTGCCACATTTTTACCATGTATTTCCCTGAGAACATTTGCTCGCAATTTATGTTCGCGTTCCTGCCTAATAGCACCATATTTCCCCCTACCCCAATTAAATGTTTTCCTAAATTTACTGTTCCTCTCCTATCCCTCTCCAGCACTGTGGTAAAAGGAGATAAAGTTGTGGTCACTACCTCCAACATGCTCTCCCACCAAGAGATCTGACACCTGACTAGGTTAATTTCCCAATACTAGATCAAGTACTGCCTCTTCTCTTGTAGGCTTATCTACATATTGTGTCAGGAAAACTTCCTGAACACACCTAACAAATTCTACCCCTAATCCTCTTGCTCTAAGGAGATGACAGTCAATATTAGGAAAGCTAAAATCTCCCACCACAGCAACCCTGATCTTATTTCACCATTCCAGAATCTGCCTGTCTATCTGCTCACGGATGTCTCTGTTACTATTGGAGATTCTATAAAAAAACATCCAGTAGAGTTATTGCCCCTTTCCTGTTTCTGAATTCTACCTGCAATGACTCAGTAGACCATCCCTCCATGACATCCTCCTTTTCTGCAGCTGTGATGCTATCCCCGATTACCTGAGCCACTCCCCTACCACGTTTGCTTCCCTCCCTGTCCTTTTTGAAACAGTAAAGCCAGGCATACTCAGCAGCCATTCCTGCCCCTGAGACATTCAAGTCTCTGTAATGGCCACAATGTCATCATTCCACGTGAAGGCTCTTTGTGGCTGTAATACTAATGACTCTAAGTTCAATTGGATAACAACTCCCAATATATTGTTGTTTCTTTTTTCATTTTTGATTAAATGTTTTAAACTTAGTTTTAAATATCCCTGACAAATAGTGGGGCAGGAAGAAAAGAAATCTAATGGGTGAGAAATTTGAGAATTTGGCTTTCAAAGAGTTTGATTGGATGAGATGAGCTTTTCTTCACCCATGAGACCTGCGAGGAGGTTCATGGTGCAGTTCCAGGTAATGTGGAAGTTCAAAGAAATTTTATTGTCAATGTACATGTATGTCACCTGATACAAACCTGCAATTCATTTTCTTGTGGGTATAACTATCACAAAATCAATGAAGGACTACTCAACTTGGGTTTTCAACAAATTGCAAATGCAAAACAGAAGAAACAATAATAATAAATAAGCAATAAAGTAAGTATTTAAAATTATGAGGGGGATTGATAGAGTTGATGTGGATAGGCTTTTTCCATTGAGAGTGGGGGAGATTCAAACAAGAGGACATGAGTTGAGAGTTAAAGGGCAATAGTTTAGGGGTAACATGAGGGGGAACTTCTTTACTAAGAGAGTGGTAGCTATGTGGAATGAGCTTCCAGCAGAAGTGGTTGAGGCAGGTTCGATGTTGTCATTTAAAGTTAAATTGGATAGATTTATGGATAGGAAAGGAATGGAGGGTTATGGGCTGAGCGCAGATCGGTGGGAGACTAGGTGAGAGTAAGAGTTCGGCACGGACTAGAAGGGCCGAGATGGCCTGTTTCTGTGCTGTAATTGTTATATGGTTATATCAAGAACATGAGCTGAAGAGACCTTAAAAGTGAGTCCATTGGTTGAAGGAACACTTCAATGATGGGGCAAGTGAAGTTGAGTAAAGTTATCTCAATTGATTCAGGAGCCTAATGGTTGAGAGGTAAAAACTATCCCTGAACCTGGTGGTCTGAGTCCTGAGACTCCTGTAACTTCTTCCTAATGGCAGCAGCAAGTGGAGACCATGTCCTGGGCGGTGGAGGTCTTTGATGCTTTCTTGTGACAGTGTTTCATACAGATGTGCTCAATGGTTGGGAGGGCTTTACCCGTAACAGGTTGGGCCGTATCCACTGCTTTTTACAGGATTTTCCGTTCAGGTTGGGTGTGAATGATAGACTCCACTCACCAGACCAGAGACTAATGTGAATTACTTCACATCTGTCATATTTTCTTCCAGAAGTTCATCTTCATTTGAATGGATGAACTTGCTGACCCTGCCTGTCATGGGTTCAGCTGGTAGCTTCTGCCACTGTTTGTCAGGAGTTTGTATGCTGTCCCTGTGACCACGTGGGTTTCGTCCAGGTGCTCTGGTTTCCTCCCACAGTCCAAAGATGTTCGAGTTAGTCAGCCACAGGGGAGTAATTGGGTGGCGCAGGGTTGTCGGGCTGGAAAGGCAGTTATTGCACTATTTCTCATTTGCTCTCTCAAAGAATGAAATCTCCATTCTGCCACTTTAGTTCTTAAAAGAATTTGCACGTCAGCCAATCTTTAACTAAACTGCTTCAGCATTGGCAACATCCTTTGCGATTTTGCTGGTGTAATGCCATCCTTCCTGAAGAATAGCAACAAGAACTGTGACAGTTTGGCATTTTAATATTGCATTACCCCGTGCTTCATTCAATAAAGAGAAATAAACTTTACATCCTCTGTCCTTTTAACTAGCTGACCTGCTTCCTTCAGGAGTTGTGGACAAGCACTCCGAGGTCACTCCGTTTGCTATCACTTAGCTTATTCTATATTCCCTTGTCTTATTTTCTCTTCACATTATTCCGGACCTCATTTTATTTGCTTACTTCATACTTTACCTATTCATAGATTTTTTTTTCTCTGTTATCTATAGCTTGTTTTCTCACGATCTATCATGAGCAATTTTTGTATCACTTGCTAAACACTGTCTAAATTAATGACGTACACATTCCTTCTTGTCACTAAAACACTCAGACCATTGTTGTTTGCATTCTTGCACTGTCAATTTTAGATCCATCCTGCTCCATTGCCTTGGACCCTGTGATACTTTTTTTAGCCATGTTAAATGCCTTACAAAATTCACAGGACGCATTAAATATGTACTGTATCGACATCAACCTTCCATATTAACTTCCCTTAATAAATCCACAATAACTGTTCTTGATTTACACTAATTAGGGCCGAATGATTTGTAATTACTTGCTCTATTACTTTCTGTCCTTTTTAAAGAGAACAATGTTGGCAGTGTTTCAAACTTGCATCAATATCACCATGGCCAGAACAAATTAGAGATGCTCAGAGTATCTACTATATATTTTCCCCTTTGCTTCTCTTAACACCTTAAGATGCATTGTATCCAGCCTGATGTGTATGGGGTTGAATGGGATCTGGGATCAGTCATGATGAAATGGCAGAGTGGGCTCGGTGGGCTGAATGGCCTAAATCTGCTCCTATATTTTATGGTCTAATCTTCACTACTTTTTAAATCCTAAATCCTTTCAGAACTCTTCTCATTATCATATTTAATGGATCTTGTTCAATGTGATATTTGATGCAATCAATTAGGCTGACTCAATTGATTCACACTTGCCTAATATTCAGCAGAATCCACATCTCGTAAATGGGTTTTAAACAATGTGCTGCAGTTTCATGGTGTTTGAGATAGTTTCCTCCAGACTCTCTGAACACATATGGCTTTGGACGTCATTTAGCTACTGCTACACCACATTTTCCCCTGATGCTTTGTGTATCCTTCTTTAGCCACCCACTAATGTGGATTATCCAGGTAGATGTTAGTTTGCGTAAGAGCTGTTCTGGCAAATGTTCAAACTGAGTCTCCTCCAGAAACATCATCAGCAGGATGGGCAAAGATCCTGAAAGAAATGCATTTGATTTACTTGTGTGATGATCATACAAATATTTGTGTTGTTATTATGATAACCTGGGTGAGCATGAATGGATGATATTCTCAATGCCCATCTTAATAAATTAGGCAGGCTAATACTCTGCTACAAATTCGATGAGAAATCCTAATGACTAGATTTAAAGCAAGGCCAAGAGTTAGTGACTGAGGCCTGGCCCCACCACTTCATAAAATGTGCCTTTCTTCAGCCATTGTCCAGTGAATTTTTAAAAATCTGATTTTAAAAATGTAATTGATTCTTCTCTCTTGGTTGTCCAATTGATTTGATTTGATTTCATTCATTCTCTCTTAATTAATATGTCATTTCCTCAACAATACTCGATAAACATTGTAAGTTACAATTAAAATGTTTTAATGTAACTTTAATGTAATTTGGAGAGAGATATCTTTTGAAACAGATTACTTATATCTTCTGTTTGAAATTCTTTGTGTGGGAAAACGGTAGCCAAGGTTGGTCAAATACTTCATTACTAGATGGAGCAAAGGGCCGGTTTCTGTGCTGTATTTTCCTGTAACCCTGTGGTCGTAGGTTCAATCTGATATCTCAGGACACTTGGCTTCTCATTGCACAAAACTTGAAATTAATCATTACTCAATCTCAGCATAGCTGTTGCATGTGATAATGCCCATGATGTGTGGGGGGAAAAATGGTTTACAAGTATTTTCTGGGAAGCTCGTAGAATCGGAGAAACATATTGCTGCCATCCAGATTAAACTTGAATCAACTTGATGCTCGACAGTCATGGCAGCGCTCGAATACTATCACTTTTTATAAAGTAAAATCAAGCCACATTGGCCACAACAAGGCTTCACTTCAGGATGAGCTCAGTTCCTTCTATGCTTGCATGGGAGAGCCATCACGAACTCCCACTGGCCCCAGTGACCCTGTGATTTCAGTCCCTGAGGCCAAGTCTTCAGGAGAGTGAACCATGAAAAGCATCTGGCCCAGAAAGGGTACCTGGCCAAGTACGAAGGACCTGTGCTGATCAACTGAGAGTTCACTGAGATCTTCAACCTCATACTTCGGCAGCCTGGGATATCCACTTGCTTCAAGCAAACTTCACTTCTACCAGTGCCGAACGATAACATGGTAATGCCCTCAGTGACTATTGTCCAGCTGCACTTGCATCCACTGTGATGAAGTGTTTTGACAGATTGGTGATGAAACATATCTCCTCCTGCCAAAGCAGTAACTTGGATCTGCTCCAATTTGCCTAGTGGCCGAACAAGTCCACAACCCTAGAACATCTGGACAGCAAAGATGCATACATCAGGATGCTCTTTATCGTCCACAGCTCAGCATTCAATACAGTCACCTCCTCAGAACTAATCCATAAGCTTCACGACCTGGCCTCAATGCATCCCTGTGCAAATGGATCCTCTATTTTCTCACTTGCAGACCTCAGTCAGTTTTGATTGACGACAACATCTCCTCCACAAGGCCATGTGCTTAGCTTCCTGCTCTACTTGCTTTGCACTTATGACTGTATGGCTAAGCACAGTTCCAATGCCACACTCAAGTTTGCTGATGACAGCACTGTCAGAGGCTGAATCCAAGATGGTGATGAATCAGCACATTGGAGGGAGGTTGAAAATCTGGCCGAGTGGTGCCACAACAACAACCTCTCACTCAATGTCAGCAAGACCAAGGAGCTGATTATTGACTTCAGGAGAAGGAAACCGGAGGTTCATAAGCCAGTCCTCATAGGAGGATCAGAGGTGGAGAGCGTCAGCAACTTTAAATTCCTCAGTGTTATCATTTCAGACCACCTGTCCTGGGCCCAACACGTAAGTGCAATTACGAAGAAAATATTGATGCTGCCTGGCCTGCTGAGTTCCTCCAGCATTTTGTGTGTGTTGCAGCTACTTCCTTAGGAGTTTGCAGAGAGTTAGCATGACATCTAAAATTTTGATAAACTTCTATAGATGTGTAGTGGAGAGTATATTGACTGGCTGCATCACAGCCTGGTATGGAAACACCAATGCACTTGAACAGCAAATCCTACCAAAAACAGTGCATGTACCCCAGTCCATCTCAGCTAAAGCCTTCCCCACCATTGAGCACACCAGCCCAGAGCGTTGTTACAGGAAAGCACCATCCATTATCAGGGACCCCCACCATCCAGGACATGCTCTTTTCTCACTGTTGCCATCAGGAAGAAGGTACAGGAGCCTCAGGATTCACATCAGCAGGTTCAGGGACAGTTATTACCCCACGACTATCAGGATTTTGAACCAGAGGGGATAGCTTCACTCAACTTCACTTGCCCATCACTGAAATTATCCCAGATTGAAATTATCCCACAACCTACGGATTCAGTTCAGTTCAAAGGTACATTTAATGTCAGACAAATGTATACAATATACATCCTGAAATGCTTTTTCTTTGCAACCAACCACAAAAACAGAGGAGTGCCCCAAAGAGTGAACGACAGTCAAATGTTAGAACCCCAAGTCCCCCCCCCCGCAGCTCTCCCCACCCCACCCCGTGCGTAAGCAGCAGCAAGCAACAATCCTCCCCCCCCACCGGCAAAATAAAGCACTGGTATCACCACTGAGCACTCAAGTGTGAGCAAAGCAACAGCAAAGACAAAGACTTGCAGATACCCCAAAGACTTCGCGTCTCACCCGGTATTCGACATACCACAGCTTCTTTCTTTCCCTAATAAAGGAGAAAGAGGTGTCTCCATTTTCCCAGCGAGCAGGAGACATAACAAACAACTCGTTGATTTTAGATGTTAAAAGTCTACCACATTGCTTTTTTCAAGCTCTGTGCCCAAAAAACGGGGCACACAGTCGCAGATATTCCAGCTCCCTTGAGGACACACGGGTCTCCTGTTGTGACATCGACTCTCGATCCGCCCGTCTCCAGAACCCCGAGATGCCAGGCTTCCAAATCCGAGCCGGACTCTTAGGCCGAGCCTTTGGCGTGCCAAACACAACAGCCGGTTGTGAAACCCCAAAAGCGGGTCCCATTCCCACAAAGAACCATAGTCAGCATGCAAGTCCAGGTTAGGGTCTTCAAAAGGACCCTGAAAGGGAAAAATAGAGATATTAAAGATGGAAATAGAGCTGTTTCCGAAGATGCAAGCGAAGGAGTCCCCATTAGGCACCATCATCCTCCTAAGCACTGCCGACCCAGTTTCAGGGAATCTGGGTCTCGTTCTTGATAATTATTGCTTATTTATTATTTTTATTTCTTTCTTTTTGTATTTGCACTCTGTTGTCTTTGGCACACAGGTTTGGTTGAACACTCAGTTGGAGTGGTCTTTCATTGATTCTATTATGGATTTATTAAGTATGCCCGCAAGAAAATGAATCTCAGGGTTGTATAGGATGAGAGGCATTGATCGTGTGGATAGTCAGAGGCTTTTCCCCAGGGCTGAAATGGCTAGCATGAGAGGGCACAGTTTTAAGGTGCTTGGAAGTAGGTACAGAGGAGATATCAGGGGTAAGTTTTTTTACTCAGAGTGGTGAGTGTGTGGAATGGGCTGCCGGCAACGGTGGTGGAGGCAGATACGATAGGGTCTTATAAGAGATTCCTGGACAGGTACATGGAGTTGGGAAAATAGAGGGCTATGGGTAATCCTAGGTAATTTCTAAAGTAGATACATGTTCGGTACAGCATTGTAGGCCAAAGGGCCTGTATTGCGCTCTGTGTTTCTGTATGGTGACATTTATGTACTTTGATAATAAGAATACTTCGTACTTTGGTTCATATGCTGAGACTTTGCAGTAAATACACAGTACTTTGATTTATGTAAATTAACGAGAGAATGGATTTTTAATTTAATTATGGATGTGATCCGTAATGACATCTATAATGAAATAAAAATCCATGCATAGTTTACTTATCTACACTTTGTTCAATTAAAACAACTGACCCATTTATCTCCCCTCCTGAACATTTCTGTTTATGTAGTTCCTGTTGTGAAGTCTTGCAGCATCTGCACAATCTCTTCTGTCAAATCATTTGTACTGTTTCTATCACTTGCAATATTGGGAGAAACCACCATTACCTCAAACGTTGTTGTAACGCACATATTGTCATTTTTCCAGTCAGATTTCATTCGTCTCTTTCAATGTTAGCAGTAAGATTCAGTGAATAGTGGAATCATATCAATATATTTTTTGTTCTCCTACTTCAATGAGCATGCCCAAAGCAAATTACATTTATTTCCTGGTGTTCATAAGCTCTTATTTTACCTCTTGCCTTGAGAAAAGTCTTCAAAGCAATTGCTTTTCAAGTGGTATGGGGATTCTTGAAAGATTACGACAAGGTCGATTAATGCAAGTCTTCCTTTTAAGAGTTACAAGTAGAATTAAACCAATAGAAGTCAGATATTCTTGTGTGTTAGTGTGCTGGCAGGTATCAATTTGAACCAGAGTGGATGGAAATATTCAGGCAGGGAGGTCTGTCAGTACTTGATTATGGACCAAAACAGCAGAGAAGATTAATGAGCATCATAAACAGAAAATGTTGCTAGAACTCAAGGGATTGAGTTATGGACAGAGGTTGAGCAAGCTGTGACTTTTTTCATTGGAGTGTAGCAGATTGGGGGATGGTCTTATTGATTGGTTTAAAATCATGAGGGCCATAGAGTGTGGGATTGTCCTCAGCTTTTTCCTAGGGTTGGGAATCAATAGAGGGCATAGATTTTGAAATGAGAGGAGAGGGATTTAATAGGAACCTGAGGGGCAACTTTTTTACCCATGGCAAGGGTTCCCAAACTGGGGTCCATGGACTCTTGGTGATTGGTAACGTCCATGGCATAATAATGACTCAGAACCCCTGACCTAGGGAGAGGTCAGTCTATGGAAAGAGATCCCAAAAGAAATGGTTGAGTCACGTGTATTAACAACAATTAAAAGGTACTTGGACAGGTACGTGAACAGGAAAGCTTCTGCACAGAGATTCCCAACCTTTTTTATGACATGGACCACAGGTTAGGAACCCCTCATTTAGAGGGATATGGGTCAAATGCAGGCAAATGGCACTGCTTAGAAGGAAATCTTGGTAGGCGCAGATCAGTTGGGCTGAAGGAACAGTTTGGAGATTTAGAGATGGTGCCACTGAACCATGGTGATTTTCTGCAGGCTACGCACAAAATTTCCAAATATACCCTCTTTTGAACTACTCTCATTACAACCTGCAGCATGTAATTTCCCTATCAGCAACATACTTCTGAACCAACTTAATGAATTACAGATTTCACGATCTTCTGAAGGAATCGGCAGACTTATCTCTTGAGCAAGCAGGCATGGCACCTTTAGTTGGATGAAGGTTCCTTGTGACAGCTGGAAGTGAGGTGGTGGCAGGGGGGGTCGGTCTCCAAGCCAGACAGAAACGTCGAGTGATTAGACTACCTCTACCTTTATTAGCAGGTGTGCAGTTGCTGGAGAACAAGACTGAAAACCTAAGGGCACGATGGTTGTGTAGTGCTCTGTGTTTTATTGAGACGTGGCTTGCTCTGAGCACTCCAGATAGAGCGATCAGACCCAAAGGCTTCTTGATGCACAGGATGGACCAAACTGCTGATTCAGAAAAGGCAAAAGCTGGAGGTGTGTGTTTCATGACAAACTCTCGGTGGTGTTTTGATGTGGCAGTTTTGCTGTATTTATATTCTCCCGACCTTGAACACATAACATTGAATAAGAACATAAGAAATAGGGGCAGGTGTAGGCCATCTGGCCCATTGAGCCTGCCCCGCCATTCAATAAGATCATGGCTGATCTGTCCGTAAACTCAGCTCCATCTACCTGCCTTTTCCCCATAACCCTTAATTCCCCTACTATGTAAAAAATCTATCTAACTATCTAACATATCTTAAATATATTTAGTGAAGAAGCCTCAACTGCTTCCCTGGGCAGAAAATTCCACAGATTCACTATTCTCTGGGAAAAACAGTTTCTTCTCATCTCCTCCCTAAATTTTCTCCATTGGTAGGTTCTAGTCTCACCTACCAATGGAAACAACGTTCCTACTTCTATCTTATCTATCCCTTTCAAAATTTTCTGTATTTCTATAAGATCCCCTCTCATTCTTCTGAATTCCAGAGAGTATAGCCCCAGGTAACTCAATCTCTCCTCATGTTAACCCCTTCATCTCTGGAATCAACCTGGTGAATCTCCTCTGCGCTGCCTCCAAAGCCAGTATATCCTTCCTCAAGTACAGAGACCAGAACTGCACACAGTACTCCAGGTGCAGCCTCACCAGTACCCTGTATAGTTGCAGCATGACCTCCCTGCTCTTGAATTCAATCCCTCTGGTAATGAAGCCAATATTCCATTTGCCTTCTTAATAATCTGTTGTACCTGCAAGCCAACTTTTTGCGATTCATGAACAAGCACTCCCAAGTCCCTCTGCACAACAGCATGTTGCAATCTTTCATCATTTAAATAATAATCTGCTCTTCTATTAATCCTTCCAAAGTGGATGATCTTGCATTTACCAGTGTTGTATTCCATCTGCCAGACCTTGGCGCACTCACTTAACCTATCTATATCCCTCTGCAGACTCTCCACATCCTCTGCGCAGTTTGCTTTTCCACTCAGTTTAGTGTCATCAGCAAATCTTGCTACGCTACACTCAGTCCCCTCTTCCGTATCATCAATGTAAATGGTAAACATCTGCAGACCCAGCACCGACCCCTGCGGCACCCCACTCACCACTGACTGCCAACCGGAGAAACACCCATTTATACCAACTCTCTGCCTTCTATTGGTTAACCAATCCACTATCCATGCCAATACACTTCCTCCGACTCCATGCATCCGTATCTTATTTATAAGTCTCTTGTGCGGCACCTTATCGAAAGCCTTCTGGAAATCCAAGTATACGACATCCATCTGTACCCCTCTATCCACTGCACTCATTATGTCCTCAAAAAACTCCAGTAAGTTTGTCAAACAGGACCTGCCCTTTCTGAATCCATACTGCGTCTGTCTAGTGGAACCACTCCTTTCTAAATGTTTCACTATTTCTTCCTTAATAACAGCTTCAAGCATTTTCCCGACCAGATGTTAAGCTAACTGGCCTATAGTTGCCCGTCTTTTGCCTACATCCTTTTTAAAAAAGTGGTGTGACATTTGCTGTCTTCCAATCCGCCGGGATCTGCTCAGAGTCCAGAGAATTTTGGTAAATGATTACCAACACGTCTACTATAACCTCCGCCCATTCCCTCAGCACCCTGTGATGCATCCCATCAGGACCAGGGGACTTATCTACCTTCAGGCCCTCTAGTTTGCTCATCACTATCTCTTTAGTGACAGTGATTTTATTGAGGTCTTCACATCCCATTTCATCCATAACATTACTCTTTGGCAAATTAGATGTGTCCTGCACCGTGAAGACCGACACAAAATTGTCGTTCAAGGCCTCAGCCATTTCCTTATCACCCAATATCAATTTCCCCTTCTCGTCTTCCAAGGGACCAATGTTGACTTTAGCCACCCTCTTCTGCTTTATATATTTATAAAAACTTTCGCTATCTGTTTTTATATTTTGTGCTAATTTACTTTCACACTCTATCTTCCCTTTCCTTATATCTTGTTTAGTTGTCCTTTGTTGCTGTCTGTTCTGTTTACCTAAGGAGTTCTGTTTTGTGATCCTGACCGGAGTTTACTTACCACCATTGGCTGACTATAATCACACGCTTGAGCTACTGTGTGATGCCATCATCAAACAAGAAACAGTCCACCCAGGTGCATTTCATATTATAGTCAGGGACTTCTGTCAGGCTTTGAAGAAAATTCTGCCCTATTACCATCAGCATATAACCTGTAGCACCAGAACTCCCAACGCACTAAACCATTGTTATACTAAGATGAGAAATACCTACCATTCCATGCTCAGACTGCATTTTGGTAAATCGGATCACTTGGTCGTCCTTCTCCTACCTGCTTACACAGAGAGGCTAAAGAGAAAGGCACCAGATTTCAGGGCAACAAAGAAGAGATCATGGGAGGCGGAGGAACGGCTATGAGATTGCTTCAAGTTGGTTGAATGGGCCATGTTCAAGTATTCATCAGTGGATCTGAATGAATACACAATTGTCACAAGCTTTATTAAAACAGTTGTAGACAAGTGCGCCCCAGAAAATCATTCAGAGTCTTCCCCAACCATGGTGAAACACATCAACTCCTGCCAGAGAAATAACTTGGATCCGCTCCAATTTACCTACTGGAATGGCAGGTCCACAGCAGATGCCATCTCATTGGCTCTTTACTCCATCCTGGATCATCTGGACAGCAAAGATGCAATCATCAATATGCTTTTTATCGACTACAGCTCAGCATTCAGTTCTATCATCACCTCAAAGCTAATCAATTAGCTTCAGGACCTTGGCCTCAATGCCTCCTTGTACAATTGGATCCTTGATTTCCTCACTTGCAGACCCCAGTCAGTTCAGATTGGCAACAACCTCTCCTTCACGATCTCCAACAGCACAAGTGCTTCACAAGGCTGTGTCCTACAACCCTGCTCTACTCGCTTTAAACTTATGACTGTGTGGCTAGGCACAGCATCAATGCCATATTTCAGTTTGCCGACAATATCACTATCGTAGGACAAATAAAAGGTGGTGATGAATCAGCATACGGGAGGGAGGGGGATTGAAAATCTGGCTGAGTGGTGCCACAACAACCTCTTACTCAAAGTCAGCAAGACCAAGAAGCTGATTATTGACTTCAGGAGGAGGAAAACGGTTGTCCATGAGCCAGTCTTCATCGAAGGATCAGAGGTGGAGAGTGTCAGTAACTATAAATTCCATGGCGTTATCATTTTCCACATATTGACTGGGACTCCCACATTGTGAAAGGGCTAGATGGCTTGGAGTTTGTCAAATGTGTTTAGGAAAGTTTTCTAAATCAATATATTGATTTATCAATATATTTAAAATGTCCTTAGCCATGGGTGCTGAGCCGGAGGATCGGAGGGTAGTTCATGTTGTTCCATTGTTTAAAAAAGGCTCCAAAAGTAAACCAGGTAATTACAGGCCGGTGAGCCTGACATCAGTAGTAGGTAAATTATTGGAAGGTGTTCTGAGAGATAGGATATACAAGTATTTGGACAGCCAAGGATCCTACGAGAGAGGATGCAATACTTGATTTCCTATTAGGGAACCAGACAGGTCAGGTGACAGAAGTATGTGCAGGCAAATATTTTGGGTCCAGTGACCATAATGTCATTAGTTTCAAGTTAATTATGGATAAGGATAGGTCTGGTCCTCGAGTTGAGGTTCTAAATTGGAGAAGGGCCAATTTTGTGGAAATGAGAAAGGATCTAGGAAACATAGAAACATAGAAAATAGGTGCAGGAGTAGGCCATTCGGCCCTTCGAGCCTGCACCGCCATTTATTATGATCATGGCTGATCATCCAACTCAGAACCCAGCCTTCCCTCCATACCCCCTGACCCCTGTAGCCACAAGGGCCATATCTAACTTCCTTTTAAACATAGCTAATGAACTGGCCTCAACAGTTTGCTGTGGCAGAGAATTCCACAGATTCACCACTCTCTGTGTGAAGAAGTTTTTCCTAACCTCGGTCCTAAAAGGCTTCCCCTCTATCCTCAAACTGTGACCCCTCGTTCTAGACCTCCCCAACATCGGGAACAATCTTCCCGCATCTAGCCTGTCCAATCCCTTTAGGATCTTATACGTTTCAATCAGATCCCCCCTCAATCTTCTAAATTCCAACGAGTACAAGCCCAGTTCATCCAGTCTTTCTTCATATGAAAGACCTGCCATCCCAGGAATCAATCTGGTGAACCTTCTTTGTACTCCCTCTATGGCAAAGATGTCTTTCCTCAGATTAGGGGACCAAAACTGCACACAATACTCCAGGTGTGGTCTCACCAAGGCCTTGTACAACTGCAGTAGTACCTCCCTGCTCCTGTACTCGAATCCTCTCGCTATAAATGCCAGCATACCGTTCGCCTTTTTCACCGCCTGCTGTACCTGCATGCCCACTTTCAATGACTGGTGTATAATGACACCCAGGTCTCGTTGCACCTCCCCTTTTCCTAATCGGCCACCATTCAGATAATAATGTTTTCCTATTTTTGCCACCAAAGTGGATAACTTCACATTTATCCACATTAAATTGCATCTGCCATGAGTTTGCCCACTCACCCAACCTATCCAAGTCACCCTGCATCCTCTTAGCATCCTCCTCACTGCTAACACTGCCACCCAGCTTCGTGTCATCCGCAAACTTGGAGATGCTGCATTTAATTCCCTCATCCAAGTCATTAATATATATTGTAAACAACTGGGGTCCCAGCACTGAGCCTTGCGGTACCCCACTAGTCACCGCCTGCCATTCTGAAAAGGTCCCGTTTATTCCCACTCTTTGCTTCCTGTCTGCTAACCAATTCTCCACCCACACCAATACCTTACCCCCAATACCGTGTGCTTTAAGTTTGCACACTAATCTCCTGTGTGGGACCTTGTCAAAAGCCTTTTGAAAATCCAAATATACCACATCCACTGGTTCTCCCCTATCCACTCTACTAGTTACATCCTCAAAAAATTCTATGAGATTCGTCAGACATGATTTTCCTTTCACAAATCCATGCTGACTTTGTCCGATCATTTCACCGCTTTCCAAATGTGCTGTTATCACATCCTTGATAACTGACTCCAGCAGTTTCCCCACCACCGACGTTAGGCTAACCGGCCTATAATTCCCCGGTTTCTCTCTCCCTCCTTTTTTAAAAAGTGGGGTTACATTAGCCACCCTCCAATCCTCAGGAACTAGTCCAGAATCTAACGAGTTTTGAAAAATTATCACTAATGCATCCACTATTTCTTGGGCCACTTCCTTAAGCACTCTGGGATGCAGACCATCTGGCCCTGGGGATTTATCTGCCTTCAATCCCTTCAATTTACCTAACACCACTTCCCTACTAACATGTATTTCGCTCAGTTCCTCCATCTCACTGGACCCTCTGTCCCTTACTATTTCTGGAAGATTATTTATGTCCTCCTTAGTGAAGATAGAACCAAAGTAATTATTCAATTGGTCTGCCATGTCCTTGCTCCCCATTATCAATTCCCCTGTTTCTGTTTGCAGGGGACCTACATTTGTCTTTATCAGTCTTTTCCTTTTTACATATCTATAAAAGCTTTTACAGTCCGTTTTTATGTTCTCTGCCAGTTTTCTCTCATAATCTTTTTTCCCCTTCCTAATTAAGCCCTTTGTCCTCCTCTGCTGAACTCTGAATTTCTCCCAGTCCTCAGGTGAGCCACTTCACTCTTTCCCCTTTCACCCTAAAGCCATGTCCTCTCGTATTTATCTCTCCTAATCTAAGTGGAAAGAGCCTACTCACATTTACTCTGTCTATACCCTCATAATTTTGTAAACCTCTATCAAATCCCCCCTCATTCTTTTACGCTGCGAGGAATAAAGTCCTAACTTGTTCAATCTTTCCTTGTAACTCAACTCCTGAAGACCCGGCAACATCCTAGTAAATCTTCTCTGCACTCCTTCAAACTTATTGATATCCTTCCTAAAGCTAGGTGACCAAAACTGCACACAATACTCCAAATTTGGCCTCACCAATGTCTTGTACAACCTCACCATAACATCCCAACTCCTATACTCAATACTTTGAAAGGGTGAAGAGTGGATTGGGATAAGTTTTCTGCCAAGGATGAGTTCAGAAAGTGGAAGACCTTCAAAGGTGAAGTTTTGAGAGTGCAGAGTTTGCATGTTCCTGCCAGGATTAAAGGCAAAATTAACAGGCATAGGGAAGCTTGGTTTTCAAGGGATATTGGCAATCTGGTTAAGAAAAAGAGAGGGGTATATAGCAGGTATAGGCAACAAAGAACAAATGAGGTACTTGAAGAGATTAGAAAATGTAAGAAAATACTAAAGAAGGAAATCAGGAAGGCAAAAAGAAGACATGAGGTTGCTTTGGCAGATAATATGAAGGTAAACCCAAAGGGTTTCTACAAGTATATTAAGAGCAGAAGGATAGTAAGGGACAAAATTGGTCCCCTAGAACATCAGAGTGGTTGTCTATGTGTGGAGCCTCACGAGGTGGGGGACATCTTAAATAATTTTTTTGCATCAGTATTTACGCAGAAAACCGGCATATTGTATATGGAAGGAAGGGAAACAATCAGTAGTGTCATGAGACATATAGAGATTAAAGAGGAGGAGGTGCTTGCTGCCTTACAGCGAATAAAGGTAGATAAATTCCCCGGGCCTGACATGATATTTCCTCGGACCTTGAGGGAGACTAGTGTAGAAATTGCAGGGGCCCTGGCAGAAATATTTAAAATGTCCTTAGCCGTGGGTATGGTGCCAGAGGATTGGAGGGTAGCTCATGTTGTTCCGTTGTTTAAAAAAGGCTCCAAAAGTAAGCCAGGTAATTTCAGGCCGGTGAGCCTGACATCAGTAGTAGGTAAATTATTAGAAGGTGTTCTGAGAGATCGGATATACAAGTATTTGGACAGCCAAGGGCTTATAAGGATAGTCAGCATGGCTTTGCGTGGTAGATTATGTTTAACGAATCTTGTAGAGTTTTTCAAGGAGGTTACCAAGAAAGCAGATGAAGAAAAAGCTGTGGATGTTGTCTACATGGACTTTAGTAAGGCCTTTGACAAGGTCCCACATGGGAGGTTAGTTCAGAAGGTTCAGACACTACGAATACATGGAGAGGTTGTAAACTGGATTCGAAATTGGCTGTGTGGGAGAAGACAGAGAGTGGTAGTAGATAATTGCTTCTCAGACTGGAGGCCTGTGACAAGTGGTGTGCCTCAGGGATCTGTGCTGGGACCATTGTTGTTTGTTGTCTATATCAATGATCTAGATAATAATGTGGTAAATTGGATCAGCAAGTTTGCTGATGACACTAAGATTGGAGGTGTTGTGGACTGCGAGGAAAGCTTTCAAAGCTTGCAGAGGGATCTGGACCAACTGGAAAAATGGGCCAGAAAATTGCAGATGGAATTTAATGCAGACAAGTGTGAGGTGTTACATTTTGGACAGACAAATCAAGATAGGACATGCACAGTAAATGGTAGGGCACTGAGGAGTGCAGAGGAACAAAAGGATCTGGGAGTTCAGATACATAATTCCCTGAAAGTGGTGTCACAGGTAGAGAGGGTTGTAAAGAAGGCTTTTGGCATCCTGGCATTCATAAATCAAAGTATTGAGTATAGGAGTTGGGATGTTATGGTGAGGTTGTACAAGACATTGGTGAGGCCAAATTTGGAGTATTGTGTGCAGTTTTGGTCACCTAGCTTTAGGAAGGATATCAGTAAGTTTGAAGGAGTGCAGAGAAGATTTACTAGGATGTTGCCGGGTCTTCAGGAGTTGAGTTACAAGGAGAGATTGAACAAGTTAGGACTTTATTCCTCGCAGCGTAAAAGAATGAGAGGGGATTTGATAGAGGTTTACAAAATTATGAGGGTATAGACAGAGTAAATGTGAGTAGGCTCTTTCCACTTAGATTAGGAGAGATAAATACGAGAGGACATGGCTTTAGGGTGAAAGGGGAAAGGTTTAGGGGGATTTTCTTCACTCAGAGTGGTGGGATTGTGGAACGAGCTGCCATCTGACGTAAATGCGGGCTCACTCTTGGGTTTTAAGAATAAATTGGATAGATACATGGATGGGAGAGGTCTGGAGGGTTATGGACTGGGTGCAGGTCAGTGGGACTAGCGGAATAAAGTTTCAGTACAGACTAGAAGGGCCGAATGGCCTGTTTTCTGTTCTCTAGTTCTATGGTTCAGAGGATCTGTTCTGGGTCCAGCACACAAGTACAATTATAAAGAAAGCATGACAGTGCCTCTACTTCTTTAAGAGTTTGCAAAGATTTGATATGACATTTAAAGCTCTGACAAACCTCTGTAGATGTGTAGTAGGGAGTATATTGACTGGATGAGAAAGAAACCAGAGATCCGTAAGCCAGTCCTTGTTGGAGGATCTGAAGTGGAGAGGGTCAGCAACTTTAAATTCCTCAGTGTTATCATTTCAGACCACCTGTCCTGGGCCCAGCACGTAAGTGCAATTACAAAGAAAGCACTGATGCTGCCTGGCCTGCTGAGTTCCTCCAGCATTTTGTGTGTGTTGCAGCTACTTCCTTAGGAGTTTGCAGAGACATCTAAAACTTTGACATTCTTCTATAGGTGACTGGTGGACAGTATATTGACTGGCTGCATCACAACCTGATATGGAAACACCAAAGTCTTTGAAGAGAAAATACTACAAAAAGTAGTGAATGTGGCCCAGTTCATCACAGGTAAAGCCCTCACTACCTCTACTATTGTGATGAGGCCACGCTCAGGTAGGAAGAGCAGCACCTTCTATTTTGTCTGGGTAGCCTCCAACCTGATGACATGAATATCTATTTCTCAAACTTCCGATAATAGCCCCTCCTCTCCTTCACCATTCCCCATTCTCATTTCTCTCCATCACCTCCCTCTGGTGCTCTTCCCCCTTCCCCTTCCTCCATGGCCTTCTGTCCTCTCCTATCAGATTCCTCCTTCTCCAGCCCTGTATCTTTCCCCAATCAACTTCCCAACTGTTTATTTCACCACTCCCCTCTCCCAGTTTCACTTACTACCTAGTTTGTGGAATTTCTTCCTCTCCTCCCTCATCTTCTTACTCTGACTTCTCATCTTTTCTCTCCAGTCTTGATGAAGGGACTCGTCCTGAATGATTTCCATGGATGCTGCCTGGCCTGCTGAGTTCCTCCAGCATTTTGTGTGTGTTGCTCTGGATTTCCAGCATCTGCAGAATCTCTTGTGTTTATTCATTTCCATAGATGCTGTCTGGCCTGCTGAGTTCCTCCAGCATTTTGTGTGTGTTGCTTGGATTTCCAACATCTGCAGATTTTTTTCTTGTTTGTGATTTGCCTCTCGGGTCCCAAAGCTTGTTCCCACTTTGCAGATTTCAGCACATATGATCGAAGCTGATAATCCAATCCAGCACTGAGACTTGATTCAAGCCAGCACTGAGAGCGTGATGCAAAGTTACAAAGTGGAACCAGAGTAGAAACTTAATGAAAATTGCAGTTCAGCTGGTATTTTCCTTGCTTTCAAAGCAGAAAGATATGATGTTGTCATTTTAGAGGGTTTGAATGTGTTATCTGTGCTGACACTTCAGTGCAGCATTGAGGAATTGTTGCAATGAGGTTTTGTCTTTGAGGAGATCTTCAGTCAATTCTTCATCAGCTCTTATTAAAGGATATCAGAGGGTTTATGTCACCATTTCAAAAACTTAATAATTTTCTCCCCAGTGTGCTAGCTAATCTGACAGCTCTCTGGTTAAGTCAGTTTCTCCTGTATCCTGTACTGAATTTTTCAGTGACCATCATGTGATTACAGATCTCGGTTTTGACTTTTAGTACAAGCAGAACATCTTTTTGTTTAGCCTAACAAATATTTTCATAATTTATTCATCAGAACATTCTTCATGAATTCTGTCCTGCTTAAGTCCCATGCCATAAGGTACACTTTATCGTTAAATATTCAGCCTACTCTTTAGAAATTATGGAAAGTTTAGCTGCTTAGATTTCATCATTAATTCTCCTCACAAAAAATTCAAATGTTAAATTTTTAATCAGTTCACATAAAGCACATACGCAGAGCCACTTTCTAATGAACAGCTGCCTTTTCATCAGACTTAAGTACGTTGCACAGATGATGCTGCTTCATTTGAAAAGCCTACGCCCACTGGTATTTGATTAGCAATCTTTGTGAAAGGAAAATTGGGATAGTTGGAGAAAACTACGCAGTTGCTCTGATATTATTGTACATCTTGAACTGAAAATACAATCTCGGTTTGCCAAAGCAAAGAAAGTAGATAATGCACGACAGGCAAGTGCCAGGCTCTCACATTAAAAGCCTGGGTAACAAGTAATCAGAATCAACGTTATGGATCTGAGAATCTGGGAATTCTGGAGTGATACCAAGTCGATAGTGTAACATAACAGAGTGTAACAGAAAAGGTTCTGAGAATTTATTACTTAGCTTTGAAGTTGCTCAGTGACTTCAATAATCCAAGTGAGATGACATATTAAATAGTAAATTACTATTGTAAGATGAATGTTAGATGTACTTGGTTTGTTGCAATCTGCCTGCACATTGAGCCTAATAAATTGCATGATATTGATTTGCTATGAGGTACAATATTGTTGCTATTGGTCATGGGTCTTTTGATGAAACCTTCAGTAGTTTTCACATCTTCTGGCCTTTAAGGTGAACCAGACCTACCTTTAAATGTCATGTCAACATTTTGAAAACATGGTGAACTTTTAACTTTTCAAGATGAGCATCATTGCTGCAGACAAGTAGGAGTTCAACAGGGCATTAAAGACTGCAAATTTATTGTGTTGAGTGACTGGGTAATGTTACTAACTTTGTAGATGTAATGTGAAACTAATTAAAACAGAATTAATATGCGTTAATGCTCAGCTGTTTCACTTAATTGCACTAGACATTAGACATTACAGTCATCAGAGTGAAATGGAAACAGTCGGTGATCAGGAAGTTTCATATTTGATTGAGGTGGGAACAGTCTGTGATCAGGAAGTTTCATGTTTGAATGAAATGTACTCGTTGGAATTTAGAAGATTGAGGGGGGATCTGATTGAAACGTATAAGATCCTAAAGGGATTGGACAGGCTAGATGCAGGAAGGTTGTTCCCAATATTGGGGAAGTCCAGAATGAGGGGCCACAGTTTGAGGATAGAGGGGAAGTCTTTTAGGACCGAGATTAGGAAAAACTTCTTCACATAGAGAGTGGTGAATCTGTGGAATTCTCTGCCACAGGAAACGGTTGAGGCCAGTTCATTAGCTATATTTAAGAGGGAGTTAGATATGGCCCTTGTGGCTACGGGGGTCAGGGGGTATGGAGGGAAGGCTGGGGCGGGGTTCTGAGTTGGATGATCAGCCATGATCATAATAAATGGCGGTGCAGGCTCGAAGGGCCGAATGGCCTACTCCTGCACCTATTTTCTATGTTTCTAAATGGAAACAGTCTGTGATCAGGAAGTTCCATGTTTGATTGAGATGGAAACAGTCCGTGATCAGGAAGTTTCACGTTTGGATGAGATGGGAACAGTCTGTGTTCAGGAAGTTTCAAGTTTCTATCTTGCCTGTGAAATTCTGCACGGTAGAGACTAGTACAATACATTGCTTTCTTGATTTTTCAGTGGCCTTTGACATTATCAACCACAATATAAAAATTCTGCTCCGTTGTCAGGTTAAATAAAATTTATTTTTGCCAAATTCCAGTTTATATATTGCTTTTGTCAATGTGATCAATAGCCCTTTACCAGCGGAATAGAAACTGTCCTAGAGCCTGGTGGTTTGTGCTTTCAGGATTTTGTATCTTCTGTCTGATTGAGTGAGAAAAGGGAGGATATTTGGTGTTAGTGGGGTCTTGGATTATTTTGGTTGCTCTATTGAGGTGTGGAGAAGTGCAGAGGGACTTCATGGAGGGAAAGTTGGTTTCCACCATGTGTTGAGCTGTGTTGACAATTCTGCTGTTCGTTGTGGTCAATGAGCAGGGCAGTCGTCATACAAAACCGTGATGCTTCTGAATAGGGCGATTTCTATGGTGCATTGGAGATGGTCAGGGAAATGTAAAATATTAGTGTTCTGAGGAATTAGAGGTGCTGGTGAGCTTTCCTGTCATGATTTTATATAGTCGGACCAGGACAACCTGCCAGTGATGTTCACTCCTTGCTAGGAACGTAAAGCTCTCAACCCTCCCAGCCTCAGCACTGCCGATGTAAAAACGAGCATGTGCACTGATCCTTACTGAAGCTAATAAGCAAGTCCTTTGTATCGCTGACACTGAGGAAAGATGGTTGTCATGACACCATGTTATTCGTCCCTGTTCTTCAATTCATCATTATTTGAGATATGAACCACGATGGTGGTATTATCTGCAAACTTGTAACAAAACTTATCCACACAAATATGAGTGTACAGCAAGTAGAGTAGGGGTTGAAGATGAAGCCTTGTGGGGCAGCAATGTTGTGGCAGAGTTACTGCTCCCTATCCCATTGACTGTGGCCAGTTAGTCAGGCGTTTCATTATCCAGAAGCTCTAGAGGTGTGTGTAGGACCAGGGAGATGGCATCCACTGTACACTTGTTTGGTGGTAGGGGCACTAGACACTAGAATACTACAGCACAGTACAGGCCCTTCAGCCCGTGATGTTGTGCTGACCCATATATTTCTTTAAAAAAAAGCACTCAACCCACACTACCCTGCAACCCTCTATTTTTCTTTCATCCATGTGCCTGTCCAAGAGGCTCTTAATACCCCTAATGTTTTAGCCTCAACCACCATCCCTGGCAAGCCATTCCAGGCACCCACAACCCTCTGTGTAAAAAAAACTTACCCCTGATGTCTCCCCTAAACTTTCCTCCCTTAACTTTGTACATATGCCCTCTGGTGTTTGCTATTCGTGCCCTGGGAAACAGGTACTGGCTATCCACCCTATCTATGCTTCTCATAATCTTGTGGACCTCTATCAAGTCCCCTCGCATCCTTCTACGCTCCAGAGACAAAAGTCCCAGCTATGCTAACCTTGCCTTATAAGACTTGTTTTCCAATCCAGGCAACATCCTGGTAAATCTCCTCTGCACCCTCTCCATAGCTTCCACATCCTTCCTATAATGAGGTGACCAGAACTGAACACAATACTCTAAGTGTGGTCTCACCAGAGATTTGTAGAGTTGCAACATGACCTCTCCGCTCTTGAACTCAATCGCCCTATTAATGAAGCCTAGCATCCCATAGGCCGCCTTAACTATCCTATCAACCTGTGCAGTGACCTTGAGGGATGGATGGATTTGAAACCCAAGGTCCTTCTGTTCATCCATACTCTTAAGTAACCGACCATTAACCCTGTACTCAGCCTTCTGGTTTGTCCTTTCAAAATGCATCACCTCACATTTATCAGGATTGAACTCCATCTGCCACTTTTCTGCCCAACTCTGCATCCTGTCTATATCCGCTGTAACCTTTGACAACCTATATCTCCATCCACAACTCCTCCAGTCTTCGTGTCATCTACAAACTTACTCACCCATCCTTCCACCTCTTCATCCAGGTCATTTATAGAAATCACAAAGAGCAGGGGTCCGAGAACATTGCAGTCGGTTGAGGTTATCTGCAAGGCTGCATTTAATGCATGCCATGACCAGTGCAATGCATGTACTCTGGTGTCAAACATTTCTACTCCGAAGAAAAGATTCCAATTGTCTACCCTGTCTGTGCCTTGCATGATTTTATAAACTTCCATCAGGTCTCCTCAGCCTTGTTGGTTCTCCGGAGAAAACAATCTATGTTTGTCCAAACTCTCCTTCCTGCTCATATCTCCAGTCCAGCCTACATCCCGGCAAATCTCTTCTGTCCCCCTTCCAATGCTTCCACATTCTTTCTGTGATGAGGGATCAAAATGCAGCCTAACCTACATTTTGTGTTGGTGCAACATGACTTCCTTACTCATTCATACTCTCTGCCACCAAATGAAACTCAGTCCCTCTGCATATCAATGTTGTTAAGCTTCCTTCCACTAATTGTGTGGTTTCCCCTTGCATTCACCTGTCCAAAGTGCACACTTCACATTTGCTCAGATTAAACTCCATCTGCTATTTCTCTACTCATCAGTGTCTAATGTATATCTTGTTGTATCTTTTGAGAATTCTCTTCACTGTCCAATACTTCACCAGTCTTACTGTCATCCACAAACTTACTAACCTATTAATTTACATTTTCATCTAAGTTATTTGTATAACAACACAACAAAGATTCCTGAACTGATCACAGACTTTCAGGCAGAGTAACTCCATCTATCACTACCCTCTGTCATCGATTCCGAAATTGACATTGAACTCTTGGACACTACCTCACTTTTTTAATATACAGTATTTCTGTTTTTGCACATTTAAAAAAATCTATTCAGTATATGTATACTGTAATCAATTTACTTATTTAATATTTTTTTTCACTTCTATATTATGTATTGCATTGAACTTCTGCTGCTAAGTTTACAAGTTTCATGTCACATGCTAGTGATAATAAATCTGATTCTGATAACTCGTAGACCACATTTTTACCACTGTTGGGTGGGCTGTATCATCACAGTCTTTTTACCTTTGCAGTTGCATAACTCTATCCAGAATGTTTCAACACCTTCTGACTCTGTCATCTCTTTCTAATGACGCGACTTCAATTTTTACCAACAGAGCCACACTACTCCCTTTGTCTTTCTGACCATCCGGTAGGTTGTCCTCCCTCAATAGTATCTAAAGTTGTGTAATTATGATTGAGGGGAAGAGCCACAGGTGTAATCTGCACTGGCTGAGCATTTCCTTTCCTCCTCCTGACAGTCACACAGTTACCTGTCTCCTGAAATCTAGGGGTAACTACCTCCCTGCAGCTCTTGTCTATCACCTCCTCATTCTCCCGTATGAATCGAATGTCATCAAGCTGCAGCTCTAGTTTCTTAATGCGTTCTCTCAGGAGCTACAGCTCGGTGCGTCTGTTGCAGATGTGTTTATTAGGGAGACTGGAGGTCTCTCGGACTTCCCACATCCCACAGACAGAACAGAACACTGCCTCTAGAGCCTTTCTCTTTCATCTACCATGCTCTAACAGATGAGGAATGAACAAAAAAGGACAGAGAGAGAGAGAGAGAGACTGAGAGAGACTGACTGTGTGTGTGTGTGAGAGAGAGACAGACTGACTGTGTGTGTGTGTGTGAGAGAGAGACAGACTGACTGTGTGTGTGAGAGAGAGACAGAGACTGACTGTGTGTGTGTGTGTGTGTGTGAGAGAGACAGACTGACTGTGTGTGTGTGTGTGTGTGTGTGAGAGAGAGAGAGACAGACTGACTGTGTGTGTGTGAGAGAGAGACAGAGACTGACTGTGTGTGTGTGAGAGAGAGAGACAGAGACTGACTGTGTGTGTGTGTGTTAGAGAGAGGCTGAGAGACTGACTGTGTGTGTGTGTGAGAGAGAGACAGACAGAGACTGACTGTGTGTGTGTGAGAGACAGAGACTGACTGTGTGTGTGTGTGAGAGAGAGAGAGAGACTGACTCTGTGTGTGTGTGTGAGAGAGAGACAGAGACTGACTGTGTGTGTGTGAGAGAGAGACAGAGACTGACTGTGTGTGTGTGTGAGAGAGGCTGAGAGACTGACTGTGTGTGTGTGTGAGAGAGACAGACAGAGACTGACTGTGTGTGTGTGAGAGAGAGACAGAGACTGACTGTGTGTGTGTGTGTGTGTGTGTGAGTGAGAGACTGACTGTGTGTGTGTGTGAGAGAGAGAGAGAGAGACTGACTGTGTGTGTGTGAGAGAGAGACAGAGACTGACTGTGTGTGTGTGTGTGTGTGTGAGTGAGAGACTGACTGTGTGTGTGTGTGAGAGAGAGAGAGAGAGAGACTGACTGTGTGTGTGTGAGAGAGAGACAGAGACTGACTGTGTGTGTGTGTGAGAGAGACTGAGAGACTGACTGTGTGTGTGTGTGAGAGAGAGAGACAGAGACTGACCGTGTGTGTGTGTGTGTGTGTGTGTGTGTGTGTGAGAGAGAGAGACTGTGAGAAACTACCATGAAGCTCTGCTTCTAAGCCTTGAACTAACCCGGCTCTAAAATCTGCAGACCTATCATTGCAAACCCCATATTGTCAATACCATCCGCACCAGAAACTGGAAAAGGAAATGTGATTATGTACGATCGTGAAAGATACTTAACATGCCAAATGAGGCAGAAGGTGACAATTTGTGCGCAAATTTAACTTGTATGCTACTAGCAAAAGATGTGTGCACTTGCACTCACTTAAAGGGTTATTGACCAGGACCATTGCTCTCCATACCCCTACCATCTATGTCACTCAGGGACTTGAGCCATAATATATTTTTTTTACTTTTGCACTCTCTCACTTCTATCCACCCACTAACTTTGTGTTGTCAGTTTGGTTTTTCAACATTCTGTGTCAATGCAAATGGTAAGAAGAACAAAGCCTTCATCCTCTGTCCTCTTCTCCTGCTCCTGGTTTGCCCATTCAGCCAGCATGAGCTTGGCTCTCTCTATTCCAAGGCAATTTGAATTTCTGTTTCATCTCCTGTCACCTTCCTTCCCTTGTCCTTGTTACAGAGAGAACCATTTATAAATAATACAAAATGTCTCTTGTAGGATGGGTGGTGGAGGGCAGTAACATAATAAGTACATTTTTATTTATGGAGCAACTTCACTGGGTGCTCCACACACTCCAACAAAATACCAATTAAATACGTTGGTCCTGTTATATTCTGTCCCGGGTGTTTGTTGCTTGCTTTCAATCACAACAGAAATGCCCAAAATGTCGACTGTTTATTCTCTTCCATAAATGCTGCCTAAATTGCGAAGTTCCTCCAGCATTTTATGTGTGTTGCTTTAGATATCCTCCAAGAGGTCCACATCCTTGCCATGGGGTTTGTAGGCTTGCGCGCCTCAATGACTTGGAGAGCTCTGCTGGCTGGACTCAGGCTTTCATGCTTTGGCTCTTGGTCAGGTTATCCATACCAAACAGGTCAAAGGGCAGAGGCCGGACTAAAAGTGGTCCTGCAGGTTCAAGGGTTTCAGCTCTGGATCAACAAGCCTGACTGGTAAAGTAAAATTGTTATGAACACAGAATTAAAGAATCTTTCTGCATCTGAGTGTGACAGTATTCCTGAGTCTCCAGCTGGGACTTGCGTGACTGACAGTGGTGAAAACCAAGAGGAAGCTACTGACACGATGAAGGAGGCTCTGATTGCCACCAGAGATGGTGGACCAGGTCAGCAGCATAATGGGTAACAAAGAGAGAGCTCTAATATGATATGATAAAACATGATTTGAGTACAAATTAATACTCAATGTTTTTATCCAACTTCAGCAACGTGAATACAGTACAATGACTTTGTTCTTGTGTGAACTTGTATCTGAGGTGCCCAGATTGTCCCTGTATTCATTGGTGGTGGGGCTCAATGTGCAAAAGCTTAAGACAAAAGTTGAAGCCTTTGCCATCAACTTTAGACAAATATCAAATGATGCAATGTATCTCTGCATCCTCTGGTGTTCCTAGCCATCATGGATGCCAATCTTTAACGAATCGATGTCAAGAAGCAGCTGCGTGCACTTTATAAGGGGGCACAGCTGTTGGACTTGCGCTTTAAAACTAACACCTACTCTGGAATACAACGTCAGTATCTGCACGTCAAGGGCTGTGCCTCATTATCTTCTGTTGCAAAAATGTAAAACAAGTCCAGTCCAAATAAGCACTATCCAATGTGCTTACTTTTCATCATTAGCAATGTGTTTGTGGTGAAATCTACACAGCTGCCAATGTTCAGTTTAGATCTTGCCTGGACCAATAGGTTCCAGTTTTCGTTTTGTTTGTGGTCCAGACATGGACCAAAGAGATCAATTTGAGTTGAATGAGAATTATCAACAGTTGGGAAACCAATGCCAAGGACAGGAAACCCTGGTGAGCCGTCATCCGAGAAGGGACAGCAACTTTCGAAGCCAACAGATTTGCAGAATTAGAAGAAAAGAGAAAAAAATAGAAAGAGAGGCAGCAACAACCAAAGCCTGATCTGCCATCTGGAACTACCTGTCCGAAATGTGGAAGAACCTTCAAAGCCAAGATTGGACTGATAAGCCACTTGAGAGCCCATAAGTAGATCAACAGAACGAAGACCATCATCCTCGACCTCGAGGGGTAGCCACGACGATGACAACCACCTTGACCAGGTGAAACATCAAGGACCCCTGTTAAATCTGAAGTTAATGAACATCATAGTTATGCAGCAAAACATAACTAACGTTCAGGCAAAGGCTGACAAGGAATAAGTTTGAACTGTGCTGTACACATGACAGTCATTGTCCATTTTCAATAGTGGAAAGTCTGATTCTCTACTTTTACATCCAATTGCATTAGCTTGGATTCCCTCACCATTAACATCCTGGGAGCAGCCAGAGCTGGGTACTATTCAGCAGAAACTCTATTGGACCATCCATGTTTATTAGTTATACGAACAGTTTGGAGGCTGGGTATGCAGCTGTATCACCACGTGACATCGTAAAGCAGGGGTTCCCAAGCTGGGTTTGACTGATCCCTTGGTTAACGGTAGGTGTCCATGGCATAAAAAGGTTGGAAACCCCTGCCCTAAGTCCTTTCCTCCCTCTATAAGGTACAAGTCATGATTATGATGGAAAATTTCTCGTGATCTGGAAAAATGCAGTTCCGAGCCTTATGAAGCTCCACAATATCTAGGATAAAGTTAAGTAATTCTATTGATGCTCTCTTCACTCCCCTAAACATTCATTGTTTTCCACCTTCCCAACGATGCTGAGGGAGATCCCTCACCTCCCCACTACCCTAAACATTCATTCGTCCCCACATTCCCAATGACATTGAGGGAGATCCCTCCCTAATAAATAAAACACTTCAATGTAGCGGTTCACAGTCAGTTCCTCAAATAATTAAACACAGATGATAAATTCTGGCCTTGCCAGGGACACCCATATTCTATGAAATTGCTTAAATAAAAGATACTGAAGTGAATTTTTCTACAGAAGTGTTTTTCCATTGTCTTCTGGACAGAGTCTTTACAAGACGGGTGACCCCAGCCAGTATCAATACTCTTCAGAAGTTGTCTGCCTGGTGTCAGTGGTTGCATAACTGGATTTGTGATGTGCACCAGCTGCTCCCGTGGCTTCATGTGACCCTGACTGGTGGGGGGGTGGGGGCGAGGGAGAGGTCAAGCAGCTGTGACACCTTGCCCAAGGGTGACCTGAAGCCTACTGGAGAGAGGAATGTCTTACACCTCCTGTGGTAGAGGCATATCTGCACCCCACCACAAAATTGCTGAAATTAGGATTTCAAATCATACCGGCATCTGGGGAACTTAAACCCAAGAAATTAAATCTGGTTTTAAAAAGAAGTTTTAGAAATTTAATAAAAATGCAGTTTGCTTAAAATCCCATTACTACTGTTCTTCAGGGTTGACTTGAGCACAACATGCAGCCTACAGAAATTGTGGTGACCTCTTATACACTTTGAAATCGCCCAGCCCACCATTTGTTTGTGATGAGCAAAAAATACCACGCCTGATAACCACCATCCATGACTTCGTGAAACACACATACAAAATTATTTAAACATTCCATTGGAGTTATTGCTGTTCTATTTGAAGTCAAATCATTCTAAATTGCATGAAATCAATCACTTCCATTAACACGCAAACACGAGGAAATCTGCAGATGCTGGAATTTCAAGCAACTCTCATAAAGATTGCTGGTGAACACAGCAGGTCAGGTAGCATCTAAAGGAAGAGGTACAGTCAACGATCTCTTACGATCTCTTCTTTCAGTTGGTCCTGATGAAGGGTCTTGGCCTGAAACGTCGACTGTACCTCTTCCTAGAGATGCTGCCTGGCCTGCTGCGTTCACCAGCAACTTTTATGTGTGTTACTTCCATTAACACTATAAATAGAAATAGAAATGTTAAAAATACTCAGCAGCTCAAGCAGGGTTTATAGAGAGAGAGAGAGAACTAGAGCTAACATTTCAGAATCATAATCAGGTTTAATATCTCTGACATATATTGTGAAATTTGTTGCCTTTGTGGCAGGAGTACAATACAATACATAATAATAGAAAAATGTGAATTAGAGTAAGTATATATATTAAGTAAATTTAATAAGTACTACAAAATAGAAATAAAAAAACTTAGTGAGGTAGTGTTCATGAGTTCAATGTCCATTCAGAAGTCAGATGGTAGAGGGGAAGAAGCCGTTTCTGAATTATTGGGTGTGTGCCTTCAGGCTTCTGTACCTCCTTCCTGATGGTAGCAATGAGAACAAGGCATGGCCTGGGTGCTGGGGGTCCTTAATGATGAATGCTGCCTTTTAGAGGCTTTGCTCCTTGAAGACGTTCTGGATACTACGAAGGCTAGTGCCCACGATGGAGTGGACTCCGTTTCTGCAACTCTCTGCAGTTCCTTTTGATTCTGTGCAAATATCCCCCCCCCAGACCAGATAGTGATGCAACAGGTGAGAAGGCTCTGCACAGTACATCTGTAGAAACATGCAAGTGTCTTTGCTGACATACTAAATCTGCTCAAACTCGTAATTAAATACAGCATTATCGTGCCTTCTTTGTAGCATTTCCAATACCTTCTGTCTTCATTTTTTGGGTTAGATTTTCACATTTGAATCTTTGCTTCTCTGTTTTTGAAGACTTCATGGATGGAGTGGTGAAGCATTAATAGCCCAGATCTTCCACTCAAAAACTGACAGCTCCAAGCTTCTGTTTGGCTGCTCTTTCCTTTGAGAGTAGCTGCTCTCTGACATTACAGCTGAGTCTACAGGGAACACAAACTTCCAAGCACTTCCACTGTAGGACAATTCGAATCAGTACCTTGTAATTTCCTGTCTGTTTTATTTAATTGACAATTTGAAAACTTTAAAATTGTATATTATTATCCTTCAGTATTTTAAATTTTAAGATTTTTTAAAACATGCTTATTTTAAAATTTTGAATGTCAGGGATAATCACAAATATTTTTTGTTAGTTATGCCAAGTGCATAATTTAAGCAGCTGCTAAGTTAACTCTGAGGCCAGGGCCTGATGACATTGTTACGTATTGAAATAGTAAAGTCTGTTAATGTAGTCTGACACCTGTCAAGTACGGTGATGATGTCATCAGTCTGAGACAGAACACGTGATGTGAGGGAACATGGAAGCGGGAATGAGAAATAAAGACATGTTCAGAGCTTTGAGTCATGATATATGCAGTAATATAGGTTGCAAATATGTTACAGTGGCTACGCTATAGAGATTTAAAGCAAATTTAACATTAGTTGATGGGAATGGAGGAATCCAGGATCCAACACTTCCAATGTTTTACGGAGCCAGCTACATTAGGTCTGAGATGGACACAGTGGCTCAACTCATTTGAAAGTTATGCTGATGGTAAAGGGCTGATATTGGACGATAATGCAACAGATAATACGAAACAGAGACAGAGAGCACTACTCTTGCACCTTGCAGGACCAGATGTGCAATGACGCATGGCAAAAAGACAGAGGGGAAAAGAAAATCTACTAATACAAATGAAAGGAAATGCTACAGATGTGGAAACACGGATCACCTGGGTAGAGACCCAAAGTGGACAGAAGTGCAGAAAATGCACTGAAAAGGACCACTTTGCAAAAATATGCAGGACAAAGGGTTAAAGACACAAGAAGTGAACAATGTTGGGGATGAACAGAGGAATTTGTATGTGTTGTTAATGAGACAGAGTCATCTGAAAAAATTACTTTTGGTGTAGGGGGTGTAAATCTGTGCATGTTAGTAGGTTCAGGAGCCAGAAGTAATATACTGGGTTAAAATGTGTGGGAAAACTGAAGGCAGAGAAGATAAAGTGCCATTCATATATTCCTAAGCAGAAGAGAAAGCCAAACCCATATTCATCCAGCACATCACTGGGGGCTAGGCGGGGTGTTTGAATGTGAAATGAGTATTGGTAACAGTTGGGCTTGGGCAGTACTCATACAAAAACAAAATGAAGAAACAGTACCTGTCTGCTATGTGAGCGGCAGTCTCATAGACGGTGAATGAAAATACTCACAAACAGAACAAGAAGCATTAGCACTAGTATGGGCCTGTGAAAATTTTCATCCTTATTCGTCTGGAAGAAAATGTGACCTGATCACAGATCACAAACATTTGGAGATGATTTACAGCCCAAGATCTAAACCACGTGCACGCATAGAGTGGTGGGTCTTAATATTGCGACCATATGACTACAGAATCATACACACGCCAGGAAAACAGAACATTGCAGACTCAATATCGAGACTATGGGGGAGACTGCTCAAAAAGAGAGGGACAAGCATGATCCCGAGGAATAGGTCAGCTTCATAGCCTAAGCCCCTGACAACACGAGAGGTGGACAGAGCCTCAGACACAGATCCAGAACTGCAGGAGGTGCCAAAAGCCATCATGAACAGACACTTTGAAGGACACAGTTTGGGAATAGTTGGTACATAAGAACATCTCAGAATCAAGACTCTGTGGCCTGGTATGGATAAAGCAGCTGAGAAACTGCAAAACTTGTTACGGCTATCAAACTGTATCTAGACCCAACCCTCCAGAGCCACTAAAGAACTGTGATAAGACTGCTGAACGGATCCTGACCCAGATCTGGGCCGTACCCTCCAAGTATCCTGACCTGCCTCTCTATTTTTTTGCACTACCTTACTTCCCATTTTTCTATTTTCTATTTATGATTTATAATTTAAGTTTTTAATATTTACTAATTTTAACTATTTTTAATATCTTTAATATTTAATATTTGTAATCCAGGGAGTGGAAAGTGCAGAATCAAATATCGCTGTGATGATTGTACGTTCTAGTACCAATTGTTTGGCGACAATAAAGTATAAAAACTGACACCATTACTGGATCATCCTTGACAGGAGTTGGCCGTTGATTTGCTTGGACCATTAACAACAAACCATCCATTCTAGTAGTAGATTACTACAGCCAATTTTATGAATATGACAGTTTGACCTCTACAACTGCAGAAAGTTGTTGAGTGTCTGAAGAAATTTTCAGTAGACATGGACTGCCTGTATCTATCAAATCAGATAATGGACCTCTATACAGATCCGAACAGTTCAAGGAGTATTGTGAGAGTAATGGAATCAAACACCTGTAAACAACTCCAAAGTGGACTTGGGCAAACGGTGAAGTGGATCACCAAAATGCATCACTGATAAAAAGGATTAGGATTGCTCAAGCAGAAGGACTTGACTGGAAATATGATCTGAGAAGGTATGTGACTGTACAGATGTGTGGAACATGCCACTACAGGGGAAATCCTGCCGAACTTCTCGACAACCACAAAATGAGGGGGAAGTTACCAGACGTCAAGGAGATACACACAGCAGAACTGGGAGTATGAGATCGGGATGCAGAACATAAAGGAAACTACTAGCTGTATGCTGAGGATCAAAGAGCAGCACAAAAGTCTACTGTAAAAGTTGGGGACGCTGCTTATTCATGGAAGAAAAAGTGGACAAATTCACCCCACTTTTCAACACAACACCACACAGGGTGGTAAGGAGAACGGGGAATTAAGTGGTAGCTGAATCTCCAGCAGGAGTGCAGTATTCAAGGAACAGCACACACGTAAAAAAGTTCAATACAAGAGAGCCTTCTGACAAACAGGAGGAAATTCAAGGATTTGACAATGAGGTACGGGGACAGGAGGACAATATGACGGACAGTTATAGAAACCATAGAAACTACAGCACAGAAACAGGCCTTTTGGGCCTTCTTGGCTGTGCCGAACCATTTTCTGCCTAGTCCCACTGACCTGCACATGGACCATATCCCTCCATACACCTCCCATCCATGTATCTGTCCAATTTATTCTTAAATGTTAAAAAAGAACCCGCATTTACCACCTCATCTGGCAGCTCATTCCATACTCCCACCACTCTCTGTGTGAAGAAGCCCCCACTAATGTTCCCTTTAAACTTTTCCCCCCTCACCCTTAACCCATGTCTTCCTTTTTTTCTCCCCTTGCCTCAGTAGAAAAAGCCTGCATGCATTCACTCTATCTATATCCATCATAATTTTATATACTTCTATCAAATCTCCCCTCATTCTTCTACGCTCCAGGGAATAAAGTCCCAACCTATTCAACCTTTCTCTGTAACTGAGTTTCTCAAGTCCTGGCAACATCCTTGTAAACCTTCTCTGCACTCTTTCAACCTTATTTATAACCTTCCTGTAATTTGGTGACCAAAATTGAACACAATACTCCAGATTGGGCCTCACCAATGCCTTATACAACCTCATCATAACATTCCAGCTCTTATACTCAATACTTTGATTAATAAAGGCCAATGTACCAAAAGCTCTCTTTACGACCCTATCTTCCTGTGACGCCACTTTTAGGGAATTTTGTATCTGTATTCCCAGATCCCTCTGTTCCACTGCACTCCTCAGTGCCTTACCGTTAACCCTGTATGTTCTACATTGGTTTGTCCTTCCAACGTGCAATACCTCACACTTGTCAGTATTAAACTCCATCTGCCATTTTTCAGCCCATTTTTCCAGCTGGTCCAAGTCCCTCTGCAGGCTCTGAAAACCTTCCTCACTGTCTACTACACCTCCAATCTTTGTATCATCAGCAAACTTGCTGATCCAATTTACCACATTATCATCTAGATCATTGATATAGATGACAAATAACAATGGACCCAGCACTGATCCCTGTGGCACACCACTAGTCACAGGCCTCCACTCAGAGAAGCAATTCTCTACCACCACTCTCTGACTTCTTCCATCGAGCCAATGTCTAATCCAATTTACCACCTCTCCATGTATACCTAGCGACTGAATTTTCCTCACTAACCTCCCATGCGGGACCTTGTCAAAGGCCTTACTGAAGTCCATGTAGACAATATCCACTGCCTTCCTTTCATCCACTTTCCTAGTAACCTCCTCGAAAAACTCCAACAGATTGTTCAAACATGACCTACCACGTACAAAGCCATGTTGACTCTCTCTAATAAATCCCTGTCTATCCAAATGCTTGTAGATTCTGTCTCTTAGTACTCCCTCCAATAACTTACCTACTACCGACGTTAAACTTACTGGCCTATAATTTCCCGGATTACTTTTCAATCCTTTTTTAAACAACGGAACAACATGAGCCACTCTCCAATCCTCTGGCACCTCACCTGTAGACAGCGATATTTTAAATATTTCAGCCAGGGCCCCTGCAATTTCAACACTAGTCTCCTTCATGGTCCGAGGGAACACCCTGTCAGGTCCCGGGGATTTATCCACTTTAATTTTCCTCGACAGCAAGCACCTCCTCCTTTTCGATCTATACGGTTTCCATGATCTCACTACTTGTTTCCCTGAATTTCATAGACTTCATGCCAGTTTCCTTAGTAAATACAGACGCAAAAAACCTATTTAAGATCTCCCCCATTTCCTTTGGTTCCGCACAAAGCCGACCACTCTGATCTTCAAGAGGACCAATTTTATCCCTTGCAATCCTTTTGCTCTTAATATACCTGTAAAAGTTCTTTGGATTATCCTTCACTTTGACTGCCAAGGCAACCTTATGTCTTTTAGCCCTGTTGATTTCTTTCTTAAGTATTTTCTTGCACTTCTTATACTCAAGCACCTTATTCACTCCCTGCTTCCTATACATGTCATACAACTCCCTCTTCTTCTTTATCAGAGTTGCAATATCCCTAGGGAACCAAGGTTCCTTATTCCTATTCACCTTGCCTTTAATCCTGACAGGAACATACAAATTCTGCACTCTCAAAATTTCTGCTTTGAAGGCTTCCCTCCTACCAATCACACCCATGCCAGAGAACAACCTGTCCCAATCCACGCTTTTTAGAACCTTTCTCATTTCTTCAAATTTGGCCTTCTTCCAGTTAAGAACCTCAACCCTAGGACCCGATCTATCCTTGTCCATGATCAAGTTGAAACTAATGGTGTTATGATCACTGGAACCAAAGTGCTCCCCTACACAGACTTCTGTCACTTGTCCTAACTCGTTTCCTAACAGGAGATCCAATATTGCATCCCCTCTAGTTGGTCCCTCTATATATTGACTTAGAAAACTTTCCTGAACACATTTTACAAACTCTAAACCATCTAGACCCCTAACAGTATGGGAGACCCAATCAATATATGGAAAATTAAAATCCCCTACCACCACAACTTTATGTTTCCTGCAGTTGCCTGCTATCTCTCTGCAGATTTGCATTTCCAATTCTCTTTGACTATTGGGTGGTCTATAATACAATCCCACTAATGTGGCCATACCTTTCCTGTTTCTCAGCTCCACCCATAAGGACTCAGTAGACAAGCCCTCTAATCTGTCCTGCCTGAGCACTGCTGTAATATTTTCCCTAACAAGCAATGCCACTCCCCCACCTTTCATTCCTCTGCCTCGATCACATCTGAAACATCGGAACCCTGGAATATTAAGCTGCCAGTCCTGAAGGTAAGCTGAAGGTTCCCAGTGAGCAAAAGCCATCACCAGACATTGAAAGCAAAGAGAAACCGGTAGAGAGACCTCAAAGGGTTAGAAAACAACTTCTGAAGTTTAAGAAGTTAGTATTGAAGTAGAGCTTTAAGTTGAGGGTTTCAAAACAATGAAAACTATTGTAAATTGAAAATGAGGTTTTCAGTTCCAGACATATCATTAAGTTGATATAGAAAATGTGTTAGCTATAGTCAGAGAATATATGTTGTATTGAAATGGTTAAATCTGTGAGTTAAATGTGTGCTAAAACATTGAAGTTCATTTCTCAGGAAAGGAGTGATGTCCTGTATTGAATCCGTAAGGTCAGTTAATATAGTTTGACACTTGTCTAATTAAGTACCAAGATAGGCTGCTTATGTTCATAAAGGTCTTGCACTGTGGCACAGATCAGCCAGGTGCTGGCTTCCAAGTGGAAGTCAGTACATAGGGACCCATTTCATCTGAAGGCTAAAAGTACTGGGGAAGATTCTTACTGTCTGATAGCACAGAGGAGAAGCAAAGCTATATATTTTCTACAACTGCAAATTATTCACTTTTACAAAAATCAATAAACACAAACTGGTATGATTTCCAAAACAATTAACTAAAATATTAAGATCAGTTAAAAATCAATGCAGTGGGTACGAATATTAGACAGCTCTGGTTCCGCCAAGCCTAATGAGCAAAGAACACCTATTCAAGCCATTGATACTTGACGTTGAATAAACTTTGACAGAGTCATGCAGCACACACAAAATGCTGGTGGAACACAGCAGGCCAGGCAGCACCTATTGGAAGAGGTACAGTCGACGTTTCCGGCTGATAATGAAGGGTCTTGGCCTGAAACATCGACTATACCTCTTCCAATAGATGCTGCCTGGCCTGCTGCATTCACCAGCATTTTGTGTGTGTTGCTTGAATTTCCAGCATCTGCAGATTTCCTCGTGTTTGCGAAACTTTGCAGTGTGACTATTAATCACTAAATCCCGTGAGGCTATAATAATCATAAACACATTAAGTTTCAGGTAAACCTCTGATTAAGGTAAATGCTGAGTAAAAATGTACCTGAAATAAACTGTATCATTACAATTTTTAATGGAGCTATGACAAGCCAATAGGTTGTGTCAATGAAAAACTGCCATTCAGGGAAGATTAAGTACAGTTGAGATAATGAACAGGTGTCCTTCAAGTAATATAATGGTGCTGTTCAAGGCTTACATGTTCTAGTTGCACAATTAAATAAGTTGTCTGAATCTTTGCTTGGGAAGAAACACTTAAGCAGTTTCATAGCTCTATGTCTCTCCAGAGACCTGGGCATATAAGCTAGTGTAGTATTTCAGTGCACTCACGATGGAATGCTTTAGCATTGACAATGATATTGTGTCTCAGACAGGCATACAGGAACACACTCAAAGCCAGTGCACTGTTTCCCCTGTAATATAAACATTTTCATACTTTGAAAATATGCAGATTTATGGCTATCCATCAACTACACTGGGGAAAAACCAGATCATCTGCTACATTTTCACATTACAGAAGCTGGTATCTGGCTTTTGCTGATGATTTTCTGTTGCATAGAAATAATTACACTTTGAAACAGTTCACTCTAAAGTCCTTTGGAAACCTCGGTCCGGAAGGGACTCTACTCTCAGGTCCAGTTTATCTGAATATTAGAAACATAGAGGTAGGAACAGGAGGAGGACTGTCTGGACTTTGGAATCTACTCTGCCATTTATCGTGACCTTAGATGGACTTCTATCTCAGCACCATCTTTCTGCACCATCTCCATATCCAATAATTCATTTAATATACAGAGATCTACTCGTATCTGAATTCAATTAACTCAACAACTGAACTTTTTTACTTACCCTTTTGCACAAAGAATACAAAAGATTCACCTTTCTCTGAGTAAAGGAATTTTGTCACCATTTCCGACAGACAACCTGCCTCTTATTCCAAGACACTGATCTTACTTCTAGATTTTCAGTCAGAGGACAGATTCTCCTTGAATCCAGCCTGTCACAAGCAGTTACATAACACTTTTGTAAATTCCACCTAATGTCCTCTAAATTCCAGAAAATACAGGTTTTATTGCACCATTTCTCTAGGAAACTTCTCATGCCAGCAAATAGGGTTAGTAAATCTTTACTGCATGTTCTTCATGGCAAGTATATCTTCAATAAGAAGACCAAAGCTGTACAAAATATTCCAGGTGTTGTCTTACCCTGGCCACATACAAATGTCGTAAGAATTCCTTTCTCCATTTTAGTTCTTAAATGAAGTGACCAGGACAACTTGGAGATTATTTTTACATGTTTAGAATTAATATCATTGTCGCAGTAGAAGTGATCAAATGAAACATATGTTTAGATTATAAGGATGATGGTTGTTCATCTATCGTTGACGTCACTGAGAACCTCGGCACCAGATGGTGTCGAGACTAGCGCGTGATTTGGACTTAAGTGAGGGAGAGTTGTGCAGCGTCAGCCTCACTCTCTCTTCCCAATTCCCATCTGGATCCAGTGGCAAGACAGAGTCAAGACGGCTGGAGATGGGACTAGGAGCAGTGGATGACCAGGACATCTTCTGTGTCTCGTCCTGCTCTACATGTTCCACGACGCTTGCAGAGACCGCCTTCTTGACCGTTGGACCTTCCATTGGTCTCATCCGCTCAATCCGCCGGAGTTTGTCTTCACATGCTGGGATAGACAACTCCCTATCTCACCGAGGGTTTGAGACCCGTCGGCTACCCTCACCTGGTTTAGCCGGATTGTCGAAGCCGTTGCCCGGGGTGTGGCCGCTGTCGTATGCAAACAGCTACGGGGAGCCACAGGTGAGAGCTGAGTGCCAGGTGGGCACCAAAGGTGGACTAACCGCCCTGAAAAGGACGCAACATGTTCCCCCACCAGAGGTGCTACCCCTCCCTGACACCCCATACATCTCGTAAGGATGATAACAAAGAGGTGTCTCCCAAAATGGTAAACAGTGGGCATGATGGAAACAAACTTTTATTTCTTACAAACTATTGTGTTTTCATCCACATGCTGCTTCCATCTGCCCCTGAGAAGTTTACCTGAATCTTTTTTTCAAAGTTAAACTTATAATCAAAGTTCAAATATGTCACCATACACAAACCAAAGATTCATTTTCTTGAGAGTATTCATAGTAAGTATAAAGAAGACCTAAGTTAATGGAGAAGATCCTGAGAGGCAGGATTTATGAACATTTGGAGAGGTATAATATGATTGGGAATAGTCAGGATGACTTTGTCAAAGGCAGGTCATGCCTGACGAAACTGATTGAATATTTTGAGGACGTGACAAAACTCGTTGATGAAGGTAGAACAGTAGATGAAGTGTATATGGATTTCAGCAAGGCATTTGATAAGGTACCCCATGCCTGGCTTATTGAAAAAGTAAGGAGGCATGAGATCCAAGGGGACCTTGCTTTGTGGATCCAGAACTGGCTTGCTCACAGAAGACAAAGAGTGGTTGTAGAAGGGTCATATTCTGTATGGAGGTCAGTGACCAGTGGTGTGCCTCAGGGATCTGTTCTGGGACACCTACTCTTCATGATTTTTATAAATGACCTGGATGAGGAAGTGGAGGGATGGGTTAGTAAGTTTGCTGATTACACAAAGGCTGGAGGTGTTGTGGATAGTGTGGAAGGCTACCAAAGGTTACAGCGGGACATTGATAGGATGCAAAACTGGGCTGAGAAGTGGCAGATGGAGTTCAACCCAGATAAGTGTGAAGTGGTTCATTCTGGTAGGTCAAATATGATGGCAGAATATAGTATTAATGGTAAGACTCTTGGCAGTGCGGAGGATCAGAGGGATCTTGAGGTCCGAGTCCATAGGACGCTCAAAGCAGCTGTGCAGGTTGACTCTGTAGTTAAGAAGACATAAGGTGCATTGGCCCTCATCAATTGTGGGATTGAGATTAGGAGCGGAGAGGTAATGCTGCAGCTATATAGGACCCTGGTCAGACCCCACTTGGAGTACTGTGCTCAGTTCTGGTCGCCTCACTACAGGAAGGAAAGGGTGCAGAGGAGATTTACAAGGATGTTGCCTGGATTGGGGAGCATGCCTTATGAGAATAGATCAAGTGAACTCTGCCATGAGAATAGGTCCAGTGAACTCAGCCTTTTCTCCTTGAAGTGATGGAGGATGAGAGGTGACCTGATAGAGGTGTATAAGATGATAAGAGGCATTGATCGTGTGGATAGTCAGATGGTTTTTCAGCCCATCAAGTCCGCTCTGCCATTCAATCATGGGCTGATCAAATTCTTCCAGTCATCCCCACTCCCTTACTTTCACCCCATACCCTTTGATTCCCTGGCTAATCAAGAACATAGCTATCTCTTCCCTTAAATGCACCCAATGACTTGGCCTCCACAGCCGCTCGTGGCAACAAATTCCACAGATTTACCACTCTCTGACTAAAGAAATTTCTTTGCATTTCAGTTCTAAAAGGACGTCCTTCAATCCTGAGGTCGTTCCCTCTTGTCCTAGACTCCCCTACCATGGGAAATAACTTTGCCATATCTGATGTGTTCAGGCCTTTTAACATTCAGAATGTTTCAATGAGATCCCCCCTCATTCTCCTGAACTCCAGGGAATACAGCCCAAGAGCTGCCAGACGTTCCTCATACGGTAACCCTTTCATTCCTGGAATCATTCTTGTAAATCTTCTCTGAACCCTCTCCAATAGCAGTACATCCTTTCTAAAATAAGGAGCCCAAAACTGCACACAATACTCCAAGTGTGGTCTCAATAGTGCCTTATAGAGCTTCAACATCCTCAATATCACATTTCTGCTCTTATATTCTACATCTCTAGAAATGAATGCCAACATTGCACCCCAATGCCGCCTTCACAACCAATTCAACCTGGCAGTTAACCTTTAGGGTATCCTGCACAAGGACTCCGAAGTCCCTTTGCATCTCTGCATTTTGAATTCTTTCCCCATTTAAATAATAGTCTGCCCGTTTATTTTTCCACCAAAGTGCATGACCATACACTTTCCAACATTTTATTTCATTTACCACTTCTTTGCCCATTCCTCTAAACTATTTAAGTCTCTCTGCAGGCTCTGTATTTCCTCAACACTGCCTGTTGTCCACCTAACTTTGTATCATTGGCAAATTTAGCCCAAATCCATTAATACCGTAGTTCAAATTTCAAATTGAACTCAGTCATATTGTGATCACTGCCTCCTTTGGGTTGTTTTACCTTAAGCTCCCGAATAATCTCCAGTTCATCTTGTACTGGAAGAATTGGATCACCCCATGACTGAATGGCAGAGCAGACTCGCTGGGCTGAGTGGCTTACTTCTGCTCCTGTGTCTTATGGTCTTATCACATAACACCCAATCCAGTATTGCTGAGCCCCTGGTAGTCTCAACAACAAACTACTCTTTAAAAACAACCCATCTCATATGCATTCAACAAATCACTGCCTGGAGATCCATTTCCAACCTAATCTTCTGAATTGACTTGCATGTTGAAATCTCCCATGACTATCATAACATTGCCCTTTTGACACACCTTTTCTGTTTCCTGTTGTAATCCATCCCAGCTACTGTTGGGAGGCCTGTATATAACTGCCATTAGGGGCCTTTGACTCTTACAGTTTCTTAACTCAACCCACAAGGATTCAACATCTTCTGATCCTATGTCATATTTTTCTACTGATTTGATGCCATTCTTTACCAGCAGAGCCACACCACCCCCTCTGCCTACCTTCCTATCCCTCCGATACAACGTGTAACCTTGGACATTCCTCCTCCTCATTTCTGTTCTAAAAAGGTATCTCTCTATTCTGAGGCCGTGCCCTCTGGTTCTTAATTTACCATTTAGGAACCATCCACTTCACTTCCACTCTGTATAGGCTTTTCAATAATAGAACCATAGAAACTACAGCAGAGAAACAGGCCCTTTGGCCCTTCTTGGCTGTGCCGAACCATTTTTCTGCCTAGTCCCACTGACCTGCACACAGACCATATCCCTCCATACACCTCCCATCTATGTATCTGTCCAATTTATTCTTAAATGTTAAAAAAGAGCCCGCATTTACCACCTCGTCTGGCAGCTCATTCCATACTCCCACCACTCTCTGTGTGAAGAAGCCCCCCCTAATATTCCCTTTAAACATTTCCCCCCTCACCCTTAACCCATGTCCTCTGGTTTTTTTTCTCCCCTTGCCTCAGTGGAAAAAGCCTGCTTGCATTCACTCTATTTATACCCATCATAATTTTATATACCTCTATCAAATCTCCCCTCATTCTTCTACGCTCCAGCGAATAAAGTCCTAACCTATTCAACCTTTCTCTGTAACTGAGTTTCTCAAGTCCCAGCAACATCCTTGTAAACCTTCTCTGCACTCTTTCAACCTTATTTATATCCTTCCTGTAATTTGGTGACCAAAACTGAACGCAATACTCCAGATTCGGCCTCACCAATGCCTTATACAACCTCATGATAACATTCCAGCTCTTATACTCAATACTTTGATTAATAAAGGCCAATGTACCAAAAGCTCTCTTTACAACCCTATCTACCTGTGACGCCACTTTTAGGGAATTTTGTATCTGTATTCCCAGATCCCTCTGTTCCACTGCACTCCTCAGTGCCTTACCATTAACCCTGTATGTTCTATGTTGGTTTGTCCTTCCAACGTGCAATACCTCACACTTGTCAGTATTAAACTCCATCTGCCATTTTTCAGCTCATTTTTCCAGCTGGTCCAAGTCCCTCTGCAGGCTCTGAAAACCTTCCTCACTGTCTACTACACTTCCAATCTTTGTGTCATCAGCAAATTTGCTGATCCAATTTACCACATTATCATCCAGATCATTGATATAGATGACAAATAACAATGGACCCAGCACTGATCCCTGTGGCACACCACTAGTCACAGGCCTCTACTCAAAGAAGCACATCTCTACTACCACTCTTTGGCTTCTTCCATCGAGCCAATGTTTAATCCAATTTACCACCTCTCCATGTATACCTAGCGACTGAATTTTCTTAACTAACCTCCCATGCGGGACCTTGTCAAAGGCCTTGCTGAAGTCCATGTAGACAATATCCGCTGCCTTCCCTTCATCCACTTTCCTGGTAACCTCCTCGAAAAACTCCAATAGATTGGTCAAACATGACCTACCGTGCACAAAGCCATGTTGACTCTCTCTAATAAGTCCCTGTCTATCCATATGCTTGTAGATTCTGTCTCTTAGTACTCCCTCCAATAACTTACCTACTACCGACGTTAAACTTACTGGCCTATAATTTCCAGGATTACTTTTCGATCTTTTTCTAAACAACGGAACAACATGAGCCACTCTCCAATCCTCCGGCACCTCACCTGTAGACAGCGACATTTTAAATATTTCTGCCAGGGCCCCCGCAATTTCAATACTAGTCTCAATGAGATACCCCTTCAGCCTTCTAAATTCCAGAGAGTACAGGCCCAGAGACATCAAAAGCTCCTTTTCATTCCTGGAATCAGTCTGGTGGACCTCCTCTGGACATACTGCAGTTCCAGCACGTCCTTCTTAGATAGGGGCCTAAATGCTTTGAGCTGTTGGTCATGGCTAGAATCAAATCCTGCCTCAGTAAGGATTTGGACCCACTGTAATTTGCCTATCACTGTTATAGGTCTACGGCAGTTGCAATCTTAATGGCTCTTCATGCTCCTTGAGATCACCTGGACAATACAAACACCCATGCCAAGATGCAGTTTATTGACAATGGCTCACCATTTAACACTATCATTCCTACAGTTCAGATCGAGAAGCTACAGAACCTGGGCCTCTGTACTTCCCTCTGCAATTTGATCCTCAATTTCCTGACCAGAAGACTTCAATCTGTGCGAATTGAAAATAAAATCTCCTCCTCACTGACGATCAACATTGGTGCACCTCAGGGATATGTGATTAGCCCACTGCTCTACTCGGCTGGTGAAGCTGCAATGCACCTGGAGGACTGTGTGCAGTTCTGGTCTCCTTACTTGAGGAAGGATTTCCTGGCTTTGGAGGTCGTGCAGAGGAGGTTCACCAGGTTGATTCCAGAGCTGAGGGGGTTAGACTTTGAGGAGAGATTGAGTCTCCTGGGACTGTACTCGCTGGAATTCAGAAGAATGAGAGGAAGTCTTATAGAAACATATAAAATTATGAAAGGGATAAGATGAGTTAGAGGCAGGAAAGTTGTTTCCACTGGTAGGTGAGACTAGAACTAGGGGACATAGGATCAAGATTTAGTGGGGGGGGCGGGGTGTGGATTTAGGACGGAGATGAGGAGGAACTGCTTTTCCCAGAGAGTGGTGAATCTGTGGAATCCTCTGCCCAATGAAGCAATGGAGGCTACCTCAGTAAATATATTTAAGAGAAGGTTGGATAGATTTTTGTATAGCAGGGGAACTAAGGGTTATGGGGAAAAGACAGGTTGGTGGAGATGAGTCGATGGCTAGATCAGCCATGATCTTATTGAATGGCAGAACAGAGCAGACTCGAAGGGCCAGATGAGCTACTCCTTCTCCTATTTCTTTTGTTCTTATGTTCTTATTTCTGGTTTGCACTACTGTTCTTAATTTAACTAATATATATATATATATTGTAATTTATTTATTTATTTTCTATATTCTTCATGTATTGCATTGTACTGCTGCCGCTACATTAACACACTTCACGACATACGCTGGTGATATTAAACCTGATTCTGAACTGCTCACAATACTTCAAGTGTGGTCTGGTCAATGCCTTTATAAAGCCTCAACATTACATCCTTGCTCTTAGATTCTAGTTCGCTTGAAATGGATGCTAACATTGCATTTGCCTTCTTTACCACTGACTCAATCTGCAAGTTAACTTTCAGGGAATCCTACACAAGGACTCCCAAGTCCCTTTGCACCTCAGACTTTCAAATTTTCTCCCCATTTAGAAAATACTCTACACCTTAATTCCTTCTACCAAAATGCATGACCATACCACATACTGTATCCCATTTGCCACTTCTTTGTCCATTCTCCTAATCTGTCTAAGTCTTTCTGTAGCCTTTGTGTTACCTCAAAACTTCCTGCTCCTCTGCCTATTTAGTATTGTCCTCAAACAATTCTGTCATCGAAATCATTAACATATAATGTGAGAAGAAGCGTTCCCTATATGTCCCCTGTGGAACACCACTAGTCACCAGCAGCCAACCAGAATGGGCCACCTTTATTCACACATTTTGCCTCCTGCCAGTCAGACAATCTTCTATCCATGCTAGTATCTTTCCTATAATACCACGGGCACTTATCTTGCTAGGAGGGCTCACACCAACAGTCCTATCACTCTGGTTCATACTCCACTGCTGAATTAGTTTGATGCCAGGGAATTTAAAGTTGCTGTTGCTCTCCACTTCCAATTCCCTGATCAGGACCTGCTCATGGACCTCTGCTTTTCTCCTCCTGAAGTCAGCAATCAGCTCCTATGTCTTGCTGACATTGAGTAAGAGGTGGTTGTGACATCATTCAGTGAGATTTTCAATCTCTGTCCTATATGCTTATTTGTCCTCAGCATTGATTTGGCCAACGGCAAGTGGTGTCATCAGCAAACTTAAATATGGCATTGGAGCTATGCTTAGCCACACAGTCTGTGAGTAGAACATGGGGTTAAGCACACAGCCTTGTGGTGCAGCTGTGATAATGGTGACTATGGAGGAGATGTGCATTGGTTACTTGTGCAGCAATATACCGTATCAAGTTAAACATTCTGTTTTGCAATTTCTTAATTTCACTCCTCCTTCTGACCCTTGAATGTCTAAAACCTCCTCTGGTCTCCACCTGTCCCTTGGGATCTGTCAGTTCTAGTCTTTTGTGCATCCCCAGTTTTAATACCCCGCTTATTGGGTGCCATGGTAGCGTAGTGATTGGTGTGACACAATTACAGCTTAGGCCAATCCACTATTCTGAGTTCAATTCCAGCACCCTTCTGTAAAGACTCTGTACCTCTTCCCCGTGGAATGCTTGGGTATTCTCTGGTTGCTCCAATTTCCTCCCACAGTCCAAGATGTACCCAGTAGGTTAATTAGTCATTGTGAATTGTCCTGTATTAGGGTAGAGTCAGGGGTTGCTGGGGTGTCATAGCTCAAAGGGATAGAAGGGCCTACTCCATACTGTATGAAAGTGCAGATTGTTATTAATGATTATGATATAGTTGGGATCACAGAGACATGGCTCCAGGGTGACCAGGGATGGGAGCTCAACGTTCAGGGATATTCAATATTCAGGAGGGATAGACACGAAGGAAGGGGAGGTGGGGTGGCGTTGCTGGTTAAAAAAGAGATTAACGCAATAGAAAGGAAGGACATAAGCCGGGAAGATGTGGAATCGATATGGGTAGAGCTGCGTAACACTAAGGGGCAGAAGACGCTGGTGGGAGTTGTGTACAGGCCACCTAACAGTAGTAGTGAGGTCGGAGATGGTATTAAACAGGAAATTAGAAATGTGTGCAATAAAGGAACAGCAGTTATAATGGGTGACTTCAATCTACATGTAGACTGGGTGAACCAAATTGGTAAAGGTGCTGAGGAAGAGGATTTCTTGGAATGTATGCGGGATGGTTTTTTGAACCAACATGTCGAGGAACCGACTAGAGAGCAGGCTATTCTGGACTGGGTTTTGAGCAATGAGGAAGGGTTAATTAGCGATCTTGTCGTGAGAGGCCCCTTGGGTAAGAGTGACCATAATATGGTGGAATTCTTCATTAACATGGAGAGTGACGTAGTTAATTCAGAAACAAAGGTTCTGAACTTAAAGAGGGGTAACTTTGAAGGTATGAGACATGAATTAGCTAAGATAGACTGGCAAATGACACTTCAAGGATTGACGGTGGATATGCAATGGCAGGCATTTAAAGGTTGCATGGATGAACTACAACAATTGTTCATCCCAGTTTGGCAAAAGAATAAATCAAGGAAGGTAGTGCACCCGTGGCTGACAAGAGAAATTAGGGATAGTATCAATTCCAAAGAAGTAGCATACAAATTAGCCAGAGAAAGTGGCTCACCTGAGGACTGGGAGAAATTCAGAGTTCAGCAGAGGAGGACAAAGGGCTTAATTAGGAAGGGGAAAAAAGATTATGAGAGAAAACTGGCAGAGAACATAAAAACGGACTGTAAAAGCTTTTATAGATATGTAAAAAGGAAAAGACTGATAAAGACAAATGTAGGTCCCCTGCAAACAGAAACAGGTGAATTGATTATGGGGAGCAAGGACATGGCAGACCAATTGAATAATTACTTTGGTTCTGTCTTCACTAAGGAGGACATAAATAATCTTCCAGAAATAGTAAGGGACAGAGGGTCCAGTGAGATGGAGGAACTGAGCGAAATACATGTTAGTAGGGAAGTGGTGTTAGGTAAATTGAAGGGATTGAAGGCAGATAAATCCCCAGGGCCAGATGGTCTGCATCCCAGAGTGCTTAAGGAAGTGGCCCAAGAAATAGTGGATGCATTAGTGATAATTTTTCAAAACTCGTTAGATTCTGGACTAGTTCCTGAGGATTGGAGGGTGGCTAATGTAACCCCACTTTTTAAAAAAGGAGGGAGAGAGAAACCGGGGAATTATAGGCCGGTTAGCCTAACGTCAGTGGTGGGGAAACTGCTGGAGTCAGTTATCAAGGATGTGATAACAGCACATTTGGAAAGCGGTGAAATGATCGGACAAAGTCAGCATGGATTTGTGAAAGGAAAATCATGTCTGACGAATCTCATAGAATTTTTTGAGGATGTAACTAGTAGAGTGGATAGGGGAGAACCAGTGGATGTGGTATATTTGGATTTTCAAAAGGCTTTTGACAAGGTCCCACATAGGAGATTAGTGTGCAAACTTAAAGCACACGGTATTGGGGGTAAGGTATTGGTGTGGGTGGAGAATTGGTTAGCAGACAGGAAGCAAAGAGTGGGAATAAACGGGACCTTTTCAGAATGGCAGGCGGTGACTAGTGGGGTACCGCAAGGCTCAGTGCTGGGACCCCAGTTGTTTACAATATATATTAATGACTTGGATGAGGGAATTAAATGCAGCATCTCCAAGTTTGCGGATGACACGAAGCTGGGTGGCAGTGTTAGCAGTGAGGAGGATGCTAAGAGGATGCAGGGTGACTTGGATAGGTTGGGTGAGTGGGCAAACTCATGGCAGATGCAATTTAATGTGGATAAATGTGAAGTTATCCACTTTGGTGGCAAAAATAGGAAAACAGATTATTATCTGAATGGTGGCCGATTAGGAAAAGGGGAGGTGCAACGAGACCTGGGTGTCATTATACACCAGTCATTGAAAGTGGGCATGCAGGTACAGCAGGCGGTGAAAAAGGCGAACGGTATGCTGGCATTTATAGCGAGAGGATTCGAGTACAGGAGCAGGGAGGTACTACTGCAGTTGTACAAGGCCTTGGTGAGACCACACCTGGAGTATTGTGTGCAGTTTTGGTCCCCTAATCTGAGGAAAGACATCTTTGCCATAGAGGGAGTACAAAGAAGGTTCACCAGATTGATTCCTGGGATGGCAGGTCTTTCATATGAAGAAAGACTGGATGAACTGGGCTTGTACTCGTTGGAATTTAGAAGATTGAGGGGGGATCTGATTGAAACGTATAAGATCCTAAAGGGATTGGACAGGCTAGATGCAGGAAGATTGTTCCCGATGTTGGGGAGGTCTAGAACGAGGGGTCACAGTTTGAGGATAGAGGGGAAGCCTTGTAGGACCGAGGTTAGGAAAAACTTCTTCACACAGAGAGTGGTGAATCTGTGGAATTCTCTGCCACAGCAAACTGTTGAGGCCAGTTCATTAGCTATGTTTAAAAGGAAGTTAGATATGGCCCTTGTGGCTACAGGGGTCAGGGGGTATGGAGGGAAGGCTGGGTTCTGAGTTGGATGATCAGCCATGATCATAATAAATGGCGGTGCAGGCTCGAAGGGCCGAATGGCCTACTCCTGCACCTATTTTCTATGTTTCTATGTTTCTATGTATCAGTAAATAAAATAAATAAATAAATAATGGACTTAACGTTGCCGTGATTTACCATCTCTAAATCTTTCCCTCTTCCTTTTACGTATTTTTCACCAAACGTTAGGTTATCTATCCCGAAATTTCTTTTAGCTTAGCATTAAGGACTTGTTAAATTACTTTGAGTTATTTCACTATCCTGAAGATTCTGTATAAACATATTAGACAAGATGTAGTTGTAACAGGTTAGTTACGGTAATCTCTCTACTTGTTATTTCCTTCACTCATATCTACTTGGTGCCTCTGAGCTTTGTCTGATCCATTTGTTGCTTTTTTAAAACTATTTTTGGTAGTTCAGTCTCTGCTAAATGATGTACATGAGCTCTATATGACAGTCTTCAAAATTCAAAGTAAATCTATTAACAAAATACATATATGTCACCATATACAACGCTGAGATCCATTTTCTCATAAATCCAATAATCATAATAGAATCATTGAAAGACCACACCAAAGTGTATAACCAATGTGCAAAAGACAACAAACTGCAAATAAAAAAAGAAAGAATAATAGTAAAGAGAGCAACTAAATATGCAATAAATAGTTACCTCACAGGTAGATAGGGTAGTTAAGAAAGCTTATGAGGTGTTAGCTCTCATAAGTCGAGGGATAGAGTTTAAGAGTCGTGATGTAATGATGCAGCTCTATAAAACTCTGGTTAGGCCACACTTGGAGTACTGTGTCCAGTTCTGGTCACCTCACTATAGGAAGGATGTGGAAGCATTGGAAAGGGTACAGAGGAGATTTACCAGGATGCTGCCTGGTTTAGAAAGTGTGCATTATGATCAGAGATTAAGGGAGCTAGGGCTTTACTCTTTGGAGAGAAAGAGGATGAGAGGAGACATGATAGAGGTGTACAAGATAATAAGAGGAATAGATAGAGTGGATAGCCACCGCCTCTTCCCCAGGGCACCACTGCTCAATACAAGAGGACATGGCTCTAAGGTAAGGGGTGGGAAGTTCAAGGGGGATATTAGAGGAAGGTTTTTTACTCAGAGTGGTTGGTGCGTGGAATGCACTGCCTGAGTCAGTGGTGGAGGCAGATACACTAGTGAAGTTTAAGAGACTACTAGACAGGTATATGGAGGAATTTAAGGTGGGGGTTATATGGGAGGCAGGGTTTGTGGGCTGAAGGGCCTGTACTGTGCTGTACTATTCTATATTTCTATATGAAGAACATGAGATAAAGAGTCCTTGAAAGTGAGTCCATTGTTTGTGGGAACAGTTCAGTGATGGAGCAAGTGAAGTTGAGTGAAATTATTCCCTTTAGTTCAAGAGCCTGATGCTGAGGGGTAATAACTGTTCCTGAACCTGGTGGTGTGAGTCCTGAGGCTCCTGTACCACCTTCTTGATGACAGCAGTGAGAAGAGAGCGTGTCCTGTGTGGTGGGGATCCTTGATGATAGATGCTGATTTCCTGTGAAAATGCTCCATGTAGATGCGCTCAATGGTGGGGAGGTCTTTACCCATGATGGACTGGGTCATATCCACTAATTTTGTAGGATTTTCCATTCAGGGGCATTGGTGTTTCCATACCAGGCTGTGATGTAACCAATCAATGTACTCTCCACCACATATGTATCGAAGTCTGTCCAAGTTTTAGTTGTCATGCTGAAACTTGGCAGATTTCTAAGTTAGTAGAGGCACTGCCATGCTGTCTTTGTAATGGCAGTTACATCTGGGCCCAGGACAGGTTCTCTGAAATAATAACACTGAGGAATTTAAAGTTGCTGACCCTCTCCACCTCTGATCCCCTGATGGGGACTGGCTCATGGACCTCTGGTTCCTCCTCCTGAAGTCCTTTATTTGCTTACATTGAGTAAGGTTAACCTCCAGGTTGAGTTGGTGGTGAAGAAGGCGAATGCAATGTTGGCATTCATTTCTAGAGGAATAGAGTGTAGGAGCAGGGATGTGACGTTGAGGCTCTATAAGGCGCTGGTGAGACCTCACTTGGAGTACTGTGGGCAGTTTTGGTCTCCTTATTTAAGAAAGGATGTGCTGATGTTGGAGAGGATACAGAGAAGATTCACTAGAATTATTCCGGGAGTGAGAGGGTTAACATATGAGGAACGTTTGTCCGCTCTTGGACTGTATTCCTTGGAGTTTAGAAGAATGAGAGGAAACCTCATAGAAACATTTCGAATGTTGAGAGGCATGGACAGAGTGGATGTGGCAAAGTTGTTTCCCATGATGGGGGAGTCTAGTACAAGAGGGCATGACTTAAGGATTGAAGGGTGCCCATTCAGAACAGAGTTGCGAAGAAATTTTTTTAGCCAGAGGGTGGTGAATCTATGGAATTTGTTGCCGCGGGCAGCAGTGGAGGCCAAGTCATTGAGTGTATTTAAGGCGGAGTTTGATAGGTATCTGAGTAGTCAGGGCATCAAAGTTTATGGTGAGAAGGTGGGGGAGTGGGACTAAATAGGACATTGGATCAGCTCATGATAAAATGGCGGAGCAGACTCGATGGGCCGAATGGCCGACTTCTGCTCCTTGGTCTTATGGTCTTATTGTGGCTGCACACAACCAGATTGTCATTCTTCCTCCTATATGCTGATTCATCCACGCCTTTGATTTGGCCAGTGATTGTGGTGTTGTCAGCAAACTTAAATACGGCTTTGGAACTGTGCTTGGCCACACAGTCACAAGTGTCAAGTGAGCAGAGTGAGGGGCTAAGCACACATCCTTGTGGTGTACCTGAACTGATGGAGATTGTGGAGGAGATGCTGTTGCCAATCCAAACTATTTGGGGTCTGCAAGTGAGGAAATCAAGGATCCAGTTGCACAAGGAGCTATTGAGGCCAAGGTCTTGAAGTTTATGATTAGTTTTGAGAGGATAATGTGTTGAATGCCAGACTGTAGACGATGAAGAGCAGTATGATGTATGCATCTCTCCATCTGGGGTTGATAAACCAAGGTTGAACGGCGAGCCGCTGAAGGAGCATCTGCTGTCGACATCTTGCTCCAGTAGGCAAATTGGAGCAGAGAAAAGTTGCTTCTCAGACTGGAGTTGATGTGTTTCTTAACCTACCTCTGAAAACACTTCATCACTGCGGATATAAGTACTACTGGATGACAGTCATTGAGGTAAGTTATCATATTCTTCTCAGGCACCGGTATAATTGAAGGTTGCTTAAAGCATGTGGGTAACTCAGACTACTGAAGTAAGATATACATAACATAGCACATAGAAATTTATAGCACATTACAGGCCCTTTGGCCTACAATATTGTGCTGATCATGTAACCTACTCTAGATTGCCTGGAATTTCCCTAGTGCATAACCCTCTATTTTTCTAAGCTCACACACCAATCTAAGAGGCTCTTAAAAGACCTTATTGTATCCGCCTCTACCACCGTTGCTGGCAGTGCATTCCATGCACCCACCTCTCTGTGTGAGAAAAACATACCCCTGACATCCCCTTGGTACCTATTTCCATGTACCTTGTGTTAGCCATTTCAGCCCTGGGAAAAAGCCTCTGACGATCCACACGATCAATGCCTCTCATCATCTTATACACCTCTATCAGGTCACCTCTCATCCTCCGTTGATTCAAGCAGAAAAGGCTGAGTTCACTCAACCTATTCTCATAAGGTACACCCACCAATCTAGGCAACATCCTTGTAAATCTCCTCTGCACCCTTTCTATAGAATCCACATCCTTCCTGTAGTGAGGTGACCAGAACTGAACACAGTACTCCAAGTGGGGTTTGACCAAGGTCTGAAACAGCTGTAACATTACCTCATGGCTCTTGAACTCAATTCCATGGTTGATGAACGCCAACACATCATACACTTTCTTAGTATTACTGGAATCTTTCAACTTCTCAGTATTCAATTCTCTAGTTTACCAACAGTGCCATTGATTATAGGACTTGTTCTCTACTAATTGCTGTTTGATTGTAAGCTCAGTTTGTCCCTGCAGCACTTTTTTTGAAAACTAAGGCAGCATACATGGCAACATATATTCAAAATAAAATCTATATGATGTACCCTATGGTACCCGCCCCATTTAGAACGTTAGATAAACTCCATGTCATAATTAATGAAAATATGATGCATGCCTTAGACCACTTAGCTTTGGAATATTCAAGAGATAAATCTGTCGTCTGATGTACAGCAGCTCCTTGGATTGGTTCCAAAACAACAGTGTAATGTGCACCTTACAGCAATGCCTAGCTGTCGTGATTATAAGGGAGCAGGCAATAATTTCAACTGTTGCAATAATTTCAAGCAGTTCATAGAATCAACAGATTATACCATAGAAGCTGAATATTTTGCCAGTTTGAACTTGGGGCTATGTAGTCTAATTTAATTATCCCCCTAATTCCTACAGCATTTCGAATTATTTTTCAAATCTAAACTGTTGTTTGGCAAAACTGACAGGAGGTTTAGAAGTAAAACTATAAATTACAGAAATAGCATGAGTAAAAGGAAACAGACCTAATGTTTCAGGTCACCAGAACACTGATTCTCCTTCCACAGATGCCGCCTGACCTGCAGAGTATCTCCGGCATTTTCTGTTCGAATTAAACTCAACAAGAGAAAGTCTGCAGATGCTGGAAATCCAGAGTAGCTCACAGAAAATGCTGGAGGATCTCAGCAGGTCAGGCAGCTTCTATGGAAATGAATAAACACAAGATATTCTGCAGATGCTGGAAATCCAGAGTAATACATGCACAATGCAAGAGGAACACAGCAGGACAGGCAGCATCTATGAAAATGAATAAACTGTTGATGTCTTGGACTGAGACCCTTCTTCAGGACCTAAGAAGGGTCTCGGCTTGAAACATCAACTGTTTATTCATTTCCATAGATGCCGCTTGACCTGCAGAATATTTGCAGTATTTTCTGTTTTTATTTAACCTTTTCTTTTTGGCTACCCTCCATCTCGTGCTATTTGTTTGTTATCACCTCAACTATCTAACATTAAAGAGTTCATTAGAGCAAAGGTATGTCATGGAGATCTCACATGTTGTGTTTACATGAGTCACAGAGACATACATAGAGTATGGAATCACTGAGTTCATGTTGACTATTGCGAATCGATTTACACTAATCCCTCCGTTGTTCAAGGTCGACCATGGGTGTTGCGTCCCAGCTCTATATGTGATATGTAAACCAGCAAGCAAGCCGGACCAGTACGAAATGGAGAGCAGGCTGATGCCCATGCAGCTGCCTTTCCCTCTCCTTACAGTTGATGAACCTAAAGGAATGGCAGAGACTGATATTTGGCATCAGTGGCGTTGCAGGAGTTGCCCGCTGGTGTTGAACTTAACGTAGGGACTCCTGCTCTGGATTTTCCCCTGAGGTTTACTCCCGGCCTTCTCCATGAGTGGGTATAGCCACAAGTCAGCACAGGTTTGAGATCAGAGTTTTCCTCCTCCTAGGTGAGCTGCCAACTATGGCTGACAAGCTTCATCTGCCAGGTACGTGGACCTCAGAACAACAGAGGGCTATGGGTAATCCTAGGTAATTTCTAAGGTAAGGACATGTTCATAGAAACATAGAAACATAGAAAATAGGTGCAGGAGTAGGCCATTCGGCCCTTCGAGCCTGCACCGCCATTTATTATGATCATGGCTGATCATCCAACTCAGAACCCAGCCTTCCCTCCATACCCCCTGACCCCTGTAGCCACAAGGGCCATATCTAACTTCCTTTTAAACATAGCTAATGAACTGCCCTCAACAGTTTGCTGTGGCAGAGAATTCCACAGATTCACCACTCTCTGTGTGAAGAAGTTTTTCCTAACCTCGGTCCTAAAAGGCTTCCCCTCTATCCTCAAACTGTGACCCCTCGTTCTAGACCTCCCCAACATCGGGAACAATCTTCCCGCATCTAGCCTGTCCAATCCCTTTAGGATCTTATACGTTTCAATCAGATCCCCCCTCAATCTTCTAAATTCCAACGAGTACAAGCCCAGTTCATCCAGTCTTTCTTCATATGAAAGACCTGCCATCCCAGGAATCAATCTGGTGAACCTTCTTTGTACTCCCTCTATGGCAAGGATGTCTTTCCTCAGATTAGGGGACCAAAACTGCACACAATACTCCAGGTGTGGTCTCACCAAGGCCTTGTACAACTGCAGTAGTACCTCCCTGCTCCTGTACTCGAATCCTCTCGCTATAAATGCCAGCATACCGTTCGCCTTTTTCACCGCCTGCTGTACCTGCATGCCCACTTTCAATGACTGGTGTATAATGACACCCAGGTCTCGTTGCACCTCCCCTTTTCCTAATCGGCCACCATTCAGATAATAATCTGTTTTCCTATTTCGTCAGAGCTTTGTGGGCCAAAGGGCCTGTATTGTACTGTAGGTTTTCTGTTTCTATGTTTCTACGAAAGTGATTGGTTTTAAGGCGACAGTAACCTGCCTTTTCCCCTTCTCCTGTCAGTAGAAACAGTTCAGCTGGGCTCCGTAGCTAAGTCACACGCGAATGCCAGGATGGACTTGGTTGTCAGAGGCTATTTGAGACGCACACCATTGGGAGCATTCAACAGGCAGTGGGAGTTTATCCTCATTACCACCCCCAGCTATACAACTTTTAAAGAATTCATCCCACTTTATTCTCTCCTCATTCTTATCAACCCTGCCCAGATTCTGCTTCTCATTTATGTACCAGGAACCAACCAGCCTCTCAGCCATGTTCCAACAACAATGAGGACCTTTTACACATCAGCAAAGTTCTTGAGTTCCTGCCATGAATGCAATAATAGTGTTTATACGCAGATTTTACCTGGAATATTCATACAGTTAAATTATTCCATGAGTTCCTTTTCAAAATATGACTGATGCTATTATCTGCCTTCATCAGCATCTAGTTTAATATCATTGGTGAATGTCATAAAATTTGTTGTCTTTGCAGCTGTAGTACATTGCAATACATAATAACAGAAAAAACATGAATTACAGTAAATATATATATATAGAATGGTTAAATTAAAAAAAAGTGCAAAATGGGAAATAAAGAGAAGCTGCTCATGAATCATTGAGGTTTCTGTCCCACCTTCCTCATACTGATTGTGATCGTCGTATTTCTGATTGTCATTTTTCTCCATACCAAATCAATGAAGAAATAAGTGTTTTGCAAAGCTTTGAAATATTTGATCTCTTCTGCAGCTCCAAGAGGCCACAGACATGACTTTTATATGGAAGTAAATTCTGTTGATTGCAAATGCCAAAAGAAATGTGATTTGTATTTTTATCATATCACTTCCATTCCATTTCAAAGAACTGACCAAGCGATAAGTAACTGGAGCCTTGGAATCTTCCAGAAATGGTGACAAAAAATCAGCACCAGTGTGGTGGTAAAGTTCTAGGCGAGGCTCTCAAAAATTTCACTATTTACTGTTACACAAAATGTATAGAAGTGTAAACTTAAAAAAAACAATGTTGATCCCAGAAATAAATAGATCATTCAAGGTTAAGGAATAATTTGAATTAACCTCATGATTAGCTTGGCTGTGTATCTCTGTTTAAGAATATAATTAATTAGCTCAAAACAATAAATCTAATTGTTTTAAAACTTCTGAAATTTAGAAATCTTAAACTATTTAAAACCATGTTCTGTACTGCAGCAATAGTTTATAACAATTTGAAATTATTTACTTTCAAAGTAATAATTTCCAAATAATATTTTGATAAGATTGGAGTGAAGAAATTTCACTGTTTTTGCAAAAGTTACACTTCAATTTCTGAATTCCAGCTACAAGTTTCGCAGTTTGAAAATACAGATACATCAATAATTAATAGACTGCTCCTTTGCAGATGTTTCTTAATCCGGTCTGGCAACAGTGGGTGTGGTAGTGGGGATAAGCTCCCACTACTGATTAAATGCTCCCAGTGACGTGTGTCTCAAATAGCCTCTGACAACCAAGTACAGCTTGGTTGTAAGAGAATTCAGGGATCTTCTGGGGGAGGTACGACCTGTACAAAAAGGACAGGTTACACCTGAAGGCAGGTTTAATAGAGCTGTTAGGGAGGGCCTAAACTAATTTGACAGGGGGATTGGAACCAGAGTGATAGGGCTGAGAAAGGGGAAAACAAAAATAAATCTAAGATAGCATGCGACAGAGCTGATAGAAAGGACAGGCAGGAGATGAGGCACAATCACAGCCGGTGGGATGAGTTACAGGGCAATAGAGACATGGTGCAGTTAAAACGGAAAGCAACAAATACTGGACTGAAAGTATTATATTTGAATGCATGCAGCATAAGAAATAAAATGGATGATCTTGAAATTCAGCTACAAGTATGACATTGTGGCCATCTCCGAAACATGGCTAAAGGATGGCTGCCATTGGGAGCTGAATGTCCAAGGATATATGGTGTGTTGGAAAGATAGGTTAGTAGGCAGACGGGCTGGTGTGGCCCTGTGTATAAGAAATAATATCAAATTATTAGAAAGGGATGACATAGGATCGGAGGGTGCAGAGTCTCTATGGGTTAAGTTAAGAAATGGCAAGGGTAAAAGGACCCAGTTGGCAGTTGTATACAAGCCTCCAAACAGCAGCCAGGATGTGGATTACAAATTACAGCAGGAGATAGAAAAGGCGTGTCAGAAGGGCAATGTCATGATAATAGTTGGGATTTTAACATAGAACCACAGAACACTACAGCACAGAAAACAGGCCATTCAGTCCTTCTAGTCTGTGCCAAAACATTATTCTACTAGTCCCATTGACCTGCATCCAGTCCATAACCCTCCAGACCTCTCCCATCCATGTACCTATCCAATTTATTCTTAAAGCTTAAGAGTGAGCCCACATTTACCACATCAGATGGCAGCTCGTTCCACACTCCTACCACTCTCTGAGTGAAGAAGTTCCCTCTAAAATTCTCCCTAAACCTTTCCCCTTTCACCCTAAAACCATGTCCTCTTGTATTTATCTCTCCTAATCTAGGTGGAAAGAGCCTATTCACATTTACTCTGTCTATACGCTCATAATTTTGTAAACCTCTATCCAATCTCCCCTCGTTCTTCTACGTTCCAAGGGATGAAGTCCAAACCTGTTCAATCTTTCCCTGTAACTCAACTCCTGAAGACCCGGCAACATCCTCGTAAATCTTCTCTGTACTCTTTCAATCTTATCCTTCCTGTAGTTAGGTGACCAGAACTGCACACAATACTGCAAATTTGGCCTCACCAATGTCTTATACAACTTCGCTATAATATCCCAGCTCCTATACTCAATACTTTGATTTATGAATGCCAGGATGCCAAAAGCCTTCTTTACAACCCTGTCTACTTGTGACGCCACTTTCAGGGAATTATGTATCTGCACTCCTCAGTGCCCTACCATATACTGTGTATGTCCGACCTTGATGTGTCCTTCCAAAATGCAACACCTCACACTTGTCTGCATTAAGTTCCATCTGCCATTTTCCGACCCACTTTTCCAGTTGGTCCAGATCCCTCGGCAAGCTTTGAAAGCCTTCCTCGCTGTCCACAACACCTCCAATTTTAGTGTCATCAGCAAACTTGCTGACCCAATTTACCACATTATTATCTAGATCATTGATGAAACTCGATTGGAAAAACCAGGCCAGTATGATCGAGTTCACTTTGAAATTTGAGAATGAGAAACTAAATTCCAATGTGTCGGTATTTCAGTGGAATAAAGGAAATTTATGGAAATGGCCAAGATTGACTGGAAAGAAACACTAGCAGGAAGGACAGCAGAGCAGCAATGGCTGGAGTTTCGGCAAAAAATGAGGGAAGTGCAAGACAGATATACTACAAATAAGAAAATTTTGAATGGAAGAAGGACACTACCGTGGCTGACAAGTGAAGTCAGAGCCAGAGCAAAAGCAAAAGAGAGGGCAAACAAGGAAGCTAAAGGTAGTGGCAAGATAGAGGATTGAGAAGCTTTTAAAAACTTGTAGAAGGAAACTAACACAGTCACTAGGAAGGACAAGATGAATTATGAAAGGAAGCTAGCGACTAATATCAAAGAAGATACTAAAAGCTTTTCTAAGTATATAAAGGGTAAAAGAGAGTTGAAGGTAGATATAGGACCAATAGAAAATGATGCTGGAGATATTGTAATGAGAGACGCAGAGATGACAGAGGAACTGAATGCGTATTTGGCGTCAGTCTTCACAGTGAAAGACATTTGCAGTATACCGAACATTCAGGGGTGCCAGGGAAGTGAAGTGAGTGCAGTGAAAATTACGATTGAGAAGGTGCTCAGAAAGCTTAATGGTCTGAGGATGGATAAATCTCCTGGACCTGATGGAATGCACCCTCAGGTTCTGAAGGAAGTAGCTGGAGAGATCGCAGAGGTTTTAACAATGATATTTCGAGAATCGATAGGTTCTGGCACTGTACCAGATGACTGGAAAATTGCAAATGTTACTCCGCTATTTAAGAAGGGTGGGAAGCAGTAGAAAGGAAACTATAGACCTGTTAACCTGACATCAGTGGTTGGAAAGTTGTTGGAATCGATTGTTAGGGATGGGATTATGAAGTACGTGGAGGCACATGACAAAATAGGCCAAAGCCAGCATGGATTGCTTAACAGAAAATCCTGCCTGACAAACCTACTGTAAATTTTTTGAGGGAATTATAAGCAGGGTAGACAAAGGAGATGCAGTAGATGGGCTGTACATGGATTTTCAGAAGGTCTTTGACAAGGTGCCACACATGAGGCTGCTTAGCAGGGTAAGAGCCCATGGAATTACAGGGGAGTTACTAGCATAGGTGGAGCATTGGCTGGTCGGCAGAAAACAGAGAGTGGGAATAAAGGGATCCTATTCTGGCTGGCTGCCGGTTACCAGTGGAGTTCCACAGGGGTCGGTGTTGGGACCGCTGCTTTTTACGATGTATGTCAATGATTTGGACTATGGAATTAATGGATTTGTGGCTAAATTTGCCGATGACATAAAGATAGGTGGAGGAGTGGGTAGTGTTGAGGAACCAGAGAGCCTGCAGAGTGACTTTGATAGTTTAGGGGAATGGGCGAAGAAGTGGCAAATGAAATACAATGTTGGAAAGTGTATGATCATGCACTTTGGTGGAAGAAATAAATGGGCAGACTATTATCTAGATGGGGAGAGAATTCAAAATGCAGAGATGCAAAGGGACTTGGGAGCCCTTGTGCAGGATGCCCTAAAGGTTAACCTCCAAATTGAGTCGGTGGTGAAGAAGGCAAATGCAATGTTGGCATTCATTTCTAGAGGTATAGAATATAAGAGCAGAGTGGTGGTAGAGGGGAACTGTTTTGGTCTTTCCTTCTCCCTGGGCTTTCTGTCCCATGAACCTCTCATACCCCTTTTGCCAATCACCTGTCCAGCTCTTGGCTCCATCCCTCCCCCTCCTGTCTTCTCCTATCATTTTGGATATCCCCCTCCCCCTCCCACTTTCAAATCTCTTACTAGCTCTTTCTTCAGTTAGTCCTGACGAAGGGTCTCGGTCTGAAACGTCGACTGTACCTCTTCCTAGAGATGCTACCTGGCCTGCTGCATTCACCAGCAACTTTGATGTGTGTTGCTTGAATTTCCAGCATCTGCAGAATTCCTCGTGTCATGAGAATGATTCCTGGAATGAAAGTGTTACTGTATGAGAAACGTCTGGCAGCTCTTGGGCTGTATTCCCTGGAGTTCAGGAGAATGAGGGGGAATCTCATAGAAACATTCTGAATGTTAGAAGGCCTGAACAGGTTAGAGTTGGCAAAGTTATTTCCCATGATGGGGGATTCTAGGACAAGAGGGCATGACTTCAGGATTGAAGGACGTCCTTTTAAAATTGAGATGTAGAGAAATTACTTTAGTCAGAGGGTGGTAAATCTCTGGAATTTGTTGCCACGAGTGGCTGTGGAGGCCAAGTCATTGGGTGCATTTAAGGCAGAGATAGATAGGTTCTTGATAAGCCAGGGCATCAAAGGGTGTGGGGTGAAAGCAGGGGAGTGGGGATGACTGGAAGAATTGGATCAGCCCATGATTGAATGGCGGAGCAGACTCGATGGGCTGAATGGCCTACTTCTGATTCTATACCTTATGGTCTTATCATCTTACAGCTACTAGTCCCCATGTCTGGCTTAGCCCAGTGGAACCATTTCTACTGACAGGAGAAGGGGCAAAGACGGTTTACTGGCTCCTTAAAATAAGTCACTTTCAGTAGATGGGGCTCGTTAACCATGGTTATCCACTCATCTTGGAGAAGAAAAACTCTGATCTCAAACCTCCGCTGCATTGGGCCTATACCCACTCATGGAGAAAGCTTCAGGATAAACCCGGAGGGAAAATCCAGAGCTGCAGTACCTAGAGCAGTCCTATGTTGAGTTCAGTGCTGACTGGCAACTCCTGCAACGCTGCTAGTGCCAAACTATATCGGTTTCTGTCATTCCTTTGGATTCATCAGCTGTGTGGAGAGAGAGAACCTGCTACATCGGCAACAGCTGCTCTCCATATCGTACTGCCCAGGTTACATATCATGTAGACTCTCCATATCCTACCGCCCTGGTTACATATCACATAGACTCTCCATATCCTACTTCATTAACAATTGTAATACAAAAGTTATGAAAGTATGTTCTAGCAAAAGCAACAGATTTCATTTGAATATGATTTGGTTTCTCAGTTTCTAGAAAAAAAATCACATCCTTATTTCCATCTGAAATTTTTTAAAATGCATGTATCAGTTTAATATGTATTCATGACATCAAATCCAACAATTCTTACTGTTTTCCGATATTGATCCTTCAAACAGTCCCATGACATAATCTGTATAATTTGTTCTTATTCCTCTATCAAATCAAATAAACAACTCTCCTTTGAATTTCTTGAGCTGATTTTGGAGAAGCAACTTGCTATTCGACAAGATTGCTCACTGAAGATTGGGAATTATTTACATGTAGAATATCTGTTTATTCTATTACATTAGGAAATGCTCATTTTACTGATACTTTCAGGGAAGATTTTCAAGTACAGTTCCACTTTCAGAGCCTACTGACTCTCACAGCTATCTGGACTATTCCTCTTCTCACCCTGTCTCTTGCAAAAATGCCATCCCCTTCTTGCAATTCCTCTGTCTCCGCCACATCTGCTCTCAGGATAAGGCTTTTCATTCCAGGACGAGGGAGATGTCCTTTTTTAAAGAAAGGAGCTTCCTTTCCTCCACCATCAACTCTGCTCTCAAATGCATCTCCCCCATTTCACGCACATCTGCTCTCACGCCATCCTCCCGCCACCCCACTAGGAATAGGGTTCCCCTGGTCCTCACCTACCACCCCATCAGCCTCCGGGTCCAACATATTATTCTCCGTAACTTCCGCCACCTCCAACAGGATCCCACACTAAGCATATCTTTCCCTCCCCCCCGCCTGCTTTCCACAGAGATCGCTCCCTACGTGACTCCCTTGTCCATTCGTCCCCCCCCCCATCCCTCCCCACTGATCTCCCTCCTGGCACTTATCCTTGTAAGTGGAACAAGTGCTACACATGCCCTTACACTTCCTCCCTTACCACCATTCAGGGCCCCAAACAGTCCTTCCAGGTGAGGCAACACTTCACCTGTGAGTCGGTTGGGGTGATATACTGCGTCCGGTGTTCCCGATGTGGCCTTTTATATATTGGCGAGACCCGACGTAGACTGGGAGACCGCTTTGCTGAACACCTACGCTCTGTCCGCCTTATATTCCATCTGGGTAGCCTCCAACCTGATGGCATGAACATCGACTTCTCTAACTAATGCCCTACCTCCCTCTCATACCCCATCCATTATTTATTTATATACACACATTCTTTCTCTCACTCTCCTTTTTCTCCCTCTGTCCCTCTGAATATACCCCTTGCCCATCTTCTGGGTTCCCCCCCCCCTTGTCTTTCTCCCCGGAACTCCTGTCCCATGATCCTCTCGTACCCCCTTTGCGAATCACCTGTCCAGCTCTTGGCTCCATCCCTCCCCCTCCTGTCTTCTCCTATCATTTTGGATCTCCCCCTCCCCCTCCCACTTTTAAATCTCTTACTAGCTCTTCCTTCAGTTAGTCCTGATGAAGGGTCTCAGCCTGAAACATCGACTGTACCTCTTCCTAGAGATGCTGCCTGGCCTGCTGCGTTCACCAGCAACTTTTATGTGTGTTGCTTGAATTTCCAGCATCTGCAGAATTCCTGTTGTTTCCACTTTCAGTGACAGATTTTGGTGTAAATATTTAATTTCATTGGGCCTTTGCCCCACTATACTGAGATGTAAAGCTCACTTTGTATGACGTAGACAATCAAAACTCACAGTACATTTATTATCAAACTATACTGATGTTATATGACCTTGAGATCCATCTCCTTATGGGCAGCCAAAAGACAAAGAAACCCAAAAGGACCCATTTTAAAAAAAAAGCCCATCAAACATTCTATGTGCTGAGAGGAAAAAAAAGAACAAATTGTGCAAACAATAAAAGTAAGCAAGCAGCATTCAGAATAAAAGTGATCCTTAGAGATGAAGTCTGGAGCAGGCCACAGCCTGCGCCTCAGCCTCAGTTCAGCGTTGCTCCCAGTAAATGTCACAGTGCCCTCAGACACGGAGCCAGGAGCAGTCCATAGCCTCAAACCTCAGATCAGCGTAGAACTGAGTAAATGTCGTGGAGCAGCAGGCAGCGGTCATGATCATTCTTGGAAAATTTTACTATAGAAGTGGTTTGCTATTATCTTCTGAGTGTGTCTTTACAAGATTGGTGACCCTAGCCATTATCGATACTCATAGGAGATTGTCTGCCTGGTATCAGTGGTCACATAACCAGGGATTGTGATGTGCACCAGCTGCTCATATGACCATCCATCACCTGCTCCTATGACTTCACATGACTCTGATTGGGAGGCTACACCTTGGCCAAGGGTGACCTGCAGGTTAGTGGAGGGAAGGAGCGCCTTACGCCTCCTTCGGTAGAGATGTACCTCCACCCCACCACCCTTTCACATGATGCCTGCAATGATACTGCAGGAGTATTTGTAAACAAAGGGATATGACTCACAATGCAGGTCAAGAAGGGGAAAGACTTCTGCTAGAATCTGCTATAAATGTGGAAATAAAGCAGTGTGAATCCTGTCTGAAAAGGCATTGAAGAGAAGTTGGTGGGGCTGCAGAAGATGAGTTAAAGTGCATATTTTTGCCTTGAACAGGGACTTAGTTGGTTAGGTATTGTGAATCATCTGGAATATTTTGCTTATTAATACATATCCGAGCACTAGACATAGATACTACTAGATATAGATAACCCAATGAGTGTTCATTTCTCTGCAGTGTTTAATGGTGGAAAAAGAATGTGAGGAGGAGGAAAAAGGTACCATTATTTTTTTCTCTAGGTGTGTTGTGCACTCGTGTATTTGGTGTCTAAGAAAGAAACGATGTTGAAACTGGCCTTAATACTTCTGAAAGGAGAGAGACAAGACCTTCAATGTTTTTAATGAGCCATTTTCCAGAATGCAAGTGAAATCTTTATATTTGGCATTTTAGATCTTCTAATATGGAGAAGAGATGGTTGTTTATAAATGTGGATTGTTGGAAACAGTGCCTCAGTTTGTATTTCAGTTCTGCCTTCGATGTCAACATAAATATACAGATGCTTTGAAGGCACAATTAGAGTTAGTTTTATAATCCACCGGAAGCAAAAGAAGCAGTGGGATTAGAAGTAATTAGCATGAACAACCTTGCCTGATTTTTGGGCTGCTTTCATTAAAAAGAGATTAAGAAGTGATTTAATAACAGCATTTAAATTTATGAAGAGAAATGACAAGAGATAGTGTTTGCACTTATTGGTCAAACACAGTTATACTTTGCAAAGGATGCTAAAGCCAAAGGAGATGTTCTAGTATGGATCCCCAAAGATAAAATCTGCTGTGCAGAATGAACAAAAATAATTAAAACTGAAACAAAAAGTGGGGATTGAGAGTGTATTGGTAGAAAGGTTTAAAATTAGAAAGGGAGGTAACAGATATTTAATGACGTTCTCCCAAGGGTCATTGTGTGGATTTACACAGAAAGAGATTTTCACACAAGAGGGGAACACTTACAATATACTTTCAGGGGTGAAAACAGAAAATGTCTCTAGGATTGTTTCTCTGGTAGAGAGGTCGAAGGACATGTGCATTCTAACAATGACTACCACCACTACCTAAACTCACACCATGATAGCTGTCTGTATTCAGATTCTGGTTAGACAACCAGCTGAAAGAAAAGGGTTCAGAGCACTGAGGTAGAGAAAGGGAAGTTCAAGCAAGGACTGTTTGGGTTCTCCGACCTGTTTCTGCATCGTAATTTATGTCTCATTCTGCAAACTTCTCTGCAGCTTCTGCTTTGACTAACAACAAAATCCAAATCGTATTTAGATTAGATTATGAGGACACTCAGTCCTCGTTTATTGTCATTTAGAAATGCATACATTAAGAAATGATACAATGTTCCTCCAGAGTGATATCACAAAAAAAAGGACCAAGCCACAGACTAACACTGATAAGACCACATAATTATAACATATAGTTACAGCATTGCAAAACAATACCATAATTTGATAAAGAGCAGACCATGGGCACGGTAAAAAAAAAGGTCTCAAAGTTCCGATCGACTTCCGATAGTCCCCGATAACAGGCGGCAAAAGAGAGAAACTCTCCCTGCCATAAACCTCCAGGCACCGACAACTGTCAATACATTGGAAGCACCTGACCACAGCCGACTCTGAGTCCATCCGAAAACTTCGAGCCTCCGACAAGCCCCTCCGATACAGCCTCCCAAGCACCATCCTCTGCTGAGCGCTTCAACCCTGCCCCGGCCGCCGAGTAACAAGCAAAGCCGAGGACTCGGGGCCTTCCCCTCCGGAGATTCTGGATCACACAGTAGCAGTGGAAACAAAGAAGGCATTTCAGAAGTTTCTCCAGATGTAGAGGCTGAGGAAGAGCTTCACTCCAAGTGAGGTAAGGTTGGGTAAGTTCCTTTAATAAATCTAATTACCTTAGGAGTAGGTAATGGAGGCAGCAGTTAGGGCAGTCGAGTGCTCCGTTTGCAGTATGTGGGAAGTCAGGGCGAGCACAATCATCCCTGCTAACTACATCTGCAAAAGGTGCATCCAGCTGCAACTCCTGACAAACCGAGTTAGGGAACTGGAGCTGGATGAACTTCGGATCATTCGTGAGGCAGAAATAAACAGGAGTTACAGGGAGATAATCACCCCTAAAAGTCATGAGGCAGGTAGCTGGGTGACTGTCAGGAGAGGGAAGGGGAATAGACAGAAAGAGCAGAGCACCCCTGTGGCCCTTCCCATCAATAATAAGTATACTGTTTTGGATACTGTTGATGGGGACGACCTACCAGGGACAAGTTGCAGTGGTCACGTCTCTGGCACCGAGCTGGGACCCTCAGCTCAGAAGGGAAGGAGGGAAAAGAGGAGAGCAGTAGTGATAGGGGATTCGATAGTTAGGGGGCCAGATAAGAGGTTCTGTGGAAGAGATCGAGAATCCCGGATGGTCTGTTGCCTCCCTGAATCCCGGATGGTCTGTTGCCTCCCTGGGGCCAAGGTCTGCGATATCTCGGATCAAGTTCTCGGTGTTCTCAAAAGGGAGGGTGAGCAGCCGGATGTCGTGGTCCATGTAGGGACCAATGACGTGGGTAGGAAGAGTGAGGAGGTCCTGAAAGGTGAGTTCAGGGAGTTAGGCATCAAGTTAAAGGACAGGACCTCCAGGATAGTAATCTCAGAATTGCTACCAGTGCCACTTGCAGGCGGGTTTAGAAATAGTAAGATAGCGCAGATCAACACGTGGCTGAAGACATGGTGCAGGAGGGAGGGCTTCATATTTATAGATAATTGGGCAGTTTTCCAGGGAAGGTGGGACCTGTTCCGGCGGGGCGGTTTACATCTGAACTGGAGGGGGACAAATATTCTTGCAGGTAGGTTTGCTAGAGAGGGTCCGGTGGATTTAAACAAGATACAAGGGGGGAGGGGAACCAAAATGTAGGAACAGATGTAGGGGAGAAGGAATAAAAAGAAAATAGTAAATTTGTTTGCACCTTCAGTGATAAACAGAGAGTAAGAGGTGGAAAATTTCTTAAATGCATTTATCTTAATGCTAGGACCATTGTAAGAAAGGTGGATGAGCTTAAAGCATGGATTGGTACCTGGAAGTATGATGTGGTAGCTATTAGTGAAACATGGTTACAGAAGGAGTGTGATTGTCAACTAAATATCCCAGGATTTTATTGCATCAGGTGTGATAGAATCAGAGGGACAAGAGGGGGAGGTGTTGCATTGCTTGTTAGAGAAAATATTACAGCGGTGCTCTGGCAGGATAGATTAGAGGGCTCATCTAGGGAGGCTATTTGGGTGGATTTCAGGAATGGGAAAGGGGTAGTAACACTTCTGGGGGTGTATTATAGACCACCAAATGGGGAGCAAGAATTGGAGGAGCAAATTTGTAAGGAGATGACAGAAATTTGTAGTAAGCACAAGGTTGTGATTTTGGGAGGTTTTAATTTTCCACACATAGACTGGGAGCGCATACTGTAAAAGGGCTGGATGGTTTGGAGTTTGTAAAATGTGTGCAGGATAGTTTTTTGCAGCAATACACAGAGGTATCAACAAGAGAAGGGGCAGTGTTGCATCTCCTGTTAGGGAATCAGATAGGGCAGGTGACGGAGGTATGTGTTGGAGAGCACTTCGGGTCCAGTGATCACAATACCATTAGTTTCAATATAATCATGGAGAAGGATAGGTCTGGACCCAGGGTTAAGATTTTTGATTAGAGAAAGGCTAACTTTGAGGAGATGCGCAAGGATTTAGAAGGAATGGATTGGGACAATTTGTTTTATGGGAAGAATGTAATAGAGAAATGGAGGTCATTTAAAGGTGAAATTTTGAGGGTACAGAATCTTTATGTTCCTGTTAGGTTGAAAGGAAAGTTAAAAGTTTGAGAGAGCCATGGTTTTCAAGGGATATTGGAAACTTGGTTCGGAAAAAGAGAGATATCTACAATAAATATAGACAGCATGGAGTGAATGAGGTGCTCGAGGAATATAAAGAATGTAAAAAGAATCTTAAGAAAGAAATTCAAAAAGCTAAAAGAAGATATGAGATTCCTTTGGCAAGTAAGGTGAAAATAAATCCCAAGGGTTTCTACAGTTATACTAATAGCAAAAGGATAGTGAGGGATAAAATTGGTCCCTTAGAGGATCAGAGTGGACAGCTATGTGTTGAGCCAAAAGAGAAGGGGGAGACTCTGAACAATTTCTTTTCTTCGGTATTCACTAAGGAGAAGGATATTGAATTGTGTAAGATAAGGGAAACAGCGAGGGAAGTTATGGAAACTATGATGATTAAAGAGGAAGTACTGGAACTTTTAAGGAATATAACCGTATAACCATATAACCATATAACAATTACAGCATGGAAGCAGGCCATCTCGGCCCTTCTAGTCCATGCCGAACTCTTACTCTCACCTAGTCCCACTGACCTGCACTCAGCCCATAACCCTCCAATCCCTTCCTGTCCATATAGCTATCCAATTTAACTTTAAACGACAACATCGAACCTGCCTCAACCACTTCTGCTGGAAGCTCATTCCACACAGCTACCACTCTCTGAGTAAAGAAGTTCCCCCTCATGTTAACCCTAAACTTTTGCCCTTTAACTCTCAACTCATGTCCTCTTGTTCGAATCTCTCCCATTCTCAATGGAAAAAGCCTATCCACATCAACTCTATCAATCCCCCTCATAATTTTAAACGCCTCTATCAAGTCCCCCGCAACCTTCTATGCTCGAAAGAATAAAGTCTTAACTTGTTCAACCTTTCTCTGTAACTTAGGAAATGAAACCCAGGCAACATTCTAGTAAATCTTCTCTGTACTCTCTCTGTTTTGTTGACATCTTTCATATAATTCGGTGACCAGAACTATACACAATACTCCAAATTTGGCCTTACCAATGCCTTATACAATTTCAACATTACATCCCAACTCCTATACTCAACGCTCTGATTTATAAAGGCCAGCATACCAAAAGCTTTCTTCACCACCCTATGCACATGAGATTCCACCTTCAGGGAACTATGCACCATTATTCCTAGATCCCTCTGTTCTACAGCATTCTTCAATGCCCTACCATTTACCATGCATGTCCTGTTTTGATTAGTCCTACCAAAATGTAGCACCTCACATTTTTCAACATTCAATTCCATCTGCCATCTTTCAGCCACTCTTCTAACTGGCCTAAATCTCTCTGCAGGCTTTGAAAACCTACTTCATTATCCACAACTCCATCTATCTTAGTATCATCTGCATACTTACTAATCTAAATTACCACCCCATATCCAGATCATTAATATATATGACAAACAACATTGGACCCAGTACAGATCCCTGAGGCACACCACTACACACCGTCCTCCAATCTGACACACAGTTATCCACCACCACTCTCTGGCGTCTCCCATCCAGCCACTGCTGAATCCATTTTACTACTTCAATATTAATGCCTAACGATTGAACCTTCCTAACTAACCTTCCATGCGGAACCTTGTCAAAGGCCTTATTGAAGTCTATATAGGCAACATCCACTGCTTTACCCTCATCAACTTTCCTAATAACATCTTGAAAAAAATTCAATAACGTTTGTCAAACATGACCTTCCACGCACAAGTCCACGTTGACTGTTCCTAATCAGACCCTGTCTATCCAGATAATTATATATACCATCTCTAAGAATACTTCCCATCAATTTACCCACCACTGATGTCAAACTCACAGGCCGATAATTGCTAGGTATACTCTTAGAACCCTTTTTAAACAATAGAACCACATGAGCAATACGCCAATCCTCCGGCACCATCCCCGTTTCTAATGACATTTGAAATATTTCTGTCAGAGCCCCTGTTATTTCCACACTAACTTCCCTCAAGGTCCTAGGGAATATCTTGTCCGGACCCGGAGACTTATCCACTTTTATATTCCTTAAAAGCACCAGTACTACTTCTTCTTTAATCGTCATACTTTCCATAACTACCCTTCTTGTTTCCTTTACCTTACACAATTCAATATCCTTCTCCTTAGTGAATACCGAAGAAAAGAAATTGTTCAAAATCTCCCCCACCTCTTGGCTTCGCACATAGCTGTCCACTCTGATTCTCTAAGGGACCAATTTTATCCCTCGCTATCCTTTTGCTGTTAATGTAACTGTAGAAAGCCTTTGGATTTATTTTCACCTTACTTGCTAAAGCTGCCTCGTATCTTCTTTTAGCTTTTCTAATTTCTTTCTTAGGATTCTTTTCACATTCTTCATATTCCTCGAGCACCTCATTAACTCCAAGCTGCCTATATTTATTGTAGATCCCTCTCTTTTTCCGAACCAAGTTTCCTATATCCCTTGAAAACCATGGCTCTCTCAAACTTTTAACCTTTCCTTTCAACCTAACAGGAACATAAAGATCTTGTACCCTCAAAACTTCACCTTTAAATGACCTCCATTTCTCTATTACATCCTTCCCATAAAACAAATTGTCCCAATTGTCCCAATCCACTCTTTCTAAATCCTCTCGCATCTCCTCAAGGTTAGCCTTTCTCTAATCAAAAATCTCAACCCTGTGTCCAGTCCTCTCCTTTTCCATAATTATATAGAAACTAATGGTATTGTGATCACTGGACCCGAAGTGCTCCCCAACACGTACCTCCGTCACCTGCCCTATCTCATTCCCTAACAGGAGATCCAACACTGCCCTTTCTCTAGTTGTTATCTCTATGTATTGCTACAAAAAACTACCTTGCACACATTTGACAAACTCCAAACCATCCAGCCCTTTTACAGAATGTGTGTAACGGCGTGCCTCAGGGATCAATGTTGTTTGTCATATATATTAATGATCTGGATGATGGGGTGGTAAATTGGATTAGTACGTATGCAGATGATACTAAAATGGGTGGCATTGTGAATAATGAAGTAGCTCTTTTACCCCTTTAAAAGTGGATAAGTCTCCAGGTCCTGACAGGATATTCCCTAGGACCCTGAGGGAAGTTAGTGTGGAAATAGCAGGGGATATGACAGAAATATTTCAAATGTCATTAGAAACGGGGATGGTGCCGGAGGATTGGCGTATTGCTCATGTTGTTCCATTGTTTAAAAAGGGTTCTAGGAGTATACCTAGCAATTATCGGCCTGTGAGTTTGACGTCAGTGGTGGGTAAATTGATGGAAAGTATTGTTAGGGATGGTATATATAATTATCTGGATAGACAGGGTCTGATTAGGAACAGTCAACATGGATTTGTGCGTGGAAGGTCATGTTTGACAAATCTTATTGAATTTTTTGAAGAGGTTACGAGGAAAGTTGACGAGGGTAAAGTGGTGGATGTTGTCCATATGGACTTCAGTAAGGCCGTTGACAAAGTTCCACATGGAAGGTTAGTTAGGAAGGTTCAATTGTTAGGCATTAATATCGAAGTAGTAAAATGGATTCAGCAGTGGCTGGATGGGAGATGCCAGAGAGTAGTGGTGGATAACTGTTTGTCAGATTGGAGGCCGGTGACTAGTAGTGTGCCTCAGGGATCTGTACTGGGTCCAATGTTGTTTGTCATTTACATTAATGATCTGGATGACGGGGTGGTAAATTGGATGAGTAGGTATGCAGATGATACTAAGATAGGTGGAGTTGTGGATAATGAAGTGATTTTCAAAGCTTGCAGAGAGATTTAGGCCTGTTAGAAGAGTGGGCTGAAAGATGGCAGATGGAGTTGAATGCTGATAAATGTGAGGTGCTACATTTTGGTAGGACTAATCAAAATAGGACATACATGGTAAGTGGTAGGGCATTGAAGAATGCAGTAGAACAGAGGGATCTAGGAATAATGGTGCATAGTTCCCTGAAGGTGGAATCTCATCTGGATAGGGTGGTGAAGAAAGCTTTTGGTATGCTGGCCTTTATAAATCAGAGCATTGAGTATAGGAGTTGGGATGTAATGTTGAAATTGTACAAGGCATTGGTGAGGCCAAATTTGGAGTATTGTGTACAGTTTTGGTCACCGAATTATAGGAAAGATGTCAACAAAATAGAGAGAGTACAGAGAAGATTTACTAGAATGTTACCTGGGTTTCATCACCTAAGTTACAGAGAAAGGTTGAACAAGTTGGGTCTTTATTCTTTGGCACGTAGAAGGTTGAGTGGGGACTTGATACAGGCTTTTAAAATTATGAGGGGGATAGATAGAGTTAACGTGGATAGGCTTTTTCCATTGAGAGTGGGGGAGATTCAGACAAGAGGACATGAGTTGAGAGTTAAAGGGCAAAAGTTTAGGGGTAACATGAGGGGGAACTTCTTTACTCAGAGAATGGTAGCTGTGTGGAATGAGCTTCCAGCAGAAGTGGTTGAGGCAGGTTCGATGTTGTTGTTTAAAGTTAAATTGAATAGATATATGGACAGGAAAGGAATGGAGGGTTATGGGCTGAGTGCAGGTCGGTGGGATTAGGTGAGAGTAAGAGTTCGGCATGGACTAGAAGGGCCGAGATGGCCTGTTTCTGTGCTGTAATTGTTATATGGTTATATGTTTCTCCGTGCTCTCACGTCTGTCTCCATCGAATCAGGATTGTGCACGGCACCCTACTTGACAGATAACAGATATCAATTCACCAGAGTGGCCGCTGCACGTTGCGTCGTGCTGCCATCGTCGTCTCCTCCTCCTGTTATTTTGGTTAATAACAGCATAATGATATACTTATTATTTACTTAATTACAGATTATAGTATCAATTCCAAAGAAGAAGCATACAAATTAGCCAGAGAAAGTGGCTCACCTGAGGACTGGGAGAAATTCAGAGTTCAGCAGAGGAGGACAAAGGGCTTAATTAGGAAGGGGAAAAAAAGATTATGAGAGAAAACTGGCAGGGAACATAAAAACGGACTGGAAAAGCTTTTATAGATATGTAAAAAGGAAAAGACTGGTAAAGACAAATGTAGGTCCCCTACAGACAGAAACAGGTGAATTGATTATGGGGAGCAAGGACATGGCAGACCAATTGAATAATTACTTTGGTTCTGTCTGCACAAAGAGGACATAAATAATCTTCCAGAAATAGTAAGGGACAGAGGGTCCAGTGAGATGGAGGAACTGAGCGAAATACATGTTAGTAGGGAAGTGGCGTTAGGTAAATTGAAGGGATTGAAGGCAGATAAATCCCCAGGGCCAGATGGTCTGCATCCTAGAGTGCTTAAGGAAGTAGCCCAAGAAATAGTGGATGCATTAGTGATAATTTTTCAAAACTCGTTAGATTCTGGACTAGTTCCTGAGGATTGGAGGGTGGCTAATGTAACCCCACTTTTTAAAAAAGGAGGGAGAGAAACTGGGGAATTATAGACCGGTTAGCCTAACGTCGGTGGTGGGGAAACTGCTGGAGTCAGTTATCAAGGATGTGATAACAGCACATTTGGAAAGCGGTGAAATGATCGGACAAAGTCAGCATGGATTTGTGAAAGGAAAATCATGTCTGACGAATCTCATAGAATTTTTTGAGGATGTAACTAGTAGAGTGGATAGGGGAGAACCAGTGGATGCAGTATATTTGGATTTTCAAAAGGCTTTTGACAAGGTCCCACACAGGAGATTAGTGTGCAAACTTAAAGCACACGGTATTGGGGGTAAGGTATTGGTGTGGGTGGAGAATTGGTTAGCAGACAGGAAGCAAAGAGTGGGAATAAACGGGACCTTTTCAGAATGGCAGGCAGTGACTAGTGGGGTACCGCAAGGCTCAGTGCTGGGACCCCAGTTGTTTACAATATATATTAATGACTTGGATGAGGGAATTAAATGCAGCATCTCCAAGTTTGCGGATAACACGAAGCTGGGTGGCAGTGTTTGCAGTGAGGAGGATGCTAAGAGGATGCAGGTTGACTTGGATAGGTTGGGTGAGTGGGCAAATTCATGGCAGATGCAATTTAATGTGGATAAATGTGAAGTTATCCACTTTGGTGGCAAAAATAGGAAAACAGATTATTATCTGAATGGTGGCCGATTAGGAAAAGGGGAGGTGCAACGAGACCTAGGTGTCATTATACACCAGTCATTGAAAGTGGGCATGCAGGTACAGCAGGCGGTGAAAAAGGCGAATGGTATGTTGGCATACATAGCAAGAGGATTCGAGTACAGGAGCAGGGAGGTACTACTGCAGTTGTACAAGGCCTTGGTGAGACCACACCTGGAGTATTGTGTGCGGTTTTGGTCCCCTAATCTGAGGAAAGACATCTTTGCCATAGAGGGAGTACAAAGAAGGTTCACCAGATTGATTCCTGGGATGGCAGGACTTTCATATGAAGAAAGACTGGATGAACTGGGCTTGTACTCATTGGAATTTAGAAGATTGAGGGGGGATCTGATTGAAACGTATAAGATCCTAAAGGGATTGGACAGGCTAGATGCAGGAAGATTGTTCCCGATGTTGGGGAAGTCCAGAACGAGGGGCCACAGTTTGAGGATAGAGGGGAAGCCTTTTAGGACCGAGATTAGGAAAAACTTCTTCACACAGAGAGTGGTGAATCTGTGGAATTCTCTGCCACAGGAAACGGTTGAGGCCAGTTCATTGGCTATATTTAAGAGGGAGTTAGATATGGCCCTTGTGGCTACGGGGGTCAGGGGGTATGGAGGGAAGGCTGGTGCAGGGTTCTGAGTTGGATGATCAGCCATGATCATAATAAATGGCGGTGCAGGCTTGAAGGGCCGAATGGCCTACTCCTGCACCTATTTTCTATGTTTCTATGTTTCTATATGGAGAAGCATGGTAGTGCAAGGCACATGCTTTACAGTACCAGCACCCCAGTTCAATTCCCATCGCTGTCTGTAAGGAGTTTGTTCGTTCTCCCCGTGATTGCTGGGCTTCCTCCCACAGTCCAAAGATGTACCGCTGGGTTGGTTAATTGGTCATTATAAATTGTGCCATGATTAGGCTGAGGTTAAATCAAATATTACTGGGTGGTGCCACCTGTGAGGGCCTATTCTGTGCTGTATCTCAATAAATAAATAAATAAAAAGCTTTAGTAAATATTTTCTGATATAAATACTGAAATTACTGGTAATTTAATGTTACATTTGTGATCACAGATTTGAAGTGATGTAAATATTTGCATTGAAGTCAAGACGTTTATATCTTTAACTGTTCCACTTTGAACTTTTTTCCTACCGCCCCTGAGCTATCTACTACAGTTCATTGAGGCTTGAAATAGCTTACTACAGTGAGTATATAACTTAAGTACTATGCCTGATGCATTATGCAACTCCACTGCCCTCTAGTAACAATAGGATGAATTTCTTTTCTAGAATCTTTCTACATTCAGCATTTGTTCCTACATGTTCAAACCTTTCTCAAAAACCCTTGGGGGAAAAGGAAGTGGTACTCAATGATTGAGTATTAACAATGGGAGTGCTGAAAGAAACATCAATCAATGGAATAATGCTGATTGGTAGAGCAGAGGACTGTAATTGCTGTCATTGTGAAAGGATATACATGCAACAAACTAATACTGCTGTTTGAAGAAGAAACTGTAATTGGAGAAACAGTAAGTGGTTGACAATATCCAAATTCTATTCTCATTCATACCAGATCCATAGTATTCAGTCTCTAGATCACCTCCAATTGTTGATGTGCTGTTTGTGCCTAGACTGGTGGGAAGGAATTGTTTTTCTGTTCACCAGAGTTACACGATCATTCTGTCTCCTTCGTCATCTTAGTGCTGGCCCTTCATTGACCTGACTGCTTCCTTGGTGTTTCTCCACCAGACTGCCTGTTTGTTGGCCTGCCCACTTCCTCCATCAGCCATACTCTATTCATAGCACAGTTGGCCAAGTTTATGCATTGTCTTCATTACACTCTGAGTCTGCCCCTTTGTCAGGCCAGCTGCACCCTCTGAAATGTCAGTTATTACTGATTACCAGTTGGTACTGATAATAGCATGCCAGATCACCAGTAGCCTGTTCTAGTCCAACTACATAGATGCTACAGTTAGGCAAACTCATCATGGCCTCTACTTCCTCGGAAAGATAAAGAAATATGCCACATTTTGTCAACCCTTATCAAATTTTATGGATGTACCATATAAATGCTCTGTGCATGACTGACCATAACCATAAGACATAGTTACAGAATTAGGCCATTATGCCCATTGAGTCTGTTCCACAATTCAATCATGGCTGATCTTTCTTCCCCTCCTCAGCCCCACTCCCCAGCCTTCTCAACCTTTGAGGTAGTGGCCAGCCAAGACCATACAACATGAGCAGAATTAGGCCATCTGGCCCATTGAGTCTGCTCCACCATTCAATCATGGCTGATCCTTTTTCTCCTCCTTCTCAACCCCAGTTCCCGGCCTTCTCCCCCATAACCCATGATGTCATGTCCAATCAAGAAACTATCAATCTCTGCCTTAAACACACCCAACAACCTGGCCTCTACAGCTGCATGTGGCAACAAATTCCACAAATTCACCACCCTTTGGTAAAAGAAATTTCTCCGCACATCTGGTTTGAAAGGGCGCCCCTCTATCCTGAGGCTGTGTCCTCTTGTCCTAGACTTCCCCACCATGGGAAAGATCCTTTCCACATCTACTCTATCTCGGCCTTTCAACATTCGAAAAGTTTCAATCCTTCTGAATTCTGAATACAGACCTAGAGCCATCAAACATTCCTTGTATGATAAACCTTTCATTCCTGGAATCATCCTTGTAAACCTCCTATGGACACTTTCCAATGCCAGCACATCTTTTCCTAGATGAGGAGCCCAAAATTGTTCACAATACTCAAGATGGGGCCTCATCCGTGTTTATAAAGCCTCAGCATCACATCACTGCTCTTGTATTCTAGACCTCTTGAAATGAATGCTAACATGGCATTTGCCTTCCTCACCACTGACTCGACCTGCAAATTAACCTTCAGGGTGTTCTGCACAAGGACTCCTAAGTCCCCCTCCATCACAGATTCCTGGATTTTCTCCCCATTTAGAAGATAGTCTGGACATTTATTTTTGCTATCCATGCATTTTCCAATATTGTTTTTCATTTGCCACTTTCTTGCCCATTTTCCTAATCTGTCTAAGTCCTTTTGCATTCTGTTTCCTCAACACTACCTGCCCCTCCACCAATATTCGTATCATCTGAAAACTTGGCAACAAAGCCACCTATTCCATCATTGAAATCATTTATATACAGCATAAGAAGTTGTTGTCCCAACACCGACCCCTGCGGAACACCAATATTCATTGGCAGCCAACCAGAAAAGGATCCTTTTTATTCTCACTCACTGCCTCCCACCAATCAGCCAATGCTCTAACCATGTTAGTAACTTTCCTGTAATATTATGGGCTCTTAACTTGGTAAGCAGCCTCATGTATGGTATCTTGTCAAAGGCCTTCTGAAAGTCCAAATATACAACATCCACTGCAACCTCTTTATCTATCCTAATTCCACAGGTTCACCAGGCAAGATTATCCCTGAAGGAAACCATGCTGACTTTGTACTATCTTGTTCTGTGTCAACAAGTACTCCATCACCTCATCCTTAACAATTGACTCTAACATCTTCCCAACCACTGAGGTCAGGCTAACTGGTCTATAGTTTCCTTTCTGCTGCCTTCCTCCTTTATATCAAGAACCTATCAATCTCCACATTACATATGCTCAACGACTTGGCCTTCTCAGCTCCCTGTGGTAATAAGTTCCACAAATTCACCACCCTCTGGCTAAAGAAATTTCTTTGCATCCTTGTTTTAAATGGATACATCTCTATCCTGAGGCTGTGCCCTCTTGTCCTAGACTCCCCTACCATGGGAACCATCCTTTCCATATCTACTCAAGGCCTTTCAATATTCAAAAGGTTTCAGTGAGATCCTCACTCACCCTTCTAAATTCTAGTGAGTATAGGCCCACAGCTATCAAATGTTCCTCATGTGATAACCCTTTAATTCCCAGAATCATACTTGGGAACCTCCTCTCCAATGCCTACACATCTTTTCTTAGGTAAGCAGTCCAGAACTGTTTACAATACTCAAGGTGAGGCCTCACCAGTGCCTTATAAAGCCTCAGCATCACATCCCTGCTCTTATATTCTAGACCTCTTGTAATGAATGCTAACATGGCATTTGCCTTCCTCACCACCACTCTACCTGAAGGTTAACCTTTAGGGTGATTTGCAGATGGATTCCCAAGGCCTTTACATCTCAGACTTTTGGATTTTCTTCCCACTTAGGAAATAGTCCGCACATTTATTTCTACCACCAAAGTGCATGACATGCATTTTCCAACATCGCATTTCATTTGCCACTTTCTTGCTCATTCTCCTAATCTGCCGAAGTCCTTCGTTTCCTTCTTGTTTTCTCTACACTACCTATCCCTCCACCAATCTTTGTGTTATCTGCAAACTTGGCAACAAATTCATCTATTCCATCATCTAAATCATTGATGTACAGTATAAAAAGAAGTGGTCCCAATTCCAACCCTTGCAGAACACCACCCTGTCACTGGCAGCCAACCAGAAAAGGATCCTTTTATTGCCACTTGCTGCTTCCTACCAATCAGGCAATGCTCTAACCTTGTCAGTAACTTTCCTGTAATACCAAGGGTTCTTAACTTGGCGAGCAGCCTCATGTGTGGCACCTCATCAAAAGCCTTCTGAAAATCCAAATATACAACATCCACTGCATCTCCTTTATCGATCCTACTTGTAATCTCCTCAAAGAATTCTATTAGGACCGCTAGAAACTGCAGAGAGTTGAGGACACAGCTCAGCACTTCAAGGAAACTAACCTCTCCTCAATGGATTCTGTCTAATTTTTGCTGCCTCAATAAAGCAGCCAACATAATCAGAGACACCTCACACCCAGGATATTCTCTCACTTTCCCTCTCCCATGGAGTTGTAGATACAAGCATGTAATACTAGGCTCCAGCTGTATCATTGCTCCGTTGTTAGAAGAGTTTTGAATAGTACCCTAGTATTCCTGGGTTTGCAAAATAGTTCTTCCAAATAATTAATTCCTGAGTGTAGCTGCTGCAGTTAGCAAAGCAGGTTGGCAGTATATTTTTCATACGATAATTTTTAGGGATGGCTAATAGATGAATGTTGCTTTACACATCAGGCAAAAGTCCTGAAGAAGAGTCCAAATGAAGTGCCTTAGCCTGAAAATTTGACTATAGTATCTATAGGTACTGCCTGACTTGGTGATTTCCTCCATCATTGTGTGTGATTTACTCTGAGTTTTCAGCATATGCTGAGTCTCTTGTGCCTAGGAAAACTCTCTGCTACTTCAGAGCATTACAGCTGCATTATCAGTTGGGATCTCAATCCAATTATGGTGTCTGATATTGCAACATTTTCATTGTGCTGTATTATGTTCACAGCCTGGATTACATGCCTGAATCTTAGAGAAAGGGGTTAAACTCACAAATGACTAATGTATATTTGCCCAAAACTTAACATCAAAGGCATTAGAGGGCTTGTCTACTGAGTCCTTATGGGTGGAGCTGAGAAACAGGAAAGGTATGGCCACATTAGTGGGATTGTATTACAGACCACCCAATAGTCAACGAGACTTGGAAGAGCAAATCTGCAGAGAGATAGCAGGCAACTGCAGGAAACATAAAGTTGTGGTGGTAGGGGATTTTAATTTTCCATACGTTGATTGGGACTCCCATACCGTTAGGGGTCTAGATGGTTTAGAGTTTGTAAAATGTGTTCAGGAAAGTTTTCTAAATCAATATATAGAGGGACCAACTAGAGGGGATGCAATATTGGATCTCCTGTTAGGAAACGAATTAGGACAAGTGACAGAAGTCTGTGTAGGGGAGCACTTTGGTTCCAGTGATCATAACACCATTAGTTTCAATTTGATCATGGACAAGGATAGATCTGGTCCTAGGGCTGAGGTTCTGAACTGGAAGAAGGCCAGATTTGAAGAAATGAGAAAGGATCTAAAAAGTGTGGATTGGGACAGGTTGTTCTCTGGCAAAGATGTGATTGGTAGGTGGGAAGCCTTCAAAGGGGAAATTTTGAGAGCGCAGAGTTTGTATGTTCCTGTCAGGATTAAAGGCAAATTGAATAGGAATAAGGAACCTTGGTTCTCAAGGGATATTGCAACTCTGATAAAGAAGAAGAGGGAGTTGTATGAAATGTATAGGAAACAGGGGGTAAATCAGGTGCTTGAGGAGTATAAGAAGTGCAAGAAAATACTTAAGAAAGAAATCAGGAGGGCTAAAAGAAGACATGAGGTTGCCTTGGCAGTCAAAGTGAAGGATAATCCAAAGAGCTTTTACAAGTATATTAAGAGCAAAAGGATTGTAAGGGATAAAATTGGTCCTCTTGAAGATCAGAGTGGTCGGCTTTGTGCGGAACCAAAGGAAATGGGGGAGATCTTAAATAGGTTTTTTGCGTCTGTATTTACTAAGGAAGCTGGCATGAAATCTATGGAATTGAGGGAATCAAGTAGTGAGACCATGGAAACTGTACAAATTGAAAAGGAGGAGGTGCTTGCTGTCTTGAGGAAAATTAAAATGGATAAATCCCCGGGACCTGACAGAGTGTTCCCTCGGACCTTGAAGGAGACTAGTGTTGAAATTGCGGGGGCCCTGGCAGAAATATTTAAAATGTCGCTGTCTACGGGTGAAGTGCCGGAGGATAGAGAGTGGCTCATGTTGTTCCATTGTTTAAAAAAGGATCGAAAAGTAATCCGGGAAATTATAGGCCGGTGAATTTAACGTCAGTAGTAGGTAAGTTATTGGAGGGAATACTAAGAGACAGAATCTACAAGCATTTGGATAGACAGGGGCTTATTAGGGAGAGTCAACATGGCTTTGTGCGTGGTAGGTCATGTTTGACCAATCTGTTGGAGTTTTTCGAGGAGGTTACCAGGAAAGTGGATGAAGGGAAGGCAGTGGATATTGTCTACATGGACTTCAGTAAGGCCTTTGACAAGGTCCCGCATGGGAGGTTAGTTAGGAAAATTCATTCGCTAGGTATACATGGAGAGGTGGTAAATTGGATTAGACATTGGCTCGATGGAAGAAGCCAGAGAGTGGTGGTAGAGAATTGCTTCTCTGAGTGGAGGCCTGTGACTAGTGGTATGCCACAGGGATCAGTGCTGGGTCCATTGTTATTTGTCATCTAAATCAATGATCTGGATGATAATGTGGTAAATTGGATCAGCAAGTTTGCTGATGATACAAAGATTGGAGGTGTAGTAGACAGTGAGGAAGGTTTTCAGAGCCTGCAGAAGGACTTGGACCAGCTGGAAAAATGGGCTGAAAAATGGCAGATGGAGTTTAATACTGACATGTGTGAGGTATTGCACGTTGGAAAGACAAACCAAGGTAGAACATACAGGGTTAATGGTAAGGCACTGAGGAGTGCAGTGGAACAGAGGGATCTGGGAATACAGATACAAAATTCCCTAAAAGTGTCGTCACAGGTAGATAGGGTCGTAAAGAGAGCTTTTGGTACATTGGCCTTTATTAATCGAAGTATTGAGTATAAGAGCTGGAATGTTATCATGAGATTGTATAAGGCATTGGTGAGGCCGAATCTGGAGTATTGTGTTCAGTTTTGGTCACCAAATTACAGGAAGGATATAAATAAGGTTGAAAGAGTGCAGAGAAGGTTTACAAGGATGTTGCCGGGACTTGAGAAACTCAGTTACAGAGAAAGGTTGAATAGGTTAGGACTTTATTCCCTGGAGCGTAGAAGAATGAGGGGAGATTTGATAGAGGTATATAAAATTATGATGGGTATAGATAGAGTGAATGCAAGCAGGCTTTTTCCACTGAGGCAAAGGGAGAAAAAAACCAGAGGACATGGGTTAAGGGTGAGGGGGGTAAAGTTTAACAGGAATATTAGTGGGGGCTTCTTCACACAGAGAGTGGTGGGAGTATGGAATGAGCTGCCAGACGAGGTGGTAAATGCGGGTTCTTTTTTAACATTTAAGAATAAATTGGACAGATACATGGATGGGAGGTGTATGGAGGGATATGGTCCGTGTGCAGGTCAGTGGGACTAGGCAGAAAATGGTTCGGCACAGCCAAGAAAGGCCAAAGGGCCTGTTTCTGTGCTGTAGTTTCTATGGTTCTATGCATCTATCTATCACTCTCCCATTGTCTGTACTGAGAAAGGAAATATGCCCATGTACAAATATTTCTGATTTTACGTGGTATTATGATTACATATTGGTAAATTTCCCACTTTCCACAATGGAAAATACTGGAAATTATTTTATTATCTTTGATGTCCTGTTTCATAATGGGAGATCAAATCTCCAGGGATTTGCTTTTGTGCTGCATCATTAACGTAACACAATGAGTTTTCCACTTTTATCATTTGTGATGCATTATTACCATTTATATTAAAAATATCAATAATGTGCTCAAGCTTTGAAAACATATCGGCTGGTTCAAGAAAGCAGCTCATCACCACCTTCTCAAGGGCAACTAGGGGTGGGCAATAAATGCTGGCTTAGCTGGTAATGCCCACATCCCATAATTGAATAAATAAAAAAACGAAATGGGTGTGTGTAAATTTTAGGACAATTGCCCACAGCCTATGGTGAGGCTGAAGGTACCTTCAATTTTGTCTCATGAAAAAGGAAACATAAAACGAGAAGAATCTAGGAGTGAAGGGATAATATAGTGGGCATTGTGCATATGGGGTTTGGCCAGGACCAGGAGTCAGGGGTCAATTCTGGGACACAAAGAAGTCACAGGAGATACGGTGGAGGAAAATTGGACTGGAAAGAGTTGGTCAAAATAAGGGATTAAGAATCTTTGAAAATCATTCAACATAAGCCTTGTGAATGGCAAATCTTCAGTGTTTTGTGTTTTCACTTGTTGTTTATTCATAGTTGAGTTGAACAGATCCCTCCAAGTGGATGGATCGGGGAAAATGGAGGGCAGGCGGAAAGTTGCTCAGCCTAAGATCACACATGTTCTTGTTGAAAGAGCAGATTTCCGAAGTTGTATAGCCAACTTTTGCTCTTCGTGTCTCTTTAAAAGTGTAAATTCAGTTACATGCAACATTTAAGTCCAGAATTCTACTGCTCAGAGAAAAAGAGTAATGGAGGCCTATAAATCAGTTTAGTTTATTCTGGAACCAATTAAGCATGTAACTTGGAGGCAAAGGAAGGCTGAGGAAGCTCATTGTGACTACTAAAAATACAAAATGGATGGTTGTTCTGCAGAACACATCAAAATAACATCACTTACCATAACAAGTAAATAACATAGTTTTATAACTAACACAAATAAATCGTGTTATTTACCAAAAGTTCAATGAATGCAAAGAAAACATCTCTTCCTGTTATTCTGAGTCTTGACCAACACTGGGGCTCACTGATTCTTTTGTAAGTAACAACCAGCAGTTTGCTTTGCTCACCTTTGACATGAGACTCTGAGATTTCATGGGGTCCGGAGTCAATGGTGAGGGCGCCCAGGTCTCTCTTTTTGTGGAAAATCGATGGAAATCGATTTCCTGGAGTTCTTTGAAAAATAATGTCTATTAAAGGGGAAATATCTGGCTATGTCACACTTTGACTTTCAGAGGCATTTCAAGTTGCAGAAAATAAAAAGCTCACAATGTAGCAGGTAATAGACTGATATGAACAGAGAGTGATTGGCTAAGACAAAAGGCCAGTAAAAATGTAAATCACAAACACGAGACAGTCTGCAGATACTGGAAATTCAAAGCAGCTCAGTAAAGATGCTGGAGGAACACACAGAAAGTGAGTTAGCATCTATGGAAAAGAGTAAATGGTTGACGTTTCCGGTTGAGTTCCTTCTTCAGGACTGAGAAGGAAGAGAAAGATGCCTGACCTGCTTATTGCTTCCCCATGAGTCCCACTCTACTCTCCTATCAGTCTTTAACCTTTCCCCACCCTCCTGGCTTTACCTATCACCTTCCAGTTCGCCTTTTTTCCCTTCCCCCACCTTCTGATTCAGGCATCTTCCCTTCCTTCTCAATCTCAAAGGGTCTCAGCTCAAAATGTCAAATGATTACTCATTGAGTTGTGTGGGTTGCAATAAAAAACGTAGATAGATTGATGAAGGAACTGACAAATGGAACATTATGTAGAAAAAATGTGAACTAGACCATTATGGCAGGAAAAAAAAGTAGGTATCTAAATGATGAGAAATTGAAGAACTCTTCGTGCAACTTCTTTGATAACGATGCAGCACACGCAGCATTCAATGTGACTATGGCAAAATTTAGGTTTGGGACTGGCATGATATGAATGTTGCATTTAAGTGTCAATTTCAGCCATCTCCGAGACTAGGTCAAATCATCTCCCATTAATGAACATCAATCATATCATCAATAAAAGTCACCAATATCCAAAAAATTCTGATCTGAAAACTAAAAAAAATCTAAACCAGTTAACTTGGCATTCCTGTTCTGGCCACTTGAAAGATGTTCTCAGTCATTGATTCTTGATTTTGATCCCTAATCCTCAAGTTTTTCCATTCTCAAGTAGCTGCACAACACTTTATTTATGGATTTCCAGGAAGTCTTCCAGATGTTAACAAATCTTCTTTCTTCTGTCAATGGACTTTTAATTGCAACTACTCCACCCACAGACCCCACTCCTAACATTCTCAGTCTTCTTCTCCATGGAAAGTGTCTGAAATTTTCCCATCTTCCATGCACCCTTTCAAAAGCATACGTATTTTTACTGAAGGGCTATGTCCAGAGCTTTCCACGATGCTGTTATTCAAAAGAGATTACTATGGCTTCATTTCTCTCCAAAGAAATAAAAGAACATTTATATCTATCTCTTTACTGAGAAAATCTATACAATAAATAACATGCCCACAAATTGAAAACATTTTACATTCAGATTACACTGAAAGTTACAAGAAACTAGTACTATAAACTATTTTTCCTAAATAGTGTGCTAGCAGAATTATACATGATATTTTACGTTGGATGACAACCAGCAATCATTTCAATTTGTACTTTAATTCTGATTTTTAGGTAAAGTCTTAATATTGAAACTTGAATTTGCAAAGTAGCATTTAATCAAGTAAAACCATATTTCTACAATTTTCTACACAAAATTATTAAAATTTAGCACATTTAACTGATTGCTTTATTAGTGCAGGCTTTATAAACCTGCAAAATAGACTTTCTAGCATTTAAGTACAACACTTCAACCAGAAATAACAGGACTGCAGATAATTCTTTGAAAACAGCCACACTGTACATCAATAAATTTTCTTGATTTTGGTAGAGAAATGGAACTGCAGATTTGTCTGCAATAATTTCCTGAGAATCACATAATACAGGTGTAGGTAAGCATTGAAGCACCATGATAAAAAGATATGGAAATGTCAATGACTAATTCAAGAAGGGTGCAGCTGCAATCTTTATGAAACAACAAAATGCTGGTTCTGGAATTAAACATCATGGAAAATTCTTATTTATTCCAAGTCAACTTAACAGATACTTTTAACAGTGATCAGAGATATATTCACTTTGAAACTTCAGAGTACTAAAAGTACAGAAAGCCGAACCAGTCTTTAAAAGGCAACAGCCTATGTAGTGTATCCACTGTTTAATCAGATACTTCAAACTATTGTAGCAATACTGTTCTTTGAACTGCATTTGATGTTTTTTTTTGTTGAATTTTCCTTGAATACTCATCGATTTTACTCCTTTTTAGGTTAAATGCATACACAAGACCAAAATGGGTCTGAATACCTTTCAAAATGATTTTCCCTTTGCTTCTAGTGTCAGCATTACTTATTGAATATGCTCTACTGTAGTGACAGTTCTTAAGTCCTGACATAGAAAAGTGACCGAAGAAGCTATAAACAGAGTTATTGTTCAGAGACAAGTTTATCCTTGGATTCACAAAATTAAGTTCAATTGTCAAGTTGCATCTGAAGACTCGATACATTCAGTAAGGCAGACAGACTGTATTGATAGGTGAGTTTTCCCACAATATTCTTTAGTGATAAAAAACCGATTCTGCATTTTTTTAAAAATTCAGATGTTTCCAACATATGATGCATTTGAATGTAGAGCCTTCGATGATTTGAAACTTTGTGGCTGAGACATTTGAGGAGGCACCAACAAAAATCAGATTCGTCAGAACTTCAGAAGATTGAGCACAAAAGCACTCTGTCAATTTATCTTCAGCTGGGGACAGAAATAAAAAAGAAATTCTCATCAGTTGAATTTATTTTCTTTAACTTTCCTTCCAATTTCTCATCCAATTTCATATTGTATCAATAAATTTCATGCCACTTTGAAGAACCAAATATTTTACAATTGAAGATGTTCAATCATCAGCTCAAACGTGCATTTTCAGCTTATGGTCAATCATAAGCAAGAAGACCCTTTGAAATGATCCTTGGACAAAATAATCAGCATAGTCAGCTGTGTAAGTATTAATTAGATCAGTATAAATTACAAATAAGAACTGTTTTGTATTGATGGGCTGTTGTGTATTGATGGCAGGGCCATTTTGTAAAGACGATGGTTTGCTACTGCATGTGCAGCAGCATGTGACAGATTTGCGAGCCTGGACTCATCACTGAGCTCTCTAACCTACCGAGTAGGGGACCAAAAACATCTGGAATCTCACAATGTCCAACAAAGGTGAATGCTTAATCTCACAATTAGAACATCATGGCTCATGCACTTTATTTGTCTCCCTGCACCGCACTTTCTCTGTAACTGGAATATTATCTTCTGCATTCTTTGTTTTTACCACCTCATTGAACTTACGGATTGGATATGCATGTTTGCAGAAAAACAGTATCAAGCATCAGAGATCCCACCACCCAGGATATGCTCACTTCTCGCTCTTGGCATCAGTAAGAAAGGTACAGGAGCCTCAGGACTCACACCACCCGGTTCAGGAATAGTTATTACCCTCAAAAATCAGGCTCTTGAACCAATGGGGATGATTTCACTCAACTTCCCTTGCCCCATCATTGAAGCATTCCCACAACCAATGGACTCACTTTCAAAGACTCCTCATCTCATGTTCTTGATATTTATTGCTTATTTGTTCATAATAATAATTCTTCTTTTGCACACGGGCTGATGCCCAACTTGGTGCGGTCGTTCATTGATTCTGTTATGGGTATTATCCTATTATGGATTTACTGAGCATAAGACATAGGAGCAGAATTAGGCCATTCAGCCCATTGAGTCTGCCCTGCTATTTCATCATGGCTGATCCTGGATTCCACTCAACCTCATATATCTGCCTTCTTGCCATATCCGTTGATGCCCTGACTGATCAGGAAACTATCAATTTCCGCCTTAAATATTCTCACGGACTTGGCCTCTACCGCAGCCTGTGGCAGAGTATTCCACAGATTCACCAATCTCTGGCTAAAAAAAAACCTCTTACCTCTGTTCTAAAGGGTCGTCCCTCAATTCTGAAGCTAAGCCCTCATAGGAAACATCCTCTCCACATCCACCACACCTAGCCCTTTCAAAATTCGATAGGTTTCAACGAGATCCCCCACATTGTTCTAAATTCCAGTGAGTACAGGCCCAAAGTTGCCAAATGCTCATGTTAACCTGTTCATTTCCAGAATCATCGTTGTGAACCTCCTCTGGACTCTCTCCAGTAACAATACATCCTTTCTGAGATAAGGGGCCCAGAGACAATACTCCAAGTGCGGCCTGACTAGTGTATTATAAAGCCTCTGCATTATCTCCTTGCTTCTATGTTTTATTCCCCTTGAAATAAATGTCAACATTGCATTTGCTTTCTTTACCACAGACTCAATCTATACATTATACTAACCTTCTCGGAGAATTGCACAAGGACTCCCAAGTCTGATGTTTGAACCTTCTCACCATTTAGATAATAATCTGCACTTATTGTTCCTCCTAACAAAAGGCATTAACATACATTTCCCAACACTATATTCCATCTGCCCTTTCTTCCAATTTGTCTAAGTCCTGCTGCAATCGCATTGCTACCTCAGTACCTCCACCTATCTTCATATCATCCGCAAACTTTGCCACAAAGCCATCAATTCCATTATCCAATTCATTGAAAAACAATGTGAAAAGTAGCAGTCTGAATATTGACCCCTGCGGTACACCACTAGACACTGGCAGCCAACCCGAAAAGGTCACTTGCTGCCTCCTGCCTGTCAGCCATTCCTCTATCCATGCCAGTATCTTTCCTGTAATGCCACAGGGTTTTATCTTGTTAAGTAGCCTCATGTGTGGCACCGGATCATATGCTTTCAGAAAATCCAAGTAAATGACATCCACTACCTCACCCTGCTTGTTACTTCCTTGAAGAGCTCTTAACAGATTTGTCAGGCAAGATTTCCCTTTTCAGAAACCACGCTGAATTCGACTTACTTTATCATTAGTCTCCAAGTACCTCAAAACCTCATCCTTAATAATAGACTCCAACACATTCACAACTACTGAGGTTAGGCATACTGGTCTATAATTTTCTTACTTTTTCCTTCCTCCCTTCAAGAGTGTAGTGACATTTGGAATCTTCCAGATCTTCGGGACCATGCCAGTATCAAGTGATTCTTGAAAGATCATGACCAATGCATCTGTTATCTCTTCAACATCTTCTTTCAGTACTCTGAGATGTAGTCCATTTGGTCCAGGAGACTTATCCACCTTAAGACCTTTGAGTTTGCCCAGCACTTTTTCCTTTGTAATAGCAATGGCACTCACTCCTGCTCCCTGACACTCGCGACCTCTGGCACACTGTAGGTACAGAGGGGACGCTAGGGGTAAGTTTTTTTTTTACGCAGAGAGTGGTGAGTGCGTGGAATGGGCTGCCGACGACAGTGGTGGAGGCGGACACAATAGGAGTCTCTTAAGAGACTCCTGGATAGGTACATAGAGCTTGGAAAAATAGAGCGCTATAAGTAACCCTAGGTAATTTCTAAAGTAAGTACATGTTTGGCACAGCATTGCGGGCCCGTTTTGTGCTGTAGGTTTTCTATTTCTATGTTTCTACAAGGTATATCCTTTGACTTTAAGCTGCCAATTATGGCCCTCTATCAGCCACGACTCAGTGATGCCCACAATGTCATACCAACCAATCACTAATTGTACAAGTTTGCCCACCTTATTCTGAATGCTATGCGCATTTAAATACAGCACCTTCAGTTCTGCACTCTTCATCCTTTTGAATTTTGCTCTTTGCTCTGTCTGCATTTGTACACAATCATTAGCTTGTCCTTCCTTACATTTGTGTTACACTCATCATCTACTTGTAAACCTGCTGGCTCATCCTCAGCTCTATCATCCTGGTTCCCATTTCCCTTCCATATTATGCCCACATGAAAATGAATCTGAGGGTTATATAGGGTGACGTATCTGAACATTGATAATAAATTTACTTTGAATGATTTGTTAAGAATAGATGCTACATGAACAGAAGTTTTTCCACTGAATCTTGGTACCTTGGTACATGTGACGATAACAATCCTACTGTCAATTTATTGCAGATGGAGCTTCAACTTAAGAGCGATTCCCATTCACTTCAATGGGATCAGTGATCCACTTTAAAAGATAAGCACTTCGATTATATTGTTTTCAGTCTCCCTATTTATCCTTTTAACAGTACTTTTTCATTATTAATACTGTTATTCTTTAAACATTTGTATATTTATTTTAATTCATTTAATGGTTTATAAATGTCTCTTTCTTCTCCATGGATTGTCACCTTGTCGTGGTGGAGAAGCTTGTGTGGTCCTGTGATCCCGAGAGTGATGCCGTATGGAGCTATGCTCCTGGTAGGGTCACCCATGGCGGTAAGGTCGAGGGTGAGGTCCCTGACAAAGAACAATCCAACCAAGACCTCAACGGTGGAATAGGTAGACGAAGTTACTTCGAACTCAACGGCTGTGAAGGCGGATGAAGGCTGCAACAAATCTATCAGCTCCAATCGTCGTGGTTTCCATGCCATTGGAATGAGTTGGTTGATTTGTGAAGTATCGTGTGCTTCTTGGAGTGCAACATCAAGTACACGTTAAACAAATACATGCACAGCCGTCTTCACTCTGTGGGTCACTTCTTCAGAACGAAGACCATCATCCTCGACCTCGAGGGATAGGCACGACGAAATGTCTCTTTATCACACACCTTGGAGCCACTACCTCAGTTATTTTTGAACCACACAGCTACAGGAGCAAAGGGTAAGTTAAATGAAATACAACTGGTCTTAAAATCTGACAAGTTCTATTTTGCAGTTCTTGTGATCAATTTGAGTACCTCAATCCCACGGATTGCAACAATGTCAAAATGATTGTGCCATCAATACAGTACAAACAATAACCTTAAAAAATGTTTCCAATAAACCAAGGTGCAGACCCAAGTCCAAGGACCACACTGTCGAGTATTAGCAGGGTCAAAAAAATAGAAGAGACAACAGGGAAAATCAAAATATAAATAAGGTATGTGAGGCTCAGCTGGTAATATAGTAATTCCAACTCTGATTCCAACTCTGGTATCCTCAAGGAGACAAAACTGAAAATTTGATTCTGACAGTGAAAATACTGGAGAGAGTTACGGTGGGCAGGATAAGTGTACTATGTCAATAAACTAGTTTGGATTGTTTTGATTCGTTATTTATCTGTCTTGTTGGGTGCAATATTTCACTGAATCTATTATGGTTCTTGGATTAAATAAGTATGCCTACAAGAAAACAAATCTCAGGGTTGTATATAGTTTCATATACAGCATGTACTTTAATAATACACTTTGAAATTTGATTTATGTGGAGAAGGCCAAAAGAGTAAGTAAAAGGCATCATCTACAAAGACTGTTACCCTTTCGTGTCAGGTTGTTTAGGTCTGTGATGTTGATAGCATCCACAGCATTTTGGAGCAGGAGGGACAGCAGCCAGATGTCTTGGTTCGTATTGGTACCAATGACACAGGAAGGAAAAGCAAAGAGGTCCTGAAAAAAGAATTTTGAGAGCCAGGCAGAAAGCAGAAAAGCAGGACTGCTCAGGTAGTAACTTCTGGACTGCTGCTGTGCCACACGCCAGTGAGGATAGAAACAGGATGATTTGGCAGACTAATGTGTGGCTGAGAAACTGTTGGAGGGGGCAGTACTTTAGGTTCTTGGATCACTGTGATCTCTTCTGATGGGAGGTATAACCTGTTCAAAAGTGACGGGTTGCTTCTGAACCCTAGGGGGACCAATATTCTCGCAGGCAGGTTTGTTACAGCTGTTGAGGAGGTTTTAAACTAATTTGGCAGGGAGGTGGGAACACCTAGATACAAGGGGAAGGGAACCAGAGTGTAGGAACAGATGTAGGGGAAAAGGAAGAAAAAGAAAACAGTAAAGTTGTTTGCACCGTTAGTGATAAACGGAGATTAAGAGGTGGAAAATTTCTTAAATGCATTTATCTTAATGCTAGGACCATTGTAAGAAAGGTGGATGAGCTTAAAGCATGGATTGATACCTGGAAGTATGCTATTAGTGAAACATGGTTGCAGGAGGGGTGTGATTGGAAACCAAATATTCCTGGATTTCGTTGCTTCAGGTGTGATAGAATTGGAGGGACAAGAGGGGGAGGTGTTGCTTGCTTGTCAGAGAAAATATTACAGTGGTGCTTTGGCAGGATAGATTCGAGGGCATATCTAGGGAGGCTATTTGGGTGGAATTGAGGAATGGGAAAGGTGTAGTAACACTTATAGGAGTGTATTATAGACCACCTAATCGGGAGCGAGAATTGGAGGAGCAAATTTGTAAGGAGATAGCAGATATTTGTAGTAAGCACAATGTTGTGATTGTGGGAGATATTAATTTTCCACACATAGACTGGAAAGCCCATTCTGTAAAAGGACTGGATGGATTGGAGTTTGTAAAATATGTGCAGGATAGTTTTTTGCAGCAATACATTGAGGTACCAACTAAAGAAGGGGCAGTGTTGGATCTCCTGTTAGGGAATGAGATAGGTCAGGTGATGGAGGTACGTGTTGGGGGGCACTTCGGGTCCAGTGATCACAATGCCATTAGATTCAATATAATTTTGGAGAAGGATAGGTCTGGGCCCAAGGTTGAGATTTTTGATTGGAGAAAGGCTAACTTTGAGGAGATGCGAAAGGATTTAGAAGGAGTGAATTGGGACAATTTGTTTTATGGGAAGGATGTAATAGAGAAATGGAGGTCATTTAAAGGTGAAAATTTGAGCGTACAGAATCTTTATGTTCCTGTTAGGTTGAAAGGAAAGGTTAAAAGTTTGAGGAAGCCATGGTTTTCAAGGCATATTGGAAACTTGGTTTGGAAAAAGCGAGATATCTACCATAATTATAGGCAGCATGGAGTAAATAAGATGCTCGAGGAATATAAAGAATGTAAAAAGAATCTTAAAGAAATTAGAAAAGCTAAAAGAAGATACGAGGTTGCTATGGCAAGTAAGGTGAAAATAAATCCAAAGGGTTTCTGCAGTTATATTAATAGCAAAAGGATAGTGAAGGATAAAATTGGTCCCTTAGAGAATCAGAGTGGACAGTTATGTGTGGAACCAAAAGAGATGGGGGAGATTTTGAACAATTTCTTTTTTTCGGTATTTGGTAAGGAGAAGGATATTGAATTGTATAAGGTAAGGGAAACAGGTAGGGAAGTTATGGAAACTATGATTAAAGAAGAGGAAGTACTAGCACTTTTAAGGAATATAAAAGTGGATAAGTCTCTGGGTCCTGACAGGATATTCCCTAGGACATTGAGGGAAGTTAGTGTAGAAATAGCAGGGGCTCCGACAGAAATATTTCAAATGTCATTTGAAATGGGGATGGTGCCGGAGGATTGGCGTATTACTCATGTTGTTCCATTATTTAAAAAGGGTTCTAAGAGTATACCTAGCAATTATCGGCCTGTGAGTTTGACGTCAGTGGTGGGCAAATTGATGGAAAGTATTCTTAGAGATGGTACATATAATTATCTGGATAGACAGGGTCTGATTAGGAACAGTCAACATGGATTTGTGCGTGGAAGGTCACGTTTGACAAATCTTATTGAATTTTTTGAAGAGGTTACTAGGAAAGTTGATGAGGGTAAAGCGGTGGATGTTGTCTATATGGACTTCAGTAAGGCCTTTGACAAGGTTCCACATGGAAGGTTAGTTAGGAAGGTTCAATCGTTAGGTATTAATATCGAAGTAGTAAAATGGATTCAGCAGTGGCTGGATGGGAGACACCAGAGAGTAGTGGTGGATAACTGTTTGTAAGGTTGGAGGCTGGTGACTAATGTTGTGCCTCAGGGATCTGTACTGGGTCCAATGTTGTTTGTCATATACATTAATGATCTGGACGATGGGGTGGTAAATTGGATTAGTAAGTATGCAGATGATACTAAGATAGGTGGCGTTGTGGATAATGAAGTAAGTTTTCAAAGCTTGCAGAGAGATTTAGGCCAGTTAGAAGAGTGGGCTGAAAGATGGCAGATGGAGTTTAATGCTGATAAATGTGAGGTGCTACATTTTGGTAGGACTAATCAAAATAGGACATACATGGTAAGTGGAAGGCCTTGAAGAATGCAGTAGAACAGAGGGATCTAGGAATAATGGTGCATATTTCCCTGAAGGTGGAACCTCATGTGGATAGGGTGGTGAAGAAAGCTTTTGGTATGCTGGCCTTTATTAATCAGAACATTGAGTATAGGAGTTGGGATGTAATGTTAAAATTGTACAAGGCATTTGTAAGGCCAAATTTGGAGTATTGTGTACGTTCTGGTCACCAAATTATAGGAAAGATGTCAACAAAATAGAGAGAGTACAGAGAAGATTTACAAGAATGTTACCTGGGTTTCAGCACCTAAGTTACAGAGAAATGTTGAACAAGTTGGGTCTTTATTCTTTGGAGTGTAGAAGGTTGAGAAGGGACTTGGTAGAGTTATTTAAGATTATGAAGGAGGTAGACAGAGTTGAGGTGGATAGGCTTTTTCCATTGAGAGTGGGGGAGATTCAAATAAGAGGACACGAGTTGAGAGTTAGGGGGCAAAAGTTTAGGGGTAACATGAGGGGGAACTTCTTTACTCAGAAGGTGGTAGCTGTGTGGAACGAGCTTCCAGCAGAAATGGTAGAGGCAGGTTCGATATTGTCATTTAAAGTAAAATTGGATAGCTATATGGACAGGAAAGGAATGGAGGGTTATGGGCTGAGTGCAGGTAGGTGGGACTAGGTGAGAGTATGCGTTTGGCAGGGATTAGAAGGGCCGAGATGGCCTGGTTCCGTGCCGTAATTGTTATATGGTTATAAGGAGTGAAGAGAATCACTATAGGACGGATGGTAAATAGGCAAAGATAGCAAGCAGTCAGACTGTCAGGAAGATCAGGCAGATAATAGGACAAAATTGCAACCAGCAGGTTGAGTACCAGTACATTAGGGATGCAGAATCAAAAGGGTTAGCAAATACAGTACTCAAAGTGTTATATCTCAATGCATGGAGTATAAGAAATAAGGTGGATGATCTCGTTGCACTATTACAGATGGTCAGTTATTATGTTGAGACCATCACTGAATTGTGGCTGAAGTTGTAGTTGTGAGCTGAATGTCAAAGACTACATGATATATCGGAGGGATAGGAAGGTAGGCAGAGGGGGTGGCGTGGCTCTGTTGGTAAGGAATAGCTTCAAATCAGTAGAAAGGTGTGACATAGGATCAGAAGATCTTGAATCCTTGTGGGATGAGTTAAGAAACTACAGGGGTAAAAGGACCCTGATGGCAGTTACATACAGGCCAATAGTAGCTGGGATGTGGACTACAGATTACAATGGGAATTAGAAAAGGTTTGTCAAAAGGGCAAAGTTATGATAGTCATGGGAAATTTCAACATGCAGGTTGATTGGGGAAATCTTGTTGGTAATGGAACTCAAGACAGTGAGTTTGTTGAATGCCCACGAGATGGCTTTTTAGAGCAGTTTATTGTTGAGCCTACTAGGGTAAACGCTATACTGGATTGGGTGTTATGTTATGAACTGGAGGTAATTGAGGAGCTCATGGCAAAAGAACCCTTAGGAGACAGTGATCACAATATGATTGAGTTCAATTTGAAATTTGATTGGGAGAAAGTAAAGTCTGATACAGCAATATTTCAATGGAGTGAGGGAAATTATAGTGGTCTAAGAGAGGAGTTGGCCAAAGTAAATTGGAACGAGATGCTGGCAGGGATGTCAGCAGAGCAGCAAAGGTGTGAGTTTCTGGGAAAATTCAGGAAGGTGCAGAATAGATGTATTGTATTCCAAAAAAAAAATACTCAAATGGCAAAATAGTACAACCATGGCTGAAGGGAAGTCAAAGTTAAGAGCAAAAGGAGAGGGCGTACAACAAAGCAAAAATTAGCAAGAAGATAGAGGACTGGGAAGCTTTTAAAAACCTACAGACAGCAACTAAAACAATCATTAGGAGGGAAAAGATGAAATATGAAAGCAAGCTGGCAAATATTATGAAGTGAATAGCAAGAGCTTTTTAAAATATGTAGATGAGATTGGATATAGGAACACTAGAAAATGAGGCTGGAGAAATAATAGCAGGGGACAAGGAGATGGCAGATGAACTGAATGAGTATTTTGCATCAGTCTTCACTGTAGAATACATTAGCACTGTGCTAGATGTTGAAGGGTGTAAGGGAAGAAGAGAAGTGAGTGCAGTTACTACTACAAATCAGAAGGTGCTCAAAAGCTGAAAGACCTATAGGTACTTAAGTCAGCTGGACAAGATGAACTGCACACTAGGATTCTGAAAAGGAAGAAGGCAGCAGAAAGGAAATTATGGACCAGTTAGCCTGACCTCAGTGAAGATGGGAAGATGTTGAAGTCAATTGTTAAGGATGAGGTTATGGAGTAATTGGTGACAAGGCGAGATAGGACAAAGTCAGCATGGTTTCATAGAAACACAGAAAACCTACAATGCTGTGCCGAACATGTACTTACCTTAGAAATTACCTAGGGTTACCCACAGCCCTCAATTTTTCAAAGCTCCATGCACCTATACAGGAGTCTCTTAGAAGACCCTATCATATCCACCTCCACCACCGTCGCTGGCAGCCCATTCCACGCACTCACTACTCTCTGCGTAAAAAACTTACCCTTGTCTTTTCCTCTGATCCTACTTTCACGCACCTTAAAACTATGTCCTCTCATGTTAGACATTTCAGCCCTGGGAAAAAGCCTCTAACTATCCGCACGATCAATGCCTCTCATCATCTTATACACCTCTATCAGGTCACCTCTCATCCTCCGTCACTCTAAGGAGAAAAGGCCTAGTTCACTCAACCTATTGTCAAAAGGCATGCTCCCCAATCCAGACAACATCCTTGAATATCTCCTCTGCACCCTCTCTATGCTTTCCACATCCTTCCTGTAGTGAGGTGATCAGAAATGAGCACAGTACTCCAAGTGGGGTCTGACCAGGGTCCTATATAGCTGTAATATTACCTCTTGGCTCTTAAACTCAATCCCACGGTTGGTGAAGGCCAATGCACCGTATGCTTTCTTAACCACAGAGTCAACCTGCACAGCAGCTTTGAGTGTCCTACGGACTCGAACACCAAGATCCCCCTGATCCATTACACTGCTAAGAGTCTTACTATTAATATGATATTCTGCCATCATATTTGACCGACCAAAATGAACCACCTCACACTTATCTGGGTTGTACTCCATCTGCCACTTCTCAGCCCAGTTTTGCATCCTATCGATGTCCTGCTGTAATCTCTGGTAGCCCTCCACACTATCCATAACACCCCTAACCATTGTGTCATCAGCAAATCTACTAACCCATCCCTCCACTTCCTCGTCCAGGTCATTCATGAAAATCACGAAGAGTAGGGGTCCCAGAACAGATCCCTGAGGCACACCACTCGTCACCAATCTCCATACAGAGTATGATCCGTCTACAACCACCTTTGCCTTCTGTGGGCAGGCCAATTCTGGATCCACAAAGCAAGGTCCCCATGGATCTCATGCCTCCTTACTTTCTCAATAAGCCTTGTATGGGGTACTTTATCAAAAGCCTTGCTGAAATCCATATACACTACATCTACTGCCCTAACTTCATCAACGTGTTTAGTCACATCCTCAAAAAATTCAGTCAGGCTCGTAAGGCATGACCTGCCTTTGACAAAGCCATGCTGACTATTCCTAATCATATTATACCTCTCCAAATTTTCGTAAGTCCTGCCTCTCAAGAGCTTTTCCATCAATTTACCAACCACTGAACTAAGACACACTGGTCTATAATTTTCTGGGCTACCTCCTCTCCCTTTCTTTAATAAGGCTGGAGAATGGGATTGAGAGGGAAATTGGATCAGCCATGATGAAATGGTGGAGCAGACAAGATGGGCTGAATGGTCTACCTTATTTTCTTTTGTTTTGTGCTTTACATCACTATTAGCCTACTTTCTTCCTTTTCCTTTGCTGTTTATTTGTGAAATATTGAATTGACTGTCATTCAATTTCATGTTACATTGTAATAACAGTTATGGAAATGACAAATAGAATAAAAACTGAAACCAAAACTTTTAAGATTTATTTCCAGTATATATCAGCAAAAGTATAAGTTAAATTCAATTAACTGAAAGGTGCAGTGGTTGTAACCTGCAAGGTCCTATTCAGTCATTTAGTTTGGGATTCAATTTAAATTTTGGGATCTAATTAAATTCCAATGCTCTTGAATGGAAAATCCTACAAAAAATAGTGGATATAGCCCCGTCTATCACAGGTAAAGCTCTCCTCGCCACTAAGAACATTTACACCAAGTGTTGTTGCAGGAAAACAGCATCTATCATCAGGCACCTCCACCACCCATCTCAGTGTCCCTCCTCACTGCTGCCATCAGGAGTCTCCGGTCCCAAACCACCAAGTTCAGGAACAGTTCTTCACTCAACTTCACTTATTGAAATGCTCCCACAACCTATGGACTCACTCTGAAAGGACTCTTCATCTCATATTCTCAATATTCTTTATTTATTATTACTCTTTTTCTATTCGCACAATTTGTTGTCTTTCATACTTTGGTTGAATGCCCAATTTGGTGCAGTTTTTCACTGATTCTGTTATGGTTATTATTTTATTATGAATTTATTCTGCAAGAAAATGAATCTCAGGGTTGTACATGGTGGCATATATGTACTGTGATAATAAATTTACTTTTAACTTTTAAATTCATATTAGCTAAGATTCAATGCTTAGGGAGATAGATGGGGTTGCTTTGCTGCTTTGTCCTAGACAGTGTTTAGCTTCTTAATTGCTGTTGGACCTTTGGATAAGTGGCAAGTATTCCATTACATTCCTGACATGGCTTTGGGAATATCTGGAGATGAGCCACTGACTGATTTCACGGTTAATGGTAAGGGTCCAAGGCATAAAAAAGGTTGGAACCCCAGGGCTAGGTGAATGTATGGCTGAAGAGCTGGTGCAGGCGGCAGGGATTCAAGTGTTTGGATCATTATGATTTCTTCTGGGTAGAGGTGACCTGTACAATGGGGACGGGCCAAAAGTGAACCAGAGGGAGACCAATATCCAGAGCAAAGTCAGTGAAACAACTGGCACGAAGCAGTGTGTGAGTCAACCAATCAGAAGAGCCATGTTTATATAGCACAAGGGCAGAAAGGAGCACTGCTTCAAACTGTATCTGTTTCAAAGTATGTAACTTAATAGGTAAGGTGTACGAAATGATGGTGTGGGTTGCCTCTAGGGACTGGAATATTGTGGCTGTTAAAGAACCGTGTCTTTAGGTGTGGCAGAGGAACAGACAAGAGCAAAGGGGGTGCTTTTGTTAAGTATGGACATGATAGCAGTCCCTTGAGGGGAATAGTCAGCACGGTTTGCGTGTAGGAGCTGAATCTTTTGGAGTTACTTGAAGAGGTAATGAAGAGGATAGATAAAAGCGAGCAGTGGATGTTGTCTATATGGATTTTAGTAATGCTTTTGACAAAGTCCGACACCGCAGGCTAATTTGGAAGATTAGGTCTCATGGGATTCAGGGGCAGCTAGTAGGATGAATTCAGAATTGGTTCAATGATTGGAAGCATAGGATGTTGGATGAAGGTCGATTCTTGGCGCCAGTTAGGGAGAAAGGTTGAGGAATGGCAAATGGATTTCAACTTACAGTGGCTAAGTGTGAGGACACACATTCTGGATCATCAACCCACAGTAGAACAAATACCGTTAACGGCAGATCACCGAGTCTAACAGAGGGACTGGGATTACAAGCGCACAGTTCACTGAAAGTGGCCACACAACTAGACAGGGTGGTGAAGAAGGCATTTAGCACGCTGGCCTTCATTGTCAGGGCATCATGTTTAAAAGAAGGCTCATTTTGCTGCCATTATATATCATTGGTGAGGCTGTACTTAGAGTATTGGCACAGTTTTGGTCACTCTGTTACAGGAAAGGCATCGTGGAACTGGAGAGGGTGCAGAAGATGTTTCTGAGAATACTGCCTAGGCTGCAGGTCCTGAGCTGTTGGGATAAGTGAGCCTTGCTGGACCTTTATTCATTGAAGTTTGAGAGACGTTCTCAAAGAAGTTTATAAAATCTGAGGGCTATGGATTTGGTGGACAGTTATTATCTTTTCCCTAGGCTTGGAGAATCCAAAAGGAGGGGGCATGGTGGCATAATGGTTAGCACAACATTTTATAGTTCAGGCAACCCAGGTTCAATGCCCACTGCTGTCTGTAAGAAATCTGTATGTTTTCCCTGGAGCCATGTGGGTTTCCTCTGGCCATCCAAAGATGTACCATTGGTAGGTTAGTTGTAAATTGTCGCATGATTAGTCTGGGATTAAATCAGGGCGGTGTAGCTCAAAGGCCTATTCCACATTGTATCTCAATCAATAAACAAATAGATAGATACTAAATAAAGAGAGGAGAGATTTAAGGGGCACCTGAGAGGTAACCTCTTTACAGAGAGGGTAGCGAGGACCTGGGATGAGCTGCCAGAAGAAGTGGTTGATGCGAAGATAATTCAAGCATTTAAGAGGCATTTGAGTGGGTACACGGAGAGGAAGTGCTTCGAGTTGTGGGCCGAATGGGATTAGCTAGGAGGGTGCTGTGGTTACCGTGAATCCATTGGGTCAATGGCCCGTCTCTATGCTATTTTGTTCCATCACTCTATAAAGATTTATTAAACTCTGTGATTTCCAAGTCAAAGGTGGATGAGACTAATCTACCCTGCACATCCTTCATGGTTATACAATGCTAGTGTTTGATTTTAATAAATTGATCTAATTACAAATCTTACAAATAGTAAATTCAGACGGTACAATTTTATAGCTATACCTCAGGAACAACAATTAGTTCCTTCCTCTTGAGAAACACCATGCATAGGAATCAAACTCTCACACTGTTCATTATCTTCTGGAGTTCTGAAAAGAAATTACAATTATTACTTATTTCCTGTGACATAGTCTGAGAAATGATATAAATCATGTTTGTTGAAAATATTACTGAAAAAAATTTCTCTTGTACGTTACAACAAAAAAGTGTTGAAATGCAAATGTTTGGTTCAGTTATGCACAGAGAAAATAAATTCAAGCTTTAATTTCAATGACATATCAAATATTAAATACCATTGTAAATATTTGTATGGTTTTAATTAAAATGAATTCTGGAAATGGCAGGTAATCCTTGATCTAATACATGAATTAATTATCGCATCTCTTTTCACAGTTGCAGTCTGTCCCGCTGAATGTCCCCAGCATCTGCAAAACGCAGTTTTCCCTGCCTGGTGTTAAGGTTAATGATGAATATTCATTTACGAAGATGATTCAAGAAATATTATTAGATGAAATAATTAAGAATATATATTCTATTAAACACCCTCAGAATGTCTAAATAACATAAGGGAAAACAAGATATTTATTAGAATCTTCTAATTAACCTATTAGACTTGTTTAGAGATAATATCTCTCTATTTGGTTTTAACAGACTTTGTTTTTGTGATATACTCATTAAGAAGAGGTTGTCTAAAATTTTGTGGCTGACCCTTCACTATGTTGCCTGTGATCAAGAGAACTGAGGCAACTCAACAACATATTTCAGTTTCGCTTTTTAATGATTACAATTGTTGCCAATTCCCTCTCTGTTCAGCGTTGAACAATTGCTGATGTAGGCTTCCAATGCACTTGGAGTGTTCTAACATTTTTTATGCCCCAGTCTTGTGAGTGTCAATAAACTATTTGATTACAGAGTACAACCGCCAAACCCATTTACTCAACATAACACAAGCATATGCTGTTTAAATGTCACCGTACAGCAACTGAAAATAAGAAGCCATTGGTGGCCAGCTAGTACTCTCTATTTCAGGTCAATTGCAGTTGTGGCTTCAGATTAATCATTTAGGGTTGCCAACTCTTATTGGATTTATTCCTAGAGTTTAACCCATTTATCTGCCTTCCTGCATCAACTCTGACACAGTTGCATCATTCCTAATTGTTAAATGAGAATTAAGTGGATAAATAAAGTCAAAATGAAATGAAAGATTTTTGTTAGCTTGGAATGTTTGCAATATTGGTTCAGAGTCGGATATTCAATAGCTCCAGGACATTCCAAGAAAGTTGGCAACAAGGAATGAAATCTGAGGCTTTAGGTGTTTGCGGAATTGTGCTACACGCGATGATCTTAAACATGTTGAGGAGCTGGATAAATATTGTTTTAATTCTTTAATGCTTTAATCTAAATATAATCACATTGTAAAAACCACTTTGTCATCCTTCCAAGAACTTGTTGAAAGAGAAACTAACATTTCCAGGAGGGATTTTGTTTTAAAGTATGGTCAAAATCATACTGGAAGTCATCCAGATGTATTTGCTCAGGTGGTAAAGTGATGTAGCTAAGGTAGCTGCTGTACCTCAGTGTTCAGAGACCTGGGTTCAAACCCAGCCTTCGATACTCTTTGGTGTTTCATGTTCTCCCTGTGACAACATGAGTTTCCTCTGGCTGCTCCAGTTTCTTCCTATGTCCAAAGAAGTCCAGATGGGTAAATTAACTTACAATTGTAAATTATTGATTGTGTGGAGGAACATTGTAGGGTCTGGACGGAATTGATGAGAAGGTGGACAGAATAAAAAATGGGAATAATGTAGAGTAGGAAAAAAGTAATGATGGAAATAATGTAAATACATTGTTGAGTGTCAGCTTGGACTGGAGTGTGAGCTTGAAGGGTCTTTGTACATAAAACTGCAAAAGATACAGCCTTCAAATACTCCGGCAAGCCTTAAAATAATTGCTGTGGTCTCTTTTGTGATAGGAGAAGGTCTCCATTTAACGTGGGTTGGTATTAGAGTGGCTGAGCCTTCCATTGCCCCCTGTGTTGTTGTCATCTGCCTGCCTGGACTACTTACTGTACTTTTGACCATACAATCATTTGACAGAACGAACTTACCTACTTACTTCAAGTGCCCTAAAAAAATGAGCTCAAGTTATCACAATCAAATGCAACTGATCATTAATTATTGTCTAGGTTCGTGTTTGACTGCGTTTAAAAGCAAGTAATCAGAGCTGACACAAAGTTTTCAAAAAGTCCATACAGTTAACTTCACTGGCCCTCCTACGTGTCGAGGCAATTATGAATTACTACAGTGTCCCATCATTTCCATTGTATCATAACTTCCCCTACTGAACATGTAACACAGTCAGCCTCACCATTTTGTACAGCACAGCATGTCAAATTCTAAAGGTATAAGAGTAAAAACATTTCTCCAACCTTCTTGCTCTCCTCTAGGGTTAATATAAATTTCAAGTTATTTAAGTGTCCCCAAATTCTTGTAAAAGCTTTGTCTTTAATCATGTTTACTAAAAGCTTATTCAATATTTAAATCATTAATGGTATAAAAAAAAATGTCTGAACAGAAAAGGTGATTCAACTGCACAACCTGACACTTCTGGCTCAACATTGCTGGAAGCAAGATCAAATTTTAAATTGGTACCAGCTGTACACATAATCATCAAAGCAGACGATACCTCTGAATCCAATGTTTCCTGCATATAAATGCAAATATCCGCCTAAGGCCAACCATTACTGGATCCCAGTTATTATAATGGCATAAAAGTGTTGCAATGAAAAAAGAGAGGAACACTGGAATGGACCCTGCGAATAATAACCATGAAAATTCCATCTGGAAATTAAAAATAAAAATTAGAATTAATAAAAGATGGCAATTATTTATCCAAGTTTAATTTATACAACCAAAATAATAACTTATGAAATAATGCATTTTTTTCATCATCTATTAACTCTTAAGTTGACTTGTTTTTCACAAAGATTTCTTTTAAATGGAATATTAGCTGCATGTACATACTTTAATTTATGTAAAGTTATCTATATAAATGCCATAAGATTGAGACTTGGCTGCATGTATGCAGGAATGTGGAAGTCCCAAACTTGCTGATATCTCTGCTGCTGTCCAGCAGAATAAGCATACACTTGCTGACATTGCGCTGGCGAATCTACTTATTGTTTCTGCAAAAGAATAGCCCCAGGGTAGCACGGCAGCATAGTGGTTAGGCAATGCTTTACAGTAACTGTTGCTGCTCGTAAGGAGTTTGTACTTTTTTACCGTGAACACATGGGTTTCCTCCGGGTGCTCCAGTTTCCTCTGACAGGCCAAAGGTGTACCGGTTGGTAGGTTAATTGATCATTATAAAATGTCCCATGATCAGGTTGGCATTAAATTGGGAGAATGATGGGCAGTGTGGTTTGAAGGGCTGGAAGGGCCTATTCCACGCTGGATCTCAATGAATAAATCGCTGTTTCCATACCGGATGCAGCGATTCACATACACAGTCAGGATAGATCTGTAGCGTCTCTCAAAAGCAGAGGTGGAGGAGTATGCCTCATGATCAACTCTTCTTGGTGCACAAATATATCAGTGCTGTCCCAGTTCTGCTCACCAGACCTGGAATATCTAGCAGTTAAGTGCCATTCCTTTTACCTACCACGGGAGTTCTCTGGACATTTCACCTCAGGCCAATGTCAATCAGGCTTTAGATGATCTGAGCAATGGGATCAACATGCATGAAACAGCGCACCCTAACGCCTTCACCATCGTTTTGGGAATTTTAAACAGGCCAGGCTGGAAAAAAATCACTAAGCAATTACCATCAACAGATCACTTGCAATACTAGAGGAAACAACACACTAGACCATTGCCACACCACCATCAAGAATGCCTACTATGTTCCCAAAGTGTTCCCTCACTTCGGGAAGTCTGATCACCTGGCTGTACTTCTACTCCCTGAGTATAAGCAGAGACTGAACACTGAAGCACCAGTAGTGAGGACCAAGAAGGTGTGGACAAGGGAAGCACAGGAGCACTTACAGGACTGCTTTGAATCAGTGGACTGGACAGTATTCAGGGATTCATCTTCGAACCTGGATGATGCTGTAATTGTTACCGACTTCATTTAAACCTGTGCTGATGTGTGTGTGTGTGCCTCCAAAGACTTACTGTACATTCCCAAACAACAAGCCATGGATGAACCAGGAGGTACATCGTCTGCTGAAGGCTAGATTTGTGGCATTCAAGTCTGGCGACCCAGGCCTGAACCAAAAAACCAGGTATGATTTACAGAGGAGACAATTTTGAACGAGGTTGGAGGCGACATCGGATGCACAACAACTCTGGCAGGGCTTGCAAGACATTACTTCCTACAAAGCGAAACCCAATAGCATGAATGGCAGCGATGCTTCACTACCAGATGAACAATGCCTTCTATGTATGCTTTGAAAGGGAGAATATAACTACAGCTGTGAAGATCCCTGCTGCACCTGATGACCCTGTGATCTCTGTCTCAGAGGCCGATGGTAGGCTGTCTTTAAAGACAGTGAACCCTCGCAAAGCGGAAGGTCCTGATGGAGTACCTGGTAAGGCTCTGAAAACCTATGCCAACCAACTGGCAGGAGTATTCAAGGACATTTTCAACCTCTCACTGTAATGGGTGGAAGTTCCCATTTGCTTCAAAAAGGAAAAAATTATCCCAGTGCCTAAGAAGAATAACGTGGGCTGCATTAACGACTATCACCCGGTAGCACTCACATCAACAGTGAGGAAATGCTTTGAGAGGTTGGTCATGACTAAACTGAACTCCTGCATCAGTAAGGACCTGGACCCAATGCAATTTGCCTTTTGCCACAATAGGTCAACAGCAGATGCAATCCCAATGGCTCTTCACACAGCCTTAAACCACCTGAACAACACAAACACCTATTTCAAGATGCTGTTCATCGTCTACAGCTCAGCATTTACTACCATCATTCCCACAATTCTGATCGAGAAGTTACAGAACCTGGGCCTCCGTACCTCCCTCTGCAATTGGATCATTGACTTCCTAACCTGAAGACCACAATCTGTGCGGATTGGTGATAACATATCCTCTTCGCTGATGATCAACACTGGCGCACCTCAAAGTTGTGTGCTTAGCCCACTGCTCTACTCTCTATATACCCATGACTATGTGGCTAGGCATAGCTCAAATGCATCTATAAATTTGCTGGTGATACAACCATTGTTGGTGGAATCTCAGGTGGTGATGAGAGGGTGTACAGGAGCGAGATATGCCAACTAGTGGAGTGGTGCCACAGCAACAACCTGGCACTCAATGTCAGGAAGACAAAAGAGCTGATTGTGGACTTCAGGAAGGGTAAGACGAAGGAACACTTACCAATCCTCAGATGGATCAAAAGTGGAGAGAGTGAGCAGTTTCAAGTTCCTGGGTGTCAAGATCTCTGAGGATCTAACCTGGTCCCAACATATCAATGCAGTTATAAAGAAGCAAGACAGTGGTTATACTTCTTTAGGAGTTTGAAGAGATTTGGTATGTCAACAAGTACATTCAAAAACTTCTACATATGTACCATGGAGAGCATTCTGACAGGCTGCATCATTATGACTTTAAACTAGAATGGTTGGGGGGTGGGAATCAAATTAAAGCGGCTAGGTGTGAGGAGGTTAGTTCACAACAGAGGGATGGGAACCAGTGCAGAGAGACAGAGGGGTGTAAAGTGAGCGTAGAAGCAAAAAGTACAAAGGGGAAAAGTAAAAGTGGCAGGCCGACAAATCCAGGGCAAGCATTAAAAAGGGCTAAGAGAGTTGTAAAAGAGTGCCTGAAGGCTTTATGTGTCAATGCAAGGAGCATTCGTAATAAGGTGGATGAATTGAAAGTGCAGATTGTTATTAATGATTATGATATAGTTGGGATCACAGAGACATGGCTCCAGGGTGACCAGGGATGGGAGCTCAACGTTCAGGGATATTCAATATTCAGGAGGGATAGACACGAAGGAAGGGGAGGTGGGGTGGCGTTGCTGGTTAAAAAAGAGATTAACGCAATAGAAAGGAAGGACATAAGCCGGGAAGATGTGGAATCGATATGGGTAGAGCTGCGTAACACTAAGGGGCAGAAGACGCTGGTGGGAGTTGTGTACAGGCCACCTAACAGTAGTAGTGAGGTCGGAGATGGTATTAAACAGGAAATTAGAAATGTGTGCAATAAAGGAACAGCAGTTATAATGGGTGACTTCAATCTACATGTAGACTGGGTGAACCAAATTGGTAAAGGTGCTGAGGAAGAGGATTTCTTGGAATGTATGCGGGATGGTTTTTTGAACCAACATGTCGAGGAACCGACTAGAGAGCAGGCTATTCTGGACTGGGTTTTGAGCAATGAGGAAGGGTTAATTAGCGATCTTGTCGTGAGAGGCCCCTTGGGTAAGAGTGACCATAATATGGTGGAATTCTTCATTAACATGGAGAGTGACGTAGTTAATTCAGAAACAAAGGTTCTGAACTTAAAGAGGGGTAACTTTGAAGGTATGAGACATGAATTAGCTAAGATAGACTGGCAAATGACACTTCAAGGATTGACGGTGGATATGCAATGGCAGGCATTTAAAGGTTGCATGGATGAACTACAACAATTGTTCATCCCAGTTTGGCAAAAGAATAAATCAAGGAAGGTAGTGCACCCGTGGCTGACAAGAGAAATTAGGGATAGTATCAATTCCAAAGAAGTAGCATACAAATTAGCCAGAGAAAGTGGCTCACCTGAGGACTGGGAGAAATTCAGAGTTCAGCAGAGGAGGACAAAGGGCTTAATTAGGAAGGGGAAAAAAGATTATGAGAGAAAACTGGCAGAGAACATAAAAACGGACTGTAAAAGCTTTTATAGATATGTAAAAAGGAAAAGACTGATAAAGACAAATGTAGGTCCCCTGCAAACAGAAACAGGTGAATTGATTATGGGGAGCAAGGACATGGCAGACCAATTGAATAATTACTTTGGTTCTGTCTTCACTAAGGAGGACATAAATAATCTTCCAGAAATAGTAAGGGACAGAGGGTCCAGTGAGATGGAGGAACTGAGCGAAATACATGTTAGTAGGGAAGTGGTGTTAGGTAAATTGAAGGGATTGAAGGCAGATAAATCCCCAGGGCCAGATGGTCTGCATCCCAGAGTGCTTAAGGAAGTGGCCCAAGAAATAGTGGATGCATTAGTGATAATTTTTCAAAACTCGTTAGATTCTGGACTAGTTCCTGAGGATTGGAGGGTGGCTAATGTAACCCCACTTTTTAAAAAAGGAGGGAGAGAGAAACCGGGGAATTATAGGCCGGTTAGCCTAACGTCAGTGGTGGGGAAACTGCTGGAGTCAGTTATCAAGGATGTGATAACAGCACATTTGGAAAGCGGTGAAATGATCGGACAAAGTCAGCATGGATTTGTGAAAGGAAAATCATGTCTGACGAATCTCATAGAATTTTTTGAGGATGTAACTAGTAGAGTGGATAGGGGAGAACCAGTGGATGTGGTATATTTGGATTTTCAAAAGGCTTTTGACAAGGTCCCACATAGGAGATTAGTGTGCAAACTTAAAGCACACGGTATTGGGGGTAAGGTATTGGTGTGGGTGGAGAATTGGTTAGCAGACAGGAAGCAAAGAGTGGGAATAAACGGGACCTTTTCAGAATGGCAGGCGGTGACTAGTGGGGTACCGCAAGGCTCAGTGCTGGGACCCCAGTTGTTTACAATATATATTAATGACTTGGATGAGGGAATTAAATGCAGCATCTCCAAGTTTGCGGATGACACGAAGCTGGGTGGCAGTGTTAGCAGTGAGGAGGATGCTAAGAGGATGCAGGGTGACTTGGATAGGTTGGGTGAGTGGGCAAACTCATGGCAGATGCAATTTAATGTGGATAAATGTGAAGTTATCCACTTTGGTGGCAAAAATAGGAAAACAGATTATTATCTGAATGGTGGCCGATTAGGAAAAGGGGAGGTGCAACGAGACCTGGGTGTCATTATACACCAGTCATTGAAAGTGGGCATGCAGGTACAGCAGGCGGTGAAAAAGGCGAACGGTATGCTGGCATTTATAGCGAGAGGATTCGAGTACAGGAGCAGGGAGGTACTACTGCAGTTGTACAAGGCCTTGGTGAGACCACACCTGGAGTATTGTGTGCAGTTTTGGTCCCCTAATCTGAGGAAAGACATCTTTGCCATAGAGGGAGTACAAAGAAGGTTCACCAGATTGATTCCTGGGATGGCAGGTCTTTCATATGAAGAAAGACTGGATGAACTGGGCTTGTACTCGTTGGAATTTAGAAGATTGAGGGGGGATCTGATTGAAACGTATAAGATCCTAAAGGGATTGGACAGGCTAGATGCAGGAAGATTGTTCCCGATGTTGGGGAGGTCTAGAACGAGGGGTCACAGTTTGAGGATAGAGGGGAAGCCTTTTAGGACCGAGGTTAGGAAAAACTTCTTCACACAGAGAGTGGTGAATCTGTGGAATTCTCTGCCACAGCAAACTGTTGAGGCCAGTTCATTAGCTATGTTTAAAAGGAAGTTAGATATGGCCCTTGTGGCTACAGGGGTCAGGGGGTATGGAGGGAAGGCTGGGTTCTGAGTTGGATGATCAGCCATGATCATAATAAATGGCGGTGCAGGCTCGAAGGGCCGAATGGCCTACTCCTGCACCTATTTTCTATGTTTCTATGTTTCTATATTATCTGGTATGGGGGTGGGGGCTACTGCACAGGACCGAAAGAAGCTGCAGAGGGTTGTAAATTTAGTCAGCTCCATCTCTTGGGAACTAGCCTACAAAGTACCCAGGATATCTTCAACGAGTGGTATCTCAGAAAGGCAGCGTCCATTATTAAAGACCTCCAGCACCCAGGGCAAGCCCTTTTCTCACTGTTACCATCAGGTAGGAGGTACAGAAGCCTGAAGACACACACTCAGTGATTCAGGAACAGCTTCTTCCCCTCTGCCATCCAGTTCCTAAATGGACATTGAACCCTTGGACACTACCTCACTTTCTTAAAATACATAGCATTTCTGTTTTCTGGCATGACTTTTTAATCTATTTAATATACGTATACTGTATAAAGTGTACTGACTGAATAAGATTTACTTATTTATTATTACTTTTTCTTCTATATTACGTATTGCATTGAACTGTTTTTGCTAAGTTAACAAATTTCATGTCATATGCTGGTGATAATAAACACAGTTCTGATTGATTCTGAAATAAAAATCTGCAAGAATCTTTATTTCAATGGATGTTGAATAAGGTGTGTTAATTACATTCAATTATTTGAGTTTGCAGTAATACTTGAATCATTTTAAAGTGCTTTAATTTCAGGTTACTTTTATTCTAAAATGATGTTTTTAATAGTTGTAAAACTTTAGTAACTATTTATTTTCTTTAAATTTCCTTCTGAAAATCTGACCATTAGGAGGGTGGTGGTGGTGATGGGGGGGGGGGTGGTGTGGGGAGAAGCATTTCCAAGTGGTTAAGATTTACTTAACAATTTCCTAGAAACTCCCTTTCCTGATCCCTAAAAAAATCTGATTCTGTTGGGCTTTGCAACATCTCACAGATTGGGTGCAGGACACTTTTAGACCATAAGACACAGGAGCAGAATTAGGCCATCTGGCCCACAGAGTCTGCTCTGCCATTCAATCATGGCTGATCATTTTCTTCCATCTCCTCAACCCCAGTTCACGACCTTCTCCCAGTAACCTTTGATGCCGTATCCAGTCAAGACCTATCAATCTTTGCCTTAAATACATACAATGACTTGGCCTCCCCAGCTGGATGTGGCAACAGATTCCACAAATGCACCACCCTTTGGCTAAAGAAATTCCTCCGCATCTCTGTTTTGAACAGACACCCTCTATCCTGAGGCCGTGACCTCTTGTCCTAGACTTTCCCACCATGGGAAACATCCTTTCCACATCTACTCTGCTAGGCCTTTCAACATTCAAAAGGTTTCAATGAGATTCCCCCCATTCTTCAGAATTCCAGCAAGTACAAGCCAGGAGTCATCAAACGTTCCTCGTATGACAACCCTTTCAGTCCTGGAATCATCCTTGTGAACCTCCTCTGGACTCTCTCCAATGCCAGCACATCTTTTCTAAGATGAGGGGCCCAAAACTGTTCACAATACTCAAGATGAGGCCTCATTAGTGCCTCATAAAGCCTCAGCATCACATCCCTGCTCTTGTATTCTAGATCTCTTGAAATGAATGCTAACATGGCATTTGCCTTCGTCACCACCAATTCAATCTGCAAGTTAACCTTCAGGGTGTTCTACACAAGGACTCCCAAGTCCCTCTGCATCTCAGATTCCTGGATTTTCTCCCCACTTAGAAAATAGTCTGCACATTTATTTCTACTATCAAAGTATATGACCATGCATTTTCCAACACTATATTTCATTTGCCACTTTCTTGCCCGTTCTCCTAATCTGTCTAAGACCTTCTGCATCCTACCTGTTTCCTCAATACTACCTGCCCCTCCACCAATCTTAGTATCATCTGCAAACCTGGCAACAAAGCCATCTATTCCATCATCAAAATCATTTATATACAGCATAAAAAGTGGTCCCAACACTGACCCCTGCGGAACAGAAAGTCACTAGCAGCCAACCGAAAAAGGCCAATGCTCTAACCATGTTAGTAACTTTCTTGTAATACCATGGGCTCGTAACTTGGTAAGCAGCTTCATGTGTGGCAGCTTGTCAAAGGCCTTCTGAAAGTCCAAATATACAACATCCACTGCATCTCCTGTATCTATCCTACTTGTAATCTCCTCAAAGAATTCCAACAGGTTCATCAGGTAGGATTTTGCCTGAAAGAAACCATGTTGACTTCTTGTCCTGTGTCAACAAGTACTCCATCACCTCATCCTTAACAATTGACTCTAACACCTTCCCAGCCAATGAGGTCAGGCTAACTGGTCTATAATTTCCTTTCTGCTATCTTCCTCCTTTCTTAAAGAGTGAAATTTTTTCAGTCCTCTGGTGCCATGCCAGAGTCCAATGATTTTTTGAAAGATCATTTCTAATCCTACTACAATCTCTAATGCTACCTCTTTCAGAACCCTAGGGTGCAGTTCTGGTCTGGGTGATTTATGTACCTTCAGGTCTTTCAGCTTTTTCAGCACCTTCTCTCTCTCATGATGGCGCCGGTAACTGGCGACTCTGCACATGCTCTCACGAGCAAACTGCCCTCTACACTATCCTATACCCGAGAAACCCTTCTAAACCTCCAATCTGCGACATCTAGCAAGATCAACAAAACCCTGGCAAAGCTACTTCCCAGCTGGGGACTAAAGCGCCAGAATTGCTTCTTAAACTCTGGACTGCACCTGGACCTGACCAGTGAGGCCTGGTCCGAGGCCCACCACATTCCCGGAGACCCGAGGCCTGCTACCATGCCGGAGAGCTTGAAGACAAGGCCCATTCCGACCAGCACCTCTCCGGAGCAGACGACCACACAGAAGTGACGACGGAGACCTCAAGGTGCCCCAGACGCTTCCACGGAGCGACCACCGTAAAGCCCCATTGGTGGCCATCCACAGCTGCCGGAAGTGAGGCCTCCGCCGCCCACATCAGAAATCGAGCCCGAGGCTTGGCTGGAGCGGAGGCTTCCACAACTGTGACTCAGCTCACGGACTTGTTTCAGCCAGGAGCCCGGCCCTCCAGGATTAAGTGTTGACTTTGGGGCCCGACCCAATTGACAGCCCGGGCCTCCGGCAGCTGTAAGTGGCAGTGGAGCCTCCCCCATTACTCTGCCCGACCGGAGTGCCTGACGATGCGACCCGCCGCTCGATACCCGCGGGACGCGTCCACCAACCTCAAAGAGCTGACAACAACACACTGCATCGATGGAGACCTGGAAAGATGCACTATTTACTGAGGAAGTGTGGGAAAAGAGCTGGGCTGCTGGTCAGATTGAAGCTGAGGGGCTTCAGGGTCCCTATGCCCACCATCCTACTAGCTAATGTGCAAGCCATAGAGAACAAGGTGGATGATCTTAAAGGGAGACTCACCTACTGCAGGGAGATGCAGAACTGCTGTGCATTCTGTTTCACCGAGACCTGGCTCTCCTCTGCCACCCCCGACTGTGCCATCCGACCAGAGGGATTTTCGATCCATCGGATGGACCACACGGCGTCTTCGGGCAAGACGAGGGGAGGTGGTGTCTGCCTACTGATCAACACTGGGTGGTGCTCGGACACAGTGGCACTGACAAGCTCCTGCAGCCCGGACCTGGAACACCTGTCGGTGAAGTGTCGTCCCTACTATCTGCTACGGGAATTCACCTCGGTCATACTGACAGCGGTCTACATTCCCCCCAGGCGGACGTGGAGTGTGCTCTGAACATACTGTATGCCAACATCAGTGAACTTGAGACCAGGTATCCGGAGGCTTTGCTCATTGCAGCCAGGGACTTTAACCAGGCCAACTTTAGAAAGGCACTGCCAAAGTTATACCAACATGTCTCCTGCCCCACTAGAGGCCCAAATATACTTGACCACTGCTACACAGCAGTCAAGGATGCCTACCATTCCGTCCCACGACCTCACTTCGGAAAATTGGACCATCAGGCCGTACTCCTCCCCCCGGCTTACAAACAGAAACTGAAGCGGGAGGTCACGGTGTCAAAAGTAGTGTCGCGTTGGACAGAGGAAACGGATGAGGTCCTCCGTGACTGCTTTGAATCGGTGGACTGGTTAGTATTCAAGGATTCGGCAGCTAACTTCGATGAGTATGCCTCAGCTGTCACGGACTTTATTTGGAAATGCACAGAGGACTGTGTGTCTCGCAAGACGATCCGGGTATTCCCTAACCAGAAACCTTGGATGAATTGTGAGGTCAAATCCCTTTTAAAGGCGAGAGCTGCAGCTTTTAGGTCCGGGGATACCAGTCGCTACATGGAATCCAGGCGTGAACTCTGGAACACACATCAAAGTTGCTGGTGAACGCAGCAGGCCAGGCAGCATCTCTAGGAAGAGGTACAGCTGACGTTTCAGGCCAAGACCCTTCGTCAAGTCCTGACAAAGGGTCTCGGCCTGAAACGTCGACTGTACCTCTTTGCTAGAGATGCTGCCTGGCCTGCTGCATTCACCAGCAACTTTGATGTGTGTTGCTTGAATTTCCAGCATCTGAAGAATTCCTGTAGTGAACTCTGGAAAGCCATTAAGGGCGCCAAGAGGCAATATCGAGCCAAATTGGAAGCCCAGGCTAACCAGAGGGATGCCAGTAGACTATGGCAGGGTCTAAATGAGATCACTGGGAGCAAAGAAAAGGCTGGGAATATCAATAACTGTGGCGCTTCTCTTCCTGATGAGCTTAACGTATTCTACGCAAGATTCGAACAGAAGAGGAGCGTCCCGCTCCCTCCGGATGAACCAGACCTGGTGGCATCGAGATTCACCGTCACCGAGGAGGACGTTAGAAGGGCCTTCCTGAAGATAAATCCAAGGAAGGTGACGGGCCCAGATGGCGTCCCGGGATGGGTTCTCCAGGCCTGTGTAAGCGAGCTAGCTGGAGTGTTTGCTGACATCTCCAACTGCTCCTTGCTTCAGTCTAAGATCCCCTCGTGGGTTTTAAGAAGGCAACGATAATCCCAGTGCCGCCAAAGGGCAAGGTGGCATGCCTGAATGACTATCGACCTGTGGCTCTGACATCAATTGCTATGAAGTGCTTCGAGCGATTGGTTACGGCACAGATCAACCACAGCCTACTGGTCAACCTCGGCGCTTTGCAATTCGCTACTGGAGCAACAGGTCAACGGCAGGTGCCATCTCTCTGGCCCTACATTCCTCCTTAGAACACCTGGAGAATAAAAATGCATACGTAAGGTTCCTTTTCATTGACTACAGCTCTGCCGTTAATACCATCATTCCAAACAAACTGATTCCTAAGCTCCGGAACCTGGGCCTTAGCACTCAGATCTGCAGCTGGATCTTCAACTTCCTCACAGACAGGACCCAGGCAGTAAAAATAGGGGACAAGCTCTCCTCTACAATCACTCTGAGCACCGGTGCCCCACAAGGCTGTGTACTCAGCCCTCTGCTGTACTCACTGTACACCCATGATTGTGTAGCCAAGTTTCTATCGAACTCAATATATGCGTTTGCTGATGATACAATTGTAGGCCGTATCTCGGGTGATGATGAGTTTGAGTACAGAGAGGAAATTAAGAACCTGGTGGCATGGTGCCAATAACCTAGCCCTCAACGTCAACAAGACGAAGGAATTGGTAGTTGACTTCAGAAGGAGTAGCGAACCACATGACCCAATTTACATCAGTGGTGCGCAAGTGGAACAGGTCAAAAGCTTTAAGTTCCTTGGGGTCAATATCACAAATGACCTGACTTGGTCCAACCAAGCAGAGTACACTGCCAAGAAGGCCCACCAGCGCCTTTACTTCCTGAGAAAGCTAAAGAAATTTGGCCTGTCCCCTAAAACCCTCACTAATTTTTATAGATGCACCGTAGAAAGCATTCTTCTAGGGTGCATCACAACCTGGTATGGAAGTTGTCCTGTCCAAGACCAGAAAAAGCTGCAGAAGATCGTGAACACGGCGCAGCACATCACACAAACCAATCTTCTGTCCTTGGACTCACTTTACACTGCATGCTGCCAGGGTATTCAAGGACACGACCCACCCAGCCAACACACTTTTCGTCCCTCTTCCCTCCGGGAGAAGGTTCAGAAGCTTGAAGAGTTGTACGGCCAGATTTGGGAACAGCTTCTTTCCAACTGTGATAAGACTGCTGAATGGATCCTGACCCGGATCTGGGCCGTACCCTCCAAATATCTGGACCTGCCTCTCGGTTTTTTTGCACTACCTTACTTTCCATTTTTCTATTTTCTATTTATGATTTATAATTTAAATTTTTAATATTTACTATCAATTTGTAATCCAGGGAGCAGGAAGCGCAGAATCAAATATCACTGTGATGATTGTATGTTCTAGTATCAATTGTTTGGCGACAATAAAGTAAAGTAACAGTAACTGCACCCACTTCTCTTCCTTCACACAGTACAACATCAGGCATACTGCTAGTGTCTTCCACAGTAAAGACTGACACAAAATACTCATTTAGTTCATCAGCCATCTCCTTGTCCCTTGTTATTTTTCCTCTTGCCTCATTTTCTAGCAGTCCTATATCCACTCTCATTTCGCTATCCTTTCTGACTCTGCATCTCTAATGATTTGATATTCAGCCTGTTGGCTGCAGCTAAGTTCCATCACCTGCCTGCCCTTCCTGACAATCCGACTGCACACTATCTTTACTTTTTTACCATCCGTCTTTTCCTGAGACCCTTTTAGACAGCAAGAAGAGTCGCTGGGTAAATGTGATACAACTAGGCACCCAGTGTTATGGAGCAGTATCTGAAACTGCTTTGTTGAATTTGTAGGGCTTGGTTTAGAAAGATGAGTTATTTCTCAGAACTATCAAATTCTAACGATTAATTACTTCCAAGTATTTAAATTCAATTTTGTCTTTAAAAAAATGGTAGAACATAGAACAGCACAATACAGTAACAGGACCTTTGATCCACAATGTTGTGCTGAACTAATTAATCTGGTAATCAAATGGCCAACTAATCTAATTTCCTCTGCCTACACAATGCTTATATCCTTCCATTTTCCTTACATCCATGTGCCTATCTAACCTTCTCTTAAAATTCCGATGTATCTACCTCTACCACCATCCCAGACAGCAGATTCCACGCACCCAACACTCTATGTAAAGAAAAACAACTATCCCTTCACACCTCTTTTGAAATTTCCCCTCCCCCACACATTAAATGTACGCCCTCTAGAATAAGATACCGTCTGCTCTAGCTATGCCTCTCATAATCTTATAAACCTCTATCAGATCTCCTCTCAGCCTCCTCTGCTCCAGAGAAAACAACCAAGCTTGTTCAAGTGACGAAGGGTCTCGGCCTGAAACGTCGACTGCACCTCTTCCTACAGATGCTGCTTGGCCTGCTGCGTTCACCAGCAACTTTGATGTGTGTTGCTTGAATTTCCAGCATCTGCAGAATTCCTGTTGTTCAAGCTTGTTCAACTTTTCTTTATAGCGCATTACCTCTAATTCAAGTAGCATCCTGATAAATATCTTCTGCATCCTCTCTATTGCCTCAGCATCCTTTCTATCATTATAGGGGTGACCAGAACTGTATGCACTACTTCAGATGCAGCTTTTATTAAGCTACAACAGAACCTCCTGTCATTTGAACTCAGTGCCTGGATAATAAAGCCAAGCATGCCATAAGCCTTCCTAACCACTGTATCGACCTGTGTAGCCACTCTCACTTGGACCCCAAGCTCATCAACATTAAGGGTCTTGCCATTTTCATTTCATTCTTTTTGTTTCAATGTTTATAGTTTTAATTCAGAGAATGAATGCTTGGCATTAAGACAGAATGGAAACTAAAACTTCTCCTTCCTAAAGTTTAAAGAGAGGACACTCCTGCTCACCCAATAATGAAAAACAAAACAATACCTATTTACTGATAAACGGAGAATGGTGATGTGCAGGCTACGTCTGATCAACATACTATATGGAAACTAGTTCTATTCTTTTGGAAGGTGAGTGTCTGCGTGTCGATGAAAAGTGGGAGAAAAAGCAGAAGGTACTAGTACAAGGAGAAGAGAAGCTATTCCAATCGAAGCTTTGGCTATGGAACCAGGTAAGTACGGTCTCATTCAGTTGAACAATATCACTAAATTAAGTCTGGCCATTACCTGACTTCCTTCATTATTTATTTGTTATTATTTTTTGATTCCTTCATGAACTGATACTTCTCCATAGTTTAATATTACCACTGGAAAACCAAACTGAACGTGCTCCAGTAGAGCAGTCTACTAGTTAGAAACATTATATTTGATATTTCCTTTATAATTTATATTGCTTAAAAGAATTTTTTTGAATTGAAATGTACTTACTTTATTTAGAGATGCAATAGGCTTTTCCAGCCCAGCGAGCCACACTACCCAGCAACCGACTGATTTAACCCTAGCCCAGTCACTTGACAGTTTATAATGACCAATTAACCTACTAATCGGTACATCGTAAACACGAGAGGTTCTGCAGATGGCTGGAAATCCAGAGCAACACACACAAAATGCTGAAGCAACTCAGCAGGTCAGGAAATAAACGGTCAACGTTTTGGGCAGAGACCCTTCTGCAGAACTGGAAAGGAAGTTACGCCAGCATAACTGGTAAGTTATTGGACTGTGCAAACCAATCAAAGCACCTGGGGGATGCTGGAATTAAACTCCAAACTCCACTGCCCAGAGCTATAAAAGTGTTGCACTGACTGCTATGCTACAGTGGCAGCCCTATTCTTTAACCTCTTCTACAAAGTGACAAGCATTCCTTTAAAAAATAATATAACCGCTTATCTTTCTTGCCTTACCTAAACATGCTATTTATAACATGTCAATTAGGACCATCAATACTCATGGGTTACAGGAACTCCTGAAACTTCACTGGTCATGTTTATCCAAATTGGAACTGAACTGTTTAGAACTAATAATTTAATAGGCATCCGTTAGTCTCATGAGACCATGGATTTGCGCCTTGGAAGGTTTCCAGGGCGCAGGCCTGGACCAGGTTGTATGGAAGACCAGCAGTTGCCCATGCTGCAAATCTCCCCCCTCCACCGATGTTGTCCAAGGGAAGGGCATTAGGACCCACGCAGCTTGGCACCGGTGTCGTCGCAGAGCAATGTGTGGTTAAGTGCCTTGCTCTAATAGTTTAGAACCATTGGGCCATTTATCTCAATGGATAGTAATCCAATTTCCACTTTAATGTTAGATCAGAAGAGATTTTACAGTGTTATAAATCTCCTACAAAGGATCTTAACAAGACTGCAACTCTGATGATTCTATCAGAACTCTGTGTTAAAATGAAGCTGTCCTTGCTGCAAATTTATAAAGAAATCTTTTCCAGAAACAAAAGTTGGGAATAAGGAGATGCTCAGCCAGCAGCAGACCAGCTTCAAGTTCATTCTCTTTTCTCAGTCCATTTGCCTCCGCCGCATCTGTATCTGTTCCCAGGATATGGCTTTCCCTCAGAGAGGTCCTCTTTTTCCAAAGAACAGGCTTTCCCAAGCTCCATCACTGACAATGCCCTCAGCCTCTTCTCCATTTCCCAGATACCTGTGCTCGCCCCATCGTTCCACTGCCTTAACAGGGAAAGAGTTCCTCTTGACTTCACCTACCACTCCATGAGCCTCTGCATCCTACACATCATTCTCCACAAATTCCACCGTTTTCACTCAGATCCTACCACCAAATACATCTTTACCTTACCCCTCTGCTTTCCAACAGACAATGCTCCTTTCATGATTCCCTTGTCTATTCATCCCTCTGCACTAAACTCCCTCCGGGCACCTCCTCGCTCACATCCCAAACAGACCTTTCAGGTGAAACAACACTTCCCCACTGGGGCTCCACAGGGGACTGTCTTGTCTCCCTTTCTCTTCACCATTTACACCTCCGACTTCAACTTCTGCACAGAGTCTTGTCACCTTCAGAAGTTTTCGGATGACTCTGCCATAGTTGGATGCATCAGCAAGGGAGATGAGGTTGAGTACAGGGCTACGAGGAAACTTTGTCACATGGTGTGAGCAGAATTATCTGCAGCTTAATGTGAAAAAGACTAAGGAGCTGGTGGTAGACCTGAGGAGAGCCAAGGTACCGGTGACCCCTGTTTCCATCCAGGGGGTCAGTGTGGACATAGTGGAGGATTACAAATACCTGGGAATACGAATTGACAATAAACTGGACTGGTCAAAGAACACTGAGGCTGTCTACAAGAAGGGTCAGAGCCGTCTCTATTTCCTGAGGAGACTGAGGTCCTTTAACATCTGCTCTGAGTTACACAGATCTGTGCCCCAAATGAACAAACTACCAAGAAGTGAGCAATTTCTTTACAACAAATATTTGCTGATATCCAGCATCAAACATAGCCTAACAACAATTCAGCAGATTATGAAAATATACATGATGACTTGTTTTCTAGCCACTGTACTGTAAATGTTTTGATAGGATTCTGGTATTGATCATGCATTGAAAACAGAATGAATTACCTTTCTCATATAGATGTCTGCTATCATGGAAAGTGGTATTGTGAGGCTTAGTGCAAGTGTACCAATTAGCGATGATGTAAGAAAACAGCCCCTGAAAAATAAAATTCATTTTAAATATAAAAATTATAAATTTGCACAGGTTAAATTATATTCTTGTTTAACCCTAAAAGTCAGAATTACACTTTAACTTACAATGCTCCCTGACCTCCATATAATAAAATACTTATTCTAAAGTTATGGTGTACATAGATTTAACAACACATAATGAAATTAGATGACAAATCAATTGGTTTGTATTTGTCTGGCATTTCATAAGATATTAATGTTGGCAAAGACATCATTTTCATTTAAAATATTGTTAACAGAAGTTTATACACTAGAACATTGGGTTTTAATTTAGTGTTTTGAATAAAGTGATTTACAACAATGTAGCATGCCCAAAGTACTGTACTGAAGTATTAGTCATATTATGTGTATGTTGGCTTGACCTTACAAATTATTACACCTCAACTATCAGACTCTTGAACCAAAGGGGATAGCTTCACAACCTATGGACTCACTTTCCAGGACACTTGGTCTCATGTTTTTGATACTTACAGCTTATTTATTCATTATTATTATTATTATTATTTCTTTCTTTTTGTATTGACACAGTTTGTTGCCTTTTGCATCTGGTTGAACACTCACGTTGGTGTGGTCTTTCATTGACTCTATTATGGTTATTATTCTATTATAGATTTATTGAGGATGCCCACAAGAAAATGATTCTCAGGGTTGTATATGGTGACATATATGTACTTTGATAATAAATTTACTCTGAAGTTTGAAATGTCTCCTGAAGCAAGAGTACTATCCATTTAACCAGACCAACAGGATAATGATCAGCAGATATCACAGAGAGCTGGTTTCCGAAAGGCACAAAGCTTCACTTCAAGTTGCCATTACATCAGTGGTTTCTTTCCATGCCTTTTAAGCCCATAAGACATAGGAAGAGAATCTGCTCTGCCATTCCATCATGGCTGATCCTGGATCCCACTCACCTCATAGACCTGCCTTCTCACCATATCCTTTGATGCCCTGACCAAACAGGAAACAATCAACTTCCGCCTTAAATATACACATGGACTCGGCCTCCACCGCAGTGTGTGGCAGAGCATTCCACAGATTTACTACTCTCAGGCTAAAGGAAAACTTCTTCTTTCCTCTATTCTAAAGGGTTGCCCCTCACCTTGTGGCACATTGGGCAGCAACCTTGTTTTTTTTTCAGAATTTGTCTGTTTTTTTATGAAGCCAAATTGCTAGCTCAATGCTCAACCCTCAACCCAGAAGAGCTGGAAAGGATGCAAGAAGCCGGCCAGATTCGAACCCAGGACCATTTGCCTCAAATTCCAGTGCAGGTGCTACTACACCACCGGCTGGCTACCATTACAGAAGCTGAAGAAGGTGTTTATGAGGAATTGAGAAGGGTTGGGAAAATCTTGTAGCAGAGAGTAAGTCCAGAAATAAATCTGGCTGTAGCTTTTTCTTTGTGAATTTTTGGATGATGAGGCACTGAGTATAATTTAGGCTGAGATAGGTAGACTTTTGGATCACAGAGGAACCAAAAAGTATGGGGAACAGGTAGAAGATGGAATTGAAACCGCGGATCTTATCAATCATGATCTGTTGAATGGCAAAACTTCTTCAGTCTTTTCAGTAAACAAATAATTTCCAGGTTTTCTATTAATTAGGTTAAAAGGGTGAAGCAGCAACATGCAAGAATTCATTAGAACTTTAGTGTTTAAGGGACATTGCAAACATGACATATAATACTAATGAATACTAGTATATAATACTAATGATAGGCCATGTACAATGGACAAATGCCCTCGAAGCTCCCTTTTTAAATAACCACCGCTGACCTGCGAGAAATCCCTCTTGGTAAAGCTCTGTTGATGCCGCTGATAGGCCACGTATTATCAGTAAGACGAAAGAGCTGATTGTGGACTTCATAAGGGTAAGATAAAGGAACACATACCAATCCTCATAGAGGGATCAGAAGTGGAGAGAGTGAGCAGTTTCAAGTTCCTGGGTGTCAAGATCTCTGAGGATCTAACCTACTCCCAACATATCGATACAGTTAAAAAGAAGGCAAGACAGCGGCTATACTTCATTAGGAGTTTGAAGAGATTTGGTATGTAACAAATACACTTAAAAACTTCTATAGACGTACCTTGAAGACCATTCTGACAGGCTGCATCATTGACTGGTATGGGGGTGGGGGTTACTGCACAGAACTAAAAGAAGCTGCAGAGGGTTATAAATTTAGTCAGCTCCATCTTGGGTACTAGCCTACAAAGTACCCAGGACATCTTTAGGGAGCGGTGTCTCAGAAAGGCAGCGTCCATTATTAAAGACCTCCAGCACCCAGGGCCTGCCCTTTTCTCACTGTTACCATCAGGTAGGAGATACAGAAGCCTGAAGGCACACACTCAGTGATTCAGGAACAGCTTCTTCCCCTCTGCCATCTGATTCCTAAATGGACATTGAATCCTTGAACACTACTTCACCTTTTTAATATATATATATATTATTTCTGTTTTTTGCACAATTTTTAAACTATTCAATATATATATATATATATATATATACTGTAATTGATTTACTTATTATTATTTTATATTTTTTCTTCTTTATTATATATTGCATTGAAATGCTGCTGCCAAGTTAACATTTCATGACACATGCCAATGTGTCAATGATTTAGACTATGGGATTAATGGATTTGTGGCTAAATTTGCCGATGATAAAAAGATATGTGCTGGAGTAGGTAGTGTTGAGGAAACTTGAGAGCCTGCAGAGAGACTTAGATAGTTTAGGAGAATGAGCAAAAGAGTGGCAAATAAAATACAATGTTGGAAAGTGTATAGTTATGCACTTTGGTGGAAGAAATAAACAGGCAGGCTATTATTTGGATGGGGAGAAAGTTCAAAATGCAGAGAAGCAAGGGGACTTGGGAGTCTTGTGCGGGATACACTGAAGGTTAACCTCCAGGTCGAATTGGTGGTGAAGAAGGCAAATGCAATGTTGGCATTCATTACTAGAGGTATAGAGTATAACAGCAGGATTATGATGTTGAGGCTCTATAAGGCAATCGTGAGATCACACTTGGAGTATTGTGTGCGGTTTTGGGCTCCTTATTTTAGAAAGGATATGCTGACATTGGAGAGGGTTCAGAAAAGATTCACTAGAATGATTCCAGGAATGAAAGGGTTACCGTATGAGGAACGTCTGGCAGCTCTTGGGCTGTATTCCCTGGAGTTCAGTATAATGAGGGGGGATCTCATAGAAATATTCTGAATGTTATAAGGCCAGAACAGATTAGATATGGCAAAATTATTTCCCATGGTAGGGGAATCCAGGACAAAAGGGCACAACTTCAGGATTGTAGGACGTCCATTTAGAACAGATATGTGGAGAAATTATTTTAGTCAGAGGGTGGTAAATCTGTGGAATTTGTTGCCACGAGCGGCTGTGGAGGTCAAGTCACTGGTTGCATTTAAGGCAGAGAAAGATAGGTTCCTGATTAGCCAGGGTATCAAAGGGTATGGGGGGAAGGCAAGGGAGTGGGGATGACTAGAAGAATTGGATCAACCCATGACTCAATGGTGGAGCAGACTTGATTGGCCGAATGGCCTACTCCTGCTCCTATATTTTTATGGTCTTTATGGTCTAATGTATAAGATGACGAGAGGCATTGATCGTGTAGATAGCCATTTCAGACCCATGAAAAAGCCTCTGGCTAGCACGAGAGGGCACAGTTTTTAAGGTGCTTGGACGTAGCTACAGAGGAGATGTCAGGGGTAATTTTTTTTTAACGCAGAGAGTGGAGAGTACGTGGAATGTTTGGTACAGCTTTGTGGGCCAAAGGGCCTGTATTGTGCTGTAGGTTTTCTATGTTTCTATCTCTATAATGGATTCTGGAGTTAGAAGAAAGGAAAATAGCAAGAATAGTGCTATGCTCCTGTATTCAATACTGAACACAGATTAATGATAATAATCATCACAGCAAAGATGTATGCAGTAACACATCCATCCACCTTGATGGGTGTATTAAACCAGTCCTTCAACCACACTCCAGCATACATACCAATTTAATTTGCAGATATACGCATTTGTCTTTTCTGTGCAATTCCTCATAGCCCTATTTGTTAATTCACCAATAACAATTAAACTTATCTTAATGCCTCTTTTTCAGTCACTTTCAACAACAGCTTACTATCCTTCTATTCACTATTTGTCAATATGTTCATTCATGGATGTTGTCTATCTTTCTCCTTGCAAGGAAAGAAAATAAAGAACAGAAGAGAATGGCAGATAACCGGATGTGGTTCTCCAACTATCACACATTTGACGTGCAGAAGAGGGAAGCTGCAAATATACAAGGTTTTGTGGTGCTCAGTCACAGGAGGTGGCAGCCTGAATGCAAGGCTTTTTCAACCATCAAGCACTTCATTTGGACTGCTAAGGCAGGCTGGATTTTCTCCTAGTAACTCTTACACAAAGTGAGCACAGTCGGTTTGGGAAAAACATTTAAAAGTTTAACTCAGAAGGTCTTGGACTCTCCCAAAGTCAACTCTATATAGGTTCTAAATCTTTGCTCCTGATAATAAACAGGGCCATTGTGAAGAGTATGGTATGTATTCCCAAGTGTCTTGCTACACTGTGTTGCTGGTAGAGAAACTGACGGGAGTCTGCCAAACATGTACTTACTTCAGAAATTACCTAGGGTTACCCATTGCCCTCTATTTTTCTAAGCTCCATGTACCTATCCAGGAGTCTCTTAAAAGACCCTATCGTATCCGCCTCCATCACCATTGCCGGTAGCCTATTCCACGTACTCACCTCTCTGCATAAAAAAAACTTAACCCTGACATCTCCTCTGTACCTACTTCCAAACACCTTAAAACTGTGCCTCCTTGTGTAAGCCATTTCAGCCCTGGGAAAAAGCCTCTGACTATCCACACGATCAATGCCTCTCATAATCTTATATACCTCTATCAGGTCACCTCTCAACCTCCGCTGCTCCAAGGAGAAAAGGTTGAGTTCACTCAACCTATTCTCATAAGGCATGCCCCCAATCCAGGCAATATCTTTGTAAATCTCCTCTACACCCTTTCTATAGTTTCCACATCCCTCCTGTAGTGAGGTAACCAGAACTGAGCACAGTACTCCAAGTGTGGTCTGACCAGGGTCCTATATTGCTGCAACATTACCTCTCGGCTCCTAAACTCAATCCCACAGTTGATGAAGGCCAATGGACTGAATGCCTTCTTAACCACACAGTCGACCTATGCAGCAGCTTTGAGTGTCCTATGGACTCGGACCCCAAGATCCCTCTGATCCTCCACACTGTCAAGAGTCTTACCATTAATACTATATTCTGCCATCCTATTTAACCTACCAAAATGAACCACCTCACAGTTTTCTGGGTTGAACTCCATCTGCCACTTCTCAGCCCAGTTGCTAAGATTCTCCTTTAAGAATTTCAAAAAAATAATCTACTTGGAAAGGGTCTAAACTATTGATCATCTACCCTAATAAGCCCTTGTGTATTAATTTTATTTACTTGACAGAGCTCCTGTGAAGCATCAAAATACACTCAGTGACCACTTTGTTTGGCACCACCTATATGTAATAAAGTGGCTACTGAGACTATCTTCATGGTCTTCTGCTACTGTAGCCCATCCACTTCAAGGTTCAACATGTTATGCATTCGCAGATGCTCTGTTGCACAACATTATTGTAATGCATGGTTACTTGAGTTACTGTCATCTCCCTGTCAGCATCAGCCAGTCTAGCCAATCTCCTCCAACCTCTCTCATAACAAGGTGTTTTTGCCCACAGAACTGCTGCTCCAGATATTTTTTTCCTTTTGCACCATTCTCTGTAAATTCCAGCGACCGATGTGCATGAAAATCCCAAAAGATCAGCAGTTTCTGCAATACTGAAACCACCACATTTGGTACTAACAATCATTCCACGGTCAAAGTGACTACATCACATTTCTTCCCTGTTCTGATGTTTGGTCTAAACAGCAACTGAATTCCTTGACCATGTCTGCATGTTTTTATGCATTGAGTTACTACTACGTCGACTCAGGCCTAGGGGGCCGGTGGACTCTCCACTTCTCCCTCTCCTTCATCAGTGTGTTCAGTTCATCTACATTAGCCACGCCGCTGTCTTCTAGGAGCGTGTTGACCATAGTCTTGGGAGGGCGCCCAGAGTTCATTCTCCCGTGCTTGGGCTCCCATATGATGACTAGGCTGGCAGGTAGCTCGGGGTGGCGTAGACAGTGCCCCGCTAGTTGCAGTCTTCCCGCCTCAATTGTAGTGGTCAGCATCGGTAGGTTGTTATAGAGCTCAAAGTTCGTCATGTCCTGTTGCCAACTCACGTCAAGAGGCATCTGGAGCATTCGTGTATAGCAACCATCTAGAGACTTTCGCATCGTCTTGATGAGTATCCACGTCTCGGGTCCGTACGTGAGAATGGACTTTCTGATTGCTATGAAAATCCTCTTTTTAAGCCCTCTGGTCAGGTTCGACTTCCAGATTTCCTTCATGTCATTCATAGCCCTCCACGCCAGCGCCTTCCGTATCTTTATGTCCTTCTCCAAACTCATCATTCTTGACCCGAGGTACTTGTAGTCAAAGACTTTCTTAATGGTATCATTCTTTATGGTCCTGAGAGTACCTTCGTCGCAGTTAAACACCATGTACTTTGTCTTTTTAGCGTTTAGGTGAAGTCCAACTTTATTGCACTCAATTTCCACCTTTGTCAGTAGCTGCTGTGCTTCCTCCATCTGGTCAGAGAGCAGGACTATGTCATCTGCAAAATCGAGATCTGTGAGTGTAACTGGTCTGACCCTTTTGGTTTGTCCTGGTTTTATGGTAAAACCAAGCTTGTCATGATCTTTGGGAGCTTGACGGAGCATAATCAAGGACGATTATAAAGATGTAGGGTGCCAGAGTGTCTCCTTGCAGCACACCAGCCAGGAGCTCGAACACTGCTGTTTCTCCATCTGGTGATACAACTTTCGCCATGGTTTTGGTATAGCTGGACTCTGTTGCTCTCAGTAGATGGTCTGGCACTCCGTAAGCTTTCAGGATCTTCAGCATTTTACCTTGGTGAATGGAGTCAAAAGCTTTGCGAAAATCGATGTAAGTAAGCACGGCTGGTAGGTTGTACTTCTTGACTTCCTCAATGATCCTACAGAGACCAAGTATTTGCACTACTGTTGTGAGCTTCTGCCGAAAACCATTCTGATTGAATCTTAGCTTATGGTCAATGGTGGTGCGAATCCTGTTCAAGATCATCCGATTGTATAACTTTGCTAAGATGCAGGTCAAGCTGATACCGTGGTAGTTACCTGTCTTTGTGAGGGATCCAGACTTGGGGACTGGGATAATGTTTGAGAGTGACCACTGTTCTGGTTTGTCGCCTTTCATCAGTGCCGTATTACATATGTTCAGCAAGATGTCATCCAGGTCGCAGTTCTTCAGGACACCTGGCGATATCCCATCTGGTCCAGTGCTCCTGCCCTGTTTGAGTGCATATTTGGCCGCCTTCAGTTCCTCAATGGTGAATGGGCCGTCATCAATGTCAACTTGCGTTAGTATCGTGGGTATGTCCTCTTCTTCTTCCGTGATCGTTGTAGGGCTTCCCAGCAGGTTCTTAAAGTGGGTAAACCATGTCAGGACATGGTCCTCTGCTGTTTTACCGCTTATTTGACCTGATGGGGACTTCTTCCGACTACTGATCTCATTGACTAGGCGCCATGCTTCTCCATGCTGCTTGTCTTCATTAGCAGCCTCTATCTCTCTAATCCTCTCAGCTAGTTCCTCTTCCTTCAGTTAGTCGTAGGTGGCAAAGAGATTCTTCTTTGCTGTCTTGAACTTGTCTCTTCCACACTTCTTGCTGCAACAACGTCAGAATGTTTCGAGATCTGACTCTTCTTGATTCGCTTCACAGTAGGCAAGCTCTTTGTTGCATCTGTGTGCGTCTATGAGCCATTGATAAAGGTTGGTGGCAGTCTCTTCCTCCCCCCCTTTCCATTGGGCCGAAGTGATTTCTCACCTCCACTGTGTACTGGGCTTGAAGAATAGGTTGTGAAGAGAATGCCTTCCAGCCTGCCTTCTCCTTGGGACCTGTGGCTTTGGGTTGCCGCAGGCTCAGTCTCACTTGCATTGACACTACTCTGTGATCAGAACTGATCAAGTTGAAGGTGCCGTAGGCTTCTGTGTTGATCACACAATTACGCCATTTTGTTCTTACAAGGATGTAATCGAGCTGTTTCCTGTAGTTGGAGGCTCTGTTTTCATATGTCCACAGTTTACCAGCTCGCTTCTTGAATTGTGTGTTGGCGGCAATGAGACTGTGTTCCTTGAGTTGCTGCTGCATAATTAGCTGATTAGAAATTTCCATAGATGAACAGGTATACAGTTGTATCTAATGAAGTGGCCAGCGAAATGTTGCTCTAATTATTCCTAAATACACAGATAAGGAAGAGAAGAAAGGAATGGGAGCAGCATCACTACTACTGGAGAGAGCAGACGTTTTGTAATAATCTAGGTCTAATTATACTGCTTAGAATTAAGAAACAAAGGTGATTTTATCCTTAAACTGATAACTAATGGGAAGGATTCTGAGCAGCAAATTTCCAGGGACTTTATAAAACTACAGATTGGCTTCTTTGCAGATAAAATTAACATTATAGCCTGCTTTGGTAAGTAAGCAGCCATTTGGCTTTTGTGGCTGGCTGGCTGCAAGACTGAACAATTAATGAAGCCTGTACTTTATCCTTGCCTGTACTCTACGGGTGAAGAGTTTAGCATCTTGTGATTTGCAACCCTTTGGTGATTCCTGATCTCCAGTGGAACTGCATCTTTACGTTGTTGTTTATCATAGACCTCAGCTAAAAGAAACACAATATCACTGACACATTGGGTAATCCGATTAGATAAAGAGCTCTAAATCTGTGGTATCTATAGAATTTTCAAACTAATCTATTATGTTTACACCTTACAACATGACACACATGATGTTTTTAAAAGCCATCCTGGAAGCCGCTGTGAGGTTGAGACATCTGTGCCAGATGTCCTTGTCAATGTTCCAGACCTTCATCTTGTATTTCAAATTCATACTAAAAAGCTCTAACTGATCAACTAAAATTGATATCTACCTCTCTGATGATACTGATTACACACGGACTAAAACACCAGTCGAGATATGGAAATTCCTAGGGTAGAGCTTCCAGATGCACTGTCACTTTCTCAAACTTGTAAACCCATGTAGCAGCTATTTAAAATTCAGGTCAGGACTTCTGAGAGAGAAGAAAAAGCTATAAAATAAAGAACAAAGATAAAGTTCCTGAAGTAATAGCATACTTTGAAGCTTTACCTGAACAGCTCAATTACCACTCGTTAACTAGAGGAATGCCATAGAGATTTGGGTAGTTGCACAAAGACTCAGGCCACATAGAAGAAGCTAGAGTTTATGATGAGACGCTGGGAGGCAAAATGGAAAAATGGAATGATAATGAAGCTGATCAATTAAAATGCTAAACAGTTGATTGCTACAGCCATTGCATTGCCGAGACATTTATGCAAGTGCAAATCGTAGAGCTTTAGCAGAACAACCAAGACTCCATAATGAGAATTACTTTAACCTCTTGCTATATACATTTACCTGCCAGTAATACAATAATATCTTTGCTGACCTATCTGGAATACTGAATGCTCACCAGATGTAATCTGTTGAAATGGTAGAGAGAATTGCTTGTAGCAGCACTGCCAGCACAGCCTTATCTTGGAAACCAAATAGATCTCATTTATGTTTCATCAACACTGCTGACCTGTACCACTGGTGGCAGCTGTGTAACAGGGAAAGGGGATATAATCTTAAATGTGCTGTCCAGAGGGATAGTCTGATGCATATGAAGGCAAACACAATTTGGAGACCAACAAGCAAGGTTCCACATGCCTGTGATCAAATTAAAGTACTTTGGATCTGTCTTCACTAGGGAAGATACAAGCAATCTCCCAGATGTATGGATGGGCCAAGGACATAGGGTAACAGAGGAACTGAAACAGATTGACATTAGGAAGGAAACGGTGATGAGTAGACTGATGGGACTGAAGGCTAACAGATCCCCAGGTCCAGATGGTCTGCATCCTAGGGTATTAAAGGAGGTGGCTCTGGAAATTGCAGATGCATTGGTGATCATTTTCCAATGTTCCTTAGATTCAGGATCAGTTCCTGAGGATTGGTGAATGGCTAATGTTATCCCACTTTTTAAGAAAGGAGGGAGGGAGAAAACAGAGAACTATCGCCCTGTCAGCCTAACATCAGTAGTGGGGAAGATGATGTTTAATAATGATGTCCATTATTAAAGATGAAATAGCGGCATATCTTGATAGCAGTGATAGGATTGGGCCGAGCCAGCATGGATTTACCAAGGGCAAATCATGCTTGACTAATCTATTGGAGTTTTTCGAGGATGTAACCAGGAAGGTAGATGCGGGAGATCCAGTGGATGTGGTGTACCTTGACTTTCAGAAGGCATTTGATAAGGTACCACATAGGAGATTGGTGGGTAAAATCAGAGCTCATGGCATTGGGGGTAGGGTATTGACATGGATAGAAAACTGGTTGGCAGATAGAAAGCAAAGGGTAGCAGTGAATGGGTGTTTCTCGGAATGGCAGGTGGTGACTAGTGGGGTGCCACAGGGCTCGGTATTGGGACCACAGCTGTTTATGATTTATGTCAATGAGGAAGACATTGTGAATAACATCAGCAAGTTTGCTGATGATACTAAGCTGGGTGGCAGTGTGACATGTGATGAGGATGTTAGGAGAATTCAAGGTGACTTGGATAGGCTGGGTGAGTGGGCAGAAACTTGGCAGATGGCGTTTAATGTGAATAAGTGTGAGGTGTGCTCACTTTGGGAGCAAGAACAGGAAGGCAGATTATTATCTGAACGGTGTAGAGTTAGGTAAGGGAGAAATACAAAGAGATCTAGGAGTACTTGTTCATCAGTCTCTGAAGGTGAATGAGCAAGTGCAGCAGGCAGTGAAGAAGGCTAATGGAATGTTGGCCTTTATTACAAAGGGAATGGAGTAGAAGAGCAAGGAAATCCTTTTGCATTTGTACAGGGCCCTGGTGAGACCACACCTGGAGTATTGTGTGCAGTTTTGGTCTCCAGGGTTAAGGAAGGACATCCTGGCTGTGGAGGAGGTGCAGCGTAGATTCACTAGGTTAATTCCTGGGATGTCCGGACTGTCCTACGCAGAGAGGTTAAGGAGACTGGGCTTGTACACTCTGGAATTAAGGAGATTGACGGGAGGATCTGATTGAGACATATAAGATTATTAAGGGATTGGACAAGATAGAGGCAAGAAATATGTTCCAGATGCTGGGAGAGTCCAGTACCAGAGGGCATGGTTTAAGAATAAGGGGTAGGTCATTTAGGACAGAGTTGAGGAGGAACTTCTTCTCCCAGAGAGTTGTGGAGGTGTGGAACGCTCTGCCTCAGAAGGCAGTGGAGGCCAATTCTCCGGATGCTTTCAAGAAGGAGCTAGATAGGTATCTTATGGATAGGGGAATCAAGGGTTATGGGGACAAGGCAGGAACCGGGTATTGATAGTAGATGATCAGCCATGATCTCAGAATGGTAGTGCAGGCTCGAAGGGCCGAATGATCTACTTCTGCACCTATTGTCTATTGTCTATAAAGATCTCTCTGACATATCGTTGCAATGAATTACAGGATTATGGTAGAGATATCACCAGATACATGTAGCTAAACATTAATTGCTGACTTTCCATACAAAAGTAATTGTAATTCCCAAATTTTGAAAGTGACTAAAAACTTCAAAAAAATTATGTCCATTATTACCAACTGCATTATAAATAATAACCATCTTTGGAAATAAAGAATTATAAAACTATTGTACGGGTTTACTTCATTCATATTTATTGAATTAAGGGTGAAAGGCAAAAGGGGAACATGTGGAGAAACTTCTTCACTCAGAGAGTCGTGTGAGTATGGAACAAGCTGCCAGCGCAAGTGGTGCATGCGAGCTCGCTTTCAACATTTAGGAGAAGTTTAGATAGGCAATGGATGATAGGGCTATGGAGGGCTATAGAACCGGTGCGGGTTAATGGGAATGGGCACTTAAATGGTTTCGCTGGATTCAATGGGCAGAATGGCCTGATTCTGTGCTCGATTCTATGACTGTGATGTGGAATACTAGGAAACACTTGATAACGTTAATAGAATTTCCTTATCATTTTCCTTCAAGTGAACATGTCTTAACAATTCAAAAATAAGCTGTAACAAAAATCATACCATAACCAGAGAAATTCTGACAAAACTGTTCCTATAAGGCCATTAATAAGGATGTACATCCATACAGTTCTGGTTGGAAATTCAAATGCCTCAAATCCTGTATAATGAAGAAGGAAAAACCCAGGCCACAGTAGCAGGAGATTGAAGAGTCCAACAAACCCTGTATAGAAAAAAGGCAGAATAAAGAAAAAGTTAAATTCAGAACAACTATTTCTAGGTTAGAAACATTAACAAATGCTAAAGTCTGAAGATACTTATTCTTTTTCTTACCTACGATTTTATATATCTAGCTTTAAATTAAGTAATCCCAGATTTTCAGCAATGAGCTGCATCCAAAGGTTCAAATTTAGCAAAACAGATCAAAGATAATTTTGATTCTGCCTTGATTTAAAAAAAAGTTTTCAAAAGAGCAAGAAAATTAGGGTGATGTATGAAATTATGATGTTAGCCTTGTTACATTTTCTATTCAAGCATGGCACCATAATGGATACCTGAGTTCACCAATTTTAATACCATAACTCATTTACAGGTCTCCCCCGCCATCCGAAGGTAGAGCGTTCCTATCAAATGGTTCATAAGCCAGAATATCATAAAGTGAAGAAGCAATTACCATTTATTTATATGGGAAAATTTTGTGAGCTTTCGCAGGCCCAAAAAATAACCTAAAAAATCATGCCAAATAACACATAAAACCTAAAATAACAGTAACATATAGTAAAAGCAGGAATGATATGATAAATACACAGCCCATATAAAGTAGAAATACTTTTCCACAATCATTACTGAACTGTTCTCCGGAGCGAAAATGTCACGCAAGCGCCTTCGGCAAAAACACGGAGATTGGTCAGTACGACAATGTGGTCATCACTGAATCATAGTTGAAAGAAGGCCATATTTAGGAGCTTAACATCAAGGGATATACTTTCCATCAAAAGGAAAGGCACGAAGGCATAGAAAGGGGTGACATTGGTTCACAGAATGCTGAATCTTTGTGGGTGAAGTTAAGAAACTGCAAGGGTAAAAAAATCATTATGGGAAACATATCTAGGCCTCCAAATAGTAGCCAAGATGTGGGGTTGAGTTTGCAAAGGGAGCTGGAAAGGGCATGTAATAAAGGTAATGTCACAATTGTAATGGGGGACTTCAATATACAGGGGAATTGGGAAAATCAGGTTGGTGTCGGATTGCAGGAGAGGGAATTTGTTAAGTGCCTACAAGATGGCTTTTTACAGCAGATTGTGCTTGCACCAACTAGGGAAAAGGCCATCTTAGATTGGGTGCTGTGTAATAACACAGATCTTATTAGGGAGTAAAGGAGCACTTTGGGGGCAGTGATCATAATTGATTGAATTCGTACTGCAATTTGTGAGGGAAAGGGACAAGTCACATGTATCAGTTCTGCAAAGGAATAAAGGGAATTACAGAGGCATGAGAGAGGAGCTTGCCCAGGTGGATTGAAGGAGGATACTGGTGAGGACGACGGCACAGCAGAGATGGCTGAAGTTTCTAGGAATAGTTCACAAGGCGCAGGATAGGTATGTCCCACAGAAGAAGCTGTTCTCGAATGGCAGGGGTAGGCAATCGTGGCTGACAAAGGAAGTTAGGGAGCGCATAAAAGGAAGGAAAGGGCATATAAGGTAGCTCTTTTCCTAGAAGCTGTATGGCCTGCTGAGTTCCTCCAGCATTTTTTTGTGTGTTGCTTGGATTTCTAGCATCTGCAGATTTTCTCTTGTTTGGGATGAACTTAATGAGTCCTTTGCATCAGCCTTCCATAAGCAGTATGCCAGAGGTCTGTAAATGTCAGGGAGCAGGAGTGAGTGACATTTCTATTACAAAAGAAAAAGTGCTAGGCAAACTCAAAGGTCTTAAGGTGGATAAGACACCTGGACCACATGGATTACATCCTAGAGTCCTGAGAGAGGTTACTGAAGAGATAATGGATGCATTGGTTATGATCTTTCAAGAATCACTTGGATCTGGCATGGTCCCGGAAGGCTGGAAAATTGCAAATATCACTCCACTCTTTAAGAAGCGAGGAAGGCAAAAGAAAGATAATTATAGGCTAGTTAGCCTGACCTCAGTGGTTGGGAAAGTGTTGGAGTCCTTTATAAAGGATGAGGTTCTGGGATACTTAGACACTAATGATAAAATAAGTCAAAGTCAACATGGTTTCTGTGAAGGGAAATCCTGTTTGACAAATCTGTTAGAGTTCTTCGACGAAGTAACAAGCAGGGTGGACAAAGGAGAGGAAGAGGATGTCACTTACTTGGATTTTCTGAAGGCAATTGATAAGGTGCCACATGAGGCTGCTTAACAAGATAACGTCCTATAGCATTACAGGAAAGATACTGGCATACTGGCATGGAGAGAGGAATGGCTGACAGCCAGGAGGCAGCGAGTGGGAATAATGGAGGCCTTTTCTGGCTGGCTGCCAGTGACTAGTGGTGTTCCTCAGGGGTTAGCACTGGGACTGCAACTTTTCACATTGTTTGTCAATGATTTAGATAATAGAATTGATGGCTCTGTGGCAAAGTTTGCAGATGATACGAAGATAAGTGGAGGGGTAGGTAGTGCTGCAGAAGAAATGCAATTGCAGCAGGACGGTCAAATTGGAAGAATGGGCATAAAAAGTGGCAGATGGAATACAGTGTTGGGAAATGTATGATAATGGATTTTGGTAAAAAGAACAATAGTGTAAACTATTATCTAAATGGGGAGAAAATTCAAATATCAGAGAAGCAGAGGGACTTGGGAGTCCTCTTGCAAGACTCCCAGAAAATTTACAGGTTGTGTCTGAGGTAAAGAAGGCAAATGCAATATTGGCATTATTCCAAGGGGAATAGAATATAAAAGCAAGGAGATAACACTTCATAAGACACTAAGACACTAGTCAGGCCATACCTGGGGTATTGTCAACAGTTTTGGGCCCCATTTCTCAGAAAGGATGTGTTGTCATTGGAGAGAGTCCAGAGGAAGTTGAGAAGGATGATTCTGGGAATTTAAGAGACTACTAGACAGGTATATGGAGGAATTTAAGGTGGGGGGTTATATGGGAGGCAGGGTTTGAGGGTCGGCACAACATTGTGGGCTGAAGGGCCTGTAATGTGCTGTACTATTCTATGTTCTAATGAAGGGGTTAACATATGAGAAGTGTTTGGCAGCTTTGGAACTATACTCACTGGAATTTAGAAGAATGCGGGGGGGGTGGGGGGTGGGGGAGTCTCATTGAAAGCTACCAAATAGAACATAGAACATAACCTAGAACATAGAATAGTATAGCACAGTACAGGCACCTTCGGCCCACATTTGCCTCCACCATTGATCCAGGCAGTGTATTCCACGCACCAACCACTCTCTGAGTAAAAAACCTCCCTCTAATATCCCCCTTGAACTTTCCACCCCTTACCTTAAAGCCATGTCCCCTTGTATTGAGCAGTGGTGCCCTGGGGAAGAGGTGCTGGCTACCCACTCTATCTATTACTCTTAATATCTTGTATACCTCTATCATGTCTCCTCTCATCCTCCTTCTCTCCAAAGAGTAAAGCCCTAGCTCCCTTAATCTCTGATCATAATCCATACTCTCTAAACCAGGCAGCATCCTGGTAAATCTCCTCTGTACCCTTTCCAATGCTTCCACATCCTTCCTACGGTGAGGCGACCAGAACTGGATACAGTACTCCAAGTAGCCTAACCAGAGTTTTATAGAGCTGCATCATTACCTCACGACTCTTAAACTCTATCCCTCGACTTATGAAAGCTAACACCCCATAAGCTTTCTTAACTACCCTTAACTAAATGTTTAAAGGACTAATACGGTGAATTTGGAGAGGATGTTTTCTATGCTGGGGGTATCCAGATTGGGGTGTATGGGGTGTCAGGGAGGGGTAGCACCTCTGGTGGGGGAACATGTCATGTCCTTTTCAGGGCGGTTAGTCCACCTTTGGTCCCCACCTGGCACTCAGCTCTCACCTGTGGCTCCCCGTAGCTGTTTGCATACGACAGCAGCCACACCCCGGGCAACAGCTTCGACAAGTCAGCTAAACCAGGTGAGGGTAGCCGACGGGTCTCAAACCCTCGGTGAGATGGGGAGTTGTCTATCCCAGCATGTGAAGACAGAATCCGGCGGATTGAGCGGATGAGACCAATGGTAGGTCCAACGGTCAAGAAGGTGGTCTCTGCAAACGTCGTGGAATGTGTAGAGCAGGACGAGACACAGAAGATGTCCTGGTCATCCACTGCTCCTAGTCCCATCTCCAGCCGTCTTGACTCTGTCTTGCCACTGGATCCAGATGGGAATTGGGAAGAGAGAGTGAGGCTGACGCTGTGCAACTCTCCCTCACTTAAATCCAAATCACGCGCTAGTCTCGACACCATCTGGTGCCGAGGTTCTCATTGACGTCGACGATGGACAAACAACAATCCAGATCTAGACAACATTGCCTCAAGAATGAGGGGCAACCTTTTAGAACAGTGGTAAGGAGGAATTTTTTTTTGGCCAGAGAGTAGTGAATTTGTGGAATGCTCTACCACAGACTCCAGCGATGATAGAATAACAGAACAGACTCAATGGGCCGAATAGCCTAATTCTTCTCTTATGTCCTAAGGTCGAATACTACGTTGATATGCAAACAATACACTCATGGATCTTATTGCCAAACTGGTGATCAGAGAACTGTTTCAAATTAACTTCTGTTAAATCGTAGCAACTTCACAGAATGTAACTTTATACAAAAATGTCACGATAGTGATAATAATCAAAGTTTGCAGAAAATTAGTGAAACATGGAAGATAAAATAAGTTTCAAATAAATATCTAAATACAAATATCAATCCAAATGCAAAAGATAAAGTCTAAACAGCACACACAAAATGTTGGAGGAACTCAGCAGGCCGGGCAGCATCAATGAAAAAGAGTAAACAGTTGACATTTTGGGATGAGACCCTTCATCACGACTGGGAAAAAGAGATGAGAAGTCTAAGGAGGAGGTACACGGTTGCAGGTGATAGGTGAAACCGGCAGAGGGGGAGGAATATAGTGAAGAGCTGGGAAGTTGATGGGTGGAAGAGATAAAGGGCTGGAGAAGGGGGAATCTGATAGGACAGTGTAGAAGACCATGGAAGAAAGGGAAGGGGGAGGAGCACCAGAGGGAGGTGATAGGCAGAAATAATGTGAGAAAGTCTAATATAGTCTAAAGCTGATTACTGGTTGTGTCAAAAGAAAAAGCATTTCATTCAAATTCATATGTAGCCAGTATTGGAAAATCAATGTTGATACAAACTTGCATGAAAAGATTCAGTGAAGCATGTTATTGCTTTTACTGTCAAAACTTCATATATAACAAGAAAATATCACTGAAAATACTAGTTTAATGCGTTTTAGATTAAGACAAAAATGTACATTGGGGAAATAAGGTGCTGGGAAAAAGTTATCTAACTGGCTTTGATAAAATTCTTTCATTTGCAAGTACCACATAGTAAACGGACTTGTCCCAACAAAGAAATTTAATTTTGTACACACAAACGCCAGAGAGATAATTTTGGTCAAATAAAGCAAGTGATTTATATTTGAAATCAAAGTATTTGAAATTGCTGGTATAGAAGTGGTATCCTTATAAACAACGTGAAGGAGGCCTTGCATATTTTGAGAGAGATTTCCACTGCTTTTCTACTGAATAGGAAGCAAAATTATGCAAATTTAAAATGAATACGCACAGGTACTTCAATCACACTTCACTTCATTGTATTCAGCGCACAAGGCTGACAAGTAACAGATAACCCAACCAAATTTGTCTACAGATATATCCAAGTTAAAATTTAATCTCTTAATGTTGCTAATTGTTTAATTTTATCTGTTCTACTAGGCATTTATTCATGTCAAATATGTAATTTGGAATTCCAATTTAAGAGAATGTGATTTTTGGCCTGATTTATTATAGAGTAAAACAAGAACTTTTATTATTCTATAATTGATACTACTCTGAGTATCTCTCAGTTGGTGATACTACATTAATTATCCCAAAAATTACAATGAAACCATAACAGTTTTATTTTCCACTACAGTCTAACATATAATAAGCATTCAAGACATTTGACAATTCAGACTACCAATAAACAGCAATAACACTATTCAGAAAAGCATCAGATTCAAACAATTTAGTATTTTTAATAACACTTCAGTTAACGTCTTAAGACATACAAGGAACAATTTCTATTAAGAAAACAAACTACAGAAAACTCCAACAGCACTAACAAAAAATACAACAAGACAATATTAAAATGGTGACTTTAATCTCCTCCTATTCATTTTAATCCCAAGAATGACTTTACGATTTCCCCTGCGAGTTTAAAGTTCAGAGTACACTTATTATTAGATTAGATTCAACTTTATTGTCATTGTGCCGAGTACAGATACAAAGCCAATGAAATGCAATTAGCATCTGACCAGCACAGTGGCGTAGTGATTAGCAGAATGCTTTACACTACCAGCAACCTGAGTTCAATTCCCACCGTTGTCTGTAAGGAGTTTGTACGTTCTCTCCATGACTGCGTGAGTTTCCTCCAGGTGCTCTGTTGTTCTCCCACTGTCCAAAGGTGTACCAGTTAGTTAAGTGGTTGTTGTAAGTTGTCCAGTGCATTATTAGGCTAGGTTAAATCAGTGGTTGCTCAGTGATGCAGCTGAAAGGGCGGTAAAGGTCCGTTTCATGCAGTATTTCAAATAAATAAATAAAATCTGTCCTCATCTCAGCCAAGAATGACTGACCCGTTGCTTTGAGACCGTGACCCCTAAATTGAGCTACACTACCATGGGATCTGTCATCCCTGCATCTATTCTGTCCCAAAAGAAACCCACATTTTTCAAAAAGATTAACTTGCCTTTTTTTAAAACTCCAGATTATGGGCCTGGTCTTCCTAACCTTTTGTCATATGACAATCTTCCCATATCAGAAATCAAACTGGTTAACTTCTGTTGCACATCCTTGATGGCAACAATTTTGTTCCTGTGTAACAAAGTGTTTCGCGGGGCTTGGTGCATTAGTGGCGACCAATGGATTCGCAGAGAGAGAGCGCTTCTCACAGCACAGAGAGAAGAGTTTAAAAAAGCAGCGTTTTGCGGGTCTCAGTGCATCAGCAGCGGACCATTCCATTTACAATTCATTAGCAGGAACGAGTAAAATTAAAGCAGGGTCAAATCAGAGTGGCCATTGTGTGAGTGGACCAATGTAGGAGTGGGAACTTGAGGCTTTGGCTCAAGGGGCTTTGGCAAGGAGGCACAGGGCAGTAGCAAGATTTTGTAGTGGTTGAATAAGAAGTCATTAAATTACCATTATTAAATAAGTAGGGATGATTCAGGATCAGGTGATGTGCTGTAGCTGCATGAGGAATTCAGACTCAAAGTTGATGACCTGGAATCTGAGCTTCAAACACTGCAGCATATCAGAGAGGGGGAGAGTTACCTGGATTCCCTGTTTCAGGAGGGAGTCACACCCATTAGATTAGCTGCCTCAAATTCGGCCTGTGGTCAGGGACAAGAGGGTGTGACTGCGAGTGAGGCAGGTAGTGGGAGCCAAGAGACAGTGCTGGAGGAGCCTCAGCCCTTGAGCTCGTCCAACAGGTCTGAGATTCTTGTTCCCTGTGTGGATGAGAGTGGGGCCTATAAGAAGGATGAGCAACCTAACTGTGGCACTGTAGTTCAGGGAGCCATTCAAGACGGGGGAAAGAAGAGAAATGTAGTGGTAATTCAGCATAATATAGTCGGGGGAATAGACAGAGTTCTCTGTCGCGAGGATAGAGCGTACCAAAGGCTGTGTTGCCTGCCTGGTGCCCGGGTTCGGGATATCTTATCTGACCTGCAGAGGAATTTGCAGTGAAAGATCCAGTTGTCATGGTGCATGTGGGTACCCATTACATGGGTAGAACGAGGAAAGAGGTTCTGCTGAAGGAATTTCAGCAACTGGGGACTAAATAAAAAAGCAGAACCAAAAAGGTGGTAATGTCTGGATTAATAACCGAGCCACGTGCAATTTGGCATAGGGTCAAGATTAGAGAGTTAAATGCGTAGCTCAAGGATTGGTGTGGGAGAAGTGGGTTTGAATTCTTGGGAAACTGGCACCAGTATTGGGGAAGGAGGGAGCTGTACCAATGTGACGGGCTCCACCTGAACCGTGATGGGACCTGGATCTGAGCGAATTGCATAATTAGGGCTTCGGATAGGGCTTTAAACTAAATAGTAGAAGGGTGAGTTCAACAGATTGGAGAAGTATGGATAAAGTAAAAGAGAAAAGTGTGGATAAAGAAAAAGTTAAAGCATAAGATAAAAAAGAGAAAAGTAAGAGTGGAGTGAAGAAAAGTCAAGTGCAAAAGAGAAAAATATTACAAGATTTTAAAAACACAATGAATTTAAGGGCACTTTATCTGAATGCCCGTAGCATTTGAAACAAGGTCAGTGAACTTGTGGCACAAATCAGTACAAAGGGGTTTGATTTAGTGCCCATTACAGAGATGTGGTTGCAGGATGGAGGGGATTGGGAATTAAACATCCAAGCTTATCAGGCATTAAGGAAAGGCAGGAAAGTAAGGGTAGGGTAAAGATGAGATCAGGGCGATAATGAAAGATGATATAAGATCTAAGGAGCAGAATGTTGAATCCATCTGGGTAGAGATTAGGAATAGTAACGGGAAAACAAGAGCCCCTCAGGGCTGTGTACTAAATCCCCTCCTTTACTCCCTGTATGTCAATGACTGTGTTGCCACTCACAGCTCTAATCTGCTAATTAAATTTGCTGACGACTTTACACTGATTGGCCTCATCTCAAATAATAACGAGGTGGCCTACAGGTTCATCTCTCTGACGCAGTGGTGTCAAGAAAACAACCTCTCCCTCAATGTCGCAAAAACAAAGGAGCTGGTTGTGGTTTACAGGAGACGGGCTAACCCCATTTGGCATCAATAAATCTGGGGTTGAGAGGGTAAACAGCTTTAAGTTCCTGGGCATCCACATCACCGAGGACCTCACGTGGTCTGTACACACCAGCTGTGCGGTGAAAAAGGAACAACAGCGCCTCGTTCGCCTCAGACGGTTGAGGAAGTTTGGTTTGAGCCCCCAAGTCCTAAGAACTTGCGGCAGGGGCACAATTGAGAGCATCCTGACTGGCCAGCAACCCCTGATTTACCCTTAGTCTAATCATGGGACAATTTACAATGACCAATTAACCTACTAACTGGTACGTCTTTTGACTGTGGGAGGAAACTGGAGCACCTGGAGAAAAACTCACATGTTCACAGAGAGAATGTACAAACTCCTTACAGGCAAACGCAGGAACCGAACCCAGGTTGCTGGTTCTGTGTGAAGTGTTGTGCTGACCACAATATTACCATGCTGCCACATGTGATAAATAAATGAATCTGAATCTGACTGTACCTAGAGACTTGAACTCTGGGGATTAAAAACAAATGAAGCCAATTTTGCTGCAGCTGCAGCATTAACACTTCAGTGTAGTGACGAGTGATGAATTTCTACACAAACTATCGTTGCCTTGCGTAAGCACAAATGTAAAAAATAAATAGACCAAAGAGCTAAACTGTGGCCCAGGGAGTAAAAGCACTAAATTATGTTGAAGTAATTAGTGACTTAAAATAATAATTCAGTAAATAGTACTTCAGTTACTCACCACTGCAACAGTATGGTCAATATTTTAAATACATAATGAAGCTATTACAATAAATTGATCACACTGAATCTGAATGTTTTTCAAGAAACACAGTCTAATGCTAGGGCAGGTTAAATCTTCATTCACATACTGACTTGTGATTTGAAATGGTACAAAATATCACAATGCACGTTAATTAAATAGTTATTTTAATCCCCTAAAGAATTGAATTATTCAAACTATTTCAGTAGACCAAAAGACCATAAGATATAGGAGCAGATATAGGCCTTTCGGCCCATTGAGTCTGCTATGCCATTCAATCACGTGCTGATCCAATTCTTCAAGTCATCCCCGTTCCCCTGCCTTCTCCTCATACCCTCTGATGCCCTGGAATCTATCTCTGCCTTAAATGCACCCAACAACTTGGCCTCCACAGCCAATCGTGGCAACAAATTCCACAGAGTGACCCCCTCTAACTAAAGTAATTTCTCCGCATCTCTGTTCTAAATGGACGTCCTTCAATCCTGAAGTTGTGCCTTCTTGTCCTAGAATCCCCTACCATGGGAAATAACTTTGCCATATCTAATCTGTTCAAGCCTTTTAACATTCAGAATGTTTCTATGAGATTCCCCCACATTCTCCTGAACTCCAGGGAATACAGCCCAAGAGCTGCCAGACGTTCCTCATATGGTAACCCTTTCATTCCTGGAATCATTCTTGTGAATCTTTTTTGAACCATCTCCAATGTCAGTATATCCTTTCTAAAATAAGGAGCCCAAAACTGCACACAATACTCCAAGTGTGATCTCACAAATGCCTTATGAGACATCACATCTCTGCTTTTATATTCTATACCTCTAGAAATGAATGCCAACACTGCATTTGCCTTCTCCACCACCGACTCAACCTGGAGGTTAACCAAGTCCCTTCGCATCTCTGCATTTTGAGTTCTCGCCCCATCTAAATAATAGTCTGCCTGTTTATTTCTTCTACCAATGTGCAAACACTTTCCAACACTGTATTTAATTTGCCTCTTCTTTGCCCATTCCCCTAAACTCTCTAAGTCTCTCTGTTTCCTCAACACCTCAACACTACCCACTCCTCAACCTATCTTTGTATCACCGGCAAATTTAGCCACAAATCCATTAATCCCATAGTCCAAATCATTGACATACATTGTAAAAAGCAGCGGCCCCAACACCGACCACTGTGGAACTCCACTGGTAACCGGCAGCCAGTCAGAATAGGATCCCTTTATTCCCACTCTTTGTTTTCTGCCGACCAGCCAATGCTCTACCTATGGTAGTAACTCCCCTGTAATTCCATGGGAACTTATCTTGCTAAGCAGCTTCATGTGCGGCACCTTGTCAAAAGCCTTCTGAAAATCCAAGTACACCACATCTACTGCATCTCCTTTGTCTACCCTGCTTGTAATTTCCTCAAAAAATTGCAGCAGGTTAGTCAGGCAGGATTTTGCTTTCAGGAACTCATGCTGGTTTTGGCCGATCTTGTCAAGTGCCTCCAGGTACTCAGTAATCTCATCCCTAACAATTGATTCCAACAACTTCCCAACCACTGATGTCAGGGTAACAGGCCTATAGTTTCCTTTCTCCTGCCTCCCACCCTTCTTAAATAGCGAAGTAACATTTGCAATTTTCCAGTCATCCGGTACAATGCCAGAACTATCGATTTTTGGAAGATCATTGTTAATGCTTCCACAATCTCTCCAACTTCCTTCAGAACCCGAGGGTGTATCCATCAACTCCAGGAGATTTATCCACCCTCAGACCATTAAGCTTCCTGAGCACCTTCTCAGTCATATTTTTCACTGCACAAACTTCACTTCCCTGACACTCTTGAATGTCCGGTATACTGCAGATGTCTTTCACTGTGAAGACTGATGCAAAATATGCATTCAGTTCCCCTGCCAGCTCTGTGTCTCTCACTACAATATCTCCAGCATCATTTGCTTTTGGTCCTATATTTACCTTCAACTCTCTTTTACCCTTTATATACTAAAAACAAGCTTTTATATTTTTTTATATTAGTCACCAGTTTCCTTTCGTAATTCATCTTTTCCTTCCTAATGACCTTTTTAGTTTCCTTCTGCAAGTTTTTAAAAGCTTCCCTATCTTCCCACTAGCTTTGGCTTCCTTGTATGCCCTCTCTTTTGATTTTACCTTGGCTCTAACTTCACTTGTCAGCCACGGTAGTGTCCTTCTTCCATTTGAAAATTTCCTCTTATTTGGAATATATCTGTCTTGCACTTCCCTCATTTTTCGCAGAAACTCCAGCCATTGCTGCTCTGCTGTCCTTCTTGCTAGTGTCTCTTTCAAGTCAATCTTGGCCAATTCCCCTCTTACGCCACTAATTTCCTTTACACTGAAATACCGACACATTGGAATTTAATTTCCCCTTCTCAAATTTCAAAGTGAACTCGATCATATTGTGATCACTGTTCCCTAAGGATTCCTTAACCTTAAGCTTTTTTTATCACCTCTGGATCATTGCACAACACCCAATCCAGTACAGCCGATTCCCTAGTGGGCTCAACAACAAGCTGCTCTAAAAAGCCATCTCTTAGACATTCTACAAATTCTCCCTTTTGAGGTCCAGTGCTGACCTGGTTTTCCCAATCCATTTTCCTGTTAAAATCCCCAACAATTATCATGACATTGCCCTTTTGACACCCCTTTTCTATCTCCTGCTGTAATTTGTAATCTACATCCTGGCTGCTGTTTGGATGCCTGTATACAACTGCCATTAGGGTCCTTTTACCCTTGTCATTTCTTAACTCAACCCATAGAGACTCTACACCTTCTGATCCTATGTCATCCCTTTCTAATGATTTAATATTATTTTTCATACACAGGGCCACACCACCCCCTTTGCCTACTAACCTATCTTTCCAATACACCGTATATCCTTGGACATTCAGCTCCCAATGGCAGCCATCCTTTAGCCAAGTTTCAGAGATGGCTACAACGTCACACTTGCCAATCTGTAGCTTAAGTTCAAGATCGTCCATTTTATTTCTTATGCTGCATGCATTCAAGTAACATTTTCAGTCCAGTATTTGTTGCTTTCTGTTTTAACTGCACCATACCTCTATTGCCCTGTAACTCATCCCACTGGCTGTGATTATGCCTCATCTCCTGGCTGTCCTTTCTATCATCTCTGTTGCACGCTACCTTTCGATTTATTTCTGTTTTTCCCTTCCTCAGCCCTATCACCCTCGTTCCCATCCCCCCCGCCAAATTAGTTTAAGCCCTCCTGAATAACTCTATTAAACCTGCCTGCTAGGATATTGGACCCCTTTGGGCTCAGGTGTAAGCTGTCCATTTTGTACAGGTTGTAAACCACCCCGCCCCCCATAAAAGGCCACAATGACTCATGAACCCTACACTGGTCTCTCAGCCACGCATTAACATGCCTAATCATGCTATTCTTCCGCTTGTCGGCAATAGCATAGGCAGCAATCTTCAGATTACTACCCTGGAGGTCCTGCTTTTCAGCTTCCTACCCAACTCACTGAATTCTCTCCTTAGGACCTCCTCCCTTTTTCTACGTGTACCAAGACTTCTGGCTGTTCACCCTCTCCCTTCAAAATACCCTGTATGTTATAAATTTTTGGTTTATTAAGTTTGCCATTAGAAAATCTAATTCAAATGGGTAAACACAGATTGTACTAACCAGCAATAAATTAAATCACTTAAGAAACAACCATAGTTGATCTTATTATTTAAGAGAATTATACAGTAAGCTGTTTGATTCTCAGCCTTACCAAAAAACATTGGAATGTCGAGTTTGTCTTCTCGATCAACTTTTCTTTTAATCATGACAATATAGACGGCATATAGCACTGCTCCTGTTAATGACCACAATGAGCCTGTAATAAAATAAGATGTAAATATTATAGAGAATAATAGACAAAATTTGAGTTTTAAACAGAAACTCTTCATTCTAGTCATGTTTACTTTGTACATAATTTTGTTATTAACTGTATTCTCATATCAGAGACCACTTTCCTACCAACTCTCAGTGTGATAATATATCCCTATCCTCCAACCTTTTTTCTGGCCAATTGAATTTTAGATTATTGTTGACACTGAGGGCTTGTGATAACTGACAGTCTGGATGGGTCAGAGTTGAGAATGGATTGGGGGCAGTGGGGGTGGCGGGAGCGAAATTCTGGTTTTAAGATTAGTTTGAATGGGATTGGTGATAATTAAGATTCTCCACGTTTTATTTTTAAATCATCCTTCACTCATTTCTCAAACTCCCCAAACTTCAAACCCACTACTAGCACGGCAATCCTCAAAATCACACACCATTTGTTTAGAGCAGTGCTTTGCAACCTGGGGTCCACAGACCCCTTGTTCAATGATATTGGTCCAAGACCTGGAGAAGGTTGGGAACCCCAGTTTAGAGTCTTTACTTTTCTATGGGAAATATTGTTATTGAGAATTTTATCTTCTACTGGCCTTCATACTCTTGCAGTTGCCTTTATTTCCATCTAAAACACGAGTTTCATTTTTTCTCTTATACTTCTGTATCCAATTTAAAAATGTTATTAAAATCACTCTTGCCCTGAGGAAAACTTACCATAAAATTACTAATTAATCCTACCTCACTGTACATAACCAAATCTAATATAGTTTGTTCCAGGTTTACTATTCTGACATACTGTATTCCGAATGTGCTCCATGAATTCGTGCTCAAGACTGGTTTAATCAGTTTAGTTGATAAAAAAAAAACATAAAATTAAGTTACAAAGATTGAAGTCCCTTTTGTGCAAGCTCCCATTATTTCTTCATTTGTACTCTGTCCTATAGTGTAGCTGTTGACAGGATATCGATTGACACTCGTGTGCTCTTTTTCTTGGCTGTTTTCATCTCCACCCAAACTGATTCTCACTATTGATCTTCTGAGGAAATATGATTTCTCACTTCTGTACTAATCTAACTCACCATTAACACCCTTTTTCCTTCAGGTTATTCCTCAAAAATAGCCTAGAATATTCAGTACCTAACCCAAGTCACATTTCAAATACCCTCTTTAACAGCAATCAGATCACCCCCGTTTACTTCTACATCTTCTTAAATATGTATCCTATGGACAAATACTTAATGAACTTTAAGTGACACATACAAAACACAAGCATATGAAACCAAGCAAAATTATTCTTTAACTAAGTCAGCACAGCTACTATATATCCAATTGAATTGCTGTTTTTGCCCTGCATTAACAGTTTCTTAATACTGTAAAGCTGGAAATGTTGAGCAATCACTATGCAGGCTTGGATTCAGCCAACAGCAACCTACATGAAGACATTAATAACATCCATCTTTGGGCTGAGAAAAATATCTGGTCATATTTCTGACGAGTTGGGTAAGGAACACCCTGCTTTACTGGAAGGTCCAACTGCTTCTCTGCTACCTCAATACATTATGAGTGCCAAGTACCACACTATCAAAATGACTGGGTCACTACTGACTAAGATCTAGCATCAACTATCTTATCAAAAAGATGGCAGAGGCAAGGGGCCCTGTGACAAAGAATTCATAGTTAACTCCTGAGTCTTTATTCTTGAGTCCAATTCTAGTCAGGTTAATGAAGTACTCACAATGTGCCTGGATAGCTCCAGATACAACCATACCCAATAAGCAAGGCAAGTGCACGTCACCCATCTGGTAAGCACGGCTTCCTTCAGACTCTATACAGTTTCTACTATTACCAGTGTACCACAGGGAATCTTAAATACACTGCTGCATAAACATTCTGGTAATGTTCACCAAGTCCTATCATTTCTACTTCCAAAAGGGAGAGAGCAGCAGTTATTACTACAGAGATTCCCTATAAGATCTGAAATGGGTACACATTAATTATCTTACTGAGTTAATATCTGGAAGCCTCTAACCAAAACCACTGTGCCTCTTCCATCAGCACATGATGTACATCAACTGAAAGAGAAATTCTTTACCTCTGTCAAAGCAGATAGGAAACAGTAGAAATGAATACTGCCTTGTATTTTGAGAATAAGCTTTTTGTTTAATAAAAACTAAATTCTCTCAGTGAATAATGCATCATTTTCTGTGGGACTATTACTCAATATCTAAGTGCTATGCATCAGAGGTTCAAGAGTAATTCATATTTATACAGCACCCTTAGGGAGCAAAACTGTCGCAAGCTATTTCACAGGAGTAATAGTGAACAAAGATTTCCAACTGTGGATGCCAGGAAAGTTGGCCAAAAGCATCAGAGCAGCAAATTTTATTAAGAGTCTAAAAGGGGCTTAACAAAACAAAGAAGTTTAGACTGGGGTTAGAAAACAAGTCAGAATCAGAATCAGGCTTATTATCACTGACTTAAATGATGTAAAATTTGTTCTCTTTGGCAGCAGTGTTGTGAAAAGACAAGTTTTAAAACGTTTAAAAATGACATAAGACCATAACAATAGGAGAAGTAGGCCATTCGGCCCATCGAGTCTGCTCTGCCATTCAATCATGGGCTGATCCAATTCTTCCAGTCATCTCCACTCCCCTGCCTTCTCCCCATACCCTTTGATGTCCTGGAATCTATCTCTGCCTTAAATGCACCCAATGACTTGGCCTCCACAGCTGCTCATTGCAACAAATTCCACAGATTTACCACACTCTGACTAAAGTAATTTCTCCGCATATCTGTTCTAATGGACGTCCTTCAATCATGAAGTCATGCCCTCTTGTCCTGGACTCCCCTACCATGGGAAATAACCTTGCCATATCTAATCTGTTCAGGCCTTTTAACATTGGAATGTTTCTATGGGATCCGCCCTCATTCTCCTGAATTCCAGGGAATACAGCCCAAGAGCTGCCAGATGTTCCTCATATGGTAACCCTTTCATTCCTGGAATCAGTCTTGTGTCGCTTCTCTGAACTCTCTTCAATGTCAGTATACCCCTTCTAAAATAGGGAGCCCAAAACTGCACACAATACTCCAAGTGTGATCTCACTAGCGCCTTATAGAGTCTCAACATCATATCCCTGATCTTATATTCTATACCTCTAGAAATGAATGCCAACATTGCATTTGCCTTCTTCACCACCGACTCAATTTGGAGGTTAACCTTTAGGGTATCCTGCACAAGGACTCCCAAGTCCCTTTGCATCTCTGCATTTTGAATTCTCTCCCCATCTAAATAATAGTCTTCCCATTTATTTCTTCCACCAAAGTACATGATCATACACTTTCCAACATTGTATTTCATTTGCCACTTCTTTGCTTATTCCCCTAAACTATCTAAGTCTCTCTGCAGGCTCTCTGTTTCCTCAACACTACCCGCTCCTCCACCTATCTTTGTATCATCGGCAAATTTAGCCACAAATCCCTTAAGACCGTAGTCCAAATCATTGACATACATCGTGAAAAGCAGCATGTTCCTAAACCAGGAGCCAATACAAGTCAGCTAGTATGAAACTTGGAATGAGACAGCACATAGATAACAGAGGTTTGAATGACATCAAGCTTATGGAGAGCAGAGCGAGGGTGTTGGGCAGAAATGTTTAGAACAGGGGCTCCCAACCTTTTTTATGCCATGGACCCATACCATTAAGCAAGGGCTCCGTGGACCCCAGGTTGGGAACCCCTGGTTTAGAATAATCAAGTTTATAGCTGAAAAGCATAAGTGACAATGTCAGCAGCAGCTGAGTCTAAGCAGTGAAGAATCAGACAATGCTTTGAAAGGTGAAATAGGCAGATATAGCAAAGGCTGATATAAGTACTCACCTGAGGTGAAATATCTTAAAAAGATTGCCAACTTCAGATGTTTGCAAGAATCAGAAGGTTGCATAGGAGCAGAATTATTGTCTGGGGAGTAGAGGTGATAGGTGTTGGAAAAAATAGCACTGGCCTTCCTTGTATAAATTGGAAGAAACTTCTGTGTACTTGTCACTAAATGTCAGTCAAGTGTAACATTTTAGGCACAGTGACATATTCAAAATAGGGAAGTGGTAAAGTAGAGAAAGGTGTCATTACACATTGTTACTGAGTGATAAAATTCATTGAAAGTGGTGTCACAGATAGATAGGGTTGCAAAGGATGCTTTTGGCACATTGGCCTTCTTAAATCGAATTATTGAGTACAGTTTTGTTTAAGTTGTATAAGATATTGGTGAGGTCTAATTTATTGTGTGCAGTTTTGGTCACCTAGCTACAGTAAAGATGTAAATAAGGTTGAAAGAGCACAGAGAAAATTTACAAGGATGTTGCTGGGTCTAGAAGGCCTGAGTTATAAGGAGAGATCGAATAGGTTAGGACTTGATTCCTTAGAGTGTAGAAAATTGAGAAGAGATTTGATATACAAAATTATGAGGGGTATAGATAGGGTGAAAGGAAGCAGGATTTTTCCACTGAGATTGGGTGGGATTACAACTAGAAATCAAGGGTTTAGGCTAAAAGGTGAAAAGTTTAAGGAGAACATAAGGGGGAAACCTCTTCATTCAGAGGGTTGTGAGAGTGTGAAATGAGTTGCCAACGCAAGTGGTGTATGTGAGTTTGATTTCAACGTTTAAGAGAAGTTTGGATAGGTACGTGGATGGTAAGGATATGGAAGGCAGGCCGAAGGGAGTAAGCAGTTTAAATGGTTTCAACTCAGACTAGATGGCCCAGAGGTCTGTTTCTGTGCTGTACTTTTCTGTGACTGACTCTAAATGTGTGCAGCAGTGTGGTGGCAATGCACAAGAATAAATCCTAGATGGGGGGCCAGAGGCAATGGTTCTGGCATCTAAAACTATAGATCAGAACCGTTAACTGACAAACTATCATTAGATATGCCCAAGGTTAGGTTGTAAAATCTTTTAGAACTTTGTACCAAACCTGAAGTGAAACTACTTAATTTTAGAAATAACAAACCATTAAGTGTTCTGACTCAAGCAAATGTTAAATTACCTTTATGGGTAGATTTGTAATTTTACAAATTGACACAGGCAGAGATATTGTAAATTGAACAAACAAATTCTATTATAGATATACAATTTAATTTTACATTTAAAACTATATTTTTACAGCTAATAACCAAACTAAACATGCACATTCTAAAACATCTTGAGGTTGAAAGAGCTAACAAATAAAAATTGTCTATGCACAGCAGCTTCTATTTTCCATTATTTAAAACAAACAGTATACTAGCTTTTAAACTTGAGAATCAGAATTCAATAATGCTGTTATCCAATGACTGACAGAAACCCTTCGATTGAACAGTATGCGATGTTTCTGATTAAACAGTCTATAAAAGAAGATCTAGAAAAGATGGTTAGAAAGTACAGTAAGAGAGCAAAGTTAAAGATTAAAAAATCTCATTATCCTTGTATTTGGACAGGATTTTTGTCATTTTAATGACTGAATGTGTTTCAGATTTTGTGTATTTTTAGACAAAAATTCTGCCAGCTCCTCTGATGATAGCTTCAGCAAATGTACTTTTTCGAGAAAAGAAACAAATGGATAAAATAAATCTGGTCATTTTTAGAGTCAGAGTTTTACTGCAGGAAAATAGGCCGTTCGGCACAACTTGACTATACACACCCAATATTTATAACTGACTTGAGAGCTGTGCAATTCTACTTTTAATACCTCCTCCTTGATTTAGTTAACTTGTTTATAACTTATTTCCTTGTACGTTTTTATTCTTAATGACTCATTGTGCCAATCCACCATTCCATTTGCCTTCTTCTTCAGATGTTTTTTTAAAAAACTATTTTAAAAAATCTTAATTATCAGTGGAAGGAAAATTAGCAGCAGGACAATTAAGTAAAAAACAACTGACTATTCTAAATTATGTATAATAGTTTTGATGAAATAGAAATGAAAATATAGCAGGTAAATAATATTCATTATTTGAAGAGCATTTCTACACAATAGCCTGAGATCATGTTCCTACATAGAAAAAGATAAAGATCAGAAAAATCCGGTAATGGTAAAATATTTTACAGCTTCAAAGTAAGAAATGGACACTTATGCAGATTTATGGTGCCACAGAGAGGAAGTTTTCATAAATCAAAGTTTCGAATACAGGAGTTGGGATGTCACGTTAAATTTGTTTAAGAGATTAGTGAAATCTAATTTGGAGTATTGTGTGCAGTTTAGGTCACCTACCTATAGGAACTATATCAATAAGATTAAGAGTACAGAGAAAATTTACAAGGATGTTGCCAGGACTCGAGGTCCTAAGTTATAGGGAAAGGTTCAATAGATTAGGACTTTACTCCCTGGAGAGTTGGAGAATTGATAGAAGTACACAAAATTATGAGGGGCATAGATAGGGCAAATTCAAGCAGGCTTTTCCTCTGAGGTTCCGTGAGAGTAGAATTAGGGGTCATGGTTTAAGGTGAAAGGTGAAATGTTTAAGGGGAATACGAGGAGGAACTTCCTCATTCAGAGGATGGTGTGAGTATGGAACAAGACTCCAGGGCAAGTGATGGATGCAGATTCAATTTCAGCGTTTAAGTTTGGACATGTACATGAATGGGGTGGGCAGGGGGCAGCTATTATCCAGATGCAGATCGATGGGAATAAGGAGGATAAAAGTTTGACACAGACTAGAATGGCCAAAGACCCTGGTTCTGTGCTGTAGTGCTCTATGATTGTACGTCTCTGTGTATCTTATTGTCGTACTTTCATCTTATACAATCTGACCTCCAGCATTAGAAGCAGGTACGAATAGGTCAGTTGATCTGATCAATTTGAAAGGTTGGATATTCCTTGATCCGCATTAGCAGGCAGCATGCAGAGTCAGCAAGTCCTAACGCACATACTATGTTGTATTAGCACAGATGATCAGGAACACCAAATAATATTTAGGCAGAACAGGAAACAGGTCTGAAGAGCTCTGGACTTGTGTATCTTTTGAGTCATGGAGAAACTCCATATTTTATTAATCTTTTGCCTTGAGATAATGATAGTGTTGAACTGATCCTGCAAACTTACCTAGGGATGTAATACACTCTCCTAGGATGGATGAAGTTATGTCCCACCTTGCTGTCATGTGGGCATTAAGGAAAGAAGAACCATGTTGTTAGAAATGTGACAAATACTGTTGCAAGGTGGTATTATTATGGACCAACATCTTGAGGAAGCAGCTCCTTCATGCAAAGTATCACTAAAGTTAAGTGAAATCACTTGATTCTGTCATTATCACACTGAATTTATTGATCAGTGCCTTTACAAGCACACTACAAACATAAAATATTCAAGCTTTAGGCATTCTGTTGAAACGCAGACTGCAGCTTCAAATAACCTGAGTCAACAAGGCTAAATATTATTCAGTATCAACCTACATTCATAAAAATGAAAGGGCAAAAATATAGAAACAACATGTACAAAAGGAGAATTCTCTGATGAAGCATCTACTGCAGAAATTAAGTTTTATAGCTGATTACAATCAAGTAGTTACAGGCTTAATTTATAGTTGGTCTAATCATATTTTGGCATATTCATGATGAAATCATACAATTAGTGCCAATCATTTCTTGATTAGCAAAAGAACAGTTCGGATGCACTAGCATACAAATTCAGTAATACTGTATCTAGGTGAGCTACCATAACCTTGAAAATTTAAAACATTAAATCGTTTCCACTAGACCACTGAGCATTCCAGGCAGTGTACAAGTGATTCGGACATTTATGACGCTAAGTATAACATAAATTGAAATTACTGGTAGTCATTGCACACCAAAAAGATATTGCAATTGTGAATTAAGATTGTAAAGAACAACAATGTAGCCATGATGCGACTGATAATTTCAAAAATATGCCATCTTGAAAGTGCAAATATACTTTGTGCCATTAAACACAAAAAAGACAGAAAATCTGGTGACAAGCATGATCTTAAAACTGGGATGCAGTAAGCATGAATGGGACCCTGTATGACCTAAGGGGCAGTGTTGGGCAGGAATGGGACATTGCACGTCCGAAAGGTCTGGGTTAGGCATGAATGAGACACTGCATGTCTGAAAGGACTGGAATAGGCATGAATGGGACCCTGCATGTCCGAAAGGACTGGGTTAGGCATGAATGGGACACTGAATGTCTGAAAGCACTGGGTTAGGCATGAATTGGACACTGAATGTCTGAAAGGACAGTGTTGGGCATGAATGGGACCCTGCATGTCTGAAAGGACTGGGTTAGGCATGAATGGGACTTTGCACGCCTTAAAGATCTGGGTTAGGCATGAATCCTATGGCCATTGTGAATACAATATTCTGCCACCGCCATTTCTCTGGGTAACCCTAATAATATACACCTATGCTCATTGATATGGGTTTCAACCATGAGTCCCACTTGGCTGACATACACTACTCCATGTGCACAGGGAGTCCTGGAAGCATTAGCTGACCTGAGACCCAGATCCTCTGATCTGCATAAGTTGTGATTTGAGCTTCCTTACAGGTTTGTGAATGGTATTAATTCAGCGATCCTTCCAGAAACTATGGTAATATAGGGAAGACAGGTGGTAGTGATGGGTTCCTCCTTGTTGTTAGATTTCCTGGTTTTTCCATTTGGGTTACCCAGAAAAATTGGTGGCACCATAACATTGCATTATATGCCCATAGGATTGACTTCTTCGGCACAAGACTACTATGCTGTGCCAACGGCTTTTGGGACTGCCTGATAGAGGAAGCCATTGAAATAAAACCAGAGGAAAAGAATTTTAACAAGGTCAAAGGTCTCGCTCTAAGTAAGAACTGGACTTCGATTGTAAGCAGAGTGGGAGGGCAGAAACCTGATTGGATGAAGACTACCCAATCAGGAGGGATGGGCTACAGGAATATAGATACCACCAGGCTAGACATGCCTAGAAATGATCCCTGATGAAGATGGCAGAGTTTATCATTGAAATGTTGGTTATAATCGATACCTGTACCCGGCTGGAAGCCAGAGAAGAGTTTATTCAAAAAGGAAGGGTTAGACATGAATGGGACACTGCATGACAGAAAAAATAAGGTTACGCAGAATGTTTGGTGTTACATTTCAATGAGCTGACAAGCAATTTCATTTTTAGTGGCTGCCAGTTACCACAGGGTTCAATTCTCTCTCACCTTCTAACCCTGTCTGCCCATATACAATTGTATGAGACATGTAATTAGTCACCATCATTATGTGCTATGTTGTATGACATGGGCGTTCATGGTCTTCCATCCGTCCCTAATCTGTGGTGGATCACTGCTTCTGGGGACGACAGCTCCGCCCACAGTGCTGCTCCCATTCCTGTCTTTATCCATGACCATGATTACTCTTCGCAATTTTTTCTACAGAAGTGATCTGCGATTGCCTTCTTCTGAGCAGTGTCTTTACAAGATGGGTGATCCCAGCCATCAACAGTCTTCAGAGCTTGTTTGCCTGGCATCAATGGTCACACGATCAGGACTTGTGATATCCACCAGCTGCTCATATGACCATCCACACAGGTTCCCACAGGTTCCTGTGACTCTGACTGGGGGGTTAAGCAGGTGCTACACCTTGCCCAATGGTGACCTGCAGGCGAGTGTAGGGAAAGAGCTCCTTACATCTCCTTTGGTAAAGGTGCATCTCTAAACTGCCACTCAAAAATTAATAATTGATATAAATGTATTTCAATCACATTAATTTGTAAATAGATAAAAATTGGAGGTATTATCTAACAAGTCTAACACTTTCAATAACTGACATTAGCTGTGGCAAAAACACTTTCACCAGCTGTTTAGAGCAAAATAATTCTGACAACTAATCAGATAATTTCAATATTCTCTATCAGTGTTCAAATAAGTCCTGATTAGATAACTTACAAGTTTCAAAATGATGTACACAAAGTATTTTTATAGCTCATAAAATGCAGCTTGTTTAATTAACTTAATTGCAGTTTTGTATGTCTGATTTGATTATAACAGCTTTGGCTTGATTATTTTACATCAGTGGAAGCTGATTATTTGCAAAAGAGTGAGAGGTGAGAGTTCTTTTCTACACACAAGTAAAAATGAAAATGGCAGCATACTCAACACAACAAATCAAGGGTAGAAGGAGATGACTTCTCCAATTTTAGTTATACTGTTAAAGAATCAAAGCAAATTAAGAAAACTCTCAAAACAAAGTGGATTTTATAGCAAGATGCAAGAATAAAATTTATGATGGAGTAAGCACCTCTTTTGTAGTGAACGATGAGAAAATACAGAACAGTAAAATAATTGGAGTTTTTTGTCCATTGCCTTATTTTTGCTTTGAAGACTCAGCACATCTTTAGCAGAAAAGATCTTAACGCTTTGCAAGGAGTCCCAAACTAACAGTGTGTTACCTAAGACATGCCCTCTTCTCATTGCTATCATCAGATTTCTGAATGGACATTTAACCCATGAACACTGTCTCAATAGTTTTATATATATACATACCTGCACATATACACATACAGTATATACTTACTGTAATGTACAGTTTTTATTAGGTATTGCAATGCACTGCTGCCGTATAACGGCAAATTTCTGTTATGATTCTGATTCCATAGGAAGAACTACGACATTTAGGCTGGGGGATCATTAAATAGTCAAGATGAGAAATGTACTCAAAGTGACTAACAGAATGCTGACTTTTTCCCTAAGGATTAGTACACGAATATAGAAAAATTTTGCTGGAGTCATGCCAAGTTCTAGGTAGACCACATCCAGAGCACTTGAGAAAATCTGACTGTCATACATCTGAGGCCCCCATCCAGAGCACCTTGAGCAAACTTGAGCCCCATACATTGTGGAAGGGTATTATTTTCTGGAAATTAGTTTCGTATTGATTTGGTTTTTATGTAATAAATTATGACTGGTTAGACAAGCTAGAATTTATCTCATGGAAATTTACAAGTCAAGGTAATACATTTTATTATCAAATATTAATGACTGCCAATGGGCAAACTACTTCTGCTGGATGGAAAGTCTAGGATCAGGAGGTAAAGGCTAATAACTGCTCCAAAACAATCAGAAATAAAGACAGGAATCAATCCCATGCACAATGGGAAACAGAAATTTTGATCACTAATCTGGAAGTTTATACCTGGTCATTTGTTAATTTAAAGATTGAAACGACTCTTTAAAAAAATATCTGTATTAGTAAGTTAGTGTTGGCGCGTGGCCAAGTGGTTAAGGCATTCGTCTAGTGATTTGAAGGTCGCTAGTTTGAGCCTTGGCTGAGGAAGCGTGCGTGTCCTTAAGCAAGGCACCTAACCACACATTGCTCTGCGATGATACCGGTGCCAAGCTGTATGGGTCCTAATGCCCTTCCCTTGGACAACATCGGTGGCGTGGAGAGGGGAGACTTGCAGCATGGGCAAGCTGGTCTTCCATATAACCTTGCCCAGGCCTGTGCCCTGGAAACTTTTCAAGGCGCAAGTCCATGGTCTCATGAGACTAACGGATGCCTAAGAAGATTAGTAAGTTAAGTACAGAAGTTAGCATATGGAGCTAGATCAAAGATTAGCCATGATCTCAATGAAGATACTTGAGGGACTTAATAGTCTTCCTGCTCTAGTTGTCAGCTTAGATCAAATGTGCAGTCACTAAGTTCTAAATGAGACCTAAAATGCATTAGAACCCAAATTGTTTTGGATTTGAACATTGGTGAAGATATTATTCAATAGATTATGGTTATGTTGACAGAAATACAAGTCAGTTTCCATACTTCATCTTTCCAACTGGGCTTTCACCAAAGATCTATTGCTAATAACTCACACATATTATTATGTCAGGTCAACAGGACACATTCAAAGTGCTGTGAATAACCAAGGGAACTTTCGTTCAACTTACTTTTGTTTCATTAATTTGCAATTTATGTCACGGTAGTTCAAGACATAGAACCGAAAATTCATTTTCAACTGAGTGATTTGCCTGACCATCAGCTGCTTCAACATTTCCACAATTCCAAGACAAACTTGCAGAACTTGACAACCTACAAAATCAGAGGCCTTCACTCCTAAAATCCGTTAAATCTTGAAAAACCATCCACCAAGAGTAGAAATTTGTAAACAGAATTGAAATGGAATTGAAATAGCTCATAGCTCTTAGAGTTCAGGATTAGTTAGTTTTCATGTTAGTCTCATTTTCCCCATATAATCGTGAAAATAGTCCACTGGAACAGGCTACACACATAAAACTTGCTGGTGAACACAGCAGGCCAGGCAGCATCTGTAGGAAGAGGTGCAGTCGACTTTTCAGGCCGAGACCCTTTGTCAGGACTAACTGAAGGAAGAGTGAGTAAGGGATTTGAAAGCTGGAGGGGGAGGGGGAGATCCAAAATGATAGGAGAAGACAGGAAGGGGAGGGACAGAGCCAAGAGCTGGACAGGTGATAGGCAAAAGGGGATACGAGAGGATCATGGGACAGGAGGTCCGGGAAGAAAGACAAAGGAGGGGGGGACCCAGAGGATGGGCAAGAGGTATATTAAAAGGGACAGAGGGAGAAAAAGGAGAGTGAGAGAAAGAATGTGTGTATAAAAATAAGTAACAGATGGGGTACGAGGGGGAGGTGGGGCATTAGCGGAAGTTAGAGAATTCGATGTTCATGTCATCAGGTTGGAGGCTACCCAGACGGAATATAAGGTGTTGTTCCTCCAACCTGAGTGTGGCTTCATTTTTACAGTAGACGAGGCCGTGGATAGACATGTCAGAATGGGAATGGGATGTGGAATTAAAATTTGTGGCCACTGGGAGATCCTGCTTTCACTGGCAGACAGAGCGTAGATGTTCAGCAAAGCGGTCTCCCAGTCTGCGTCGGGTCTCACCATTATATAAAAGGCCACATCGGGAGCACCGGACGCAGTATATCACCCCAGTCGACTCACAGGTGAAGTGTTGCCTCACCTGGAAGGACTGTTTGGGGCCCTGAATGGTGGTAAGGGAGGAAGTGTAAGGGCATGTGTAGCACTTGTTCCGCTTACACGGATAAGTGCCAGGAGGGAGATCAGTGGGGAGGGATGGGGGGGACGAATGGACAAGGGAGTTGCGTAGGGAGCGATCCCTGCGGAATGCAGAGAGAGAGAGGGGGAGGGAAAGATGTGCTTAGTGGTGGGATCCCGTTGGAGGTGGCAGAAGTTACGGAGAATAACATGTTGGACCCGGAGGCTGGTGGGGTGGTAGGTGAGGACCAGGGGAACCCTATTCCTAGTGGGGTGGCGGGAGGATGGAGTGAGAGCAGATGTGCGTGAAATGGGGGAGATGCGTTTAAGAGCAGAGTTGATAGTGGAGGAAGGGAAGCCCCTTTCTTTAAAAAAGGAAGACATCTCCCTTGTCCTAGAATGAAAAGCCTCATCCTGAGAGCAGATGCGGCGGAGACGGAGGAATTGCGAGAAGGGGATGGCGTTTTTGCAAGAGACAGGGTGAGAAGAGGAATAGTCCAGATAGCTGTGAGAGTCAGTAGGATTATAGTAGACATCAGTGGATAAGCTGTCTCCAGAGACAGAGACAGAAAGATCTAGAAAGGGGAGGGAGGTGTCGGAAATGGACCAGGTAAACTTGAGGGCAGGGTGAAAGTTGGAGGCAAAGTCAACGAGTTCTGCATGCGTGCAGGAAGCAGCGCCAATGCAGTCGTCGATGTAGCGAAGGAAAAGTGGGGGACAGATACCAGAATAGGCACGGAACATAGATTGTTCCACAAACCCAACAAAAAGGCAGGCATAGCTAGGACCCATACGGGTGCCCATAGCTACACCTATAGTTTGGAGGAAGTGGGAGGAGCCAAAGGAGAAATTATTAAGAGTAAGGACTAATTTCGCTAGACGGAGCAGAGTGGTGGTAGAGGGGAACTGATTAGGTCTGGAATCCAAAAAGAAGCGTAGAGCTTTGAGACCATCCTGATGGGGGAATGGAAGTATATAGGGACTGGAACAGGCTGTTACTTTTAAGATTTTGGTTATAGATACAGATGACCTAAGTGACAGCACATTTAAAAAAGTATATATTAATGAAAAGTTCCCTCATGGTCCACTTACCCCGCACAGCTTGCTTGTATCTCCAACCCAAGATCCACAGACCGGATGTCCAGGTAGGCCTATTGTCTCTGCCTGCTCCTGCCCTACTGAACTCGTGTCTTTATATCTCGATTCCGTTCCATCCCCTTGGCTCAGTCCCTTCCCACCTACATCCGTGACACTTCTCATGCCCTCAATTCCCTCAGTAACTTTCAATTCCCTGACCACCTCACCTTCACCGTGGATCTTCAGTACCTAGACACTTCCATCCCACATCAGGAAGACCTCAAAGTTCTCCACTTCTTGCTTGACAAAAGACCCAACAAGTTCCCCACCAGCACCACCCTCCACCATCTGGCATAAGTGGTCATCACCCTGGAGCAATTTTTCCTTTGGCTCCTTCCAAACCCGAGCGGTAGCCATGGGCCCTTAAATTCACAAGATCCATCTCTGACACATCTCTCTCCTTTCTCAATCTCTCTGTCCCCATCTCTTGGGACAAGCTGTCAACCAACATTTATTTTTTTTTCCACAAATGTACTGATTTTCATGGTTCTCTTGACTATATCTCTTCCCACCCTATCTCCTGTAAAAACACTATTCCCTTTAATCAGTTTATTTGCCTCCACTGCATCTGTTCCCAGGACATGGCTTTCCATTCCAGGACATCAGAGATGTCCTCCTTCTACTATTGATGCTGTCCTCAGCCACATCTCCTCCATTTTCCATACATCCCTGCTCACTCCATCTTCCCACCGCCTTAAAAGTGATAGAGTCCCTCATCCTTACCCACCACCCTGTTGGCCTCCACATCCAACACATTATCCTCCGCAACTTCAGCCTCTTTCAAATGGCTCCTACCACTAAACATATCTCTACCTCCCCTCCCCTCCACTTTCAGCAGAGATAATTCCCTTGGTAATTCCCTTCTCCATTTGTCCCTCTGTACTAATCTCCCTCCAAACACTTACCCTTGCAAGTGGCTACACTTCACTCATACCCCTGCTCCCTCACCTCCATCCAGGACCCAAACAATCCTTCCAATTGAGGCAACACTTCATCTGAGAATCTGCTGGGGTTGTCTGTTGTGTTCAGTGCTCCCGATGCAGTCTTCTCAACATTGATGAGACCTCATTGTAAATTGTAGGACTGCTTCGAAGAGCACCTTCGCACCGTCCACCACAAGCGGGACTTCCCAGTGGCCAAACAGCTTAATTCTGATTCGCATTCCGATGTGTCAGTCCTTGGCATCCCCTTGTGCCAAGATGGAGGCCTTGGGGTGAAGGAGCAACACCTTATATTCCGTCTGGGTACCCACTAACCTGATGATATGAACATCGATTTCTCCTTCTGGTAACTCAAATCCCCCCCCCAGCCCCTCTATTCACCACTCTGACCTTTTACCTTTACTCACCTGCCTATTGCTTCTTCCTGGGTCGGGTTCCTTCCTCCTATGGTCCACTCTTCTCTCCTAACAGATTCTTTCTTCTCCAGCCCTTGACCTTTCCCACCCACCTGGCTTCACCTATCACCTTCCAGCTAGCCCCTTTCCTCCTCTCCTGCCTTTTTATTCTGGCATCTTCCTCCTTCCGTTTCAGTCCTCTAGGCCTGAAACGTTGACTGTTTATTAATTCCCATTGATGCTGCCTGACCTGCTGAGCTCCTCCAGATTTCTAGCACCTGCAGATTTTCTCATGTTTGTTACTGGGAAGAAAGCATCACGTTTAATTTGCTGTCACAATTAGCTCTTGAAATTCAAAATTGCTATGAATATCAAGCATGGGGTTTGCAGTTTTAAACTGATAATTCTGAAATTCATTTTCTTCCTCAATAGCTCCCAGAAATCAGTTAACCAGGTTTCACAGATAAGTGTCCTCAAGATTGCAACTCTTGCTTTACAAACATCTGAAGCTTCTTGACACTGACAAAAATAACTTTGTAAAATATACTGAAGACATTATCTTTAGAAATAGATTGCTGCATTTCTGTTGAACTTTCTCCAGAGGAAAGTTTATGTCCGAAGTTTCTACAATGTGTTTCTAATCAAAATCTTTTCACATATTATTAACTGCAATCAATTAACACACTAAAGCAAACATCTGATGCTGAAAATCAGATAAACAGAATGTCTTTAAACTAAGTAAGTGAGACACATACATAAGTCTTATTTTGCTATTTAATATTTTACTGCTAACAGGTCAATACAGTATATATTAAAGATATTCTCTGAGTTTCTGCTCAGGCAACATATTTGACTCAGTCCATTAGTATTGCTGAGCTAAGTGGCGGGGAGGTGTAGGGGGTAGTTAGATGCGTGTTGTCATTGGTAGAGGCATCATTTATAAAGCCAGCAATTATTGTCCATTTCCTGTTTCCTTTCAGAAAGGTCTGGTGAGTTGCTTTCTCTAACTACTTACTTGTATTTTCATGGGCATTTATGGAAAAACATTCTCTTGTCTGGAAGGGAAGCTTGAATCCTTTTCAGCTAAACTTTACCGCGATCTGAACCTTATAAGACCAAAGATAAGGATGCTCTTACATATAAATGGGTTCATGGTCACTTAGCATGTCAAATATCCTATATCACCTGTTAACTGTAAAAGAAGTTTCTGACATGAAACTGCCTATGATCATTCACAAGAAGCCTATGATAATTCTGCAGCCTTGAAGCACTGAGTGAAGTAGAAACCAAACTGAAAAAGTATGAAGTGCAATGACCTATGAAAGATAGGATAGCACATCAAAAACTTTGGAAGTGAAGGACAAGCTGGAGATAATGATGGCATTTGGATAGCCATTACAATCTTGAAAGGTGATAGTACAGAGCTAAAAGTCATTGACAAATCTAAAGGACTATTCAGGACATCAGTCCTTTATAAATGTTTATTTTAACTGTTCAGGTAAGATATGGTGCACTTGCAACTCAGAGTCTGCAGATATGTAATTTTGCTCAATTACAAGACATAGAAAAGAACAAATTCCTCAACAGCAAAGCCAATAATAAGGGAATTTAGACTCGTGGAAGAATTGGAAGAAATTTGAACATATTTTTCATCCAGAGAGTGCTCGGGACCTGTAGTTTATTCCCTGAAAAACATAAGCTATTAAACATAGGCTATTCAACCCCATCCAGTCTGCTCCGCCATTCCATCATGGTTGATCTATCATCCCTCTCATCCTCATTCTCCTGCCTTCTCTCTGTAAACTTCGATGCCCTGATTAATCAAGAACCTATTAACTGCTGCCTTAAATATACCCAATGACTTGGCCTGCACAATCATCTGTGGCAATAAATTCCATGATGAATTCACCACCCTCTGGCTAAAGCAATATTTTCTCATCTCTGTTCTAAATGGACATTTGCTCTATCCAGACCGTTCAATATTTGATAGGTTTCAATGAGATTCCCCCTTATTCTTCTATACTCCAGCAGAATGACAAAAGAAATGACATCTTAAAAAAAATCATAAGCATTTGAAGTACCGTTACACACAAGGTTATGAACCAAAAGCTGAAAAGCAGGATTAAATGGGATAGAACTTAATTAATTTGTATGGTTTCATTCTGGTTTTAAATAAGAGAAATTCAGAAAAATCACTTGTGACCGTACAAACCACACCCTTACTATCCTTATATTCCATCTGGGTAGCCTCCAGCCTGATGGCATGAACATTGACTTCTCTAACTTCCATTAATGCCCCACCTCCCCTTCATACCCCATCCCTTATTTATCTATTTATTTATTTATTCCCCCCCGCTTTTTTTCTCCCTTCGTCCCTCTCACTATAACTCCCTGCCCATTCTCTGGGCTCCCCCCTCCCCCTTACTTTCTCCCTAGGCATCCCGTCCCATGATCTCTCCCTTCTCCAGCCTCGTATCCCTTTTGCCAATCAACTTTCCAGCTCTTAGCTCCATCCCTCCCCCTCCAGTCTTCTCCTATCATTTCGGATCTCCCCCTCCCCCTCTCAAATCTCTTACTATCTTTTCTTTCAGTTAGTCCTGATGAAGGGTCTCGGCCCGAAACGTCGACTGCACCTCTTCCTATAGATGCTGCCTGGCCTGCTGCATTCACCAGCACTTTTTGTGTGTGTCCCTTACTATCCTGTCAACATTGACAAATCAAGGAGCATTAAAAAAAATTTGTTTCTACTAGATGAATAACTATTACCAGGTTTTATTTTTCTGCCACTCTTGTGCATTGGCAGGATGCCAGTGGCAAAACACTTCAAAGAGATTTTGCATCAAATTCTCATTTCCAATCATTTCAAAGATGAAAGGGTCAATTTTCTGCCCTAACAATAAATGTCTTTTTCTGAAGGCAACATATAAGCCTGGGTACAATCACAATCAGCTACAACTTTTTACACCCTTCACTTAACTGATAATGAATTCAATTAGAGTCTGACTTCCGACAACACAGAAAATTTTGCATTGACCACCTCTCATTTGGCATCTTTGCCGATACAGTTTTAAAGATTTTCAATGGCAATTAATTCCTTAATGATCCAAGGTGATAATGTTAACTCGACAAAGAACAGAAAACAATTAAGCCCGGAATCTTTAAAGCCGGAGTGGTATTTTTAACCATATTGCCCTACTAGGAGCAATAGTTAACAAATTAATAGGTTTTCCAGGATAAGCAATTACTAACAAAACAAAAGCTATTGTGAGCTTTGAATTTTTAATTTATATTTTGAATTGCTACACAATACTCTGATAGTATCCTTAACATCAATATTGCATTTCTTGTACCTTTGTCTTTCACACAACCACATTGTTCTTTACCTATTCCAGCTTGTATCTTACTTTTAGCTCTTGTCATCATAATTCTTAGAAGTGTCTTGGTGATATGACTCATTAAACTTATGGTCCTAAGTAATTCACATTCTATTCCTCCAGCTTTCTTAGGAAGAGTGATAAATACTGATGTTTTCATCTCTTCTGGTATTATTCAAGTTTCATAAATGTCATTGATTAAATCAACACATTATTAAGAACAAATTATTGAGCTGAATAGAAACTTGTTAGGAATAGGAGGAAGATAGGGTATATATTCACATTAGAAAGATTGGCTGGTAATGGCATTTGAAAATTCACTTTATTAAATAATACAAGCAGCCAAAAATAATGAGATTGTATAGTGGACAATGATTAGGGGCGTGGTAAACAGTGTACACAGAAGAACAAATTATATTAACAGGCAGCAGTACAGCAATGGACATGCCATTTGGCCTATGGTATTGTATCTATGGTATCTTGATGTCAATGCTCTCCTCTTGTGTATCCCTTCATATGTCAATCTAAAAGTCTCAAACTCCAACAGTCTGACTGCTTCCACTACTACCTCGGTAACCTATTCCAATCACCTACCCTTCTTAAAGGACATTGTTAAGATTAAAAAAGTGGACAAAAGTGTAACTAACTGATGTATCTGAAGACATTAAGTCATACACTGTGAATTTAAAAACTTCCATCATATTCTGTATTTGGAGGGATACAATATTGAGGCACTCCGTTAGTCGGGATTAACTTGGATGTTGTGTCATAGTTCTCTACATGATATGTAAGCCAAGATAGTATGATACGCAAAGCAAGCTGTTGCCCAGGCAGCAGGCTCCCCCTCTCCATGCATCTGTTGAACCCAAAGGGACGGCAAAGACTGATACAGTTTGGCATCAGTGGCATCACAGGAATTGCCAGTCTGCATTGAACTCAGTGTAGGACTGCCTTAGGGTCTCCAGCTCCAGATATTTCCTCAGGGTTTACTCCCAACGCCTTCCCCATGAGTGGGGATAGCTGAAAGACAGTGGAGATGTGAGATCAGAGTTTTCCTTCTCCTAGATGAGCTGCCAACCACAGTGAACAAGCTCCATCTGCCCGAAGTGACTAGTTTTAACCTGCCTTTGTCCCTTCTCCTCAAAGTAGTAACCTAGTAGCTAAGCAACACAGCAGCTACTCTTGTTGTGGCTACTTGAGACACACGCCATTGGGAGCATTTAACAGGTAGTGGGAGCTTATCCTCACGACCACCCCGGCTGTAACAACCTTAAGGAACCAGGGATACAATAAAAAAGGAAAGTTTGGCTACATTATCTGTAGCTGATTAGACTACATCAAAACAGCTGTGTACAATTCCACAGACTATCCTTTAGGAAAAATTACATTGAGCCAGGAACAGGGAGTGAGCAAATGCAGGAGAATGTTCATACAATCACAAAATTTAAAGTGCAAAAGATAGTTCATTTAGGTTACAGTGTGTCCATTGCTGCCTCCGAGCTTTCAGTACCCAAATGGAATAGGTATAGGTATGGCTTCAAGTATTCAATAGGTATCTTTGAAATGCATAGAGAGTTTCAAACCCACACTGACTTCTGGGTGAAAAAGCATTTATTTAATTCCCTAACATTGGTAGTGGTTCATTTCCCCAGTTTGAATTCCACAGTTTTAGCTTCATTACCTTTCACTTTTTTTCTTGCCTTCTTTATTTTCATGTTGCTTCCTTTCTATACAAAAGAAAGGTATGTCGCAGCCGGAGTTTCGACGCTGACGCCACTATGCCATTCCTTCTAAATCTCCTTCAGAAACAGGAGTTGCATCACACTCTTTCAGCGGGCAACACCCTCACTTGTGCCTATCAGCTTCTCCTGGTCCACACCACATCACAGACTTTCCCTTAATCTTCTCAACCCCTCTTCCAGATAACCAATATGTTTAATTTTTAACTGTTTGCAGTTCTGGTGAAAGGTCATCAAAATTAAACATTAACCCCGTTTCCATCAGACTGATCTGCTGAGTATTACCGGCACTCTTGGTTGTTATTTCAATTTCTACCAGCTGATTTTCCTCACTTTCCAATTAAAGTCTCTCTTCAGTCTCCTTTGATCCAAAATTAACCATGCTCAACCTCGACCGTGTCTCCTGACAACTATAATTTTCATTGTATATTGTCTCCATGTCCTCACAACTGTTACCAAGTTATATTTGCATAGTGGGGATTAGAATTGTACAGTCTTCAAGTTGTAGCCAAGCTAACCACTTATGCAGATCTAGCATAAGATAACTCCTTTTATATTCTATGCCTCAGCTATTCAAGGCCAATTATCCCATATTCTATAAAATCACAAGACATAAGAACAGAATTAGGCCATTTGGCTCCACCATCCCATCATGGCTGATTTATCAGCCCTCTCAACCCCACTCTCCTGCTTTCTCTGATAACCACTGACTCCAATCAACAACCTGATTTTGAGATTAACTCCAGTTTTAGATTTTAAATGGTTTTACATATGAAAGCAAGGCACATTCACAAATTATTGGAATTCAATGAGCTTGTAAAAGAACAAAATGTCTTCCCAGCAGCCAGAAAAATGACTAGAGTTCTCTGCCACAATTCTCAAGTCTCACAGTCATATCGGCAGATATTAAGTAGTGAAGGTATATTAAGGTTGCATGAGATGGGATTTCTGCAATGAAAGTGACCAATAATAAATGGCTTGAAAAAAATATACAGCATTAACACAAAACTAGCTTGTTCTGAAAAAGCCTGCCTTGCTGATTTCCAAGGAATTTTTAAGAAACACTATTTGCTGAGCTCCTATATTCATGAATCATCATGCAAGCCAAACCTCTCTTTCAATCATTCTTTTAAAATTCTTCAACTGAAGTTGGTTAATAATTCAAAGTAAACTTATTATCAAAGTACGTATATATCACCATAAACAGCCCTAAGATTCATTGCCTTGCGGGCATTCATAGTAAATACAAAGAAATGACAAAATAAACAAAATAATGATAGTAAATAAATACTGAGAACAGGAGAATGAACAGTCCTTGAAAGTGAGTCCAATTGTCTGTCTAAAGCCAGCCAGAAGTTTAATTGAAACATAGGGAATGTTTCATGAAAATAAATTCTACTACTGAAACAACTGTATTTTCCAAGATAACAGTGTGGCTAAATAATCTATATGTTACCCAGTGTTTTGAATTAGAAGCCTTAACTGAGTCACATCAATGAAGAGAACATTTATTACATTAAGAGAAATATATAATTCACATTATCATGCAAACTCTATCACTAAAGTTTTAGTGAAAATGCATCATAAACACTGGAATTTATTTTGTGTGTCAATAATTGTATAGTGTTTGAATTGTATATGCTGGATTAATTATCTTGCACTATATTTTGCAATGGCTATGCTATAAACAAAAACAACAAAAAATCAGTATGTGAAGTTAAACAAAACTACAAATTGGTTATTACTTTTTTCAAGTGTTACAAAAGAAGTAAAATCCTTTACCTACGGTGCCTTTTCCCCCTGTCTCATTACTTGATAGACTTACAAGTGTAACACCACCAATGCTAAAAAAGCAAAAGCAAATATTGTTAATTTTAGATTGCAGATTAGTCCTACAGAGATGAAAAATTGGAGAAATATGTTCAATGTGTAAAAGGCAAATACAATTGATGGGTGTAATTGAATAAAAATGATAAGGTTAAAATTTTATTGATAAGTCAATACATACCTTAAAATTACTGCTAATAATTTGGATAACGTAAATCTGTCTCCACTGTTGCTAGGGAACATAGCAGCCAGAAGAAGAGTGAAAAGGCCTGTAGAAATAAAATATTCAAACAACCAGCAAATTAACTTTGAAATGTAAAAAGATAGAATTAAGCACAAGGATTTTTTAGGAATATATTTTGCAACAATTAGTAGATTAGGAAGCTGAAACACATCAAAATCTTATTTGAGAGGAATAAAATTCATATCTTTTTAAATAAAGGTCAATATATTAAATACGATTACAACTAATAACACAATTAATAGTCTTGTAGTAGTTGTGGTTTGAGGACAGATTAAGCGGGTAGGAGCCTGAATGATGGGAGTAAATGGGATTAGGCAGTTAGAGTTGCAGCATTATTGTAGACCAAGCTATTTTAAGGAGAATATGTCATATTTCAAAAGACATATCTAGATAAAGTAACAATTATACTATAAAAAGGAATTATTCTGTTTTCCCAAAATAGAATTTCAACTAAATTACATCTGTTATTGGACTGTATTGTTAGCAGTCTTTTATCATTTCTAAATTAATATATACTACTTTCAACTTCTAATAAACTTTTGAACTATTTAGGTCTCCATGAAACTTCCGTGGTCACTAAACTTGTTCATGGAGTTAAAGAGTTAAGCAGCAAAGAAACAGGCCCCTTAGCCAACTCGTCTATTCTGACCAAGATATATATCCCAGCTGGACCCATTTGCTTGCATTTGAGCCAAATACTTCTAAAACTATTCTATCCATGTATTTGTCCAAATGTCCTTAAAGCATTGTAATTGTACTCACTTCTCCCACTTCCTCTGGCAGTTCAGGTAGAAATAATTGAAAAACACTAGATGGCACTGTTGCAAGTGTTTTTTTTTGGCATTTAATACTGATTAATCATCAAAAGAATAGTTTATTTGACAAGACATTTCCATATGATTAAGGAATTGTTGCCCCATGCTAGCTGCACCCTTATGGCCCCTCTCAAGCAGACAATTACATTTTGTTACTCTAACATGGTAATTAACTGGCTCGGAGAGTCATGAATAATTATTTTTCAAAAAAACGTCAAATAGCGGTTTAGTGGGATGAGCAACTCTGGTAAAGTTTGATTACAAATTAAACACAAAATTCGTTAAATCATTAGGAATAATTATAGTCAAATAAGAATAAAATGTGTTGGTAGTAATACAAGAAATCCATTCGCATCTGAAAAGAGGAAAAAAGTGGTTAACGTTTTTATTCATCAACTGAAAATGAAGGAACTGAGATCTTCGTACAGTACTGTACAAACGTTTTAGGCACATATATATAACTAGGCTGCCTAAGACTTTTGCACAGTACTGTAGCAGTTTTATGTATTGCACTGTACTGCTGCCACAAAAAAAAATTTCATTACATATGTGAGTAACAATAAACCTGATTCTGATATGGGTCTCTATCGTGGACAGAGTGGGAAAAGGGAAGGGAGAGGAGAATCATGGTTAGAATAGAGGACAGGAGAGGGAAGGAAACAGGAACCACCAGAGACATTCTTTAATGTTCAACAAACCAATTGTTTGGCATCAAATGATCTTGTCTGGTGTTTCAGGACTGGATGTGTCTACACCTGTGCCGCCCCCTGCCCCGGCACATCTTCTCTGCCACCTGTCCCACACAACTCCCGTGGCACTCCACCCTTGCCATACCCAACATCCTTTGTTTCTGCCAGATTTACAAACTTGATCTCCGCTCCACATTGACAAATACAGTACTGTATAAAAGTCTTATGCACTCTAGTTTTTTAAAAATATACATATATTGTTTTATTATAAACTATATATTTATATATATATATATATATACATACACACACACACACACACACACACGTATTTTAAAGACTTTTCCACAGTACCGTAGAGAAAAGGGACAATAATTAATGGCCAACAGTCATTTTCATATTTAAAAATTTTTAAGTTCTTTTTTGGATTCACAGTATATTTGCTGCCAAGGAAGCCAATGTGTTTCGAGGCAAGCTTAGACCAATATTCTATGATAATGAAGAGATGAATAGAAATTAGGCATAAGATTTTATCTTTTTTTGGGTACTTAACAGAATTACTAATACTTATGATATTACACAAGGTGCAAAACAATTAACTAAATGCACAATGTCGTCTCTAAGTATACTTAGAGCATCACTGAGAATGTCTGCTGATGAATGTAAATGCAAGACTATAGAGGACATTAAGGGAATGACAGATGTAAATTAAATCCAAATGTTATCTGATTTTGTAGCAGAAGAAATAGATAAATTACCAAAGGTTGTGGAGAATCTATTGTGGAAGGAAACATATGGATTTAATTTAGGTTTCAATATTATGTGCCGTGCCATATGACGTGGGCATTCATTGTCTTTGACCATGATTGTTCTTGGCAAATTTTTCTACACAAGTGGTTTGTGATTGCCTTCATCAGGGCAGTGTCCTTACAAGGCGGGTGACCCCAGCCATTATCAATACACTGCAGAGATTGTTTGCCTAGCATCAGTGGTTGCAAAACGGAGGATTGGGAAATGCACCAGCTACTCACATGGCCATTCACCACCTGCTCCCATGGCTTTACATGACCCTGATCCGGGGGTGGGGGGAGGAGGAGGAGTGGGCGATGGATTAGCAGCTGCAACATTTTCCCCGAGTGTGGCCTGCTGGCTAGCGGAGGGAAGGAGCACCTTATACCTCCTTTGGTAGAGACATATCTCCACTCTGCCACCCATTAAAATGACATAACAAGGAAAAAAGAATACCAGCTTTAAACTTGATAAATCACCAGAATCAGCTGGCTTCAATAAACATATTAGAAATGCCAAAAAAAATGTTCCGGAATAAAGCCTTTGGATTGAGAAATTAGAAACGACATTCCAGTACTTAAGAAGCTGACAGAAGGCAAACAGGATGCTTCAGATATATGTAACTGAGATTTAAAAGAGACCGCATCATTCAGCAGGAGTTCAGTAACAGGATGCTTATGGTACTGTCTCTATAGGTAGAAAAAGAATTTGCCAATATTCCAGGCTATTGATATTAGTAATATTGAGAGAACTAGTGGTAGCTTTAGGTGTGTAAAATGACCATGTAGACAGAAAGCAATTGCATAGCTAAAATAACATTGAAAAACATTGTTGACCATAATTTTCATTCAGTATGTAGTTTGGTATTGTTCCGATACATTAAAGTGCTTAAAAATAAAGACAGGATACATAAATTTGATTTTTTTATACACATCAGAAGTTTTGGAAGTTGAAGATGATCTCCATTTTTAAGGTAGCAAACAGTTTTGGTAGGTAAGCTTCCTATGGTGGGGTGACCCAGAAAAAGATGCATTCTAAATCTTTTAAGTAATTGCTACGCATACATTATGGACATTGGGTCATCTAAAATATTCAGTTTTCTTTTGTTAGGTAATGGTACTGAAAGAAACTAATGTTCAAAATGCTAAATATAGCTGAGGTGCAAATGAGCAATAAGTGGTAAATCAGGATTGAGGGTTTGATTAAACCTTTTACAAAAATCTACTTTAACATTAATTACACTGAGTTTTGATTATACAGCAATATGTAATTTTGATAATAAGCCAAAATTTTTATTTTAAAACACAAATTTAACAAATCCTAACACTTAATTTTTCTAAACTAATTTTCCATACAGTTCAAAGGACAGAGCACACAACTTACCAGAAGTAGAGGACAAAATATTAACAATTGCCACCTGGGTATCAGACAATGCCTCCTGGTAGGAAAAGTTTGCCAGAAACCACTGTAACATTAATAGTACAGTTTAAGTCAAAATGTACAGTTAATAACATATATATAGTGCTTTAATATTTCCGTTCAATCATTTTAATTGCAAAACATAAATGATAAATATTTTAACAGTAAGAACTATTTATAAATGTATAATTCCAACACAATGTCAAATGTCATTGATAAGACTAATGAATGCATATTAGCTACTTCTATGATGTTAAGTCAATTGCAGTGTATATTTTCCAGTATCCAATTCATTGAAAGGCAATACTTAATGTGGTGAAGAATATATCCTTATGCAATTTTCCAAAGAAGAAATTTAGCCATTTATACTGTTTATATAGAAACTCCACATCACCTTTAGAAAGACATTGGTTTACTCTCTATATGTTCGTTGTTTGCTTGCACTAGTCATACGAATAGACCACAAGATACAGGAGAATTAGGCCATTTGGCCCATCAAGTCTGCTCCGTCATTTCATCATGGTTGATCCACTTCCCTCTCAGCCCCAGTCTCCTGCATTCTCCCCATATCCCTTCATGCGCTGACCAGTCAAGAATCTATCAACCTCTGCTTTGAATATATCCAATGACTTGGTCCCCACAGCCACCTGTGGCAACGAATTCCACAGATTCACCACTAGTCATAACTATTTTTACACAGAGGGTAATGCCCTGCCAAGGGTAGTGGTAGAGGCAGACGCATTAGATACATTTAAAAAACACTTAGATAGGCACATGGATGATAGGAAAATGGAGGGCAATGTATGTGGGAAGGGTTACATTGATCATAGAATAGGTTAAAAAGTTGACACAGCATTTTGTGCCAAAGGACCTGTTCTGTGCTGTGGTGTTCTATTAATTAATAATGTAGGAAGAGGTACTAACCACAAAGCAGAAGAAAAAGCTGATCTTTGCTACTTGTGATATTGTCAGTTTGCCAGCAGATTTTAATGCTGCTTCATGATCCTTTGCTGCTGGATAGGACATCCTAGAAAGCTTTGCTTCAAATGCGTGATGAGCTGGAAGCTGCCGCACCTCCATAATATTACTGAATCGAACACGCGTCTTTTTCACAGCTATAAGTAAAACAAAATTCATACAAAACTTTTAGCATTTTAATGAAGCATTTATTTTCTTTAATAATGAAAAGATCGAGTGCCAGAACCACTCAGCAGGTCAGGCTGCATCCATAGAAAAACTGTTCCATTTCCGATCCGAAGATTTCTTCAGAACTATGATGCTGAATATTTCCACCATTTTTATTTTAGAGCTCAAGCATTTATGTTCTTTAATGAAACATTCCTCCCCATTAATCATTCTTCTTAGATTTCGACTTTGAATGGATAAACACGATACGTCAGAATCAAAATCAGGTTTATTATCACCGGCATGTGACATGAAATTTGTTAATTTAGCAGCAGCAGTTCAATGTAATACATAATCTAGCAGGGAAAATGAAATAATAATAATAAATAAAATTAAAAATAATAAATGCAAAAACAGAAATACTGTATATTTTTTAAAAAGTGAGGTAGTGACCAAAGATTCAATGTCCATTTAGGAATCGGATGGCAGAGGGGAAGAAGCTGTTCCTGAATCACTGAGTGTGTGCCTTCAGGCTTCTGTATCTCCTACCTGATGGTAACAGTGAGAAAAGGGCATGCCCTGGGTAGTGGAGATCCTTAATAATGGATGCTGCCTTTCTGAGACACCGCTCCCTGAAGATATCCTGGGTACTTTGTAGGCTAGTACCCAAGATGGAGCTGACTAGATTTACAACCTTCTGCAGCTTCTTTCGGTCCTGTGCAGTAGCCCCTCCATACTAGACAGTGATGGAGCCTGTCAGAATGCTCTCCATGGTACATCTATAGAAGTTTTTGAGTGTATTTGTTGACATACCAAATCTCTTCAAATCCTAATAAAGTATAGCTGCTGTCTTGCCTTCTTTATAACTACATCAATATGTTGGGACCAGGTTAGATCCTCAGATCTTGACACCCAGGAACTTGAAGCTGCTCACTCTCTCCACTTCTGATCCCTCTATGAGGATTGGTATGTGTTCCTTCGTTTTACCTTTCCCGAAGTCCACATCAGCTCTTTCATCTTACTGACGTTGAGTGCCAGGTTGTTGCTGTGACACCACTCCACTAGTTGGCATATCTCACTCCTGTACACCCTCTCGTCACCACCTGAGATTCTACCAACAATGGTTGTATCATCAGCAAATTTATAGATGGTATTTGAGCTATGGCTAGCCACACAGTCATGTGTATACAGAGAGTAGAGCAGTGGGCTGAGCACACACACCTGAAGTGCGCCAGTGAGGAGGATATGTTATCACCAATCTGCACAGATTGTGGTCTTCCAGTTAGGAAGTCAAGGATCCAATTAAAGAGGGAGGGACAGAGACCCAGGTACTGCAACTTCTGAATCAGAATTGTGGGAATGATGGAATATAATGCTGAGCTATAGTCGATGAACAGAATCTTGACATAGGTATTTGTGTTGTCCAGGTGATCTAAAGCCCTGTGGGGAGCCATTGAGATTGCGCCTGCCATTGACCTACTTTAGATTGTGATGCAAGTTATTAAACAATTTAGTAATTTACCAAAATAATTCAAGGAAATAGCACCAGACAATATTATGCCTTTAGGAAAGGAAGATCAAGGATAAACAGCTCAAAAAGGATGAATCTGACAAGAAAAAAATTAATTTACATCCCCTCTATATTCCCATGGCTGAGGTAATGAATTAAACATACTATGAAGGTCTCAGATTCACCTTATTCGCTGCTAGGCTTACAACTTGAGGTAGTAGCGGCAGGACTGAAAGAAACATTTAAGTTGTCCATAGTATCTCTGGGTCAACAAAGGTAAAGAGGTTAAAAACGTCTCTCAATCAAGTAACTTCCTGCTTAAAAGTTTGAACATTCAGATATCAATAAAATTGGTTGGTCTGGCAATGACAGCCGTCACTGAATGTCCTTTAACAAGGTCTCTTTAAAGATCAAGTTGTAGTAAAATCATACTGAGATATTCACAGCAATGTCTGTCACTGCTAAATGTCCTTGGACAAAGTCACTTTGAAGAATAAGTTGTAGTAAAGTCACATTGAGACATTTCAAATTAGTTTTATTTCATGACACTATGTATATTGAAAGACAAAGTTCCTGTTTTATTTCTCTTTACAAATCACTTTCTATATTACGTTTCCCTCTCAAAATCACTATTTCTAGAACAATATAATCCAACATGTTTCTGCATTTTTTACTTTAATGCTTTTAAGATCAGTATTTTATTACAGTAACCATGGGGTGGTGGAGTGGAGATAGATCTCTACCAAAGGATGTATAAGGTGTTCCTTCCCCCCCCCACCCCACCAACCTGCAGGCCACCCTTGGGTGAAGCACCTGCTTAGACCCTGAGCAGGGTCACATGAAGTCATGGAAGCAGGTAGTGGATGGTTGTACAAGCAGCTGGTGCATATCACTTCCTGGTTTTGCGATTGCTGATGTCAGGTAGACAATCTCTGAAGAGTATTGATAACAGCTGGCATCACCCATCTTGTAAAGACACTGCCCAGAAGAAGGCAATGTCAAACCACTTCTGTAGAAAAATTTGCCAAGAACAATCACACTCATGGCAAGACCCTGATCGTGAATGCTATACGACATGGCACATAATGAACAAATAGATTTTTATTACATAGTTCCAAAGACACAGAGTTATGCCTCCATCAAGGCCTTGATTTTCTTTGGAGGTGTTGTGGTAGACAAACACATACCTAATTTTTTAAAACAATTTTCACTGTTAACATTGTGATCACAGCGTTTACTTGTTGAAGTCTTTGGCATTCCCTGTTGGATGATACTACTCTGGCTGGAGATCTTGCACCAGTCTGTGCCATCTTACCCCCCACCCTGTCCATCTTATTAATTCCCAAATAACCAGGCTTCTCACTCTCAATGGAAATAGAAATATTACAAATATATGATTTAGGAGCAAGAGTAATGTACTCGAGTATTCTCTGCTACACAATAACACCAAGGCTAATCTGATTGAAGCCCGAATCCTGAAGCTTGATAAACAGACGAATGTTATTTTGATCTAGGTGCAATAAACTATGCTTTTTCCCTTTCCCTTGGTGGCATACAGAAGTTCTCTGACTAATGTGCTGAAACCGGACAACAGTTTCCGTTTGGAAATCTCATGTCTCACAGAACATAGAAGGAGGTCATTCAGTCTACAGTTACGAGGGATATTATTACATATGGGGTATTATATTTGCAGATCAGTCCTGTGGCACATCCGCCATGTCCCAAGAAGATTGTGTTCTCTTCATTTCTCCTTACTCTTAGCAAGCTGGGAGTAGAGAAACTAAATGTACTTTAATGTTGTTAATATGCAGGTGATTAATGTGTTGAACAACCTCTCCAATGTTTCTATTTTATTCTGTTTATTACAAATACTCTATTATATACCATCTCCAATACTTCATGGTCTTCATAACATTATTAGATACTTTATACTTTATCAACCATTGCAACCATTAATCAATTACATTTATTTTGATTTTGAACTCAATAATTCTTCCATTGTATTTATTAATTTAGTTATTTAGTAATACAGGACAAAGAAAGCCCTTCTGGCCCTACGAGCTGCATTGCCCCACAACCCCCCCCACTAACAACCTTGATTTAACTCTAACCTAATCACAGGACTTTTCACTGTGACCAATTAACCTACCCAGTATGTCTTGGGACGGTGGGAGGAAACCGAAGCATCTGGGGAAAATCCACGCATTCCACAGGGAGGACATAGACTCTTTACAGATGTCAGTGGAATTGACCTTCGAACTCCAGGGCCCTGAGTTGTAATAGCGTAGCGCTAACTGCTACGCTACTGTAGCGTTTTAATCCGTTTAAATGTCATCTGAAACTTCATCTAACTAAATTATTGTTGTTTAAGATGAACGAATTTTCAATGTAACCATTAATGTTGATGCTGCAGTGACCCAGGATCCTGTGTTTTATCCTGACCTTGGCTATCGTCTGTGTGACTACATGGGTACAGGCCAGTTCTCAGAGCATTCTCCTACTTATTTCTCTGTAACCTCTTCTCACATACCCATCAACCTACCCCGTCCCACCACCAATTCTCCTGCCATGTCCTTACACTCAGGGTAATTTACAGTAACCAACCAGTATGTCTTCACAATGTGGAGGGGAAACCAGAGCTCCCAGAGAAAACTCATGTGGTCAGACAAGTAACAGCCAAGGTCAGGATGAAACCCAGGATCCTGGGTCTCTGCAGCATCAGCACTAATTGCTACATTAAGAATTCACTAACGTTAAACAACAATAGTAATTTAGATAGATGAAGTCTCACATGACATTTAGAACAAATTTAAATAACCACAACACAATGTAAGAATTATTAGGTACAAAATCAAAATGTAATTGATTAATGGCTCTATCTGACAGTGTGATGAATACCATGGAGTATGTGAGATGGTACAGAGTATTGTAATAAGCAGGCAGAAAATGGAACAAAATAGAAACTTTGAAGAGGTTGTGGAACACATAATCACTGCATACTAAAAGTACATTGAGTTTGTCAGATCCCAGCTTGCTAAGAGGAAGGAGGAGTGAAGACAACATAATCTACCTGGGACATGGGGTGGGGGGGTGGGGTACGTACCACAAGATTGGAGCAACAAATAAAATACCTTGTTAAGTAATATCTCTTGTAAGTATAGACTGGTCAACTTAGGATGTGGCAGGTAAAATTTTGGAAACAACAGTCAGAGGAAAAAGAGTTAGAAAATACTTGGAGAGGATTCAGTAGTTAAGGAGAACCAGTATGGACTTGTATAACTAAGCCATGTTTTACTAATTTTAACTGGATTTTCTTGGTGAAATAGCAGAGAAGGCGGATGAAGGAAATGCAATGTATGCTGCTCAGAGATTTTTAGACAAAATTTCACATAAATAGCTAATGTATAAAATTACAGTTCCTGGAATATCAGTCTGCACAACTAATTAAAACATTGATCTGAATATACTGTAGATTTAAAATTTTAAATTAATATTTCCTACATCCCCAAAGCTGCACAATCACTGATCTAAGATACAAGATCAGATTCCCTACTATGACTGCTGGTAAATTCTAGCATGCTCCTGATCCTATGTGGAATTCAGCTGGAGAGCAAGTTGGTAAATTGTCACTGAAGTTTTTTTTCAATAAGAACATGAATTATGCATTCACAAAAGCCTCCCAAACTTGGTAGTACTTATTTGGGGAATGCCAGGTATTCAAGGTATAATGACAAACTTGATCCAGGCCAAGATTCTTACAAATCTGAACATGACATACTCCTCTGCTAAGCTAGGCAAAGTAAGTGCCTAAAGCTAAACCTACCTGGAATGTTGTCATTATTAGCTTTATCATTGGCAGAATCATGAAACTTCACTGGGATGTACAGAGGTTCACTCTGCAAAATAAGGAGAAACAAGCTCGCAACTAGATAAACAGAATATTTAAAAACTTTACACAATATATGAAAACATACTCATTTTTAATAGTTGTTATTAGGATATAATTTTGAAAATATATTTCTATATCTTAATCATTGAGTCTACCTTTCCCTTTTTCTTTCATTTGTAGTTGCCAAATTTACCACAATGCCTTCATTTGTGATATTTAAAGTGGTTTCCAGGAAGCTATTCTCCATTCAGAAACATTTGCTCTTCATTGACAACACGTTAGTTGATAATCTCTGCATTGGCAACAATAAAGTTGGTACGAAGGTGGCACATACTGTCTGCACCTTTCTATGAAGTTCACTTCATGTTATTTTAATTATCGGTTTTTGATACTGAAAAAAAGTGTTGGGGACAGTGAGTGGGAGGAAGAGATTAGTGCATGAAACCTAAGTAGGGTCTACTTGGGCTTATACAATACAATATGTACTTTGAGAATAAATTTACTTTGAACTTTGAAGGAGAATCACTTCTGCTGCTCTTTACCCACATGAAACCATTTCAGTTTCAATGATTCAGGTTTTAATATTTATGCATTTTTGGAATAAGTGCCCTTTTTCTTAACATCTTCAGATTAAGAAATAGAGGAACACACACAGAAATATAGGTACATTGTTTGGATCAAAATGTTAATCAAGATACAAATCACTCTGTTTTTCTGAAGGTAAGACAAGGGTCAAGTTCTAGTCTGAAAATTCAAGTCAATAACATCCATTGACTCTCCCTTCTCTATCCTGCCTGTTATTTGCTCAAATAATTCCAACAGATTTCTCAGGCAAGATTTCCTCTGCTGGAAACAATGCTGACTTTGGCCTATTTTATCATGCATGCTCAAGTATCCCGAAACCTCATACCTAATAATGGACTCCATCATATTCCCAACTACCGAAGTCAGGCTAACAAGCCTAAAATGATAACTTTGTCCTTATCACATGCCTTTCTATTTTCCATTGTAATTCACATCCCACATCCTAGCTATTGTTCAGAGGCCTGTATATAATTCCCATCAAGGTTTTTTTAACCATGCCATTTCTTAACTCTGCCCACAAATATTCTACATGTTCCAATCTTATGTCACCTCTTTCTATGGATTTGGTTTCATTTTTTACCAATACAGCCACCCCATCCCCTCTGCCTAACTGCCTGTCCTTTTGATACAAAGTGTATCGTTGGATATTGAACTTCCAATTACCATCTTTTTTCAGCTCACAATGTCATACCTGCCAATCTCTAACTGTGTTACAAAATCATCTACCTTATTCCATATACTGCGTGCATTCAAATATAACATCTTCAGTCCTATATTTATCACTCTTTTTAATTTTGCCCCCATGTTACACCTCAGCTCATCCCACTGACTGCAATTTTGCCCTGTCGACTGCCTGAGATCCTTATGGTCTCACTTTTCAATGCATCAATTTGTATACCACTTTGGTTCCACCCCTCTGCCAAATTAGTGCTTAAACCAACCCTCCCCAAGAGCTCTAGCAAACCTGCCCATGAAGATATTGGTCCCGCTTGGCTTCAGGTGTCAGCCATCCTTTCTGCACAGGTCATAATATCTTCACTGGAAGAGGTCCCAATGATGCAGAAATCTGAAACCCTGCCCTTTCCACCATGCCCCCAACCACTCATTTGTCTGTACTACCATCCTATTTCTGCCCTGACTAGAACATGGCAATTGTGGTGAAGAAGGCAAATGTAGTGTTGTCATTTATTTCAAGGGGAATAGAATATAAAAGCAAGGAGATAAAAGCAAGCTGAGCCTTTATAAAACACTGGTCAGGCCGCACTTGGAGTACTGTCAACAGTCTTGGGCCCCATATCTCTGGAAGGATGTGTTGTTATTGGAGAGAGTCCAGAGGAGGTTCATGAGGATGATTCCAGGAATGAAAGGGTTAACATATGAGGAACCTTTGGCAGCTTTGGGCCTGTACTCACTGGAATTTAGAAGAATGTGGGGCTATCTCATTGAAACCTACCAAATGTTGAAAGGACTAGATAGGATGGATGTGGAGAGGATGTTCCCTATGGTAGTGGTATCCAAAACTAGAGGGAACAGCATCAAAATTGAGGGGCAACCTTTTAGAACAGAGGTAAGGAGGAACTTTCTGAGCCAGAGTAGTAAACCTGTGGAATTCTCTGCCACAGACTGCAGCGGAGGCCAAGTCAGTGGGTATATTTAAGGCAGAGGTTGGTCATTTCAGAGCATCAAAGGACATGATGAGAAGGCAGGTGTATGGGGTTGAATGGGCTCCGGGATCAGCCATAATGGAATGGTGGAGCAGATCCATGGGCTAGATGGCCTAATTCTGCTCCTATGGCTTATGGACTGCTGAGCGAAACACGTCCTACAGGAATGCACCCTTAGTAACAACATGAGCATCTTGGTTCAGCCTTATGGAAATTCACCTTATGGATGGTTTTCTAGCAATATAAACCCTTCATAACATGAGGACAAAATTGTTTGCAACACTGCATACTCACCAAGGAATTATTTACACTAGTGTTGGTAGTACAAGTTGCAAGATAACTTTCAGCATCTGCAAACTTAAAAAAAGGAATAGTTTACTAAGCTGGCACCTGAAGCAGCATATTAATATGAGAAAACTGATCTTGGTACATCTGCTAAGATTGAATAACAATTAATTGGAAGTATTTCTGTGCGGGTATGTTTTTGACTAAACATTTACTGTAACCATAAATCAGAGAATTACATCTTAAAGTAAAGCTAGTAAACCTTTCACAGGGTCTCTCGTGAGTCAATAAGTCACAGAAAAATACATCACAGAAACAGGCCCTTTGACCCATCTAGTTCGTGCCTATTCCCATCGACCTGTACCAGGACCACAGCCCTCAGTGAAACTGAGCTCACACGCACCACTTGCACTGGCAGCTCATACCACACTCTCACCACCCTCTTTGTGAAGAAGTCATGTTCCCTTTAAATTTTCCATCTTTCACCATTAACCCATGATCTCTAGTTGTAGTCCCCCCTAAGTTCAGTGGAAAAAAAACTGCTTACATTTACCCAATCTACTGTATACCCTTCATAATTTTGCAGACCTCTATCAATCTCAAACTTCTAAGTTCCAAGGAATAAGGTCATGGTTGGCTGATTCAGAAGATTAAGGTACTTGCGATCTGCGGAGACTTGGTAGATTAGATTCAAAATTGACTTGGTCATAGAAGGCACAGGGTAGTGGAAGGGTGTTATTCTGATATTATAGACTGAAGGGTCTGTTCCAGTGTTCTACAGTTTATGGTCCTAAACTTACACCACAAGTTATTTTCATTTATTAAAATTATTAAGAAAATGTACATTGAGGGCTTAGCTCAGTGACACAGTATTTCTGTACAGTTGGAAAAGTTACTCACCAATGTAACATGCCTTCCATTGGTACATTGCTCCCTCCATGGCTTCCACACAAGGAATCCAATTAAGTAAAGAACAAACATGGATGTTTTGGCAAATGTACTAAAAAAGGGTTTCTCATACTTTTTAAATATATACTGGAAAAAAGAAGAAGAAAAAAAGTGTGGTTAAAATTTTTTTAAAGACCTACTATGCCAGTTAATCTCCATGTACCACAACACATTAAGGATTTCATCTGCTCTCTGAACTTTTGTACTCCCCCTAAAACAACACAATCTGTAAAAATGTTGAACTTACAATCACCACTTATGCAAAGCACATTTCCAGGTATGCACACATGCAACGTTGTGCAGTGCCTTGTAGAAGTATTCAGTCCCTAACCCTTTGTTCACATAAATGAGTACAGGTTTCCCCCGCTATCCGAAGGTAGAGCATTCTTATCAAACGGTTCGTAAGCCAGAATGTCGTAAAGCGAAGAAGCAATTACATTTATTTATATGGGAAAATTTTGAGAGCGTTCGCAGACCCAAAAATAACCTACCATATCATGCCAAGTAACACTTAAAACCTAAAATAACAGTAACATACAGTAAAAGCAGGAATGATATGATAAATATACAGCCTATATAAAGTAGAAATACTTTTCCACAATCATTGCCGGCACTGTTCTCTGTATCCAAAATTGCACGCAAGCACTCTCAACAGAAAATCTCACACAAGCGCTGTTGGCAAAAACACCTTCTCCAGTAACCTTTAAGCTACGAAGCTGCCAAATCATACCAAATAACACGTAAAAATACACAGCCGCAACAAAGTAGAAATAATGTATGTACAGTGTAGTATCACGGGAATCCGGAAGACAGCGAGCACACTGATGATGGTGTGTTAGGCTGAGTTGTCGGAGTTTGGGTGGTGCAGTGGCCCCCACCCTCCAGGCAGCGAACCAATACCAATCCGCGAAGCAAGCGGGGTACAGCGGTAGCCAGGAGGCATACAGCACATCCTTAAGAAAAAAGCCAAAATAAACAAGCTAATTAATTAGGTGCTGCCCAGCACGTAAATGTCAGCCCAGATCAGAGGCAACGCAATCGGCAATCGTCTCTGATCTGGGCCGACAATTATGTGCTGGGCTGCACCTAATTAATTCACATGTTTATTTCGGCTTTTTTCTTAAAGATGTGCTGGATGCCACCCGGCTACCGCTTCATTCTCCGCGAATCGGTATCTGTCCGCAGCTTGGAGGTTGGGATGGTAGGACACTGGGGTGTCGTCTGTCTCCATTAGGGCAGGCAGCTCATCTTCTCCTATGACTGCCCGCCTCGCAGTTCCGAATCCGGGGGAGAGTGGCTGCTCGGGGCGCGCACTGATTTTTTAATCGCATGCTGATTTTTTTCGCATGCTGATTTTTTTCGCATGCTGCTTTTTTCGCGCGCTGCCTTTCTTCGTAACAGTGAAAACACCTTCTGTTAGCGAAAACAGGGAACTAATGTAGGTCTTTCGTAACAGTGAGGTTTTGTAAAGCGAACGTTCGAAAAGTGGGGGACACCTGTATTACCATCAGGGATTTTGATCAATTTAACAGATTTTTTTTTCAATTTGCTAATCATATGCTCCTTTTTCACTGTAGAGCCCAAAAAACTGGGAAGATTGTAAAGCATGAGAAACTAAACATTCAGATACTGAGATGTCAGTAGTTCAATATTATTCACCCCCCCCCCCCTTTGCTCAGTACCTGGTTGAACCATATCTCGAAGCTATTACAGATAGTAGTCTTTTTGGTAAGCCTCTATTAGCTTTGCACAATGTGATGGAGCAAAATTTGTTCATTCCTCCTTGCAAAATTGCTTAAGCTGTGCCAGTTTAGTTGGGGAGTAGCAGAGGACAACAATGTTGAAATCTTGCCAGAGATGTTCAATTGGGTTAAGGTCAGAAGTCTGACTGGGCCACTGAAAGTCATCAATTTTCTTCATTTGAAGCCACTCCATGGCTGCTCTGGCAGTGTGCTTTGGGTCGTCGTCCTGAAAGACAAACTTCCACTCCAGCTTAAGCTTTCTAGCAGAGGCTACCAGGTTTCATCCAGGACCTCTCTGTTTTTAACAGCATTCATCTTCCATTGTTCCCTGTTTGAAGCAAAGAGGGAGACTGAAACACTGAGTTGAATGCTGACAATGAGCGTCAGCTTCCTGACTTTTGATCACTGGCAGGAACACTGTACTACCGGAAATGGAAGCCTGCCTTTTGATCACTGGTGGGATCACTCTGCTGTCAGAGAGAGGAGACTGCCTTTTGATCACTGGTGGGATCACTCTGCTGTCAGAGAGAGGAGACTGCCTTTTGATCACTGGTGGGATCACTCTGCTGTCAGAGAGAGGAGACTGCCTTTTGATCACTGGTGGGATCACTCTGCTGTCAGAGAGAGGAGACTGCCTTTTGATCACTGGTGGGATCACTCTGCTGTCAGAGAGAGGAGCCTGCCTTTTGATCACTGGTGGGATCACTCTGCTGTCAGAGAGAGGAGACTGCCTTTTGATCACTGGTGGGATCACTCTGCTGTCAGAGAGAGGAGCCTGCCTTTTGATCACTGGTGGGATCACTCTGCTGTCAGAGAGAGGAGACTGCCTTTTGATCACTGGTGGGATCACTCTGCTGTCAGAGAGAGGAGACTGCCTTTTGATCACTGGTGGGATCACTCTGCTGTCAGAGAGAGGAGACTGCCTTTTGATCACTGGTGGGATCACTCTGCTGTCAGAGAGAGGAGACTGCCTTTTGATCACTGGTGGGATCACTCTGCTGTCAGAGAGAGGAGACTGCCTTTTGATCACTGGTGGGATCATTCTGCTTCTGGAGAGGAGAGAGGATGCCATGTTACTGTTACAGTGATTTTTGGGTTTAGGTTATTTACATTTAACAAATGGCTTTGGCTACCGGTCTCCTGTTCCTTGAAAACGTATTGTGGATTTAGTTCGGAACAATGCATTCCTAAAAGCTGTGAATCCCAGTCCACAGATGATCCAAGCCAGCCCTTGACAATGATTACGACCATTCATAAGCCCTTCAGCTCCGGGGAGAAACAGAGCATTTTGTCAGAGTTGCCTTCACTTAAAGTCGCATGTGGGAATTTGGAATTCTGGCGTAAGCTTGAGGAAATGGCTGAAATTCACCAGAACCGCCCTAAAGATATACACGTGTCGCTAAAAGCGATGTGCCCGAGGAATATGTGGGACAGGATGGGCCAGGGAGTGTGGGATGGTACCTGGGCAACTACCGGGAACGCCAGCAATGAAGAAAGATATCGCTTTTCTAAAGGGGAAGTGAGGCAGCGACTGGGAGGAGGTGAGAGCATCTGGGGAACGATAACGGCAGCGATTCAAAAGGCTGATGAGATGGTCATGGATTACGCAGAACATATATATCGGGGGACACTCTTGGAGGCGCTAGATGGAGGAGGTCGCATTTTGGCTTCGTTCCGTTCATTTTTCAATTCCCTTACCATCCTTTTACTATCTATATTAAAGTGTTTATAACACCTTTATATGCTTGAATTCTGAATTTTAATCGACAGAAATGACTACCAGAGGATGAAAGGCATTAGCCGAAGGCAAGGAAACAGGTAATGGAAATGGAAAGAAAGAAGGTGTCTTTGAATAGCCGAAACAGTCTTAACTTACTTTGGAGGCTATCTCGAATCTCTTGGATGAAATACTCGATAAAAGGTTTGCTGCTTTGGAACTATTATTAAAGGAGAACAAAGGTAGATTGGCAGCGCTTGAAAAAGAGAATGAAAAACAGCAGCGGCAAATTTCAGAGCTTACTGAAGCTGGGAAACAGAGAGATCGCAGACTGAATTCTCTGGAAAAGAAATTAACTTTGACCACTCATACATTGGAGCAGTATAAAGTCAAGATTATTGATTTGTACGTAGTCATAGACAGAATTTGCCAATAATAGGACTCAGTGAAGTCGCTGAGAGTGGGGATCTTACTAAGTTTTTTTCTCAATTCTTAATGGAGGTCTTCAGCTCCGAAGATTTTTCTTCTCCTCCTGTACTCAACCGTGCACATCGGGCGTTTTGACCCAAACCATCAAAAGAGTTAAAACCGCACCCTGTGATTCTTCGATTTCACTATGTGAATACTAAGGAGCACTTAATTCGAATTGCTCGTCAGGAAGGAATTATTGAGCATCAAAATCTTAAGTTTCGTCTGGTTGAAGATTATTGTCCTGAGGTAATGCAAAAAAAGATTGCGTTTTAAATCAGTGATGTCGGAATTATATGAAAGGAATTCCCGACTAGCTTTGCTATATCCTGCTCATCTAAGGGTTGTTCTGCCGGATAAATTGTTCAAATGGTTTAAATCTGTGGATGACACACAACAATTTCTTGAGGACCATTGTTTGACCTCGGATCTCTAATAAATTTACCATTCCTTTATGTTTTAAACATCTGGTTTATTAGTTAATACCCAGCTTATAGACTTGGACATTTTAAGTTTGTAGAACTTTGCCCTTGGGCTGATTTTACTCGTACTTTGTTTTGGCGTACGGATGTTTATTATGCTTCTATGTTAAAGTTCCTTTCTTTTCCCTTTATTATTTAACTTTTTTATTTTTAATTGTTCGCCCTTGAAAATTATTAAGATTCTGACTTGGTGATTATTTGTTTTTTCTTGAAATATTATTAAGATTGTATTCTGCTTCATTTTTTAAGACCTTGTCTTTTAAAATGGTCTGTAAATGGCTGTTTTTTTTTCCTTAACATGTGTTTGGCATTCCTTTCGCAATGTTTTGATTATGGGTGTTTTTTCTTAATTTTTTTTAAAATTTGGAGACTTGCCCTCAAGAGAGATGGGGGTAGAGATATTCTTAGATAGTTTTCTGGTTGTCTATTGGCCAGGGTTCGGGTCTTTGTGGGTGGGGGGGGGTGGAGCTATTTTTAGTTTAGGATTTTTCATTTGGGCTGATTTGAAACTACAAAAATGTCTGTATTGTCGTAACTTTCGGTTCCTCTTTAAACTTTTTTCCCTCTTCCTGATTCATGAGTTTCCTATGCAATATGGTTATCCCTTTACATACTATATGGTTTATTTAAGGAAAATGGATAATAGTATTAACTTTGTTTCATGGGACACGAATGATTTGAATCATCCAATTAAATGAAAGAAGACTTTTAAAGTTTTTCATAGATTGAATGCTCAGATTATTGTTGCACAGGAGACTCGTGTGAGGAAGGAGGATAATCTGCATTTTTTTAGGTTTTGGAAAGGACAAAAATTTCATTCTAACTCATCGATTAAGGTGCAAGGTGTTTCTATTTTTATAGACTCATCGATCTCTGCCGCCAACCTCGGAAATCGAGCCCGAGGCTCGGCTGGAGTGGAGGCCTCCGCAACTGTGAATCAGTTCACGGACTTGTTTCAGCCAGGAGCCTGGCCCTCCGGGATTAAGTGTCGGCTTCGGGGCCGACCCAATCGACAGCCTGGGCCCCCGGCAGCTGGAAGTGGCAGCGGAGCCTCCCCGTCACTCGATGCAACCCGCTGATCGATCCCCGTGGGATGCGTCCACCAACCTCGAAGAGCTGACAACACACTGCACTGATGGAGACCTGGAAAGATGCACTATTTACCAAGGAAGTGTGGGAAAAGAGCTGGGCTGCTGGTCAGATTGAAGCTGAGGGGCTTCAGGGTCCCTATGCCCACCATCCTACTAGCTAATGTGCAAGCCATAGAGAACAAGGTGGATGATCTTAAAGGGAGACTCACCTACTGCAGGGAGATGCAGAACTGCTGTGTATTCTGTTTCACCGAGACCTGGCTCTCCCCTGCCACTCCCGACTGTGCCATCCGACCAGAGAGATTTTCGAGCAAGACGAGGGGAGGTGATTTCTGCCTACTGATCAACACTGGGTGGTGCTCAGAAACAGTGGCACTGACCAGCTCCTGCAGCCCGGACCTGGAACACCTGTCGGTGAAGTGTCGTCCCTACTATCTGCCACGGGAATTCACCTCGGTCATACTGACAGCGGTCTACATTCCCCCCAGGTGGACGTGGAGTGTGCTCTGAACATACTGTATACCAACATTAGTGAACTTGAGACCAGGTATCCGGAGGCTTTGCTCATTACAGCCGGGGACTTTAACCTGGCCAACCTCAGAAAGGCACTGCCAAAGTTATACCAACATGTCTCCTGCCCCACTAGAGGCCCGAATATACTTGACCACTGCTACAGAGCAGTCAAGGATGCCTACCGTTCCATTCCACAACCTCACTTCGGAAAACCGCACTTTCAGGCTGTACTTCTCCTCCCGGCTTACAAACAGAAACTGAAGCGGGAGGTCACGGTGTCAAAAGTAGTGTCGCGTTGGACGGAGGAAAGGGATGAGGTCCTCCGTGACCGCTTTGAATCAGTGGACTGGTTAGTATTCAAGGACTTGGCAGCTAACCTCGATGAGTACGCCTCAGCTGTCATGGACTTTATTTGAAAATGCATGGAGGACTGTGCGTCTTGCAAGACAATCCGGGTATTCCCTAAACGGAAACCTTGGATGAATTATGAGGTCAAGCCCCTTTTGAAGGCTAGAGCTGCGGCTTTTAGGTCCAGGGATACCAGTCGCTACACGGAATCCAGGCGTGAACTCCAGAAAGCCATTAAGGGCGCCAAAAGGCAATATCGAGCCAAGTTGGAAGCCCAGGCTAACCAGAGGGATGCCAGTAGACTATGGCAGGGTCTAAGCGAGATCACTGGGCGCAAAGAAAAGGCTGGGAATATCAATAACTGTGGCGCTTCTCTTCCTGATGAACTTAACGTATTCTACGCAAGATTCGAACAGAAGAGGAGCGTCCCGCTCCCTCTGGATGAACCGAACCTGGTGGCATCGAGATTCATCGTTACCGAGGAGGACGTTAGAAGGACTTTCCTGAAGATAAATCCAAGGCAGGCGACGGACCTAGATGGCGTCCCCGGAAGGGTTCTCCGGGCCTGTGCAAGCGAGCTAGCTGGAGTGTTTGCTGACATCTTCAATTGTTCCTTGCTTCAGTCTAAGATCCCCTCGTGTTTTAAGAAGGCAACGACAATCCCGGTGCCGAAGAACAGCAAGGTGGCATGCCTGAATGACTATCGACCTGTGGCTCTGACATCAATTGCTATGAAGTGCTTCGAGCAATTGGTTATGGCACACATCAACCACAGCCTACTGGTCAACCTTGACGCTTTGCAATTCACCTACCGGAGCAAGAGGTCAACAGCAGATGCCACCTCTCTGGCCCTACATTCCTCCTTAGAACACCTGGAGAATAAAGACATATACGTAAGGCTCCTTTTCATTGATTACAGCTCTGCCTTTAATACCATCATTCCAAATAAACTGATTCCTAAGCTCCAGAACCTGGGCCCTAGCACTCAGATCTGCAGCTGGATCTTCAACTTCCTCACAGACAGGACCCAGGCTGTAAAAATAGGGGACAAGCTCTCCTCTACAATCACTCTGAGCACCGGTGCCCCACAAGGCTGTGTACTCAGCCCCCTGCTGTACTCACTGTACACCCATAATTGTGTAGCCAAGTTTCCATCGAACCCAATATATAAGTTTGCTGATGACACCACAATTGTAGGCCGTATCTCGGGTAATGATGAGTTTGAGCACAGAGAGAAAATTAAGAACCTGGTGGCATGGTGCAAAGACAATAACCTATCTCTCAACGTCAGCAAAACGAAGGAAATGGTTGTTGACTTCAGAAGAAGTAGCGGACTGCACGACCCAATTTACATCGGTGGTGCGCAAGTGGAACAGGTCAAAAGCTTTAAGTTCCTCGGGGTCAATATCACAAATGACCTGACTTGGACCAACCAAGCAGGGTCCACTGCCAGGAAGGCCCACCAGCGCCTTTACTTCCTGAGAAAACTAAACAAATTTGAGCTGTCCCCTAAAACCCTCACTAATTTTTATAGAGACACCGTAGAAAGCATTCTTCTAGGATGCATCACAACCTGGTATGGAAGTTGTCCTGTCCATGACCGGAAGAAGCTGCAGAAGATCGTGAACGCGGCGCAGCACATCACACAAACCAATCTTCCGTCCGTGGATTCACTTTACACCGCACGCTGTCGGGGCAGTGCTGCCAGGATAATCAAGGACACGACCCACCCAGCCAACACACTTTTCGTCCCTCTTCCCCCTGGGAGAAGGCTCAGGAGCTTGAAGACTCGTATGGCCAGATTTGGGAACAGCTTCATTCCAACTGTGATAAGACTGCTGAACGGATCCTGACCCGGATCTGGGCTGTACCCTCCAAATATCCGGACCTGCCTCTCAGTTTTTTTGCACTACCTTACTTTCCATTTTCTGTTTTCTATTTATGATTTATAATTTAAATTTTTAATATTTACTAATGATTTATACTCCAGGGGAGCGGTAAGTGCAGAATCAAATATTGCTGTGATGATTGTATGTTCTAGTATCAATTGTTTGGCGACAATAAAGTATAAAGTATAAAAAGTATAGGTATAATTCTAAGCTACCATAAAACTAACCTGTTAGTTAAATGTGTATGTTAATGATAACTGAATATGCATATGTTTTATGAGGGCATTTCGAAAAAGAGGTGAAATATTTAATTACATCTATGTTTCTAAAGCATATAACACATCCCTTAAGACAGTAAGACAGAGGAGCAGAATTAGGCCATTCAGTCCATCAACTCTGCACCGGCATTCCATCACGGCTGATTTATTATCTCTCTCTCAATACCATTCCTCAGCCTTCTTCTCGTCACCTTTGACACTCTGACTAATCAATACCTATCAACTTCCACTTTAAATATATCCAGTGACTTGACCTCCACAGCTGTCTGTGGCAATGAATTCCTCAGATTCACCACCTTCTAGCTGAAGAAATTGCTCTTCATCTCTGTTCTAAAGGGACGTCCTTGTGTTCTGAGGCTGTGCCCTCTGGTCCGAGACTCCACCTTATATCTTTATGCTTGCTTTTATGTTTGTACAGTTAGTTTTATTTTCTGCTTGACAGTCTTTTTTTTAAATAGGTTCTTTTGTGTTTGTTTTGTGGCTGCCTGTAAGAAGACGAATTTCTAGGTAGTATTATGTATACTTACTTTCATAACAAATGGGCTTTGAACATCTCTTGATACATTAACTACAATAATTAAAAGTGTTACATGCCTAAAATAACAAGTCTCTTTCCACTCACTTGAGCCTGAATTCCTGCACTCCCTACCCACTCACAACAACCCAGATTCCCACACTTCACTGCCACTTACTCAGGCCTCGGATGTTACATAGTATATGATATGTGCTGGTCCGGTGCTGCAAAAGTGCGAAGTGTGTTGGATTACCAGTGTGTTGCAGGAAAGCTTACTCTGTGGCAATGAACTACACTCTGATCAACAGCCTTCAAATGGAATACCCAGAGGCTCCTGAATTCATCAATGCTGGTGACTTCAACTGGGCCAACTTGAAGCATGTGTTAGCACAACACTAGCATCACGCCGCCTGTCCCACCAGGGGCAGAAACACCCTCAACTATTGCTATACAACCATCAAACATGCACGTGGAGCTCTTAACAACAGACCACTGGGATGTGCTGCTTCTCCCTGCATGTAGACTGAAGCTGAAAGAGCACAGTCCAGTACAGAACGTCGTACAGTACTGGTCAGAGGAAACCGATGAGATTCTACGTGACTGCTTTGAGTCAGTAGTCCAGTTCGTTTTCAAAGAGCAGCCTAGATGAGTACGTCACTGTCATCACGGACTTTACCACAAGTGTGCTGTGGACTGTGCACCAACAAGGACAACCTGAATGAGAAACCATGGATGAAGCAGGAGCTACAACCCCTATTAAAGTCTAAGTCTGCAGCATTCAAATCAGGTGACCTTGAACTTTGAAATAAATCAAATAAGAACTCACATACCACACAGGTTACAAAACAAAGTCAGGCCGCATTGGCAACAATAGATGGGTGCGATTTTCAGAATGTGACTGCAATATTAAGGATGAGTTACTATAAATATGACATGAAACGACTAAAAATCTGCAAACTAGAATGAATGTAAGGGAACATTCTGTCAAAGCAGGTAATACAACAAGACCACTGCACTTACTGAAGTAAGTTCAGACGATGCAACCCAGATAACATCGACGATCAACAGAATGATTATTCCGAGGACCATCCGTCGCCTCGGGGGGAAACTGCTCTGTGAGCTCATTCGATTCATGATAAACACCCACACCATTTGTAACCTGTCAAACACAAATATCAGAGCAGTCAATGCAAATAAGCATATGAAATTATCGGCATTTTCTATCATTAATATACTAAGCTCATTCATTCGTATGCAGCCTTTGTCCATTCAGACTGTTTATCTATTATGAGAAACAATGTTTCCATCAAGTACCTGACATTGATCCCTCCAATGTTATCTTCTTCCATATCTCTCTCTCTCACACTCACTCACTCACATTTCTTTCACGTTTCCATCTTTTGGCATCCCATTCACAATTATTCTTTTTCAGGGGACCATCCTGGACCCAGCACACAAATGCAATTGTGAAGAAAGCATAGATATGTAATGGAAAGTTTATTGACTGGCTGCATCACGACCTGATATGGAAACACCAATGCTTTTGCATGGAAAACCCTAACAAAAGATAGTGGATTCGGCCAGTATATCATGGGTAAAGCCCTCCCAACCATTGAGCACATCTACATGAAACACTGTCGTAGGAAAGCAGTAAAGCAATGTTAGCATTCATTTCTAGAGGAATAGAGTATAGCAGCAGGGATGTGATGTTGAGGCTCTATAAGGGGCTGGTGAGACCTCACTTGCAGTACTGTGGGCAGTTTTGGTCTCCTTATTTAAGAAAGGATATGCTGACATTGGAGAGGGTACAGAGAAGATTCACTAGAATGATTCCGGGAATGAGAGGGTTAACATATGAGGAACGTTTGTCCGCTCTTGGACTGTATTCCTTGGAGTTTAGAAGAATGAGGGGAGACCTCATAGAAACATTTCGAATGTTGAAAGGCATGGACAGAGTGGATGTGGCAAAGTTGTTTCCCATGATGGGGGAGTCTAGTACGAGAGGGCATGACTTAAAGATTGAAGGACGCCCATTCAGAACAGAAATGCGAAGAAACTTTTTTAGCCAGAGGGTGGTGAATCCATGGAATTTGTTGCCACGGGCAGCAGTGGAGGCCAAGTCATTGGGTGTATTTAAGGCAGAGATTGATAGGTATCTGAGTAGCCAGGGCATCAAAGGTTATGGTGAGAAGGCGGGGGAGTGGGACTAAATGGGAGAATGGATCAGCTCATGATAAAATGGGGGAGCAGACTCGATGGGCCGAATGGTCGACTTCTGCTCCTTTGTCTTATGCTCTTATCCATCATCAGAGATCCCCACCACCCAGGTCATGCTCTCTTCTCTCTGCTGTCATCACAAGAGCCTCAGGACTCACACCACCAGACCAGCACATATCATATACCATATAACATCTGAGGCCTGAGTAAGTGGTAGTGAAGTGTGGGAATCTGGGTCGTTGTGGGTGGGTAGGGAGTGCAGGAATTCAGGCTCAAGTGAGTGGAAAAGGACTTTTTATTTTAGGCATGTAACACTTTTAATTATTGTACCCTTTTGAAAGGGTACCCCTCAACCAACTGGCTGTTGAATAAAAGGGGATAACTATGTTCACTTGCCCCATTATTGAGATGTTTCCCATAACCTATGATCTCCCTTTAAGGATTCTTTATCTCATTCTTGTTATTTATTGCTATTTATTTATATTTGCATTTATACATTTTGGTGTCTTCTGCACTCTGGTTGATCTTTCATTGATCCTGTTTTAGTTGTTATTCTCAAGATTTATTGAGTCTGCCTGCAGGAAAATTAATTTCAGCGTTGTATATGGTGACGTATACGTACTTTGATAACAAAATAGTCTTTGAACTTTGAATGTTTTTTCCTTCAGTCCCTTTCCTGGTGGTCTCACACTTCTCTCCTTTTACATTTGATTTCCCTCTCTCACTGTCTTTTCTCTGATTTGTCTCTATTTTTCTCTATGCCCCTTTTCATAACCTCCAACACCTCCAGGTACCTTTTTAATGACAGTTTGTTCGTTCATTGTGTCCTTTTGACATAGGTGATCATGGTCTAGAGACACATTTCCACTCTGCCACACTTGAGTTTGTAAAGAACTGTTTATTGGTACTGATAGATAGTTATTGCTCTTCACCATTATGAACTTTTACTTCATGCTACAAATACAATGCTGTTTTTGAGAGTGGGCACATGAAAGCACAGCCAATACACTATGGAACAGCATTCAAGATAACCTAGTTCATTACAGAAGATCCGATAAGCTGGCTATTTTATTACAGTGGCTCCCCAGGTCAAAGGTAACCCGACTAATGCAGACCCAACTTTATGGAAATTCTCACATACATTTTTAAAGCAGTTTCAATGTAGCTACAATATTAGTAATAAAAAACGTTTCATGGTATTCGTTAAAAACTGAAAACAGTACAGTTCCATTAATTCAATGTATAATACATTTAATATAATTATAAGACCGTAAGACATAGGAGCAGAATTAGGCCATCTGGCCCATCAAGTCTGCTCCACCATTCAATCATGGCTGATCCTTTTTTTTTTCTCTCTTCCTCAACCCCAGTTCCTGGCCTACTCCCCATAACCTTGGATGTCATGTCCAATCAAGAACTGATCAATTTCTCCCTTAAATACACCCAACGACCTGGCTTCCACAGCTGTATGTGGCAACAACTTCAACACCCTTTGGCTGAAGAAATTTCTCTGCATCTCTGCTTTGAAAGAGTGCCCTTCTATCCTGAGGCTGTGACCTCCTGTCCTGGACACTCCCACCATGGGAAACATCCTTTAAACATCTACTCTTTTTTGGCCTTACAACATTCGAAAGCTTTCAATGAGATCCCCCCTCATCCTTCTGAATTCCAGTGAGTACCGACCCAGAGCCATCAAAAGTTCCTCATATATAGCCCCTTCATTCTTGGAATCATCCTTGTGAACCTCCTCGGACCCTCTGCAATGCCAGCACATATTTTCTAAAATGAGGGTCCCAAAACTATTCACAATATTCAAGGTGAGACTTCACCAGTGCGCTATAAAGCTTCAGCATCACATCCTTGTTCTTGTATTCTAGACCTCTTGAAATGAATGCTAACATGGCATTTGCCTTCCTCACCACCCAATCTAACTGCAAGTTAACCTTCAGGGTATTCTTCCCAAGGACTCCCAAGTCCTTCTGCCTCTCAGAATTTTGGATTTTCCTTCCTGTTTAGAAAATTGTCCACACATTTATTTCTATTACATAAGTGCATGAACATGCATTTTCCAACATTGTATTTCATTTGCCACTTTCTTCTCATTCTCTTAATCTGTCCAAGTCCTTCTGATTCCTACCTGTTTCCTCAACACTACCTGCCCCTCCACCAATCTTCATATCATCTGCAAACTTGACAACAAAGCCATCTATTCCATCATCTAAATCATTTATATACAGTATAAAAAGAAGTGGTCCCAACACCAACCCCTGTGGAACACCACCAGTCACTGGCAGCCAACCGGAAAAGGATCCTATTATTCCCACTCACTGCCTCCTCCCAATCAGCCAATGCTCTAACCATGTTAGTAACTTTCCTGTTACTCTTAACTTGGGCTCTTAACTTGGTAAGCAGTCTCTTGTGTGGCAGTCTGAAAGTCCAAATATCCAACATCCACTGGATCCCCTTTATCTATCTTACTTGTAATCTCCTCAAAGAATTCCAACAGGTTCGTCAGGCAGGATTTTCCCTGAAGGAAACCATGCTGACTTTGTACTATCTTGTCCTGTGTCACCAAGTACTCCATCACCTCATCCTTAACAATTAACTCCAACATCTTCCCAACCACTGAGGTCAGACTAACTGGTCTATAATTTCCTTTCTGCTGCCTTCCTCCTTTCCTAAAGAGTGAAGTGACATTTGCAATTTTCCAGTCCTCTGGCACCATGCCAGAGTCCAATAATTTCTGAAAAATTATTTCTAATGCCACTACAATCTCTAATGCTACCTCTTTCAGAACCCTAGGATGCAGTTCCTCTAGTCCGGGTGACTTGTGTATCTTTAGGTCTTTCCCAGTCCTCTATCTTCCCAGTAATTTTTGCTTCATTTTATGCCCTTTCTTTTGCTCTTACAATGGCTTTGACTTCCCTTGTCAGCCACGGTTGTACTATTTTACCATTTGAGTATTTCTTCATTTTTGGAATAAATGTGTACTGCTCCTTTCTCATTTTTGCCAGAAACACACACCATTGTTGTTCTGCTGACATCCCTGCCAGCAGCTCCTTCCAATTTACTTTGGCCAACTCTTCTCTCATACCACCTTTACCTTAAGCTCCCTAATTGCCTCTGGTTCATTACATAACACCCAACCCACTATAGCTGATCCCCGAGTAGGCTCAATGACAAGCTGCTCTAAAAAGCTATCTCTTAGGCATTCAACAACGTCTTTTCTATTTCCTGTTGTAACCTGTGGTCCACCTCCCAGCCACTGTTGGGAGGCCTGTATATAACTGCCATCAACAAACATTACATGTATTTTATTCTTTTATATTATATATAACAAAACTACAACTTTTTATCTGTGGTACATATAATTTTCAAAGGACAAATATATATATGTATAACATTCACAAAGACAACTAATCTTATGCCAATAGAAAATTACTAACCTTTTTTGTTTCCTGTGTTAAAACCCAGCTATAATTATTCAATATGCATGTCTTTGAACAATCCCTGAAAAATAATGCATCAGCACCACCAATCTACATTCATGTTCATTAATCAGTTTCTGATCCAACAAAAATTTTGAAAGGAGTGTGTACTTCAGATGGAATAAACTGAAGGGAAATAATTTGCAGATCTCTGGGGCAGAACTGCAATGTGTAACTAATTATTAGAATTTCAAACTTCCAGCTTTCAAAATCTTTCAGCATACAGTATTAGGTTTCTTGAATTGCAGTTGAGATATTACGTTCTACAATCTTATAATTACTGATAGGGAGTTACGTGAATATAGTAGATATTAATTCAAACAAGAACCAGTCTTCATAAAAAACAGAAACATCATGGGCTTAACTGTAAAGAAGGGAAAACTCACAGAACATATCCTCCATAAACTTGAGGAGGTTAACAGAGAATGAACAAAGTCGGGTGGGTTAAGATCTGGAGCCCAGAGAAACATTGGCAGTGGTGGAAAAGCCATTCAGAGGAATGGTGATAACACAGTAGTCATTTTATGTCATGTGCACAGGTGAGGGGAAACGAAGTGTCTGGACTCACATGACGTACAAATAGTAGTGCTACAGAGGAAAGGGATGAATGCAGAGAGCAGCGAGACAGTGTACAAGTAGAGCTGGACAGATGGAAAGAACAGTTGCAGCACTTACAAGGAGAGAGAGACATGGGTGAAGAACAGGCTGAACAACTGGAAAAGTATTAGAATGAATTAGTCAGGTATCTGGGGAGACTGTGAGGTAAATGGCATAATGCCCAGCAGGTGGGTTTTTGCTGGGCTGCAGCCATGGGAATAAGCCCTGAGGAAGGTGATGAGGCAACTTGGGAAGTGCTGGGCCAGGGAGATGACAAGTGGGAAAATACCCACAAATAGGAGACGTTGGAGCCAATACTGCCTGTTGGAACGGCACCTATAGAAACCAGGTAACCAGAGGCTCAAAATCCTGATGATTCCAGCCAGTCACTCAGTCTCATCACCACCATCTCATAGGTCCTCCAACCCAGGTAAACAGCAATGCATTCTATCTGAATTACCCTCACTTAGCGTTGTGTGTGGTAATGCAGAAATTTGGTGCGAGTTAGAAGAAATGATCGAAGTCCCCCAGATGCACCCCAAAGACATACACATATATGTTAAAGATGCTGATATCTCTGAAGATCTACCTGGATCCAACATATGGCTAGCATGACAGGGCACAGTTTTAAGGTGCTTGGAAGTAGGTACAGAGGAGAGACATTGGGGTAAGTTTTTTTTACACAGAGGGTGGTGAGTGCGTGGAATGGGCTGCCAGCGACGGTGTTGGAGGAGGATACGATAGGGTCCTTTAAGAGATTCCTGGACAGGTATATGGAGCTCAGAAAAATAAGAGGGCTATGGGTAACCCTAGGTAACTTATAAAGTAAGTACATGTTCGACACAGTATTGTGGGCCAAAGGCCCTGTTCTATGTTCTATATTGATACAATTACAAAGAAGGCACAACAACGGCTATATTTCATTAGGAGTCTGAGGAGACTTGGTATGTCACCAAAGACTCATGCAAGTTTCCACAGATGTCCTGTGAAGAGCAGTCTAACTGGTTGCAACACCATCTAATATGGGGGGAGGGGGCACTGCCTAGGATCAGAAAAAGCTGCAGAAAGTTGAGAACTCAGCCGGCTCCATTATGGGCACTAGTCTTCCCAGCACCAAGGACACCTTCAAAAGGCAATGCCTCAAAAAGGTGACAATTGTCATTAAGGATATCCATCACCCAGGACATGCCCCCTCCTTATTGCTATCATCGAGGAAGAGGGACAGGTGCCTGAAGACACACACTCAGAGTTTCAGGTGCAACCCTCTCCATTTGGCAAAGATAGGTATATGATTAAAGTGCAGTGGGCCAGCAGAGAAGGAGGCAACAAGCACATGAATGACAAAGACTGATTGAAATCATGAAGACAAATGTGTCCAAGAACAGGACTGTGATCAAACCTTTGGATCTTTTATTGCCATTTCTGCTCAGTCTTGTAGATAGCCAATTAAGCAGGATAGGTAGTGTATATGTAGGTACACATAGGGGCAGTTATTGGCGAAGGGATCTGAAGTGAAGGGCATTTTTAATGCCCGACTTAATTAGATCCTTCTTAAAGTTTGGCCTTCCTGGGACAGATCTTTGTTCAGAGGCGTATGTTCCAGAGCATTCTGGAGTTATGTGAATATAGCATTTGGTAATTCAAAGAAGAACCAGTCGTCTTGATTGTAAACTGCAAGCAGTAAATAGAAGTTAAAGCATACTTTGAACTGTTTGTAGAGGACAAACTGGCTCACAGGCCAAGAGCTATGGTTTGTAAAATGGTGACCATGAGATGTTTGCATATGCAAAAGCCAAACAATTGGGTTGTGGTAATTGGCCTGCACCAAACTAGACAACATGGGCTAAGTTATTTGCATTATTGTAAATTGAGTTCAATCTGGCAGACCAGACAGATAAGGTCACTTAGCATATCAAAATGTGGTCTCATGTCTAGACAATCAATAGTGTTTGTATATTTATGATATTTGTGTACTCAGAGACAGCCCCGACAACATTAATTTTGGCTAGTTGGGATTTCTGTCCCCAGAAGCTTGCAGACTATTTGTGTGAGTTACTTTGTGACAAAGGTATTTGAACACTCAGATGCATCACTGTAGATATGTAATTCAAAGAAACTATCGGTTAACCCAAAATATTGAAGTAAACTATGTCACTGTAACTATTGAGTTGTATTGAATCACCGGCTGTTATCTTTAATCTTGAGGATATAAGAATGTGGTGTACCTTTGGGCTTGTGAAACTCTTTCAAGAGGGTTCAAAAAGAATGTTTGTCACCTTGAATAAAAACTTTCATATCCACAACTTCTCCAATTTCTCCAGTGACCTAGTCACAGTCACAAAAATGGCTAGCTTAAAATCATACAATACAAGCATAGGGGTACAGTATATGGTACTAAACGTGTTACAAAACAGGTACATGGAATTTAAAGCTCTTTATAACTGCTCTCTGATTACCATAATCATAAAGATGTTAAATGCGGCAGCCTAATGAAAGGACAAAGCAGATTCGACAAAACCAGGATCAATACTGAACTATTGCTTAATTTCTATTACTTTATTAATAAGCTGCAAGAACTCACAAACAAAATTAGTAAATATACAGTAGTTTCCTATTATAGTGAGCAATCAAAAAAATTAAAGAATTAAGCAAGTGTACATAGAGTGATACAAAATGAAAATGGATGTTTCTGACTTTTGGAGATATGAGTTTTCACAGTTCTCAGGAATGAAACACTTTCTTAAACAGAGAACTGCCGATACTGGCCAAAAGTAACTGATTAGATGAATAAAAACAAAGCAATTTCATTCATGAGTTCAGTAAAAGGCATGGAACTGAGGGTTCAGGAAATGAAAGATAGCATACTTCTGGAAGTGCAGCAGACTTACATAAGAAAGCTGAAGAAACTAGTCCCTAGCATATGTTGACACACTACCTGGATCCCACAATTTCTCTCATCACCTTCCATTAGATGTGAAGGAAGCTTATTTTTGTTTTGTTGTGTGGATCTCCCCAGCTCTCTCTGTGGTATCATGCTCAGAGATCAACATCTCTCCAATTTTCTCTGTGGTATTATGCCAATATGCAGTTCCTCATACAGTGCCTCTGTTGTTCCCTATACACAAAGTCATGCAGAAATGAGATCACCATGGTACTGTAGCAAAAGTGTCATAAGAGAGCAAAGATTAGTTCCTAGTTCTCACATTGCTGTGCAGTCCAAAGCAAACCCTTTCTCACAGGAGGCTTCATTCTTAGCAGTGCTTGGACACCAGTTCAAGAGTATGACAATGAAAGGGGACACGAAGAAGAGTCTCACTGTAACATTTGAATCATGGATTGCCAGGAAGCATGTCACTCTTAGATTGGTGCTGAATTGAAATGACAGTACATTGCAACAACAGCTATACAACAATAGCTGCATATGTTGCTCGTGAACTTCTTCCCTTTTGGGCTTTCAGGAAGAACACTCAATTTCTCTGACAACTCATAATGTTGGTTTTGTAGCATACTCAACTAAACTGGACATCCTGCTTCATATTCACTCACCCTGCCTTCTCTCATGTTGAATATAACCCTTTTCAAACCAAATACCAATTAATTACAAAAAAGTTGATGAGTTTTCCAGGTCTCTAACAATAAAGAATTTTCATTTCTTAAAAAGTACTGTACAAAATCTTAGGCAGGGGGTGTCCATAATTAAGGACCTCCGGCACCCAGGGCACGTCCTTTTCTCACTGTTACCATCAGGCAGGCGGTACAGAAGCTTGAAGGCACACACTCAGCGATTCAGGAACAGCTTCTTCCCCTCTGCCCTTCGATTCCTAAGTGGACATTGAACCCTTGGACACTACCCCATTTTTTAAAAAATATATAGCATTTTTGTTTTTTGCATGATTTTAATCTATTCAATATATGTATACTGTAATTGATTTATTATTATTTTATTTTGTTTTCTTCCTTCCGTATTATGTATTGCATAGAACTGCTGCTGCTAAGTTAACAAATTTCACATCACATGCTGGTGATAATAAACCTGATTCTGATTCTGTACATCATGTACTAATAGAATTTAAATTCAGTATCTGTGAAAAAGTTCAATCAAGTTTCTTTTAAAAAAACTGCATTAAGACTGTAAAACATAGGAGCAGAATTAGGCAATTTGCCCCATCATGGGTCTCAACCACATTCCCCTGCTTTCACTGCCTAACCTTTGATACCCTAATCCAGAAACTATCGACGTCCAATGCCTTGAACTCCATAGCCATTTGTGACATCAAATTCTACAGATTCACCACTCTCTGACTAAAGAAATTCCTCCTCATCTTTGTTCTAAAGGGACATCTGTTCTGAGGCTGTGCCCTCTGGTCCTAGACATCCGAGAACATAGAACATAAAAAACCTACAGCACAATACAGGCCCTTCCGCCCACAAAGCTTTGTCGAACATGTCATTAACTTAGAAATTACCTAGAGTTATCCATAGCCCTCTTATTTTTCTGAGCTCCATGTACCTTTCCAGGAATCTCTTAAAAAAAACCCTATCGTATCCGCCTCCACCACCATCACTAGCAGCCCATTCCATGTACTCGCCACTCTCGGCGTAAAAAACTTACCCTGACATCTTCACTGCACCTACGTCCAAGCACCTTAAAACAGTGTCCTCTCTTGCTAGCTATTTCAGACCTGGGTAAAAGCCTCTGACTATCCACACGATCAATGCCTCTCATCATCTTGTACACCTCTATCTGGTCACCTCTCATCCTGTCGCTCCAAGGAAAAAAGGCTGAGTTCACTCAACCTATTCTCATAAGGCATGCTCTCAAATCCAGACAACATCCTTGTAAATCTCCTCTGCACTCTTTCTATGGTTTCCACATCCTTCCTGTAGTGAGGTGACCAGAACTGAGCACAATACTCCAAGTGGGGTCTGACCAGGGTCCTATATAGCTGCAACATTACCTCTCGGCTCCTAAATTCAATCCCATGATTGATGAAGGCCAATGCACCGTATGCTTTCTTAACCACAGAGTCAACCTGCACAGCAGCTTTGAGTGTCCTATGGCCTCAGACCCCAAGATCCCTCTGATCCTCCATACTGCCAAGAGTCTTACCATTAATACTATATTCTCCCATCATACTTGAGCTACCAAAATGAACCAACTCACACTTATCTGGGTTGAACTCCATCTGCCACTTCTCAGCCCAGTTTTGTATGCTATCAATGTCCCGCTGTAACCTTTGACAACCCTCCAAACTATCCACAATTCCTCCAACCTTTATGTCATCAGCAAATTTACTAACCCATCCCTTCACTTCTTCATCCAGATCATTTATAAAAATCATGCAGAGTAGGGGTTCCAGAACAGATCCATGAGGCACACCACTGGTGACCGACCTCCATGCAGAATATGACCCATCTATAACCGCTCTTTGCCTTCTGTGGGCAAGCCAGTTCTGGATCCACAAAGCTATGTCCCCTTGGATCCCATTCCTCCTTACTTTCTCAATAAGCCATGCATGGGGTACCTTGTCAAATGCCTTGCTGAAATCCATATGCACTACATCTACTACTCTACCTTCATCAATGTGTTTAGTTACATCCTCAAAAAATTTAATCAGGCTCATAACGCACGCCCTGCCTTTCACAAAGCCATGCTGACTATTCCTAATCATATTAAGCCTCTCCAAATGTTTATAAATCCTACCTCTCAGGATCTTCTCCACCAACTTACCAACCACTGAAGTAAGACTCACTGGTCTATAATTTCCTGGGCTATCTGTACTCCATTTCTTGAATAATGGAACAACATCCGCAACCCTCCAATCCTCTGGAACCTCTCCCGTCCCTATTGATGATGCAAAGATTATCGCCACAGGCTCAGCAATCTCCTCCCTCGCCTCCCACAGTAGCTTGGGTTACATCTCGTCTGGTCCGGGTGACTTATCCAACTTGATGCTTTCTAAAAGCTCCAGCTCATCCTCTTTCTTAATATCTACATGCTCAAGCTTTTCAGTCTGCTGTAAGTCACCCCTACAATCGCTAAGATCCTTTTCTGTAGTGAATACTGAAGCAAAGTACTTATTAAGTACCTCTGCTATCTCCTCTGGTTCCATACACACTTTTCCTCTGTCACACTTGATTGGTCCTATTCTCTCATGTTTTATCCTCTTGCTCTTCACATACTTGGAGAATGCCTTGGGGTTTTCCTTAATCCTGTCTGCGAAGGCCTTCTCATAGCCCCTTCTGGCTCTCCTAATTTCTTTCTTAAACTCTTTCCTTCTAGCCTTATAATCTTCTAGATCTCTATCATTACCTAGTTTTTAGAACCTTTCGTAAGCTCTTCTTTTCTTCTTGACTAGACTTTCAACAGCCTTTGTAACCTTCCATCCGTTCCCTGTCTCATTGTAACATACCTATGCAAAACTCCACGCAAACAGGTATCCATTAGTCTCGTGAGACCATAGATTTGCACCTTGGAAGGTTTCCAAGCGCAGGCCTGGGCAAGGTTGTATGGAAGATCAACAGTTGCCCATGCTGCAAGTCTCCCCTCTCCATGCCACCGATGTTGTCCAAGGGAAGGGCACTAGGGCCGATACAGCTTGGCACCGGTGTCATCGCAGAGCAATGTGTGGTTAAGTGTCTTGCTCAAGGACACAACACGCTGCCTCAGCTGAGGCTCGAACCAGCGACCTTCAGACCACTATACCGACGCCTTAACCACTTGGCCACGCGCCAACACTCCATGCAAATATCCCCTGAACATTTGCCACATTTCTTCTGTACATTTCCCTGAGTACAGCTGTTCCCTATTTATGCTTCCTAGCTCCTGCCTGATAGCCTCATAATTCCCCTTAATCCAATTAAACACTTTCCTAACTTGTTTGTTCCTATCCCTCTCCAATGCTATGGGGAAAGAGATAGAATTGTGATCACTATCTCCAAAATGCTCCTCCACTGAGAGATCTGACACCTGACCAGGTTCATTTCCTAATACCAGATCAAGTACAGCTTCTCTTCTTGTAGGCTTATCTACACATTGTGTAAAGAAACCTTCCTGAACACATCTAATAAACTCCACCCCATCTAAACCCCTCGCTCTAGGGACATGCCAATCGATATTTGGGAAATTAAAATCTCCCACCATGACAACCCTATTATTATTATTACACCTTTCCAGAACTTGTCTCCCTTTCTGCTGCTCGATGTCACTGTTACTATTGGGTGGTCTATAAAAAGCACCCAGTAGAGTTATTGACCCCTTCCTGTTCCTAACTTCCACCCACAGAGACTCCGTAAACAATCCCTCCATGTCTTGCATCTGAGTTGCGCTTTTGTACTGCTGGACATTGCCTGTACTGCCTGGTTACTTGATTTTATTTATCGTTTATTTGTTTTATTTGTTGTTTTATAGCACTGAGTATGAGAGTTGCAAACTCATTTTTGCTGTATTCATGCATGACAAATTGTACTATGCATTGACAATAAAGATATTTCATTTCACTTCCTCCTTTTCTGGAGCCGTGACACTATCTCTGATTAGCAGTGCCACACCCACACCTCTTCTGCCTCCCTTCCTGTCCTTTCTGGAACATCTAAAACCCGGCACTCGAAGTAACCATTCCTGCCCCTGAGCCATCCAAGCCTCACCACATCCATTCTGTCTAGGCCTTTCAATATTCAATAAGTTTGAATGAGAATTCCCCTCCCCCCCACAAACATTCTTCTAAAATCCAGCGAGTACACTATAGGTCTAGAGCCATCAAACGCTCCTCATACATTAACCGTTTCATTCCCATAATTATTCTTGTGAACTTCCTCTGGACCTTCTCCAAAGCCAGCACTTCTTTTCTTATGCAAGGGGCCCAAAACCACTCTCAATACTCCAGGTGCAATCTGGCCAATGCCTTATGAAGCTTCAGCATTACAACCATGCTCTTATGCTCCAGTCATTTTGAAATGAATTACAACATTGCACTTGCCATCCTCACCAGCCTGCAGGTTAACCTTCAAGGAATCCTGCACAAGGGCTCGCAAGTCCCTTTGCATTTCTGATTTCTCAATTTTCTCCCAGTTAGAAAATAGTCCATGCCTTGATTCTTTCTACCAAAGTCCATGACCACTAGTTCCCTACACTATGACTTTTTACCCATTCTCATAATTTCCTAAATCCTTCTGCAAACTCCCTCATTTTTCAACACTACCTGCTCCTCCATCCATCTGCAAATTTGACCACAAAGTCATCAATTACATCATCAAATTTATTTGTGTATTATATGAAAAGAAGTGGTCGTACTACCGGCCCCTGCAGAACACAGCTAGTCACCAGCAGAGCGGCCAACCAGAATAGGCCGTCATATTCCATTTCTTTGCCTCCTGCCAGTCAGCCAATCCTCTATCCATGCTAGTATCTTCCCTGTAGTACCATGGATTCTTATCTTGTTAAGCAACCTCATGAGTGGCACCTTATTGGATTCTGAATATCCAATAAACAGTATCCACTGACTCATCTTTGTCTATTCAGTCTGCTATTTCCTCAAAGAATTCCAGCAGATTTGTCAGGCAAGATTTCCCCTTCGAGGAAATCATGCTGATTTCGGCATATTGTATCAAGTGCCTCAGAGTTTCCCAAAACCTTATCCTTAATAATTGACTCCAACATCTACCCAACCACTGATGTCAGACTAACTGGCTGATAATTTATTTTCTTTTGTCTCCATCCTTTCTTAAAAGGCCAGATGAAAATTGGAAGAAAATTCATTGTAATTTGTTGCCACCAGTCTTTGCTTCAACTTAAATTCTAGACTTATCCAAGAAGACTAAATATGGAACCAGAAGGAGTAACCAATCTAACTGGCAAGTAAGTCATCTTGTAAGTTTTGTACCATCACACAACAGAACTGCTTAGCAAATGGAGAAATGCATTTTCATCGTTGGCAAGAAGGACATGCGGAGTATAGTGAAGCTGTGACACAAAGTTCCAGGCTGGATAATGTAGTTACAGAAGAAAAAAAATCCCATAGGCAGAATTGTGCATAAACATAATGATTTTGAAATTGACAGTTAATGCAAGAAACAAGCAAGACTGTTGGGTAAGATTTTCCATAGGATAAAAGAGGGCAGAAGGTTTCTGGATTTGTTGGTATTTACGGGAAAAAAAAGGGAAACAAGCACATCATTGACAAAGCTGAGGTGGAGTATTCACCATTCTTACAGTTTTGGAGATAACACAGGGACAAAGAATGGCAAGTTATGGGATATGAAAATAAAACAATATCTAGAAAAGCACTATCAGGGACCACAGAATAACTTCTGGTAGAAAATGAATACCCTGACTCACTGATATTGAAGTTTAAAAAGTCTCAAAATTAAAGTTATTGGCAGAGGATAAATCTAATTATTGTAACATACAAATGAAAATAAGGCTTATGTTTAAATTCTAAATCTATGAGAAGTAGGATATTTAAATAGGAAATCGGGGAGAGCCAAGATGAATTCTAGAGATACAACTGAGGCCATTGTGTAACTATGGCAGGATAAGTGATTACCAGAGGCATGGTGAGTGAAGGGAACTAGGAAGAAAAATATTGCACTAGGCTAGAGAGATAATGAGTCTATCCACACCAATAACATTCAGAGAAATCAAGAAAAAGCGAAGAATAGCAAGCAGAAATAGTGAACTGTAGTCACAGTAATTCGATTTTTAATGTTAATGCTTGGTCGGCAAGCTAAAAGCCAGATTCAGTAGATTGTCAGTGTTGGATGACTATATCGTATTCCGAATTTTTAACAGAAAACAATAGGATGGACATGACTGATTAGGATAGGGATGAGGATATAGCTAGCTTTAAAGTGATTACAGGATAATTACAGAAGCTCAGATAAAGAAAACAGGGACTGAGGAAAAGCATCAGTTAACATTGGGCTGAGGGAGATGAGCCTGCAATAGTTTATCACTGTTTATAGAATCTCACAATGGGCATTTACTGGCTTTCAAACATCACTAATTCTGCTTTAATGTTTCAGGATCTGCCATGTGCTAGTCAGAGTAGAAATAGGAGGATATTTCAGATGAATACGTGGCTTGAAAAATGGTGCAAGAGGGAGGGATTCAAATTTCTGGGGCATTGGAACCAGTTTTGGAGGAGGTGGGACCGGTACAAACAGGACGGTCTACACCTAGGCTGGACTGGAACCAACGTCCTATAGGGGAAGCGTTTGCTACTGTTGTTCAGGAGGATTTAAACTAATGTGGCAGGGGGAATGGGAACAAGTGCAGAGAGATAGAGGGGTGTAAAATGAGGGTAGAAGCAAAAAGTAGTAAGGTGAAAAGTAAAAGTGGCAGGCAGGCAAATCCAGGGCAAAAATCAAAAAGGGCCACTTTTCAACATAATTGTATAAGGGCTAAGAGTGTTGTAAAAACAAGCCTGAAGGCTTTGTGTGTCAATGCAAGGAACATTCATAACAAGGTGGATGAATTGAATGTGCAAATAGTTATTAATGAATATGATATAGTTGGTATCACAGAGACATGGCTCCAGGGTGACCAAGGATGGGAGCTCAACATTCAGGGATATTCAATATTCAGGAGGGATAGACAGGAAAGAAAAGGAGGTGGGGTAGCGTTGCTGGTTAGAGAGGAAATTAAAGCAATAGAAAGGAAGGACATTAGCCTGGAGGATGTGGAATCGATATGGGTAGAGCTGCATAACACTAAGGGGCAGAAAACGTGGGCATGCAGGTACAGCAGGGGGTGAAAAAGGCAAATGGTATGTTGGCATACATAGCAAGAGGATTTGAGTACAGGAGCAGGGAGGTACTACTACAGTTGTACAAGGCCTTGGTGAGACCACACCTGGAGTATTGTGTGCAGTTTTGGTCCCCTAATCTGAGGAAAGACATTCTTGTCATAGAGGGAGTACAAAGAGGGTTCACCAGATTGATTCCTGGGATGGCAGGACTTTCATATGAAGAAAGACTGGATTGACTAGGCTTATACTCGCTGGAATTTAGAAACACTGAGGGGGGATCTTATTGAAACGTATAAAATTCTAAAGGGATTGGACAGGCTAGATGCAGGAAGTTTGTTCCCCATGTTGGGGAAGTCCAGAACGAGGGGTCACAGTTTGAGGATAAAGGGGAAGCCTTTCAGGACCAAGATGAGGAAAAACTTCTTCACACAGCGAGTGGTGAATCTGTGGAATTCTCTGCCACAGGAAACAGTTGAGGCCAGTTCGTTGGCTATATTTAAGAGGGAGTTAGATATGGCCCTTGTGACTAAAGGGATCAGGGGGTATGGAGAGAAAGCTGGTACAGGGTTCTGAGTTGGACGATCAGCCATGATCATACTGAATGGTGGTGCAGGCTCGAAGGGCTGAATGGCCTACTCCTGCACCTATTTTTTATGTTTCTATGATCTATAAAACATATTAAATTAATTTTGTTTTATAAACCATATCCAGATGTACAATATAAATAGTGCCTGGTACAATCACATGTCAATGAGTCAACAGGAGGAAGGAGATGGGACAAATGATTATTACAACTTTAAAACAAGTGACATGAGTTACTAAATGAAGTTCAATACTATTTCACCACCAGACAGAATAGTCGAAAACGCTTGCCACTCAAATCTTTTGACATCTGTCAAGTGAAGAAGCATTTTTCGCAATTTTATTTTGTTTTACCTCAGTATGAACTGATTAAGTGCAAATAATTTTCACAGATTTAAAATGTACAGCTCTTTCATCAAACCTACAAAATAGTTTCTTCAATTTACCAAATGACAGAACTATGACATATAATGTTTTTGCACACCTTATATCTGTGGTGCATTTCATTTTCAAACTGGTCAAAATATATTCATAACAGTCATAGTCACAAATAAGCATATTCCAAGAGCAAAATATGGATCTTTTCCTGTGTAAACACCGAGATACAATTATTCTATTTCCATGCCCTTCAACAATGACTGAAAGATAATGCAACAGCACCACCAACCTTAGCTCACGTTCACTGATCAGTTTCTGTTCGAAATTCTGAAAGGAATACATATTTCAGTTTGAATAAACCGACTGGACAAATGGTTACACCATTTCTGAAGGGAAATGATTTATAGGGCTGTGGCGAAGGACTGCAGTGTGAGACTAATTATTAGAATTTCAAAATTCCAACTTTGAAAAGGATCTAGCATACAGAATTAGGCACCTTGAACTGAAGTTGAGATATGCTCCATGATCCTATGATGGCATGCTTAAAATTTGGCAATAAAATCATATTACTAAGCAAGTATATGGAATTCATATACACATCTATAGAAGTTTGTCAAAGTTTTAGATGTCATGTGAAATCTTCAAACTCTTAAGGAAGTAGAGGTGTTGCCGTGCTTTCTTTGTAATTACCCTTACATACTGGGCCCAGGACAGACCCTCTGAATTGGTAACACCATGGAATTTAAAAGTGAAGAATTATATGCAGAATGAAAAGGGCTAAAACCTAACTAACTTATTTGCAACTTGGCTAATAACGTTGCAAAGATAACTGATGAACAAAGGAGTGCTTGTTGCATGGGAAGGCTGCTTTGTGTAACGAAAGGATGCCTAGCAACAATCAGAATACATATGTGATAACGAATATTTAAGAAGCAGCCTCAGACAGTACTCCGGGCTTACTTGATTGCAGATTTTCCCAGGCTCTGTAGTTCAGCTGAGGGGATGCAAGTTTGCTAATAAACAGTATGTAATTTTAAGTAAACTGTATTTGACAATTACTCTCTGGGTCTGAACCTAAAGTCCTCTGGTAGAGAGGCAGACCAACAGAAGTTGCTGAAACTCTCCACCTCCAGTCCCCCGATGAGACTGGCTCGTGGGCATCCAGTTTCCTCCTTCTGAAGTCAATAATCAGCTAGCTCCTTGGTCTTTCTGCCATTACCAGGTTGTTACAGCTCCATTGAGCCATATTTTCAATTGCCCGCCTATATGCTGATTTGTCATCATGTTTGATTCGGCCTATGAGAGTGATGTCATCAGCAAACCTGAATATGGCATTGGAGTTGTGCTTAACCATACAATTGAAAGTGTAAGGTGAGTAGAGCAGAGGGCTAAGCACATAGCCTTGTGGTGTACCATTGTTGATGGAGATTGTGGAGGAGATGTTGCCAATCAAAACTGGAGTCTGCAAGTGAGGAAATCAAAGATCCAAATGCACAAAGATGCATTGAGGCCAAAGATTTGAAGCTTGTAGATTAGTTTTGAGGGGATGATCGTATTGAATGCAGAGCTGTAGTCAATAAAGAACATCCTAATGCAGGCATCTTTGCTGTCCAGATGTTTGCGGGGTGACTGAAGAGCTAATGAGATGGCATTTGCTGTGGACCTGTTGCTCCACTATGCAAATTGGAGCAGATCCAAGCCACTTCTTAGGCAGGAGTTGATGTGTTTCATCATCAACCTCTCAAAACACTTCATCACTATGGATGATAGTCATTGAGGCAAGTTGCCAAGTTGTTCTTAGGCACGGGTACAATTGAAACCTGTTTGAAGCAGATGGGTACCTCAGACTGCAGAAGCAAGAGGTTAAAGGTCTCAGTAAACATTCCAGATCAGCACAGGTCCCCAGTACTTGGCTTGGTATCCCATCTGGCTGGATGTTTATCGTGGGTTCACCCTCCTGAAGTCTGCCCCCCACGTCAGCCTTAGAGACTGAAATCACAGGATCACTGGGGCTATAAGAGTTTGTGATAGTTCCTCCAAAGCCTTGTTGTCACCTATGTTGCTTGATTTAACTTTATAAGAGGTGATAATATTCAAGCCCTGCCACAGCTGTCAAGCATCCTTCATTGATTCAAGTTGCAAAGAATTTGAGTTAAGAACTATCTTTGTTAAAATAGCAAAAATAAAATCCACATAACAGGAAAAATATCAATTGAAGTTGCAGGCCATTTGGCTCCACATTTCCTATGTATTTACTCGTACTTACAGCGTTCCTAATACAACCCTGGAACATCCAGACAGCAAAGATGCATACATCAGGATGCCCTTTATCAATTACAGCTCAGCATTTAATACCATCACTCCCTTGAAATTGATCAGTAAATTCTAAGGCCTGAGCCTCAACATCCCCTTGTGCAATTGGATACTGGTTTTCCTCACTTGGAGACCCTAGTCAGTTCAGATTAGCAAAAACATCTCTTCCACAATCTCCAGCAGCACGGGTGCACAACAGGGATGTGTGCTTAGCCCCCTGTTCTACTCGCTTTACACTTATGACTGTGTGGCTACATACAGCTCCAACACCACATACAAGTTACTGATGACACCACTGTTGTGGGCCATATCAAAGGTGGTGATCGATCAGCATACAGGAGGGAGATGGAAAATTTGGCTGGGTGGTCTCACAACAACAATCTCTCACTCAGTGTCAGCAAGACCAAGGAACTTATTGTAGACTTCTGGAGAGCGAAACAAGACGTCCATGAGCTAGTCCTTATTGGAGGATCAGAAGTGGAGGAAGTCATTAACTTCAAATTCCTGAATGTCACTATTTCTGATGACCTGTCCTGGACCCATCATATAAATGTAATTGCAAAGTAAGCACGACAGCACCTCTACTTCCTTAGAGGGCTGTACAGATTCAGCATGACATCAAAAACCTTGATAAACTTCTATTGCTGTGTAGTGGAAAGTGTATTGACTAACTGCATTACAGCCTGGTATGGGAACACCAATGCCTTTGAATGGAAAATCCTACAAAAGTTAGTGGATTTGGCCCAGTATATAATGGTTAAAGCTCTCCCAACCATTGAGCACATCTACATGAAATATTATCATAGCAAAGCAGCATCCCTCATCAAAATCAAATCAAGTTTAATGATCATTCAAGCTATACATTGATACTGCTGAATGAGACAGCATCCCTCTGGGGCCAAGGTGCAAAACATTCAAAAATAGCAAGCAAACATTCAAAACGGTAACAATTTCAAAAAAGCATAGTCACTTGAGGAAAAACATATATAGTCCAAGACCCTGGGCAACAATGTCCAGCAATCGATGGTACGGTCTCTCAACAGTGTACAGATGCCACGATCTAGACTGTCATTGCACCGCTCAAACATGGGAGGACAGCACCGACGAACAACACCACGTCCCAGCTAAGCTCAACCACACTGCAGCACTTCAGCATTGATCACCTGGTCTGCAGCAGCAGGCAAGCCTGAGGTTTGTGGCCTAGTTCTCATTACAACCAAAGCTACACAGCTCCCATTTCGACTGTCCCTCCACCAGACAAGGGTAACAGGTCTGTGGCAACCTACATTATCATTGCCCAACAGATTGCAAGTGAATGTCCGAGACAACCTCCAATGGTTATACTGCACCAATTTCGATGCTTCCGAGTAGAAGGCAGCAACAAGTTCTGCAGGCCCCTCCGTCCCCAAACCAGCTCCTCCGGTATCCTGATCAGTGCCTTCTCCACCACTCTGGCCCCTTCGATACCTTGGCCAGCTCTGCCGCGGACACCAGTCCGGGTACTCTCATCAACCAGCAGTTCACTGATGGAGTGACCCTACTGTACCCGATATTCTTAGAGTAAAATTGTCTTTGGATCATAAAAAACATATTCTATGAATAAAGCACTTTTGGTTGGCCCTGAGAGGCATTCGCGCATGCCATCATCTTTCCAGAAGTCAAAGATCCTCAGCATCCAGGCCATGCTCTTTTCTTGCTGCTGCATCAGGCAGAAGGTACAAGTGCCCCAGGTTCAACAACAGTTACTCCCCCTCAACCTTCAGGCTTTTGACCATAGGAGGAAAACTACACTCATCTATTGAGTTGTTTCCACAATTAATAATCTCATTCCACCGAGATGCAACACAGAGCGTCATAGGAAGTCATTCCTGCTTGTGGCCATCAAACTTTACAACTCCTCCCTTGGTGGGTATAACTTACATATTATTATTTAATTATTTATGGTTTTCTATTGCTGTCTTTATACTCTATTCTTGGTTGGTGCAATTGTAACGAAACCCAATTTCCCTCGGGATCAATAAAGTATGTCTATCTATCCATCTATTTTTAAGGACTCTTTAACTTGTTATTTCATTCTCTCGTTACTCATTACTATTTATTTAGAGTTACATTTCAACAGTTTGTTGTCTTCTATGCTCTTGCTCTTTCATTAATCCTGTTGGACAGGGCCAACGAACTTGTTCTTTAACAGATTTGACATTGTGACCCCTGCCCATCCCCCACGTGAGCCATCTGTTGTCGGCCCCCAACCAACACATATTCCACTCTCCCCTCCTACCCCTCCTCACAGTCCCCCACTCTGCTCTCATGACTATACACCTCCCCCACATGAAACCACCACAGTGGGCTTCACGGCTGAACAGGTGAGAAGACAGCTGAAACATCACAACCCAAGCAAGGCTGCAGGACCGGATGGTGTCAGTACCAGGGTGCTCAAAGTCTGTGCCCCTCAGCTATGTGGAGTACTTCGCCATGTCTTCAACCTGAGCCTGAGGCTCCGGAGGGTTCCTGTGCTGTGGAAGACATCCTGCCTCATCCCTGTGCCGAAGACGCCGCGCCCCAGCGGCCTCAATGACTACAGACCAGTGGCATTGACCTCCCACATCATGAAGACCCTGGAGAGACTTGTTCTGGAGCTGCTCCGGCCTATGGTCAGGCCACACTTAGATCCCCTCCAGTTCGCCTACCAGCCCCAACTAGGAATTGAGGATGCCATCGTCTACCTGCTGAACCGTGTCTACGCCCACCTGGACAAGCCAGCGAGCACTGTGAGGGTCATGTTTTTTGACTTCTCCAGTGTGTTCAACACCATCCGCCCTGCTCTGCTGGGGGAGAAGCTGACAGCGATGCAGGTGGATGCTTCCCTGGTATCATGAATTCTTGATTACCTGACTGGCAGACCACAGTACGTGTGCTTGCAACACTGTGTGTCCGACAGAGTGATCAGCAGCACTGCGGCTCCACAGGGGACTGTCTTGTCTCCTTTTCTCTTCACCATTTACATCTCGAACTTCAACTACTGCACAGAGTCTTGTCATCTTCAGAAGTTGACTCTGCCATAGTTGGATGCATCAGCAAGGGAGATGAGGTTGAGTACAGGGCTACGGTAGGAAACTTTGTCACATGGTGTGAGCAGAATTATCTGCAGCTTAATGTGAAAAAGACTAAGGAGCTGGTGGTAGACCTGAGGAGAGCTAAGGTACCGGTGACCCCTGTTTCCATCCAGTGGCCAGTGCCATCATGTTTGCTGTTGTGTGCTGGGGCAGCAGGCTGAGGGTAGCAGACACCAACAGAATCAACAAACTCATTCACAAGGCCAGTGATGTTGTGGGGATGGAACTGGACTCTCTCACGGCAGTGTCTGAAAAAAGGATGCTAAGTTGCAAGCCATCTTGGACAATGTCTCCCATCCACTACAAAATGTACTGGGTGGGCACAGAAGTACATTCAGCCAGAGACTCATTCCACCGAGATGCAACACAGAGCGTCATAGGAAGTCATTCCTGCCTGTGGCCATCAAACTTCACAACTCCTCCCTTGGAGGGTCAGACACCCTGAGCCGATAGGCTGGTCCTGGACTTATTTCATAATTTACAGGCATAATTTACATATTACTATTTAACTATTTATTACTATTTTCTATTACTATTCTATTACTAGTTATTATTTCTATGACTATTACTATTTACTAATAGTAATATTACTATTACTATTTCTACTACTATTTATTATTTATGGTGCAACTGTAACGAAAAGCAATTTCCCCCGGGATCAATAAAGCATGACTATGACTACAACTTTACAGTTAGAGTTCTATAGATTTATTGAGTATGCCCACAGGAAAAGGAATCTCGGGGTTGTGTGTGGTGGCGTGTCTATACTCTGATATTACATTTTACTTTGAACTTTGAAATTTGATTTCTGGAAAGTCAGAGGTGACCCAAGGGCATGAGTACATTGTTCTTCAACAATTTATTGCAATTGTGGGCTTTATAACAAAACAGGACATAGAAGGAACTTGCCATGAAGAATTTTTGCACAGGAATTGCCTCACCTCTTTATGGGGTGGCCACAGACCTACCCACAGGTACATCCTGCTTCAAGCTCAGTTCACTAACATTTAGAATGTAACACCCTGGTTATGATTTTACCGCTGGGTATTTCATTTAATGGTTTTCTGTAGAAGCAGTGTGTTCTCCTGGTAGTGTTTGGACTACCGATAAAGATAAGGGGTTGTGACGTTCGTGGTTAGGAATGTCGTGTCATCTAATCAGGATGGTGGAATTGGAAGAAGGTTCTAGAGAATGCTGGGCAGAGAGGTTTTGATCCAACCTCTGATGTGAGGTGGATTGAGGACCTTTTTTTTTGGCTCAGAAGAACCAGCCGTAGGATTTCATCCCATGGGAATGCATGATCGGATGGAGTTCAAGAGGGGTAATCCTACCAGTGATCGGTGAATAGGAATTGATGCCATGAGTACATAGGACATATCTGCTTTTGGAAGATTTGAGCTCCACCTTGCACACGTTTGACTGTTTTAAGTATGTGTTGCCTTATGTTTTTTTCTTCTTTAATAATGGGTTTGGTTAATATTCATGAGTGTACTTTCTTTATAACTGTATGCAGTGTCTGTCATTTCTTGCTGATGGGCAGTTGCATGGGGGCAGTAATTACACAATATTCACAGATTGGGGTTCGGGTAGGCAAGACATCCCAACTTCCTAGCTTTGGTGGGACCGAAGTCATACCGACTTTAGACGTATGGAGTTTTTGAAAGGCAGTCTTCTCACCACTGAGTCTGGTGGCTGTTAGCAAGGGGCTAACGAGCCGCATCTTTAGAGATGCTGGCTAAAACGGGGTTTCAAGAATACTTAGTTAAACTAACTAAAATAGAAAATTCTGCCTAGATTACCATCTTAAACATAACACCTTGAATATGGATGATATATAAAATTCCTAGCTGCAAGTCAGGGAGTTGAATCTTTAATACAAATGAAATGATTTAAAGCCAAGTACAGACAGTGAAAGCCTTCTTGAAACAAAACTTCAATATCTAAGTCTTGAATAAAAATCTTTCTAAATCAAGTACGATTAAAAAAAAAGCATGGAGTTGATTTTCAATTCACTATTCTTTTAAATACATAATTATCACTATATAAACTTTTGGAATCAAGTTAATCTCTATTCCAACTAACTTTAAAATTAATGGAATAGTTACTATTCCATTAATTTAACAAATAGTTAACTATTCCATCAAAATTTTTGGAAAATTGTGCAGCCACGTATGAGGAGACAAAATATGTAAACCAAATGTGTGCTGCCTTCTTGAAATTTATGAAGTAATGAGATATTTGTTTTTGAGATGTAGCTTGACATAGATAAAGGTTAATCAGAGTGTAACATAAAACAATCTCAAGTAATCTCAGTTCAGTTTGTAGTGGAGTTGGAACCTCAGTGTAAGCTGGCTTTAGCTCAGCAGTTATTAATATGTTCATTCAGAGAGGCCATGGGATGTGAAAATGGAGAGGTTGCACATGGATGTAATTAGAGTTGGCTCTTCTGAGATTGTAGTTGAGCTACATAGTTGGGTCAGAATACAGAAAACATTTTTTTCCTGTATCCAGTTGTTCTGCAGCTGATCAGGGAATATGTTCCTGATCGTAAATGGAAAATATTCCACTTATTCCTCACCTTTATACACCCCAAATTTTGTTTAGTAATTAATATTTATGGGACAATGTATTTTTCAGGTATGAAAATATTGCAGTAAACATAATAATTTTAAATGTTTCTTCTTCAACAAGTGCCCCATAAAGATACCAAGTAGATTTAAAAAACTTCTTCCAGAAGGTCTGCAAAGTATTTTCTTTAATGCACTCATCTAGCTCTCTTTGAATGCTACAAATAAATCTGTTCCCAATATTATCTCCCTCAGTGCATTCCAGATCCTAATTGCTTACTGTTTAAACATGTTTACCTCATGTCACTTCTGGTTCTCCTGTCAATCATCTTCATTCTTTGTCCCCACCCTTTTCCAGATGTTCCCTTTCGCCTCTTTGCAATTTAATATTTATTTGCTTTCTTATTGTTCCATTTATATTGAAGGGTCATTGACCTGAAACGTTACCTCTATTTCTCTTTTCATAAATCTCTATTACTTGTCAGGTATTTCAAGTAAATTATCATTATCCATCTAGGCATTTCATGATTTTAAAATTATATCACAGCTTCTGCAGCTTTTCCACACAGAGTACTCGTCCCTGGAATGACTCCTCGCTTCCCGCTGCTCCGGTAAGGAACTTCAGGATTCATACCACCAAGTTACTACCCTCAACCATCAGGATCTTGAACCAGAAAGGATCACTTCACTCACTTCACTTGCCCTGTTAGAGCATACTCTGGAGTTTGGGTGTACAGCAAATATTAATTTCAACAGCAGCCATTCTTCATTACAGAGTACAGTTACTGTTACACTTTAACATGTTATTCACACTCCCTCAAGTGTCCTCTGCCTTTGCGTTTGGTGAGGTCGGAACTGATACAGCTGGCTGGTGTTCATCACTTAGGTTCTCTGAAATGACACTGTTACTGGGTACATTTGATCTCTTACTTTACTGGGAATGCCAGCAATGAAGCGTGATATCACTTTGTTAAGGGGGAAGTGAGGCAGCGACTGGGGTGAGGTGAGAGTAACTGGGGTACGATAATGCCAGTGGTTCAGAAAAGTGATGGATTAAGTATCAAGCATATGAGTACTCAGTAATAGATAATCCAGGGTGGATGACCCAGTCTTCCTGCAAATGCCAGAGCTTAGCCCTCCAGGATCTAGAAGATTTGGGGATAGCAGAGGGGTTGACCTACACCACAACAGTATCATGGGCCAGTGAGATACACCAGAGGAGGGGGTAGAGAACTTGTAAAGTGGTTAAGTGAACGTAGCTGCTGTGACATCATAAAGAACTTGCTTTGTGTGCCAGCACCAGGGCACTTAGCAAGGAACTGCTGAAATAGACATGGGAAGGTAAAGTAAATGAGTTGTTACAGCTGTAGCCTCTCAGGCCATGGTTGAAAAGAGAGAAGGGTGTGAGAATCACTCACCAAAGCAGGCAGAATCCACGGCAGCGCTCTCCCTTTCTGATCTGAGTACAGACCTGATTGTAGAGCTGGTGAGGTCAGACAACTGGCTGCTGGCTGCATCTATTGCCAATGGTGGTCATTCCCAGATGCACACAAGGTGTCTATTGTGGGCTGGCAATGTGAAATGTTAGTGGACATAGGATCGCCAGTATCAATAACTGACCCAGGACTGGAGAGGCAATTTACATTACCAGTGCAGGATATGAAACAATGAGGGAAGAGAGAAGTCAGCCCCAGGTACAAGACTGAGGGAGTACAGCTTCCTGTGGTTTTTTTTGGATGTGTCTAACCAATGAAGGTACTATTTTGAGAATAGACACATTGACTAAGACGGGTATAATCATAGATTCAGGAAAAGGAGAAGTAACATGGACAAGACAACAGCAGCGAACATGTGTGGCCCACAGACAGACAGCAACCCCAAGCAAAGAGGAGAGGCAGGGCGATGTGTGGAAATCATGTCAGGAGTTAGGGGCCAAACGCAGTCAGGAGCTGTTAGAAGTGGTGTAGCTGCCTCGAGTGGTAGCAGTGATTACAGGAAAGGTTAGGAAGGAGCCGCAAGAGAATGAGTGCGAGGAGGGCAGCGAAAGAACAAGAAGCAACAGAAATTTCACAAGTACAGAAAGAAACTACAACTGCCAATTTAGTAAGATTACATGGAGATGTTAAGGACCACTGCAACCAGGGTAACACATTGAGGGATCGAGCAAAGCAGCAGTGGCATACTGCAGATCCAAGAGAGGCAGAGGGAGAAAAGATAATCCTCCCACAGCTAGGTAACCAAGTTATGGTAAGGGAGCTGGCTGAAAAGACAGGTTTTGCTCCCAGGTGGATAAAATCACAGGCGATGCTCCCAACGAATGACACCTGTGTTGGTGTGCAGTCCTGGTAAAGCAGCCCGGGAAAACACTAGACTCAGGTTATACCGTATCATCCAGCTTCTTGTCACTCCCACAGACAGATCAAGAGATCAAGAGTACCACATAAGAGTATCATTGCAGAGAACCTATGTGATGAACATCAGCCGGCTGCATCAGTTCTAACCGTACCTGATGGAAGCAGGCCCACAGCAAACACAAAGGCACAGGACACCGAGACAGCATGATAGCAAGACGTGAATGACATGTTAAAGTACAATGGTAACTGTACTCTGAAATGGAAATGACTGTGGTTGAAATCAATATTTGCTATATACCCGAAATCCAGAATACGCCCTTACATTGAAATGGTTCCATAACCAATGGACACTTTCGAGGACTCTATCTCATGTTCTTGATATTAATTTCTTATTTCTTTATTATTATTTCTTTCTTTTTGTATTTCCAAAGTTTGTTGTCTTCTGCATTCCGGCTGAACATCCTACTTGCACAGTCTTTCATTGATTCTGCTATAGTTATTATTCTAAAAGTCAAAATCAAAAAACACAGGATAAGATGTTAATATCCCTCATGCCAGCGGGTCACGAGCACTTGCTCGAGACCGCCTTGATGTTGGGAGTAGCACAGGGTTGACACACAGGGGTCTTTAAGTGGGCACCCTCCTTCCTCGATGTTTCATTGACTAGCCCACTACATCTCTGGAGGGCTTGACGGCGACTTCCAGTGTCCCAGAATCATCCCCCATTGTGTCTTCCCACTCTCTTAATGCTATCTTGGACCCCTGATCTCTTCTCGCTTGATCCAAAGCCACTGACTGCTTCTCACCGCTGCCTCCGATGTGGCTCTATTGACCATCAAATCCTTCACTTCTTCAGCAATTTAATGGTGGATATGGTTATAAATCCCCTTCAACCCACTTCCACAGCACAAACTTTGGTTTTCCAGCCCCATCACTGCACTTCAGCTGCTAGATGGGAGATGCCAGAGTGGTGGATAACTGTGTGTCAGATTGGAGGCCAGTGACTAGTCGTGTGCCTCAGGGATCTGTACTGGGTCCAATGTTGTTTATCATATACATTAATGATCTGGATGATGGGGTGGTAAATTGGATTAGTAAGTATGTAGATGATACTAAGATAGGTGGTGTTGTGGATAATGAAGTAGGCTTTCAAAGCTTGCAGAGAGATTTAGGCCGGTTAGAAGAGTGGGCTGAAAGATGGCAGATGGAGTTTAATGCTGATAAGTATGAGGTGCTACATTTTGGTAGGACTAATCAAAATAGGACATACATGGTAAATGGTAGGGCATTGAAGAATGCAGTGGAACAGAGGGATCTAGGAATAATGGTGCATAGTTCCCTGAAGGTGGAATCTCATGTGGATAGGGTGGTGAAGAAAGCTTTTGGTATGCTGGCCTTTATAAATCAGAGCATTGAGTATAGGAGTTGGGATGTAATGTTGAAATTATACAAGGCATTGGTGAGGCCAAATTTGGAGTATTGTGTACAGTTTTGGTCACCGAATTATAGGAAAGATGTCAACAAAATAGAGAGAGTACAGAGAAGATTTACTAGAATGATACCTGGGTTTCATCACCTAAGTTGCAGAGAAAGGTTGAACAAGTTGGGTTTTTATTCTTTGGAGTGTAGAAGGTTGAGGTGGGACTTGATAGAGGTATTTAAAATTATGAGGAGGATAGATAGAGTTGACGTGGATAGGCTTTTTCCATTGAGAGTAGGGGAGATTCAAGCAAGAGGACATGAGTTGAGAGTTAGGGGGCAAAAGTTTAGGGATAACACGAAGGGGAACTTCTTCACTCAGAGAGTGGTAGCTGTGTGGAACGAGCTTCCAGTAGAAGCAGGCTCGATATTGTCATTTAAAGTAAAATTGGGTAGCTAAATGGACAGGAAAGGAATGGAGGGTTATGGGCTGAGTGCAGGTCGGTGGGACTATGTGAGAGTAAGCGTTCGGCACGGACTAGAAGGGCTGAGATGGCCTGTTTCCGTACTGTAATTGTTATATGGTTATGGATCAACACAGTGTATCCTCTTGCATTCATGCTACAGCCACTGAATCCTGCCACAGGACCCTGAGTTCCACGATGTCGTCAATCTGTAAAACCAAGTCTGGCCTGAGGTTGGTGGTAGCAATTTTGGGTGGAAATGTGAGTTTTCTATAAACATCCCCCAGCATTTTCCATTCATCTGTCCTGTTTTTTAGATGGGCATTCTTTTCAAACAGAGATGAGGAGGAATTTCTTTAACCAGAGAGCGGTGAATCTGTGGAATTCTTTGCCACAGGCAGCTGTGGAGGCCAAGGCTTTATGTATCTTTATGTACGAGGAGAAGGCAGAAGGAAAATTAGATCTATCTATCTTCCTTTGTTGCCTTTTCATAGCTGCTAACGGGTGTCTCCAACATGCTGAAATTGCATTGAGGACTGCTGCCATGCACTGCTAGCCCACTGCGGTCTATTCCCTCCTGTCAGTTGTCTTTCCCTTGTCGTCAGCTGCCCTTTCACAGCAGTCACTGGACAAGTGCAGTTAATCCAAATCAAAAAAACACAGGACAAGATGTTAATATCCCTCCTGCCAAGGGGTCACGAGCACTTGCTCGAGACTGCCTTGATGTTGGGAGCGACACAGGGTTGACAAGTGGGCACCTCCTTCCTCAATCTTTCATCGATTAGCCCACTACGTCTTTGAAGGGCTCGATGATTACTTCTGGCACCCCAGGGTCACCTCCCCATTGTGCTTTACCTCTCTCTTGACGTTATCTTGGAGCCCAGGAGACCTCTTTTTGCTTGATCCAAAGCCATCGACTGCTTCTTTCCACTGCTTCTGATGGTTTGCAATAAAGTCTGACCATCGATCCCTCACTCCTTCAGCAATTTGATGGTGGATATGGTTATAAATCCCCTACAACCCACCTCCACATTATAAACTTTGGTTTTCCAGCCCCGCCACTGAACTTCAGCTGCTCAATCTGCATAGTGTATCCTCCTGCACTCATAGGCTTCAGCGAGTGAATCTTCCCACAGGACCGTGAGTTCCACGATGTAGATGATCTGTAATGAATTGGACCAGAGAACCAAGTCTGGCCTAAGGTTGGTGGTAGTCATTTCTAGTGGAAAGTTGAGATGTTTATTGACATCCACCAGTATTTTCCAGTCACAGGTCATGTTCATCTATAGATTTATTGAGTATGCCTGTAAGAAAATAAATCTCAGGGTTGTATATGGTGACATATATGTACTTTGATAATTAACTTGTTTTGAACTTTAATTTCAGCATCAAATGCCTCTAAATTTTCCTGAAGTATGTCCTCATGGTCCACGGGAATGGTACCGGAGGACTAGAGGGAGGCAAATGTTGTCCCCTTGTTCAAAAAACGTAGTAAGGATAGTCCAAGTAATTATAGACCAGTGAGCCTTACGTCTGTGGTGGGAAAACTGTTGGAAAAGATTCTTAGAGATGGGATCTATGGGCATTTAGAGAATCATGGTCTGATCAGGGACAGTCAGCATGGCTTCGTGAAGGGCAGATCGTGTCTAACAAATTCTTTGAGGAGGTGACCAGGCATATAGATGAGGGTAGTGCAGTGGATGTGATCTATATGGATTTTAGTAAGGCATTTGACAAGGTTCCACACGGTAGGCTTATTCAGAAAGGCAGAAGGCATGGGATCCAGGGAAGTTTGGCCAGGTGGATTCAGAATTGGCTTGCCTGCAGAAGGCAGAGGGTTGTGGTGGAGAGAGTACATTCGGATTGGAGGGTTGTAACTAGTGGTGTCCCACAAGGATCTGTTCTGGGACCTTTACTTTTTGTGATTTTTATTAGCGACCTGGATGTGGGGGTAGAAGGCTGGGTTGGCAAGTTTGCAGATGACACAAATGTTGGTGGTGTTGTAGATAGTGTAGAGGATTATCGAAGATTGCAGAGAGACATTGATAGGGTGCAGAAGTGGGCTGAGAAGTGGCAGATGGAGTTCAACCCAGAGAAGTGTGAGGTGGTACACTTTGGAAGGGCAAACTCCAAGGAAGAGTACAAAGTAAATGGCAGGATACTTGGTAGTGTGGAGGAGCAGAGGGATCTGGGGGTACATGTCCACAGATCCCTGAAAGTTGCCTCACAGGTAGATAGGGTAGTTAAGAAAGCTCATGGGGTGTTAGCTTTTATAAGTCAAGGGATAGAATTTAAGAGTCGCGAGGTAATGATGCAGCTCCATAAAACTCTGGTGAGGCCACACATGGAGTACTGTGTCCAGTTCTGGTTGCCTCACTATAGGAAGGCTGTGGAAGCATTGGAAAGGGTCCAGAGGAGATTTACCAGGATGCTACCTGGTTTAGAGAGTATGCATTATGATCAGAGATTAAGGGAGCTAGGGCTTTACTCTTTGGAGAGAAGGAGGATGAGTGGAGACATGATAGAGGTGTACAAGATAATAAGAGGAATAGGTGAGTGGATAGCCAGCGCCTCTTCCCCAGGGCACCACTGCTCAATACAAGAGGACATGGCTTTCAGGTAAGGGGTGGAAAGTTCAAGGGGGATATTAAAGGAAGGTTTTTTTACTCAGAGAGTGGTTGCTGCGTGGAATGCACTGTCTGAGTCAGTGGTGGAGGCAGATACACTAGTGAAGTTTAAGAGACTACTAGACAGGTATATGGAGGAATTTAAAGTGAGGGGTCATATGGGAGGCAGGGTTTGAGGGTCGGCACAACATTGTGGGCCGAAGGGCCTGTACTGTGCTGTACTATTCTATCTTCTATCTATCTATGAATACTCCAGTTGTGGTCAAATCACCATTTTATAATAGTTCAGCATGATTTGTATGATCTTGTATTCTAGATGTCTATTCGGAAAGGCCAGAATGCCTTTTTTAGCTACTTTTTCAACCTGCATTGTTTTTTACAACAAAGTATGAACAATACCTCCAGATATCTGCCTTTATACTCCTTTTAGAATTGTGCTCACTAGTTTATATTAACACTTTGAAAACTTTGCACTAAAATGGCCTCTTTTGTTCTAATTGTGTCTCTGTAAAAATTGTGCTTTCTGTTTAATTTATGCTTCTCTTGTGAATGCTGCTTGTATGATACTGTGTACCCATAACACTCCTGCAAGTAAGGTTATCATTGCACCTGTGTGCATGTGTATTTGTGCATATAACAATAAAATCCATTTGGTGACTTCTACTACCAAAATGTACCACTTAGCAATTTTTTGTATTAAACTTCATCTGCAAATATTTCTCTATTTCATCAGCATGTCCATTTCTCTTTCCTCTGTGAACATTTGTGTAAATTTGGAACGTGTGGCCTGTACACTGAAGTCCAAATCAACAATAAATACAAAGGAAAGCAGCAATACTGATACACCCCACTAGGATAGCTCTCTCTTGTCGAAAAATAACGATTACATTATATTTCCTCTTACCTAGCCAATTTTCTATCCATGTTGTCACAGCCTCTTTTACATGGTCTTCCATCCGGTGACAAGTTTATTATGATGCACTTTAACAAAAACTTTTATGGAAATGATATACACTATATCAAATGCAGTTCCCTCATCACCTTCAACACTACTCTCCCTTTACACTTAGCAAGTAGGTTGCACAAAACATGCCTTCAAAAACCCATTCTGACTTTCTCTAATCAATTTCTCTAAGCTATTTCTCTCCACAATTATTGTTTCCATAACTTTTTCCTACTACTAAACCAGTTAGTGTTACTCAATTTACCCCTGTACTGTTTTTATTTTGTACAAGGGTGTAACATCTGCATTTTTTTCCTGTGGAAATCCAGCAACATCATCTTCATTGATGTAGAGCCATTATTGTACATATTGACAGATCGACAGATGACGCAATAGCCACAGCTCTACACACCGTCCTTACACATCTGGAGAAGAGGAACACTTATGCGAGAACGCTGTTCTTGGACTACAGTTTAGCATTCAACACCATAATTCCCTCCGGGCTCGACAAGAAGCTCTGAGATCTCAGCCTTCACTCTGCCTTGTGTAGCTGGATCCTGGACTTCCTGTCCGATCGCCGGCAGTTGGTAAGTGTGGGCTCCCTCACCTCCATCCCTCTGACCCTCAACACAGGTGCCACTCTGGGTTGTGTATTAAACTTCTTCCTTTACTCTCTATATACTCATGACTGTGTAACTACCCACGGCTCCAATCTGTTAATTAAATTTACTGATGACACTACGATTGCCCTCATCTGAAATAATAATGAGGCAACCTACAGAGACTATAGGTTAGCATTTAATGCTATCATTCCCACGATCCTGATTGAGAAGTTACAGAGCCTGGGCCTCTGTACCTCCTTTTGCAATTGGATCCTTGACTTCCTAGCTGGAAGACCACAATCTGTGCGGAGTGGTGATAACATCTCCTCCTCTCTGATGATCAATACTGGTGCACCTCAGGGGTGTGTGCTTAGCCCACAGCTCTACTCTCTACATACATACCCATGACTGTGGCTAGGCATAGCTCAAATACCATCTCCATATTTGCTGATGATACAACCATTGTTGGTGGAATCTCAGATGGTGATGAGAGGGCACACAGGAGTGAAATATGCCAACTAGTGGTGTGGTGTCACAGCAACAACCTGGCACTCAACGTCAGTAAGAAGAAAGAGCCAGTTGTGGACTTCAGGAAGGGTAAGACAAAGGAACGCATATCAGTCCTCATAGACGGATCAGAAGTGGACAGAGAGAGCAGTTTCAAGTTCCTGGGTGTCAAGATCTCTGAGGACCTAACCTGGTCCCAACACATCAATTCAGTTATAAAGGCGGCAAGACAATGACTATACTTTATTAGGAGTTTGAAGAGATTTGGTATGTCAACAAATACACTCAAAAACTTCTACAGTTGCACCCTTCTGACAGGCTGCATCACTGTTTGGGCGGGGCGGGGGGGGAGCTACTGCACAGGACTGAAAGAAGCTGCAGAGGGTTGTAAATTTAGTTGGCTCCATCTTGGGGTACTAGCTAACAAAGTACCCAGAACATCTTCAAGGAGCGGTATCTCAGAAAGGCAGCTTCCATTAAGGACCTCCAGCACCCAGGGCATGCCCTTTTCTCACTGTTACCATCAGGTAGGAGATACAGAAGCCTGAAGGCACACACTCAGTGATTCAGGAACAGCTTCTTCCCCTCTGCCATCCAATTCCTAAATGGACATTGAACCCTTGAATACTAACTCACTTATTAAAATATATATTATTTGTTTATTGCACAAATTTTAATCTATTCAATACACGTATACTGTAACTGAATTACTTAATTATTTTTTTTTCTTCTTCTTCTTCTTCTATGTTATGTATTCTATTGAACTGCTGCTGATAATTTAACAAATTTCACAACACATGCCGGTGACAATAAACCTGATTCGGATTCTGAGAAGTCACCACCCTGACACTATGGTGGTAAGAAAACAACCTCTTCCTCAATGTCACAAAAACAAAGGAGTGGTTGTGGACTACAGGAGCAATGGAGAAAGGCTAACCCCTATTGACATCAATGGATCTGGGGTTGAGAGGGTGAACAGCTTTAAATTCCTCGGCATAAACATCACCGAGGATCTCACGTGGTCTGTACATACTGGCTGTGTGGTGAAAAAGGCACAACCACGCCTCTTTCACCTCAGACGGTTGAATAAGTTTGGTGTGGGCCCCCAAATCCTAAGAAATTTATATCGGGGCACAATTGAGAGTATCCTGAGTGCCCCACTGTATATCACGTATATCACCCCAACCGCAATCTATTCGAGCTGCTAGCATCTGGGAAGCAGTATAGCAGCATAAAAGTCAGGACCAACAGGCTGTAGGACAGTTTCTTCCACCAGACCATCAGATTGGTTAACTCATGCTGACACAACTGTATTGCTATGTTATATTGACTATCCCATTGTACATACTATTTATTATAAATTACTATAAATTGCACATTGCACATTTAGATGGAGATGTAACATAAAGATTTTTACTCCTCATGTATGCGAAGGATGTAAGTAATAAAGTCAATTCAATTGTCCCTGCCCATCCTCTTGCAATAATTTTCCTGTTCACAAGCCTATACCATTGGATCCAGTTTTATGTTTGTTTTCAGTCTTTCACATTCTTTCCATTCCCCCTCTTTGTTCCCTTTACTTACTCATGAACTTCCCATATCCAACTTGTTCTAACAATTTGGTATCTGAAATTTGCTCCCTAGTATACATTTCTTGTTGTGCCACAAATAATCTCTTCTACTCTTTTTCACATCTTTTTCCCCCTTATTATTAAGTCTCGTTCCAAAGTTAGCTTAAATCTCCTATAGTGCACTATAAAATATACTATAAGACATCTGTTGAATGTTTTTATAAAGCAGATAATACAGCAATCGTAAAACAAATTTATATCAAGTAAAGTTCATATTATAGGCCAGTTAGTCTGAGCTCAGTGGTTGGGAAGATGTTGGAGTCAATTATTAAGGATGAGGTCTTAGGGTATTTGGAGGCACATGTTAAAAGAGGCATGGTTTCCTCAAGGGAAAAACTTGCCTGACAAATCTGTTAGATTCTTTGAAGAAATAACAAGCATCAGTTGGTATTGTGTACTTGGATTTTCAGGCCTTTGATAAGGTGCCACTCAGGAGGCTGCTTAACCGGCTGCATGCCCATAGTATTACAGGAAAGACTCTAGCATGGATAATGCAGTGGCTGATTGGCAGGAGGCAAAGAATGGGAATAAAAGGAGCCTTTTCCGGTTAGCTGTCAGTGACTGGTGGTGTCCTACAGGGGTCTGTTTTGGGACTGATTCTTTTTACATGATAGGTCGATGGTTTGGATGACGGAATTGATGGCTTTGTTACAAAGTCTGCAGACGATATGAAGATAGGAAGTAGGTGCCGCAGGTAGTTTTGAGGAAGTAGGTCCACTACAGAAGAATTTAGACAGTTTAGGAAAATGAACAAAGAATTGGCATATGGAATATACTGTCAGGAAGTGTATGGTCATGCACATTGGTAGAAGAAATAAAAAGGTTGACTATTTTCTAAATGGAGAGTCGGACTGTGGTTGGGTGCTTCCAGGATGCTGCATCGGCAAGTTTGCGGCGCTGGAAGCTCATGGCAGGGAGAGTTTCTCCCTTCTACCGTCTGCGTGAGATGCTGGGGCTATCGGGACTTTGAGACTTTTTTTTACCGTGCCCATGATCTCCTCTTATCAAATTACAGTATTGCTTTGCACTGTTGTAACCATATGTTATAATTATGTGGTTTTTGTCAGTTTTAGTCTTGGTCTGTCTTGTGTTTCTGTGATATCACTGTATCATTTTTTAATGCCTGCATTTCTAAATGACAATAAAAGAGGACTGAGTGTCCCCATAATCTAATGCAATCTAAATACAAAAAACTGAAACACAAAGGGACTAGGTAATCCTTGTGCAGTATTCTCCAAAGGTTAATTTGCAGGCTGAGATTTTAGTAAGGAAGCCAAGTACAATAGTAGCATTTGTTTAAGGATATAATGCTGAAACTTTATGAAGCACTGGTGAGGCCTCACTTGGAGTATTGTGTGCAGGTTTGAGCCCCTTATTTTAGAAAGGACATGCTGAAACAGGAGAGTGTTCAAAGGAGGCTCACAAAAATGGCTTGTCATATGAAGAGTGTTTGATGGCTCTGGGCCTGTATTCACTAGAATTTGGATGAATGACGGTGACCTCACTGAAACCGATCGAATGGTGAAAGGTCTTGATAGACTGGATGTGGAAGGATGCCTCCTGTGATGGAAGAGTCTAAACCCAGAGGACACAGCTTCAGATTAGAGGGGTATCCTTTCAGAACAAGACGAGAAGGAATTTCTCTAGCCAGAGGGTCTTTGCCACAGGTAACTGAAGAGGCCAAGTCTTTACATATATTTAAGGCAGTTTGATAGATTTTTGATTGGTCAGAGTATGAAGGGATGCGGGGAGAAGGCAGGAGATTAGGGCTGAGAGGAAAAAATCCATCTGCCATGATGAAATGGCAGAGAAAAGTCGATGGACCAAATGGCTTAATTCTGCTCCTATATCTTATGTTCTTATGGATTTTTTTGTGCGGAAGGAGGAATTTGTGGGGGGGGGGCGATGTACCTGCTCTGTTTTTCTTCGTTTTTTTGTGTGGGGAGGTAGGATTTGAGGGTTCATGATCGTGCTTTCTTGCTCCTCTTTCTTCTTTCCACGGCTATGCGGAGAAGAGGAATTTCAGGTTGTTTACAATGATAATAAATGAGCCTTTGAACAACAGGATTTTATTTATTTAATGCATCCTGTATTAACTGTTTCTGAATTTATCTTACATTTTTCAAGTTATCGCATCCACAACATTTTGGAGGGAGGAGGAGCAGCCAGATGTCTTGGTAGATATTGGTACCAATGACATAGGAAGGAAAAGCAATGAGGTCCTGAAAAGAAAACTTAAGACAGCCAGGTAGGAAGCTGAGAAGCAGGACCTCCCGAGTAGTAATTTCCAGATTGCTGTCTGTGCCACGTGCCAGTGAGGGTAGAAACAGGATGATCTGGTAAATTAATACATGGCTGAGAAGCTGGTGCAGGGGGCAGCGCCTCAGGTTCTTGGATTATTGGGATCTCTTCTGGGGGAGGTATGACCTGTTCAAAAGTGAAGGCTTACACCTGAACCCAAGGGGAACCCATATTCTTGCAGGCAGGTTTGTTAGAGCTGTTGGAGAGGGTTTAAACTAATTTGGCGGGGAGGAAGGGTGGGAACTGGAATGAAGGGACTCAGGATAGGACGGATGGTAAAAAAGCAAAGGTAGCATACAGTCAAACTGTCAGGAAGGGTGGCCAGATGATAGGACATAATTGCAGCCAGTAGGGTGAGTATCAGTGCATTACAGATGCAGAATCAAAAATAGTAACAAATACAGTACTCAAAGCGTTATATCTCAGTGCATGGAATATAAGAAATAAGGTGGATGATCTTATTGCATTATTACAGATTGTCAGGCATGACATTGTGGCCATTATTGAATCGTGGCTGAAGGATGGTTGCAGTTGGGAGCTGAAGGTCCAGGGTTACACGTTGTATCAGAGGGATAGAAAGGTAGGCAGAGGGAGCGTGTGGCTCTGCTGGTAAAGAATGGCATCATATCAGTAGAAAGATGTGACATAGGATCAGAAAATGTTGAATTCTTGTGGATTGAGTTAAGAAACTGCAAGGGTGAAAGGACCCTGATGGCAGTTATATACAGGCCTCCCAATACCGGCTGGGAGGTGGACCACAAGTTACAACAGAAAATAGAAAAGGTGAGTCAAATTTTATGAATCAATTTTATGGTAGTCATGGGAGATTTTAACAAGCAGGTCGAATGGGAAAATCAAGTTGGTAATGGATCTCAAGAAAGTGAGTTTGTTGAATGCTTAAGAGGTAGCTTTTTAGAACAGTTTGTCGTTGAGCCTACTAGGGGATCAGCTATCCTGGATTGGGTGTTACGTAATGAACCAGAGGTGATTAGGCAGCTTAAGATATAAGAGCCCTTAGAAAGCCGTGATCACAATATGATTGTACTCAACTTGAAATTTGATAGGGAGAAAGTAAAGTCCGACATAGCAATATTTCAGTGGAGTAAAGGGAATCACTGTGGTGTGAGAGAGGACGGGCCAAAGTAAATTGGAAGGAGATACTGGCAGGGATGACAGCAGAGCAGCAATGGTGTGAGTTCTGGGACAAATGAAAAAGGTGCAGGATAGATGTATTCCAAAAACAAAGATAAAGGGCATGTAGTGGATGTTGTATAATTGGACTTTCAGAAGGCCTTTAACAAGGTGCCACACATGAGGCTGCTTACCAAGTTCAGAGCCCATGGCATTACAGGAAAGTTACTGGCATGGTTACAACATTGGCTGATTGGTAGGAGGCAGAGGGACTTAGAAGTCCTTGTGCAGAAGGACTATCTTGCAGGTAGAATCATGGTGAGGAAGGCAAATGCAATGTTAGGATTCATTTCAAGAGGTCTAGAATGTAAGACCAGGGATCTGATGATGAAGCTTTATAAGGCATTGGTGAAGCCTCACCTTGAGTACTGTGAACAGTTTTGGGCTCCTCATCCAAGAAAAGATGTGCTTTGGAGAGGGTTCATATGAGGTTCACTATGATGATTCTGGGAATCAAAGGATTATATGAGAAATGCTTGAGTCTGTACAGACTGGAATTCAGAGGGATGAGGGGAGAACTGACTGAACCCTTTTGAATGTTAAAAGGCCTAAGCAGTGATGTGGAAAGAATTTTTCCCATGCTGGGGGAGTGTCGGGCAAGAGCGCACAGCCTCTAGGTGGACGGGCCTTCACTTAAAACAGGGATGCGGAGAAATTTCTTAAGCCAGAAAGTGGTGAATTTGTGGACTTTATTCCCACAGGCAGCTGCAGACGTCAGAAACATAGAAGAAACCATTACAAACTGAATTTCTGACTCATTTCTGTACCCCTTCTTTCACTCTGATTGGTAACAAAATCATCAAATGTCTTAATCCTGCATTTTTGATCTAATACTGAAACATTCTAGCTTTCAATCTCCTTCCTATTTACTTCTTATATCTCTTCAAAAGTAACTTGGAGCTTCAAGTTGTAAGCTGTTAATAAAGACATTGATTGATTAACTTTTTAGAATCAAGGTATTATCTATGTCTATGACATTATACTGAACTGGGAAGTCAAACATCAATTAGCCTTTTTACACTCATATCGTATTATGATAAGAGTGAAATGCAAATATTAGTTAAATTTTACTAACAGTAAATTCCATATTTTACATCCAAATGTACTTGTGGGTAATATAGAAAATTCATCACCAAAGTGTACGCAGCGGAGTCCTACATACAGCAAGTGACCAGATCATGCTACTAGGTGTTATTTGAGAGATAAATGTTAGCCTGGAAACCAGAGGAACCCATCTAAGCTTCTTCTAATAATGCATTCCCCCTCTCTTCTTCTTCTATTCCCCACTCTCGTCTCATAACTCTTCTCACCTGCCTGTCACCTCCCCCGAGTCTCCTTCTCTTCTCCTATCAGATTCCTTCCACTCCATCCCTTGACCTTTCCCACCCACCTGTCTTCACCTATCACCTTCTAGCTATTCTCCTTACCCCCCCCCCAATGTTTTTATACTGGTGTCTTCCCCTTTCTTTTCCAGTCCTGAAGAAGGGCCTCAGCCTGAAGTGTCGACTGTTTATTAATTTCCATGGATGCTGCCTGGCCTGCTGAGTTCATCCAGCATTTTGTGTGTGTGTTGCAATGGATATAGGATTTCGGTTTTATTTAAGAGCACAGACTTAACTGTGTAATCTGAAGGAGAGTACCTCTGATAATGTGACACTGTCTCAGTAATCTGCTTCAGTGAAATAGCGAATCAGAATAAATATGTACAGAAAATCAAGATGGAATGTGGGGGGGGGGTCTATATTCAATCTGGCATCGATAACTAGTGGTGCATACAGGTCATTGCTGAGATGTCAACTACCAACTCTCTTTGTCGACGATTTGGACAAAGCCAGCAGGTGTGCTCCAGCAACCTTGCTGATAACACAAAGGTACAGTGGATGGGTTTGCAAATTGTGAGGATATCATAAGCCCAGGGAAGAATATAGTTGCTTAAGGGAATAAATAAGAAGTTGGGTAGTAGAGAACATTGTGGGAAAATTAAAAGGCAGGCTTTGTTTTTACTAAATTAAAGTAAAATTATAAAATGTTGTGGTAAGAACTGGTACAAGTTCACATGCAGGTTCAGTAAGTCATTCGGAAGTTAAGAATGTTAATCTTTATTCCAAAGGAAATGGAGTATAAATTAGGGACATTTTGATGCAGTTTTGCAGAAACAAAATCTGGACTTTCCCATGATTTATCAATCGCCATAAGGAATGACTGGAAGCAGTGAGAAGTTTCACTTGATTGATTCCTGAGATGCAGAGGTTGATGCATGAAGACCAATTCTATATTGTAAAACACCAACAGCAAAAAAAAATCTGCAGAACAGCTAGCTCCATCAAGGCCACTAGCCTCCCCACCATTGAGGATATCTCCAAAAAGCAATGTCTCAAAAAGATGGCATCATTAGGGACCACTTCTCATTTCTACCATCTAGATTTAATAGATATTTATTTTAATATACAGCATATTTGAAGTATTGCACTATACTGCTACCGCAAAACAACAAATTTCACGACAAATGTCAGTAAAATAAACTTCATTCTGGTTCTAAACTACAGGATGCTGAAAGGTGATCAAATGATATAAGATTCTGAACGCGACCAACAGAGAGCATGTTGAGAGAATATTTTTCATCGTGCAGTATCCAGAGTTGGTCATAACTTCAAATAAAGGGTCGTCCACCTAAGACACCTCACTCAGGAGACGTTAATCTTTGGAATTCTGTACCTGAAGCAGATGTGGAGGCAAAGCCATTGCATATATTCAAGGCAGAGAATTACAGATATTTAAATCACAAAAAGTCCGAAGGTGTGAAAAGGGAGCGTAAAAAAGTCTTGAAGCCAAGATGTGGATCAGTCATGCTCTTACTGGATAGCGAAGCACGCTGGAGAGGGGCCGACTGGCCTATTCCTGCCCCTGTTCCTAGGGGACTTGTGTAAAGACCGCAACTAATGCCAGCAACACGTGTCACCGTGCCCTTTAACCGCGGGCTGGACCCAAATGCCCATCCGACCTCTCCCTCCCGCGCCTCCGCAGGCACATTCACAAACACAAATCCACCCATAACAACCATTGAACGAAGTCTTGAGAAGCGCAACAAACGGCGCCACATTGCAACTTACGCAGAAAAGTGAACGAGGACATTACATCTTGACGGTGACAAGCTGGAGACGAAACGTTGTAAACAGAACAGCCCCTTCGGTGTCACTGGCCAGATGCCCGTCTCTGACTGAAACGTGCACGCACGGTATTCTGGAGCTTGTAGTTCCTCTGAATAGGAATACGCCTGAATTTTCTACTAAGAAACTACAGCACCCAGCATGCAGTGCAACAAGCCCTCTTGGATTCACGTGAGCAAGTCTAATTTACAAGGTATAGAGTCCCAGCGGCAGCAAATATTCCATGACGTAATGTCGATGGACAGCAGCGGCGGCCACTCAGGTGGTAAGCTGACTCATCTATGGTTGGTAGAAAATGGCTGCCGGCTGTTTGGCTTATTAGCCAATCAGAGTTTGCGAAGCCGGGAGATAGAGGCGGGTCTGCGGTCTGGACGCCCGGAGCCGGCAGCCATTTTGGCGCTAGTGCGGAAGTTGGAGTTGTGTCCTCGGAGCCCGAGCCGGAGCGGCCGACCGACCCTTCCCTCCTTTCATGCTCAGGTAGCGCCGGGCGCATCGGCTCCTGTTCTTCCTTGTTGTCAGCTTCGCGAAGAAACCTACCCGAAAAGATGGCGGGCAGATTACCGGCTTGTGTGGTGGATTGTGGCACTGGGTAAGTACTGAGGTGCGATGTGAAGTTGGAGAGGCGGCTGGCTGTCGGTCGGTTCCGGGGCCGGTGTGGGTGTGGGCCGCCCGTCTCTCTGATCCGATTCACTGACTGGGCAGGGCTGCGGAGGGTACCGCGTCCATTAACCAGCAAGGTAAATGGCCGGGGAGAGGTGAAATGCTGATTAAAAGGCGGTGTTCATCTCTCCGCGGAAATCAAATAGCATAGCTCCAGGGGAAGGTGTGATTCTGGCGGCAGGAACAGCGGACCACGGTCGCTAACCGCCCTCCATTCAGAATCAACTGTAACGGCGCAGGTTTCCTCCCTTCCGCCAGCATCGTTGCACCTTTTAGCACCAGGTGAACTGGTACAACTCATTCCTCCCGCGTCGGGAGTGGCGGCCTTTTACACTGTCTTTTTTTGCCCTGAAGTAATTCTTGCTGAAAAACTGTGGGTAAAAAGGCCGCGAGCAGACAAGCGCGAATGAACTTCCGAGTTGTCAAAGCTCCTTCCTCCTTTCGTGCATAATTTCCTTATTAGGCTGTTTCTTTGTTAATGTTTAGTAGCTGATCGTGGAGACTTAAACTATTTCCTTTTTGGTGTTTTTTTTCAGACCTAGTATGTTTCAAACTGTTATATTTCAAATATGACAAAAGAGGCACTCGTTGATAATGGAAATGTTCACGTTACACTTTAGTAAAACAAATCCTAATATGTGAGCTATCTCATTGTGAATTTTGCTGTGTTGACAAGTGCCTGCGACCTTATGGTCTGTAAGCATATTTGCATGTTTCTCTTGGCACAGAGGCTGCACGTTTCGGCAAAATACACCACTAGTGAAGTTTATCGGATTCCTTGCTGTCTTTGGTACTGCAAAGTAGAGTTAAGCATCAGTTGTTTTTGTTTAACCCTATATGGTAAACCTATTTTTAAAATCAGTTGCATGGATGTTTTTTTTTAAAGTGGGAACAGATCTCCCAAGGTCTTTACTTGAAATGAGTATTACATTTAAAATGTTGAATAAAAGTATACAATGGGTTGAATATTATGGGGCGTAACTTTGTGGAGAATTAATGTCATTCTCTTGAGATGGTTCTTTAAAAATGTCTTTCTTGTCCTGTCTAGTGTGAATCGCCTGCACTAGCTTGCAGGAGGAATTTTGGAATTTATCATTGCTGCTTTCTGTTGCCTCAATTTCCCCCAATCGTAAGTCACTGATACTGACAACTTGTTGAGATTGGTGCTCATTTTGTTCTGGCATCCTGAATCCTGTCCTCGATTTTCATTATTTTAATCCTGGTTCCAAATTCTGGAATTCACTCCCAGACCACTCAGCATTTAATTCACTTCTAAATGTCACTTTCTGAGAGCCTTTAAAGTTTCGCTTGGTGACTGTCTAATTATCTTAACAACTTGTACTTTAAATATTCTATCACATTAACATACATTTGATCAAGCATTCAACATTGATATTTAAACAAAATCTATTCACGATGCATAAACTTCTAAAGTGAAAGGATCAGCTTGAAGTGATGAATGAGATAATTTAAATATTAGAATAAGTATGTCTACTCTGCCCATTGAAGTAAATTCTGCAAGGATGAAATACAGATATTGAATTATTTTGGTATCACAGCCATCAGAAACTGCTCTGACGGGTTAGTTATTTTGACATGATCCAGACAAGTTTATTCCGTTATCTACGGGAAGGAACTTGATTTCTTTATATCCCTGTTAACTAAGCACTTCATTACTGATATGTTGTCTTAAATGTACCTTTATAGAGTCATAGAAAAGTGCAGTACAGAAATAGGCCCTTCGGCCCATCTAGTCCATGCCAAAAGCATTTAAGCTGCCTACTCCCATCAATCTGCACAGAGATCATAGCCCTCCGCATCCCTACCATCCATGTTCCTATCCAAACTTAAATGTTGAAATTGAGCTCGCATCCACCACTTGTGTTGGCAGCTCGTCCCACACCCTCTCAACCCTCTGAAGTTTCTCCTCATGTTCCCCTTAAAATTTTCACTTTTCAACCTTAACCTATGACCTCTGGTTATAGCCTACCTAACCTTGGTGGAAAATCTTAATCTCTAGACAGTTTCTCAGGAGTGTTAATTATTTTGCTGATTAACCTAGAATAGGAACAAAGGTGACGCCTCACTGCTAAAGAATATTTAAGTGTTTTTTTTAAAAGTGAGCAGTTTATGGAATGATGCTATACTTGTATTCCTGGTGTAAAATATTTGCAAATGTGACTCTTCAAAGGTTGTCTCTAACTTTCAATTCGAAGATAAATAGCAGCTACAAATGAAATTACATTTGGAATTGGAAATTTTCCAAGTGCATGCATCAGTCAGAATATGTACTGGTCATGGCAGTTTGCATGTCTGTCTTAATTATTTTGAATTGCCATTTGAAGTCATGAGTAGTTTGGTTTCATTTTTCATCTACAAATCTTAAAAAGCATAGATTACATACCTAAAAACCTTACTTCTTTACACCAAAATATGGTTTGGAATAATGTCAAGTAATTGCTTTTTTTTTGGCATTTTTAAGTTAGTCTGTCCCGAGCCTTGTGGCCCATCATTAAGCATGTAGAATTTGTCTTGTCCTGAGAACTCTGTCCCTCTGTTTTTCATAGCTTAAAAGAAGCTGTAAATCTCAGTTTCTCTTCTGTTAATCTGTATCTCTATTATCAACCCCAGTTCAATGAAGATTAGAAGGTGTGCCAAAAAATGAGATGCCAGTTTGAAGCTGCAAAACAGGGTGATATGCATGCTAGACAGCTGAGTGTTCTTGTAACCAACAGTTCCAATCAAAAGTTAGTAGTCCAGTAATATTTAGTTGGGAATGCTGGTGCAACTAACCAGAAGAGAAACTTCAAGAGCATCTTACTCGATAGTGATAAGTGCCGAAGTTGATGCCAGGTTGTGCCTTGACATCTTCAGATAGAAGTGCAGAGTAAATGATCCATCTCTGTCCCCTTAGAGAGTGAGACTTCAGTCAATTTAGTTCACTTCATGTACCAAGAAATGGTTTATCACCAAATATTCCGAAGGTAAGAGGACCACGCAGCATTATGGCTGTGGTTCAGTAGAGCTGTGCTTCCACTTGAAATGATTCCATATGGTTACAACTCTGGCAGTGTAGACAATTGTCTGTCTGTTACTTTTAGGAAACATACCGAATGCAAACTGGCTAATAGATGCCCAATCAGTCTGTTCTCAGTCACGGAAGATCATATCGTCACAGCTATCAAGTGGCATTCTCTTTTTGACAATCTACTTACCATTATTTAATTAGTGTTTTTTTTACATCTGTCCTTATCACAGCCATGGGTTTAATCAACCAAAGAGCTGACTTCTAGAGATGATGAGAGTGACTGCCCTTATCGTCAGGGCAACAGGTTAGGGACAATGATGATTAAAATACATACTGTCATTGTCAGTGCAAGTCCCCAAAGCATAACATTTAGGGGGGAAGTAAGCTTCTCCAGTGCAGTGTGCTCAGCTTCCTTGACCTGCTCTCTACTCCAAGGTATAATTGAAAATCTTTGATTGGAAAAATGTGTAGTCATATCTGTAATGTTATCTCCAGCAGACAAGTGTAAATTGTTACTCCAAATCCGATGCAGCACAAAAAACGCAGAGAAACAACGCAATTAAAACCGCATATATAAGATAACTTGTTAACATAGATTATATATGCACACAATTACTTTAGCTTTAGGAGTGTCAGTGAATAAGTTGACGCTGACTAAAGTAGTGCGGATAGAGGTTCTGGTGGGCTAGGTTACTGGATGGAGGTGTTGATCAGCCTTGCTGCTTGGGGGAAAGTAAGTTTTTGAATCTGGTCGTGCTGGCGAGGATGCTACGTAGCCTTGTACCTGATGGGAGTGGGTCAAGCAATCCATGAGCAGAGTGGTGGGATCCTTCATGGTATTGCTGGCTCTTTTCTGGCAGCTGTCTGTATATATGTCCTTAATGTTGGATAGGCTGCTGTCAGTGATGGGTTTGACCATCCATTGTAACTCCTTCGTGTCTGCTGCTGTGCAGTTTCCATACCATGTAGTAATGCAGCATGTTAGGATGCCCTCTACTGTGCATCTGTAGAATCACGTGAGTATAGATGTGCGTTGTCCAGGTCTCTTCGGCCTCCTCGGGAAGTTAAGGCGTTGGTCAGCTTTCTTGCTTGTGCAGGATGTGCTCTGGGTCCATGAGGTATTGTGTGAGATGTCCACTCCCCAGTTTGAAACAGCTCACTGTTTCCACTGCTGTGATGCTGATGTAAAGAGGGCTGTGAGTAGTGTGAGTTTTCCTGAAGTCGATAGCCACCTCTTTGTCTTGTTGAAGTTGAGGAAGAGGTTACTTGCCTGATACCGGGCCTCGAGCTCTTCCACCTCCTCTGTCGGCCCTTTCATCGTTGTTGGTGATGAGTCCCACCACTGTCATTTCATTGGCTAACTTGACAATGTGATTACTTGGGTGCCTGGCAGTGTGAGCAGAGTGTACTGCAATGACACAGGACACAAACGTGCAGGGCATTTGTGTTAAGAAGTGGATGAGGAGGGGCGAGTTAGTAAGTTTGCAGATGACATGAACGTTAGTGGAATTGTGGACAGTGCAGAATGTTGTTGGAGGCCATTGATAGGATGTAGAACTGGGCTGGGAAGTGAAGTTCAATCTAGAGAAGTGTGAAGTGATTCACTTTGGAGGGTCGAATTTGAGGCCAGAACAGATGGTTAATGCATGATTCATGGCACTGTGGACAAACAGGGATATTGTCTTCAGTTTTGTTTGACCTATTATAGGAAGGATGTGGAAGCTTTAGAGCAGGGGTTCCAACCTTTTTATGCCGTGGATCAATACCATTAAGCAAGGAGTCTGTGGACCACGTTGGGATCCCCTGCTTTAGAGGGTGCAGAGAAAATTTACCAGAATGCTTGCTAATCCAAGCAGCCTGTCTTATGAGGACAGATTGAGCGAGCTAAGGATTTTATCTTGGGAGGATGAGAGGTGACTGGATAGTGGTGTAAAAGTTGATAATAGGTTTAGATCAAGTGGTTAGCCAGACTTTTTCCCAGGGATAAATGGATAATATGAGGGTGCATAATTTTCAGATGATTGGAGGGGTGTCAGAGGTAAGTTTTCCACACAGTGGCAGTGATGGAGGGGGGTGGGGTGTTAGCTGCAGTATAGGTGATAGAAAAATGGAGAGTATGTAAGCAGGAAGGGTTAAATTAATCATAGTGGGTTGAAAGTTCAGCACAGTGTAACGGACCGAAGGGCCTGTACTGTGCTGTAGTGTTTTTATGTTTAAATAAGGGAATTGGGTTTAATAGCACTGGCATATGGCGAGGAAGAACCTGTTATATCTGGGGGAAGGAGGGTGTCTGGAATCTAGCACGTACTGAGTCGTGGCACTGTCCCACCTAAGTATCTGGACAAAAGCTTGAATCACAGAGATATCAAAGACTGGTAAATTAGATCAATGTAGGTGGTATTTGATGGTCAGTGTGGATAGGGTGGGGCTGGTGTCTGTTTTGTTTCATGACTGACTCCCATTGGATATATGAAAAACTGATACTTGTGCATCGAGGTCTGTCAAGTTTGTCCTTTTGAGGGAATATGAATGAGCAAAATAAATGTTAACTTTTTACTTTATTGGAAGTTCTACGTCCTATACTTAAATTTCAGTACATTAAAAAGCATTGTTGCTTCCCTCCACCAAACTCTTGTATGTTGGGTTGTATTAAAATTGTCTCAACTAAATCTGTTAAGTGGAGTCATTCAAGCATGCCTTTTCTACATATATATGAGGATGTTGGTCCCTCAGAAACTTGTGAATCACATTGTGCCTGTAAGGGAGCAAAATGGAAAACTGAAATTTGTGCAACTGGGATTGTAGTTGCCAAGGAAACACATTTGAGAATATTTATAACTTGCATTAGAAGATGAGCAGGGATGACTTGATTTCAGTTATAGGACAAAGGCGTCATTAATTTTACAAGAATGGTTTCTGAAGCAAGCAATTCTTTTCATTTTGCAGCTACACCAAGCTTGGCTATGCTGGGAATACAGAGCCGCAGTTCATCATTCCATCATGTAAGTATGGTATTTCAGTGTTAGCAATAAATAGATACAAAATTAAACTTACTGACTGAGATTTTAAGATGGATCTTCAAATTAATTTCAATTTTCTAGTCCTACTATTAAGCAGAAGTAATTTGACAGCATTTAATTTGAATGAAAATAAAATGCACTCTATGGGCAATGGGTAAGCAGTGTAAATTGTCTCCATAGAATATTTACTTTCACATAAAATTAAAGGGTTATTTACAAATGTTGTAATATCTTTAGAGGCAATATAGACTTTGGATGCAAAACTATGCATTATAATCATAAACAACAGGAATTCTGCAGATGCTGGAAATTCAAGCAACACACATCAAAGTTGCTGGTGAACGCAGCAGGCCAAGCAGCATCTATAGGAAGAGGTGCAGTCACCTGACAAAGGGACTCGGCCTGAAACGTTGACTGCACCTCTTCCTATAGATGCTGCTTGGCCTGCTGCGTTCACCAGCAACTTTGATGTGTGTTGCATTATAATCATGTTCTGTTTGCTGTACTATAGTCACGGCTTAAATTCAAGTGTTTATGCAAGGAATACAATAAGATTTTCAATGAAAAGAGACAACATTGCATGTCTTCTGTGACTTTTACATGTTGTAAAGATCAGATTTAACTAATCTAGAATTTGGAACGCCAATTAATGAAGTGACCCTGGTGAATATTGAGATTGAATTACACCTTTTTATAGAAAGTCTTCCTGGTTTCAAATTTCAAAAAGATATTGGAGACATTTTAAATATTGAATACCTGCTTATGGTCTATATTGCCATACTAACTTATTTTAACAAATATTAATACATTGACTCTTAAGAATTTCTAAGGACAATGTCTTGTTTTACAAGGCACTTAAAATAGAAAGAACAAAACATCATTGATCCAGGCAGCAGCAAAGCGAAAAAAAGACCTGAGAATGCTTGGGTCAAGCTGCATTTATGGTGAGAGGAAGCTAATAGAACTGAAGTTTTGATCTCCACAGAAGCTGTCTGTATGCCAACTTTGAACATAATGACTAATTCTAATGTCTTCAAATTGACTCCTTTAAAAGGGGAATGTTTACATAAAGCTGCCTGGATTTTATGCAAATACAGTAAATGTCTTGACCTTCATCTGAGCACCAATTTGATCAATGTGCTAGTTTGTTGTGGGAAATTGGATATCTATCAAAAATCAATAATTTTTAAGCATGATTTTTGCAGGAGCTGTATGATATGTAATTTCAATTACTGACAGGAGATGGGCAGATTACTATTTGAATCTTAATAAATATTCTAAAATTTAATTTCTTGACCTTATTGAAAATGAGCCTGTGAAAATGAGAAGCTACCACCTGTCTGCTACACACAAGCTGTGACAAGGTTGTAGATATGATAGAACTACCAGAGAATCTGAATTATGACACTGAGGGAGAATGAAATAAGTTTTGGAATGTATTTACTGAAGAGACCTCCTGTCCAATAAAGTGTTTTGGTAGGCATTCTCAGAAAATATACGGATTTTTGTTTTGTTGAGCTTGTGCATTGTTCAGTTAACTGAGATTGAGGATTTTTACTTTGGTAAAGATCTAAAGTGGCTGCTCATATTGGGTTTACCTACAGAGCTATTTTAGCATAAAGGTTAAATGGCAGGGGATAGCAACAACTGCACATAACTATATATCCATCATTCCATTTACATTGAAGTGTAGATATGTTGAGGATATTTTGTGCATCTTTCCAGGTATTGTATCTCTGATTTTGAAACACCATGCTTACTATGAAAGGAAATGAGGTGCTGGACAGGAGAGAAGGAGGGAGAGAGATATCCCAAGGTTTAATTCATTATTTAAATCATGGAATATTAACAGCTGTTGGGCGTAGATTTTGTTAATCCTAGTGAAAATAGGGTTGTAGTAAGTTTTTTGATGTTAAAGTGTAAACCCTTCATTAATTCTTCAAATACATCTTTTCAATTATTCAGTACAGGTTTAAGTTAATAAATGTGCACATTTTATTTAGGTCTGCACATGCAAAAGAAAGTTTAACAGAATAAATTAATCCCATAATTTTGTGCTGTATTGTATGTTTCAAATTCTGAATCAAAATTATATCTATCTGTGGTAAGGTATGTTAATCAGGTTTAATATCACTGCCATATGTCATGAAATTTGTTATGCTGCAGTGGTACAATGAATACATAAACTCAGTTACAGTAAGTATATTTTTAAAAAGTGAAATAGTGCAAAAAGAGGGGGGATTAAAATAATGAGCAATACCCACAGCAGGTCAGGCAGCATCTATGGAAAAGAGAAAGTCGATGGTTTGGGCTGAAACCCTTTATGTGTTCTGATGAAGGGTCTTGGCCTGAAATGTTGACTGTTCTCCAGAATTTTGAATGTGTTGCATCTGCAAATTTTCTCTGTTTGTGGGGGAAAAGATGTTGTGTTCATTGGTTCAATGTCCTTTCAGAAATCAGATGGCAGAAGCTGTTCCTTGAATCATTGAATGTGTGTCTTCAGGCTCCTATACCACCTCCCTAATTGAAGGTAGCCATGAGAAGAGGGCATGGCCTGGGTGATAGTCAAGTCACTTTTTATTGCCATTTTGACCATAACTGCTGGTACAGTACACAGTAAAAATGAGACAACATTTTTCAGGACCATGGTACTACATGAAACAATACAGAAACTACACTAGGCTACAGACCTACCCAGGACTGCATAAAGTGCACAAAACAGTGCAGGCATTACAATAAATAATAAACAAGACAAAAGCACAGTGGAGGGCAGTAGGTTGGTGTCAGTCCAGGCTTTGGGTATTGAGGAGTCTGATGGCTTAGGGGAAGAAGCTGTTACATAGTCTGGTTGTGAGAGCCCGAATGCTTCGGTGCCTTTTGCCAGATGGCAGGAAGGAGAAGAGTTTGTTTGAAGAATGCGTAGGGTCCTTCATAATGCTGTTTGCTTTGCGGATGCAGAGTGTGGTGTAAATGTTTGTAATGGCGGGAAGAGAGACCCCAATGATCTTCTCAGCTGACCTCACTATCTGCTGCAGGGTCTTGTGATCTGAGATGGTGCAACTTCTGAACCAGGCAGTGATGCAGCTGCTCAGGATGCTCTCAATACATCCTCTGTAGAATGTGGTGAGGATGGGGGGTGGGAGATGGACTTTTCTCAGCCTTTGCAGAAAGTAGATACGCTGCTGGGCTTTCTTTTCTATGGAGCTGGTGTTGAGGGACCAGGTGAGATTCTCCGCCAGGTGAACACCAAGAAATTTGGTGCTCTTAACGATCTGTATGGAGGAGTCGTCGGATGTTCAGCGGAGAGTGGTCACTCCGTGTCCTCCTAAAGTCAACAACAATCTGTTTTATTTTGTTCACATTCAGAGACAGGTTGTTGGCTCTGCACCAGTCCGTTAGCTCCTACACCTCTTCTCTGTATGCTGACTCGTCGTTCTTGCTGATGACACCCACCACGGTCGTGTCATTGGCAAACTTGATGATGTGGTTCGAGTTGTGTATTGTAGCACAGTTGTGGGTCACATAGGGGTCCTTCATGATGAATAACACCTTTTTGAGGCATCATTCCTTGAAAATGTACTGATGCTGGGGAGGTCAGTGCCCATGATGATATAGCCGAAGTTCACAAACTTCTGCAGTTGCTTTTAATCCTGTGCAGTGCCACCCCCATCCATACCAAGCAGTGATGCAGCCAGGTAGAATGCTCACCACAATACATCTGCAGCAATTTGCAAGTAGAAATTCAAGGTACGGTATTGCTGCCAAATAGGATGAGTTTAGCCTGGAATGTTGAGCCCAAAATTAATATTTGATTACAAAACTATGATATGTGGTTTAGCTATTAAGAGATGGGAAATGAGGATCTTTTAGTAAAACTTTGTATTCCTTGTACAAGAACATCAGAATTTTGCAATCATTTGGCTTAGGAATAATGTCTGATGATTTTACTAATATTGGGAGCATTTGCACCCACTCCCCCTCTGTGTATATGTACACACGTATGAACGTGCACAACTTTTAAAATCCCTTCTTTCTGATTGAGATGATTGACCTGAAATGTTAAATCTTTCAGATCTTTTGAGTATTTACGAATTTATTTCAAATTTTTACTATAGACAGTTACTTTTTAACAGGAAATGGAACTGCATTTGGGGAGAGCAGGATATGAAAACGAAAATGTTGCGAACTGATAACATTTGAAATCAGGAAGGAACATAACGTAGGGTAATAAAAGCCTACCGTAACATTTGATCATGTGTTTGAGCTGAAGCATGGTTTTTAAAACAAAATCACATTTTCTTTATGGCAAGCAAGTCGTTACTTTCTATGAAGCAGTTTGATGCATCTCTGTGAGCATTTCCAAATAGGCCACAGACTTATTCTCTCATTGATTTGAACATCACAGTAACAGCATTTCCTTTCTGCTGTAGCTTTTTCGGGTGAAGAAAATTATTTCCTGTGCATTGGATATTTCAGCTTCGGAGTAGTGCTTGAGCTTCATGTGATCTCTAATTTTGCAATTTTTGCCATCTGGGAAGGAAGTGGCTAAGAATTATGTCCTAAAAGATTGCCGATGTCTGAATTAGAAAATATTCCAAGAAATACATACAGTTCATTGAGTCCTGACGAAGGGTCTTGGCCTGAAACGTCGACTGTACCTCTTCCTAGAGATGCTGCCTAGCCTGCTGCGTTCACCAGCAATGTTGATGTGTGTTGCAGTTCAGTGAAGTTTAAAGAACCGTTACCTACTTATTGAGATAGAAAAGGCAGATTTATTTTCCTTTCATAATCACTTTACTCATCTTCATATAGTTTAAGTTATTTCATATTTCATGTTCTTTATTAATGCTGCTCACAACTGAACATTTGATATTGCTGGAGATGAAGTAGTTCATGTAAATAGGGACATTAACACTTTCTTTTGCAAAGATCATGTTTCCATACGTCAAACTGAGACATTCAGAGATGCATGCCTTAAATGTTCCAATGATTGTTGTAAATAGATTAATGCTTTTACTCTGGAATTCGTCATGGACAAAGAATCCATCAGCCTAAATAAAATCAATATACAATGAAAATAGTAAATGACTTTAAATCATTTTTTCTGACTTTTTACAGCATTAATATTGTATGCATTTCTAAGAACCTTTGAAGTATTGTTTATGACATGTTTTGCCAACTTTCTCAAAAATTCACGATTGACACTATAATTGCAATTATGTTGTAGTTGAGAATGCTATTTGGAGTCTGGAGCTGTGGATGTAATAGGTCTTTATTCATCATAAGTAACCATGCTGGTGGTAGAATCTCCCAAATTCAAACTTGCATCCTAGTTTTTGAAGACAAAATCAGATGAACAAATAGAATTTCAAACGTTTCCATTTATTCTTTACCTTTATTTTGTGTGAACACTAAGTCATAGAATTTACATGAGTCATGGAGACCATAGCCCTCCAAATCCCTCCCACCCATCTATTTATCCATACTTGTGTGTATTTGTTAATAATATATCAGCATTAAATAATTAAAGCACTTTTGATATAGCGTAATTACATTAATATCTTCAGAAGCTTTGAGAATAAAACCCAGACATCTAAACTAGTATTGAGATGGCTGTCTGGATCCAGAAACATTCCAGGTATTCACTGACAGAGCAAAAAATTGCTGACCATTCTTGACAAGCTGTGTGCTGTAATAATGTTGACACCCTCCCCTTCACTTCATCCAGTTGGAGAGAAACTTGCCCTGGGTTGGAGAGACGCGCTGCTTCATTTACTGTATCTGCAGGAGCTCAAAATATCTGCTTGTTTCTAATGTCCGGACTTTAATCTATAATTTCTTAATATTAATGGATATTGCACCTCCCTCTTGTAGTTATAGTTGCAGTTTCTATGCAGTCTAAGTAACATAACTGTTGTCTTTTTGACTGTATTTGACCAGCGTATTCAAGAATGTGTCATGGCCATATAATGTTTGCTTTGTCCCCATGTTTACCATGCCTTTATGTACATGTATAGTGAAAGTTGAAGTCTTATCGATTTGCAAAGCATATCTCCAGTTACCTCCCTCTGAGCCATGGCTTGCTTCCTTTGCAAATAAATGTCTGTTTATGCATCGCCACTTCAAAACCAAGAATACATGTAAGTTAGTATGGAAGTAGTTTAAAAGGTGCCTCTTGTACTATATAGTCTATTCTAACTATGACTATTCCATTTATCAGCTTAATGTCTTTCTCAAACATATTCATTTCACACATTGACATCTGCTTTGCCTATGTGAATATCATTGAACACATTTTTTTCACTTTGCAATCCAAATGAAGTACCATTTCCTGTGAGGTTTCCTCTGAATTCCAAGTACTGTTGATATATCTGGGTTAGGGGTTCCGAACAATTTTTATTACCATTAACGGAGGGGTCCATGAACCTCTGGTTGGGAGCCCCTGCTGAAAGTCATCTGGATTAAGGCAAATGCTATCAGAAAGCTATATCTGTAGAAGATGGCAGTGCTTTTAAAACAAAACAAACTTAGTACTGTGACTGTCCTTGTGTATATAGAACAGGCCCCTTGATCCATGATATGCCAATGTATATAAACTAAACGTGAGAGGCTTCAATTCCAAAGCAACACAGACCAAAATAAATGCTAGAGGAACTTAGCAGGTCAACCAGCATCTAAGGGAATGGATAAACAGTCGCTGTTGCTGGCCAAGACCCTTCATCATGACTGGAAAGGAAGGGGAAAGATGCCAGAATAAAAAGGTTCAAAGGTTAATTTTATTAAGTATGTATATACAATACAACTCATATTAATCTTCTCCAGATGGCCATGAAATACAGGAAAAAATAGAAAAATTGCCATCACTCCTACATGAAAAATAAACTAAAACTCTCAAAATCCAAAATTGCCTACCCCCTCCCTCACACTAAAACTAACAGATCGTCCAAACCCCTTCCTCACAAAAATTAGCAATGATAACACCAAATCCCTAGCCCCCTCCCTCACAGAAAAAGCAGTGACAATAGCATCAAAACCCTACCCCCCCAACAGATATGTCCACACTGAAAAACACCAACAAGTGCCAACATCACACCCCAAATCCCTACCTTGCATCAGCCACTCCCAATTGGCAACAAGAAAGAAAACACCAAAAACAGAAGGAAAACATAATCCAGTAATCACAACTCTCAGAATATCTTAGGTATGTGAAGAGGAAAAAATTAGTTAAGACCAAAGTTAGGCCCTTGAAGACAGAAACGGGTGAAATTATTATGGGGAATAAGGAAATGGCAGATGAGCTGAACAGGTACTTTGGATCTCTCTTCACTAGGGAAGATACAAACAATCTCTCGGATGTAGTAGTGACCAGAGGAACTGAAGGAAATTCGCATTAGGCAGAAAATGGTGTTGAGTAAACTGATGGGACTGAAGGGTGATAAATCCCCAGGGCCTGAATGCCTGCATCCCAGGGTACTTAAGGAGGTGGCTCTAGATATTGTGGACACATTGGTAATCATTTTCCAATGTTCTATAGATTCAGGATCAGTTCCTGCGGATTGGAGGGTAGGTAATGTTATCCCACTTTTTAAGAAAGGAGGGAGAGAGAAAACAGGCAATTATAGACCAGTTAGTCTGACATCAGTGGTGGGGAAGATGCTGGAATCAATTATAAAAGATGAAATAGCGGCACATTTGAATAGCAATAACAGGATCAGTCCGAGTCAGCATGGATTTACGAAGGGGAAATCATGCTTGACTAATCTGGAATTTTTTGAGAATGTAACTATGAAAATGGACATGGGAAAGCCAGTGGATGTAGTGTACCTGGACTTTCAGAAAGCCTTTGATAAGGTCTCACATAGGAGGTTAGTGTGCAAAATTATAGTACATGGTATTGGGGGCAGAGTACTAACATGGATAGAAAATTGGTTGGCAGACAGGAAACAAAGAGTAGGGATTAATGGGTCCCTTTCAGAATGGCAGGAGGTGACTAGTGTGGTACCGCAAGGCTTGGTGCTGGGACTGCAGCTGTTTACAATATACATTAGTGATTTAGATGAAGGGATTAAAAGTAACATTAGCAAATTTGCTGATGACACAAAGCTGGGTGACAGAGTGAAATGTGAGGAGGATGTTATGAGAATGCAGGGTGACCTGGACAGGTTGGGTGAGTGGGCAGATGCAGTTTAATGTGGATAAATGTGAGGTTATCCACTTTGGTGGCAAGAACAGGAAGGCAGATTACTATCTGAATGGTGTCAAGTTAGGAAAGGGGGAAGTACAGCAAGATCTAGGTGTCCTTGTTCATCAGTCACTGAAAGTAAACATGCAGCTACAACAGGTAGTGAAGAAAGCTAATGGCATGCTGGCCTTCATAACAAGGGGAATTGAGTATAGGAGCAAAGAGGTCCTTCTGCAGTTTTACAGGGCCCTGGTGAGACCACACCTGGAATATTGTGTACAGTTTTGGTCTCCAAATTTGAGGAAGGACATTCTAGCTATTGAGGGAGTGCAGCGTAGGTTCACGAGGTTAATTCCTGGGATGGCGGGACTGTCATATGTTGAAAGGTTGGAGCGACTGGGCTTGTATACACTGGAATTTAGAAGGATGAGAGGGGATCTGATTGAAACTTGAGATTATTAAGGGATTGGACACGCTACAGGCAGGAAACATGTTCCCGATGTTGGGGGAGTCCAGAACCAGAGGCCACAGTTTAAGAATAAGGGGTAGACAATTTAAAACGGAGTTGAGGAAAAACTTTTTCACACAGTGGGTTGTGGTTCTGTGGAATGCTCTGCCTGAGTAGGCAGTGGACGCCAATTCTTTGGATTCTTTCAAAAAAGAGTTAGATAGAGCTCTTAAAGATAGCGGAGTGAAGGAATATGGAGAGAAGGCAAGAAAAGAGTGCTGATTGTGGATGATCAGCCATGATCACAGTGAATGGTGGTGCTGGCTCGAAGGGCTGAATGGCCTACTCCTGCACTTATTGTCTATAATATCAAAAAAATCCTTCCATCAGCTTTCGAAAAGAGCAGCTGCAAGAACAAAGTCCTTCCGTGAAGAGCAGCTACCACTCCCAGTTTGAATGCAAATGCCTCCATTGAGAGAGGCTGCTGACCACCACTGCATTTACCTGGATGCTTCAGACTTCCTCACGGCTTCGAGATGGAGTCATTCATAACTCCACACCCTGTCTCTGGTCTTTCCATGAGGCAGCTCATATTCTTGGTGCACCTGGACACAGCAGAGAATAAGATCATCTATCAAATATCAACCTGTTCATCACAGGCTCTGACAATTTCCATAACACAATCAAGACTAGCAGAAAAGTCTGTTATTCATTACAAATTTGGCCTTCATCAACCGTGGGACTGAGTTCAAGAGCCGAGAGGTAATGTTACAGCTGTATAGGACACTGGTCAGACCCCACTGGAAGTACAATGCTCAGTTCTGGTCACCTCACTACAAGAAGGATGTGGTACTATAGAAAGGGTGTAGAGGGGATTTACGAGGATGTTGCTTGGATTGGGGAGCATGCCTTAAGAGAATAGGTTGAGTGAACTTGGCCTTTTCTCCTTGGAGTGATGGAGGATGAGAGGTGACCTGATAGAGGTGTATAAGATAATGAGAGGCATTGATCGTGTGGATAATCAGAGGCTTTTTCCCAGGGCTAATACAAGAGGGCACGGTTTTAAGGTGCTCGGAAGAAGGTACAGAGGGGATGTCAGGGGTAAGTTTTTTTTTACACAGAGTGGTGAGTGCGTGGAATGTCTGCCGGCGACTGTGGTAGAGGTAGATACGATAGGGTCTTTTAAGAGGCTCCTGGATAGGTACATGGAGCTGAGAAAAATAGAGGGCTCTGAGTAACCCTAGGTAATTTTGAAAATAAGTACATGTTTGGCACAGCATTGTGGGCTGAAGGGCCTGTATTGTGGTGTAGGTTTTCTGTTTCTAAAAGGCAGAAGTGGTATAGAAAGTTAAATAATTGAAGAGATTGGTTACCTGGAAGATGTCGCCCAAGGAATCATTGTTTGCAGTTGCCATCTTGCATACAAATAAATACTAAAGGTGGGGGGAGGGGGAAGTGAAGGAGGATGGCTAGAAGGAAATAGGTGAAGCCAAATGGGTGGGAAAGGTAAATTGTTGGAGGAGAAGGAACCTAATGAGAGGTGAATGGACCATAGGAGAAGGAGAAGGAGGCGGGGCACTGGGGGAGGTGATAGGCAGGTGAGATAAAGAGGTAAGAGACCAGAATGGGGAGTAAAGGAAGAGCGAAGACCAGAGGAGCAGAAATAAGCCATTCAGCCCACCGAATCCACTCCCCAATACTATCATGGGTGATCTTGGATTCCACTCAACCTCATACACCCAACATTTCGCCATATCCTTTGCCCTGACCAATCAGCAGCCTGTGGCAGAGAAAAATCCACAGATTCACTACTCTCTGGCTTAAAAAAATCCTCCTTGCCTTTGTTCTAAAAGGTTGCCCCTCAATTTTGAGGCTGTGCTGTCTAGTTCTAGATACCCCACCAGAGGAAACATCCTCCCCACATCCACCCTATAAAGTCCTTTCAACATTCGGAAGGTTTCAGTGAGATCCCCTGCATTCTTCTGCATTCCATTGAGCACAGGCCCAAAGCTGCCAGATGCTCCTCATTTGTTAACCCCTTAATTCCCAGAATCATCCTCATGAACCCCCTGTGGACTCTCCAATGGTAACACATCCTTTCTGATACAAAGGGCCCAAAAATGTTGACAAGTGCAGCCTGACTAGTGTCTTATGAAGCCTCGGCATTATCTCCTTGCTTTTATATTCTATTCCTTTTGAAATAAATGCCAATATTGCATTTGCTGCCTTTACCACAGACTCCACCAGTAAATTACCCTTCTTGCATGAGGACTCCCAAGTCCCTCTGTCCCTCAGATGTTTGAACCTTCTTACCATTTACATAATAGTCCGCACTATTGTCACCTCTTTCTAAAGATGTAATTCCATCACTTAGCAACAGAGCCACACCACCACCTATGCCTTTCTGCCTGTCCTTTTGATACAAAGTGTACCCTTTGGTGTTATGTTCCCAGTTATGGCCTTCTTTCAGCCATAACTCTGCTCCCTACAATGTCATACCAACCAATCTCTAATTGCGCCACAATTTGTCCCATCTTATTCCGAATACTATGTGCATTCACCTTCAGTTCTGCATACTTTGTCTATCTGAATTTTGCCTCTGTGGTACAATTTCACTCTTTGCTCTGTCTGTATTTATTACCTGGAGTGAGCGGGTGCCTCACACTGAAATACTTGTAAAGACCAACTGCAGAATTATTGAGGCCATGATCACCCAGCCTCAGCTGCAGTGGCTGGGGCACGTGATAAGATGCCCCCATGTCGGCTACCCCGTAGAGTGTTATACGGCCAGCTACATCATGGTTGACGCTCAGCTGGAAGGCCGAAGAAGCGCCATAAGGATCAGATAAAGAATGCTTTAAGGAAGTGCAAGATCAGACCTGAGAACCTGGATGAGATTGCTCCTGACCGTACCACTTGGGGACAGCTGCGTAGGGACGGGGTTCGTATTCTGGAGATCGGAAGAACAACTAGAAGACAGCAGAAGAGAGCCAGGAGAAATGCAGCCATGGTTGCCACCACTACTACTTGTGGGTCCAGGATAGGACTGTATAGTCATCAATGATCTCCCCATTAAAAGAGTGGACGTCGTCATCGGACTTCGATGGACAACTGAAGAGAAGAAGAGATTTGTACCCAATCTTTGGAAGGGGGAGGGGGAAAGAATAGAAAAAAAATTACAGGAAGGAGAAATCAATGTTCATGCCTTAGGTTGGGGGGTATGCAGTCGGAACATGAGATGTTACTCCTCCACTCTTAAATTTCCTCGTCACGGCAGTAGAGGAAGCCATGGACCGACATATCAAAATGGGAATGGGGATTGGAATTAAAATGGTCATTTGGAAATCCGCTTTTAGCAGATGGAACGGAGATGCTCGACAAAGCAGTCGCCTAGTTTATGTCAGGTGTCACCAAAGTAGAGGAGGCCGCATTGGGAGCAACTCCCAACAGATTCGCAGATGATGTGTTGCCTTACCTGGAAGGACTGTTTGGGGCCCTGAATGAAGGTGAGGGAGGAGGGCAACAGGCAGGTGCAGAGTATCTGTCACTTACTAGGATATGTGCCAAGAGGGAGATTAGTGGGGAAGGATGAATTGACAAGTGAATCATAGAGTGAATATTCCCTACAGAAAGCAGAGTTAGGGAAAATAAAGATGTGTTTCGTGGTAGGATCCCGTGGAAGTTGTGGAGAATGATGTGTTGGATATAAAGGCTCATGATGTAGTTAGGGACAAGAGGAACACCATCACTTTTAAGTGGTAGGAAGAAGGGATAAGTGGGGTTTTCCGTGAAATGGAGGAGATACAGGTGAGGGCATTGTCAAAGGTGGAGGAAGGAAACCCCGTTCTTTGAAGAAGGAGCACTTCTTTGTTTTGGAATGAAAAGCTGTGTCCTAGGAACAGATGCAGCAGAGGAGAAGGAACTGAGAAAGGGGAATAGCATTTTTACAGGAGATGGGGTGGGAAGTGGTATAGTCAAGATAGCCATGGGAATTGGTAGGCTTATAAAAGCTGTTGATAGACAAGCGGCCTCCAGAGATGGCAAAAGAGAAAGAGGTGTCAGGAATAGACCAAGTAAATTCAAGGGCAGGGTGTAAGTTGAAGGCAGAGTCGATAGAATTGGTAAGCTGAGAATGGGTGCATGAAGCAGCACCAATGCAGTTACAAGTGAAATGCAGAAAGAGTTTGTGAGCATTACCAGAAAAGGTTTGGAACATCAGCTGTTCCACATAGCCAGTGAAAAGGCAGGCATAGCTGGAATCCATGGCTACTATAGTGGGTATTTGAAAACAAACCAAAACCGGAGAGGACTGAGCGAGGGACTTGACACTGTATGACGTGCTTCCAAATAACTGAATTCCAAGTTGGAAAAAAAAGTATGTTTGATCCTTTATTACAAAGCTTGCAAAGATGGATGATCTTTACAAGATTTTAAAACTAACTAAATTAGCAATATAGCAAAATAAGAATAATTAGCATAATTAAGCAAAAATCATTAAATAAATCTCCCCAGGCTCACTCTTTCTCAACTTATCTAAACTGAGACGAAGGGTGAACGCATAACTGTACTCATTTGCTTCTTCAATGTCCCAATCACGTGACAAATTACCCATAATAACACATAGCACAAAATACAATACAGAAAATAGATACATTGCTCTACATCCCACACCCTAATTATTCTAGTCTTCCAGTCAAGTCATGTACCAGTTATCTAGGCCAGAGATTGCCAGCACTTAGCCCAGTACAGTGCCCTTTACCACCATTCTCTGTCAAGTCAGTAAGTCAAGACAAAGTCATGAAGCTTCTAGAGTTTTAACTAAGATCTGTCCTCTACAAGAGGCAAATGCCTGTCAAGAAAGCTGGTCTTGGTTTTAATGCTTACCTGCCACACAAATTCTCTTCAGTCTGGAAAGACTTGAATGACTCTTCTTGTGATCCATGAGTTTTGAGATGTTGTGTCATCACAATGTCACTTGGGAGGAAATTACATTTTATATCTGCCCGTTTCTGACGTTCTTGTAACTGTTGTAAGTACTTCTTGATCCACCATTTCCAAAATAAGTTTGACATGTGTTGGTCCTGCTTTCATCAACGACGAGCATAAATGTCTTTATAACTCTGCTGGTGGTAAGGATGTTGAGATCTTCAGAAGCAGTAGATGGTTGGATGTTAGTGCTTTCAAATCATTTGGTTCAGAGGATACCTCAGTAACTGGATGGCCATTGATAGTCGCCTCTACTTCGTAAAGGACTGTGTGAGAACCCTTGTCAAGATTCTGCACATTCCATGGTGGAATTGAGGACCTTTTTCTCTGATCTGGTCACTCTCTCCTATGTTCCTTCAGCTGAGGAGTTAAAAATTCACTTAATTCCTTTCTGAAGAACATCACTGATCTGTGAATGATTTCACTTCTCAATGACTTCTCACAATTCACACTCAGCTAAAACAAAGTTTGTTGCATTATCAGAGCACAGTTCATGAACCTGTCCTTGTCTTGCTATAAAGTGTCGAAGTACATTAACAAAGGAATCTTTGTCTAAAGAAGATGCAACTTCAATATGAGCAGCTCATATAGCTAAAATAGTAAATATAACTCCATACCTTTTCACTCTATCCCTTCTGCTCTTCACCTCAAACAGTCCAAAGTAATACAAGTATAAACGGAGGTTCATCAGAAGAGACCCTGTCCAGATGTAGATCTGCTATGTGTTGGCATCCTGGAGCTGTGTGCAACCTTCAATAAACAACACACCCAGACAGGATTCTAATAAGCTGTACTAGCGCTGGTAATCCAGTACTTTTAGTGCAACCTGGATAATATGGTTTACCGCTTTCCCTTTATATACATCAAAGACAGCAGAGGTCCTAGTACAGATCCCTGTGGAACACCACTAATTACCAAACTCCAGCTTGAATAAATCCCTTCAACTACCACCCTCTGTTTTATGCGCTAGCTGGTTTGGAATCCAAACAGCCAATTTGCTGCTGACCCCATGCATCTTAATCTTTTGGATTAGCCTCCCATGAGGGACTTCGTTAAACGCCTTCCAAAAATCCACTGCCCTAACTTCATCAATCCCTCTCAACACCTTGTCATACCTTCCCCAGAAGAGATCCCGATGATCCGCAAATATGAAATCTTGCCTGCTGCACTAACTTGTCATCTGCCATATCCTAATTTACCCTTAGTGGCATGTGGCACAGGCAGAAATCAAGAAATTGCTACCTTTCAAATCCTACATTTTATGCTTCCTTGCAGTTTCTTGTCAGTGTAGTCCAATCTTATGAAAAGCATCAAGCCTTCCATTGACCCTTCACTTCCCACTACCTTGGGAAAGGACCTTTCACTCCCTCTTCTCCGTCCTTTCTAGTGGACAGACGATACAAAAGCTTTAGCACATGTATAGCATTCTCATGGACAGCTTCTACCCTGCTGTTATAAAACACTTGTGCAATCAAGATGAACTCCTGATCCCCCAATCTGTTTGGTTGTGGCCTGTGAACCTTATTGTTTAGCTACTCTGCTGTTTCTCTGTAACTGTAACACTGTATTCTGCATTCTCTCTCTTTTTTATGCTATCTTATATGAAATGGTATGTCTGCATAGCATAGTACCAAAAGCTAGGCACTTAAGACAATAATCACCCAATTACCAACTACCTTTCCTATCCATGTACATCCCTAGGTAATGATAGGGTTCCATAACTGAAATTGTTAATAACCGGAATGGTCTGTATTTTTGGAAGTGAATTTCAACAGAAGAAACTCTCAAACAGCTGTGATGGGAGATCAGATAGGTGTGGGAAGAATGGGTGTCTGCGACCTGACTGACCCAGTATGTGAGCAAGTGAGTGTGCTCAACTCTTCCAGCTCTGCTTAGCCCCTTGATTGTTGTGGCTCTGCAGGGATTAGGAAGAGAAGGACCCTGGAAATGCCCAATTTCTACCCAGCCTGTAGCTCCACAGTAGCTGATAAATCCATCCCCATTTGTCCCACTGGTCTCAAATATTTGTTTGAATACATGATCATAACCTGGAGAGGAGCATACTTGTACTGTGCAAACATTTCTGAAATATCTGCTCTTTTCACCTGCCTCTTCCACCACCTCTGGCAGTTTGTACCACACTGTGGGAGAAAAATGAGCTCTTAAAATCTCCTGTAAATGTTCCCCATGTCACCTTAAATCTATGTCTTCTAGTTTTGAATTATCTTCCACATGAGAAAAAGACTGTGACTGCCTGCCCAGTGTGTCCTTTATATTACAGAGTAAATCTTCAAGGTCACTCCTCGGGGTCCTTTACTCCAGGGAAAACAGTTCCAGTCTGCCCAATCTCTTCTAACTCAAATCGTCAAGTCTTGGCAACATCGTTGTGTATCTTCCATGCACTCTTGACTGAGTAATGTAATACAGCTTAGTGAATGACACACATTGCTACTCTCCAGCCCTGTCTCAATAACTGTAATAATTGTACTAGTAATTGCAAAGTGAAGTGTGACATCACCACAATATAACCTTAATGATAGTTGATCTTGTAGCAAAATTACACAGCATGGAAATAGGCCCTACAGCCCATCTAGTCTCTGCAGATCAAAATGCCCAACTAAGCTTGGTCCATATCCCTCAGCCTTTCCTATGTATTTGGCCAAGTCTACAAACTTGGCACTTTTGCCAATTCTTGCTTTTACTCGTTGAGTTGGCTTCCTGAAGTTGCCTTCATTTGTGTGGTGTTCGTCTATTCAGCCTAAAAGCAGATTTACCAATGGTACCTATAAATGTGTTGTTTAGTGAGGTCTATAAAGTCTCTTGCTAAAAATTGAGGCTTGTTTTATTGATATTTTAACCAGTTAATGTCACTAAATATGTGCAAATAGTGTAACTATAGTATCATTGTCCAAGAAGATATTTGAAACAAAAACTCTGGATTCTATTCTAATAGCAGAACTGTACTACTTAATAGCATTCTACTGTTCTGTTGTTTCTATAACTGTTCTATTGTTTGTGCCTATAATTTTGTATACATTTCATTCGTGTTATTGAATATTGCAATAATTATAACACTTAAGAATATGAGAGCATTTTGTAAATATTTTGCTGTAGATTGCGTTTTTGATAAACTTCCAATTTCTCTATCAAATTAATATAAATAGCAGCACATTCTAGGGTGTATAAGATGATGAGAGGCATTGATCGTGTGGATAGTCAGAGGCTTTTTCCCAGGGCTGAAATGGCTAGCATGAGAGGGCACAGTTTTAAGTTGCTTGAAAGCAGGTACAGAAGAGATGTCAGGGGTAAGTTTTTTACGTGGAGAGTGGTGAGTCTGGGGAATGGACTGCCGGCAACGGTGTTGGAGGCAGATACGATAGGGTCTTTTAAAAGACTCCTGGATAGGTATATGGAGCTCAGAAAAATAGAGGGCTATGAGTAACCCCGGGTAATTTCTAAGGTAAGGACATGTTCGCCATAGTTTTGTGGGCCGAAGGGCTTGTATTATGCTGTAGATTTTCTATGTTTCTAATCTATCTCAATTCATGTTGAACTAGAGTTCATAAATTGTGTCGATTATTTAGTCGAGAGGATGACATTGTGGAAATATTTAGAATTAGTTTGGTGTATCAGATTACGAAAGTTGGAATTGAAAGGGATAATTAACAGGATGGTCCTGTACTACTTGGCAATGTTAAATTCCTTGATACAAGCCTACATTTTCTTTAAATAATTTAAAAGTTGTAAATGCTACAACTTTCCCACTATATTGAACTACAAATGAAAATAAAATGCAAGAATAGGTGTAATTTTCTCATATCTGCAGTGTTTTAATTTCAATAATTGATCTTGGAAAAAATAAGTCATTGATGTTTTCCATCAGTTAAAATCTTACTTGCATTTACATATTTTAATGTTCTATATGTGCTAGTTATTTTCTACATTATACCCAAAAGCAGTCTTTTTTTTAAATTTGTATTGTAAATTTAAGGTGGGGGGTTATATGGGAGGCAGAGTTTGAGGGTCAGCACAATGTTGTGGGCTGAAGGGCCTGTACTGTGCTGTACTATTCTATGTTCTATGTTCTAACATCTTTAAACAAAACTACAGTGTAATCCTCAATGGCATCTGAGGTAGTACTATATATATTTGATTTATCTTCAGCTGAATTTATATTTAGGCTTTGATCTTTTGAAAATACTTAGATACGACACAGTTTAAAGTACAAAGTGTTTGAAAGTGTTCCTCATGGGCCAGAAGATGTATTTGATGAGGGCTTTGAAGAAAATTGTTCATCTGTGCAAAGTTCTATTTCCTTCTGCAAATCTGAAACAATGCTGGAGAAAGGTTAGGCAGCATTTGTGAATGAAAATCAAATTAACTAAAAACCGCAAATGATGGAAACATATTATCCGAGTTGGGTTTTACCAGTATCCTCTGTTCTAACTTCTGGCTTCCATTGTTTTGTATATTACATTATTATGTTTTAAATTTAAATTTCATTGTTTGCCTCTCTGAAATGGACAAATCATTTCCTCTTTAAGTGTGTACTTATCTTCTTGTGCATGAACTATTTGTTGACTAAACTTTTTTTTCTCTACCTATTGTAAGGTATTGCAATCAAGGAATCCGCGAAGGTTGGTGACCAGGCGCAAAGGAGGGTGATGAAAGGAGTTGATGATTTGGATTTCTTTATAGGGGATGAAGCAATAGACAAACCTACTTATGCAACAAAGGTAAGTTCATGAAGCATCTGATAAAAATTGTTCAATATTAAAATGTTTGTAAATGTAACAAGAAATCTGCAGAAATGAGAATAAATTTGACTCGTAGTTTGCTGTATCATTTACACTTGGCTGTGAATGGATTGAGTTTGGTAAATGGTCACTTTACAAATATGTGTTTGTATACTGGCATTAAGTTAGTATTTAATACCAGTAAGTGGAAGTGTTGGAAGTGGAACAATTAATGCAGAAGTATGTGATTTGTATCTTTGCCCTAATAGGAAATTTGGTAAATGATTGTATGAGTCCTATTTAGGACATTAACTTGCTTTCTTATTACTTGTTAAATTTTAAAGGTCTATCTGATAGGTGTACAATATTTTATTTATTACTCAGTTTGAAAGTTTCTTAATTACAAAATTAAAATTTGACGTCTGTTTTACCTCCTGCAACAGTGGCCTATTCGTCATGGCATTGTTGAAGACTGGGATCTGATGGAGAGATTTATGGAACAGGTTATTTTTAAATACCTTAGGGCAGAACCAGAAGACCATTATTTTCTTTTGGTAAGTACAGCTGTTACTTTATGCTAATTCTGTAATTGGAGGTTTTTAATTAAAAATCACAATAACATTAATATATTTTTTTAAAGGTTTAGAAATGGAATTTTAATCACTAAGTAGCAGTGAACTTTTACTTAGAATTTATGCCTGGAGCCACAACGAGGTACAATACTAAACAAGAACTTCGTATTGGTATTTATGAAATAGAAAGACAGGGAAGATGGTGAGTTCATGGAGGCATATGCTGATATTCTAAGGAATGCTGGTATCGAGAGGAGATGGTTGTGTTGGGCCCCTTGGGTCTTGTCAACATAATTTGCATAAGTCCCCAGGTTATTGAGAGAGACAAGAAGATGTTGACAGATCTTTGGGATCTTACCTGTAGATGAGAAGGATGCAGGCAGCTGAAGAATATCCACTGTAACTTTTAAGATCAATGGGGATAATCCAACAGATTTTCGTGCAATAGAGATTATTGGACAAGATTCTTGGGCATAGATTCTACTTGCACCTGAAATAGCATGTCTTTATTCTGGATAGTCAGCCTGGCTAAGTTCATGTTATAAACTTGAGTTTTTTGAGGTGATGAAGATAGTGGAGGTAGGGCAGTAATTGTTATATATATATATATATATGAATTTTAAAGCTGTCAACAAGGTAGATACATTGTGACTTGGTGGATTGGTTCAAATTGTCTTTGCTATAGAAAGCAGGGTAGTTGTGGAAGCATTATTCTTGCTGGAGATCTGTAACAAGTGGTGTTTCACAGACCTTTGAGCTGGGACATCTGTTTATAATGTATGTGGATGAATTGGTTTAAGTGTACAGTAGATGGGCTGATTGGTTAATTTCAAGATTCAAAGATTCAAAAAACTTTATTGTCATTCTAACCGTACATCAGCTCTGCAGGGCAGAATGAGAGAGCGTTTCTCAGGGGCAGTGCAATCATAACATAACAAACGCAACACTAAATAATAAACATAACAATAAATAGTAAAACACAACAGCCACATGTCAGTTAAATCAGTTATAAGTGTCCAGTGCAAGTTAAAAGTGTCCAAAGCAGAGTCAGGTGGAGCAGCTATTTAGCAGTCTGACTGCCTGTGGGAGGAACTTATAACTGATTTTAACTGACATGTGGCTGTTGGGTTTTACTATTTATTGTTATGTTTATTATTTAGTGTTGCATTTGTTATGTTATGATTGCACTGCTCCTGGGAAACGCTGTCTCATTCTGCCCTGCAGAGCTGATGTACGGTTAGAATGACAATAAAGTTTTTTGAATCTTGAATCTTTTCTGTGGAGAGTCACAGGCTGCTGACCTATTGGAGGTATATAAAATTGACAGGATACTCTGTCTTCCAGATGAAAATGTCAAATACTAGGAGGTGTATATTCTAAGGAGAGAGGGGGAAAATTTAAAGGAGGTGTATAAGGCAGGGTTTTTATTTTGTACACAGAATGATGTGCCTGGAAGTACTGCCAGGGGAGGTGGCAAAGAAGGTAGCAACTTTAAGAGATATTTAAATAAGGAATGTGGGGTTGTAAACCATGTGTTGACAAATAAGATTACTTTAAATTGCTGTTATCGTTGATACAAACATGTCAAGCAGAATGCTTATTCCTGTGCTCTTCTATTCTATAATTCTCTTCTGTAGAAGCTGAAGTAAATTATAGTATGCATTCTGAATTATGAGCAAGTAAAACAGATAACTAGAATATGTCTGCTCCCATTTATGAAGAGGCTTATTGTGTCTTCAACAGACTGAGCCACCATTAAATACACCTGAAAATAGAGAATATACTGCAGAGATTATGTTTGAATCTTTCAACGTGCCAGGTCTTTACATTGCTGTCCAGGTGAGGTAACATTTTGTTGCTTTTGTATAACTGTATTAGTAAATTAAGTAGTTATATATGTTATTTCTATAATCTTGTATACTGATGCTGCACAAGAAGTATTCTGACCTTTTATCAACTTTTTTATACTCTTATTATGCCTTACCCTGAAGTATACTAGATGTTCTCAAAACTTCACAAGTTATTCTTCCCTCATGGTTACAAAATGCTACAAGATTATCACTTGGTTTCCTTAACTTCAAATACAAGAGGAAATTAAATACCTTGTCCCCAATGATATGCAAATGACCTTTTTAGTGAATTGTTCAAATTATAAGCATGGAATTTCTCCTCTACCAACATGAGCATGACAAATGTTTTTAAATATGTAAACAACAGGAATTCTGCAGATGCTGGAAATTCAAACAACACACATCAAACTTGCTGGTGAACGCAGCAGGCCAGGCAGCATCTCTAGGAAGAGGTACAGTCGACGTTTCAGGCCGAGACTCTTCATCAGGACTAACTGAAGGAAGAGTTAGTAAGAGATTTGAACGTGGGAGGGGGAGATCCAAAATGATAGGAGAAGACAGGAGGGGGAGGGATGGAGCCAAGAGCTGGACAGGTGATTGGCAAAGGGGATATGAGAGGATCATGGGACAAGAGGCCCAGGGAGAAAGACAAAGGGGGGGGGAAGAACCAGAGGATGGACAAGGGGTATAATCAGAGGGACAGAGGGAGAAAAAGGAGAGTGAGAGAAAGAATGTGCGTTTAAAAATAAATAACGGATGGGGTACGAGGGGGAGGTGGGGCATTAGCGGAAGTTAGAGAAGTCGATGTTCATGCCATCAGGTTGGAGGCTACCCAGACGGAATATAAGGTGTTGTTCCTCCAACCTGAGTGTGGCTTCATTTTTACAGTAGAGGAGGCCGTGGATAGACATATCAGAATGGGAATGGGATGTGGAATTAAAATGTGTGGCCACTGGGAGATCCTGCTTTCTCTGGCGGACAGAGCGTAGGTGTTCAGCAAAGCGGTCTCCCACGCAGACTGGGAGACCGCTTTGCTGAACACCTACACTCTGTCCGCCAGAGAAAGCAGGATCTCCCAGTGGCCACACATTTTAATTCCACATCCCATTTCCATTCTGACATGTCTATCCACGGCCTCCTCTACTGTAAAAATGAAGCCACACTCAGGTTGGAGGAACAACACCTTATATTCCGTCTGGGTAGCCTCCAACCTGATGGCATGAACATCGACTTCTCTAACTTCCGCTAATGCCCCACCTCCCCCTCGTACCCCATCCGTTATTTATTTTTAAACGCACATTCTTTCTCTCACTCTCCTTTTTCTCCCTCTGTCCCTCTGATTATACCCCTTGCCCATCCTCTGGTTCTTCCCCCCCCCTTTGTCTTTCTCCCTGGGCCTCTTGTCCCATGATCCTCTCATATCCCCTTTGCCAATCACCTGTCCAGCTCTTGGCTCCATCCCTCCCCCTCCTGTCTTCTCCTATCATTTTGGATCTCCCCCTCCCCCTCCCACTTTCAAATCTCTTACTAACTCTTCCTTCAGTTAGTCCTGATGAAGGATCTCGGCCTGAAACGTCGACTGTACCTCTTCCTAGAGATGCTGCCTGGCCTGCTGCGTTCACCAGCAACTTTGATGTGTGTTGTTTTTTAAATATGTTGTAGTTTATTTCAAGATTGTTACTCCTAAATAGAGTATAATTTGTTCAAAAGATCTTCAGCTTTGGATTGAAAAATAACTAGCTATGTTTGACTTCAGGCTGTCCTTGCCTTAGCTGCCTCATGGACGTCTCGACAAGTTGGTGAGCGAACGTTGACTGGAACGGTTATTGATAGTGGGGATGGTGTCACTCATGTTATTCCAGTGGTAAGTATATTTTCAAACTGTTCTGTGACCTATCCCAATGACTTTCAAACTGAAGTTGAACCTGATTGATCTGCTTTAATTGAAGTGTTCCTAATAGATGTTTGTCCACTTATTCCTCCCTGGTCCTAGCACTTTCCCGAGGTGCAGCCACTGTCCCTGTGCTCATTCCCTCCCAATTATTCAGAGACATAGACTCATTCCATGTGGCATACTACTCCTCCAAACTAAATTTTATGCTGTTGATGTGGCATCCTCTATGTTGGCGAGACCAACCACAGAGTAGTTGACTGCTTTGCGGAGCATCTTCACTCTGTTCACAGTATCCATTGTGAGCTTCTTGGTGCATGTCATCTTCCCCTCTATAGTCACACCAACCTATCTGTCCCGTACCTCTCCACTGCCATGTTGAGACCAAATGTGTTCTAGAAGAACAGCATCCCATATTCCACATGGGTACCTTATGGCCCAGTAGCGTCCTGTTCTCCCTCTGCCCATCTACATGGGTTCTTTGTCCCTTTGTTCACCATGCCAGTCCTGTTATCTAGATCCTTTCTTCTAGTAGCTCCATCTGCTCATTATGCACCACCTCACCTGATCCACTTTGCATTCTAACCCCTATCTCAATTCATCCTTTCATTGCTTTATGCTGGCTCTCTTCCTTCTACACTCTGCCCTGTTGCAGAGTCTTGACCTAAAATTTCAACCAGCCTCATGCCTACAGAAATGCTCCTTGATCTACTGAGTTCATCCAGCAGTTTTGTCATGACCGTAAAGGCTTGGACCCAGAGATTTCTACCACCTGGATAACTAAGAGGATAGGGTGTTAGAAAATAGACGCTTTCACCTTTCCCTCTCATGTGGCCTCTTGAATCGGAAATATATTGCTGATCTGTTTTTGTTGCTGAGTCGAAATCCTGGAACTTTCTATGCAAAGCCTTGATGTGCTTTCAGTCCACTGAGTAGGGAGTGTTTAAGAATGTATCTTACTACCATAATTATGGCATTTGTAGATGGGTTGGTTGTCCCAAGTGATCAGTGGTCCCATGATTTCTTAAAGGCTAAAATCGGCGTCAAATGTGTGATGCAAAATGAAGTGGAATGAAAAGAAATCTGTAATTTATAATTAAATAGTTGTATAAAATATTTCTTGCCTACTTGATCCTCTTTAATCATGATAAGGCCTTGATGTCTATTAATTGAAATGCTGTATTTTGATGCAGATCCATAGTTTGTGGTGATATTTCAATAATTTGCTCCAAGTATAGTTAAGTGTCACAGATAACAGTCAGTATTAACCTGATTTTCCCTGGCTGTTCCCATTTTCATATCCCCCCCCACCCCCATATCTTGAAAAGCTAGATGCCTGTTGGCCCCTTTGATCATGAGTGTAAAAATCTTACATGTAGAGATCATGATTCTAACTGTAAAGGAGGCAATTTGGAATGGGAAAAAGGACTATGAGCCAAAATGGTTGAAGACAAGCAAATTACTGCAATTCGATAAGCATGGGCCTGAATTACTTTGGGTCTTTTTGCTTTATGTTAAACAGTTATCCTGCACTTCCTAATATTGAAGACTAAAAAGTGCTTGTGTACAAATGCAGGTCAGAAATCGTCCTCTTGAATTTCTCGGCCATTGTTTTATTTCTCAAATCTAGTTTTATTCCCACATGACCAGCTGAGTTTTTTTTCTTGCAATAGAACACACTTTTCTTTTTCTATTCTTTGCAAATCTGATTACATTGTTGTCAAAAGCACATCCTTTCTTTCTCAGCGCTGAATAATAATAGTTCCCTATTAGTGGTGATTTAAAAATGTTGCAATTCCAAGAACTAGTGTGCGTTTCGTTTCTGATGGGACTGATGCAATTTCCTGTGGTTTGAAGGCTAGTTGACCTCAGACTCATCCAACAACTGCATTGGGTACATTTTGCTGTTCATGATCAACTTGGTCTGCTAAAATACATCTTGCAATTTTTACTACCACTAAACCTGTTTGAGACAAATAAGGGGCTGAATTTATGATCCACCTTTACCAAAATTTTTTTAGGCAGGGGTTCCTGTATTTAGTCCCATAAGTGCAGTTTATTATTGTGTGTACTTGTATGACTGACAAGGTTGGTATTTTCCCATCAAGCAAATGTTTTGCCAATAACTTTGCTCATAAAGGAAATTTTTACTTTATTTGTAATTTTTTTGTAAGCTGACCCCAACCTATTTCAGAAAGCAGGCTAGCTACTTATATCAGTTAAGGAGAAGTGTAAAATCTCGTGTTTAAGCTGTTTGTGATAGGATCATTCTCTCATTGCAAGAATCAGTTGCTTGAGTCTCTCTTGGTCTGCCTCCAGTGCTAGTGTACCCCTTCATCAATAATGAGATCAAAACTCTGTACAGTCCTCCAGGTGTGACCTTGCCAGTATTCCATATGACTTTGATACAGGTGTTCCCAAACTGAGGTCCATAGACCCCTTGGTTATTGGTAGGGGTCCGTGGCATTAAAAAGGTTGGAAACCCCTGCTTTAATAAAATGTACCTATTTATGGTTAGAGAAGTCATTTTACAGTGTCAGTGATCACTGATTCAGGTTCAATTTGCTTTTGCATCCCTAAGGTGATTGTATGTTCTCCCTGTGACAGAGTGGGTTTTCTCCGAGTGCTCTAGTTTCTTCCCACGTTTTTAGGGATTATGATTAGGGTTAGTGAGTTGTGGGTGTGCTATGTTATTGCCAGAAGCAAGGCAACACTTATGGGTTAACCCAGCACAATCCTCAGACTCGGTTGGTCATTGATGCAAAAGACACGATTTATTATATTTTGATGTACGTGACAAATCAAAACTTTACTCTTCTTTAATCTTTTTTGCAACTAAGGTTAATATGGCATTTGCCACTTGCCACACCTGCCTGCTAACTTTAATGCAATTCATTAAAGGAGAACCTGGTTTCTCTTGCTAAGTTTTTGCCTATTCTGGCAACCTGTTGCACTGCCAAAATATTCTTCAGATCGTTAATATAAATCTCAAACAACTGAGGGCCTGAAACGGAGTTGCACCCTTCCCTCCTGATTAACAATCTGTTTCTGACTGTCTTCTGTGCAATAAACACATTCCATAATACCAGGCTCATATCTTGTACAATGCCCTTAAGCAATACTTATCAAATACCATCTGAAAGTTCATATACTTTCGTATGGTATTTGACATCAATGAAATTTGTTGATCTGTAACTTCAGCTGTTAAGTCGTACATTGAATGTTTTCAAGGGTGATGAACAAGGAGAAAAACGGAGACAATGACAAGATCTTACTAAATGGAAGAGCATGTTTGAGGAGCCTCATGGCATGTCATCATGTTTGTTAATATTTCTGTGGACAGTACAGACCAGTAACTACTTTGCAATTGGATTTTCTAGAATTCATAGTGAAGGCACCTGAGCCATATTTGTATTGGGGTATTACTTCCTGCCTGTAATGCTGCTGGCTTTTAGGGCAGCTGGAGGTCCTCCATCTTTGCCGGTGTTCAAGGCTTCCTTCATCGTCTCAGTAGCTTCCCCTCAGTTTTCACTACTGTCAGTCAGTAATCTATTTTAACCTTCTTTCTTTTAAAGGCTGAAGGTTATGTGATTGGTAGCTGCATTAAACACATTCCCATTGCTGGTCGAGATATTACATACTTCATCCAGCAACTTCTGAGAGATCGAGAAGTGGGCATACCCCCGGAACAGTCCCTGGAAACTGCAAAGGCTGTAAAGGTACAGTTTTTTTCGAAAAGCAAAACAATGTAGTGCCCCTAATGTGAAATAATTTCTCATTGACTCAAGAAAGTATGAGTGATGGGAGCGTTTAGAATAATATCTGAAGATTTGTTCAGAGATTACTGTTGAGTTTGTTATAGTAAATGTAATATAAATGTCAAGGTAAGCATTTTTAATACACTTGCTCTTGAATAAGTAGGTTATTTAGCCACTAAAGATCAGCATCAGTATTTGATGGGAATGAGGGGAGAGTAAAATAGGTCAATGTGGGAATATTGTCAATGGCTGCTTGGTCAGCTTGGATTCAGTGGACTGCATAACTGGGTTCCATGTTGTTTGTATTTAGCAAACAGTAGCGCTAACTTTCATATAAATTAGAGTATTTTTTATAAATTGTTGGCTATTGCATTTAAATTTGGTATGTTTAAGGTAGTATGTTTGTTGGTGTGTGGCCAAGTAGTTAAGGCGCCGGTCTAGTGATCTGAAGGTCGCTAGTTCGAGCCTCAGCTGAGGCAGCGTGTTGTGTCCTTGAGCAAGGCACTTAACCATATATTGCTGTGCGACAATACCGGTGCCAAGCTGTATCGGCCCTAGTGCCCTTCCCTTGGACAACATCGGTGGCGTGGAGAGGGGAGACTTGCAGCATGGGCAGCTGCTGGTCTTCCATACAACCTTGCCCAGGCCTGCGCCCTAGAAACCTTCCAAGGCGCAAATTCATGGTCTTACGAGACTAATGGATGCCTATAAGGTAGTTTGTTTAAACTTGTACAATAAAGATTAAAAATAACGATTTTGGTGTCATGTTGTAAGAATTTGATTTTGTACCTGCTTTTGTTTAAACTTTATTTTACTAAATTAAAGGAACGCTTCAGTTATGTCTGCCCAGACTTGGTGAAAGAGTTCAGCAAATATGACACGGATGGTACCAAATGGATCAAACAATATACTGGAGTCAATGCCATCTCTAAGAAAGAATTCACCATTGATGTAGGCTATGAGCGATTTTTGGGCCCTGAAATTTTCTTTCACCCAGAGGTAACTTTTTAATTGTGCTTAACAAATTTGCATTGCTACTTTTCAACAATTTACTGTGTATGTGTTATTCTCATTAATCATTAGTGATGGACAGTGTTCTCCTTCTCTCTAGTTTGCAAATCCTGATTTCACGCAGCCCATTTCAGAAGTAGTTGATGAAGTTATTCAGAACTGCCCTATCGATGTTAGACGTCCACTGTATAAAGTAAGTGTTCCAATTGTGCAGCATTTCAGCGTGGTTCTTTTGAACATTTACTTAGATGTATTGAGATAATATGCAAACTTTCTGACTGAACACTCAATTATGCCCAAGATACTCAATTAATTTGTGATCATTAATTTTTAAAAAATGTTGCTTTTAGTATCTGATTGCTCGTTCTTGTTTTTTTTTCCTAAATTGAGCAAACCTTGTCAGTCCTTCAGAGTGCAATGATATCTAGCTTTACACTGTTATTTAGAGCATGGCTCCAGGTTAAAGCTATTTCGTGTGGCTGCCTTTGCATAATAGTTCATGAAGCAAGCTATGTGGTTACCAGCTCAGAGGATTATCCCACTTTATATTGTCTTGTTTTTCCACTTTGAATTAAGCTTGCAAAGTCTTTTATAATGCTGCTTAAATAGGTAGCATTACCAATAAGACAAGTAGGATGAGTCCTCAACCCTGATGTAATGAAGTTTCATTAGTGTCCTGAAAAGTTACAGAGCTTCCTCATTTTCGTATTCCATACCCCTTGCAATAATGGACAATATTCTGTCATCCTGACTAATTACTTGGAGTATCTGCATGACAACTGTGTTTCATTTACCAAAACATCAAGATCCTTTTATACTGCAAAATTATGCAGTCTTACACAATTTAATGGACCTTTTCACTTTTCCTTCCAAAGTACAAAACTTGCATTTTCTTTCATTGTAGGTTTTGTACACTACTTGTTTGTTCATTTAATCAAACCTATCTTTCTACTGGTTGTTTGTGCTATTTGTTTTGGATTTAAGTTTCTCCCCTTCAAACTGAATGTGAAATCCTGATGCAGGGTCTCAGCCCAAATATCAACTATTTATTCTTTTCCTTAGATGCTGGCCTGGCCTGCTGAGTTCCTCTGACAATTGATGGTGTTTTCGCCATGCTGTTTACTCTTCTAGCAATTTTGGTTCTTTTGATCATGAAAGCAGAATTTTAGTCTTAATTAGTTTGCAATTTCAATACAAATCTGTTCTGAGGTGGATACCATGTGTCCATGGGAACTTGGTGTTTTTTAATCATTTTAAGCCTGACACATCAAAACAAAATGAATCAAGTTTAATTGTCACTCTAACCATACATGGATGCAGCTGAACGAGATAGTGTTCCTCTGGGGCCAAGGTGCACAACATTCAAAATATTAAGCAAACATTCAAAAATAGTGAGTAACATAATTCAAAATATCGAGCAAAGAAGCTCATTCCCTCAAAAAAAACCAAATATAGTGCAAGACTCTGAGTGACAATGTCCAGCAATCAATGATACAGGGTGCACACAATCCAACCTGTCATTTCACCACTTGAACACGGTAGGGCAGCCTTGATGGGTGAGGCCAGACCCCAGCCAAGCTCAGCCACGCTCTAGCACTTTCACATTGCTCACCCTGGTCTGCAGCAACAGGCAAGCCCTCCAACAGGGTCTTGCGATTACAAGTAAAATGTCCAAGACAATTTCCCATGGTTGTACTGCATCAACTTCGATGTTTCTGAATAGTGGGCAACAGCACATTCACTATTCCAAACCCAAACTGACAGGATACCAATCCAGCTACTCCCGTCAATGAGTAGCTCTCTGATGGAGTAGCCCTGCAGTACCCAATGTCCTTGATGTAAAATTGTCTTTGGACCGTAAGCAACAAACTTTACAAACAAAAATCCACCTTTGGTTGGCCCACTACAGGCCGCTGGGTTGGCAAGCACTGCCATCTTAATGGAAGATCATCCATGTCACCTTTCAGGCCAGGCTGCTGCTTTCCATTCGCAATTAAATGGCGTGTTACTGGAGTAGAGCTGTCAGGGTTCTGAATCTAGTTTGTCGACAGTACCTTATACATTAACATGTTCATTCATGTCTGATAGTTTAGAGAGCTATCCCAATATATTATCCTGTATTTTTAGATGTTGGTCATTTGGTTCTTTGCAAATCTGTAATTTCTTTGCACTTGCAGCCAAATTTCCAGGATTTGGCTGATGCTGACCATTTCAACCTTTTGCATTTTCATCCTTTTTTAAAAGAAATTTATACAGCAAGGTTTGAAAATTCATGCATTCTATTTCTTTTCTCTCGAAGGTTAGGGTAGAATCACCCAGTGGTAAATCAGGCTACTTCAGAATCTTAATGTAATTTTTGTATTTATTTTTATCCAGATGATTCATAAGATGACCAAAGCCCTGCAGATTAAATGTATAATATGTGTTGTTTTACAGAATGTTGTCCTCTCTGGTGGCTCAACCATGTTTAGAGATTTTGGACGCCGTTTACAACGGGACCTAAAGCGGACAGTAGATGCCAGGCTCAAACTTAGTGAAGAATTGAGTGGTGGAAAACTAAAGGTTTGTACTTTTTGATAAATTGTCAGACATATCTAAGAAATTCTAGAACTACATTTTTTAACTTGCCATATTGTTATATTTTGATTTGCTTTTGAAATTATTTTAAGAATTTGTTTGCTTTTCCTGTTGCTTATTTTTGCAGTCCAGTTAAGTTCAGTTCAATAAAAAGTTACAATTGAAACATGTTATTCTCATTGGCAGAATGCTCTTCTAGATTGGCAGTTTGATTTCAAGCTGCATTTCAATACTGCTCTAAATCAAGTTGAAATATTCCGAGGATTTGTAAAAAAGAATTTTGTTTCCAGACCAGAAAGTCTTAATCAACAACTCTTCTGTCAAAGTTTTTCAAAATAGCTTTTGAAATATGGAAATATGGATGGTATAGGTTGTTTCCTTGTTATAGCTGTAGTATAAGAACTTGGATTTACAATCAGAAAGGAAGTGTAGGTCTATTGTGCAAACCTTACTTAACAATATATCATTGCAACACACACAAAATGCTGGTGGAACGCAGCAGGCCAGACAGCATCCATAGGAAGAAGCACAGTCGACATTTCGGGCCAAGACCCTTCATCAGGACTAACTGAAAGAAGAGATAGTAAGAGATTTGAAAATGGGAGGGGGGAGGGAGATCCGAAATGATAGGAGAAGACAGGAGGGGGAGGGATAGAGCTAAGAGCTGTAAAGTTGATTGGCAAAAGGGATACGAGGCTGGAGAAGGGAGAAGATCATGGGACAGGAGGCCTAGGGAGAAAGAAAGAGGGAGGAGAGTGCCAGAGGAAGATGGAGAGCAGGCAAGGAGTTATTGTGAGAGGGACAGAGAGAGGGAGAAAAATAAAAAAATAATAAATACGTAAGTAAGGGATGGGGTAAGAACGGGAGGAGGGGCATTAACAGAAGTTAGGGAAGTCAATGTTCATGCCACCAAGTTGGAGGCTACCCAGACGGAATATAAGGTGTTGTTCCTCCAACCAGAGTGTGGCTTCATCTTGACAGTAGAGACGGCCATGGATAGACATGTCCATAGGTTAGGTGAGTGGGCAAATTCATGGCAGATGCAATTTAATGTGGATAAATGTGAGGTTATCCACTTTGGTGGCCGGTTAGGAAAAGGGAGAGGTGCAATGAGACCTGGGTGTCATTGTAAACCAGTCATTGAAAGTGGGCATGCAGGTACAGCAGGCAGTGAAAAAGGCAAATGGTATGCTGGCATTCATAGCAAGAGGATTTGAGTACAGGAGCAGGGAGGTTCTACTGCAGTTGTACAAGGCTTGGTGAGACCACATCTGGAGTATTGTGTGCAGTTTTGCTCCCCTAATCTGAGAAAGGACATTCTTGCCATAGAGGGAGTACAAAGAAGGTTCAGCAGATTGATAACCTGGGATGGCTGGACTTTCATATGAAGAAAGACTGGATCGACTAGGCTTATACTCGCTGGAATTTAGAAGATTGAGGGGGGATCTTATTGAAACGTATAAAATTCTAAAGGAATTGGACAGGCTAGATGCAGGAAGATTGTTCCCGATGTTGGGGAAGTCCAGAACGAGGGGTCACAGTTTAAGGATAAAGGGGAAGCCTTTTAGGACCGAGATGAGGAAAAACTACTTCACACAGAGAGTGGTGAATCTGTGGAATTCTTTGCCACAGAAAACAGTTGAGGCCAGTTCATTGGCTATATTTAAGAGGGAGTTAGATATGGTCCTTGTGGTTAAAGGGATCAGGGGGTATGAAGAAAAGGCAGGTACAGGGTTCTGAGTTGGATGATCAGCCATGATCATACTGAATGGTGGTGCAGGCTCAAGGGGCCGAATGCCTACTCCTACACCTATTTTCTATGTTTCTATCTCCCCCACCCCCTCCCACTTTCATATCTCTTACTATCTCTTCTTTCAGTTAGTCCTGACGAAGGGTCTCGGCCCGAAACATCGACTGTGCTTCTTCCTGTGGATGCTGTCTGGCCTGCTGCATTCCACCAGCATTTTATGTATGTTGCTTGAATTTCCAGCATCTGCAGATTTCCTTGTGTTTGCGTTTTACAATATATTATTTCTCAGTTACTGGTAATTAGCTAGTACACCCATCAGAAGTTTTTCTTTTTTGGAGAGTTGGACTGCAGATGCTGGACCCACAGAGAATGTTTGGATTTATACTGTATGTACCCATTACACTTCTCATGTTCAAAGTAAATTAATTATCAAAATACATATCTGCATATACAAATTCATTTTCTTGCAGGCTTACTCAATATATCTATACAATAATAACCATAACAATCAATGAAAGGCTACCCAACTCAGGTGTTTAACCAGAGTGCGGAAGGCATCAAACTGTGCAAATACAAAAATAGGAAATAATAAATATTGAGAACTTGAGATCGAGTCCTTTCAAGTGAGTCCATTGGTTGTGGGAACATTTCAAAAATGGGGCAAGTGAAGTGAAGTTGATTGAAGTTATCCCCTCTGGTTCAAGAGCCTGATGGTTAAGGGGTTATAACTGTTCCTCTACCTGGTGGTGAGAGTCCTGGGGCTCCTGCATCACCTTACTGATGACAACAGCAGCAAGAAGAGAGCATGTCCTGGGTGATGGGGTCCTTGATGATCAATGCTAGTTTCCTGTGACAGCATTTCATATAGATGTGCTCAGTGATAGGGAGATCTTTACCCATGATGGACTGGGCTGTATCCACTCTTTTTTTCAGGAGTTTCTGTTCAAGGGAGTTGGTGTTTACATACCAGGCTGAGATGTAGCCAGTCAATATACACATAACTACACATTTATAGAAATTTATCAAAGTTGTATTTCTGATTGTTTTGCTTGAAATGAGTTGTATTCAACTATGATTTCACATGAATACAACCAAATGACATTAGGAATGTTTGCTGTTTCTTGTTTCCCAATTGTTTGTGCAAGCATTGGGGGTTATGATTGATCTTGTCTAGGATATGGTTGGATTCCTGTTCATTGGGCCATCAGTTTATCGAGGCAGCCACTTATTTGGGATAACTCTTAAACAACCAAAACAAATTGAGAAAATAGCTGGGGTTCCCTTCATTTATTGGGGACACTATGCCACTTAATTGGAGACTTACCGAACATTTTCTAACTAGAGTCAGTCACGTGCATGTCATGTAGACACTATATCGTGCTGAGGCAAACAGTTTTGAAATGGCATCAATTGTGTTTTTGTTCAAAAAACAGTGATTTTTGTCACTGACAGTTGGTGAGTAATAAACAGCAAGACAATTCAGAACTGTTTTGTTCACGGCAATTTCAAGCATTCAAGGTTTGAGGTGCCAGAAACAGCCAGGAGTGAAAATGAAACAATTTCACTATTTCAAGTTAGTAACTGTGAAGAATTTGAAAGTATCAACAATCATCTTGAAAGTGATTTAATTGAAATGAAGATTTGGAGGATGTAATCATTGAAAGCACTGTTTGAAGATGGTCCACTATCTGCACTGATTTTCATTTACAGTCAATCAAAAGAACACATCAGCGTACACTGAATGAATTCCTCTGATAACTATCAGGAATTAGTACACAACTTTATAGTACTGAGGTAGTTTTGGTAGTGTTCTAATTTGTTCTGTATTTCATTTCAATACATAATTTGTTCCTCTGTTAAACAATAGTTTGTCTATTTTTATACCTTTTTAATTATTTCCATGCAACTTCAGTTAATTAGGGCAGCCGCTTAATTGGACCAAAATGTACTGATCCTGAGGTGTCCTAATTGACCAGAATCCATTGTACTTCATGATGTGCTATTCACCAGTTTCCTTACAATACTTCGGGCACAATTAGCTAGAGGAAACTAATCAAATATCTTAATGGCTGAGGGATACCTGGCATAAACGAGTACTGTTCATGCTGAGCATGCTTATTGCAATAAAATGCAATCTTTGTTTTACTTTGATTGATTTTCTTCAAAATCTGAATAATTTTCTTCCAAGGGTTCTGACCTTTTTTTATGTCATGAACCAATACCATTAAGCAAGGGGCCTGTGGACCCCAGGTTGAGAACCCCTGTTCTAGATCAATAGGCCGAGTAATTCTCCCGAGTAGCAAAACTAGAAATCTCAATTTAGCTTCCTTAAAATAGTTAGTTTGTTTTCAAGAATAACATAACAGGGATGTGTTTCATTTTGTAGCCTAAACCAATTGATGTTCAAGTGATCACGCACCACATGCAGCGATATGCAGTTTGGTTTGGAGGGTCCATGCTAGCATCCACTGTGAGTAAACATTTTGGTAAAATTTGTCTGTTTCACATCTATAAGACTTGGACATTCAGTTTTTTAGTCTTTGAATAATTGCCAGAATTATGATGTTGAAACAAAATTTCCCTTGCACTCAGTTTGTTTCAACTAAGACTTCTGTGGCTTATTTTTAACACGAATGCTATATTTTGCTGCATTTTAATCAAATACGGAATTAAGTACAGAAATTTGTTCACACTGCAGGAATTGCAAGCCTAATACGTGCTGTTTTCTAGCATCCAATAGCAATGTAACGATTACCACTGTGCAAAGTGTTCATTATTTACAGGGTATGGGGATGGAGACTTCCCACACATAACATAAAAACAGTGAAAACTGTAAAGTCCTTGGCAATGATATTTCAGAGTGTAGTGACATTCAGTGGGTCTACCTCGGTGTGGGTATAACTACTTCGAAGGAATGTTACATTTATCTATACACAGTAACACCAGCTTGCCTCATGGTTTGTGGATCTGCAGCTGATTGAGTTAACTGATAATGTACTTGCATATAACCAAAGGTAATACTTTTCCATGCTGAAAACTTTGGACATACCCTATGCTAGGCACAATACTTGGGTCTCAATGTGCTGCTTTGAAAACCCAATTTTATCTTTGCCTGATATGGCACAGTAGTTAGTGCAACTCCAACACAGCTCAAGCAACCTGGGTTCAATCCTGATTTCAAGTGTTGTGTTCTCCCTGTGATTACGTAAAGCCTCTGGGGAAATCCTATATAACCATATAACAATTACAGCACGGAAACGGGCCATCTCGTCCCTTCTAGTCCGTGCCGAACGCTTACTCTCACCTAGTCCCACTGACCTGCACTCAGCCCATAACCCCCCATTCCTTTCCTGTCCACGTAGCTATCCAATTTAACTTTAAATGACAACATCGAACCTGCCTCAACCACTTCTGCTGGAAGCTCATTCCACACAGCTACCACTCTCTGAGTAAAGAAGTTCCCCCTTGTGTTACCCCTAAACTTTTGCCCTTTAACTCTCTACTCATGTCTTCTTGTTTCAGTCTCCCCTACTCTCAATGGAAAAAGCCTATCCACGTCAACTCTATCTATCCCCTTCATAATTTTAAATACCTATATCGAGTCCCCCCTCTACCTTCTACGCTCCAAAGAATAAAGACCCAACTTGTTCAACCTTTCTCTGTATCCTAGGTGATGAAACCCAGGTAACATTCTAGTAAATCTTCTTTGTACCTTCTCTATTTTGTTGACATCTTTCCTATAATTTGGTGACCAGAACTGTACATAATACTCCAAATTTGGCCTTACCGATGCCTTGTACAATTTTAACATTACATCCCAACTCCTATACTCAATGCTCTGATTTATAAAGGCCAGTGTATCAAAAGCTTGCTTCACCACCCTATCCACATGAGATTCCACCTTCAGGGAAATATGCACCATTATTCCTAGACCCCTCTGTTCTACTGCATTCTTCAATGCCCTACCATTTACCATGTATGTACTATTTTGATTAGTCCTACCAAAATGTAGCACCTCACATTTATCAGCATTAAACTCCATCTGCCATCTTTCAGCCCACTCTTCTAACTGGCCTAAATCTCCCTGCAAGCTTTGAAAGCCTACTTCATTATCCACAACACCACCTATCTTAGTATCATCTGCATACTTACTAATCCAATTTACCACCCCATCATCCAGATCATTAATGCATATGACAAACAACATTGGACCCAGTACAGATCACTGAGGCACACCACTAGTCACCGTCCTCTAATCTGACAAACAGTTATCCACCACTACTCTGGCGTCTCCCATCCAGCCACTGCTGAATCCATTTTACTACTTCAATATTAATACCTAACGATTGAACCTTCCTAACCAACCTTCCATGTGGAACCTTGTCAAAGGCTTTACTGAAGTCCATATAGACAAAATCCACCGCTTTACCCTTGTCAACTTTCCTAGCAACCTCTTCAAAAAATTCAATAAGATTTGTCAAACGTGACCTTCCACGCACAAATCCATGTTGACTATTCCTAATCAGACATCCAGATAATTATATATACCATCTCTAAGAATACTTTCCATCAATTTACCCACCACTGATGTCAAACTCACAGGCCGATAATTGCTAGGTTTACTCTTAGAACCCTTTTTAAACAGTGGAACAACATGAGCAATACACCAATCTTCCGGCACCATCCCCATTTCTAATGACATTTGAAATATTTCTGTCAGAGCCTCTGCTATTTCCACACTAACTTCCCTCAAGGTCCTAGGGAATATCTTGTCAGGACCCAGAGACTTATCCACTTTTATATTCCTTAAAAGTGCCAGTACTTCCTCCTCTTTAATCATCATAGTTTCCATAACTTCCCTACCTGTTTCCCTTACCTAACACAATTCAATACCTTCTCCTTAGTGAATACTGAAGAAAAGGAATTGTTCGGAATCTCCCCCATCTCTTTTGGCTCCACACATAGCCGTCCACTCTGATTCGCTGAGGGACCAGTTTTATCCCTCACTATCCTTTTGCTATTAATATAACTGTAGAAACCCTTTGGATTTATTTTCACCTTACTTACCAAAGCAACCGCATATCTTCTTTTAGCTTTTCTCATTTCTTTCTTAAGATTCTTTTTACATTCTTTATATTCCTCGAGCACCTCATTTACTCCATGCTGCCTATTTTTATTGTAGATATCTCTCTTTTTCCAAACCAAGTTTCCAATATCCCGTGAAAACCATGGCTCTCTCAAACTTTTAACCTTTCCTTTCAACCTAACGGGAACATAAAGATTCTGTACCCTCAAAATTTCACCTTTAAATGACCTCCATTTCTCTATTACATCCTTCCCATAAAACAAATTGTCCCAATTCTGTTTCCTTGTGTCCTGAAAACACACTGGTTTTCTGAAGCTTCAATCTGAATTTGTTTTTTTGTTTTGCAGCCGGAGTTCTACCAGGTTTGCCACACCAAAAAAGATTACGAGGAGATCGGCCCCAGCATTTGTCGCCATAACCCTGTCTTTGGAGTCATGTCTTAAGGCTGAGCTCAATATTCTAAGGGCTGAGGGGAAGCCTTGCTTTTGGGGGCCTGTTGGGTCTGGATTGACTGGTGTTGTGTTACTAAACTGGCTTAACTTTTAAAACAGATGACCAAACAGTATGTGGTTGGCAAACTTAACAATTGAGTGTCTTAAAATGGGCTAAATTGTGTTAAGCCAAAATATGAACAATCTTTCTTTATATTAAACATTTTGGACTAATTTGTAAGAAAATTCTATAGTGGTTTTTGATCAGATTATGCCCTAAGATGATGCATTTGATGGGAACTCCAAGACTTGTAGGATTTGAATGAGACTGGAAGGTCAGCTCTACCACACTTGAATTGTACCCAGTGTGTACAATACAAGAGCTTGTTTATATTTCGTACTGATTTTTTTTATACATCAGATGGGGAAAATTAGAACATTAGGTATTCTATAAAGTGAAATAAAGACAAGACGATTAATACTTGGAAAAGAGTATGTAAAGGTACTGATCAATAGGAGTTGCACAAATAATCAAATATCTAGCATAAAGTAAAACAAAAAATTAATTTCTGACAACTGAACCGGAAGTATACATATCCTTATTGTAAGAACCTTTCCTTTGCCTAGGATGAAATGTTATGACTATTTGTGTAGCTTGTTGAAGTCTGTATATGCGGTGGGTATAATTAACATCCCAACATCCATCAAGCACTGCAGACTGAACCTTTCCTGACACGAATCCAAGCACTAACTATTGAAAGGAATAAGTTACTTTTTTTTTCATTTCCCCTCATTTTTAAGTTGACGTTTCATTTACTTGCAGTTATGGTTTATCTGTCCTCTTCTAACTGGAGAAACTTCTCAAAAGCCTAAAACATATATCCTCATCCAATAGGCTCGCAAATGGTTTGAAGTCATGCTACTTTGGTTATTTGTGACTCCAGTCTGTTCCCAAAAGAATAATGAATTGTATTTCCCATAACAAACATGGCTAACTCCGCAAGTGCTTTGGGAACTATTTCTTACTCAAACTAACAGATGCCTGCTAGTGCTTTCTGAATATTGAATGCATTTTTGTTTATTGCTGCAAAAAAAGACTGTTGGACCAGTATTGTAGTTCTAGAGCCTCATTTTGATTTAAACCAAATAATCTAATCAGTGGTGTATTTAAAACCTTGCACCATTCCAATAAAGGCGCAAAATTCTTTTTAAATGTTATGGCTGTGATTTTGTTATTTAAAACTGGAAATTTGATGCATGCACGACTTCAGCCAGGAAAAATGATGCATGAGGATCGTTAACTTGTAGGTGGACATGCAGGTAAATATTGATCAGAGTAAAGTTCAAGTGTCTGAGGGACAAAGATGTTTTAATAACTATATAAGCCTTATGAAAATGTCCTGCAACCTGGGTTTAAGTTCCTTCATGATTTTTCTGATTAGCACATTGCCAATTTTGTCATCAAAATTTTAGTAAGACTATCATCTGTATCACAGATCGAATCAGCAAGCTGGCAGTTGCTTCCAAATCAAAGTGTGTATATTTTATTGGGATTGTGAATGAAACTTCACTGATAGCTGGAAAGCTTTGGGAATGTTTGAGCTTATACTTTGATCAAGCGTAGAACTAGCATTTTGATACTTTTTGGTCTGATTTGACTCTGGTAATATTGGAAGGAAGAAAATAACACGTTCTTCCCAAATGACTGAATCAGAAAAAGGTTTATTATGACTAATGCATTGCTTTTGCAGCAGCAAGGCAATACAAACACATGAAATTACTCTAAATTACAAAGTATTCATGGGTTCATGAACCTTTGAGAAATCTGACGTCTACTTGGATGCAATATTAAATCATTTACTTCCATAAGTAGTTGAGATGAAAATAATGTTAATTACTAAATTCTTGCTCTGCCCCCCCCATCCCTTCCTTTCCAATCATATTGGAGGGTCTTGGCCCGGCTATTATTCCCCTCGATAGTTGCTACCTGACTTGCTGAATTCCTCCAGTATTTTGTGTGTTGCTCAACATTTCCTGGATCTGCGGAATCTGTTGTGGTTATGTAACTGTCTTTAATGTTTATTGTCTTGTCTTGCAAATTAACCCTTTGGTGGTGCAATGATTTTGGCATAACATTGTATTCGTGACAACAGTTTAAACTGTGCCTCGAGTAAGCAGGCATACTGGGATACAAAACTTTGTAGTAACCACTTACAATTTGAATAGGCATTGCAATTCTCATCTTACCACCTGCTGATTTGTGGTCTCTGCAGAATCCATCAGAATGACTCTTTGATCTCTGCTGCATTTTTAACCTCAGAAGTAACTATTAAATGGTCCAGACTTTCCTCTGAAATCTTCAGTTTGCTGAGCTACTAAGTAAGATAAGTAAGTAAAATGCTGGAAAGTCATATTAAATGGTAATAGAACACTGCGTAAATAATAAAATTGACCTGGATTTACGATGAAAAAGAGCAAACCTGTTGTGTATCTGGACTTTCAGAAGGCTTTTTATAAAATGCCATGCAAATTTATTTTCAGAGGGGGGGAGGGACAACATTAGTGGTTACATGGTACAAACTGAATAACAAAATGGGGTAGTGAAAAACACTTAACTTTTCTCTTGGGATAGTGTGATCAGTAGGGGTACTGCAGGGTTCAGTACTGGGATCTCTGCTTTTCTGAGCTTTTGTCAGTGATTTTGATGAGAGGATCAAACAGGCACCATGGTAGTAGAGCGGTTAGTGTGACGCTGTTACAGCTTGGGGCGATAGAGTACAGAGTGCAGTTCTAGTGCAGTCTGTAGGGAGTTTGTACTTTCACCACGATTGCATGAGATTTCTCCGGGTGCTCTGGTTTCCTCCCACAGTCCAAGGAAATACCAGGTGGTAGGTTAATTGGTCATTGTAAATTGTCCTGTGATTCATTCGTTCGTTATGTGCCATGTTGTATAAGGGGGTGATCATTGTCTTTCCATGACCATGACTATTCTTGGCAAATTTTTCTACAAGTGTGTTTAGGAAAATTTCCTTCATCAGTGCGTAGAAGTCCCAATGAGAGAGCATGCGATACCTGATCTGCTATGAAGGAATAAGACAGGGCAGGTGATACAAGTTCGTGTAGGGGAACACTTTACATCTAGTGACCATAATGCCATTAGTTTCAAAGTTAATATGCAAAAAGATAGGTCTGGTCCACGGGTTCAATTCTAAATTGGAGAAAGGCCAATTTTGATGGTATCAGAAATGTTCTGGCAATTGTGGATTGGGACAGCTGTTTTCTGGCAAAGGTGTATTTGGAAAGTGGGAGGCCTTCAAGAACAAAATTTTGAGAGTACAAAGTGTGTATGTGCCTGCCAGAGTAAAACGTAAAGGAAACAAGTGTAGGGTCAAGCAATATTGAGGCCCTAGATAAGAGAAAAAAAGTATGGGCATAGCAGGTCGAGGCAAATAGAAATCACAAGGTGCTTCTGGAGTACAGAAATGCAAGACAATACTTAAGAAAGAAATCAGTGGGGCTAAAAGAAGGCATGAAGTTATTCCTGCAGACAAGGTGAAGAATCCCAAGGGATTCTACAGATATATCAAGACCAAAAGTATTACAAGGGACAAAACTGGTCCTCTGGAAGACCAGAATGGTAATCCGTGTGACGAGCGCAAACAAATGGGGGAGATCTTAAATGCATTCTTTGCATCTGTATTTACTCGGAAGACGGATACAGAGTCTACAGAAGTGAGGCAAAGCGGCATCAACTTCATGGACCCTGTACAGATTACAGAGGAGGAAGTGTTTGCTACCCAAAGGCAAATCACGGTGAATAAATACCTAGGGCCCGACAAGGTATTCTATTGGACCCTATAGGAGTCAAGTTCAGAAATTGCCGGGGCCCTAGCAGAGAGATTTACTGGTACTAGAGGATCGGGGGATAGCCAATGTTGTTCTGCTGTTTTTTTAAAGTTCTAAACAGGAAACTATAGGCCAGTAAGTCTGACATCAGGTGTGGGAAAGATACTGGAAGGTATTCTAAGGGACCGGGTATATAAGTATTTGGATAGAACTGGACTGATTAAGAATTGTAAACATGGTTTCGTGCGTGATATGTCATGTCTAACTAATCTTACAGTTTTGAAGTTAGCAGAAAAGTGAATGAAGGTAAGGCAGTGGATGTGGTCTACATAGACTTTAGCAAGGCATTTGACAAGGTTCAGCATGGGAGGTTGGTCGAGATGGCTCAGCATTCAGGATGAGGTAGTAAGTTGGATTAGGTATTGGCTTTGGGAGAAGCCAGAGAGTGGTAGTAGAGTGTTGCCACTCTGACTGGAGGACAGTGACGAGTGTGCTGCAGCAATGGTTGATGGGTCCTTTGGTGTTTGCCATCTATGTCAATTCTATGGATGATAATGTGGTTAACTGGATAAGCAAATTTATGGATGACACCAAGATTGGGGGCATACTGGACAGTGAGGAAGGCTATCATGGCTTGCAGAAGGATCTGCATCAGCTGGAAAAATGTAATGAATAATGGCAGATGGAATTTAATGTAAACAAGTGAGGTTCTGCACTTTGGTAGGACCAACCAGGATATGTCTGGCACAGTGAACAGTAAGATACAAGTGTGGTGGAACAAAGGGATCTGGGGATACAGGTATAACATCTGTTGAAAGTAGTGTCACAGGTTGATCAGGTCATAAAGAAAGCTTTTGGGACATTGGCCTTCATAAATCAATGTGTTGAGTACAGAAGATGGGATGTTATGAAGTTGTACAAGATGTTGGTAAGGCCTAATTTGGAATATTGTGTGCAGTTCTGGTCACCTATCTACAGGAAGGATGTAAGTAAGGTTGAAAGAGTGCAGAGAAAATTTACAAGGATGTTACTGGTTATGGAGAACCTGAGTTACAAGGAAAGATTGAATTGGTTAGGACTGCATTCCTTGGAATACAGAAGCAGGAATAGAGATTTGAGAGGTATGCAAAAATATGAGGGGTGTAGGTAGAGTAAATGCAAGCAGATTTTCTCCACTGTGATTTGGTGGGACTACAACCAAAGGTCATGGGTTAAGGGTGAAAGGTGAAAAGTTTTCAAGGAGTAGATAGGGAGACAGATTCTGGAAAGGTGTAATAATAATGGGGTTGTCATGGTGGGAGATTTAATTTCCAAAATATTGATTGGCATCTCCCTAGAGCAAGGGGGTTAGATGGGGTGGAGTTTGTTAGGTGTGTTTCCTGACACAGTATGTAGGTAAGCCTACAAGAGAAGAGGCTGTACTTGATCTAGTATTGGGAAATGAACCTGGTTAGGTGTCAGGTCTCCCAGTGGGAGAGCATTTTGGAGATAGTGATCACAATTCTACCTCCTTTACCATAGCATTGGAGAGGGATAGGAACAGACACATTAGGGAAACGTTTAATTGGAGTAAGGGGAAACATGAGGCTATCAGGCAGGAACTTGGAAGCCTAAGTTGGGAACAGATGTTCTCAGGGAAACGTATGGCAGAAATATTCAGGGGATATTTGCATGGGGTTCTGCATAGGTACATTCCAATGAGACAAGGAAAGAATGGTAGGGTACAGGAACATAGAAAACATAGAAAATAGGTGCAGGAGTAGGCTATTCGGCCCTTCGAGCCTGCACCGCCATTTATTATGATCATGGCTGATCGTCCAACTCAGAACCCTGCACCAGCCTTCCCTCCATACCCTCTGATCCCCCTAGCCACAAGGGCCATATCTAACTCCCTCTCAAATATAGCCAATGAACTGCCTCAACTGTTTCCTGTGGCAGAGAATTCCACAGATTCACCACTCTCTGTGTGAAGAAGTTTTTCCTAACCTCAGTCCTAAAAGGCTTCGCCTTTATCCTCAAACTGTGACCCCTCGTTCTGGACTTCCCCAACATCGGAAACAAACTTCCTGCATCTAGCCTGTCCAATCCCTTTAGGATTTTATACGTTTCAATCAGATCCCCCCTCAATCTTCTAAATTCCAACGAGTACAAGCCTAGTTCATCCAGTCTTTCTTCATATGAAAGTCCTGCCATCCCAGGAATCAATCTGGTGAACCTTCTTTGTACTCCCTCTATGGCAAAGATGTCTTTCCTCAGATTAGGGGACCAAAACTGCACACAATACTCCAGGTGTGGTCTCACCAAGGCCTTGTACAACTGCAGTAGTACCTCCCTGCTCCTGTACTCGAATCCTCTTGCTATAAATGCCAGCATACCATTCGCCTTTTTCACCGCCTGCTGTACCTGCATGCCCACTTTCAATGACTGATGTATAATGACACCCAGGTCTCGTTGCACCTCCCCTTTTCCTAATCGGCCACCATTCAGATAATAATCTGTTTTCCTATTTTTGCCACCAAAGTGGATAACTTCACATTTATCCACATTAAATTGCATCTGCCATGAATTTGCCCACTCACTCAACCTATCCAAGTCACCCTGCGTTCTCTTAGCATCCTCCTCACAGCTAACACTGCCGCCCAGCTTCGTGTCATCCGCAAACTTGGAGATGCTGCATTTAATTCCCTCATCCAAGTCATTAATATATATTGTAAACAACTGGGGTCCCAGCACTGAGCCTTGCGGTACCCCACTAGTCACTGCCTGCCATTCTGAAAAGGTCCCGTTTATTCCCACTCTTTGCTTCCTGTCTGCTAACCAATTCTCTATCCACATCACTACCTTACCCCCAATACCGTGTGCTTTAAGTTTGCACACTAATCTCCTGTGTCAAAAGCCTTCTGAAAATCCAAATATACCACATCCACTGGTTCTCCCCTATCTACTCTACTAGTTACATCCTCAAAAAATGCTACGAGTTTCGTCAGACATGATTTTCTTTTCACAAATCCATGCTGACTGTCTGATGATTTCACCGCTTTCCAAATATGCTGTTATCACATCTTTGATAACTGACTCCAGCAGTTTCCCCACCACCGATGTTAGGCTAACCGGTCTATAATTTCCCGGTTTCTCTCTCCCTCCTTTTTTAAAAAGTAGGGTTACATTAGCCACCCTCCAATCCTCAGGAACTAGTCCAGAATCTAACGAGTTTTGAAAAATTATCGCTAATGCATCCTCTATTTCTTGGCGTACAAAGGCTGTTGAAAATCTAGTCAAGAAGAAAAAGCTTATGAAAAGTTCAAAAAATTAGGTAATGATAGAGATCTAGAAAATTATAAAGCTAGCAGGAAGGAGCTTAAGAATGAAATTAGGGGAGACAGAAGGGGCCATGATAAGGCCTTGGTGAGCAGGATTAAGGAAAACCCCAAAGCATTCTACAAGTATGTGAAGAGCAGGAGGATAAGACGTGAGAGAACAGGACCAATCAAGGGTGACAGTGGAAAAGTGTGTATGGAACTGGAGGAGACAGCAGAGGTACTTAATGAATACTTTGCTTCAGTATTCACTACAGAAAAGGATCTTGGCAATTGTAGGGGTGACTTACAGCAGACTGAAAAGCTTGAGCATGTAGACATTAAGAAAGAGGATGTGCTGGAGCTTTTAGAAAGCATCAAATTGAATAAGTTGCCAGGACCGGATGAGATGTAACCCAGACTACTGTAGGAGGCGAGGGAGGAGATTGCTGAGCTTCTGACAATGATCTTTGCATCATCAATGGGGATGGGAGAGGTTCCGGAGGATTGGAGGGTTGCAGATGTTGTTCCCTTATTCAAGAAAGGGAGTAGAGCTAGCCCAGGAAATTATAGACCAGTGAGTCTTTCTTCAGTGGTTGGTAAGTTGATGGAGATGATCCTGAGAGACAAGATTTATGAACATTGGGAGAGGCATAATATGATTAGGAATAGTCAGCATGACTTTGTCAAAGGCAGGTCGTGCCTTACGAGCCTGATTGATTTTTTGAGGATGTGACTAAACACTTCATAGATGTAGTGTATATGGATTACAGCAAGGCATTTGACAAGGTACCCCTTGCAAGGCTTATTGAGAAAGTAAGGAGGCATGGGATCCAAGGGGATTGCTTTGTGGATCCAGAATTGGCTTGCCTACAGAAGGCAAAGAGTGATTCTTTTTACAATGAAAATCGATGCTTTAAATTATGGATTAAATGGTTTTGTGGCTAAGTTTGCAGATGACACCAAGATAGATGGAGGAGCAGGAAGTGTTGAAGAAATGGAAAGGTTGCAGAGAGACTTGGTCAGTTTTGGAGAGTGGGCAAAGAAATGGCAGATGAGATACAATGTTGAGAAATGTACGGTGGTACATTTTGGAAGAAGAAATCAGGCAGATTATTATTTAGATGGGGAGAAAATTCAAAAATCGTAAGTGCAAAGGGACTTGGGGGTCCTCGTGCAGGATACCCGAAAGGTTGGATCGGCAGTAAGGAAAGTGAATGCTATGTTGACATTCATTTCAAGAGGAGTAGTGCATAAGAGTAAGGAGGTGTTGATGAGGCTCTATGGGGCACTGGTGAGACCTCATTTGGAATACTGTGTGCAGTTTTGGGCCCCCTATCTTAGAAGGGATGTACTAATGTTGGAGAGTGTTCAGAGAAGATTTTCAAGGATGATTCCTGGAATGCAGGGCTAACGTATGAGGAGCGTTTGTCAGCTCTTGGACTGTATTCGTTAGAGTATAGAAGAATGAGAGGGGATCTCATAGAAACATTTCGAATGTTGAAAGGGTTGGACAGAATAGATGTGGAAAGGCTGTTTCCCTTGGTGGGTGAGTCCAGGACAAGAGGCCACAGTCTTAGACTTAGAGGGTACCCATTTAAAACAGATGAGAGATTTTTTTTGCCAGAAGGTCGTGGATTTATGGAATTCGTTGCCACATACAGCTGTGGAGGCCCGATCATTGAGGGTGTTTAAGGAGGAGATTGAAAGGTATCTAATTAGTCAGGTTATCAAGAGATATGGGGAAAAAGCCGGAAATTGGAACTAGATGGGAGAATAGTTTAGTTCGTGGTGGAATGGCGGAGCAGACTCAATGGGCCGAATGGCCTACTTCTGCTCCTTTGTCTTGTGATATTCTGCCTGGAGGTTGTTGACCAGTGGTGTGCCTTAGGGATCTGTTCTGGGACCCCTTCTCTTCGTGATTTTTGTAAATGACCAGGATGAAGAAGTTGAGGGATGGGTTAGTAAGTTTGCTGATGACACAAAGGTTAGGGTGTTGTGGTTAGTGTGGAGAGCTGTCAGAGGTTACAGCGTGACATCGAAGGATGCAAAACTAGGCTGAGAAATGGCAGATAGAGTTCAACCCAGATAAGTGTGAGGTGGTTCATTTTGGTAGGTCAAATATGATGGGAGAATATAGTATTAATGGTAAGACTCTTGGCAGTGTGGAGGATCAGAGGGATCTTGGGATCCGGGTCCACAGGACACTCAAAGTTGCTGCGCAGGTTGACTGTGTGGTTAAGAAGACATACGGTGCATTGGCCTTCATCAACCGTGGGTTTGAGTTTAAGAGCTGAGAAGTAATGTTACAGCTGTTTTGGACCCTGGTCAGACCCCACCTGGAGTATGTGCTCAGTTTTGGTCACCTCGCTACAGGAAGGATGTGGAAACCATAGAGAGGGTGCAGAGGAGATTTACGAGGATGTTGCCTGGATTAGGGAGCATACCCTATAAGAATAGGTTGAGTGAACTTGGCCTTTTCTTCTTGGAGTGATGGAGGATGAGAGGTGACCTGATCGAGGTGTATAAGATGATGAAAGGCATTGATCATGTGGATAGTCAGAGGCTTTTTCCCAGAGCTGAAATGGCTAACACAAGAGGGCACAGTTTTAAGGTGCTTGGAAGTAGGTACAGAGGGGTTGTCGGGGTAAGTTTTTTACGCAGAGAGTAGTGAGTGTGTGGAATGGGCTGCCGGTGATGGTGGTGGATGTGGATATGATATGGTCTTTTAAGAGACTCCTAGATAGGTACATTGAGCTTAGAAAAATAGTGGGCTATGGGTAACCCAAGGTAATTTCTGAAGTAAGTATATGTTTGGCACAGCATTGTGGGCCAAAAGACCTGTATTGTGCTGTAGGTTTTCTATGTTTCTAAGTTTAAGGGGAAAATGAGGGAAAACTTCTTCACTCAGAGGGTTGTGAGAGTGTGGAATAAGCTGCCAGCATAAGTGGTCTATGCGAGCTGGATTTCAACATTTAAGGGAAGTTTGGATAGGTACAAGGATGGTGGGAGTACAGAGGGCTATGGTCCCAATACAGATTGATGGGAGTAGGCAGTGTAAACGGTTTCAGCATGGACTAGTGGGCCAACGGGCCAGTTTCTTTGCTGTACTTTTCTATGACTCTAATTGAAAGTTGGTGTTCAGAGGGGACAGCGTATTCCTGTACACAAATCACTGAATAGTTGACGTGCAGGTTGAGAGGTCAAGTGTTAAAATAGCTATAACAAATATAGAACTTGTGAAAGCATCAGGTCAACCAGAAAAGTGAAGGTTGGAGCTAAGACACATGGAACCTTCCATCAAACTGGAAAAGTGAAAAAAACAAGTTTGCAAAGGTGGGAATGGTGGAGGAAATTAAAATGAAATGTTCTTAATGAGGTGTAGATCAAATGGTTCATTTAAAAAAAACAACCCTGAGGGCCAAGACATGCTCAGATGGCAAGAGTCCCAGTCCTTGTGTGTGTACTGAATACTTTGTGCAGAGATTCGCTGGCCTCTGTTAGAGTTTGAATACAATGTAAGAAGCATCTTAGTCCAACTATATCAAACCTCAATGTGAACACATCTTGTCTCCTCCCCCTCCCCCACCTCCTTTCTCTACGTACACATTTAAAAAAAAATTGTACTATGCAGCAAAGACTTATCAAATTAATGCTTAGAATGAGTTCTACATGGACAAATTAAATGGAGATTGGGGCCCATGTTCTTGAGCTTAGATGAGCGAGAGGTGATCTCATCGAAACAAGTCTTGAGCAACTTATCGGGGGAGATGAATGGGCAGTCAAACTTCTGGTAACAGGCTGAAGATAAGAGGTCTCCCAATTAGAACTAACACCACTTCACTCAAAGGGTTGTGCATCTGCTGGAAAGGAATCTGGAGGTTTGATCATAGTATATGTTGAAGGTTAAAATGATAATTAGTGATGAAGGGATTTGAGTATGTGAAAATAGTGTTACTTTTCCTCACTTGGGTAAGATACCACCCGTAATTTTTAATGAATGCTAGAACTCAACATGAGGTGTTGAATTACGTATCATTTGGATCTTGCAGATCCTTCTGGCCGCTACCTTAATGCAAAGTTTATTTATTCTTGTCAAAGGATCATTGTGTGTTTGCAGCCTGATACATATCTCTGAAAATGAACATAAGGCAACTCCTTTTGCTGTTGGGCTGTTAGTCAAAGAAATTGACATTACATGTGAAGGCATGTCTACTGAGATGTGGAACCCTTGCTGTTTAATGATTCATATGATCACACCTCATGGTGAAGGAACAACCCTCCCTCTTATTTCAAAATACAAATTGTGCGTGGTTCCCATGCAATGCAGTAGTACTCCGGAAATCTGAAGCAATTTCAATGTCTTCAAATCCTACCTGGGAGCTGGTGATTTCAAAGAATGTTAGTTCTAGGTTTTGATTTTTTAAGTACACAGTATTAAGTGATCTCTAGTTCCGTTTATGTTGCCAGGTTGCCTGTGCTGTACTTAACAATTGTTTAGAGTAATGGATAGTATTCAAAGTTGTTATCTCTTGTACATATTTCTATCACATTTTCTTACCACTTCTGCATTTTCTCTGGTACAATTCCCTGAGGGTCTTTAGTTCTGCTAGGCAAATGACACAGGTTAGGGTATGTGGGCCCTTTTCAAGTTGGAGCAGAAGGCCTCTATATGTCCCAGAATGTAATGTACAACACTATGCACAATAATATGCCTGATGAGTGAAATCAAATGTGGCCTAACTTAACACACAAATATTAACTGGAGAGTTCAGGCTTGCTTCAGTAATAGTTGAACAACCGAGACTTTTCCAGAACCTGAAACGTCAACTGTTTATTCATTCCCATAGATGCTGCCTGACTTTGAGTTCCTCCAGTGTCTTGTGTGTGTTGCTTGGGACCTTTATAGTCTGCTGCCAGAGGCTGAGGCATCTCCTTTCATCCAGATCAATGCTTAACTTCTTGTCACTACTGACAGCTCCTAACCAGTGCTTACCTCAGTTGTCAGCTTCGATCCTATGGCCACACCGCAAAGCCTTCGTTCTAGATCCTGTACCTTGGATATACTCCATGTGATGAAGGCCCGTCACTAACTACGGACAGCAGATGGTGCGCATCCTTTGCAAACTGCAATGGCAGAACAATCAAGCCAAGAATTACTGTGGACCATTGCATGGCATCTGGACCATGTTTTAGCCTAAATTATTAGACGGATAATAAAAATGAATCAATAAATCACCAAGTCTTTAAACTTGTTCCATCAGGGCTAACATGATCATAGCCTCCACTCTACATTTCCATCTAGTTAGCTAACTTTCTAATCCTCAAAATACCTATTGCTTCAGCCTTGTTCTGCCAATACCTGTCCTCGAGTACTGAAAAGGAACACTGAACAGCACAGGACCTTTGGCCAAGATGTTGCCAACCTTTTGCCCACTCCAAGATCAGTGCTGCCTCCTCCCATTGCCCTCATTTTTCATCCATCTTTGTGTCACCACCCCTGCCAGCACATTCTATGACCATCCTACTGTTTAAAAACTAAACTTCCGACAATACAAGAGGACATGGCTTTAAGGTAAGGGGTGGGAAGTTCAAGGGGGATATTAGAAGAAGGTTTTTTTACATGGAGAGTGGTTGGTGCATGGAATGCACTGCCTGAGTCAGTGGTGGAGGCAGATACACTAGTGAAGTTTAAGAGACTACTAGACAGGTATATGGAGGAATTTAAAGTGGGGGCTTATATGGGAGGCAGGGTTTGAAGGTTGGCACAACATTGTGGGCTGAAGGGCCTGTACTGTGCTGTACTATTCTATGTTCTAAACCCCTCCCCTCTCCATACTTTGCTCCAATGACATTAAGATTATGCTGTCTTCTATTAACTATTTCTACTCTGGTAGAAAGGTACTAGTTGTCCATTCTCTTTTACAATTATGCATTTATCAAGTCACCTCTCACCATCCTTTACTCCAAAGCAAAAAGCCCCAGCTCGCTCAACCTTTCCTCATAAGACCTGCTCTCTAATCCAGACAGCATCCTGGTAACTTTCCTCTACACCTTCTAAGTCTTCTAATTCCTTCCTATAATGAGACAATCAAAACTCCAAGTACGATATACCCAGAGATTTATAGATCTGCAACATTACCTTGGGGCTCTTGAACTCAATCCTCTGACTAATGAAAGCTAACCCGCTATCAGCCTTCTATGAACTTGTGCTGAAACTATGAGCAATTTATGGACATAGACCTTCAGATCCCTCTGTTTCTTCACACTGCCAAGAATCCTGTCATTATCCTTGTATTCAGCCTTCAAATTTAATTTCCAAACTGAACCTTTTCATACTTATCTGGTTTGAACTCCATTTGCCACTTCTCAGGCCAGCTCTGCACTCAGTCTATGGCCAGTTGAAGCCTTCTACCTTATCCACAATACCACCATCCTTCCTAGTGTGTTGCACCAGACAGTCAGCCATTCTTGCTTGGCGCGTAGTGTGAGGATTGGTCTCCTTTTGGATTAACCGGGTCACGATATGAACGTTCCCGACTCGACCCTTGTTTTTTTACGAGGCTGAGTGGGTAGCTCGATGCTCAACCTGGCACAGATGGAAAGTGTGCTTGGGGGGTGGCCTGACTTGGATTCGAACTCAGGAGCCTTCGCTCCGAAGTCTGGCGCTGATGCCACTGCGCCGCCAGCTGGCCTATACCACCAGCTTTTGTGTCATCTACAAGAATGCCTCTCCTTCCTCATCTGAGTCATTTATAAAAATCACAAAGACCAGGGTCCAAGAAGAGATCGCCATGTTAAACACTCCTGGTCACCAACCTGCAGGCTGCATAGCATGAATTCTGAATCCACACAGCCAAGTTTCCCTGGATACCAGACCTGCTGAATTTCTGAATGAGCCGGCTATAGGGAACCTTGTGAAACAACTTAAGAAAATCCATATACATCACATCCACAACTCTACTTTTATTATCAGACAGTTTAAAGATCTGCCAATCTTCAAAATCTGGGCTGCAGATTACCCAGTAGCCAGTGCAGTTTCTCTTTAATGAAATATGGCCGTTGGGCTGAGTTGTGATAAAAGTGAAACATAGGGCCCTGAGGCCCCATTCCCTAACATCTTCTGGTCTCTGAAAAATAAAATTGAAAATGTCAGAACAAGATTGCAGTGCCAGAGTGACATTGGCATCTGCAACGTACTTTTCTTCACAGAGGTATTGTTCAACCACAGCACTCTGGACACTCTTTGAAAGGATGAATAAAATTGTCTGTGAATCCTTGAAGCAGCTGGTGACCCTGAGATCTGTTGGTTGGCAAAGGTTTTCGGAGCCCCACCAGGTACACCAAGTGGCAGGAGAACTCGAGGACATCTTCAATCCCTCACTGCTGCGGTCGAGGTTCCCTCGTGCTTCAAAAGGACATCAATCATACCGTTACCCAACAAGGGCAGGACGAGCGGCCTCAACAGCTACCACCAGTAACACTCATGAAGGGATTAAATGCTTCGAGATTGGTCACAGCTAATATTATCTCTTGCTGAAGCAAGAGGCTGGACTTGCTGCGATATGCCCATCATCACAATAGATCTACAGCAGATGGTTCTCCACTCTGCCTTGGATCACATGGTCAACAGCATTACTTATGTGAAGCTACTGTTCATTGATTACAGTTCGGCATCAGCACCATCATCTCGTCAGTACTCACCAACAAGCTTTAAAACCTGGACCTCTGTATGTTCCTCTGCAACTGGATCCTTGACTTCCTCACTGGGAGAGTACAGTCTGTGCAGATCAAATATAGTATCTCCTCACTGACAATCAATCTTGATTGTATCTTGATGGAACCCAAGTAACACCTACAAAATGCTGGAGGAACTCAGCAGGCCAGGCAGCATCTATGGGGAAAAAATTGAGTCGAAGTTTTGGGCCGAGACCCTTTGGCACGACTTGAGAAAAACAAAGATGAGGAGTAGATTTAAAAGGTGGGGGAGGAGAAAGAGAAAAACACAAGATGAAGGTGAAACCTGGAGGAGGAGGGATGAATTAACTAACTGGGAAGTTCACTGGTGAAAGAGATACAGGGCTGGAGAAGGGAGAATCTGATAGAGGATAGAAGGCCATGGAAGAAAGAAAAGGAGGGAAGAGAGCCGGAGGAAGGCAATGGGCAGGCAAGGAGACAAGGAGCAATCCGATGTTCATGCCATCAGGTTGGAGGCTACTGTAACACCCTGGGAAAGGGTTCACTGCGAATGTAATGGTCTTTCTGTAGAAGCAGCATTTAGGTTATGGTTAGAGATAACAGGTGCTTTGGAATGTGAGCTGTCCAATGTGTGTTTTCATGTTGTGTGCCTGACACCGGGGTGAGTGGGGTCTTTTGTTCAGTGGGAGATGAAGACAGAAGACCCAAGAGAGAAGAGGTCGTAGGACTCAACCCAGAGCAGGTCCATGATCTGACAAGGCCCAGGGAGATCGAAAGAGGATCAACAAAGGGGAAACCATGAGCTCCGACTTGTGCACGTTAGGCTGTTTCATTAAAATGGGCCCTTTCCTTTTTTCTTTTCGCATTTTCTTTACTAACCCTTTAGTCAAATTAAGAACTAGAAAGTTAAATCGTTTAATTGTATGTGATGTACTGTCTGTTATTTCGTGGTACTGATTTGTAACAGGGGAACGAATCACACAGCATCCACACAAACAGGGGGATTCGGGTGGGCTCGCACCTCAATCTCACCCGTTTGCGGGGCCAGAGATCGTCTTCCCTAGACTTGCGCATCCCACGGAACCGGAGTGTTTCACTGCCCTGACAGAATATAAGGTGTTCTTCCTCAAAGAGATACTCGAATGGCATAGTACAACCATGGCTGACAAGGGAAGTCGAAGCTGATGTAAAAGCAAGAGAGGGCATACAACAAAGTAAAAATCAGCTGGAAGATGAAAGGATTGGGAAGCTTTTAAAAGCCTACAAAAATAATCATTAGTAGGGAACAGATGAAATGTGAAAGCAAGCCAGCAAATGATATCAAAGTGGATTGCAAGAGCTTTTTTTAAAAAAAATAAAAGAGAGATGAGAATGGATATAGGACCACTAGTAAATGAGACCAGAGAAATAATATGTCAAAGTGAAAACAAGTTTCTACAAATTGAGCTAAATTTAATACAATTGTTAAATACAAAATAATTTATTGCATGATTACTCACACTTCAAGTCAGTATTTAGTAGATGCACCTTTGGCAGCAATCACAGCCTTGAGTCCGTGTGGATAGGTCTCTATCAGCTTTTCAAATCCATCCACAAATTCCCAATTGGATTGAGGTCTGCACTCTAACTTGGCTGCTCCAAGACACTAACTTTGTTGTTTTTAAGTCATTTCTTAATGGCTTTATGATTATGAGGACACGCAGTCCCCTTTTATTGTCATTTAGTAATGCATGCATCAAGAAATGATAAAAATGTTTTTCCGGAATAATATCACGAAAACGCATGACAAACTGACTTAAAAACTAACAAAAAACACATAATTATAACATATAGTTACAACAGTGCAAAGCAATACTGTAATTTGATAAGAACAGACCATGGCACAGTAAAAATCTCACAGTCTCTCGAAAGTCCCATCATCTCACGCAGATGGTAAACCCCCAGCGCCGCCAACTTGCCGATGCAGCATCCTGGAAGCATCCGACCACAGTCCGACTCCGAGTCTGTCCGAAAAACTCTGAGCCTCCAACCACCTATTCGACACCGAGCACCATCTCTGCCGAGCATTTTGACCCCAGCCCCGGCAACAGGCGATACGCAAAGCTGAGGATTTGGGGCCTTTGTCTCCGGAGATTCTCAATCGCACAGTAGCAGTGGCAGCAAAGCAGGCATTTCAGAAGTTAAAAATGCAAACAACAGGAATTCTGCAGATGCTGGAAATTCAAGCAACACACATCAAAGTTGCTGGTGAACGCAGCAGGCCAGGCAGCATCTCTAGGTACAGTCGACATTTCAGGCCGAGACTCTTCGTCATTTCAGAAGTTAATCCAGATGTTCCTCTGCGCTTTCACGGCTGTCCCCATCACATCTGGATTGATGCATGGCACCCCCTAGTTACACATATCGATATTCATTCATAACGGCTGCGCGTGCTGCAGCGTGCCGCCATCTTCTCCTCCCTCCATCTCCATTTAAGAACTCGATATAGCCACTCAGCCTCATAAAAAACAAGGCTCCAGTTCATATTGTTTTGGCTTTATGTTTGGGGTCATTGTCTTGCAAGAAAACAGATCTTCTCCCAAGCTGCAGTTTTCTTGAAGACTGCATCAGGTTTTCCTCCAGGATTTCCCTGTATTTTACTGCATTCATTTGACTCTCTACCTTCACAACCCTTCCAGGGCCTGCTGCAGTGAAGCATCCCCACAGCATGATGCAGCCACCACCATGGTGTGCTTTTGATGATGTGTGGTGATTGCCTTCCTTCAAACATAGCATTTAGTCTGATGGCCAAAAAGCTCAATTTTGGTTTCATCAGACCATCGAACCTTCTTCCAGCTGACTTCAAAGTCTCCCATGTGTCTTCTGGCATACTCAGCAGAGATTTCATGTGAGGTTTTTTTTCAACAGTGGCTTTCCCTTTGCCACTCTCCCATAAAGCTGCACTGGTGAAGCACCCGGGCAGCAGTTGTTGTATGTGCAATCTCACCCACCTCAGCCACTGAAGCTTGTCACTCCCCCAGGGTTGTCATAGGTCTCTTGGTGACCTCCCTCACTAGTCCCCTTCTTGTACGGTCACTCAGTCTTGGAGGGCGCCTTGTTCTAGGCAGATTTACAGTTGTGCCATATTCTTTCCATTTCTTGATTGACTTAATTGTACTCCAAGGGATATTCAGCAACTTCGAAATTTTCTTGCATCCAGCTTCTGACTTATTCTTTTCAATAACCTTTTCATGGAGTTGCTTGGAGTGTTCTTTTGTCTTCATGGTGTAATTTTTACCAGGATACTGACTCACTGGCAGAAGGACTTTCCGGATACAGGTGTATTTTTACTGCAATCAATTGAAACACCTTGACTGCACACAGCTCTCCAAAACAGATCTCCATTTAACTAATTATGTGATTTCTAAAACCAATTTACTGCACCAGTGATGATTTGGTTTGTCATATTAAAGGGGGTGAATTCTGATGCAATCAGTTATTTTGCTTTATATTTGTAATTTATTTACATCACTTTGTAGAGATTTGTTTTCAGCTTGACACGAAAATTTTTTTTCTATTGATTAATGTCAAAAAAGCCAAATTAAATCCACTGTGATTGAATGTTGTAAAACAATAAATCATGAGAATTTCCAAGTGGTGGGGGGGGGGTGAATACTTTTTATAGGTACTGTGACACCATATATTCCATCTAGGTAGCCTCCATCCTGATGGCACAAACATTGATTTTTCAATTTTCTGGTGATGCCCCACACCTCACCATCCCCATTCCCATTTCCCTCTCTCACTTTATCTCCTTATTAGCCCAACACCTCACTCTGGTGTTCCACCCCCTTCCCTTTCTTTCATGGCCATCCATCCTTTCCTATCAGGTTCCTCTTTCTCCAGCTCTTTATCTCTTTCACCAATCGATTCCCAACTCTATGCCTCACCCCTATCCCTCTCCCGGTTTCACCTATCATCTACAACTTTGTGTTTCTTCCTCACTTCCCCCCACCTTCTTACTCTGATTTCTTACCTTTTTTTCTCCAGTCCTGATGAAGGGTCTCCGCCTGAAATGTCAACAGTACTCTTTTACATAGACGCTGCCTGGCCTGCTAAGTTCCTCCAGCATGTTGTGTGTGTTGCTTGGATTTCCAGCATCTGCAGATTTTTTTCTTGTTTGTGAGCAACCATGTGCCCTTGTGACAGCCATGTCTCTGTAATGCCCACAACGTTGCAGTTCCATGTGCTGATCAGTTCATCACCCTTGTTCCTGATATTTGTATTAAACTGAATGTGCTTCTTCCTATCCAACAGGCTGCATTTATGCCCTATCCATTGGCAATCCATCCCCACAGTCTCTCTACATTTTGCATCTACCTTTACAACAACTTCTCCATCCTATGACATTGCTCTGGTTTCCGTGCCTCTACCAACCTAGTTTAACCCCTCCCCAGTAGCTCTAGCAAAGCAAGAACCCCCTTGAGTTCAAGTATAACCCATCCCTTTTGTACAGTTCATAGTTTACAAATCTGAAACCTTGCCTCCTGCACTAATTCTTCAGCCACACTTTGATCTACCTATTCTTAACATCACTGGCACGTGGCACAGGCAGCAATACAGAGATTGCCTCCCCTGATGAGTTTTTTAGTTTCCTGTCTTGCTCCCTATATTCGCTCTTCAGGGCCAAATTCCTTCCCCTACCTCTGCCATTGTTACCAATGTTGTAAATTGATTGTTTGTGGTTTTTGTATTGCTATATTTATGCTCTATTCTTGGTTGGCGCAGCTGTAACGAAACCCAATTTCCCTCAGGATCAATAATGTATGTCTGTCAGGGGCGGCGCTAAGGTGGTGCTAGGTGGGGCTATAGCCCCAGCAGAAATTGCAATAGCCCCACCAAGAAATTAACTGCATCTGCTTTGCTTTCTCTGTCTAGTTTTGAATACAGCTTGTTTCTCCAGTTGATCTAGTGAAACAGCGTTCCCAATTACCATAGCACCCACGCAGCAAAAAAGTTATAAACTCTGTCAGATCCACTCTACACTTCGTTCATTGTCAAAGTCTTGCCGTTGCTGTCCTCGGATCAGTGAAGCCTTCACCAGCAACTTTGATGTATGTTGCTTGAATTTCCAGCATCTGCAGAATTCCTGTTGTTTGCCTTTAGGTTCAGTGAAGCCGATCCAGCATCACGTTAGCTGGTGACGTCACTCACGCGGGAGTACATCCAGGCGCAGATCCGTGGTCTCGCGAGACGAACGGACGCCGCATGTGCACGTTGTGCGTTTACAAGCGAGCGCGGGCCTGGCACGTGCGTTATTTTGGCGGGTGTGAAAAATGGATCGATTTTTAGTCGGAAAACGAGCTCATCCAGAGGAATCAGCCTCAGCCTGTCTGAATTGAAAGTGAGATGTAGAAAGGAGTCAGTGGGGATGTTCATCGGAGGAGAGAGGAAGAAGAAACGGAGCGGGATTGGGAAGAGAAGGTGGATGAAGCCGAGTGGGAATACTGTTCGCCAGCAGCCTGAGGAAGGGCCCCGCCGGCCAGTCCCCTTCGCAAAGGTTGACAATCAGCAAAGGAGTTTTATTCGTGGCTGGTTTGAATATTCAATCACGTTCTGCTTCGCATGCAGGCATTTCCTGCGTGGAGGACATGGGCTCCATTCTGAGTCTCCGGTTACCGCAACTGGCGGAAAGCGACAGCAGCTTTCAAAACCCACCTTGTGAGTTTGCGATGGAGGCGCGGGCCGAATTCAGACTGAGAAAACAAGACGGTTCCAGATTGGGAAATATGCCTGATAAAGGACATGCAAAGATTGTCCGAGAGCAGTGGTTGGGTATCTGCGCTATACTGCGAGCCAAGGCGTTGCCCAGCCAGGACACCGGGATAATGATGGATCTGGCAATAGGGGAAACTTTGTTGAGTTGCTCACTGTAATTGGGAAGTTTGATAAGACTGTAGCTAAAAAAATGAGGAAAACCCTGGAAATGCAAAAAACATCCATCACGATATCCAAAATGAAATTATGGGTATTATGGCAGATATGGCCAGACTTCAAATAAGTGCAGAAATCAAGGAGGCTGGATATTTTGCCGTCATGGTGGATGAAAGTAAAGACGAGTAAAAAGGAGCAAATATCAGTGGTGGTGCGGTATTTGAATAACGAAACAGTGCTTGAAGAATTTTTGCACTTCACTCCAGCAGAAGGGTTGGACGCAGAGTCGCTTCTTAAAGGCATTGAACACACTCGCCCGGTCGGTGTGTTATTGATACAAACGCGTGTATGACGGCGCGGCAGTGATGTCCGGGTGCAATAACAGGGTACAAGAGAGGTTCAGGAAAGAGGTCCCGCAGGCATTATATATACACTGCCATGCTCACAGACTTAACCTTGTTTTAGTGGATGTTGTGAGCAATGTACCACAAGCGGGTGAGTTTTTTGAAACTGTGCAGCTGCTTTACAACTTCTTTTCAAACTCTGTTGCCCACGATCACAACAACAGGCGGATTGTGCTTCTCTGAAAACATTAATGGTGAGTGCAGTTGATTTTTTAAAAATTTGGGCCAAGACTAATGCTGATTATTGTTATTATTTTGTGGTGGATACCCTATAGTCCTTATGTTTCCTGCAAATCCTAAAATATTATATTTACTGCTATTAAGCCTACTGGTTTAGCTTAGACTTCCAAGCGGTGCTTGTTTTGATTTTTGTTTAAATTCAATAGCCGAATTAAGTGAGGCACTGCATGATCAGAGTACGAGTTGTCCAACTCCTGGTAAAGCCTTGCATCTGTTGTTTGCCTTATTTGACTTTAATAACGGTGTATCTTTTGGCATTGTCTGTCTATGTAATGCGAATAGCAGTGGGTTGGTGTTGTGTTTTTCAGTTGAAAAGCACGCATTTGACATGCTCGGATGCTCTGTTTTTTTGTTGATGGTCCGTGTATCCCAGGTTGTCTCCAGTGCCGTTGACACTGTAACAGTTCACTTCTATATTAGATCTATCAATTGCTGCTGCTTGTGAATCAACAGAGGCATTTATAATAGGCACATAATGCTTGAAACTGACTTTTTAATGCCACACGTCTGGCCTTGCGAATACATATTTCCATACAGTGCATCCCTCAGCACCACCACTGAATCATTTTGCCCCTCCATAGCACCAGCAAGAAAACGTTCCTGGCGCCGCCACTGATGTCTGTCTGTCTATCTATCAGTATGTACCACAACCTCTGGCTGCTCACCCTCCTCCTTAAAAATACTGTAGGCCCGACCTGAGACATCACTACACCTGGAATCTGGGAGACATCATACCATCTGAGAGTCTCTTTCACATCCACATAATCTTCAGCCTGTTGCACCTGGATTGTAGCCCTAAATTAGAATACAGAAGTCTGGGTATTAGATATTTACCTTTTACATTGTGGCTTTGGCATAACTTATCTGTTACCGGCAATGTGACTAACTGTAGTTGAAATAAGATTAATATACTTTCCCATTTCTGGCATGAGATATAAACTAATATAATGTAAATGGACTGCAGTCAAGAAAACTTAGTAATATTGGACAGATAAAGAAAGAGGAAAGCATTTCTGAGGCACCAGTAATGAAATTTTCTAATTGTTATTCATGAAGTTGAATTACAGCATCTATCAGAAATCACAGGCGTTAACCATTGAAAATCACAGGTATTACCTAACAGAAAATGTTACTTTTCGGAAATCACAGGCATTACCCGTCGAAAATCACAGGCAAACGCGAAGAATTCTGCAGTTGCTGGAAATTCAAGCAACACACATCAAAGTTCAGGTGAATGCAGCAGGCTAGGCAGCATCTCTAGGAAGAGGTACAGTCGACGTTTTGGGCTGAGTCCTGACGAAGGGTCTTGGCCCGAAATGTCGACTGTACCTCTTCCTAGAGATGCTGCCTGGCCTGCTGCGTTCACCAGGAAATCACAGGCGTTACCCATCGGAAATCACAGGCCTTGTATCTCAACAAAGCAAACAATGTGAAGGGTCTTAGCCAGAATCTTCAGCTGCTTATTCATTTCCATAGATGCTACCTGACCTGCTGAGTTCCTCCTGTGTTACAACAGCAAAAAAAATTGAAGTCATTGCTTATTGACTTAAATATTCCCCAAAATTTATTTGGTACCTGTCAACATTCAGTCTAATAACAGTTCATTATTATGTGCCATGTTGTATGACATAGGCAATCATGGGCTTCCCATGACCATGATTGTTCTTGGCAAATTTTTCTTCAGAAATGGTCTACCATTGTCTTCTTCTGAGCAGTGTCTTTACAAGATGAGTAACCTCTGCATATCAATCCTCTTCAGAGATTGTCCGCCCGGCATCAGTGGTCGCATAACCAGAACTTGTGATCTGCACCAGCTGCTCATATGACCATCCACCACCTGCTCCTATGGCTTCACATGACCCTAACCGGGGGCTAAGCAGGTGTTACATCTTCCCTAAGGGTGACCTGCACCTCCTTGGGTGGAGATATATCTCCATCCTTCCACCCCTAAGAGTAATATAAATGTTTAAATGCTTGTATGACATAGCAATGGCTTTCAAATCTTTTTAAATATCTCCTAAAGCACTCTGTGTCCAGTAGCAGTAGTAGGCCTCATCAGTCAGGGTCAACCATAGATGTTGCATCCTAGCTGTGTAGGCACAAACCTGGTCTGAACGATATGGAGAGCAAGCTGTTGCTCAGGTAGCAAGCTCCCTCTCTCCACACTTCCGATGAATCCAAAAGAATGGCAGTGACTGATACAGTTTGGTACCAGTAGTGTTGCAGGAGTTGCCAGTCAATGTTGAACTCAACGCAGGACTGCCTTAGGGAATCCAGCTCTAGATTTTTCCCTCAGGGTTTACTGCCTAATCCTTCCCCATGATGGCTGTAGCCACAAGACAGCTGAAGTTTGAGATCAGAGTTTTCCTTCTCTCAGATGAGCTGCCAACCATGGCTGACGAGCCCCATCTGCCCAACTGGTTTTAAGGCACCAGTAACTCGCCTTTGCATTTTCTCCTGTCAGTAGAAATGGTTCCGCTGGGCTTTGTAGCTAAGCCAAAGGTGAAGGCCAAGAGCAGACTTGGTTGTCAGAGGCTATTTGAGGTGCATGTCAATGGGACGATTCTAATAGGTAGCAGGAGCTCGTCCCCACTACCAGTCCTGGTTATAACAACCTTAGGAACTACTTGGCATCTAGTCCCTTAGAAACCATAGAAAAACTACAGCACAGAAACAGGCCTTTTGGCCCTTCTTGGCTGTACCGAACCATTTTCTGCCTAGTCCCATTGACCTGCACACGGACCATATCCCTCCATACACCTCCCATCCATGTATCTGTCCAATTTATTCTTAAATGTTAAAAAAGAACTCGTGTTTAGCACCTTGTATGGCAGCTCATTCCACACCCCCACCACTCTCTGTGTGAAGAAGCCCCCCTCCCAATGTTCCCTTTAAACTTTTCCCCCCTCATCCTTAACCCATGTCCTCTGGTTTTTTTCTCCCCTTGCCTCAGTGGAAAAAGCCTGCTTGCATTCACTCTATCTATACCCATCATCATTTTATATACCTCTATCAAATCTCCCCTCATTCTTCTACGCTCCAGGGAATAAAGTCCTAACCTATTCAACCTTTCTCTGTAACTGAGTTTCTCAAGTCCCGGCAACATCCTTATAAACCTTGTCTGCACTCTTTCAACCTTATTAATATCCTTCCTGTAATTTGGTGACCAAAAGTGAACGCAATACTCCAGATTCGGCCTCACCAATGCCTTATACAACCTCATCATAACATTCCAGCTCTTATACTTAATACTTTGATTAATAAAGGCCAATGTACCAAAAGCTCTCTTTACAAACCTATCTACACCTGTCGCACCACTTCTAGGGAATTTTGTATCTGTATTCCCAGATCCCTCTGTTCTACTGCACTCCTCAGTGCCTTACCATTTACCCTGTATGTTCTACCTTGGTTTGTCCTTCCAAAGTGCAATACCTCACACTTATCTGTATTAAACTCCATCTGCCATTTTTCCAGCTGGTCCAAAGCCCTCTGCAAACTTTGAAAACCTTCCTCACTATCCACTACACCTCCAATCTTTGTATCATCAGCAAATTTGCTGATCCAATTTACCACATCATCCAGATCATTGATATGGATGACAAATAACAATGCACCCAGCACTGATCCCTGTGGCACACCACTAGTCACAGGCCTCCACTCTGAGAAGCAATCCTCTACTACCACTCTTTGGCATCTTCCATTGAGCCAATGTCTAATGTAACTCACTCAGGTTCGGCGATTGAGGACAGAAGGCATTGATATGTGGCAGTTTGTTTTTTGAACAGCGACCAACCAGCAACCTGGATTGATTAGCAATAATAGATAAAAATAAGGCAGGGGCAAGCAGACTGTCCATTGTTGGAGTGGACAGTGTTAGAGTGGTCATTTGAGGCTTTAGTTCTTTGAGGTTCAGCGAGTATAGAGGCTTGAGTGAGAGAAGGTGAAAAAGTTGTAAGTTTATTTTCCAGTTTACTTATGTTTCCTACTTTATATTTGCTCGGTTAGAACAGTCGGATAGTTGAATCACATGAATCACAAACGAGAAAATCTGCAGATGTTGGAAACCCAAACAATACATACAAAGTACTGGAGGAACTCAACAGGCCAGGCAGCGTCTGTGGAAAAGAATACAGTCGACATTTCAAGCTGAAACCCTGTAGCAGGGTGGTTGATTGATCCTTTTGCAGGATGTGACAAGTCAGGAGATCTCCAGAGTTCCTGATGACTTCAACTAGAAGGTGCATCCAGCTGCAACATCTAACACTCTGCGTTGAGAAGCTGGAGCTGGAACGGGATGAACTCTGCATCATTTGGGAAGCTGAGGGGGTGATAGATAGGATACATAAAGAGGCAATTACACCTAAGGTGCAGGACACAGGAAACTGGGTGACAGTCAGGAAGGGGAAAGGGATTAAGGAGCCAATGTAGAATACCCCTGTGGCCAACCCCTCAACACAGGTGTATCACATTGGATACTGTTGCGGAGGGATGCGGGGTGGGAGGGAGTCACCTAGCAGAGGAAAGTCACAGTAGTTATGTCTCTAGCACTGAGTCTGGCTCTGTGGTCCCAGAAAGGAAGGAGAGAAAGGAGCAACCTGTGGTGATAGGGGATTTATTAGTTAAACCTTGCCATAGCAAGGTTTAATCAACATGGATTGTAGATTTGGACTCTCAGGATTATGATATCTTCTAATTCTGGTTTCTCTTGTTTATTACTACTTTTGGGTGATATTTAAATTGGGTGACTTGCTGATAATAAATTCTGAGCTTAACTCTACCAAAGTATCCCTTTTCATTTTGTATTTTTATATTCCGTGTTTTCACTCTTTTTTGTTGCCATTTTGTGCATTTGTTTTGCACGGCGGGGAGGGAAAGTTGATCTTTGATCGGGTTGATTCTGTGGTGCTTCTCCATTTCACGACTGTCTGTCATTCTGCGATAATAAATTTACATTGAATTTTCAACTTTAAGAATGGGGGTCCGTGGACAAGAAACAGATTCCCAGATGCTAGGTTGCCTCCCAGGTGCCAGGGTCCAGGGCATCTCAGATCAAATTTTCAATGGTTTTACATGGGAAGGTGAACAGCCAGAGGTCATGGTACACGTAGGTACCAATGATATAGGTAGGAACAGTGACAATGTTCTCCAAAGTGAGGTCAGGGAGTTAGGTGCTAAGCTAAAGGACAGGACCTCTAGGGTTGTGATCTCAGGTTTGCTTACCTGTGCCACATGCTAGTCAGGCCAGAAGTTAGAAGATCATGCATTTTAACATTAGCTAAGGAGCTGGTGTAGGAGAGAGGGCATCAGATATTTGGATCATTGGGCTGTCTTCCAGGGAAAGTGGAACTGTATAGAAGAGATGGTTTGCACTTGAACTGGAGGGGAACTAATATCCTAGTGGGGAGGTTTGCTTGTGCTGTAAGGGGGGGAGCGGGGGGGGGAGGGAAGGAGATGTTAAACTAGAGTTGAAGGAGGATGAGAAGCAGAGGGTATGAGTATTTGGATAGACAGGGACTGATTAGGGATAGTCAGCTTGGCCTTGTGTGTGGTAGGTCATGTCTAACCAATCTTATAGAGTTTTTCTGGGGATCCTGAAGGAGGAAAATGCCACCCAGATAGATCAGTTTCGCATCATCTCCCTGCTGTGTGTCGAGGCGAAGATCTTCTTCAGTGCAGTTTCCAACCGGTTGTGCACCTACCTAGCAAAGAACACCTATATTGATACATCAGTCAAGAAGGGTGGCACTTCAGGAATGCCAGGCTGTCTGGAGCACATCGGCGTGGTGACACAGCTCATCGGGGAGGCCAGAGAGAACAAGGGCAACCTGTCAGTGTTGTGGCTCGACCTGGCAAATGCATATGGCTCCATTCCGCACAAGCTGGTGCAGCTCACACTGACCAAATATCACGTCCCCAACAGAATCAGAGACCTTATTGCTGATTATTACAGCAACTTCAGGATGAGGGTCTCTTCAGGAGCAATTACATCAACCTGGCACAAGGTGGAGATTGGCATCATCACAGGGTGCACTATCTCAGTGACACTGTTCTCCCTAGCCATGAACATGCTCACTAAGTCTGCTGAACCAGAGTGCGGAGGGCCCAGAATGAATTCTGCTCAACGGCAACCACCTATCAGGGCATTCATTGGTGACCTCACAGTCACCACAGAATCAGTCCCAGGCTGCCGGAGGATTCTGCAAGGGCTTGAAAAGCTGGTGGAGTGGGCCCGGATGCATTTCAAACCTGCCAAGTCAAGATTGATGGTGCTGAGGAAAGGGAAGGTGGAGAACAAGTTCCGGTTCAGCATCGCAGGCACAGCCATCCCAACCATCACAGAAAAGCCAGTAAAGAGCTTAGGCAAAGTTTTTGACAGCTCTCTAAGGGACACAACATCCATTTAGGCAACCTGCACCGAGTTGGATAGCTGGCTGAAATCTGTGGACAAGTCTGGCCTACCTGGGAAGTTTAAAGCCTGGGTGTATCAGCATGGCATTCTTCCCAAATCCTGTGGCCCCTCCTCGTCTATGCAGTTCCGATCTTGACAGTCGAAACCTTAGAGAGGAGGGTTAGTAACCACCTCAGGAGATGGCTGGGGCTGCCAAAGAGCCTGAGCAGCATCGCACTCTATGGACACCACAACAAACTGCAACTGCCCGCCAAATCCTTGGAGGAAGAATTCAAGGTAACAAGAGCCAGAGAAGTGCTACAGTATAGGGACTCAAGTGACCCGAAGGTGGCTACAGCAGTGATCCAAGTAAGTACTGGCAGGAAGTGGAGGGCAGAGGAAGCTGTTCAGGAGGCAGAGACGAGGCTGCGTCACAGGAGGCTGGTGGGAGTGGTCACACAAGGCCGAGCTGGGCTAGGATCCTTTCCAACTCCCCAAATGGACACCAGAGGGAAGGAAAGGCGTCGTCTAGTTCAGGAGGAGGTGAGAGCAGTAGTGGAGGAGATGAGAGCCTGCAAGGTGGTGGGAATGAAGCAACAGGGAGCTTGGACAAGATGGGAGAATGCGGTTGAGAGGAAAGTGACCTGGGCTGATCTTCGGAAAGCCGAACCACACCGCATCCAATTTCTCATCCAGGCAGTGTACGATGTGCTTTCAAGCCCACCAAACCTGCACATATGGGGCAAGGCAGAGTCATCTGCGTGCCCACTGTGCTCCAAGCGAGGAACTCTGGAGCACATCCTCAGTGGCTGTGCAAGGGCACTTGGTGAGGGATGGTACAGGTGGAGGCATGATCAGGTCCTGAAGACCATCGCTGAAGCCGTCAGTGCAGGAGTTGAGTGGGCGAAGCGGTCCCAACCCTCCAAGCAGACCGTTGCCTTTGTCAGAGCTGGGGAGCAGCCAATACCTGCCAAAAGAACATCTGCAGGCATTCTGACCTCTGCAAGGGACTGGCAGCTGTTGGTGGACCTCGAAGGGCAGCTGAAGTTCCCCACCATATCGCAGCCACCACCCTGCGACCAGACATTGTCCTAGTGTCTGAGGCTACTAAGCAAGTAGTGCTGCTGGAGCTGACAGTCCCATGGGAAGATAGCTTGGAGGAGGCCTTTGAAAGGAAGCTCTCCAAGTACGCAGGACTGGTCAGCAACTGTCAGGAGGCTGGATGGAGAGCGAGATGTCTCCCAGTGGAGGTTGGTTGTAGGGGATTCATAGCCCGTTCTTTAGTTAGGGCCTTCAGCATTTTGGGCATTGAGGGAGAGAGGAAGAGGAGAGCCATCTGCAGTACCACCGATGCGGCAGAGAGGGCCTCAAGATGGCTGTGGCTCAAAAGAGGGGAGCCATGGAGTCATAAGTAGATAGCCATCTGGACACAAGCTGGGGTCTGATCAGCCCCGGCTGGGTCACCTGGAGGAGGTTGTATGATGTTGAAAGACCCGAAACACCCGATGATTCCAGGAACATCACTGAAGATGTGTCCAGAAGCATCAATAGATGTATGTACACAGCAAAGAAAGCTGATGAAGTCAAGGCAGTGGATGTTGTCTACATGGACTTCAGCTAGGCACTTGATAAGGTCCCACATGGGAGGTTGATCAGGAAGGTTCAGTTGCTTGGCATTTAAGATGAGGTACTAAATTGGATTTGTGGAAATAACCAAAGAACGGTAAAGCTGGTGGCCTCCCTGCCTGGAGGCTTGTGACTAGCGGAGTACTTCAGAGATCTGTGTTGGGTCCATTGTTGTTTGTCATCTATATCAATGATCATGTGATTAAATGAATCAGCATATTTGTGGTGACACCAAGATTGAGGGTATACTGGACAGTGAAGAAGACTATCAGAGTTTGCAGTGGGATCTGGACCAACTGGAAAATTGGCCGAAAAATGACAGATGGAGTTTAAACCAAACAAGTGTGAGGTGTTGTGCTTCAGTCGGACCAAGCAGGGTTGGACTTGCACAGTGAATGGTGGGCACTGAGGAGTGTGGTAGAACAAAGTGATCTGGGAATACAGGTCCATAATTAATTGAAAGTGGCATCACAGTTAGATTGGATCAAAAGGAAAGGTTTTTGGCACATTGGTCCTCATAAATCAAAGTATTAAGCAGAGGAGATGGGACGTTATGTTGAATTTTTATAAGACATTGGTGAGTCGTAATTTGAAATATTTGGGCAGTTTTGGTCACCTACCTATAGGAAAGATGAAAATAAATTTGAAAGAGTGCAGAGAAAATTTATGAGGATGTTGTGGATCTGGAGGACCTATTAGGAAAGATAGAATAAGTTAGGACTTTATTCCTTGGAACGTAGAAAATTGAGAGGAGATTTGATAGGGGTATACAAAATTACAAAAGGTAAATGCAAGCGGGCTTTTTCTACTGAGGTTCGGTGGGACTACAACTAGAGGTCATGGATTAAGAGTGAAAGGTGAAAAGCTTAGCGGTAACATGAAGGGAAATGTCTTCACTCAGCGGGTCATGAGAGTGTAGAATGAGCTGCCAGTGCAAATGCTATATGCAAGCTGTTTAAGGGAAGTTTGGATAGTTACTGGATGGTAAGGGTCTGGAGAGCTATGGTCCAGGTGGGAGTAGGCAGTTTAAATGGTTTCTGCAAGAAATAGATGGACTGAAGATGTTTCTGTGCTGTGCTTTTCTATGACCTTATGACTAAATTAAATTGCGGAATTTAGGGAAAATAAAAATAAATAAACTAGACTGAATCACAACATTGAAATCAGGAAATAATTTGCTTGGTCCTGCTTGTAAATGCCTGCAATTCTAAATGGAACCACCAGCGTTTAGAGCAAAACCTGAAACTAGTTATTTTCTTAGTGAAGCACCAAAATGCTGAGTTCTTCCAGCAGTTAGACTGCTGGATCTTTAGATTTCTTATTTTAAGTAACTACTCCGAATTAATTTTTCAGTTTTAAAATAGAAGTATTAAAATTACTTCAACCTCATCAATTTCAATATCTGGTAAAGTGGGAGCAGAGGTTTGCTGATGTCAAAGCTGTCTCAGGACCGTTCTGTCATTGGGGCTTTGGGGTTCCAGTTGCACTTTGTATCATGGATGTTCCTGTCAGGTATTAAGGCTTTGCACCCTTCTGGGCAACCAACCAACCACCCCTCAAAATGACCCATCAGTACAAGTGATGGGCCCAAATTAATTTGATTCTGCTTTTATGAACATTTTTATTTACAATCCAGAAGCGAAGAATATAATTACTAAATGAAATTCTATTCTTAAGTTAATAAGACTCTATTGATTCAGGTATTGATGTTGGCCAAAGTATTCAAGAAATACAATGTAAAATTTTATTTGAGAGTACAACCAACATGCCAATAATCAGAATCAGGTTTATTATCACTGATTGAGCTTGTACTGCACTGAATTACCCCCTTGAAAAATGTGCTTGTTTACGGAATGTGGCTGGTTCGTGAAACATTATTTGGCTCTGAAGCAAAAACAGCAAAGATTGCAAAGATAAATAGTTCAATCAAAATGACAGCATTCTTAATGCAAGGATATCAGCAGAGAGAGAAAGCATAATAATGCAAAGAAATATGTACATACAGAGCAGGTTAAACTAGGATAAAGTAATTTGAAATGTCTGCAAATACATATAGTGGCTTATTGAAGGCTGCCCCAGAAATGAAGCTGAGTATTCTAGGGCATGCAGAATAGAACAATTGAAGAGCATGTTTTTGTTACTATCAGAAATAGGCCACCAAAGCCAATGAACGGAAATTCCTACAAAAGGCAGTGGATTCAGCCTAGTCCATCATTGAACGTATCTTCATGGAATACTGTCAAAGTAAAGCAGCATTCATTATCAGGGACCTCCACCACCCAGGACATGCTCTCTTCTCATTGTTGCCATCAGGAAGAAAGTACAGGAGCCTCAGACCACCAAGTTCAGGAACAATCATTATCTGTCAACCATTAAACTCTTCACTCAACTTCACTTGCCCCATCACTGAAACGTTTCCTCAACTATGGACTCACTTTCAAGGACCTTTCATCTCATGTTCTTGATAGTTATTGCTTATTTATTTATTATTATCATTTCTTCTGTTTTACACTTGCATAGTTTGTTGTCTTTTGCACACTAATTAAAAGCCCTAATTGGGTAGTCCTTCATTGAACTTATTATTGTTATACCTGCAAGGAAACAAATCTCAGCATTGTATATGGTGATACATATGTACTTCGATAATAAATTTACTTTGAACTTTGACACAGTAAAGTGCTTAGATATTAAAACTGTTGTTGCGCAAGTAAATGTCTGAATATTGACTTAACTAAGCCATTCTATAATCTTATCTCTTGAATGCAACTATAATGCTATAATCAAAGCCTAGCTAAGAATATGCTGTAAGAGCAAAAGATACTAGAAATGCTCAGGAAATTGGAAAGAAATGCAGTTAACAGAACAAGTTGATGACCTCAATGAAAGTCTTCAGATAGCTGGCATCAGCGGGGTGTTGTGTAAGATTATGTGAGGTACTTAAAACTGAAAAGTGATCAATGTTGTTTAAAATATTATGCATTCAAGTCCTGAATGCATACCTTGCAAAGTTATAGAAACATAGAAACATAGAAAATAGGTGCAGGAGTAGGCCATTCGGCCCTTCGAGCCTGCACCGCCATTTATTATGATCATGGCTGATCATCCAACTCAGAACCCCGCCCCAGCCTTCCCTCCATACCCCCTGACCCCCGTAGCCACAAGGGCCATATCTAACTCCCTCTTAAACATAGCCAATGAACTGGCCTCAACAGTTTCCTGTGGCAGAGAATTCCACAGATTCACCACTCTCTGTCTGAAGAAGTTTTTCCTAATCTCGGTCCTAAAAGGCTTCCCCTCTATCCTCAAACTGTGACCCCTCGTTCTGGACTTCCCCAACATCGGGAACAATCTTCCTGCATCTAGCCTGTCCAATCCCTTTAGGATCTTATACATTTCAATCAGATTCCCCCTCAATCTTCTAAATTCCAATGAGTACAAGCCCAGTTCATCCAGTCTTTCTTCATATGAAAGTCCTGCCATCCCAGGAATCAATCTGGTGAACCTTCTTTGTACTCCCTCTATGGCAAAGATGTCTTTCCTCAGATTAGGGGACCAAAACTGCACACAATACTCCAGGTGTGGTCTCACCAAGGCCTTGTACAACTGCAGTAGTACCTCCCTGCTCCTGTACTCGAATCCTCTCGCTATAAATGCCAGCATACCATTCGCCTTTTTCACCGCCTGCTGTACCTGCATGCCCACTTTCAATGACTGGTGTATAATGACACCTAGGTCTCGTTGCACCTCCCCTTTTCCTAATCGGCCACCATTCAGATAATAATCTGTTTTCCTATTTTTGCCACCAAAGTGGATAACTTCACATTTATCCACATTAAATTGCATCTGCCATGAGTTTTCCCACTCACCCAACCTATCCAAGTCACCCTGCATCCTCTTAGCATCCTCCTCACTGCTAACACTGCCACCCAGCTTCGTGTCATCCACAAACTTGGAGATGCTGCATTTAATTCCCTCATCCAAGTCATTAATATATATTGTAAACAACTGGGGTCCCAGCACTGAGCCTTGCGGTACCCCACTAGTCACCGCCTGCCATTCTGAAAAGGTCCCGTTTATTCCCACTCTTTGCTTCCTGTCTGCTAACCAATTCTCCACCCACACCAATACCTTACCCCCAATACCGTGTGCTTTAAGTTTGCACACTAATCTCCTGTGTGGGACCTTGTCAAAAGCCTTTTGAAAATCCAAATATACCACATCCACTGGTTCTCCCCTATCCACTCTACTAGTTACATCCTCAAAAAATTCTATGAGATTTGTCAGACATGATTTTCCTTTCACAAATCCATGCTGACTTTGTCCGATCATTTCACCGCTTTCCAAATGTGCTGTTATCACATCCTTGATAACTGACTCCAGCAGTTTCCCCACCACCGACGTTAGGCTAACCGGTCTATAATTCCCCGGTTTCTCTCTCCCTCCTTCTTTAAAAAGTAGGGTTACATTAGCCACCCTCCAATCCTCAGGAACTAGTCCAGAATCTAACGAGTTTTGAAAAATTATCACTAATGCATCCACTATTTCTTGGGCTACTTCCTTAAGCACTCTAGGATGCAGACCATCTGGCCCTGGGGATTTATCTGCCTTCAATCCCTTCAATTTACCTAACACCACTTCCCTACTAACATGTATTTCGCTCAGTTCCTCCATCTCACTGGACCCTCTGTCCCTTACTATTTCTGGAAGATTATTTATGTCCTCCTTAGTGAAGACAGAACCAAAGTAATTATTCAATTGGTCTGCCATGTCCTTGCTCCCCATAATCAATTCACCTGTTTCTGTCTGCAGGGGACCTACATTTGTCTTTACCAGTCTTTTCCTTTTTACATACCTATAAAAGCTTTTACAGTCCGTTTTTATGTTCCCCGCCAGTTTTCTCTCATAATCTTTTTTCCCCTTCCTAATTAAGCCCTTTGTCCTCCTCTGCTGAACTCTGAATTTCTCCCAGTCCTCAGGTGAGCCACTTTCTCTGGCTAACTTGTATGCTTCTTCTTTGGAATTGATACTATCCCTAATTTCTTATACATTAACTTTAAAGTTGAAGTGATCAAGGGTTAATTGCACATTACTTAATAGGTTTTAATTGTTGATGTTTTTGGGGGCAATTCGGAAAGCACAGGAAAGATACATTCTAAGTATTCTAAAGGAAGGGTGAGGCAACCTTCACTGACAAAGGAAGTAAAAAACCAAAGAGAGGGCATATAACAGAGTAAAAATTAGTGGGAAGAGAGAGGTTTAGGAAGCTTTTAAAAACCAACAGAATGCAACAGATTAAGCCATGAAGAGAGAACAAATTAAATAGTACGGCAAGCTAGTCAATAATATAAAAGAGGATACCAAAAGTTTTTTCAGATACATAAAGTGTAAAAGAGAGACAAGAGTGGATATCGGACTGCAGGAAAATGACGCCGGAGAGGTAGTAATCGGGGACAAAGAAACGGCAGGTGAACCTAATAAATATTTTGTGTTAGTGTTCACTGTGGAAGACGTGAGCAGAATATCAGAAGTGACTGAGTCAGGGGGCAGAAGTGACTATCATTGCTATTACAAGGGATAAAGTGCTTGAAAAGCTGAAAAGCCTGAAAGTAGATAAGTCCATAAGACCATATGACAGAGGAGCAGAATTAGGCCATTCTGCCCATTGAGTCTGCCCTGCCTTTCCATCATGGCTGGTCCCAGATCTCACTCAAACCCATACACCGAGATTCTCGCCGTGTCCTTTGATGCCTTGACTGATAGAAAACTATGAACTTCCACTTTAAATGTACCCACAGACCTGGCCTCCACCACAGTCTGTGGCAGAGCATTCCACAAATTCACTATCCTCTGGCTAAAAAAAAATACTCCTTACCTCTGTTCTAAAAGGTTACCCCTCAATTTTGAGGCTGTGCCCTCTAGTTCTGGACACCCCCACCATAGGAAGCATCTTCTCCACATCCACCTCTATCTAGATCTTTAAACATTCGGTAGCTTACAATGAGATCCCTTAAATTCCAGTGAGTACAGGCCCAAAACTGTCAAATGCTCCTCATACGTTAACCCCTTCATTCCTGAAATCATCCTTCTGAACCTCCTGATTTTAAAAGCTTCCCCATCAAGCAACTTTCAGCTCACTTTTGCTACCTTATATGCTCTTTCCTTGGTTTTTATGTAGTTATGTAACTTCCCTGGTCAGGCATGGTTGCCTACCCCTGCTATCTGAGAACAACTTCTTCTGTGGCACATTAATATCCTGTGCCTTGTGAACTATTCCCAGAAATTTCAACCTTCTTTGCTCATCATCCCTGCCAGTATCCTCCTCCAATCCACCTGGGCAAGATCCTCTTCCATGACCCTGTAATTCCCTTTAACAATTGTGATACTGATACATGTGAGTTATGCTTCTCCCTCTCAAACTGCAGTATGAATTCAATCATATTATGAACACTGTCTCCTAAGGGTTCCTTTACATTAGCTCCCTAATAAGATATGTGTTATTGCACAACAGCCAATCTAAGATAGCCTTTTCCCTAGTGGGCTCAAGCACAAGCTGCTCTAAAAAGCCATTCATAGGCTTTCAACAGATTCCCTCTCTTGTGATCTGACGCTAACCTGATTTTCTCAATTCCCTGGCATATTGAAGTCCCCCACTACAATTGTCACATTACCCTTATTACATGTGTTTCTCAGCTCCCTTTGCAATCTCAGCCCCACATCTTGGCTAATATTTGAGGGCCTGTATATGATTCCCATAATGTTTGTTTTACCCTTGCAGTTTCTTAACCCCACTCACAAAGATTCAACATTCTCTGACCCTATGTCACCTCTTTCTAAAGATGTAATTCCATCTCTTACCAACAGAACCACACCACTGCCTATGCCTTCCTGCTTGTCTTTTGATACAAAGCATATCCTTTGATGCTAAGCTCTCAACTATGGCCACCTTTCAGCCATGACTCCGTGATGTCCACAACGTCACACCGACCAATCTCTAATTGCACTATGTGTTAGGTAAGGTCAAGGGAAGCACAGGAGTGCTTACAGGACTGCTTTGAATCGGTGGTCTGGACCATATTCAGGGATTCATCTCCGAATCTGGGTAAGTTTGCTGCAGTTGTCACCAACTTCATTAAAACCTGTGTGGATATGTGTGTGCCTGCAAAGACTTGCTGTACATTTCCAAACCAAAAGCTGTGGATGAACCAGGAGGTACGTCGTCTGCTAAGGCTAGATCTGTGGCATTCAAGTCTGGTGATCCATGTCTGTACCAGAAAACCAAGTATGACTTGCACAGGGCTATTTTAAGGCTGAAGAGATAATTTTGAATGAGGTTAGAGGCAACATAGGTTGTACAACAACTCTGGCAGGGTTTGCAAGACATTACTTCTTACAAAGCGAAACCAAATAGCGTGAATGGCAGTGATGCTTCATTACCAGATGAACTCAACACCTTCTATGCTCGCTTTGAAAGGAAGAATATAACAACAACTGTGAAGATCCTTGCTGCACCCGGTGACCCTGTGATCTCTATCTCAGAGGCCGATGCTAGGCTGTCTTTAAAGAGAGCGAACCCTTGCAAGCAGGAAGGCCCCAATGGAGTACCTGGTAAGGCTCTGAAAACTTGTGCCAACCAACTGGCAGAAGTATTCAAGGACATTTTCAATCCCTCACTGCTACCGGCGAAAGTTCCCACTTGCTTTAAAAAGGTAACAATTACACCAGTGCCTAAGAAGAATAATGTGAGCAGCCTTAATGATTATTGCCCAGTAGCACTCACATCTACAATGAAGAAGTGCTTTGAGAGGTTGGTCATGACTAGACTCAACTCTTGCCTCAGCAACAACTTGGAACCACTGTAATTTGCCTATTGCCACAATAGGTCAACAGCAGACACAATCACAATGGCTCTCCACACGGCTTTAGACCACATGGATGATACAAACACCCATGTCAGGATGCTGTTCATCGATTATAGCTCAGCATTTAACACCATCATTCCCACAATCCTGATTGATAAGTTACAGCACCTGGGCCTCTGTACCTCCCTCTGCAATTGGATCCTTGGTTTCTTAACCAGAAGACAACAATCTATGCAGACTGATGATAATACCTCCTTTTTGCTGACAATCAGCACTGGTGCACATCAGGGGTGTGTGCTTAGCTCACTGCTCTAGGCTCTGTATACACATGACTGTGTGAGTAGGCATAGCTCAAATACCATCTACAAATTTGCTGATGATACAACCATTGTTGGTAGAATCTGAGCTGGAGATGATAGGGCGTACGGGAGCAAGATTACCCACTAATGGAGTGGTGTCGCAGCAACAACTCTTATCTATCTGTCCCTCTAACTATAGCGTCCACTATTACTGCTGCCATCCTCTTCAGTCCCCTACATTTCTGAGCTACAGGGGCAGGCTCGGTGCCAGAGGCACGGCCGCCATTGCTTTCCCCAGGTAGGTCATTCCCACCGCCTCTAACAGTACTCAAAAAAGAGTACTTATTATTGAGGGGTACGGCCACAGGGGTGCTCTCCACTATCTGACATTCTCCCTTCCCTGTGCTGATAGTCATCCATTTATCTGTCTCCTATAGCCTTGGGGTGACTATCTCCCTGTAGCTCCTGCCTCTCACTTCTTCACTTTCCCTAACAAGCCGAAGGTCATCGAGCTGCAGCTCCAGTTCCCTAACATAGTCTCTGAGGAGCTGCACCTCGATGCACTTGGTGCAGGTGTGGCCATCAGGCAGGCTGGTAGTCTCCTGGAAATTCCACAGCTGACATAGACATAACCCCTAGATTTAGATTTTAAAAAAAAAAGAAATTTTGATTTTCAGAAGGACTTTGATAAGGTGCCACTCATGAAGTTGCTTAACAAGATAAAAGCCCTTGGTATCACAGGAAAGCTTCTAGGATGGATGGAAGATCGGCTGACTGGCAGGAGATAAGAGTGGGAACAAAGTGGGCCCTTTCTGGTAGGCTGCCAGTGATTAGTGATGTGTTGCACAGGTTGGTTTTGGGACCGCTGCTTTTTATGTTGTATGTCAATAATTTGGATGAAGGAATTGATAGCTTTACGGATGATACAAAGATAGGTGGAGGAGCAGATAGTGTTGAGGAGGCAGAGAGTCTGGAGAGGGACTTGGTCAGATTGAATGAATGGGCAAAGAAGTGGCAGATGGAATATAACATTCAGAAGCACCTGGACTATTTTCTAAGTGGGGAGAAAATTCAAAAATCAGAAATGCAGTGGGATTTGGGAGTCATCATGCAGGATTTCCTAAAAGTTACCTTGCAGGATGAGTCAGCGGTGAGGAAGGCAAATTAAATATTAGTGTTCATTTCCAGAGGACTGGAGTACAAAAGCAAGAAAGTAATGCTGAGGCTTAAAGTACTGGTGAGGCCTCACTTGGAGTATTGTGAGCTGCTTTAGACCCCTTAGCTAAAAAAACTGTGCTGGCATTGGAGAGGGTCCAGAGGAGGTTCATGAGAGTGATCTCAGAAATGAAAGAGTTAATGTATGAGGAGCATTTGAGGCCTCTGGGTCTGTACTCACTGGAGTTTAGAGGATGGTGGTGGTGGTGGTGGGGGGGTAATCTCATTGAAACCTATCAAATATTGAAAGGTCTGGATAGAGTGCCTGTGGAGAGGATGCTTCCTATACTTGGGAGTCTAGGATCAGAGGGTATATCCTCAGAATTGAGAGACATCCATTTAGAACAGAGCTGAGGAAAATTTTCTTTGGCCAAAGGGTGGTGAATCTGTGAAATTCATTGTCACAAACAGTTGTGCAGGCCAAGTCAATGGGTATATGTAAGGTGGAGGTTGATAGTTTCTTGATTATTTAGGGCATGAAGTGATACGGGGAGAAGGCAGGAGACTGGGGCTGAGAGAAAAAATGGATCAGACATGATGATGAGCCCGAGCTGATCTGATGAGTCAAGCAGCCTCATTCTGCTCCTACGTCTCATGGTCTTAAATCTGAAGGGAGAGGGGAAGAAGCTGTTCCTGAAATTTTGAGTGTGGGTCTTCAGGCTTCTGTACCTCCTCCCTAATGGTTGTAATGAAAAGAGGGCATGTCCTGGATGTTGAGGCTTATTAAAGATGGACGCAGCCTCCTTGATGCCTGTGATGGAGGTGACTGTGTCCGCAGCCCTCTGAAGCCTCTTACAATCCTGTGCATTGGCACCTCCATACCAGACAGAGCTGTGACCTGTCATACATACGAGAGATTCTGCAGATGATGGAAATCTTAAGCAATGCACAGAAATTGCTGGAAGAACTCAGTAAGTCAGGCAGCATTTATGAAGAGGAATAAACAATTATGTTTTGGGCTAAGACCCTTCATCAGGACTGGAAAGGAAGGGGGCAGAAGTGAGAATGATAAGGTGGGAGGAGACGAAGGAGTACAAGCTTTCAGGTGACCAAAGCAGGGATGGTTGGGCCCTGGGAAATCCTATCGAACAGAAAGATCTTGGTGTGGAACTGGCATCACAAGTGTTAGGGTGGTGAGGCAATCTGGCCTTTGTCAGTCAGGGCACTGAGTATAGGTGCTGGGAAGTTAGTTGATATCATATAGGACATTGGTGAGGCTGTACTTGGAGTGTTATATGCAGTTCTGGTCACCTGTTACAGAAAACAAATCATTAAAATAGAAAGGGCACAGTAAAGATTTAACAGGATGTTGTCTGGACTTGGGATCCCAGTAATCAAGGAGTGATTGCGTTGTCCAGGACTTCATTTCCTAAGATGAGGAGTGACCTGATTGGGGTGTTGGGGTGTATAAGCTCATTGAGGAGTGACCTGATATTGGGGTGTATAAGATCATGAGGAGTGATCTGATTGGGGTGTTGGGGTATATAAGATCATGGAGAGCTGATTGGGTATTGGGGTATATAAGATCATGGAGAGTGATCTGATTGGGTATTGGGGTATATAAGATCATGGAGAGTGAGCTGATTGGGTATTGGGGTATATAAGATCATGAGAGGCATGAGCAATGTGAAAACACAGTCTTTTCCCCAGGGAGGAGCTGCTGTAAACAAGATGGCATTGGTTTAAGATCAGACTGAGAAATTTAAAAGGAGCGTTGGAACAGCTTTTTCTGTATTCGTCAAACATAGTTGCGGAAGTGGGCACAGTACGAATATTTAAAAGCCATCTGGATCAGTACGTGGATAGAGAGGTTTAAAGTGCTCTAGTCAATACAGGCAGATGGGACTAACTCACTGGGCAACAACTCAGCATGGACGAGTTCAGCTGGAAGTCCTGTTCTCCGTGGTGCATATCGCTGACTTTATGACATCTTTTATACTGGCCATCTTCTCTCTCCACTCTCAAAGTCATCACCTGTAACACTGGCAATTTCTTTCCTCCCACAATGCTGCTCATCCCGTCAACTTCCTCCAGGGATTGTTTGTGGTCCCTGATCTCACCGTCTGCTGTCGCTAGCATCCTCACCTTTGATTTTGTGAAAGGAGAGTGATTGATAAAGCAACTGAAAAGACCTTGTCCAGGCCAATTCCTGTGGTGATGTTATGGAACTTAGAAAACAGGACTCTAAAAATCATCAACGTAAAATGTAATGGAATAGGTATGTTACAAATTCATGTTCGAAATGATTTCCTCCTTTCCAATTTTGACTCGTTTACAATTATCCATTAGATGGTGCTGTTGCACAAAAGCTGCTGCTAATTTCAAACTGGTTATTTCAACAGGTTACTGTATTTTCTGTGAGCATGCGGTTTATTTTTCATTGAGTTTTCCAATGAACTTATGACAATAAAATTATTTTTATAACCAAATATGATCAATGGCTGTTCCATAATTTTGAAGCCTAATTTCTGCACTGCCAAAAAAATCACACTACTCCCCAGCTACAAAAGCAAATGATACACATATAAAGAACTCAAAAAAATCTATTACCTCGAGGATATAAAGTGGCTTAGTATTTTTGTAACATCTTTTGGTGCCACACAGAATGGTTTGAAGTGCAGAGAGAATGGTTTGAAGTGCAGAGGGAATGTTATGGCTATCATTAGGATGCCAATGATAATGAATCTTTCAGTTATATCAGAATCAGATTTAATATCACTGGCATATGTTGTGAAATTTATTGTCTTTGAGGCAGCAGTGTATTGCAATACATAAAATCTATAAGTTACAGTATTAAGTGTGTGTGTATATAAGTAGTGCAAAAAAAGAAAAAAAGAGTAATGAGGAAGTGTTCATGGATTCAGCGTCCATTCAGAAATTGGATGGCAGAGGGGAAGAAACTGTTCCTGAATCATTGAGTGTGTGCCTTCAGGGTCCTGAAGCTCCCCCGTCATGGTAACAACGAGAAGAGGGCATGTCCTGGGTGATGGAGGCCCTTAATGATGGATGCCCCCTTTTTAGGCATCACTCCTTGACGATTTTATGGAGGCTACTGCCCATGAGGGGGTTAACTTATGTTTACAGCTCTCTGCAGCTTACTTCGACCCTCCCTCCCTCCCAGACCAGACGGTGATGCAGTCAGTTAGAATGTTCTCCACAGTACATCTGTAGAAATTTACAAGTATCTTTGGTGACATACCAAATCTCATCAAACTCCTAATGAAATATAGCCACTGTCGTGCCTTCTTTGTTACTGCTTTGCTATGTTAGGTTGAGGATAGATCCTCAGATATTGAGACCCAGGAACTTGAATTTATACAGCATGGCACTATTGTAAATGAAAAGTTAAAAAAGTGTGCATTTGGCTTCAACAGTGTGGGGAAGACCATACTGTGATCACCAAATGCAGTGCAATATGTTTGGATGTCCAGATTGTTGGAGGGGAAAAGATGAAAGGACACGTGTGGCATCCCCTGTGGAGGTATGGGAGGATTGGGCGATCATTTTCCAGAACAGTTGAATTCGGTCTCTGGACAATCCTGTGATTCTCATTGTCTGCCAAATTAATTTGTCATCCCACTGTCACTCTGGCGATCTATGCTCTCTTCATGAAAAGGCCCAGTTAAGTTGTGGGAAACAGCATCTCATTTTGCATCTAGGCACTTTCCAAGCTTCTGGATTCAATATGAACTTTTACAACTTAAAATAATTTGATTACTTGATCTGTATCAATCTTCTGTCTGTGAACTTGTTTTTTGTTTCTTTTTTTTCCACTCTTTGAGAGTGAAGGACTGCTGGGATTGTCCCCGGCTCTAAATTTCACATCCCTTGCATATTTTAGTCCACATTCTCACATTTAACTGCTGCCATTCCAACTAACCTTGCTTATTGATTATCCCAAGAGGAAAACTGTGTCGACCATTATCAGAGATACACATTCTTTTACCCTCCCTGACAAGCTTCTTACATCTCCCATTCCATTCTGATAAAGGGTTTGCTGCCTGAAACATTGCCTGATTCTCTTTGCACAGATGTAGCCTGACCTGTTTAATATTTCCAGCATTTTCTGGTATTGTTTTAGATTTCCAGAATGTGTTGCTTCTAAAAAAATTATTTGCTCTGTTTTATTTTCTCTATCTGTCCCTTACTCTATGGTAATTACTGGAACACCCAGCAGCATTATCATATTGCGTTTGTGTCAACTGCTAATGCCATCACCGGCTTTATCAATATGTAAAAAATACCACAAAGCTCAATTATGAGGCAGAAAGCTGCACAAAGAGAAACATAGAAAAAAAATTCTTCTTCCCTCTCCCCACCTTCTAACTCTGACTCTTCATTTTTTTCTTCAGTCCTGAGGAAGGGTTTCAGCCTGAAACGTCGACTGTACTCTTTTCCATAGACGCTGAAACACTAGCTGAGTTCCTGCAGCATTTTGTGTGTGTGTTGTGAGAAAAAAATCAGAAGTGTAATAACAACAAATAGCAAAATTGTAGGATCTGTTATTTAAAAAATTCTCAATCTGACTTCATGCGAAGTCCAGAAAAGCCGGCAAGCAGTAGCAAAGAATTAAAGAGAGTGACTGCTCTCCATATTTAAAGGGAAACCGGATTAAGCTTTAAACAAAGTTAAGGAGAGAAAGCTTTTGCTTCCACCCTGTGAAAATGGAGAATCCGGTGCGGCACAACCTTGGCAGTTTGTTCTTCTCTTCCAGTTTTGGAATGTATGAAGGTGGAAGGCGTTATGTTTTATAATTCCAGAAACTAACAAAGTAAAACACAGGAGCCAGGAGAACTTGTCTACTTAGTTTTTTCTTTCTTTTTTCTTTAGTGGTGAGGCCTAATTTGCAGTATTGTGTGCAGTTTTGGTTGCTTAGCTACAGGAAAGATGTAAGGAAGGCTGAAAGGGTACAAAGAAAATTTATAAGGAAGTTGCCAGGTCTGGACGACCTGAGTTATAAGAAAATATTGAATACTTCGGAATTTATTCCTTGGAACGTAGAAGGATGAGAGGCACTTTGATTAGAGGTATACAACATTTTGAGGGGTACAGATAGAGTAAATGCAAGCAATCTGTTTCCACTGAGGTTGGATGGGACTACAATTGGAGGTCATGGTTAAGGGTGAAAGGTGAGAAGTTTAAGGGGAACATAAACAGAACATTTCTTCACTCAGATGGTCGTGAGAGTGTGGGACGAGCTTCCTGCACAAGTAGTCCATATGATCTCAATTTCAATGCTTAAGAGAAGTTGGGATAGGTACATGGATGGTAGGGGTACAGAGGGTGATGGTCCTGGTGCAGGTCGAAGGGAGTAGGCAGTTTATATGGTTCGGCTAGGACTAGATGTGCCAAATGGTCTCTTTCTGTGCTGTATTCTATGACCTTATGCCCTAAAGACTTGATGACAGGTTTGTATAAATACATAAATTGCACATTTCATCACACTGCCACATGATACGTGTGCATCCCGCTTAAAGTAAACACAAAGTTCGACTCACGTCTTCCTTCGAATAACTTTAATGTTTTGAAGTGATAAGACATAACACCTAGGAATGGTCTTGTATCTTTTTCTCATTTCTTTTCATATCCTCAACCCTAAACCAAATTATCTTTTGCAAAACCAGTTTCCTACTCGCTCAAACCTATTCGACAATATAACATCCAAAAATGACGTCTGAAATATAAACCATCCAGAATATGGACCAAAAGAAGCATGAGGTATTTTTGAAACTTCAGAACATCTAGAGGTGCTTTGCAGGCTGTGATGTATTTATTCAGGTGCTTTGCCGTTCGGCGTGGGCGATCATGTCTCTCCATCCATCACGGTCCCTGACCTTCCGAATTGTAGTTGTTGCCTCCCCTGTTTCTAACCATGATGTTATTCCTTCTATCATTCTCATTCTCTGTCTGCCTCTGCTTCTTTTTCCTTCCAGCTTTCCAGTTGTAACTAAATGTTCTAATGTCTCTCCTTGCATGATATGTCCAAAGAATTTTGATTGCTGTTTTCTGAATTTTTTAGGTAATGTACGTTTTGTTTTCGTTCTCTGTAGAACTTCTTTGTCGGTTATTCTGTCCGTATGTGATGTGCATAGCATTCTGAGGAACCACTTCTCTGCTGCATTGATTCTCTTTTCCATTGCATTTGTGATGGTCCATGACTCATAGCCATACATCAATATAGGAAGAATGTAGCAGCTGAGAGTTCTAAGGCGGATGTCAGTTGCTATTTTCTTGTTTGTTAGGATGTTTCTCATTTCTAACAAATGTTGTTCTTGCCACTGCTATTCCTGCTTTTATGTCTGTTTCGCATTTGCCATCAGATGTTACCCATGATCCAAGGTACTTGAAGTTGTGAACTTGTTTCAGGATTTCATTTCCTAATACAATCCTACAGTTTGATATAGCAGGTTTCTTTGATATTACCATTATGTCAGTTTTCTTTTTGTTCAAGGTTAGGTCAAGTCTTTCGCTCTCTGTGTTGATGGTAGATAGTAGTTTCTGTAAATTTACTTCACTGTTTGCTAGCAGTACTATATCATCCGCATAGCGGAGGTTGTTGATGATACAGTACTGATCCTCCTATACTTTATTCCAGGTAGGTCTTGTATGGTTCTCATGATGTTTTCACTGTACAGGGAGAACAGGTCTGGTGATAGAACACAACCCTGTCTGACTCCTTGCTTTATTGGCTGATATTCACCAATCTTGTTGTCTATCAGTATGGCGGCACTTTGTTGCCAGTAGAGATTCCTGATTTATTCTTAGATCTTTTATGTTAGATAAAAAGCATGCAAAATCAATAAAAGGCTATTGGACAATATCAGATTGAACGTTACTTGTGAAACTACATGCAAAACCTTTTGACATTAACGTCGTTCAAGTTTATGCCCCAACAACAGACAGCAGTGAAGAAAGCATCGATCAATTTTATGACGAACTAGATACAGTATTAAGACAATGTAAAAGAGAAAATACCATTATTCAAGGTGACTTCAATGCAAAAGTAGGTGAGACCAAGGACGAGGTCAATATTGGGCATTACGGCATAGATGAGAGAAATGAGAGAGGTGAACAACTAGCTACATGGGTCACAGAAAAAGATTATATTAATGGTAATACCGTCTTCAAGCAGCACCCGAGAAAACTATGGACATGGACGAGCCCAGGAGATGACAAACCGCGTTAGGGAACTGGAGCAGGAGCTGGATGACCTGCGAATCATTCGGGAGAATGAGGAGATTATAGATCGTAGCTACAGGGAGGTAGTTATGCCAAAGGAGCAGAGGACAGGAAATTGGGTCACTGTCAGGCGAGGGAAGGGGAAAGGGCAGGCAGAGCAGGGTTCCCCTGTGGCCATTCCCCTCAGCAACAAGTATACCGCATTGGATACTGTTGGGGGGGATGACTTACCTGGGACAAGCTGCAGTAGCCGGATCTCTGGCACTAAGACTGGCTCTGCAGTGCAGAAGGGATGGGGGAGAAAGAGGAGAGCGGTAGTGATAGGGGACTCGATAGTTAGAGGTGCAGATAGGAGGTTCTGTGGTCGTGACAGAGAATCCAGGATGGTTTGTTGCCTCCCAGGTGCCAGGGTCAAGGATGTCTCTGATCGATTGCATGACATTCTGAAGTGAGAGGGTGATCAGCCAGATGTCGTGGTGCACATCGGTACCAATGACATAGCAAGGAAGAGTGAGGAGGTCCTGGACAGTGAGTATAGAGAGCTTGGTAGGAAGTTGAAAAGCAGGACCTTGAGGGTGGTAATCTCAGGATTGCTACCTGTGCTAGGTGCCAGTGAGGGTAGGAATAGGATGCTCTGGAGGAGGAACAAGTGGCTGAGGAACTGGTGTAGGGGGCAGGGTTTCAGATTTCAGGATCATTGGGGTCAGGTGGGACCTGTACAAGAGAGACAGGTTACACTTGAACCACAGGGTGACCAATATCCTTTCAGGGAGGTTTGTTAGTGCTATTGGGGAGGCTTTAAACTAGATTTGCAGGGGGATGGGAACAAGAGTGCCAGAGCTGACAGTGTGGCTGGGGTGAAAATAAATAATGTTGAAAGTTTAAGCAAATCCGCTGATAGAAAGGTTGTGAGTGGTGGTAAAAATCTTCTGAGGTGTATATATTTCAATGCTAGGAGTATTGCGGGGAAGGCGGATGAGTTGAGGGCGTGGATTGACATGTGGAATTATGATGTTGTAGCAATTAGTGAAACTTGGCTACAGGAGGGGCAGGACTGGCAGCTTAATATTCCAGGGTTCCGATGTTTCAGATGTGATAGAGGCAGAGGAATGAAAGGTGGGGGAGTAGCATTGCTTGTTAGGGAAAATATTACAGCAGTGCTCAGGCAGGACAGATTAGAGGGCTTGTCTACTGAGTCCTTATGGGTGGAGCTGAGAAACAGGAAAGGTTATGGCCACATTAGTGGGATTGTGTTACAGACCACCCAATAGTCAACGAGACTTGGAAGAGCAAATCTGTAGAGAGATAGCAGGCAACTGCAGGAAACATAAAGTTGTGGTGGTAGGGGATTTTAATTTTCCATACATTGATTGGGACTCCCATACTGTTAGGGGTCTAGATGGTTTAGAGTTTGTAAAATGTGTTCAGGAAAGTTTTCTAAATCAATATATAGAGGGACCAACTTGAGGGGATGCAATATTGGATCTCCTGTTAGGAAACGAATTAGGGCAAGTGACAGAAGTCTGTCTAGGGGAGCACTTTGGTTCCAGTGATCATAACACCATTAGTTTCAACTTGATCATGGACAAGGATAGATCTGGTCCTAGGGTTGAGGTTCTGAACTGGAAGAAGGCCAAATTTGAAGAAATGAGAAAGGATCTAAAAAGCGTGGATTGGGACAGGTTGTTCTCTGGCAAAGATGTGATTGGTAGGTGGGAAGCCTTCAAAGGGGAAATTTTGAGAGTGCAGAGTTTGTATGTTCCTGTCAGGATTGAAGGCAAATTGAATAGGAATAAGGAACCTTGGTTCTCAAGGGATATTGCAACTCTGATAAAGAAGAAGAGGGTGTTGTATGGAATGTATAGGAAACAGGGGGTAAATCAGGTGCTTGAGGAGTATAAGTGGTGCAAGAAAATACTTAAGAAAGAAATCAGGAGGGTTAAAAGAAGACATAAGGTTGCCTTGGCAGTCAAAGTGAAGGATAATCCAAAGAGCTTTTACAAGTATATTAAGAGTAAAAGGATTGTAAGGGATAAAATTGGTCCTCTTGAAGATCAGAGTGGTCGGCTTTGTGCGGAACCAAAGGAAATGGGGGAGATCTTAAATAGGTTTTTTGCGTCTGTATTTACTAAGGAAGCTGGCATGAAATCTATGGAATTGAGGGAATCAAGTAGTGAGACCATGGAAACTGTACAGATTGAAAAGGAGGAGGTGCTTGCTGTCTTGAGGAAAATTAAAGTGGATAAATCCCCGGGACCTGACGGAGTGTTCCCTCGGACCTTGAAGGAGACTAGTGTTGAAATTGCAGGGGCCCTGGCAGAAATATTTAAAATGTCGCTGTCTACGGGTGAAGTGCCGGAGGATTGGAGAGTGGCTCATGTTGTTCCGTTGTTTAAAAAAGGATCGAAAAGTAATCTGGGAAATTATAGGCCGGTGAGTTTAATGTCAGTAGTAGGTAAGTTATTGGAGGGAGTACTAAGAGACAGAATCTACAAGCTTTTGGATAGACAGGGGCTTATTAGGGAGAGTCAACATGGCTTTGTGCGTGGTAGGTCATGTTTGACCAATCTGTTGGAGTTTTTCGAGGAGGTTACCAGGAAAGTGGATGAAGGGAAGGCAGTGGATATTGTCTACATGGACTTCAGTAAGGCCTTTGACAAGGTCCCGCATGGGAGGTTAGTTAGGGAAAATTCAGTCGCTAGGTATACATGGAGAGGTGGTAAATTGGATTAGACATTGGCTCGATGGAAGAAGCCAGAGAGTGGTGGTAGAGAATTGCTTCTCTGAGTGGAGGCCTGTGACTAGTGGTGTGCCACAGGGATCAGTGCTGGGTCCATTGTCATTTGTCATCTATATCAATGATCTGGATGATAATGTGGTAAATTGGATCAAGTTTGCTGATGATGCAAAGATTAGAGGTGTAGTAGACAGTGAGGAAGGTTTTCAGAGCCTGCAGAGGGACTTGGACCAGCTGGAAAAATGGGCTGAAAAATGGCAGATGGAGTTTAATACTGACAAGTGTGAGGTATTGCACGTTGGAAGGACAAACCAACGTAGAACATACAGGGTTAATGGTAAGGCACTGAGGAGTGCAGTGGAACAGAGGGATCTGGGAATACAGATACAAAATTCCCTAAAAGTGTCGTCACAAGTAGATAGGGACGTAAAGAGAGCTTTTGGTACATTGGCCTTTATTAATCAAAGTATTGAGTATAAGAGCTGGAATGTTATGATGAGGTTGTATAAGGCATTGGTGAGGCCGAATCTGGAGTACTGTGTTCAGCTTTGGTCACCAAATTACAGGAAGGATATAAATAAGGTTGAAAGAGTGCAGAGAAGGTTTACAAGGATGTTGCCGGGACTTGAGAAACTCAGTTACAGAGAGAGGTTGAATAGGTTAGGACTTTATTCGCTGGAGTGTAGAAGAATGAGGGGAGATTTGATAGAGGTATATAAAATTATGATGGGTATAGATAGAGTGAATGCAAGCAGGCTTTTTCCACTGAGGCAAGGGGAGAAAAAAAAACCAGAGGACATGGGTTAAGGGTGAGGGGGGAAAAGTTTAAAGGGAACATTAGCGGGGGGCTTCTTCACACAGAGAGTGGTGAGAGTATGGAATGAGCTGCCAGACGAGGTGGTAAATGCGGGTTCTTTTTTAACATTTAAGAATAAATTGGACAGATACATGGATGGGAGGTGTATGGAGGGATATGGTCCGTGTGCAGGTCAGTGGGACTAGGCAGAAAATGGTTCGGCACAGCCAAGAAGGGCCAAAGGGCCTGTTTCTGTGCTGTAGTTTCTATGGTTCTATGGTTCATGGAAAGAGAGACCATGATCGCCCTCATCATACCCATGGCACATAATGATGATGAATTAACCATCAAGTCCATAAGATGTTTAAAAGTTCTGAAGGGGGAAGTGGTGAGGCTATTGTTGGGAACAGGCCGGTGGTGAGAGTACAAGTGTCAGGCTTTGGCTTGAAAGAGGCGTTGGCTCTGGGTAAGCTTCCGTTAGGTTTCCTTTATTTCTCTCTTACCGTACCTGTGTGGTAAACGGCTGTTGTGTGTTCTTCATGTCGGATGTTAGAGTCCTGGGAGACACAGAGTCTCCCGGGGAACTACATCTGTGTGAAGTGCATCCAGCTGCAGCTCCTTGAAGACCATGTTTGGAATCTGGAGCAGCGGCTGGATGACCTTTGGCTTGTAAGGGAGAGTGAGGAGATAATTGATGAGAGTTACAGGAAAGTAGCCACTCATAAGTTGCAGGAGACAAGTAGCTGGGTGACTGTTAGGGGAAATGGAGACGTGAATAGGCAGTTAGAGCAAAGCACCCCTGTGGCTATTCCCCTCAATAATAAATATATTGTTTTGGATGCTGTTATGGGGAACAACTTCCCAGGGAAAAGCCACAGATACCAGGTTACTGGAATTGAGTATGTGTACATGGTGCAGAAGGGAAAGATGGAGCAGAGGGGAGTGTTAGAGATAGGGGATTCAATAATCAGGGGAACAGACAGGAGATTCTGTGGACATGAACGGGACACCCAGATGGTATGTTGCCTTTCAGGTGCCGGGTCAGGGACATTTTCAATTGTGTCCACAGTATTTTGGAGAGGGATGGAGAGCAGCCAGATGTCTTAGTACATATTGGTACCAATGACATAGGAAGGAAAAGCAAAGAGGTCCTGAAAAGAGAATTTAGAGAGCCAGGTAGAAAGCTGAAAAGCAGGACCTCCATGGTAGTAATTTCTGGATTGCTGTCTGTGTCAAGTGCCAGTGAGGGTAGAAACAGGGTGATTTGGCAGATTAATTTCAACCTCTCACTGCTACGGGCAGAAGTTCCCACTTGCTTCAAAAAGGCAACAATTATACCAGTGCTAAAGAAGAATAATGTGGGCTGCCTTAATGACTATCGCCTGGTAGCACTCACATCAACAGTGATGAAATGCTTTGAGAGGTTGGTTATGACTAGACTGAACTCCTGCCTCAGCAAAAACTTGGATGTATTGCAATTTGCCTATCGACACAATAGGTCAATGGCAGACACAATTTCCATGGCTCCTCACATGGCTTTAGACCACCTGGACAACACAAACATCTCTGTCAGGATGCTGTTCATCGACTATAGCTCAACATTTAATTCCATCATTCCCACAATCCTGATTAAGAAGTTGCAGAACCTGGGCTTCTGTACCTCCCTTTGTAATTGGATCCTTGGCTTCCTAACTGGAAAACCACAGTCTGTGTAGATTGGTGATAACATATCCTCTTCACTGACAATCAACGCTGGCGCACCTCAGGGGTGTGCGCTTAGCCCGTTGCTCTACTCTCTGTGTACACTTGACTATGTGGCTAGGCATAGCTCATATACCATCTACAAATTTGCTGACGATACAACCATTACTGGTAGAACCTCAGGTGGTGATGAGAGGGTGTACAGGAATGAGATATGCCAACTAGTGGAGTGGTGCCACAGCAACAACCTGGCACTCAACGTCAGTAAGACGAAAGAGCTGATTGTGGACTTCAGGAAGGGTAACACACAGAAACACATACCAATCTTCATAGAGGGATCAGAAGTGGAGAAAGTGAACAGCTTCAAGTTCCTGGCAGAAAAGATCTCTGAGGATCTAACCTGGTCCCAAAATGTCAAAGTAGTTATAAAGAAGGCAAGACAGTGGCTATAATTTATTAGGAGTTTGAAAAGGTTTGGCATGTCAACAGATACACTCAAGAACTCCTATAGTTGTACCGTGGAGAGCATTCTGACAGGCTGCATCACTGTTTGGTATGGAGGGGCTACTACACAGGACCGAAAGAAGCTGCAGAAGGTTGTAAATTTAGTCAGCTCCATCTTGGGTACTAGCCTACAAAGTACCCAGGACATCTTTAGGGAGCGATGTCTCAGAAAGGCAGCGTCCATTATTAAATACCTCCAGCACCCAGGGCATGCCCTTTTCTCACTGTTACCATCAGGTAGGAGATACAGAAGCCTGAAGACACACACTCAGCTATTCAGGAACAGCTTCTTCCCCTCTGCCATCTGATTCCTAAATGGACATTGAAGCTTTGGACACTACCTCACTTTTTTAATATACAGTATTTCTGTTTTTGCATGTTTTTAATAATCTATTCAATATACACAATGGAGTTACTTGTTTGTTTATATATATGTTTTATTTTATTTTTTTATTTTTTTTTCTCTCTCTGCTAGATTATGTATTGCATTGAACTGCTGCTGCTAAGTTAACAAATTTCATGTCACATGCCGGTGATAATAAACATGATTCTGACGAGAAGCTGGTGCAGGGGGCAGGGCTTCAGGTTCTTGGATCATTGGGATCGCTACTGGGGGAGTTATGACCTGTTCAAAAGTGACAAGTTGCAGCTGAACCTGAGGGTGACCAATATTCTCTCAAGTAGGTTTGTTAGAGCTGTTGGGGAGGGTTTAAACTAATTTGGCAGTGAGGTGGGAACCACAGAGAGGGGACTCAGGATAGGACGGATGATAAAAAAGCAAAGATAGCATGCAGCCAGACTGTCAGGAAGGGCAGGCAGATGATAGGACAAAATTGCAGCCAGCCACATGAGTATCAGTGCAGTGGGATGCAGAATCAAAAAGGATAGTAAATACAGTACTCAAAGTGTTAAGTCTCAACGCACGGAGTATAAGAAATAAGGTGGATGATCTTGTTGCACTATTACAGATTGTCAGGTATGATGTGGCCATCACTGAATTATGGCTGAAGGATGGTTTTAGTTGGGAGCTAAATGTCCAAGGTTACACGTTGATTGGAGTATCGGAAGGGGTGGCGTGTCTCCGCTGGTGAGGAATGGCATCAAATTAGTAGAAAGTTGTTGAAGCCTTGTGGATTGAGTTAAGAAACTGCAAGGGTAGAAGGACCCTGATGGCAGTTATATACAGGCATCCAATCTTCCAGCCTCCCCAGTGGCCTTATCTGCAACTGGCACATCGAGCTGCAGCTCCTCAGAGACCGTGTTAGTGACCTGGAGCTGCAGCTTGATGACCTTCAGCTTGTTAGGGAAAGTGAGCAGGTGACTACAGGCAGGTAGTCACATCAGAGTCACAGGAGACAGACAAGTGGGTGACTGTCAGGAGAGGAAAGGGAGAGGGTCAGGAGCGGAGAGCACCCCTGCGGCCGTTGCCCTTAACGTTAAGTACTCCATTTTGAGTACTGTTGGGATGGGGGGAGCTTACTCGGAGGAAGCAACATCGGCCATGCCTCTAGCACTGAGTCTGGCCCTGAGGCTCAGAAGGGTAGGGAACAGAAGAGGATGGCAACATTAATAGGGGACTATATAGTTAGGGGGTCAGACAGACAATTCTCTGGATGGTAGTTTGCCTCCCAGGTGCCAGGGTCAACAATATTTCTGAACGTGTCCACAATATCCTGAAAAGGGAGTGTGAGCAGCCAGAGATTGTGGTACATATTAGTACCAACAACATAGGTCGAAAAAGGGAGGAGGTCTTGAAAGCAGACTACAGGGAGTTAGGAAAGAAGCTGAGAGCAGGACTACAAGGGTATTAATCTTGGGATTGCTGTGTGTGCCATGCAACAGTGTAGATAGAAATAGAATGAGGTAGCAGATAAATGCAAGGCTGGAGGATTGGAGCAGGGGGCAGGGATTCAGACTTAGAACATAGAACATAGAAATCTGCAGCTCTTCGGCCCAAAATGTTGTGCCGACCATGTAACCTACTCCAGAAGCTGCCTAGAATTTCCCCACTGCATAGCCCTCTATTTTTCTAAGCACCTATCTAAAGTCTCTTAAAAGACCCTATTGTATCCACCACTGTCGCCGGCAGTGCATTCCACGCACCCACCACTCTCTGTGTGAAACACTCATCTCTGACATCCCCTCTGTATCTATTTCCAACCACCTTAAAACTATTCTCCCTCATGTCAGCCATTTCAGCCCTGGGAAAAAACCTCAGGTTATCCACACACAGTTCAATGCCTCTCATCATCCTGTACATCACTTTCAGGTCACCTCTCATCCTCCGTCGCTCCAAGGAGGAAAGGCCAAAAACACTCAACCTGTTCTCATAAGGTACGCTCCCCTATCCAGGCAACATCCTTGTAAATCTCCTCTGCACTCTCTCTATAGTATCCACAACCTTCCTGTAGTGAGGTGACCAAAACTGTAGACAGTACTCCAAGTGGGGTCTGAACAAGGTCATATATAAAGTAGCTGTAACATTACCTCATGGCTCTTGAACTCAATCACACAGTTGATGAAGGCCAACTTCTGGATCATTGTCCTGTACAAAAAGGAGGGGTTGTATTAAATTCGAGGGGTCCAATGTCCAAGCGGGGAAATTTGCTAATGCTTTTGGGGAGGGTTTAAACCAGATTTGCAGGAGCTGGGAACCGAAGTGAAGAGGCAGAGGATGGGGAGGTTGGAGCACAAATAGAGACAGCTTGTAGGGAGTTTGTGAGGAAGGATAGGCAGGTGATAGAGCAAAGATGCACTCAGCCTGATGGTTTGAGATGTATCTATTTTAATGCAAGGAGTATCATAAACAAGGTGGATGAAATTTGTGGATCAATACGTAGAACTATGACTTTGTGGCCAATACAAAGACTTGGATGTCTCAGAGGCAGAAATTGTTGCTGAGTTTAACGGGCTTTACAAATTTGAAAAAAGAACAGGGAGGGAGGTGGGGCATAGCATTGCTAATCAGGGATATTGTCACAGCTGCAGAAAAGGAAGTCATTGAGGGACAATCTACTGAGTCATTGTGGGCAGAGTCAGAAACAGGAAGAGGGCTATAACTCGACTGGGTGTTTTTTTATAGAACCCTCCCCCCCCCCCCCAATAGTAACAGGACATTGAGGAGCAGATAGGGAGGCAGATTCTGGAACGGTGCAAAAATCATAGGGTTGTTGTGATGGGAGATTTTAACTTTCCTAATATTGACTGGCATTTCCTTAGAGCAAGCGGTTTAGATGGGGTAGAGTTTGTTAGGTCTGTTCAGGAAGGTTTCCTGACATAATATGCAGATAAACCTACTAGAGGAGGCTTTGCATCATCAATCGGGATAGGAGAGGTTCCAGAGGATTGGAGGATTGTAAATGTTGTTCCCTTGTTCAAGAGAGGGAGTAGAGATAACACAGGAAATCATGGACCAGTGAGTTTTACTTCAGTGATGGGCAAGTTGTTGAAAAAGATTCTGAGAGGCAGGGTTCATGAGCATTTGGAGAGACATTAACTGACTAGGGGTAGTCAGCATAGCTTTGTCAAGGGCCGGTCATGCCTTATGAACCTGATTGAATTCTTTGAGAATGTTGATAAGAGTAGAGCAGTAGATGTAGTGCACATGGATTTCAGTAAGGCATTTGGTAATGTCCCCCATGTTAGGCTTATTGAGAAAATAAGGAGGCATGGGATTGCTTTGTGGATCCAGAACTGGCTTGCCCACAGGAGGCAAACAGTGGTTGTAGATAGTTCGCATCCTACATGGGGGTCAGTGACCAGTGGTATTCCGCAGGGATCTGTTCTGGGACCCCTTCTCTTTGTAATTTTTATAAATGACCTGGATGATGAAGTAGACCGGTGGGCTAGTAAGTTTGCTGATGACACAAAGGTTCGGGGTGTTATGGATAGTTTGGAGGGTTGTGAGAGGTTACAGTGCAACATTGATAGGATGCAGAACTGGGCTGAGATGTGGCAGATGGAACTCAACCCAGATAAGTGTGAAGTGGCTCATTTTGGAAGGTCAAATTTGAATACAGAAAATAGTATTAATGCTAAGATTCTTGGCAGTGGAGGATCAGCGAGATCTTGGGGTCTGTATCCATGGGACACTCGAAGCTGCTGCAAGGTTGATAGTGTTGTAAGAAGGTGTATGGTGTGTTAGCCTTCATCAGCTGTCGGATTGAGTTCGGGAGCCATGAGGTAATGCTACAGCTATGCAAGACGTTGGTCAGACTCCTCTTGGAGTACTGTGCTCATTTCTGGAAGGATGTGGATACTATAGAAAGAGTGCGGAGGAGATTTACAAGCATGTTGCCCGGTTTGGAGGCATGCCTTATGAAAATAGGTTGAGTGAACTCAGCCTTTTCTTCTTGGAGAGATGGAGGATGAGAGGTGACCTGATAGAGGTGTATAAGATGATGAGAGGCATTAATTGTGTGGATAGTCAGAGGCTTTTTCCTAGGGCTGAAATGGCTAACACGAGAGGGCATAATGTTAAGGTGCTTGGGATTAGTTACTGAGGAGATGTCAGGGTTAAGTTTTTCACACAGAGAGTTGTGGGTACATGGAATGCACTGCCAACAGCAGCGGTGGAAGCGGATACAATAGGGTCTTTTAAGAGACTCTTATGTCGGTGCATGGGGATTAGAAAAATAGCGGGCTGTGCAGTAGGGTAATTCTGGGCAGTTTCTACAGTAGGTTACATGGTTGGCACAACATTGTGGGCCGAAGGGCCTGTAAAGTGCTGTAGATTTCTATGTTCTATGTTCTGGAGTCAAACAGTAGCTGAGATGTAGACTACCGATTACAATGGGAAATAAAAGGTGTGTCAAAAACATAATGTTATAATAGTCATGGGAGATTTTAACATGGAGGTAGATTGGGAAAATCAGATTGGTAATGGATTTCAAAAGAGTGAATTTGTTGAATGAGTACGAGATGGCTTTTGAGAGCAGTTTGTAATTGAGCCTACTCAGGGATCAGCTGTACTGGATTGGGTGTTATGTAATGAACCAGAGGTGATTAGGGAGCTTAAGGTAAAAGAACCCTTAGGAGACAGTGATCACAATATGATTGAGTTCAACTTGAAATTTGATAGGGAGAAACTAAAGTCTGACATAACAGTATTTCATTGGAGTAAAGGAAATTACCAGGCAGAAGCTCCCCCCACCCGCCGCGCCTTTCTGCCAGGGGCCCAGAGATCACCAGCAGTAGCTTTCTCCCACCCATCCCGCCCCCCTGCTTTTCGACAGAGGACCAGGGATGTTTTCCCAGGATCCCTTGGCCATGGCTGGTTTGCTAAATGCACGTTTATGGCTTTACCGGGGTTCTGCTGGCACAACTGATGCAATGGCGACAGAATTTCTCAACCTCTCCTCCCATTCTTGGCTACCACTGGGCTTGCCAGCGGGTCATGATCATGCTGTGCCTTCCCTGATGCATTACCCTACGATGCATCTCCCTAGAGTGAGGGGTTTAGATGGGGTGGAGTTTGTCAGGTGTGTTCAGGAAGGTTTCTTGATACAATATGTAGATAAGCCTACAAGAGGAGAGGCTGTACTTGATCTGGTATTGGGAAATGAACTTGGTCAGGTGTCAGGTCTCTCAGTGGGAGAGCATTTTACTTCCTTTACCATAACATTGGAGAGGGATAGGAACAGGCAAGTTAGCAAAATGTTTAATTGGAGTAAGGGGAACTATGAGGCTATCAAGCAGGAACTTGGAAGCATAAATTGGAAACAGATGTTCTCAGGGAAACGTACGGAAGAAATGTGGCAAATGTTCAGCTGATATTTTGCGTGGGGTTCTGCATAGGTACGTTCCAATGAGGCAGGGAAAAGATGGTAGGGCACAGGAACCATGGTGTACAAAGGCTGTTGTAAATCTAGTCAAGAAGAAGAGAAGAATTCACGAAAAGTTCAAAAAACTAGGTAATGATAGTGATCTAGAAGATTATAAGGCTAGCAGGAAGAAGCTTAAAAATTAACTCAGAAGAGCCAGAAGGAACAACGAGAAGGCCTTGGCGGACAGGATTAAGGAAAACCCCAAGGCATTCAACAAGTATGTGAAGAGCAAGAGGATAAGGCGTGAGAGAATAGGACCAATCAAGTGTGACAGTGGAAAAGTGAGTATGGAACCGGAGGAGATAGCAGAGGTACATAATGAATACTTTGCTTCAGTATTCACTACAGAAAAGGATCTTGGCGATTGTAGGGATGACTTGCAGTGGACTGAACAGCTTGAGCATGTAGATATTAAGTAAGAGAATGTGCTGGAGCTTTTAGAAAGCATCAAGTTGGATACGTCACCGAGACCAGACAAGATATACCCCAGGCTACTGTGGGATGCAAGGGATGAGATTACTGAGCCTCTGGCAATGATCTTTGCATCATCAATGGGGACGGGAGAGGTTCCGGAGGATGGGAGGGTTGCAGATGTTGTTACCTTATTCAAGAAAGTGAGTAGAGATAGCCCAGGAATTTATAGACCAGTGAGTCTTCCTTCAGTGGTTGGTGAGTTGATGGAGAAGATCCTGAGAGACAGGATTTATGAACATTTGGAGAGGCATAATATGATTAGGAATAGTCAGCATGGCTTTGTCAAGGCAGATTGTGCCTTAGGAGCCTGATTAAATTTTTGAGGATGTGACTAAACACATTGATGAAGGTGGAGCAGTTGGTGTAGTGTATTTGGATTTCAGCAAGGCATTTGACAAGGTACCCCATGCAAGGTTTATTGAGAAAGTAAGGAGGCATGGGATCCAAGGGAACATTGCTTTTTGGATCCAGAACTGGCTTGCCCACAGAAGGCAAAGAGTGGTCGTAGATGGGTCATATTCTGCATGGAGGTCGGTGACCAGTGGTGTGCCTCAGGGATCTATTCTGAGACCCCTACTCTTTGTGATTTTTTTATAAATGACCTGGATGAGGAAGTGGAGGGATGGGTTAGTAAATTTGGGAATGACACAAAGATGTGTCAAAAGGCTGTCAGAAGTTACAGCGGGACATTGATAGGATGCAAAACTGGGCTGAGAAGTGGTATATGGCGTTCAAACCGGATAAGTGTGAGGTGTTCATTTTGGTAGGTCAAATATGATGGCAGAATATAGTATTAATGGTAAGACTCTTGGCATTGTGGAGGATCAGAGGGATCTTGGGGTCTCAGTCCATAGGACACTCAAAGCAGCTGTGCAGGTTGACTCTGTGGTTAAGAATGTCATGGTCCAGTCCATTGACTCCTCTTTTCAGTTAATTTCCCTTTCCCTGTGTTCTACTGGGCTCCTTGATTAGGGCACCTGATCCTCATCCGTACCGTCAGCATAAAAACTCCAGCTTACGTCTACTGGGTGCTGGATCGTCACCTCCGCCAGGGCGGCAATGCACATTACGGGCCGCCGAGAATACTGGATCTAAGTTGCTTCGGGAATTTTGTCTCTTCATGTTCAGCTAAGTAATTGCCGGCCTTTTGCAGCTTCATGTGCTATTCCGAGCGAAGATATGAATTGTCTGTTGTTGTTGGGTTTGGTCATCTCATGTCCAGCTGAGAACTGCTGGCTGTTTGCCACTGCTCCGAGCCAAGATACGAATTGTCTGTCATTGTTGGGTTTTGTCGTCTTGTGTCCAGCTGAGTTTTGCAGGCTGTTTGCCGCTGCTCCGAGCCAAGATATGAATTGTCTGTCTTTGTTTGATTTTGTCATCCCGTGTCCAAGTCCAAGTCCAGGCTCCGTGTCCAAGTCAAGTCCAACTCTAGGCTTTGAGTCAAAGTCAAGTCTGAGCCAGGCTATGAGTCCAAGTCCAGGCACCGAGTCCAAGTCCAGGCACCATGCACAAGTCAAGTCCGAGTCCAGGCTGTGTGTCTGAGTCAAGTCCAAGTCCAAGCTCAGTGTCCAAGTCCAGGTTCCACATCTGAATGCAAGTCCAAGTCCAGGTTCTGCGTCCGAGGCAATGTCCAGGTTCTGTGTCCGACTCCAGGGTTCGTGGCCAAGTCCAAGTCCAGGTTCCTCCAGTTTGTTGTCCAATGCTTAAGTCCATGTAAGCATCTAATCCTTGCTCTATGGCCTTCCTGGCAACTATGAATAAAATACACTTCTGTTAATGTTACCGCTGTGTCTGTGTCCTGTACTTGGGTCCGCCCCCTATGCCTCATTGTAACAAAGAAGGCATACGATGCTTTGGTCTTCATCAACTGTGGGATTGAGTTTAAGAGCCGAGAGGTAATGTTGCAGCTCTATGGGACCCTGGCCAGACCCCACTTGAAGTACTGTGCTCAAATCTGGTCGCCACTCTACGGGAAGGACAATGGAAGCCAAAGAAAGGGTGTAGAGGAGATTTACAAGGATGTTGCCTGGATTGGGGAGCATGCCCTATGAGGATAGGTTAAGTGAACTTAGCCTTTTCTCCTTGGAGTGATGGAGGATGAGAGGTGACCTGATAGAGGTGTACAAGATAATGAGAGGCATTGATCGTGTGGATAGTCAGAGGCTTTTTCCCAGGGCTGAAATGGCTAACATGAGAGGGCATAGTTTTAAGGTGCTTGGAAGTAGGTACAGAGGAGTTGTCAGGAGTAAGTTTTTCACCGAGAGTGGTCAGGGCATGGAATGGGCTGCTGGTGACGGTGGTGGAGGGGGAAACGATAGGGTCTTTCAAGAGACTCCTGGATAGGTACATGGAGCTTAGTAAAATTGAGGGCTATGGGTAAGCTATAAATCCCCAGGGCCTGATGGTCTGCATCTCAGGGTATTTAAGGAGGTGGCTCTAGAAATTGTGGACGCATTAGTAATCATTTTCCAATGTTCTATTAATTCAGGATCAGTTCCTGCGGATTGGAGGGTAGCTAGTGTTATCCCACTTTTTAAGAAGGGAGGGAGTAGGAAAACAGGCAATTATGGACCAGTTAGTCTGACATCAGTGGTGGGGAAAATGCTGGAGTCAATTATAAAAGTTGAAATAGCGGCATATTTGGATAGCAGTATGGATTTACAAAGGGGAAATCATGCTTGACTAATCTTCTGGAATTTTTTGAGGATGTAAATATGAAAATGGACATGGGAAAGCCAGTGGATGTAGTGTACCTGGACTTTCAGAAAGTCTTTGATAAAAGTCCCACGTAGGAGGTTAGTGGGCAAAATTAGAGCACACGGTATTGCGGGTAGGGTACTGACATGGATAGAAAATTTGTTGGCAGACAGGAAACAGAGTAGGGATTAATAGGTCCTTTTCAGAATGGCCGGCAGTGACTATTGGGGTACTGCAAGGCTCGGTGCTGGGACCGCAGCTATTTACAATATGCATTAATGATTTAGATGAAGGGATTAAAAGTAACATTAGTAAATTTGCAGATGACACAAAGCTGGGTGACAGTGTGAAATGTGAGGAGGATGTTATGAGAATACAGGGTGTCTTGGACAGGTTGGGTGAGTGGGCAGATGCATGGCAGATGCAGTTTAATGTAGATAAATGTGAGGTTATCCACTTTGGTGACAAGAACAGGAAGGCAGATTACTGTCTGAATGGTGTCAAGTTAGGAAAAGGGGAAGTACAACGAGATCTGGGTGTCCTTGTTCATCAGTCACTGAAAGTAAACATGCAAGTGCAGCAGGCAGTGAAGAAAGCTAATGGCATGTTGGCCTTCATAACAAGGGGAGTTGAGTATAGGAGCAAAGAGGTCCTTCTGCAGTTGTACAGGGCCCTGCTGAGACTACACCTGGAGTATTATGTACAATTTTGGTTTCCAAATTTGAGGAAGGACATTCCTGCTATGGAGGGAGTGCAGCGTAGGTTCACTGGGTTAATTCCAGGGATGGCAGGAATGTCATACGTTGAAAGATTGGAGCGACTGGTCTTGTATACACTGGAATTTAGAAGGATGAGAGGGGATCTGATTGAAACATATAAGATTAATAAGGGATTGGACACACTAGAGGCAAGAAACATGCTCCCGATGTTGGGGGAGTCCAGAACCAGAGGCCACAGTTTAAGAATAAGGGGTAGACCATTTAGAATAGAGTTGAGGAAAAACTTTTTCACACAGAGGGTTGTGGATCTGTAGAATGCTCTGCCTAAGAAGGCAGTGGAGGCCAATTCTCTGGATTCTTTCAAGTAAGAGTTAGCTAGAGCTCTTAAAGATAGCGGAGTCAAGGGATATGGGGAGAAGGCAGGAACAGGGTACTGATTGTGGATGATCAGCCATGGTCACAGTGAACGGTGGTGCTGGCTTGAAGGGCTGAATGGCCTACTTCTGCACCTATTGTCTATTGCCTTGGTAGCTCTAGGGTAAGGGCATGTTCAGCACAGCTTTGTGGGCTGAAAGGCCTGTATTGTAGTGTAGGTTTTCTATGTTTCTATATAACTTCAGCAGTGTCTGCCTCATACATGGTGAGATTACGATGACACTGCCTCCCCGTGGATCGATCTATGTTTCTATATAACTTCAGTAGTGTCTGCCTCATACATAGTGAGGTTATGATGACACTGCCTCCCCATGGATCGAGCTCATATCTGGTTTCTCCCTCCTCCATTTCTCCTTCTCCTCTACCTCCACCTCTTCAGATTATTTTATTAAACGGGCTCCAGTCATGTCTTCCTCTACACTTGCCTTTTTTTCTTCAGCTGCCCTGCCCTGTAGTAAGATCGTTGAGAGGTAGGGTGTTGGATTGAGCTTTTCCAAAGTCTGTGCCATGACCTTCAGAAAAATGGCTGGGCTATTGTGGAATCCCTGAGGAAGTCTGGTTCAGGTGCTAATGGGAGAGCAATATTAACAATATTCAGGACTGAAAAAATGCTATCCTCTGGAGACAGACTTTTCATGATTGTGGCTTGGCTGGCCACAGTGGGATGCCATCTTGGTCGGGTCTTATTGAGGACAGTATAGTTTATTGTTAACCGATACGATCCATCTGGGTACTTTACTGGCCAAACTGGTGAGTTTGTGGTTGATGAGGTGTCTCTGAGAATACCCTGGTGTTTTACAACTGTAAGGGGGTTTCGACTTTTATGTTACTGCGGAAGCTAATTAAAATGGGGTCTTTGTTATGTTAATCTGGGGAATCCAGCTTTGTTGTGTTAAATGCTGAGAAAGTTTGTGCTAGCAGCTTGTTTTTCCTTTAGAGTGTGATAAGAGAGTGCTATTAACCAATTGGGATAGTTGTTATGGGTTTGGTGTATTTGAAGATACTGTCTGCGTGGGGTTTTGGGGCAGAAGGCGGGAGAGCGAGACAGAGGGTGGACGAGGTGCTGTGAGTCCGCTAACGGGGTCGGACCCTGAGCGGGATGTTCGGCGAGGAGACGGAGACGGACTCGTGTGGAGCGTCTGGTCGACCACCGTTGTTGGTCCCAAGCGGCCGGTCGAGGTGGTCCGAGGGATCGCAGGGTGAAGAAGAAGGTCCTTGAGCTCCAACGGTTTTTGTGCACGAAGAGATTGAACTTTGATAAGTGTGGTGCCTTTTATAGTTTATTCTCTCTTAATTATGTAGTTCCAGTAACATCTATAAACTGTAAATCATTTAATTGCATCTAGTGTATTGTCTGTTATTTGGGCGGGATGGGGTACGTCACACAGCATCCACACAAATGAATTACCCAGTTTGCTGGGGCCGAGGCTATTTCCCTAGACGACAGCGAGCCGAGCGACCCTGAGGGTGGCCGGGAGGGCTACATTGTTGGGGCTTTGTCCGGGATTGAGTCTGCTGGTATGCTGTGTGGGTGCCCTGTTTAAATCTGTAATGTGTGTCTCTGCGGGTTATTTGCTGGTGATTGCTGTATGCGTGGTAGGTGAGGTCTTTGTTCGAGTTCGGGCTGGCATTGACGAGTTGGAGGTGGCACTCGGGGCTGCCCATGAGGTTGGGAGAGAGAGGGAAGAATGGTCTGATTTGGAGGTAGGGTCTGCGAATAAATGTTCTAGCTCTGGCAGGCTCTGCCTGGCACTTGGGATAGTGTTCACCCCAAGAGGGGCGGAGATGTGCGAGACGTGGGTGGAGCGGATCTCTCAGTTGTTAGTTGAGTGGCAGTGCTCGGTTGAGGGAGAACGACAGGGATTGGTTGAAAGTTTGAGTAGGTGGGCTGGTGACGGTGTTAGAGCTGTCAGGTTCACTTACACCGTAATGACAGCTGTCAGTTATTTGAAAGAGGGGGGAACATTTTCAGTTTGTCTTCTCTGGCTAGGAGGGCGGCTAAGTTGCTTGCAGTGCCAGGGGGATCATTTCAGGGGATCAGCCCCTCCTTCAGTTGTTCAGCTGATCAGAGAGGGATCGAGAAACTTAGTGGAGGCCCAGTGGGGGAACGGCTTGGGGTCTCTGGGGAAGCACGTTCCCAGCGATGTACCAATGTACTTCCGAAAGGAGAAGACCCTATTCCTGAAGGCTTAGAGGGACAACACCCCAGGGTGTCGTTATGGATAGAGGAAAGCGATGCTAAAGCTATCCTCGACCCCAGGGCACAGATTAAGTTGTTGTACAGTTCGCTTTACAACCGGTGTCTGAAGCATTTATCCTTGACAACCGCAAGGGCACCGGAGACTTTGGGTACTAGTGGCAGTAGTTATCCAGAAGACGATGATTGGTTATTGACCCTGGAGGTCATGAAGGCATTTTCTGGCACCCAGCGTGTTCGGTTGCTTCTGAGGACGTGTGTAGCAGCCTTGAGCCAGTACCGAATTTAAACGAGACCCAGCGGTGGTACGGCTTGGGGAAAGTAGCTGAGGGTGAGACCCTCTTAGTAGATGCTCCGAGCTACCATGAGGGAGGGGAGTTGACAGCTGAAGGCACCTCAATGAGAGAGAGGTTGCGGCAACTGGACCCTAGCGGCGTGGAAGATGAAGGCAGCCTGTGTGTGGATTATGCGATGTGGTTTAATGTGCTGCATCTGAGGGGTGGATGTTACCAGATCCTGTGGAGTGCGGCTGTTGAGCTGAAGATGGCCTTTACTAGTTCCCTAGGATCCTTCCTATCCGACAAGATGCCCAGGGGCATATCCGGAGCCCCTGCATCCTTCCCGCGGCACATGAGGAAGACCATGGGGGAAGTGAAGGTGTGTGGAGTTTTGACGTATGTGGATGACCGCCTAGAGCTTGGATTCGCCTGGGGGGACTATGAGGCGACGTGGGTGGCTGAGCCCGGGCGACCGAAGCGAAGTGTCAAATGTGGAGGAGTTTTTGGCCGGAAGAGTTTGGTGCAATGTGAGGAAAATGACCCGATATACCAGTTGAACTTCCTAGTGTTGGGACAGACGGTGGTGGACCGGGGGATGGAAACCCAGGTCGTCAATCTGAATGAGACACAAGGAAGAGAGGGGATTTGCACCGTACTGCGGTCATGTACTGATGAATTAATCCAGCGAGAAGAAACAATGACCCACCTTCGAAGGGATCAGCAGAAACTCAAGACGTCGATTCAGAACAGATTGGAAGACTTGCAAGTTGGGGAAGATGAAGGAAGTGTTCTGCCTAAGGTCAACAGAAAACCAAGAGCCCAGGGAGGGGATTTTGACTACACTCCCGAGGAGGTAAAGAAATGGAGGACAGATCTCGGAAAAGGGAGGCAGACGCTAGAAAGGAACCTGAAGGTGACTATCGCGAGTTTAAATGAAGTGGAAAAACTGAAAGTTGACCTGGAAGACGTCCTGAGGAAGACACAACCGGAGGCTGAAAATTCTTTAACTGCTGCTTTTCAGGTCAGGGTGGAAGAAGCTGGTGGGGTAACTGCGTCCCAGATTGAGATGGCCAGGAACCCTGAGTCAGAACTGCGGAGGCTGTGGCGAGAGTTGAAGGAGTCCCCGAAGAAGCTGACGCCTCGACTGCAGGAGGCTGAAGGGGTAGCCCCAGCTAAATGTTTCAGTTTGGAGAAACTTAAACAGCAGCTACCGATCGAGGGAATGAGGAAGGATACGGATTCGAAGGATGATGTGCTGCACATGTGGTACATGCTGCTTTTCGCTAACTTCCCCGTGATTGAGGAAGAGACCTTTGGCCCTTCTCCCACTGAGTCAGGTGCAGTGGGGAGGGCTAGCTGTGGGCAGTCTGAGTTACAGCAGGATCAGGAAGGAGGAAAGGCGGGGCTCCGGACACGGGACAGGGGGCTCCGAGCTGTAGTGGTGGCCTGAGTGGTGGCAAGCAGGCCCAAGGTATCCCTAGTAGTGTCTGAGCCTTTTGGGTTTAGGTGAGGGGGTACGGAGGTCTCGGAGGGTTAAGAAGCTCCCACATAGGTTGGCCTATGTAGCGCCCGTGGGATGGGGGTAAGGTCCACTGTTTGGGGAGCACTGTCACTGTGTGTATCTGTGTATGTGTGTGTTGTGTGTCTGCAGGACTGGTTGACGAGTTATTTAGAAGTCATGAGGACATGACTTTATTTGGTGGGGGGAGACTGTAAGGGGGTTTCGACTTTTATGTTACTGCGGAGGCTAATTAAAATTGCGTCTTTGTTATGTTAATCTGGGGAATGCCGCTTTGTTGTGTTAAATGCTGAGAAAGTTTGTGCTAGCAGCTTGTTTTTCCTTTAGAGTGTGATAAGAGAGTGCTATTAACCAATTGGGATAGTTGTTATGGGTTTGGTGTATTTGAAGATGCTGTCTGCGCGGGGTTTTGGGGCAGAAGGCGGGAGAGCGAGACAGAGGATGAACGAGGTGCTGTGAGTCCGCTAACGGGGTCAGACTCGTGTGGAGCGTCTGGTCGACCACCGTTGTTGGTCCCAGGCGGCTGGTCGAGGTGGTCTGAGGGGTCGCAGGGTGAAGAAGAAGGTCCTTGAGCTCCAACGGTTTTTGTGCACGAAGAGATTGAACTTTGATAAGTGTGGCGCCTTTTATTTTCCTTTTATAGTTTATTCTCTCTTAATTATATAGTTCCAGTAATATCTATAAATTGTAAATCATTTAATTGCATCTGGTGTATTGTCTGTTATTTGGGTGGGGTGGGGTACATCACACAGCATCCACACAAATGAATTACCCAGTTTGCCGGGGCCGAGGCTATTTCCCTAGATGACAGCGAGCCGAGCGACCCTGAGGGTGGCCGGGGGGGGGACTACACAACCTTCACTATAGTCTGGACACGAGCTTTTACAGGATATTCCTTATGGGGTTTATGCAGTTCACCCTCTATTTTAACTGTTTTATCATCACCCAACCACAATCTTGCACACACCTCTGCAGACAAAGTAACCCATAGACACCAGTCCCTGATGATCGGAGCAGCTACGGCTATGCTGCCTAGGTTGTATACTCTACTGGTTATACATGATCTCTGCCCCTAACTTGTCCAGATTTTTTCCCTTTCTGGAGTCTATAATGGCCTCTGCCTCTCCTAGGATGTCTATTCCAAGGGTAGTGCCTTCATTATTTGGCCAGACCCAGAAATACATTGGAAGCTGCACTCCACTGATTTTGCATTTGTGTGACTTACTTCTTTCTGCCTTCACTGTTTTTTCTATACACCCATAATATAAGTAGCATCTCAGTCATTGGCAAGCGTAGGCCGGTCATCAATATCGATGTCCCCGTGTCCACGAACACATCACATTGCCAGTCTCCTAACAATGCTGTTATGTACATCCATGGGTCACCAGTGCTGACGATGGAGCCCACGGCTAGCTATTTGTCTGACTTTGAGACTTTTTTTTACTGGTTCAGTAATCTGGTCAGCAGTCTGATTGTTCTGATGGGCTGTGGACTTGGTTCTGTTGTGGTCTCTACCTGGCTTAGTAGGTAACTGTTGTGTCTCCTTCCCCTGTTAGGACATTGTCTCCAACCACGGCCTGGGAGACCACAGCTGTCATATATTATCTCCTCTTCAAAGTTTCAAGGTTCATCACCTTCTGAACAACTGGCATCATCATTCCCCATTGTTCTCTTCTCGTCCAAGTCACTGCCTCACAATATGTTTGAATTCAACTTGAAATTTGATAGGGAGAAAGTCTGACATAGCAGCATTCAAGTGGAATAAAGGAAATTACAGGGGTATGAGAAAGGAGTTGGCCAAAGTAAATTGGAAGGAGATGCTGGCAGGACGATAGCAGAGCAGCAAAAGTGTGAGTTTCTGGGGAAAAATAAGGAAGGTGCAGGATAGTGTATTCCAAAAACAAAGAAATACTCAAATGGCAAAATACTACCACCATGGCTGACAAGAGAAGTCAAAGCTAATGTAAAAGCAAAAGAGAGGGCATACAACAAAGCAAAAATTAATGGGAAGGTAGAGGATTGGGAAGCTTTTAAAAACCTATAGAGAGCAACAGGGAGGGAAAAGGTGAAATATGAAAGCAAGCTATCAAACAATATCAAAGTGGAAAGTAAAACCTTTCTCAAATATGTACAAAATAAAATAGATTTGAGAATGGCTATAGACCTGCAAGAAAATGTGGCCGGAGAAATAATAACGGGCCAAGGAGATGGCAGATGAACTAAATGAGTATTTTGCATCAGTCTTCACTGTGGAAGACACTAGTGCATCAGATGTTGAAGGGTGAGGAAAGAGAAGTGAGTGCAGTTATTATTACAAGGGGAAGGTGCTCAAAAAGCTGAAAGACCTAAAGGTACATAAGTCTCTGGACTAGATGAACTGCACCCTAGGGTTCTGAAAGAGGTAGAGATTCTGGAGGCATTAGAAATTATCTTTCAAAAATCAATGGCATTCTGGCATGGAGCCAGAGAGCTGGAAAATTGCAAATGTCATTCCATTATTTAAGAAAGGAGGAAGGCAGCAGAAAGGAAATTTACACCAGTTAACCTGACCTCAGTGGTTGGAAAGATACTGGAGTCAATTGTTAAGGACGAGGTTATGGAGTACTTAATGATACAGTACAAGATGGGATAAAGTCTGCATGGTTTCCTTAAAGGAAAGTCTTGCCTGACAAGCCTATTGGAATTCTTTGAGGAGATTACAAGTAGGATAGCTAAAGGGGATGTTGTATATTTGCACTTTTCAGAAGGGATTTGACAAGATGCCACACATGAGGATGCTTACGAGGGGTCCAGTTCCAGAACGAGGGGTCACATTTTGAGGATAAAGGGGAAGCCTATTAGGACCGAGATTAGGAAAAACTTCTTCACACAGAGAGTGGTGAATCTGTGGAATTCTCTCCCACAGGAAACAGTTGAGGCCAGTTCATTGGCTATATTTAAGAGGGAGTTAGATATGGCCCTTGTGGCTAAAAGGATCGGGGGTATGGAGGGAAGGCTGGTGCAGGGTTCTGAGTTGGATGATCAGCCATGATCATACTGAATGGCGGTGCAGGCTCGAAGGGCTGAATGGCCTACTCCTGCACCTATTTTCTCTGTTTCTATGTTTACCTTGTTAAGAGCCCATGGCATTACAGGAAAGTTACTGGCATGCTTAGGGCATTGGCTGATTGGTAGGAGGCAATGAATGGGAATAGAAGGGTCCTTTTCTGATTGGCTACCAGTGACTAGTGGTGTTCCGCAGGGGTCGGTGTTGGGACCACTTCTTTTTATGCTGTATATAAATGATTTAGATGATGGAATAGATAGCGTTGTTGCCAAGTTTGCACATAATATGAAGATTGGTGGAGGGGCTGGTGTTGAGGAAAAAGGTAGGCTGCAGAAGGACTTAGGCAGATTAGGAGAATGGGCAAGAAATTGACAAATAACATACAATTTTAGAAAATGCATAATCATGCACTTTTGGTTGTAGAAATAAATGTGCATACTATTTTCTAAATGGGGAGAAAATCGAAAAATTTGAGATGCAAGGGGAATTGGAAGTCTATGTGCAAAACACCCTAAAGGTTAACTTGCAGGTGAGGAAGGCAAATGCCATGTTAGCATTTATTTCAAGAGGTCCAGAATATAAGAGAAAGGATGTGATGCTGAGGCTTTATAAGGCAGTGGTGAGGCCTCACCTTGAGTGTTGTGAACAGATTTGGGTCCCTCTTCTTAGAAAAGATGTACTGGCATTGGAGAGGGTCCAGAGGAGGTTCACAAGGATGATTTCAGGAATGAAAGGGTTATACGAGGAACCTTTGATAGCTCTGGGCCTGTACTCGCTGGGATTCAGAAGGATGAGGGGGAATCTCATTGAAACCTATTGAATATTGTAAGTCCTAGAGAGAGTAGATGTGTAAAGGTTGTTTCCCATGGTGGGGGAGTCTCGGACAAGAAGGCACAGCCTCAGGATGGGGGGGGTGTCCATTTAAGTAGAAATGCGGAGAAATTTCTTCAGCCAGAGGGTGGTGAATTTGTGGAATTTGTTACCACAGACAACTGTGGAGGCCAGGTCATTGGGTGTATTTAAGGCAGAGCTTGATAGTTCCTTGACTGGCCACAACATCAAAGGTTATGGGGAGAAGGCTAGGGAGTGGGGCTGAGGAGAGAAGAAAAGGATCAGCCACGATAGAATGGTGCAGTAGACTCAATGGGCCAAATGGCCTAATTCTGCTCCTTTGTTTATGGTCTTATGGTCTTCTTCACTGATGTTCCACTATCTTGCTTCATTGCTTGAATTACCACTAGTTTCCCATGTTCCATGCTGGGGTCAGATTGTCCCATATATTTGTTAGGCATTTAGTTTTAACCAATATGTGTATGTCTTTGGGGTACATCTGGTGGACTTCGATCATTTCTTCTAACTTAAATGAAAATTCTGCATTGCCACACACAATACTAAGTGAGGGCAATTGAGGTAGAATGCATTGCTTTTCACTTGGGCTGAAGGGCCTGTGATGTGGTGGTGATGAGTCTGGCTGAAATCATGAGGGTTTTCAGCCTCTGGTTACCTGGTCTCTATAGGTGTCATTCCAACCAACAGTATTGACTATAACGTCTCCTGTTTGTGGGTGTTTTCCCACTTATCAGCTCCATGGCCCAACACTTCCCAAGGTGCCTCATCACCATCCACAGTGGTGCAATGTTTCCATTTAATATCAGAGAATGTATACAGTTATTATTGTCCCTTTTTGCACCTTCTGGCACATCGGGCGGCATTTTTGCCGTTTCCGTAGCATTTGACTTTTTTTACAAGGTCAAGTTGCTAGCTCAACGCTCAACCCAGCACAGATGGAGAGTGTGCAAGGAGCCAGCGGGATTTGAACCAGGGTCTGTTCTTCTCAAAATCTGGTGCTGATGCCGCCACGCCACCAGCCAGCTTATGCATACAGTTGAAACACTTTGGTTCCCTCAGCTGCATAAATCTGGGGAAGACAATCTCCGACTCTACCAAACGTGTGAGATTGAGACGCGAGCCCCAAACCCCCTGTTTGTGAGGATGCTGTGTAATTCGCTACCCTGTTCAAATCAATGCCACAAAATTACAGACAGTACACTGCATACGGTTAAAGGAATTATATTTATGAATCTCAATTCAAGGGTTAGTAAAGAATAACAAAAAGAAAAGAGCCTATTCTAATTAAACAGTTAAATGTGCGCAAGTTAGAGCTGATCTTGAACTTCTCTGTCACTCACACGCTGGGCCCTCGTCAACACGAAAACACACACCACCTTCTGAAGGTCGTTCGCAATCCATCTCGAACTCCCACTAGATCGTATGCAAGAACCGGTTTTCCCCAGTGTCTTCTCTCTCCATTTCCTCTCAAACAAAAGCCCAAGAACAACCTTATTGTCCCTCACCAAGAAAAACCCTCCCACTAATTGGATGGCACACATTCTACATCATCCCTTATCTTCAACAATAACCCAAACAAGCTGAAAGCAGAACAAACTGCTCTTACAGAGCTGCTAAATGAAATACCTACAGCATAACAGTGAAGAGGTAAACCAGGGCGCGACACAATATACAACCTGAAATAATTTGCAGACATGCACAATGAGCCCCACAAAGGATGAATGACAGAAAATGTTAGAACCTCCCCACCCCCCCACACACAAGCAGCAGCAAAGTGTCAACCTTCCCCCTCCCCGAGAGAGAGATGACTCAAATAAAGTGGCCTCCAACAGCTGTCTCAGTGCTCCGGTCTCCATTGCTTCAGCTGGCGACAGCGGCGAGGAAATAGGCCCTCCACAGGGCTGCACAAGGGCGCACGCCAAAGCCACATATCTGCCAGGTCACTCTGGAGGTATCGAAAATGCAAGGCTGCTCGGTGAGTTCTGAGAGCAGGAACCCCCAGCCATGAAGAACTGGTTTGGGAAAAGGAAAGAAGAGACATTAGAGAGAAGAATTTAGCTGTTTTGCTGATGAACTCAAAGAAGTCGCTCTCCAGTGCCATCGTAGTTCCTTTGGCTTATTCCAATGGCTGCTGCCTCGTGAACACCCACTTGCTGGGCCTTATCCCATTTCCCTCTCACTCTGCCCAGATCCCTGTCCCTGACTAATTCATTCTTGTGTTGCTCTAATTGCTCAGCCTAGTTTTTTTCTCTCTCTCTCCCTCTCTCTCCCTCTCTCTCCCTCTCTCTCCCTCTCTCTCCCTCTCTCTCCCTCTCTCTCCCTCTCTCTCCCTCTCTCTCCCTCTCTCTCCCTCTCTCTCCCTCTCTCTCCCTCTCTCTCCCTCTCTCTCCCTCTCTCTCCCTCTCTCTCCCTCTCTCTCCCTCTCTCCCCTGCCATAAGTGCTGCAACTGTTCCTTCGATTTGTCCAGATCTACTTATACACTGTCTCACTGTTCTCTTGCATTCATCCCTTTCCTCTGTAACACTACAATTTGTACATAATGAGTTTTCTCTTACAAATACATGGCTTTTCCACCACTGTCAATGTTCCTTTGGGCACCAGGTCTGCGAGTACTCTGTTCTTCACAGCTAAGCCCACAGTGTTTCTGTATCCTTTTTATGTAGAAAGTTAAATATTCCTGCATCACCGCCCGTCTTAGACTTCGGTTGTCAGGTATTGCTCACACAGTCAGACAAGCACAGACACAAATAATTTCCCTCTGTATATGCGCTTCTGGCATCCCAAACAGCATCTCCCACACCACACAGCAGCTATACATACTACACTTAATCCATTTCCCACACACACTGTTTGACATTCTGAATGGTCAGTAACCACCTCTCACAAATGGTGGCCCTGTCTTGACAAACTACCCAGTGCTGTCTGGCAGCTGGTTCTTTACACACAATACAGAAACACACACAACACAATTTTACAGTATATATAACAGTCAGATTTTTGCCAGGTTTTTTGATATTTCATGATCCTGTGGTCATTAACCAAAACAGATCTAAGTGTGGGAGCTACTGTTAAAAATGTACTCAGCTCCTTCGACTTGTGAGATCACCGACCACACTGTGAGTTACAAACATTGAGCTGCCTAATGCTGCGGCCATGATCAAATTCACCAGAGAGGAACTGTAGCTGGTGATACACAAATTTTTATTCAGCACAATAAGCCGTCATTCTGGAGACACTCTCAGCAGAGGTTCACATACCCAAAGGTACGTCACATTTTTATACCCTTAAGATCAAAGGTAACAGTCCCGGTGATTCAATATAATTTCAGTAGTTACAATGACATTGTTTACTCCAATACTTTGGGCTGACAAATGCTTCCTTTGAGATACATAGTGGAAGTACATTATAATTGATAAGGCACCTCTGAAGTGAGAAACTAAGTAACTGTAGTCGCGCTGATACGGAACGAGTGAAAGCAACACACTGAGTCGAGCCGGGTCTGGTTGAACTGTTTACTGTTTAAATCTGCAAACGCTTAAGTACCCGCTCCCAGTATCCCCTGCACTTTACGGGGCGGACGTGACGTTGGCTTCTGGGCCGAGGTCTGCCCCACACTCATAGTCCTCTTGGTTGCCGCTGGCTGCAGACTCGCCTGCAACTGCTGGAGCCGGTTCGCTTGCTGCATGGGCGAGCTGCCACATGACCCCCCCACTCCCCCAAAGAACTGGTGCTAGGAGGTGCAGAGTCCACAGCCTGCACACTCTCAGTTCTTTGAGGTGGCCGGCCTCGTTGTCGTGGGGGTGGCACCGCAACCGGGTGTTCAATGTCTAGATGCGCCGGTTTGAGACGGTCAATGGTAAAAGTCTCTTCACGACCACCGATGTCGAGAACGCAGGTCGTCCCATTATGGTGCACCACCTTGTAGGGTCCTTCGTATGGTTGCTGCAGGGGTGGTCTGTGCGCGCCTCGGCGAACAAAAACATACTTGCTCTGTTGTAGGTCCTTGTTCCGTGATAGGACGTCGGGACTGGGGCAAGTGTTCCAAGCCGCTCCTGGAGTTTAGTTAGGACCCCCGCAGGTGTGTCCCCCGGGCCACAGGGTGCTGGCACAAACTCACCGGGAACTGTGAGCAGGGCACCGTAAACCAGTTCGGCTGATGATGCAGCCCAGTCCTCCTTGGGTGCCGTGCGGATGCCAAGCAGCACCCAGGGGAGTTCGTCAATCCAGTCTGGCCCTCGGAGGCATGCCATCAGGGCTGACTTCAAGTGCCTGTGGAAACATTCCATCAGGCCGTTGGACTGCGGGTGGTAAGCAGTCGTTCGGTGGAGCTGGGTTCCGAGGAGTGGTGCCAGTGCAGACCACAAAGCCGATGTGAACTGCACACCCCTGTCTGAAGTGACATGGGCTGGGAGTCCGAACCGTGCCACCCAGCTGGTAATCAGGGCTCCGGCGCATGTCTCCGTGGCCGTGACAGCAAGTGGGACAGCTTCCGGCCACCTCATGAACCTGTCCACCATGGTGAACAGGTATCTCGTTCCTCTCGAAACAGGCAGTGGGCCAACGATGTCCATGTGGACATGTTCAAACCTCCTACGTGTCGGCTGGAAGGGTTGTAGTGGGGCCCTCACGTGCCTCTGGATGTTGGAGGTTTGACAGTACGTGCATGTCCTGGCCCAGTGCCCGACCTGCTTGCATAGGCCGTGCCACACAAACCTGTCTGTGATCAGCTGGTTGGTTGCCCGGATGGAAGGGTGGGCTAAACCGTGCAAGGTGTCGAAAACGCGGCGCCTCCAAGCGGTCGGGACAATGGGCCGAGGTTGCCTGGTGGACACATCGCAAAGGAGCTCATTACCTTTGGGCCCAATGGGTATGTCTTCGAGGCGGAGTCCTGAGACTGCGGTTCAGTACGCCGGCATCTCACTGTCCAGTTGTTACGCCTTAGCTAACACCGTATAATCCACCCCTGGAGACAGAGAGCATACTGATTGGACGGAGGTGCGTGACAGCACATCGGCTACCACGTTGTTTTTCCCGGAGATGTGCTTGATCGTGGTGGTAAACTCCCAGATGTACAGCAGGTGGCGTTGCTGGAGGTCTGACCATGAGTCTGACACTTTGACAAACGTGAAACTGAGGGGCTTGTGCTCTGTGAAGACCGTGAACTCCCTCCCTTCCAGGAAATACCGGAAGTGCTGGATGGCAAGGTACAGGGCCGGCAGCTCCCTGTCGAAGGCGCTATACTTAAGTTCCGGGGGTCATAGGTGCTGGCTGAAGAAGGCGAGCAGCTTCCACTGGCCTTCAATGAACTGCTCGAGCATGCTGCCAGCTGCTACGTCGGAGGCATCCACAGTGAGGGCAGTGGGGACGTCGACCCGGGGGTGGACCAGGAGCGTGGCATTTGCTTGTATGTTCTTGGCTTGTTGGAAAGCCGCTGTCGCCTCCTCTGTCCAGGTGACCTCTTTGACCTTGCTGGAAAGCCGAAAAGGGGCCGCATGATCCGGGCTGATGAAGGCAGGAAATGGTGATAAAAGTTAACCATCCCAACAAATTCCTGCAGTCCTCTAACAGTGCTGGGTCTGGCGAATTGGCGGATGGCTTCAACTTTTGCCGGCAGGGGCACAGCTCCAATGGCAGTCGATCTGGTGTCCCAAGAAGTCGATGGCGGGTAGGCCGAACTGGCACTTGGTGGGGTTGATAGCCAAGCCGTAGTTGCTTAGGCGGCAGCAGAGCAGGCGTAAATGTGCTAGATGTTCCTGGCGGGAGCGGTTGGCGATAAGTATGTCATCCAGGTAGATGAACAAAGTCCAGATCTCATCAGGCGCTGGAACGTCTGCGACCATTTTTTGAGCCCGAACAGCATCCTGAGGAACTCCAACAGGCCAGAGGGGGTGATGAGGGCCGTCTTGGGTACATCATCCGGGTGGACTGGGATCTGATGATACCCTTGGACCAGGTCAATCTTCGAAAAGATACGTGCCCCGTACAGGTTGGCCGTAAAGTCCTGGATGTGTGGTACTGGATAGCGATTGGATGTGATGCTGTCGTTCAGCCTCCTATAGTCGCCACACAGTCTCCACCCTCCCGTGGACTTGGGCACCATATGGAGTGGGGAGACCCATGGGCTGTCAGAACACCGCACAATCCCTATCTCCTCCATCTTCTCGAATTCCTTCTTCGTGAGGCGGAGCTTGTCGGGTGGTAGCCTGCAGACCTGGGCATGAAGGGAAGGTCCCAGTGTGGGGCTGTGCTTGGGGTTTGTTGAGGAAAACTGCGGTGTGATGATAGATGGGAACTCCGATAACACTGGCAAACTCGTTGTCGGAATAAGTGACGGAGTCCAGGTGCGGGGCCGGTAACCTGGTCTCACCGAGGGAGAAAGACTGGAACGTCTTTGCATCGACCAATCATCATCCCTTCAAATCCATGAGCAGGCAGTGCGCACGGAGGAAGTCCGCACTCAGCAATGGCTGTGATACTGTGGCCAGCGTAAATGTCCATGTAAAGCGGCTGGAACTGAACTGCGAGGAGATGGTTCTTGTGCTGTAGGTGCAGATGGTGCTGCTGTTGGCTGCCGTAAGCTCCGGTCCTGTTCTTCTAGTTCGGGTATCGTGGCTCGAGGAGGGTAGGACACTGATTTCCGCCCCCGTGTCCACCAGGAATCTACACCCAGAGTGCTTGTCCCAAACATAGAGGAGGCTATCACGGTGACCAGCCGCTGTAGCTATCAGTGACGGCTAGTCCTGGCGTTTCCCTGGAATGAGCATGGCGGTCACTGGTATGGAAGTTGTCCTGTCCTAGACCAAAAGAAGCTGCAGAAGATGATGATCATGGCGCAGCACATCACACAAACCAATCTTCTGTACTTGGACTCACTTTACACTGCATGCTGTCAGAGCAGTGCTGCCAGCATAATCAAGGACACAACCACCCAGCCAACACACTTGTCATCCCTCTTCCCTCCGGGAGAAGGCTCAGGAGCTTGAAGACTCGTACGGCCAGATTTGGGAACAGCTTCTTTCCAATTGTGATAAGACTGCTGAACGGATCCTGACCTGGATCTGGGCCTGGATCTGGGCCGTACCCTCCAAATATCTGGACCTGCCTCTCGGTTTTTTTGCACTACCTTACTTTCCATTTTTCTAGTTTCTATTTATGATTTATAATTTAAATTTTTAATATTTACTAATTTTACTATTTTTTTTGTATTTTTAATATTTAATATTTGTAATCCAGAGAGCGGGAAGCACAGAATCAAATAGTGCTGTGATAATTGTACGTTCTAGTATCAATTGTTTGGCGACAATAATTGTTTGGAAGGACAAACTCCAAGGCAGAGTACAAAGTAAATGGCAGGATTCTTGGTAGTGTGGAGGAGCAGAGGGATCTGGGAGTACATGTCCACAGATCCCTGAAAGTTGCCTCACACGTAGATAGGGTAGTTAAGAAAGCTTATGGGGTGTTAGCTTTCATAAGTTGAGGGATAGAGTTTAAGAGTCGTGATGTAATGATGCAGCTCTATAAAACTCTGGTTAGGCCACACTTGGAGTACTGTGTCCAGTTCTGGTCGCCTCACTATAGGAAGGATATGGAAGCATTGGAAAGGGTATAGAGGGGAGTTACCAGGATGCTGCCTGGTTTAGAGAGTATGCATTATAATCAGAGATTAAGGGAGCTAGGGCTTTACTGTTTGGAGAGAAGGAGGATGAGAGGAGACATGATAGAGGTGTACAAGATAATAAGAGGAATAGATAGAGTGGACAGCCAACGTCTCTTCCCCAGGGCACCACTGCTCAATACAAGAGGACATGGCTTTAAGGTAAGGGGTGGGAAGTTCAAGGGGGATATTAGAGGAAGGTTTTTTACTCAGAGAGTGGTTGGTGCGTGGAATGCCCTGCCTGAGTCAGTGGTGGAGGCAGATACACTAGTGAAGTTTAAGAGACTACTAGACAGGTATATGGAGGAATTTAAAGTGGGGGTTATATGGGAGGCAGGGTTTGAGGGTCAGCACAACATTGTGGGCCGAAGGGCCTGTAATGTGCTGTACTGTTCTATGTTCTATGTTCTAATAAAGTATGAGTATAAGGTCGGCAGTGGCGGGACCCGGAACCCCACCTTTGATGATAAAAACACCAAGACTCAGAAGTGGTGCCCTCCCTTGCCGGGGGGTGATGCAGAAAGTCGATAACGTGGCCCACTGTCTCCTGGTCGAGGGCACCCACCACGTAGTAATACCAGGTGGCGTCTGAGACAAATTGCCTGACCTGGAACTGGGCCTTGGCTCAAACCAGACCAGGGGTTGAGTGGTCCAGAAGGTTGACAGTTTAAGGGAAACTGCATTCTGCAGAGCCGAGTCGTTCATTTTGGGTCCAAATGACGTTGGACAGTCGGGGTCACCAATGTAGTCGCGCTGATATGCGACGAGTGAAAGCAACACACTTGAGTCGAACAGGGTCTGGTTGAACTGTTTACTGTTTCAATCCGCGTGCGGTTAAGTGCCCACTCCCAGCATCCCCCACTCTTTGCGGGGTGGAAGTGATGTCGGCTTCCGGGCTGAGGTCTGCCCCGTACTCAGCCCTCTCGGTTGCCGCTGGCTGCGGACTCACCCACGACTGCTGGAGCCAGTTCGCTTGCTGCATGGATGAGCCGCCACATAACACAGATATTCTAAAAACTTTTAGCAATAGAGAGACAGAATTAATGTCAGGGCTGTCTCTCAGTACACAAATATCATAAGTATACAAATCTATTGATTACCTTCATCTGTGACCATGTTTGATATGTTAAGTGACAATGACTGTCTGGTTTGCCAGCTTGAACATAAGTCACAATGGTGCAGATTTCTTAGCCCATGTTGCATGGTTTGATGCACGCCAATTAATACAACTACATTGTCTTAATGTTTGGCTCCTGTATAGACAATCTCCTAGTCTGAGGAGCAGCCTGTGCTTTGAACTTCGATTCCTGCTTGCAATTTACAAAAAAAAACCTGAAGGCCAATTGTAAGTTTCAGAATCAGAATCAGGAACTGAAGCCTAGTTCCTGTTTGAATTAGTATCTGCTATATTCACATTACCCCAAAATACCTTCTAACGGAATTTATATAGTGGTCCTTCTACAAAATATCCTGACGACCCTATGCTAGGACGCATGAGGTCTACGTCAAATTTTAAGGACAAACTAAGAAATGCATTTTCTAGCTCACTGACCGATTCTGCAAAACAAATCACATGTATTGTACTTCCCTCACAAGAATATTTCAAAATATACAGTAATTAATTAAAAATGAAAGATTATTTGGTACTTTTCCAATTCTGTTCTAATGGTAAGTGTATGCTCAGGTCTTTATTGCTCTTAATAATATTTAACAAGATAATTTTAATTATTTATGATTAACTCTCAGGGAATTCTTCAGTGGGGTTATCAGCTCAACCACATTCATGACTTAAAACCCATGGACATGAAGATTTTTAATCAGCTGACTTCTCAAAGTAGACGGTAGAGGGAAAGGGGAAGATCTGGACAGATAGATGACTGAGTCTTTGTGGCAGGTACTTCCATATAACGAGGAAGTGCCATTGTTTCAATATTAATGGCAAAGTTCTCAATGTGATAAAAAAAACAATAAGATAAAGGCAATGATATCAATTGAATGAGAGGACAGTCTATCTACAAGATGTTGGTGAGGCTTCACCTTGGGGATTGTGTACAGTGTGTAATCACCATTATAGGAAATACATAATTAAGCTGTGGAGAATGCTAAGAAGGTGGACAGGAATGTTACCAGGACTTGTGGGCCTGAGGATTTTCATCCTTGGAACATTGGAGACTGAAGGGTAAACCTAACGAAGGTGTCTAAAACCATGAGAGACATAGGCAAGGCGAATGCATACAGAGAAAGGGAACTGAAGGGCGTTGGTTTAAGGTAAGAGGGGAAAGATTTAAAAGGGAACCTCTTCACGATATATGTCAATATATGATGAGCTGCCAGAGAAAGTAATCGAGGTAGGTACAACAACAACATTAGACATGGAAACATAGAAACATAGAAAACCTACAGCACAATACAGACCCTTTGGCCCACAATGCTATGCCAACAATATACTTACTTCAGAAATTACCTAGGGTTACCCATAGCCTTCTGTTTTTCTAAGCTCCATGTACCTATCCAAGAGTCTCTTAAAAGACCCTATCGTATCTGCCTCCCCCACCATCACCGGCAGCCCATTCCACGCACTCTCCACTCTCTGCATAAAAAACTTATCCCTGACATCCCCTCTGTACCTACTTCCAAGCACCTTAAAACTGTGCCCTCTCCTGTTAGCCATTTCAGCCCTGGGGAAAAACCTCTGACTATCCACATGATCAATGCCTCCCATTATCTTATAAACTTCTATCAGGTCACCTCTCATCTACCGTCACGCAAAAGAGAAAAGGCCAAGTTCACTCAATCTGTTCTCATAAGGCATGCTCCCCAATCCAGGTAGCATCCTTGTAAATCTCCTCTGCACCCTTTCTATGCTTTCCACATCCTTCCTGTAGTGAGGCGACCAGAGCTGAGCACAGTACTCCAAGTGGGGTCTGACCAGGGTCTGAAATAGCTGAAACATTACCTCTCACTTCTTAAGCTCAAATCTCAAGATTGATGAAGGCCAATACATCGTATGCCTTCTTAACCACACAGTCAACCTGCGCAGCAGCTTTGAGTGTCCTATGGACACAGAACCCAAGATTCCTCTGATCCTCCACACTGCCAAGAGTCTTACCATATTACTATATTCTATATTCATAATACTATATTCTGCCATCATATTTGACCTACCAAAATGAACCACCTCACACTTAGCTGGGTTGAACTGCATCTGTCATTTCTCAGCCTAGTTTTGCATCCTATCAATGTCCTGTTGTAACCTCTGACAGTCCTCCACACTATCCACAACACCCCCCAACCTTTGTGTCATCAGCAAAACTTTACTAACCCATCCCTCCATTTCCTCATCCAGATCATTTATAAAAGTTACGAAGAGTAGGGGTCCCAGAACACCACTGGTAACCGGACTCCATGCAGAATATGACCCGCCTACAACCATTCTTTGCCTTCTGTGGGCAAGCCAGTTCTGGATCCACAAAGCAATGTCCCCTTGGATCCCATGCTTCCTTACTTTCTCAATAAGCCTTGCATGGGGTACCTCATCAAATGCCTTGCTAAAATCCATATACACTACATCTATTGCTCTACCTTCAACAATATGTCTAGTCACATCCTCAAAAAACTCAATCAGGCTTGTAAGGCACGACCTGCCTTTGACGAAGCCATGCTGATTATTCCTAATCATATTATGCCTCTCCAAGTGTTCATAAATCCTGCCTCTCAGGAGCTTCTCCATCAACTCACCAACCACTGAAGTAAGACTCACTGGTCTATAATTTCCTGGGCTATCTCTACTCCCTTTCTTGAATAAGGGACAAGACCTGCAACCCTCCAATCCTCCGGAACCTGTCCTGTCCCCATTGATGATGCAAAGATCATCGCCAGAGGCTCTGCAATCTCCTCCTTCGCTTCCCACAGTAGCCTGGGGTATATCTTGTCCGGTCCTGGTGACTTATCCAACTTGATGCTTTCCAAAAGCTCCAGCACATCCTCTTTATTAATATCTATATGGTCAAGCTTTTCAGTCTGCTGTAAGTCATGACAATCGCTGAGATCCTTTTCCGTAGTGAATACTGAAGCAAAGTATTCATTAAGTACCTCTGCTATCTCCTCCGGTTCCATGCACACTTTTCCACTGTCACACTTGATTGGTCCTATTCTCTCATGTCATATCCTCTTGCTCTTCACATACTTGTAGAATGCTTTGGGGTTTTCCTTAATCCTACTCGCCAAAAGCTTCTCATGACCCCTTCTGGCTCTTCTAATTTCATTCTTAAGTTCATTTCTGCTACTGTTATAATTTTCTAAATCTCTATCATTACCTTGTTTTTTGAACCTTTTGTAAACTTTTCTTCTTGACTAGATTTACCCTGGTTCCTGTACGCTACTATCCTTTCCCTGTCTCATTGGAATGTACCTATGCAGAATGCCATGGTCATATCCCCTGAACATTTGCCACATTTCTGCCATACATTCCCCTGAGAACATCTGTTCCCAATTTATGCTTCCAAGTTCCTGCCTGATAGCTTCATATTTCCCCTTACTCCAATTAAACGTTTCCCTAACTTGTCTTTTTCTATCCCTCTCTAATGCTATGGTAAAGGAGATAGAATTGTGATCAATATCTCCTAAATGCTGTCCCACTGAGAGACCTGACATCTGACCAGGTTCATTTCCCAATAGCAGATCAAGTATAATCTCTTCTCTTGTAGGCTTATCTACATATTGTGTCAAGAAACCTTCTTGAACACACCTAACAAACTCTGCCTCATCTAATCCCCTTGCTCTAGGGAGATGCCAATCGATATGACAAGATAGGTAGAACTCAGCATGGTTTCCTTAAAGGAAAATCCTGCCTGACAAACCTATTACAATTTTTTGAGGAAATTACAAGTAGGCTCGACAAGGGAGATGTAGTGGATGTTGTATATTTGGCTTTTCAGAAGGCCTTTGACAAGGTGCCACACATGAGGCTACTTAACAAGATAAGAGCCCATGGAATTACAGGAAAGTTACATACGTTTGATAGGGCGTTGGCTGATTGGCAGGAAACAGAGAGTGGGAAATATGGGATCCTATTCTGGTTGGCTGCCGATTACCAGTGGTGTTCCACAGGGTCTGTATTGGGGCTGCTACTTTTTATGTTATACATCAATGATTTGGATTATGGAATAGATGGCTTTGTGGCTAAGTTTGCTGATGATACAAAGATAGGTGGAGGGGCCGGTTGTGCTGAGGAAACAGAGGGACTGCAGAGAGACTTGGATAGATTGGAAGAATGGGCAAAGAAGTGGCAAATGAAATACAATGTTGGAAAGTGTATGGTTATGCACTTTGGCAGAAGAAATAAACGAGCAAACTATTATTTATATGGGGAGGGGATTAAAAGTACTGAGATGCAACAGGACTTGGGAGTCATCGTACATGATACCCTTAAGATTAACTTCCAGGTTGAGTTGGTGGTGAAGAAGGCGAATGCAATATTGGCATTCATTTCTAAAGGAATAGAGTATAGGAGCAGGGATGTGATGTTGAGGCTCTATAAGGCGCTGGTAAGACCTCACTTGGAGTACTGTGGGCAGTTTTGGTCTCCTTATTTAAGAAAGGATGTGCTGACGTTGGGGAGGGTACAGAGAAGATTCACTAGAATGATTCCAGGAATGAGAGGGTTAACATATGAGGAACGTTTGTCCGCTCTTGGATGTATTCCTTGGAGTTTAGAAGAATGAGGGGAGACCTCATAGAAACATTTCGAACGTTGAAAGGCATGGACAGAGTGGATGTGGCAAAGTTGTTTCCCATGATGGGGGTCTAGTACGAGAGGGCATGACTTAAAGATTGAAGGGCGCCCATTCAGAACAGAGGTGCAAAGACATTTTTTTAGCCAGAGGGTGGTGAATCTATGGAATTTGTTGCCACGGGCAGCAGTGGAGGCCAAGTCATTGAGTGTATTTAAGGCAGAGATTGATAAGTATCTGAGTAGCCAGGGCATCAAAGGTTATGGTGAGAAGGCGGGGGAGCGGCACTAAATGGGAGAATGGATCAGCTCATCATAAAATGACAGCGCAGACTCGATGGGCCGAATGGCCAACTTTTGCTCCTTTGTCTTATGGTCTTATGATATTTATATTGGGGAAAGTAAAATCTCCCACCACGACAACCCTGTTGTTATTGCATCTTCCCAGAGTCTGTTTCCCTATCTGCTCCTCAACATTTAAGTAAGTATAGGGATAGGAACAGTTAATAGGAATATGGGCCAATGAACTAGCTTAAGTGGTCATTTTGGTCGGCATATGTCACGTTGTGAACAAGGTTACCAGAGAGACACTAAAACTAAAGGATATAGAAGTCTTTATTTAACAAAAACGAGTAACAGGCATCATAATTTCAAGGTACTCTTGGAGGAAGAGGCCTGCTTGCCCCAATATTCTATGACATTTTATATGCTAAAGATCAAAGGTAATAGCAGGACAATTCTATAGTTACAATATATGTACAATGCTTTCTCTAAATTACATGTAGTTTTCAAACACCTCCTTCTTCGTAGCTGCACTCCAGACACCAAAAATGAATGTTAATCAGCATTGTCTGGTTTGTAATCAACTCTCCAGCAAAACTATTGTTCAGGTCAACATTTTAATTTCAATCTACAATCCATGTTCAGGTCTGAAAATTGACTGCTTATAAAATTAGTTTTGCCATATAACGTATTTCCATAATATGCCCCAACAGCAAGGATGAGTTGGGCTGATGGGCCTGTTTCTGTGCTGTATAATTCTATGACACAAATACATATGTAGTATAGAACTGGATGGTTTTGGCTGTCATATTTCATGATTCTACATTGAAGGTAATGTTCATCAGTTTGTTTACCGAAGTGTCTAATACTCTGGACCTTAGGTCATTTTTTCTCGCTGCCTGTTAAGATGGAACATATTACCACCACATTATTATCTCAAATAATGATTAAACTAATTACTGATCTAGGCAGGTAGGTGAATGTGATACATTTTCAAGAGATCTAAACCTAGTGATGGATGCAAAGCAGATGATCCGTAATCGGAGGTTTCAAGTCTGCTTAAGTGATGATCAGATAGAGCCTTTATGTATGCAATTCACAGAGCTCTTCAGTTTTATAAAAATGTCATGTTTGGCTTTGAGTTCTCAGTAGATGAATTATATTTCTGATGCCTCTCTGCATTTCACTCCCACACCTTGTCTATTAGATCCATGAGACACATGCTTATCAATCCAAATCCTATAAAGCGTTCGGATGATAGAAAATGCATTAGTCTAAATGCGAAGACTGACAGGACAACCTCAAAGCGGAGTGCTGTGAATTGAAAATCATACTTCTATTCCACTGAGTGATAAATGCTATTTGTCCAAAGGACACTTAGGGAATTTCAAAGTACTGAGGAGAAATACCACAATAGGCGGCACTTCAAAGGATTGAAGGATTCAAAGTACATTTATTATCAAGGAATGTATAAATTATACAACCTTGAGGTCTCTGCTTACAGGCAGCCGCAAAGCAAGAAACCCGAAGAACCCAATTAAAAAAAAACACCCAACACCCCATGTTCAGAAAGAGAGGAGGACAAAAACAAATCATGCAAACAAAAAGAACAAGCAACAGCATTCTGAACCAAACTGTGCCCGTAGCCTCGGTCTCGGTTGATCACACAGTGAGACGAATTAACGCAAAGCGTGCAGACACGAAGCACGTAGCATCCTGAGTAGTCTTACAGCCTCAGGGCTGCAGGGAGAGGAGTTAATGTCAGTAAAGAGTGAGCAGAATCAACCCGAACGTTGCCTATAGTCCTGACACCTGCCTTTTCAGTCCAGCTGGGCCGGTGTTTAAATCATCTAAACACTGGGTCGTCCTTCACAGCGAATCACTCTGGGCTGGTACCTTGCTGCCCAGGCTGTGGCCATTCTTTACTTTTCCTATTCAGCTCAGTGGTTAGATTGATCCAACCTTGCTCCCAGTTTAGGTGGATGGGCCCTGAAACTCCTCTCCAATGTGCTTGCTCCAACTCCATCTCTGTCTCGACCAAGCCTCGGCCTTGTTTTGACCACTTCTCGAACATGCTGCACTCCAACTTTGCATCACTCAGCATTGCTCAATCCCCAAATTAGCTTCAATTTCACTCACCTCCTCATTGTTTGCGTTGATAATTTACCACAGTTTATCACAGATAAAAGTATTATTAACAAAGTTTTAAGTCATATTTCTTGCTTTATTAACCACCAGTAAGTTGTCACCTAGCTTCAGCAGGGCCATCTTAAATCATATAACTACTGAATAACTCTTTAGTCATAAACTAGCGCACACAGAATGCTGCAGGAACTCAGCACGTCAGGCTATATCTTTGGGAATGAAGAGTTGATATTCTGGACCAATTTAATTCTACAGGTCACGTGTCAGAATTCATAATAATAAGGGATCCTAAAATAGTTAAAATTGCCAATGTTCAACCAGCTTCAGTATTGTGGTGGCTTCTTTGTTACATTCATCAAATTCTTTCTGGTCATATTCACATCTAGAAAACAAGCCAAAAATTGCCTGTGGGGACTGGAACTCAGTATTTGGTTTCAAGGCTATTATTCATGTAATTTAAAAGGTGGTGATTACCTCTTAAAGAAGCAACACAGAGGAGGAAATGTTATTAATTGTTGTTAAAGTGGATGTCATGCCATCTAGAAAGGTAAAAGACCTTTAGCCGGAGAGGGGCGAATCTGTTGGTTCTGTTGCCACAGGCAGCTGTGGAGGCCAAGTCATTGTGTATATTTAAGGCAGAGGCTGATAAATTCCTGATTAGTCAGGGCATGAAGGGAGAAGATTGGGGCTGAAAGGGAAATCGATTCCCCGTGATGGAATGGTGGAGCAGACTTGATGGGCCAAATGGTCTAATTCTGTTCCATTATCATATGAACTTTAAGATAACACAGGAGTTACCAAAGCTAGATGGTGATACGTCCTGGGAAGTCACCGACTTGAGAAAAAGAGTATCAGTGAATACAGAAAAACCACAAGCTGAGTGAGTAATACATGGTAAACATATGCTTATGTTTGGGGGGGATGAGTGACTGTGAATGTCTTATCCAGTGACAGTGTTCCCCTGGGGGTTTACTCACTGTGAGTGTCTTATCCAGTCACTGTGCTCTCCTAGGTGTTGTCATTTTCAAGAAACAGATAGAAACCAAGACGTTGCAATAATTATTTTAGGTAAGTTTCTCTGCATTCTACTTTGTCTTTTCCAGAAGATTCAATTGAGGGAAGAAGAGGTGACTGACAAAAGCAGTGTTCTAGAAACATGAAACAATTAATATTGATAGATCCATCGGTATTTCTCTGAAATGGCAGATCAGACTAAATAAACCAAATGGCATAAATCTACTGCTATTTGTTACTGTGTTATGTTGTAACTGTGGAAAATGCGATAGATTAGGAATTGGTGCATTAAATTAGTTTATGAAGACACGCAGTCCTCTTTTATTGTCATTTAGTAATGCATGCATTAAGAAATGATACATTATTTCCTCCGGTGTGATATCACAAAACACAGGACAAACCAAGACTGAAAAAACTGACAAAACCACATAATTATAACATATAGTTACAACAGTGCAACAATACCATAACTTGATGAGGAAGCCCATGAGCACAGTAAAAGTTCAAAGTCTCTCAAATGTCCCACATCTCACGCAGACGGGAGAAGGAAGAAAAACTCTCCCTGCCATGCCCGACCACAATCTGTCTCCGAGTCATCCGAAAACTTCCGAATCAGCTCTCTGACACCAAGTACTGAGCGCCATCTCTGACAGAATGATTCGACCTCAATCTCGTCGCCAACAGCAGGCAAAGCCGGGGATTTTGAGGCCTATCCTCCTCAAGATTCCCGACCACGCAGTAACGACAGCAGCGAACGAGCGTTCCAGAAATTTCTCCAGATGTTCCTCTGTGCTTTCACGCCCGTCTCCATCAAATCAGAATTGTCCACAGCCCCTATTTAACAGATACAATATCATTTTTCACCCGAGGGCTGTGCACGCGCGGCACGCTGCTCTCTCCTATTGTACAGTGCATTCTAAACTTTCAGCCCTTCTATTTTAAAACTGAGAATATTGCTTAGAAAAAGAATGTGACTAGTATATGTAATTATTGTTTCATTAGATCAGTTCAGGAATGCATGCAACTTTTTATCATTAATATACTGTTAAGCATATGTCTCAATCATGAAAGATTTCAGAGCTTTGAGAGATCTGTGTTCATGCTTTGCCAAACAAAGGTACCTTGGTCCACCAAGTAATTACAGAGATAATGGAATATTAACATTTATTGTGAAGGGAATTGAAAATAGAGAGCTATACTTCAGATTAAAGGGCATTGGTGACACTAGATCTGAAATTCTGTTTGGAATATTGATCACCTTATGAAGGATCATTGGAAGGATGTTAATGTATTGGAAGCAGTTCAGAGGAGGATCGTTATTCTGAAATTTAAATGGGTTAGACAGGCTAGATTTCTATGGCTTCTGCAGAAGTTTGGAAGAGGGAGGGGTACTTAATTATAACATGCAACATCCTGAGATATCTTGACGTATCAAAGAAAGATATGGGAACCATATATAAGAAAGGACATAATGGCACTGGAGAGGGTGCTGAGGACTTTGACAAGAATAATCCTTATAGTGAAAGAGTTCATGTATGAGGAGCATTTGATGGTATTTGCTGGAATTTAGAAGGATAAATGGCAGATCTTTTTGAATCCCACTAAATATTGAAAAGCCTAGATCGAGTGGGTATGGAGAGGATATTTCCAACAGTGGCAGTCTTGGACCAGAGGGCACAGCTTCAGGAAGGAAGGACGTCCCTTTAGAACAAAGACAAAGGCAAGAAAATCTGCAGATGCTGGAAATCCAAGTTTTTTCATCTCGAATGCAATTCTGGAAGTGTGTTTTGCTGTTTGGGGATTGTTTGGGTGCTTCAGTGCTCTGCAGTCTCTCAGGGGATTCCAGGAGACAGAGGCTTCGTAAGCGAACCTTGTGGTGAGAAGGCTGCAGGATGGTGTTCAGAGTTTAGAAGAATGAGGGGAGACCGCATAGAAACATTTCGAATGTTGAAAGGCATGGACAGAGTGGATGTGGCAAAGTTGTTTCCCATGATGGGGGAGTCTAGTATGAGAGGGCATGACTTAAGGATTGAAGGGTGCCCATTCAGAACAGAAATGCGAAGAAATTTTTTTAGTCAGAGGGTGGTGAATTTATGGAATTTGTTGCCACGGGCAGCAGTGGAGGCCAAGTCATTGAGTGTATTTAAGGCAGAGATTGATAGGTATCTGAGTAGCCAGGACATCAAAGGTTATGGTGAGAAGGCGGCGGACTGGGACTAAATAGGAGAATGGATCAGCTCATGATAAAATGGTGGAGCAGACTCGATGGGCCGAATGGCTGACTTCTGCTCCTTTGTCTTATGGTGCGTGAGCCAATGTTTGACTCCATTTCACCGACTATAGCTTCCATTGTCCTCCAATTAGAGCGATGAGGGTATTGAAACATCAAGGTGAGTGTGGAAGTTTGAAGATCATTTCGAGTCTCCGAGGGGATTCTGGGAGGCAGAGGCAGCATATGGGAACCTGGTAGCAGGTAGGCTGAAGGATACGAACATGCCGACGTTTAGCTCCAGTTCCCTAATCATAGCTTCCATTGTTTGCCGATTAAATTGACAAGGGAGACTGAAGCATTGAAACGAGTTTAGAGGGTGAGTGCTGGATGGCTACCTTTTGATCAGTTGCCTGTACCAGACAGGGAAGAGGCTGCCGCTGCACCTGGAGAGTGTTGTCCAGGTTCCTTCTGCATTTTGGGTGTGGACTTGGACTTTCTTTTTTGAGTCTTATTGTTTAAATATTCTAAGTTTTTCTGCCCGATGTTCTTGTTTTTTTGTATGGGGACTGGTACTTGGCATTTGATGCGCCTGATCCATTGTGTTTGTTTTTCTTGGTGCTGGAAGAGAGATTTGGGGGTCAATGTGCCTGATCTGCTTTGTTCATTTTTCTGTGCAGGAGGAGGGATTTGGGGGTTGAAGTGCCTGTTCCATTTTTGTTTGTTTATTTTTGTGGGAAGGTGGGATTTGGGGGTCGATGAACGTGCTGCTTTTTTTTTCTTTCTTGGTTTCATGGCTACGTGGAGAATTAAAGAATTTCTGAGTTGTATGCTTTGATAATAAATGAACCTTTGAACCTTCAAGTTCCTCCAGCATTTTGTGTGCATTGCTAAGGATATTTGTGTGAACTGGTTCTCCCAAAGACGTTTGGACCTTCAGAGGCATCTTATCAATACAATGTGCTTCCACCATGTACCTCCAAGGATCCATTTGTCAACCCAAAGTATGGAAGTAAACAATGTCATTGTAACTGTTGAAATTGTATTGAACCACTGGGACTGTTACCTTTGAGCTTAAGGGTATAAAACTGTGATGTACCTTTGGGTCTGTGAGCCTCTACTGAGAGTGTCTCCAGAATGATGCCTGCTTGTTGTGCTGCATAAAGACTTCTACATCACCAGCTTCAGTGTCTCTCCAGTGACTTCGATCACAAATACATTTAACAGGGTCATTGCTCCAAAATACAGTAAGTGACTGCACATATAAAATAAAATAAACAGCAGAATCTTTTCCAAGGATCATGAATTCTCTTCTTCAAAGAAGTGGAGTGCTTGAATATATTTAAGGCAGTGGTAAATAGATACTTGGAAGGTAAAGTGGTGAAAGGTTTACTGTGGGTTGGTGGGAATATGAAAGTGAGGTTATAATCAGATCTGCTGTGATCTTATTAAATGTGTAGCAGGTTTGAGGGGCTCATTAGTCTATTCCTGTACCTAATGCATTAGTACGTATGTGGCGACCCACTTTCTGGCACCCACGGACCGGCTCACAACAGCGCGCGCAGGCAGAGGGCCGGCCCCAAAAAGGGCGCCAGGCCATCTTCACCAGCAGGGAGAAAATCCCGCGTGCGGAAAGGGTCTGGGAATATGTATTCCCCACAGCAGTCCCGCCCCAGGGAGGGCGGGAACGGGAAGGCTTTAAAGCAGGCTGCAAAGTCTGAATAAATCTCTTTCATCGCAACTCTAACTCACCGACTCCGTGTGGTTATTCTAGCGCTGTGTGTAGCACACCGCTACAATTGGTGACCCCAACGGCCCAAACGATATTTGGACCAGAGATGACCGACGCTGCATCTGTTCACGCAGTTTCGTTAAAACTGCCAAGCTTCTGGACGCTGCGACCCCAATTATGGTTCGAACAAGCAGAAGCACAATTCCACATTCGGCAGATAACCTTGGAGTCCACTCGCTACTACTACGTGCTGAGCTCACTCGACTAAGAGACTGCTGCACAAGTTGAGGAGTTTATACAGTCGCCCCCGGAGAACGACAAATACACAGCATTCAAAGCCCTGCTCATAAGGACTTTCGGACTCTCACGGCGCGAACGAGCATGCCGCTTAATGCACCTGGATGGTTTGGGAGACAGGCCGCTGTCAGCATTAATGAACGAGATGCTGGCCCTGGCTGAAGGACACAAACCCTGCCTCATGTTTGAGCAGGCATTCCGAGAGCAACTGCCCGAGGACATATGCCTGCTGCTGTCCGACGCAGATTTCAGCAACCCCTGGGAGGTGGCGGCCCGAGCAGATGTGCTGTGGAATGCCAGGAAAGAGAGAGGGGCATCCGTCGCACAGATCACCAAGCCGCGTGCCCAACGACAGACCAGACCAGGCCTGGCAGCAGAGCCTACAAAACCCGGCGATGGGAGTGAGGAGCCCAACGAACAATGATGTTTCTACCACCAGCGGTGGGACACAGAGGCCCGCCGCTGCAGACCACCCTGCAAATTCCCGGGAAACACTAGGGCCAGCCGCTGCTGATGGCTACGGCGGCTGGCCATCAGGACAGCCTCCTGTACGTCTGGGACAAGCAGTCGGGACGCCGCTTTTTGGTCGACACCGGAGCGGAGATCAGCGACTTACCTCCAACGAGTTACGACACCCGCAACAGAGAACCGGGACCCACCCTGAGGGCCGCAAATGGCAGCACTATACGAACCTATGGCACCTGCACGGTGTGGCTACAGTTCAGCTCCAGCCGGTTCACGTGGGACTTCACACTGGCCGCCGTGGCCCAACCACTCCTGAGGGCGGATTTTCTGCGAGCCCACAGCCTGCTGGTCGACCTGCAAGGGAAGCGATTAGTCCACGCCAAGACTTTTCAAACGTTCTCCCTGGGTGAAGCACAGTTGCCAGCCCCACACCTGGACTCCATCATGCTGTCCGACGACGAATTCACCAGGGTCCTGGCGGATTTCCCATCAGTACTGACACCGCAGTTCACGGCAGCCATGCCCAGACACGGAGTACAGCACCACATCCCGACCCAGGGACCACCCCTCCACGCCCGTGCTCAAAGGCTTCCCCCGGACAAGCTCCAACTGGCGAAGGAGGAGTTCAAGAAGATGGAGGAATTGGGGATCATACGACGGTCCGACAGCCCATGGGCCTCCCCCCTTCACATGCTGCCCAAGGCAACGGGGGGCTGGAGACCATGCGGTGACTACCGCAGACTGAACGAGGCTACAACGCCAGACCGCTACCCTGTGCTGCACATTCAAGACTTCGCAGCAAACCTATGCGGCGCAAGGATATTTTCCAAGGTAGAACTCGTCCGGGGATACCATCAAATCCCTGTACATCCGGATGACATCCCCAAAACAGCACTTATCACCCCGTTCGGACTTTTCGAATTCCTCCGAATGCCATTTGGTCTAAAGAATGCCGCACAGACTTTCCAGCGGCTAATGGACGCGGTGGGACGCGACCTGGACTTTGCATTCATCTATTTGGACGATATCCTCATAGCCAGCAGTAGTCGGCTGGAGCATCTGTCCCACCTACGCCAGCTCTACTCCCGCCTGAGCGAATTCGACCTTACAATCAACCCAGCCAAATGCCAGTTCGGACTCGACACCATCGACTTCCTGGGCCACAGGATTACTAAAGACGGGGCAACCCCGCTGCCTGCCAAGGTAGACGCGGTCTGCAACTTCCCCCGACCCAACACAATCAAAGGCTTGCAGGAATTCGTGGGTATGGTGAATTTCTACCACTGTTTCCTCCCCTCAGCAGCCCGAACCATGTGACCCCTGTTCACTCTAATGTCGGGTAAGGGCAAGGACATTACCTGGAACGAAGAGGCCGCAACCGCTTTCGTTAAAACCAAAGAGGCCTTGGCAAACGTTGCGATGCTAGTGCACCCCAGAGTGGACGTTCCTACTGCCCTCACGGTGGACGCATCCAACACAGCAGTTGGTGGAGTGCTGGAACAACTCATCGAGGGCCGCTGGCAACCCCTGCCGTTCTTCAGCAAACACCTACGACCACCTGAACTCAAATACAGTGCTTTCGACCGGGAGCTATTGGCACTATACCTGGCAATCCAGCATTTTATGTACTTCTTAGAAGGTAGGCCCTTCACCGCGTTAACGACCACAAACCGCTTACCTTTGTGTTCATGAAGGTGTCCGACCCCTGGTCGTCCCGCCAGCAGCGACATCTGTCCTACATCTCTGAGTACATGACGGACATCCGGCATGTCTCTGGAAAGGACAACGTCGTGGCAGACGCACTATCCAGACCTACCATACAGGCCCTGTCCCGGGGGTGGACTATGCAGCGCTGGCAGAGGCACAGCAGGCAGACGCTGAGATCCCCAGTTACAGGACTGCAGTCTCCGGTTTGCAGCTCCAAGACCTCCCTGTAGGCCCAGGTGAGAGGACCCTACTATGTGACGTAGCTACCGGCCAACCCTGCCCTGTCGTCCCAGCAGCCTGGCGCCGGCGGGTTTTCGAGTCCATTCACAACTTAGCGCACCCCTCCATCAGGACAACTGTCCGGCTGGTCGCCAACAGGTTTGTGTGGCATGGACTGTGTAAACAGGTCAGTGAATGGGCCAAAACGTGCATGCAGTGCCAAACGGCCAAGGTGCAGCGACATACCAAGGCTCCGCCGCAGCGGTTCGAACCCACCCGCCGGAGGTTCGACCACATCCATGTGGATATTGTGGGGCCCCTGCCAGTGTCACGAGGAGCATGGTACCTCCTAACTATGATAGACCGGTTCACCAGATGGCCAGAGGCAGTCCCGCTCACCGACACCACCTCCGAATCCTGTGCCCGAGCACTGATCGCAACCTGGGTAGCCCGCTTCGGGGTACCGGCCCACATTACCTCTGACAGGGGCGCCCAGTTCACCTCCAGTCTGTGGTCAGGTATGGCCAACCTTTTAGGATCTCAGCTACACCACACAACTGCCTACCACCCACAGTCGAACGGACTAGTGGAGCGCTTCCACCGTCACCTGAAATTGGCTCTCATGGCCCGCCTGGAGGGGCCTAACTGGGTGGACGAACTTCCCTGGGTCCTGCTCGGAATCCGCACGGCGCCCAAAGAGGATCTGCACACCTCGTCGGCCGAGTTGATGTACGGCGCACCCCTGGTAGTCCCAGGAGAGTTCATACCAGCCCCAAGGGGGCAAGAGGAAGAACCCACAGCAGTCCTGGACAGACCACGAGAGAGGCTTGGTAACCTGGCCCCCGTACCGACTTCACAGCGCGGACAGATCCTGACCTGCGTACCCAAAGACCTGCAGAACTGTTAAGTTTCTTTTTGTACGATGGGGCGGACATCGGGCACCGCTACAGTGGCCCTATGAGGGGCCGTTTAAGGTGATCAGGAACAACGGGTCCATGTTCGTGCTGGACATTGGAGGGAGAGAGGAGGTTTTCACGGTGGACCGACTCAAACCGGCCCATGTGGACTTGGCGCAGCCGGTCCAGGCTCAGGCACCGCGGCGCAGGGGCAGACCTCCCAAACAGAGGCCGATCCAGACTGTGGACGTTGGGGGAGATATCGCCGGTTCTGGGGGGGTTATGTGGCGACCCACTTTCTGGCACCCACGAACCAGCTCACAACAGCGCGCGCAGGCAGAGGGCCGGCCCCAAAAAGGGCGCCAGGCCATCTTCACCAGCAGGGGGAAAATCCCACGTGCGGAAAGGGTCTGGGAATATGCATTCCCCACAGCAGTCCCGCCCCAGGGAGGGCGGGAACTGGGAGGCTTTAAATCAGGCCGCGAAGTCTGACTAAATCTCTTTCATCGCAACTCTAACTCACCGACTCCGTGTGGTTATTCTAGCGCTGTGTGTAGCACACCGCTACACGTGTACACATATTGTTAACGTATCTTGTGTTTCACACTAAAGCATTCATGATTAACAAAAGAGATCTCTCCTGTGTATATACTTGAAGAAAAATCAATTATCATGTTTCTTTACAAATCTGTATAGACGTTCCATGAGCTACACATGGATCCTATTGTAGTCGTTAGTAATGTATGTCAAAGATATAATTGTAAAAGCTCATTGAATGTATGCTAAAGGAAGATAACGTGTGGAGAGATAATAAGAAGATACACAGAGAATTAAATAAGGTTAGATAGCATTAATGTTTTCTGTGCTAAGATTTCTTCCTAGCACCAATCACTAAACGCATGTGCACATTATCAGCACAATTTGTCACACTGACTGTATCACAATTGTCTTACATGCACACACTGGAATCCTGCAGAACAGCCAAATGGGCGACGCTGAATTGATATTGTTCTTGTCAGTTAACAGTAAATGCCTATCATGCACTGTCAACTTGACTTCTGGCTCAAGGTCAGGTATAGTTTATTGTTATTTAGCTAAACACATATATACCACCAAGCTTCCTCCATACCGAAGTGCATATCACAGTACATACGGCACTGTGCAGTTTTAGACACATATAGCATGTATAGCTAGTGTGCCTGAGACGTTGCACAGTACTGTAGTAATTTTATGTGTTGCACTGTACTGCTGCCGCAAAAAAACCCCAACAAATTTTATGGTATATGGCATAAGCAATACATATTGTGGATTAGGAGGGGGAACCATGTTTGGGAAAAGAGGAAGGGAGAAAGGAGGGACTGGGAAGCACCGGAAGGACATTCTGTAATGATCAATAAACCAATTGCTTGGAATCAAATGACTTGCCTGGTGTCTCAGGGCTGGGTGTGTCTGCACCTGCACCAGCCCCGCCCCAGCACTCCTTTCCTGCCACCTGTCCCTCATCCTTTCCACGCGCTCCACCCGTGACATTCTCAACATCCTTTGCTTTTGCCAGATTTACAAACTCACTCCGCATTCCACATTGACAAATACAGCACTGTGCAAAAGTCTTAGGCATCCTAGCTACTGCATATACAGTATTTGTGCCTAAAATTTTTGCACAGTACTGTATAACTTACACACAATACATAAAGTAATATTTCCACAAATAAATGAACAAATAATAAGGTGCATTAATGACACAAGTTAAAAAGGGGTGCTGAGGACGTTCACCAGGATTCTGCCTCGTTTATAGGGCATGTGCTATCATCAGAAGCTGGATAAACTGGGGTTACTTTCTCTGCAGCGTCAGAGGCTGACAGGAGATCTGATAGAGGTTTACAAGATTATGAGAGGTGTAGATAGAGTGGACAGAGAGCATCTGTTTCCCAGGGTTGAAATGTCTTCCAATGGTATGTGAGAGGTAAGTTTTTTACTCAGACAGTCGTGGCTGTCTGGTACAGTGGTAGAAGCACATAGATGTAAGGGAGGTGGAGGGATATGGACAGTGTAGGTAGGAGAGATTAGTCTTTGGGTATTTTTGATTTGCCTTTTAGCTGGTTCGGCACAACATTGTGGGCCAAATGGCCTGTTCCTGAGCTGTACTCTTTTTTTGTTTTGTGTTCTAAATAACACTCCTGGTGCTTCATATGTGATGAGACTTGAGCGATGGGAGGGAATTCAGTAGTCTTATGTCTTGGGGGAAGAAGCTGTTGCCTATCAGTTCTTGTCCTAATGCTACAGTACCTACTGCCGAATGGTAAGGGGGCCAAAGAGATTGTTGGACAGAGGAGAGGGATAATTAGATATAAAGAATTAATAATTACACTGTTAGTTGGAACTGGAGTGGCTGTTGCAACTGGGCATGTGGCCATCTTCGTGCAGAAAGCCTCACACTTGCAGTACCTGTATCTTACTGCTGAAACAAAACAACAGTCAGTAATAGTAAACCTGATTCTGATTCTGCATTAGTGTTACGTGGTGGTTGCTGGAATAGGGGTTGGGACACCACAGAAAATCAATCTGGGATATCTGTACAGGTCTGCAGGACTCACCTGGAAGTGATTCCTTTACTAGGCAGTGGATGTTGTCTATACTGATATTCAGAATGCCTTTGACAAGTTCCCCAAGGTCCCACATATCAGGATGATCTGGAAGACCAGGTTACATAGGATTCATGGGGAGTTTGTGAGGTGAATTCAGAATTGGCTCAAAGACACAAAGCTAAATTTTCTGACTGGAGGCCTGAGACTAGGGTTGTGCCCCAGGAATGTTAGGGAGATGGGCTGGGGAATAGCAAATAGTACTTAAATTAAATTCGATTAGACACATTCTGGCCATTCAAACCTACTTCCAATCACCTTAAAACTATGCCCTCTCGTGCTAGCCATTTCAGACCTGGGAAAAAGCCTCTTGACTATCTACACGATCAAAGCCTCTGATTATCTTGTACACCTCTATCAGGTCACCTCTCATCCTCCAAGGAGAAAAGGCTGAGTTCACTCAACCTATTCTCATAAGGCATGCTCCCCAATCCAGGCAACATCTTGTAAATCTCCTCTGCACCCTTTCTATGGTTTCCACGTCCTTCCTGCAGTGAGGTGACCAGAATTAAGCACAGTGCTCCAAATGGGATCTGGCCAGGGTCCTATATAGCTGTAACATTACCTCTCGGCTCTTAAACTCAATCCCACGATTGATGAAGGCAAATGCACGATATAATTTCTTAACCACAGAGTCAACCTGTGCAACAGCTTTGAGTGTCCTATGATCTCTGACTCCAAGATGCCTCTGATCCTCCACACTGCCAAGAGTCTTACCATTAATACTATATTCTGCCATCATATTTGACCTACCAAAATGAACCACCTCACACTTATCTGGGTTGAACTCCATCTGCCACTTCTCAGCCCAGTTTTGCATCCTATCAATGTCCCGTTGTAACCTCTGACAGTCCTCTACACTATCCACAACTCCCCAACCTTTGTGTCATCAGCAAATTTACTAACCCATCCCTCTACTTCCTTATTCAGATCATTTATAAAAATCACAAAGAGTAGGGGTCCCAGAACAGATCCCCGAGGCACACCACTAGTCACCGACCTCCATGCAGAATATGACCCATCTACAACCACACTTTGCCTTCTGTGGGCAAGCCAGTTCTGGATCCACAAAGCAGTGTCCCCTTTGATCCCACGCCTCCTTATTTCTCAATAAGCCTTGCATGGGGTACCTTATCAAATGCCTTGCTGAAATCCATATACAATACATTTACTGCTCTACCTTCATTAATGTGTTTAGTCATATCTTCAAAAAATTCAATCAGGTTCCTAAGGCACGATCTGCCTTTCACAAAGCCATGCTGACTATTCTTAATCATATTATGCCTCTCCAAATGTTCATAAATCCTGCCTCTCAGGATCTTCTCCATCAACTTACCAACCACTGAAGTAAGACTCACTGGTCTATAATTTCCTGGGCTATTTCTACTCCCTTTCTTGAACAAGGGAATAACATCCGCAACCGTCCAATCCTCCGGAACCTCTCCCATCCTCATTGATGATGTAAAGATCATCGCCAGAGGCTCACCAATCTCCTCCCTTGCTTCCCACAGTAGCCTGGGGTACATCCTGTCCAGTCCCGATGTCTTATCCAAAAGTTCCAGCACATCACCTACCTTAATATCTACATGCTCAAGCTTTTCAGTCTGCTGCAAGTCATCCCTACAATCACCAGGATCCTTTTCCATAGTGAATACTGAAGTAAAGTATTCATTAAGTACCTCTGTTGTCTCCTCCATGTCCATACACACTTTTCCACTGTCACACTTGATTGATCCTATTCTCTCATGTCTTATCCTCTTGCTCTTCACATACTTGCAGAATGCCTTGGGGTTTTCCTTAATCCTGTCCACCAAGGCCTTCTCACGGCCCCTTCTGCCTCTCCTAATTTCATTCTTAAGCTCCTTCTTGCTAGCCTTATAATCTTTTAGATCTCTATCATTACCTAGTTTTTTTGAACCTTTCGTAAGCTCTTCTTCATGGCTAGATTTCCAACAGCCTTTGCACACCACGGTTCCTGTACCCTGCCATACTTTCCCTGTCTCATTGGAATGTACCTATGTAGAACCCCATACTAATATCCCCTGAATGTTTGCCACATTTCTTCTGTACACTTCCCTGAGAACATCTGTTTCCAATTTATGCTTCCAAGTTCCTGCCTGATAGCCTTGTATTTCCCCATTCTCCAATTAAACGTTTCCCTAACTTGTCTGTTCCTATCCCTCTCCAATGTTATGGTAAAGGAGGTAGAATTGTGATCACTATCTCCAAAATGCTCTCCCACTGGGAGACCTGACACCTGACCAAGTTCATTTCCCAATACCAGATCAAGTACAGCGTCTCCTCTTGTAGGCTTATCTATATATTGTGTCAAGAATCCTTCCTGAATACACCTAAGCCAATCAATATTTGGGAAATTAAAATCTCCCACCACAACAACACTTATTATTATACCTTTGCAGAATCTGTCTCCCTCTCTGCTCCTCCATGTCCCTGTTTCAATTGGACAGTCTATAAAAAACACCCAGTAGAGTTATTGACCCCTTCCTATTCCTAACTTCCACCCACAGACACTCCATAGACAACCCCTCCATGACTTCCTCCTTTTCTGCAGCCGTGGCACTATCCATGATCAGCAGTGCCACGCCCTGCCTTTTTTGCCTACCTCCCTGTCCTTTATGAAACATCTAAAGCCTGGCACTTGAAGTAGCCATTCCTGCCACTGCACCATCCAAGTCTCTGTAATGGCCACAACATCATAGCTTCAAGTGCTGATCCACGCTCTAAGCTCATCTGCTTTGTTCATAATACTCCTCGCATTAAAATAGACACATCTCAAACCATCAGTCTGAGCGCGTGCATTCTCGATCACCTGCCTATCCTCCCTCTCGCACTGTCTCCAAGCTTTCTCTATTTTTGAGCCAACCTCCCTTTCCTCTGTCACTTCATTTCAGTTCCCATCCCCCAGCAGCTCTAGTTTAAACTCTTCCCAATAGCCTTAGCAAACCTCCCCTGGGATTCAAGTGCAACCCATCCTTTTATTACAGGTCACACCTGCTCCAAAAGAGGTCTGAATGATCCAGAAATCTGAATCCTTGCCCCCTGCTCCAGTACCTCAGCCATGAAGACTTATCTTCTTCATTTGCCAACAGTGGAAGATGTGAGAAGCCATCAGCATTGCTGTGTTGTTTGGTCCCTTTGAACTCTATGTCATAAGAGTGGACTCCTAGGACTAATACCAACATTGTAACTGGGTAGCAGTCATCACTGGAATTTATTTCCTGGGGTTAAAATAGACACAAGGCACTGGGGGGTCTGTCATTAGAGTAATCTTTTGCCTGTAAAGGTAGTGGTGGAACTTCTTTATTCCCCATAGTAGACTAAAGGCCTCTTTCCCCCCCACCCCAGCCAAAAATGTAAATATGTCTTCTATACGTGGCAGGGGATATTCACAGTACACAGCACAGGTCTGATGCTTACTTTGAAATCCCCACATATGTGAACAGCTTTGGCCTTCCCTTTCTTAATCACTGGGACAAAGGGCATAGCCCAATCACTCCATTCAACCTTTGGGAGAATGTCAGATGCCTCCAAGCTCAGAAGTTCAGCATCCACTCTAGGACAGAGTGCATAAGGCACTGGACACGCTTTTTGGAATCTTGGTGTTGCTACTTCATGCAGTTCAATTCTGGCCTTCATGCCTTTGAGTTTACTGTAGCCTTCTCAGACACTTTCCTATTAGCATTGAGCAGCTGTGACAGTCTCTGATTAGTGCTTCCATTTGGGCTGCAGTTGCCTGTGGATGATACACTGAGAGCTTTGATTGTGTGCTAGTCTAGTTGGATTTTTCCCAACCATTCATGACTGATGAGTGCTGGCTCTCCACTTTTCAATTCATAAAGCTCCAACTGCTGTGCTTGGCCTCCATACGTCACGTTCACTTTCAGTTTGCCTTTGGGAGACACTTTTTCACCTGTGCAGGTCTTTAGCATCACTGAGGTTTTCTCTAATGGTATCTTAGAAAACAGACTGTTGTAGTCAGCCTCTGAAATTATAGACAAAGCTGACCCTGTGTCCAGCTCCATCTTTAGTTTTACACCAGACACATCTATTGTGATCCATATGATTTTGTGATCTGCTTCAGTAGCGCTATGTAATTTTAGGCATGACAGCTTAGCTTTGTCGGCTCTGGGTTGTCTGATTCAGTTGCACATTGAGTCACTTTATGCATTTGTTTGGTTTTGTGTTTGAAACTTTTCACTCTTTTTTTCTCTTTGGTTGTGCTGTTTGTCTGACTTGTACACTCTCCGTATGTGACCTTGTCTGTGACACCTTCTACAAACTTTTTCTTTGCATCATGGAAGGACTTGCCACATAGATAACACTTTCGGCTTTTTACACCATTCAGGGATATTTTATATGTTTCACATTCTAAACTTTTTCCCTGTAGTTCAGCTGCATCCTTTGCCGCATTCTCTAATGATATTGCAATGGTCAATGCCTGTTCTAAGGCTAGGTCTCTATCTGCCAGTAGCCTCTTTTGAGTACTGACTATACAGGCTACATACAAGCCTGTCCCTACATGCAGCAGAAAATGCATCTCTAAAGTTACAGTACTGAGAAAGTTTGCACAGTTCTGCAATGTTTTCTGAAATGCTTTCAGCCTTTGGTTCCTTTTGTAAAATCTAGATCTCTCAGCTATTACCAGTGGTTTAGGGCTGAAATGATTATACAAAATTGTAACAATTTCATCAAATGTCTTGCTTGATGGGTTACTAGAGATTGTATAGTTTGGTAAGAACTGTGGAGGCTTTCTTTTCGTTATCCACATCGCTCCCATTACAATATAGTTCAGCCCTCTCGATATAGGATTCCCAGTCCTCATATGCACTATTAAATCCGTCAACTTTCCCGATTAAAGCCTCTGTCATGTTATTTTTACTTTAAGTTTTCTATTTGTGCATCTCCTACTGTGTAATATTCATCCCTTTGTTAGCATTTGTGACGGTCTTCTCTGTACTAATTAACTCATCCCTTTCACTGTCTTTTGCCAAAGTCTGCCATCCCATATCTGTTGGGATATTCGCTGACATTCAGGTTTGTGCTCGTCACCAGTTTGTTGTGTCTGTAGAACTACCTATCAATTAAAATAAAAACATGCATACGAGAGATGACTTTAACTGGTGTATTCACAGTGCAGGGAGGGAGGGATGGAGAGAGAGAGAGAGAATGAGAATGAATGAAAATTGACATGCATGTGTAAATAACAGGTCAATGCTGATAGGTAAGTTATCAGTCCATACGTTGTGCTAAGTGGAGTCACTGAAATAGATCCATACATTACAGGGTTTATGTTTTGGATTTTCAAATCATAGCAGTGTTCACTTTCTCTAATGGAGAATCAACAGTACAAAAATATTAAGACATAATTACAGAGTGGTGGCAGAGTAGTACTTCAATATAGTATTTACCAGTTCATTAAACTGTAGAGAAACAAGTCAACATTATTTGTAAATTACTGCACTTTTTCCACTTAATTATAGATGTTGTAAATATTACATTTTAATAGAAATGTATGCTACAAATTGTGCTCTCTAAATGTGTGTTGTATTATGTCTGCTTTAAAGGAATTTTATGCTTTTTGGAAATTTGGAATAAAAAGCATGTAAAACTTGAGTAAGTTAGATAGCAAAAAAAGTGAATATTTCAAGTGAAAATTTTTTTTCTGCGCTCTTTGGTCAAGATTACTTCTCTTGTAGCCATCTGAAATTCTCTTGATAAGCATTGAGTAACAGTGTGGGCAATCAGCATGAAATGTGACTTTAAAGTGAACACGTCTAATAGAGCCTTGAACTAGGTTCTAGAATATGTTAAGGATAATATAAATGTGCAGTACTTAGAAGTTGCATAATGATATAATGGAAACGAGACCTTCACAGATATCTTGTAAAAAGCTAAGGACACAAGGACCCATACCTATGAAAATATCTTCAGACGAAGTGCATGTCACCAAACTCATCTACAAATAGGAACAACCATAATGAAAGTACAGTAAATTGCCACACTTCCATAGTTTTGGCAAGAAAACTTTGTCAAAAATATGTAGCCTTCAAGTTATTATCTTTCACCAATAGAAAGACATCATTAAATATTAAAGCCACAAAGCAGTTAAAAAGAATAATGTTAAAATTAATACAGGTCGACCTTCACTAATCCAGCACCACTGGGACCTAAGGATTATGATTACGAGGACATGCAGTCCCCTTTTATTGTCATTTAGTAATGCATGCATTAACAAAATAATAACAATGTTTTTCCAGAATGATATCACAAAAACACATGACAAACCGACTTAAAAACTAACAAACAACACACATCAAAGTTGCTGGTGAACGCAGCAGGCCAAGCAGCATCTATAGGAAGAGGCGCAGTCGACGTTTCAGGCCGAGACCCTTCGTCAGGACTGTTGTTTGCGTTTAAAAACTAACAAAAACCACATAATTATTACATATAGTTACAACAGTGCAAAGCAATACTGTTAATTTGATAAGAACAGACCATAGCACAGTAAAAATCTCAAAGTGTCTCGAAAGTCCCATCATCCCACGCAGATGGTAAACCTCCAGCGCCGCCAACTTGCCGATGCTGCATCCTGGAAGCATCCGACCACAGTCCAGCTCTGAGTCCATCTGAAAACTCCGAATCTCCGACCAGTTCTCCGACACCGATGCACCAAGCACCATCTCTGCCGAACGTTTCAACCCCGGCCCCGGCAACAGACAATACGCAAAGCCGAGGATTTGGGGTCTTCGTCTCCGGAGATTCTCGATCGCACAGTAGCAGCACCAGCAAAGCAGGCATTTCGGAAGTTACTCCAGATGTTCCTCTGTGCTTCTCATGGCTGTTTCCATCAAATCCGGATTGTGCACGGCAGCCCTAGTTACACATATCGATATTTGTTTGAAACGGCCACGTGCGCTGCGTCGCGCCATCTTCTCCTCCCTCCAGAGTGCTGGATTAGTGAAAATGCCAAATTGCAGAAGGATCACATTAAGCATAATCAGTGCCGGACTATCGAAGGAACCGGATTACAGGAAGTCGGATCATTGAAGGTCGACCTGTATAAGCATAAGATGATAAAACTAAGATTCAGAATATTAACGTTATTCTTTTTATTCCATCATCCCACTGCTCTGTATATAGAGCTACTTAAAATTTACTAGCAAATTGGAATCTACAATTAGGAGCTTGGAGGAATCATTAAAAGGTTTTTACATTTCCCAATATACACATTTTATTCAAACCTCTAATTTCACTGCTACTTTCCTCGCAGAATTTAGCCTTTGGTAAAACAATTGTATAAATTTAAACTAAATCCAACCCTTTCCACCAGCTGCTTAAAAATAGATAAATTTGTAAAGTGATATTCATATTCCATGACACCCACCACCGGCTGCATACAGACTGTGGAATGCACATTCTCTGGTAAAATGGATGATTCACAGCTTAATTCTGGATTAGTTAGAATCTTCTGACTTGAAGTGCATGAATATTTTCCTGGAGAAAAGTAAATTAAATCAATACAGAAAATATTTTTGATATAATTGGATAGTGACCTTCATATTCCATAAAAGCAGCATAAATATGAGGAACACACATCAAAGTTGCTGGTGAACGCAGCAGGCCAAGCAGCATCTATAGGAAGAGGCGCAGTCGACGTTTCAGGCCGAGACCCTTCGTCAGGACTATGAGGAGGAATTTTTTTAGCCAGAGTGTGGTGAATCTGTGGAATTCACTGTCACAGGCAGCTGTGGAGGCTGTGATATATTTAAGGCAGAGATTAATAGATTTGTGGTTAGTCTGGGTATGAAGGGATATGGGGAGAAGGCAGAGGATTAGAGTTGAGAGGGAAATGGATCTGCCATGATGGAATGGTGGAGAAGACTTAATGGACTGAGTGGCCCAATTCTGTTCCTATGTCTTACGGTTATAAATACTACGTTGAGCATGCTTAGATTAGATTATGAAGCCACGTTGTCCTCTTTTTTTGTCATTTAGTAGTGCATGCATTAAGAAATGATACATTATTTCCTCCAGTGTGATATCACAAAACGCAGGACAAACCAAGACTGAAAGAAACTGACAAAACCACATAATTATAACATATAGTTACAACAGTGCAACAATACCATAACTTGATGAAGAAGTCCATGAGCACAGTAAAGTTCAAAGTTTCTCAAATGTCCCACATCTCACGCAGACGGGAGAAGGAAGAAAAACTCTCCTTGCCATGCCGACCACAATTCGACTCTGAGTCATCCGAAAACTGCGAGCTCTGATCAGCTCTCCGACACAGAGTACTGAGCGCCATCTCTATCTGAACGGTTCAACCTCCTTCTCAGTTGCCAAAAGCAGGCAAGGCCGGGGATTTTGAGGCCTTCCCTCCGAAAGATTCCCGGCCACACAGTAACGACAGCAGTGAACGGGCGTTTCAGAAATTTCTCCTGATGTTCCTCTGTGCTTTCACGTCCATTCTCCATCAAATCAGAATTGTCCACGGCCCCTATTTAACAGATATGACATCATTTTTCACTGGAGAGCTGCGCACACACAGGTGCGCCGCCATCTTCTCCTCCCATCTTAAGTGAACTTAAGGGGTACGATCTTGCTCGATAAGCAATGATGAGGATAATTGCATTTATTGTTTTGAGCAATTAAGCCAACTTTTGATGAGGACAAGAAGAATGGCTGAATATATCCAAATTGCACTGCTTCATTATTGGAAGTTTTAAGACTGGGAATTTATAATCTGCCTCTATTGCATCATTTGAAGTTGGAAGATTTGCATGCTTGATAATTTTCTACAGCAAGCTTTTTTTAGTCTTCACTTTAGGTCAAATTGTCTTTTAATAATATGAAAAATAACTGGGATGGCACATCAGTGTAGCGGTTAGCAAAATGGTATTACAGTGCCAGCGCCCCAGTTCCCTTTCTTGCTCCTGTCTGTATGTTCTCTCTGTGACTATCTGTTTCCTCCAGATGCTTCAGTTCCCTCTCACATTCCAAAGACAAATGGGTTAGTAGATTGGTCACATACATGGGCTCTTTGGGCTAGAAGGTCCTGTTACTGTGCTGTATCTTTAAATTAATTAATTAGTCACTGAGGTTAATTGGTAATAAGAAATAGCTAATACAATTTTGGGAAGACATCACTTTCAGATACTAAATTTTGGAGATATTCAAAAGATTTTAAAATATTTAATTATTCTCTTTTCCTTTGTGTATTTTTCCCCAATTCAATGTTTCACTCAGTACTCTCTTTCCATACCAAATTAGGCACAGAATTTATTGATCAAGGACTTCCTTCACACAACTGTCATTTAAAAGGAGAGGACAGTAATCCACAGTAGTGTTACTTTGTGCACATCTTGGGGTGTCTCATTCCAATCAGAATTTCATCCACTGATTAGAGAGCAGGATTTCAGTTAGTCGAAGTGTTGCACAGACTTTCAATCTCACTGTTCTTAAAAGACATTAAAACAACACCTTTGAAAAAAGTCTTGAGACTCTGTATCTGTCACCAAATTCAACTATGAATAGAAGAAATATTAATTGAAATAAATTGTCATATTTTCTTAACAGTTCTTATTTCTGTGCAGAAGATAAGCCTAAAACATGTGTTTTTAATGGACCATAACAGTTATATACTTCTCACACAGGCCTTGACTGTCCAGTCTCTCTTCATATTTCTAAACTCAATCCCAGAGAAAATCCTGTTGAATCACTTCTGGACTTCCTTCTGTAGAAGGCCTGGAGCGGAGCAGCCAAACCTATACACAAGGCTCAACTACAGCCTAAATACTGTTCTACCATGCCTCCCTACTCACATATTTGATGTCCTGACTATTCTATGTCTATTTTTTGAAAAGTAAATAAATTATTCATCAAAATATATTTATTGAAAGTAGTTTTAAATACTATCCATGTTGTACACAAACAAATTTGGATATAATTTAACAGCTTGCCTTGGACTCCATGGACTCAAACTGATTGGCCCAGTTTCTCAAGAGGACTATACCAATTGTACCAGCCTCATACATACATTTTGTTAACTCTTTGAAACATTCAATCAATGTGGTCACAGAGGATTTCCCCTTAATAATGCCATATTGACAAAGTGGTCATTTTATTAGGTACACCTGTACACCTACTCGTTAATACCAATATCTAATCCCCAATCATGTGGCAGCAACTCAGTGCTTAAAAGCATGCAGGCATGCCCAATAAGTTCAGTTGTTGTTCACACCAAACATTAGAATTTGGAAAAAATGTGATCTAAATGACTTTGACTGTGATATGGTTGTTGGTGCCTCATGGGGTGGATTGACGATTTCAGAAACTGCTAGTCTCCTGAGATTTATTTTGCTCAACAGTCTCTAAAGCAGGGGTTTCCAACTGTTTTTATGCCATTTGAGGGGTCCATGGACCACAGGTTGAGAACCTCTGTCTTAGAGTTTACATGGAAGAACACATCCAGTGAGTGTCAGTTCTGTGGGCAAAAACACTCGTTATTGAGAGACAAACAGAAGAAATTCTGAAGTTGCTGAAAATCCAAGCAACACACACAAAATGCTGGACGGCCAACTGTACTCTTTTCCATAGATGCTTCTGGCCTGCTGAGTACCTCCAGCATTTTGTGTGTGTTGCTTGTTATTGTGAGATGTTAGAGGAGAATGGCAAGACTGGTTCAAGCTGACAAGAAGGCAATAGTAACTCAAATAACCTTGTGTTAAAACAGTGACGCTGAGAAGAACATCTCTGAATGCACAATACATCAAACTGTGAAGTGGATGAGCTATAGTAATAAAAGACCAGGAACATACACTCAGTGGCCACTTTACTAAGTGCAGTGGGTATCTAATAAAGTAGGTACTGAATGCAAAGTAGAGAGAATCATTATGGCACTGCTACTCCTGGAAGATTCTTGACCATGTCTGGAAGATTTGAAGATTGTTTGTTGTTACTCTTCAGTCACAAGCGTAACAGAACTGCAGCTTACCCTAGTTACTGCCCTGTCAGAAAGCAACTTGTAGAAGAAACAATCTGTACCTTCTCAATAATTCTACTCTACCAGGCACAAGTTAGAAATAGGATGGATTATTTTTTCATTCTGTATGGGTATTTGTATGTGTGCAAATATCAATCCATAAGAACATAAAACATAAGATCAGATCAGGGTATTTGACCCATTCAATATGCTCCGCCATTTCATCGTGGCTGACTTATTATCCCTCTCAACCTGCCTTCTCCCTGTAACTTTTGAGACCCTTACTAGTCAAGAACCTATCAACCTCCGCTTTAAATATACCCATTATACTTGAATCCACAGCTGTTTTTGGCAATGAATTCCACAGATTGAACACTGTCTACCTAAAGAAATTCCTCCTCATTTCTGTTCCAAAGGAATATCCTAATATGAAGCTGTCTCCTCTGGTCCTAAACTCCCTCTTTATAAGAAACATCTTCTCCATGTCCACTCTATCTTTCAATACTCAATTTATCTTAATAAGATCACTCCTCATTCTTCTAAACTCCAATGAGCTCAGAGCCATCAAACACTCGTTATCGTCTACGTTAACCCTTTTGTTCCTGGGATCATTCTAATGAACCTCCTATGGAGCCTTACCAATGTCAGCATATCCTTGCTTAGTACTGCTCACAATACTTCAAGTGGTGCTGCCAACATCGCGGCCTCTTTCCCAGATGAACTCAATCACTTTTACACTCAGTTCGATGTCGCTAACTCTGTGCCGCCGAGGAAAGCCACCGCTACAACCTGCAACCTGGTCATCTCTGAGGCTGGGGTACGCAGATGTTTCCAATGAGTGGACAGTTGCAAGGCTGCGGAACAGGACGGCATCCCAGGGCGAGTACTCAGGATGTGCGCAGCACAACTGGCAGGAGCGTTGACAAACATTTTTAAGCTCTCCCTCTCCCAGTGTAGAGTGCAGTGCCCTCCTGCTTCAAAACATCCACCAATGTCCCTGTACCAAAAAAGATCAAGGTAACATGTCTGAACGATTGGCGTCCTGTTGCACTCACCTCAATAATAATCAAATGCTTTGAGAGGCTGGTCAAGGATTACATCTGCAGCTTGTTACCACTCAAACTGGACCCCCTACAATTCACCTACCGACACAACCAATTGACAGACGATGCAATAGCCACTGCTCTTCACACCGTCCTGACACATCTGGACAAGAAGGATGCTTATGTGAGAATGCTGTTCTTGGACTACAGTTCAGCATTCAACATCATAATTATATCCAGGCTCAACAGGAAGCTCAGAGACCTTGACCTTGACTCTGCCTTGTGCAGCTGGATCCTGGACTTCTTGTCAGATCGCCGGCGGGTAATAAGCGTGAGCTCCCTCACCTCCACCCCTCTGACTGTCAATACAGGAGCCCCTCAGGGATGTGTACTGAGTCCCCTCCTTTACTCCCTGTACGCCCATGAATGTGTCGCCACCCACAACTCTCAACTGCTAATTAAATTTGTTGGCAACACTACATTGATTGGCCTAATCTCAAACAATAATGAGGTGGCCTACACGGAAGAAGTCATCTCTCTGACACAGTGGTGTGAAGAAAACAACCTCTCCCTCAATGTCACAAAAACAAAGGAGCTGGTTGTGGACTACAGGAGGAATGGAGATGGGCTAACCCCTATTGACATCAATGGATCTGGGATTGAGAGGGTAAACAGCTTCAAGTTCCTTAGCATCCACATCACTGAGGAACTCACGTGGTCTGTACACACCAGCTGTGTGGTGAAAAAGGCACAACAGCACCTCGTTCACCTCAAACGGTTGAGGAAGTTTGGTATGGGCCCCCAAATCCTAAGAACTTTCTACAGGGGCACAATTGAGAGCATCCTAACTGGCTGCATCACTGCCTGGTATGGGAACTGTATCTCCCTTAATCGCAGGACTCTGCAGAGAGTGGTGCAGACAGCCCAGCGCATCTGTAGTTGGGAACTTCCCATGATTCAGGACATTTACAAGGACAGGTATGTAAAAGGAGCCTGAAGGATCATTGGGGACCGGAGTCATCTGAAGCACAATCTATTCCAGCTGCTACCTTCAGAAAGCAGTACCACATCATAAAAGCCAGGACCAACAGGCTCCAGGACAGCTTCTTCCACCAGGCCATCAGACTGATTAACTCACACTGATTTGAGTGTATTTCTATGTTACATTGACTGTTCTGTTTATTATAAATTGATATAAATTACTATGATTACACATCGTACATTTAGATGGAGATGTAATGTAAAGGTATTTACTCCTCATGTATATGAAGGATGTAAGAAATAAAGTCGATTCAATTAGAACCATAGAACCATAGAATACTACAGCACAGAAAACAGGCCATTCAGCCTTTCTAGTCTGTGCCGAAACATTATTCCGCTAGTCCCATTGACCTGCATCCAGTCCATAACCCTCCAGACCTCTCCCATCCATGTATCTATCCAATTTATTCTTAAAACTTAAGAGTGAGCCCGCATTTACCACGTCAGATGGCAGCTCGTTCCACACTCCTACCACTCTCTAAGTGAAGAAGTTCCCCCCTAATGTTCTCCCTAAACCTTTCCCCTTTCACCCTAAAGCCATGTCCTCTCGTATTTATCTCTCCTAATCTAAGTGGAAAAAGCCTATTCACATTTACTCTGTCTATACCCCTCATAATTTTGTAAACCTCTATCAAATCTCCCCTCATTCTTCTATGCTCCAAGGAACAATCTGTTCAATCTTTCCCTGTAATTCAACTCCTGAAGACCCGGCAACATCCTAGTAAATCTTCTCTGTGCTCTTTCAATCTTACTGATATCCTTCCTATAGTTAGGTGACCAGAACTGCACACAATACTCCAAATTTGGCCTCACCAATATTCAAGATTCAAGATTCAAAAAACTTTATTGTCATTCTAACCGTACATCAGCTCTGCAGGGCAGAATGAGACCGTGTTCCTCAGGGGCAGTGCAATCATAACATAACAAACGCAACACTAAATAATAAGCATAACAATAAATAGTAAAACACAACAGCCACATGTCAGTTAAATCAGTTATAAGTGTCCAGTGCAAGTTAAAAGTGTCCAAAGCAGAGTCAGGTGGAGCAGCTATTTAGCAGTCTGACTGCCTGTGGGAGGAAGCTGTTTAGTAGCCTTGTGGTTTTAGTTTTGATGTTCCTGTAATGTTTGCCTGATGGCAGAAGAACAAACAGTTCATGGAGAGGGTGTGAGGGGTCTTTAATGATGTACCGTGTCTTCTGGAGGCATTTACTCTGAAAGAGGTCTTGGACAGAAGGTAGGGAGACCCCAGTAACCTTCTCTGCTCCCCTAACCACCCTCTGCAAGGCTTTTTTGTCGACAGCACTGCAGCTGGAGTACCAGGTTGTGATGCAAAAGGTCAGCACACTCTCAACCACGCCTCTGTAGAATGTAGTTGAGATGTTAGTGGGGAGTGATGCTTGTTTAAGCTTCCTCAGAAAGTGCAATCTTTGCTGGGTCCGTTTCACAATCCCAGTGGTGTTCCTGGACCAGGTGAGATTGTCCGAGATCTGCACCCCAAGAAACTTGATGTTTTCCACTCTCTTCACTGTGGAGCCACTGATGCTGAGGGGTGTGTGCTCAGGCTGAGACCGTCTGAAATCGATGATCATCTCCTTGGTTTTGGTGACATTAAGCATCAAGTTGTTATCCCTGCACCAGCTGTCTAGGTGTTTGACCTCCTCCCTGCACATAGTTTCATAATTTTTGCTGATGAACCCCACCACTGTGGTATCATCTGCAAATTTAATGATCAGGTTCTCCTTGAATCTGGCTGCACAGTCATGTGTTAGCAGTGTAAACAGCAATGGGCTAAGCACACAGCCTTGTGGGGATCCAGTGCTCAGTGTGATGGAGTCAGAGATGTTCCTGCCAACACGGACTGACTGTGGTCTCTCTGTCAAGAAATCCAGAATCCAGCGACACATGGCAGTGTTAAGGCCAAGCAGCGACAGTTTCTCCACTAGTCTCTGCGGGATGATGGTATTGAACGCTGAACTGAAATCAATGTACAGGATTCTGGCATAAGTGTCTTTGTTGTCCAAGTGAGAGAGAACTGTGTGCAGTGTGGTGGATATTGCGTCCTCCGTAGAGCGATTTGGACGATAAGCAAACTGTAGAGGATCCAGTGATGAGGGGAGGCTGGCTGTGATATGAGGCTTGACAAGCCATTCAAAACATTTCATCACTATGGGGATCAGGGCAACAGGACGGTAATCATTCAGACAGGCTACAGCTGATTTCTTTGCTGCAGGGATGATTGTGGAGGTTTTGAAGCATCTGGGGACAATAGCTTGACTAAGGGAGATGTTGAAAGTGTCTGTCAGGACATCTACTAATACATTAGCACATTCCTTGAGCACACGTCCAGGGATGTTGTCGGGACCTCCCGCTTTTCGTGGGTTGACCCCGGCAAGCGTCCTCCGTGTTTGCTCTGGATCAATGATTGGAGCTGGCTGGTCAGATGGTGAAAAGGGACTGGCTCTCCCCCTTGCTGTAGTGTTTGATGCTTCGAAGCGGGCAAAGAAATTGTTACGCCTGTCTGGTAGAGAGGTGTCGCTGTCATCAGTTTTCTGCCTGATCTTGTAGTCTGTCAGAGCTTTAATTCCCTGCCACATCCGTCTGGTGTCACCTGTGTCACAAAAGTGTCCATGTATTTTGCCCGCGTAGGCCCTTTTCGCTCTCCTGATCCCTAGTGAAAGCGCAAACCTGGCTGAGCGAAGCGCACTCCTATCCCCCGATCTGTAGGCTGTATATCTTATACAATCTCCCCATAACATCCCAACTCCTGTACTCAGTACTTTGATTTATGAACGCCAGGATGCCAAAAGCCTTCTTTACAACCCTGTCTACCTGTGACGCCACTTACAGGGAATTATGTATCTGAACTCCCAGATCTCTTTGTTCCTCCACGCTCCTCAATGCCCTACCAATTACTGTGCATGTCCTACCTTGATTTGACCTTCCAAAATGCAACACCTCACACTTGTCTGCATTAAAATCCATCTGCAATTTTCTGGCCCATTTTTCCAGTTGGTCCAGATCCCTCTGCAAGCATTGAAAGCCTTTCTCGCTGTCCACAACACCTCCAATCTTAGTGTCATCAGCAAACTTGCTGATCCAATTTACCACATTATTATCTAGATCATTGATATATACAACAAACAACAATGGTCCCAGCGCAGATCATTGAGGCACACCGCTAGTCACAGGCCTCCAGTCTGATAAGCAATTGTCTACTACCACTCTCTGTCTCTCCCACACAGCTAATTTTGAATCAGTTTACAGCCTCTCCATGGATACCTAGTGTCTGAACTTTCTGAACTAACCTCCCATGTGGGACCTTGTCAAAGGCCTTACTAAAGTCCATGTGGACAACATCCACAGCCTTTCCTCAATCTACATTCTTGGCAACCTCCTCAAAAAACTCGACAAGATTCGTTAAACATGATCTACTACGCAGAAAGCCATGCTAACTATCCTTAAACAGCCCTTGGCTGTCCAAATACTTGTATATCCAATCTCTCAGAACACCTTCCAATAATTTACCTACTACTGATGTCAGGCTCACCGGCCTCTAATTACCTGGTTTACTTTTAGAGCTTTTTTTAAACAATGGAACAACATGAGCTACCCTCCAGTCCTCCGGCACCGTACCGGAATTCAGTTCTATTCTATTCAAAGTGTGGTCTGATCAGTGCCTTATGAAGCCTCAGCATCACATCCTTGATTTTATATTCTAGACCTCTTGAAATGATTGCTAACATTACATTTGCCATCCTCACCACCAACTCAACCTAAAATTTAACTTTTAGGGAATCTTACCCGAGGACCCCAAGCCTATTTGCACATCTGATTTCTGAATTTACCTTCCTTATGTTCTTTTGTTTGGTGGGAGATGGAGAGAATTGATTGTGGGATAGGACCTGGTGGGGGACCGTGATTTGATGGAGCCAGGTGCTGAGATTGACTGAGGATCAGTGAATTGAGCTCCAACTAGTGTGCATTTGACTGTTTAATTATAATGAGACCATTTTGTTTTTTTTTCTTCTCTTTACTAACACTTTAGTTAAGTTAAGATTCATAAATATAATTCCTTTAATTGTAAGCAGTGTGCTGTCTGTTGTTTTGTGGCACTCAGTTGCATCAGGGTAGCAAGTTACACAGCATCCACACAAGACTGGGGTGGGAGAGCCTTTCAATCTCACAGGCTTGGCGGGACTGGAGTGTGGATTCCCTGGACTTACACAGCCAAGGAAGTATATATATGTAAGTATATAACTACTTTAGTTCGTACCTATTGAATATATTTAATGTGTCCAGTTCTGGTCGCCTCACTATAGGAAGGATGTAGAAGCATTGGAAAGGGTACAGAGGAGATTTACCAGGATGCTGCCTGGTTTAGAGATCAGAGATCTGTAATGTTAGCATTATGATCAGAGATTAAGGGAGCTGGGGCTTTACTCTTTGGAGAGAAGGAGGATGAGAGGAGACATGATAGAGGTGTACAAGATAATAAGAGGAATAGATAGAATTGATAGCCAGCGCCTCTTCCCCAGGGCACCGCTGCTCAATACAAGAGGACATGGCTTTAAGGTAAGGGGTGGGAAGTTCAAGGGGGATATTAGAGGAATGTTTTTTTACTCAGAGAGTGGTTGGTGTGTGGAATGCACTGCCTGAGTCAGTGGTGGAGGCAGATACACTAGTGGAGTTTAAGAGACTACTAGACAGGTATATGGAGGAATTTAAGGTGGGGGGGTTATATGGGAGGCAGGGTTTGAGGGTCGGCACGACATTGTGGGCCGAAGGGCCTGTACTGTTCTGTACTATTCTATGTATTTTATTGTGACTTTTTTTTTACTGATGATGTGGGATTGGTACATGGATGGCAGGGGTATGGTGGGCTATGGTCCTGGTGCAGGTTGATGGGACTAGACCGCTTAAATGGTCCGGCATGGACTGGATGGGGTAAAGGGCTGTTCCTATGCTGTATTTTCCTATGAGAATGACTCTAGTCAATGTCTAGACTATGACATTGATTGACAGCTTCAGCATTACCCCCTGGAGCTCAGCCTCATGCATCTGAAGCTGTTTTGCAGGAGCTGCAGTTGCCTGTTGAAATGGAATTTCTGGGATGTCAGAGTGTTGAACCTTTATTGATAAATTCCCTTGAGGTTGATACACTTTTCTAATCAATCTTCATTACAGGTTAGAATCTCTTAACTTGATCACAACTCATTCAAATCTTTCTTACCTTAATATTTGAATGACCGCAAAGTCTATAAATCTCTGTGATCTGTCAGTCTCAAAACCTGTCTCTCTTACCTCAGGATCTGTATGTGTTCACACTTCCTTATATTTTGTCTCCATTTAGCTATATAAGAACAGTTCATATAGCTGCTGTTCAAATAAACCTTCTGTTAATCTTGAAGAAATCCCAATGATATCTACAGTGTACTGCAAACTTCACATTCACTCCATGCCAGAGACCTGTCAAAAAATGTTAATGATTCAATTTTCACAGAGTAGCAGAAGCCAGGGATATCAAGGGATGTATTTTTCACCATAACGACCTAACCCTCAGCAAAGAACAAAATGGCCAGCTGCAGATTATTTAAGCCTCGTGGCGTCTAGCCTGATTGCTGAAAATTGCATTTTAAGGATAGTTTTAAAGCATATTCCCTTCATTTGGCCTCAGATATGCCTAAAGGCATATACTGAAACAAAATCATAGATGGATTAGTGTCAATCAAGTTACAAACAAGATGAAAAATACTAGAGTTCAAACAACAGATGCTCCTCACCATCAAATAGAATACATTACATTTTTGCAATGCGGATCGTATCATGTATTGTTTACACCTAGATAAATCAAACTAAGATGGTGAAACGTATTTATTTATTTAGTGACATACAGGGTGGGGTAGGCCCTACTCACACTTTGAAATACGTTGCCTAGCAGTCCCTGTATTCAATCCTAGCCTAATCACAGGACAGTTTACAATCATCATTTATCCGACCACTGGTATGTCTTTGGACTGTGGAAGAAAACTGGAGCACCCGGAAAAACCCACACATTCCAAAGGGAGGATATACATATTCTTTACAGATGACATCGGAAATGAACTCTGAACGCTGACGCCCCAAACTGTAATAATATCGCACTGACTGCTGCGCTACCCATGCTGCGGTACAATATTCTTAAAAGGACAATATTGCTAAGTTTAGCATTTTCAAACTTGGCCATAATTAGGAATAAAATAAAATTATATTTGGCATCACTGGAACTGTGAACAAAGGGTTCAAATCATTTCCATCAGAAGTATGCTGATATTCTGAGCCAAGGAAGGTATCACCTTTAAAATGAGTCCTCACTGTGTAAGTAACAAAGTTCGAAATAAATTTTATTATTAAAGTACCTGTAATTCCCTGCTTAAGATTTCTACTGCACACTATAAGGTCGCTTATATTAGCAATTTTCTGTAAAAGCAGAGTGCCATGCTGGAAAGTATGTTTTGGGTTCAGCTAAGATAAGGACCCATGTTATCCAACTTAGGAATGTGAGTCAGCCAATCAGGATTGTGGGATGTGAGAGAAAGTTCTAGAGAGCTGTGGAGAGGAGCTTTCTGCTGGATAGTAGTCTGGTTTCGGAGCTGTGGAGCGGGAACGAGGGAAGATGCCGCAGAATGTCATTGGAAGGAGAGTCCCCATTGCAAGAAGTGCTTTGTGCAGATGAATGGCTCCGAGGAGGAAAGACCATTACTCCTGAGAGAGCCATTTCATTCGAGATGGTCCCTGTGGGGCGATCAGAATGTGGTGGGTGATTTCACGCAGACCATGGGTCCAGCGTGTATGTAAGAGATACACCCTTGACTTCTCCAGAATGAGCTCCAACGTTGGGTGCACATTGGACTGTTTTCACTGTAATGCACCCTTTTATTTTCCTTTCTTTCCCTGTAACTGTTTGTTAAAATTGCCAATTTGGTAAATATACTTTCTCTATAGTTTTATGCTGGTGTACAATCTGTCGTTTCTGGGTTACTGATAACTGTTTATGGGCAGTATTTACACAGCATTGGCTCAAGTCGAGGCTTCTTTGATTGGAACATCACAACATCCCTATTTGTTTGAATTGCAAATCATACTGACCCTAGACATATATTCTTTATGAAAGGTGGGCTTCTGATTCACATGGTCATTAGGAGTCAGCTAATGAACCAAGTTTGTGTATGAGCCCCAGTAAGAGGGTTACATTTGTGGGGAACTCTGTCCAGGTTTTTTGGTGAATGCTGTTTAAGAATTAATTAAGCAATTTGTGTGTTTAAGTCTGTGTACAAACTGATGTCGGGGAAAGGGATTACAGTGCTTTATTATGGATGCCACAGGGATTAACGTTTGGTGTATACAAAATACTCTGCAGATGCTGGGGTCAAAGCAACACTCACAACACGCTGGAGGAACTCAGCAGTTCGGGCAGCATCTGTGGGAAAGATGTTTCGGGCCGAAACCCTTCGTCAGGACTGTAGAGGGAAGGGGCAGAGGCCCTATAAAGAAGGTGGGGGGAGGGTGGGAAGGAGAAGGCTGGTAGGTTCTCAGGTGAAAAACCAGTAAGGGGAAAGATAAAGGGGTGGGGGAGGGGAGGCCGAGAGGCGATAGGCAGGAAAGGTGAAGAAGGAATAGGGGAAAACACAATGGGTAGTAGAAGGAGGCGGAACCATGAGGGAGGTGAAAGGCAGCTGGGGGAGGGGGCAGAGTGATATAGGGATAGAGGAAGGGAGGGGGAGCCTTCGAGCATGAGGTGGAAAACCGTTGAGCTGAGCTGATTCAATAGAAGTTTGCTAACGTGTCAACTAAACGTGACGTGCCGATTCACCTGTGGGACATATGATACAGAGGAATGCTGCTGAAAAGGATCTCCTCGCTATTTGCTAGAGAGGCGATTGGTACTCTCTATTGCAGCTGGGAGAAGATAAACATATCAAGTGAGACTGTGAGAGACAGAAAACTCTTCGAAAAGTAAGTCAACGGTTTATCAAACAGAGAAGAAAAGAAGCAAAATGACGGAGGAACCCAGCCTGGTGTCTTGGAGAGGCCACGTTCCAATCAGTGTATCAAGGGAAACACTAAAGTGCAAAACCCTCTTCCTGAAGGTTTAGTGAGACCAGGCTCCGATGTATCCATACAGATTGAAAGTGTTTAAGCTAGAGACATACTTGACACAGGTTCTCAAGTTACTTTTCTTTATAGATCCTTTTACAACCGGTATTTGACACATTTCCCATTGATGCCACTCAGCGCCCTTGAGATCTGGGGGCCTAGTACTGATGAGAACCGGTACGGTGGTTACCTGTCATTGAAACTGAAGTTTTCAGAAGCAGGTGTTGGAGTAATAGAGACTATTGACGCACCAGTGTTGGTCTGCCTGGATATGGTTGAAAGGGGTGGAGCTTCCATTCTTGTGGGAACAAATGCTTCTGTGGTGAGAAGGTTCATGGGAGCATGCAAGGAGAGAAATGGAGAGAACTTTTTGAAAACCTTGTCAAAAGCATTCCTTCTGTCCTCAGAGCTGCTTTTGAGAAGGTGCAAGTTCCTCCTCTGCAGGATGATGAGCAGAAACGAGGAACTGTGTGGTACACCCTGTCTAATGATAATACAGGTAATGATGCAGCTCTATAAAACTCTGGTTAGGCCACACTTGGAGTACTGTGTCCAGTTCTGGTTGCCTTACTATAGGAAGGATGTGAAAGCATTGGAAAGGGTACAGAGGAGATTTACCAGCATGCTGCCTGGTTTAGAGAGTATGCATTGTGATCAGAGATTAAGGGAGCTAGGGCTTTACTCTCTGGAGAGAAGGAGATTAGAGAGGAGACATAATAAGAGTCTGCTCTACCATTTCATCATGGCTGATCCATTTCCCTCTCTCAGCCTGTTAGCCAGATTATCTCAGTACATGAAAGAAATTACCATCTGACTAAATCTCTTTTACTTGTTCGTATTTTCAGAACGACAAAGACTGATTGCTGGGGGACAATAATCCAAGTGGAACTTAGTCTTAGTTAATTCATAAAGGCATCTTGAATTGGTTAAGGAAGGATGTATTTAACTAATTTGATTTCCCTGTGATAGAGTAACACAGGTTACTATGGGTGATGTTGCATACATGATTTTTAAAAAAAATGTATATAATAATATTGGCAGAATAAATATAAAATTAGCTAATGAATAGAAAACAGAGAACATCAATCAACGGGATAGGGAATATGTTGTTCTTCAGTGCTTGGTACTTAGACCTCTTTTTAATGTGTGTTAATGATCAGGACTTGGGCATATATGACAAAATTTATAGGTATTAAAATGTTGCAGATAACGAGGATGACTTTAGCAAACCAGGAATGCATAGAGAGATCGTTAAAGTGTACATTTGAATCGTATAAAACATTTTGTGCAGAGAAAACTGAAATGATGTCTTTTGGTTGAAAGAATCAGAAATGATAAAATGCTATAATTCTGAAGCAGCCCAGGAACAGAAGGAGTATTGATTTTTTTTTGAAGATGTATGCCTCTTATAAGTAGGTTATTAAAATCAAAAGTTAACAAGCAAGTAATTGTGTTCAATTCTGAGCATTATTTTGTAGGAAAGATAATATGGCTTTGGAGAAAATGTAGAAGAGATAAAGATGAGTGGCATAAATTTAGAGAAACTGAGGTTTCTCCTTCGAATATCAAAGTTTAGGAATGGATTTGATACAAATTGTCCATCAAAGACACATCCATTGTATTTCCTGCTTCTGTGCTAGGGCATCCCTGATGTCCAGAAGCATTCAATTTCCCTGTAACTGTTTGTTAAAGTTGCCAATTTGGTAAATATACTTTCTCTATAGTTTTACGCTGGTGTACAATGTGTCATTTCTGGGTTACTGATAACTGTGTATGGGTAGTATTTACACAGCATTCATTCAAATCGAGGTTTCTTTGGAACATCACGACATCCCTATTGGTTTGAATCGCAAATCATACCGACCCTAGATATACATTACTCGGTGGCGTTCTCACCACCGAGTCATGTTGCTGTTAGCAGAGTTAGCTAACAAGCCAAGCCTGTGTACAAGCCCTGCTGAGAGGGTTACATACATATACGTCACCATATACAACCCTGAAATTGATTTTCCTGTGAGCATACTCAGTAAATCTATGCAATAATAACTACAAGAGAATGAATGTAAGACTGCTCAATTGGCGCATTCAATCAGGATGCAGAAGACAACAATCTGTGCAAATACAAAAAGAAATAATAATAAATATATAGCAATAAACATGAGATGAAGAGTGGGTCAATAGGTTGTGAGAACATTTCATTGATGGGGCAAGTGAAGTTATCCTTTTTTTCCTAACATTCTTTTTTTTTTGCAAGAACCAGATGTCAGAGAACTTTATTTTCATATTGCAAATCTGTCAGCTTCAATGGCCACTGAATAATTATTTCTGATTGATAACTCAATCAATATCACTAAAGTTTTTATTGAGACCCACACAGACTTCCAAGCTGCACCTTGTAAGGCATGAAAATGCCCAACGCAGGCCTCTAATGATCTTAGTCGACATTCCCCCGCTCCCCTCCCCCACTTCCTTTTATTGAGAGCTGGCAAAAATACTTGTACATCTGAAAAGACAATTAAACTTTCAAGGTGCCTAAGGTGATTCCTCTGCACAAATGGAACTTCACACCAATAGCTGAAAACCTTTGGCATGTTTTGCCCATCTCAGTAATTTGTATTTTACATTGTGTCTGTGGAAAAATATCCAGCACTAAAGCACTATGGAATGAGCAATAAATTGTGCTCTTGCCATGATGGAAGGGTGACTAAAGTTTAAGAATTATGATTAGTTTTAAGACAGTTGAGGAAGACAGATATAGGAAAGGGTTTGCAGAGGAAATTCCATCCTGCAGAAGTTGCTCGATGACTGATGATAGGACGAAGCTTGGAGTAGTTGGTCTAAAGCAGGTCTTCCCAACTTTTTTTATGCCATGGATCATCGAGGTAAATGAATACAAAGCGATTAATAAAGTCCCTCAGCACATCATCAATCAGGGCTTGAAATACGGCGGGAGCATTGGTGAGGCCAAACAGCATGACCAAGTATTCAAAGTGGCCCAGGGGTGTGTTAAAGACCATCTTCCACTCGGCCCCCCCTCCCTCTTCCTGACTGATAGTATGCGTTACGAAGGTCCAACTTCGAGAAGATGGTGGCTCCATGCAGTGGTTCAAATGGCGAACTAATGAGGGGTAGTGGGTACTTATTTTTAATTGTTTAGGCCTCAGTAATCAATACAAGGACGAAACAACCCATCATTCTTTTCTACAAAGAAACCGGCACCTACCGGGAAGGATGAATGTCTGAGGGACTCGCTATTGTATTTTTCCATGGCCTGTCTCTCCGGTCAGGATAGGTTAGAAAGACGACTGGTGGGTAGTGAGGTCCCAGGGAGAAGGTCGATGGCACAATCATACGGGTGGTGTGGAGGCAGGGAAAGAGCCCGTTGTTTACTAAATACCTGTCCCAGGTCATGGTAGTCTGTGGGGACTCTGGACAAGTCGAGGGGTTCCAAGACAGGGTCGTGGTAGTCTCCCTGGGAGATGGCGCTGACTGCAGACAGTTGGTGTGGCAAAATGGGCTCCAGCTGACTATCCTCCTGGTAGGCCAGTCGATGTGGAGATTGTGGTGGTTCAGCCATGGGTATCCTAAAACTACAGGGGCTTGAGGCAAATGGATGAGATTGAACCGTACCTCCTCCCGATGGTTTCCAGAGAGAATCAAGGTCAGGGGCAATGTACCGTGAGTCACCCGAGCCAGCAGTTTTCTAGCCAGTGCCCTGGCCTCCAGTGGGATGTTTAGCAGCAAGGTACTCCAGCCTGGGAGGCTATGTCTTCATCCAGCAGATTGCCCTCGGCACCAGAATCCACCAAGGCGGATAGGGACAGGGACTGTTGTTGATAATTCACGGTAGCCGGGATCTGCATCCGGGTTTGGGGAACAGAAGGGAGTGTCGTCTGACTCACCAGAACAGTAGGAGTGGGAGCTCTACGAGGAACAGAGGGGAGAGAGGGGTTAGTGCTGGTAGAAAATGGCAAGGTGGGATGTGGGCTGACCTGAGGAGCAGGGGGACTGTTTTTTTTTCCTCAGACGCTCTCGAAGTCGATTATCTAGCTTGATGGCTAGAGAGATCAGAGAGTCCAGGCTGACTGTATCATCCCTCGCTGCCAGTTCATCCTTTATCTTATCTGGGAGGCCCTGTTGGAACACCTCCCGTAGGCCTTGTCATTCCACCCTGAGTTGGCCACTAGGGTTCAAAACTCGATGGAGTTCTTCGCTATGCTCCGTGAACCCTGAGAAAGAGTCAGCAAGCGCCTTGCGGCATCCTTACCATGAATGGGCTGTTCAAAGTCCTTTCTCATTTCAGAGACGAAGGAGGGGAAGGAGGAACAAACCTCTGGCCAGTTATCCCATATCGTGGCAGCCGATGCCAAGGCATCCCCTCATAACAGCCCCATGATGTACGTGATCTTTGATCTATCCAAAGTGTACATACATGGCTGTAGTTCAAAGACCAAGGAGCTTTGTAATAAGAAGGCCCGGCACCTCCCTAGGTCTCCAGCATAGGATTCCAGTTCGGGTACATACAGCTCTCAAGGGGATTGTATTGCCAATCCCAGGGGTGTAGCTATCCCTGGCTGTGCGGTTTGGCCAGTCAGGATTCTTAGAGGGGATAGAGTAAAGAAGTGGACACCCGGTCAACCTGCTCACTGACCTTCCTCACATTTGTGGATAGCGTACAAAGGTTTTCCGTGACCTCCCTGAGCAGTTGGTTGTGGGTACCCAGTAAGTAGCCTTGGCTGGCGAGGGCCTGTTACAAGGAGTCTGAGTCCGCTGAGTTCATTCTTGACCAGTTCATTCTGTTGCAAGGACGAGGCTGGGGATGAACCCAAGTGCTGGACACAGGCACAGAGGCAGGATTGAGAGGCAGTAGCACAGTGGCAAGCATGGATTAGGTATTCAGGAGAGTCTTTACATGGAGATGAGGTTCACGTAGAGAATCCAGGAAAACGATGCAGAACTTAGAACTGACAATCCTAAAGAACCATGAAACAAGGTTACTCATACAAGAGTGGACCAACAAACTGGCAGCTCCTTGTTGTGATTACAGGGTTTTTATCCTGCATTTGCTGATGGAAGGCAGGTGTGTGTAATTAGTGGAACTGGGAAAGATTGGAAATTAGATGAGGGGATTGAAGCCCAGTTACTGAGGTAATAGCAAGGTGGGGAATTGCCGGATGGGACCATGACAAACACTTCTTAATTTTATTGGTGTTCCATCTTTTCTTTATCTATATACAGTACTGTGCAAAAGTCTTAGGTACATATATATAGCTAGGGTACCGAAGACTTTTGCACAGGACTGTATTTGTCAATGTGGAGTGGAAAGCGAGTTTGTATAGCTGGTGGGAGCAGAGGGTGTTGGGAATGGCAGGTGTGGAGTGCCACAGAAGGGGTTGGAACAGGTGGCAGAGAAGGAATGCTAGGGGTGGGGGTTGGCGCAGGTGCAGACACACCAGCCCTGGGACACTGGGAAAGTTCAGCTGATTCCAAACAATTGATTTACTGATTGTTACAGAATATCTCTCTGGTGCATCCCTCTCCCTCCCCTTTCCTCCCCTTGACCTTTTCCCAACCATAATTCCCTTCTCCCTGCCTCCTTCCTACTCTCAGTCCACAATAGAGACCCATATCAGAATCGGGTTTATCAGCTCTCAGTTATGTCATGATTTTTGCAGCAGTACAGTGCGATACATACGATTACTTCAGTATAGTGCACACCAGCTATCTAGATGTGCCTAAGGTTTTTGCGCAATATTGTATGACACCATCTGATAAGGAGATTAATTTTGCTTCATTTGAGGAATTAGGGTAGAGACATACCTAATGGCCACCAGGGGACTGAAGAGCAAAAAAGTACAGCTGCCGTTCTGGGCTGAGTCCCTTGGGCTGGACTGGAGAGAAAAAGCAGAGGAGTCGATTTGAAAGGTAGGGGAAGGAGAGAGAGAAACACCAAGCAATAGGTGAAACTTGGAGGAGGGACGGACGAAGCAAAGAGCTAGGAAGTTGATCAGTGAAAGAGACAGAAGGCCATGGAAGAAAGAAGAAAGGGATGACGGGAGGAGCACCAGAGGGAGGCGATGGGTGGGCAAGGAGATAAGGTGAGAGAGGGTCTGAGGAATGGGAAATGGTGAAGGGGGAGGGGTGGAGGCACTACTGAAAGTTTGAGAAATCGACGTTCATGCCAACAGGATGGAGGCTAACCAAACGGAATAAGGATTCTGGCCCGAAACATCGACTGTGCTTTTTTTCCATAGATGCTGCCTAGCCTGCTGAGTTCTTCCAGCATTTTGTGTTTGTTGCTTGGATTTCTAGAATCTGCAGCTCCTCTTGTTCAAGGGGACCGAAGACCCTGTTTTGTCCTCTATAAGCTTGAAATCTGATCTCAAAACTCTGCAACGCCGCTGGTACCAAACTATATCAGTCTGTGTCATTCCTTTGGGTTCATCAGATACATGGAGAGGGGGAGCTTGCCACATGGGGAACAGCTTGCTCTCCTATTGTACTGCCTAGGCTTGCATATCCAGACAGATAGTACGCAATATCCATGGTCAGCTCTGACTGACGGAGGCCTCGCCTCACCTCACCATGAATATGACTCATTTTAACTTATGCATCAGTGATCCAACAAAAGGCTGCAAAAAATTTTCGAAAAAAGGTGACCTAATCTTCAAAGATCTGTTAGTTGAAGCATTGTTCTGAAATGCAGGCCAATGACAATGATGTGGTAGCTGCATGGTTAAGTTACTGAAATAATATCCAACAACTTGGATCACTGATTCTTTGTAGGGAATTTTAATGCCACCAAAGCTGTTGTGGGATTTAAGATCAAAAGGTGAATAATTATGGAATACAATATTGTCATGCAATGTTGGATTGTCATTACAAACCCCTTTGATTCACTAAAATGTGAGTCGAGACCAGCAATGCAGTAGTCCCCTCACTTCAGGGACAATTTGAGATGGTTAGTAAATAATGACCTTGACAGCAATGTCCACATTTTATGAAAGAATAAAAAAGATCAATATCTACTCTATGGCTACCAATCCCCACTATTTGATTGAAATTCACAAAAACACAGTTAGCAGCATTATATTACTCAGTTCCCCACCTGGACAGGTAGGCCTCCTTGTCTATGTTGGTCCTCATTGTGAGCCATCAACACAACTTGCATCCTCCAAATAAAAGGAGTCACTTTTGGAGGCAAGTCGGCCTTTCACAGGATGTCCCAGGCATTCGTTGATTCTGCTGTGCCCAGGATTTCTGTGTTGTTATTGTAACGATGATAGAACATTGATAGAACAACAGTAAATATTTCTTTCATACCCTGACAACCAAACTGTTTCTACTTCCTTCCTAAGTCTCATAAACCTGGCAAACTTTCTTCATTTTACATGGGAATGGTCTGACAGATTATACACAATGCAGATGAACTTTGCAATGCTCACCAGTGATCTGCCAATGGAAAATTAGAATTCGGCAAGTTAAACACAATTGGATTGCTTTTGGCTCTTGTCAGTTATTTCAAATAGTCATGGAGAATGAATAGAAATAATGTTTTTTTTTCTTGGTGGCAGAAGAAATAAGTAAGTGTGTGTGGTTCCATAAGGTTGTATAGCCAGATGAAGTAGAGGGGATAAGCTCCCACTATCAATAAAAATCCTCCCAATGGCGTGCACCTCAAATAGCCTCTGAAAACCAAATCCTTCTTCTGGCCTTACACATGTGCCTTATCTACTAAGTCCAACAGAACTGTTCTACAGTCAGGACAAGGGGAAACGGTGGGTTACTGGTGGTTGAAAGCTAGGTGATTCAGGCAGATGGGGCTCATCAGCTGTAGTTTGCTGCTCATCCAGGGGAAGAAAAACTCTGAGCTCAAAGTTACCCTGCCATGCAGCTATACCCACTTATGGGGAAGGCTTCGGGAGTAAACCGCAAGAAAAAATCCGGAACTGGAGTCCCTAAAGCAGTCCTACGTCAAGTTCAGCACTGATTGGCAACCCCTATGATGCCACTGGTGCCAAACTGTATCGGTCTCTGCCATTCCTTTGAATTCATCAACTGCATGGAGAGGGGAAGTCTGTAGCATAGGCAACAGCTTGCTCTCCATATTGTACTGCCCTAGTCTGCGTATCATGTAGACAGCAGAGACGCAACATCCATGGTTGATTCTGATCAACAGAGGCCTTAGGGAGTAGATATGTGTGTGGAGATTTAGAGGGAATCTGAGGTGAGACTTTTTCCACAGAGAAAGTGATTGGAATCTGGAACACACTGCCTGATGAGGTGGGAATTTTCATAACATTTAGGATGCATCTACAAGCAAACAATTATTGCATTCTCATAAGATATAGGAGCAGAATTAGGCCATTCAGCCCATTAAATCTGCTCCATCATGGATGATTCCCGTTCTTCCAATTTGTCTAAGTCCTGCTGCAACCGCATTGCTTCCTCAGCACTACCTACCCCTCCACCTACCTTTGTATCATCTGCAAACTTTGCCATGAAGCCATCAGTTCCATTTTCTAAATCGCTGACAAACAACGTGGAAAGTAGCAGTCCCAATACTGACCCATGAGGAACACCACTAGCAGTTAACCAGAAAAGGCCCTCTTTATTCCCACTCACTGTCTCTTGCATGTCACCCAGTAAAGTAAACCTGCCCGCAAGAATATTCATTCCACTCATTTACACTTGTGTACGGAAAATGACATAAATCGGTCTTGAATTTGAATTGCCAAGGCCATGAAGGTCATGGATAAATGGGGGTTGTGTAGATAAGTATAATGATAAGCATGGTGCGCCGGAAAGCCTTTTTTTTCTGTGCTGCTTGATCTTATGGCAAGATGCTTCTATATTCAAATAGGAACTAACAGGTTGTAGTGAGGAAGAGTGCCAATTGGTTAGTTAAACTCAAATAACACACAGAAAGATTAGAAGATGTAATTTTGATTGTATTTAAAGCTACAAAAAGTTGGGAGACTGCTGCAAAGAAAACTTTCCTAGCAATTGAAATCTATTTGACAATAGTAGTATGTCAGTGCCTTATATTAATGTCACAAAGGCTGCTTGAAGGTTTGTCGAGATTGAATTAGCTGTAAGAAACTTCTTTTCAGGTTCAGAGAGAATATTATCTCATAATATGGCAGTCAACACTGATAACCACATCATGGGATGCAGTGTTTCGGGAAATTAAGCTTCATGTCAATGAGTGATATATTTAAAGAATCGTGGCAGCGTTAACTGCTTACCGTTCTCTTTATTGTAAATGCAATTATTTCAATTCATTTATTGAGCAAATTGTCTTTCCACATAATGAGTGTGCTGCTGTGTATTTCTTTTTGAGCTGTGCATCTTAAAAGCTTATTATTCAGTCCATAAATTAATCTGTAGTAATGCAAAGTCTATGTTTAGTGGGATAGAACTTCTCAAGTTATAAATTGCATGGGCTCTCAGAGAGGGATCAATCAGGCTCTTTGTACCAAAATGCACAGGCATTTTAGAAAGCAGCATATTTTTTAAAAATAGTGAATTAGGTTAATGGACCACATTGTTCTCACTGTTGCCTGTGTTCTTATCTCACTTCCCAAAGGCTACACATGGCCACACTTTCTTTAGACAGCTGAACAAATCCCAACATGCACAAGGGCTTGTTGCTGTGGCAATTCCTCAGGTGGCAGAAAAACCTCATTTGGTTCAAAGATCAAAGTACATTTATTATCAAAGTATGTATGTTTACCATATATTACCCTGAGATTCATTTTCTTGCAGGCATTTCCAGGATAAAAATAATGGCATTTGGGGCACATAGCAGGGATTTCTAGCAGCTTGTGTGGTCGAATACCATTTTCACTGTTTCAAAATAACTTGTAGTCAGAGATGTTTGGAAAGAGTTAAAATATATGTGATTACTTAAGTAATATCAATTATTTTAAAAATAATTAATTTGAATTAAATCATTTTATTTAAAAATACTACAACATATATAAATCCATTCAAAAAATTAAAGTTCAAAGTTTTTTATCAAATACATATATATATATATAGACAACACACATCAAAGTTGCTGGTGAACGCAGCAGGCCAAGCAGCATCTGTAGGAAGAGGCGCAGTCGACGTTTCAGGCTGAGACCCTTCGTCAGGACTAACTGAAGGAAGAGTGAGTAAGGGATTTGAAAGCTGGAGGGGGAGGGGGAGATGCAAAATGATAGGAGAAGACAGGAGGGGGAGGGATAGAGCCGAGAGCTGGACAGGTGATAGGCAAAAGGGGATACGAGAGGATCATGGGACAGGAGGTCCGGGAAGAAAGACGGGGGGGGGAGTGACCCAGAGGATGGGCAAGAGGTATATTCAGAGGGACAGAGGGAGAAAAAGGAGAGTGAGAGAAAGAATGTGTGCATAAAAATGAGTAACAGATGGAGTACGAGGGGGAGGTGGGGCCTAGCGGAAGTTAGAGAAGTCAATGTTCATGCCATCAGGTTGGAGGCTACCCAGACAGAATATAAGGTGTTGTTCCTCCAACCTGAGTGTGGCTTCATCTTTACAGTAGAGGAGGCCGTGGATAGACATGGCAGAATGGGAATGGGAATGGGATGTGGAATTAAAATGTGTGGCCACTGGGAGATCCTGCTTTCTCTGGCGGACAGAGCGTAGATGTTCAGCAAAGCAGTCTCCCAGTCTGCGTCGGGTCTCACCAATATATAAAAGGCCACATCGGGAGCACCGGACGCAGTATATCACCCCAGTCGACTCACAGGTGAAGTGATGCCTCACCTGGAAGGACTGTTTGGGGCCCTGAATGGTGGTAAGGGAGGAAGTGTAAGGGCATGTGTAGCACTTGTTCCGCTTACACGGATAAATGCCAGGAGGGAGATCAGTGGGGAGGGATGGGGGGGACGAATGGACAAGGGAGTTGTGTAGGGAGCGATCCCTGCGGAATGCAGAGAGAGGGGGGGAGGGAAAGGTGTGCTTAGTGGTGGGATCCCGTTGGAGGTGGCAGAAGTTACGGAGAATAATATGTTGGACCCGGAGGCTGGTGGGGTGGTAGGTGAGGACCAGGGGAACCCTATTCCTAGTGGGGTGGTGGGAGGATGGAGTGAAAGCAGATGTACGTGAAATGGGGGAGATGCGTTTAAGAGCAGAGTTGATAGTGGAGGAAGGGAAGCCCCTTTCTTTAAAAAATGAAGACATCTCCCTCGTCCTAGAATGAAAAGCCTCATCCTGAGAGCAGATGCGGCGGAGACGGAGGAATTGCGAGAAGGGGATGGCGTTTTTGCAAGAGACAGGGTGAGAAGAGGAATAGTCCAGATAGCTGTGAGAGTCAGTAGGCTTATAGTAGACATCAGTGGATAAGCTGTCTCCAGAGACAGAGACAGAAAGATCTAGAAAGGGGAGGGAGGTGTCGGAAATGGACCAGGTAAACTTGAGGGCAGGGTGAAAGTTGGAGGCAAAGTTAATAAAGTCAACGAGTTCTGCATGTGTGCAGGAAGCAGCGCCAATGCAGTCGTCGATGTAGCGAAGGAAAAGTGGGGGACAGATACCAGAATAGGCACGGAACATAGATTGTTCCACAAACCCAACAAAAAGGCAGGCATAGCTAGGACCCATACGGGTGCCCATAGCTACACCTTTAGTTTGGAGGAAGTGAGAGGAGCCAAAGGAGAAATTATTAAGAGTAAGGACTAATTCCGCTAGACGGAGCAGAGTGGTGGTAGAGGGGAACTGATTAGGTCTGGAATCCAAAAAGAAGCGTAGAGCTTTGAGACCTTCCTGATGGGGGATGGAAGTATATAAGGACTGGACATCCATGGTGAAAATAAAGTGGTGGGGGCCAGGGAACTTAAAATCATCGAAAAGTTTAAGAGCGTGAGAAGTGTCACGAACATAGGTCGGAAGGGATTGAACAAGGGGTGATAAAACAGTGTCGAGGTATGCAGAAACGAGTTCGGTGGGGCAGGAGCAAGCTGAGACAATAGGTCGGCCAGGACAGGCAGGTTTGTGGATCTTGGGTAGGAGGTAGAAACGGGAAGTGCGGGGTGTGGGAACTATAAGGTTGGTAGCAGTGGATGGGAGATCCCCTGAGCGGATAAAGTCGTTGATAGTGTGGGAGACAATGGCCTGGTGCTCCTTAGTGGGGTCACGATCGAGGGGTAAATAAGAGGAGGTATCCGCGAGTTGTCGCTGTGCCTCGGCAAGGTAGAGGTCAGTACGCCAGACTACAACAGCACCCCCTTTATCAGCGGGTTTAATAATAATGTTAGGATTAGTGCGGAGGGAGTGGAGAGCAGAGCGTTCCGAAGGAGTGAGGTTGGAATGGGGACAAGGTGCGGTGAAGTCGAGACGGTTGATGTCCCGTCGGCAGTTGGCAATAAAGAGATCCAGAGCAGGCAGAAGACCAGAGCGGGGTGTCCATGAAGAAGAGGAGGGTTGAAGACGAGAGAAGGGGTCATCGTTGGGGGTGGAAGAGTCCTTGCCGAAGAAGTAGGCTCTGAGACGGAGACGGCGGAAGAAAAGTTCCGCATCGTGGCGAACACGGAACTCGCTGAGGTGTGGGCGAAGGGGGACTAACGTGAGGCCCTTACTGAGAACAGAGCGTTCTGCCTCCGACAGTTGAAGGTCGGAGGGGATGGTAAAGACCCGGCACGGATGAGAGCTGGGATCAGAGGGGGGAGGGGGGAGGCTGGGGGTGTCAGTGGAGAGGGGAGGGTTGTGGTGAGAGGAAGATGGAGCCTCTGAGGGCCCAGGGGTTGACGGGATCTGAGGAAGACGGGGCTGCGGAGTGGTGGTGGGGGAAGGGGAGACGGGAGTCACAACAGGAGCACATAAAGACCCGGCCTGGAGTTCAAGGCTGGAGTTGCAGTTGGTGGTTACGTAATCACTTCGAATGTGTCCATGGTCGTTGCTGGAGTCCGGGTTTTGAATATGTCCTGAGGTGTTGGAGCCGCCGAGATCAATGGCAGGGGCCGCAATTGAAAGTTCATGCCTGCTAGCGTCGGGGCCGGCAGGCTCTGGAGTCCGTAGATGTAAGATCTTGCGATCTTTGCCTAACATGACAAAGTCAAAAAAACGGCGATTGCAGGCGTGGATCCGACGGAGGATGAAATAACGGGTAGGACCATTACAGACGGCGAAGAAAGTGTCCCGAAGGTGTGGAAGGGTCTGGGATAGGGACACCAAGTACCTCCTCATGGCGGAGAGCGTCGCCTTCAGAGCTTGACGGGAGAAGCGGCGAGAGGCAGAGTCAATAAAATGTGAGTACCTGGGATCCTCAGAAGGTCCAAATTGAGAGGCTTGGAAACGAATTCTAAAGCCAACTGGAGTAAGTTGGCAACGGAGGCACATTCCAAGAAAGGATACATGGCTGTGATAGTGAGTTTGAGTCAAAGTGTGGTCGAAAAGTTGAAGAGCCGAAGAAATTACAGATGGGGAGCAGTGAGAGATGGTTTCACTGAACTCCCGTCGAAGAGAGGATCTAAACTTCTTCGGTGTAGGCATCACCGGAAGAGGCTTCGCAGTAGTGAATTTAAACGCAAACAACAGGAATGCTGATCTACTATCAATACCCGGTTCCTGCCTTGTCCCCATAACCCTTGATTCCCCTATCCATAAGATACCTATCTAGCACCTTCTTGAAAGCATCCAGAGAATTGGCCTCCACTGCCTTCTGAGGCAGCGCGTTCCACACCTCCACAACTCTCTGGGAGAAGAAGTTCCTCCTCAACTCTGTCCTAAATGACCTACCCTTATTCTTAAACCATGCCCTCTGGTACTGGATTCTCCCAGCATCTGGAACATATTTCCTGCCTCTATCTTGTCCAATCATAGAACATAGAATAGTACAGCACAGTACAGGCCCTTCGGCCCACAATGTTGTGCCGACCCTGAAACCCTGCCTCCCATATAAGCCCCCACCTGAAATTCCTCCATATACCTGTCTAGTAGTCTCTTAAACTTCACTAGTGTATCTGCCTCCACCACTGACTCAGGCAGTGCATTCCACGCACCAATCACTCTCTGAGTTAAAAACCTTCCTCTAATATCCCCCTTGAACTTCCCACCCCTTACCTTAAAGCCATATCCTCTTGTATTGAGCAGTGGTGCCCTGGGGAAGGGGCGCGGGCTATCCACTCTATGTATTCCTCTTATTATTTTGTACACCTCTATCATGTCTCCTCTTATCCTCCTCTCCAAAGAGTAAAGCCCTAGCTCCCTTAATTTCTGATCATAATGCATACTTTCTAAACCAGGCAGCATCCTGGTAAATCTCCTCTGTACCCTTTCCAATGCTTCCACATCCTTCCTATAGTAAGGTGACCAGAACTGGACACAGTACTCCAAGTGTGGCCTAACCAGAGTTTTATAGAGCTGCATCATTACATTGCGACTCTTAAACTCTATCCCTCGACTTATGAAAGCTAACACCCCATAAGCTTTCTTAACTACCCTATCCACTTGTGAGGCAACTTTCAGGGATCTGTGGACATGTACCCCGAGATCCCTGTGCTCCTCCACACTACCAAGTATCCTGCCATTTACTTTGTACTCTGCCTTGGAGTTTGTCCTTCCAAAGTGTACCACCTCACACTTCTTGTTGAAGTCCATCTGCCACTTCTCAGCCCACTTCTGCATCCTATCAATGTCTCTCTGCAATCTTTGACAATCCTCTATACTATCTACAATACCACCAACCTTTGTGTCGTCTGCAAACTTGCCAACCCACCCTTCTACCCCTACATCTAAGTCGTTAATAAAAATCACGAAAAGTAGAGGTCCCAGAACAGATCCTTGTGGGACACCACTAGTCACAATCCTCCAATCTGAATGTACTCCCTCCACCACCACCCTCTGCCTTCTGCAGGCAAGACAATTCTGAATCCACCTGGCCAAACTTCCCTGGATCCCATGCCTTCTAACTTTCTGAATAAGCCTACCATGTGGAACCTTGTCAGATGCCTTACTAAAATCCATATAGATCACATCCACTACACAACCCTCATCTATATGCCTGGTCACCTCCGCAAAGAACTCTATCAGGCTTGTTAGACATGATCTGCCCTTCATAAAGCCATGCTGACTGTCCCTGATCAGACCATGATTCTCTAAATGCCTATAGATCCTATCTCTAAGAATCTTTTCCAACAGCTTTCCCACCAGAGACGTAAGACTCACTGGTCTATAATTACCCGGACTATCCCGACTACCTTTTTTGAACAAGGGGACAACATTCGCCTCCCTCCAATCCTCCGGTACCATTCCCGTGGACAACGAGGACATAAAGATCCTAGCCAGAGGTTCAGCAATCTCTTCTCTCGCCTCATGGAGCAGCCTGGGGAATATTCCGTCAGACCCCGGGGACTTATCTGTCCTAATGTATTTTAACAACTCCAACACCTCCTCTCCCTTAATATCAACATGCTCCAGAACATCAACCTCACTCATATTGATCCCTTAATAATCTTATATGTCTCAATCAGATCCCCCCTCAATCTCCTTAATTCCAGCGTGTACAAGCCCAGTCTCTCTAACCTCTCTGCGTAAGACAGTCCGGACATCCCAGGAATTAACCTAGTGAACCTCCACTGCACCTCCTCCACAGCCAGGATGCCCTTCCTTAACCCTGGAGACCAAAACTGCACACAATACTCCAGGTGTGGTCTCACCAGGGCCCTGTACAAATGCAAAAGGATTTCCTTGCTCTTGTACTCAATTCCCTTTGTAATAAAGACCAACATTCCATTAGCCTTCTTCACTGCCTGCTGCACTTGCTCATTCACCTTCAGAGACTGATGAACAAGTACTCCTAGGTCTCTTTGTATTTCTCCCTTACCTAACTCCACACCGTTCAGATAATAATCTGCCTTCCTGTTCTTGCTCCCAAAGTGAATAACCTCACACTTATTCACATTAAACGCCATCTGCCAAGTTTCTGCCCACTCACCCAGCCTATCCAAGTCACCTTAAATTCTCCTAACATCCTCATCACATGTCACACTGCCACCCAGCTTAGTATCATCAGCAAACTTGCTGATGTTATTCACAATGCCTTCCTCATTGACGTAAATCGTAAACAGCTGTGGTCCCAATACCGAGCCCTGTGACCCCACTAGTCACCACCTGCCATTCCGAGAAACACCCATTCACTGCTACCCTTTGCTTTCTATCTGCCAACCAGTTTTCTATCCATGTCAATATCCTACCCCCAATGCCATGAGCTCTGATTTTACCCACCAATCTCCTATGTGGTACCTTATCGAATGCCTTCTGAAAGTCAAGGTACACCACATCCACTGGATCTCCCACGTCTATCTTCCTGGTTACATCCTCGAAAACCTCCAATAGATTAGTCAAGCATGATTTGCCCTTGGTAAATCCATGCTGGCTCGGCCCAATCCTATCACTGCTATCAAGATATGCCGCTATTTCATCTTTAATAATGGACTCTAGCATCTTCCCCACTACCGATGTTAGGCTAACAGGGCGATAGTTCTCTGCTTTCTCCCTCCCTCCTTTCTTAAAAAGTGGGATAACATTAGCCATTCACCAATCCTCAGGAACTGATCCTGAATCTAAGGAACATTGGAAAATGATCACCAATGCATCCGCAATTTCCAGAGCCACCTCCTTTAGTACCATAGAACCATAGAACCATAGAAACTACAGCACAGAAACAGGCCTTTTGGCCCTCTTGGCTGTGCCGAACCATTTTCTGCCAAGTCCCACTGACCTGCACACGGACCATATCCCTCCATACACCTCCCATCCATGTATCTGTCCGATTTATTCTTAAATGTTAAAAAAGAACCCGCATTTACCACCTTGTCTGGCCGCTCATTCCATACTCCCACCACTCTCTGTGTGAAGAAGCCCCCACTAATGATCCCTTTAAACTTTTCCCCCCTCATCCTTAACCCATGTCCTCTGGTTTTTTTCTCCCCTTGCCTCAGTGGAAAAAGCCTGCTTGCATTCACTCTATCTATACCCATCATAATTTTATGTACCTCTATGAAATCTCCCCTCATTCTTCTACGCTCTAGGGAATAAAGTCCTAACCTATTCAACCTTTCTCTGTAACTGAGTTTTTCAAGTCCCAGCAACATCCTTGTAAACCTTCTCTGCACTCTTTCAACCTTATTTATATCCTTCCTGTAATTTGGTGACCAAAACTGAACACAATACTCCAGATTCGGCCTCACCAATGCCTTATACAACCTCACCATAACATTCCAGCTCTTATACTCAATACTTAGATTAATAAAGGCCAATGTACCAAAAGCTCTCTTTACAACCCTATCTACCTGTGACGACACTTTTAGGGAATTTTGTATCTGTATTCCCAGATCCCTCTGTTCCACTGCACTCCTCAGTGCCTTACCATTAACCCTGTATGTTCTATGTTGGTTTGTCCTTCCAACGTGCAATACCTCACACTTGTCAGTATTAAACTCCATCTGCCTTTTTTCAGCCCATTTTTCCAGCTGGTCCAAGTCCCTCTGCAGGCTCTGAAAACCTTCCTCACTGTCTACTACACCTCCAATCTTTGTATCATCAGCAAACTTGCTGATCCAATTTACCACATTATCATCCAGACCATTGATATAGATGACACATAACAATGGACCCAGCACTGATCCCTGTGGCACACCACTAGTCACAGGCCTCCACTCAGAGAAGCAATTCTCTACCACCACTCTCTGGCTTCTTCCATCGAGCCGATGTCTAATCCAATTTACTACCTCTCCATGTATACCTAGCAACTGAATTTTCGTAACTAACCTCCCATGCGGGACCCTGTCAAAAGCCTTACTGAAGTCCATGTAGACAATATCCACTGCCTTCCCTTCATCCACTTTCCTGGTAACCTCCTCGGAAAACTCCAACAGATTGGTCAAACATGACCTACCACGCACAAAGCCATGTTGACTCTCCCTAATAAGCCCCTGTCTATCCAAATGCTTGTAGATTCTGTCTCTTAGTACTCCCTCCAATAACTTACCTACTACTGACGTTAAACTCACCGGCCTATAATTTCCCGGATTACTTTTCGATCCTTTTTTAAACAACGGAACAACATGAGCCACTCTCCAATCCTCTGTAGACAGCGACATTTTAAATATTTCTGCCAGGGCCCCTGCAATTTCAACACTAGTCTCCTTCAAGGTCCGAGGGAACACTCTGTCAGGTCCCGGGGAATTATCCACTTTAATTTTCCTCAAGACAGCAAGCACCTCCTCCTTTTCAATCTGTACAGTTTCCATGGTCTCAGTACTTGATTCCCTCAATTCCATAGATTTCATGCCAGCTTCCTTAGTAAATGCAGACACAAAAAACCTATTTAAGATCTCCCCCATTTCCTTTGGTTCCGCACAAAGCCGACCACTCTGATCTTCAAGAGGACCAATTTTATCCCTTACAATCCTTTTGCTCTTAATATACTTGTAAAAGCTCTTTGGATTATCCTTCACTTTGACTGCCAAGGCAACCTCATGTCTTCTTTTAGCCCTCCTGATTTCTTTCTTAAGTTTTTTCTTGCACTTCTTATACTCCTCAAGCACCTGATTTACCCCCTGTTTCCTATACATTTCATACAACTCCCTCTTCTTCCTTATCAGAGTTGCAATATCCCTTGAGAACCAACGTTCCTTATTCCTATTCAATTTGCCTTTAATCCTGACAGGAACATACAAACTCTGCACTCTCAAAATTTCCCCTTTGAAGGCTTCCCACCTACCAATCACATCTTTGCCAGAGAACAACCTGTCCCAATCCACGCTTTTTAGATCCTTTCTCATTTCTTCAAATTTGGCCTTCTTCCAGTTCAGAACCTCAACCCTAGGACCTGATCTGTCCTTGTCCATGATCATGTACCCTAGTATGCAGACCATCTGGACTTGGGGATTTGTTAGCATTCAGTCCCATCAGTCTACGCATCACCGTTTCCTTGCTAATGTCAATCTGTTTCACTTCCTCTGTTACCCTATGTCCTTGGCCCATCCATACATCTGGGAGATTGCTTGTGTCTTCCCTAGCAAAGACAGATCCAAAGTACTTATTAAATTCGTCTGCCATTTCTTTGTTTCCCATAAAAAATTCTCCCAATTCATTCTTCAAGGGCCCAACGTTGTTCTTAACTATCTTCCTTCTCTTCACATACCTAAAAGAACTTTAGCTATCCTCCTTTATATTCCTAGCTAGCTTGCGTTCATACCTCATTTTTTCTCCTCGTATTGCCTTTTTATCATTGTATACAACCCTAAGATTCATTTTCTTGCGGGCATACTCAGTAAATTCATCATAGAGTAACAACCACAATAAAATCAGTGGAAGACACCCCTACCCCACAACTTGGGTGTTCAACCAGTGTGCGAAAGACAACAAATGGTGTAAATAAAAAAAGAAAGAAATAATAATAATTATTATTAAATAAGCAGGATTACTTAGAACATTTTTTAAAGAAAGGATACTCCTGACTAACATCACTTACATTGCTTACACAATCTTATAACCCACTCCCGGTTATTAATGCCACGCAATAAGTGGCCCTTTTATTCCAACTAAATGTTACAGAATCATCTCTGGACTTAGTGTTGGCCCAGGTACACAGTGAGAGGGCACTTGAACTGACATCTGAAACCCAGTGTGTTTTATATTTCTGTACCGAAATGCATTCTGGAACTATTTGGAATTTCTGTATGCTAGTACAGGCTGGGCTGTGATATTAGAGGGTCTAACTTTCCTTCAATCTTGTTGTGAAATTCATATAACTTTTTAGTGTAATTAATTAACAATACTAAAATACTCGTCTCAGCTATAACTATAATTCAAATGAAGCATCCAATATTTCAGTATGAAATGAAATGAATCCACTCTTTAGGAAGAGAGGAAGACAAAAGATAGGAAATGATAGGCCAGTTAGCCTAACCTCAGTGTTTGGGAAAGTGTGGATCTATTACTAAGGACGAGGTTTCGGGGTACTTGGAGACTAAAAATAAAGTAAGTCAAAGTCAGCATAGTTTTTGTAAGGGTAAACTTGCCTGATGAATCTGTTAGGGTTCTTTGAGAAAGTAACAAACAGAGTGGACAAAGGAGAGGCAGTGGATGTCATTTACTTGGATTTTCAGAAGGCATTTGATAAGGTGTCTCACATGAGGCTGCTTAACAGGATAAAATGCTATGGTGTCACAGGAAATATACTGGCATGGATAGAGGAATAACTGACAGGCAGGAAGCAGCGAATGGGAATAAAGGAGGCTTTTTCTGGTTGCCAGTAACTTGCCACTTCCCAGTGACTAGTGGTGTTCCTCAGGGGTCAATATTTGGACTGCTACTTTTTACATTGTTTGTCAATGAGTTAGATAGTTGAATTGATGGCTTTGTGGCAAAGTTTGTGGATGATACAAAAATAGGTGGAGGGGTAGCAAGACCAAGCAAGACGAAGGAGCTGATTATTGATTTCAGGAGGAGGAAGCCAGAAGTCCCTGAGTCAATCCTCATCAGGGGATCAGAAGTGAAGAGAGTCAACAACTTTAAATCCCTCAGTGCTATCATTTCAGAGAAATGGTCCTGGGCCCAGCATGTAAGTGTAATTATGAAGAAAGTACAGCAACGCCTCTACTTCCTTAGAAGTTTGTGAAGATTCAGCATGACATCTAAAACTTTGACAAACTTCTATAGATGTGCGATGAAGAGTATATTGACTGGCTGCATCACACCCTGGTATGGAAACACTAATTCCCTTAAATGGAAAATCCTGCAAAATATAGTGGAAATGGCCTAGTCAATCATGGGTAAAGCCCTCCCCATTCTGGAGGGTACAGGAACCTGAGGACTCACACCACCAGGTTCACGAACAGTGAACCCCTCAACTCCATCAGGCTCTTGAACCAAAGGGAACAAGTTCACTCAACTTCCTCTGCCTTCTTATCCACACAGTTAACCTGCGCAGCAGCTTTGAGTGTCCTATCTACACGGACCCCAAGGTCTCTCAGATCCTCCACACTGCCAAGAGTCTTACCATTTATATTATATTCTGTCTTTAGGTTTGACCTACCTAAATGAACCACTTCACACTTACCTGGGTTGAACTCCATCTGCCACTTCTTAGCCCAGTTCCGCATCCTATCCATGTCCCGCTGTGAGCTCTGGCAACTCCCCAGACTATCTACAACACCCCCAACCTTTGTGTCAGCAAATGGTGACATATAATACTTTGATAATAAATTTACTTTGAACTTTGCACTTTGAATGAAGAACTGTGAGGCCTCCGTCAGTTAGGATCGACTGCAGATGTTGCGTCTTAGCTGTCTTGATACGCAAGCATGGGCAGTATGATCTGGAGAGCAAGCTGTTGCCCAGGTAGCAACCTCCCCCTCTCCATACATCTGATGAACCCAAAGGAATGGCAGAGAACATACAGTTTGGTACCAGAAGTGTTGCAGGAGTTGTCAGTCAGCATTGAACTCAACATAGGGCAGCCTTAGGGATTCCAGCCCTGGATTTTTTCCTTGGGGTTTATTCTCGAAGCCTTCCTCCTCAGTGGGTATAGCTGCAAGGCAACAAGAGTTTTGAGCTCAGAGTTCTCTTTGTCTTAGATGAGCTGCCAAGCACAGCTGATGAGTTCCATCTGCCCAAAGTGACTGGTTTTAAGACACCAGTAATCCACTTTGCCGTTGTCCTGTCAATAGCCAGGCCAAGTAACTAAGCCACACATGAAGGCCCGGAGCTGGAATTGGTTGTTAGAGGCTTTTGAGACTCATACCACTGGGAGCTTTTAATGGGTAGTGGAGGCTAATTCCCATTACCACCCCAGCTACAGCAACCTTAAAGAACCTTTCAGAAGTGAAGTTCTAAGATACAAGTTTAAAATTTCTTGTTTGGATTGAAATGAAATGTTAACATTTGGATGAAACATTGACAAGAAGATTTATGGAAGAAGTTGAATATTGTATAGGATCTTAAAGGTATTATCTTGTACCCTAGCAGTCCATGGCATTATTTCAGAACCTTAGATCAACAGCTGCATTTCAATAAAAAGCAGTTTTCCTAAACACAATTTGCACCCACCTGTTCTGGGCCATATGGTATGTTGTTGAGCGATTCAATTTGAAACAGTTTTCATTGCGGTTTCTTCTGCTTGAGTTGTACTCTGTATGGTTTGCAAGATAGTGACAGATTGCACGACTTTACGGTATAAATTCAATAATTATCACTTCTGGTATAAAGCCTGTGTTTTATTTAATTTTGGTAGGTTGCATAATGTTGATTCACATAAATAAACCGTGAAGAGGGCATGCAGCTAATGGCTTAAAATTTGTTTAGAACACCTGATAGTGGACATCAGAAATCCATGAATTCATAAAGAATGTCATTTTTTGTGATTTCTAAAACAGCCATAACATAATTATACATTTGGAGGCACTTTATAAAAATAGAGTCATAGAAAAGTACCGGAGGGAAACAGGCCCCTCGGCCCATCTAGTCTGTGCCGAATCATTCAAACTGCTTATTTTCATCAATCCACACCAGGAACATACGCCTACCATCCATGTACCTGTCCAAACTCTGTTAAACGTTGAAATTGAGCTCACATGCACCACATGTACTGACAGTTCATTCCACACTCTCATGACCCTCTGAGTGAAGAAATTTCCCCTCATGTTCTCCTCATACTTTTCACCTTTCACGCTTAACCCATGATCTCTTGTAGTCCCACCCAACCTTAGAGGAAAAATATTTACTATTTTTTTTATCACTGGTGAAATTATTTCCAGAAGTGATTAGAAATTAACACTTTCATAGATGCTGTCTGAGCTGCTGAGCTCCTCCAGCATCTTGTGCGTTGCTCTGGATTTCCAACACCTGCAGAATTTCTTGTGTTTAGAAATTATTTGTTTTGCTTACACGTTAAAAGATTAGCTGCTTTTATTAAAAGTCACCTTCAAATCTGGCACATTATTGCATAACCATCTGAGATGACTAGCGTTTGCGTCTGGGTGCCAGTGATTGAATATTACAGATTAGAATCAGGATCCAATAGATGAGTCTTGAATTGTATGGACAGGAGTAAAATATTTGATAGAAAGCCAAATGAATGTGGCTAAATTATGTGGGATGAGGTTCAAAGGAAGAATGTGTGAGACATTCCTTGAATCATTTTACCAAGGGTAGGAATGTCAAATACTATGGGGCATAGATTTGGGGTGAGAGGAGAAACATTTAAAGGAGAGGCGTGGAATGTTTTTTCACACAGTAAATGCCTGAAATGTGCTGCCAAGTGTGGAGGTGGAAGCAGACATGAAGCAGACGCATTCAGACCAGTGCATCAGCATTGCAGAGAATGGTGCTGTGGAGAGATGTGGATCATGTATTACCTGGACCTGCGCTCCAGTTTGTCTACCACCACAATAGGTTAACAGTAGATGTGATTTCTCTGGCTCCTCACTCTGCTCTGGACCATCTGGGCAACGGAAACTCATATATCAGGCTACTGCTTATTGACTACAGCTTGGAGTTCAACACAATCATCCCATCCACACATCATGAAGCTTCAAGACCTTGGCCTCTGCATATTCCTCTGCAATTGGGTGTTCAACTTCCTCACCAGCAAACCTCAATCAGTGGGGATTGGTAACAACGTCTCCTCTTCATTGATCATCGGTATAGGTGCACCTCAAGGCTGCACATTCTCTATCTGTAACTATGTGGCTAAACACAGATTCAATGCCGTCTTCAAATCTGAAAATATGCTATTGATGTTGGATGGATCACATGTGTTGACGAGTCAGTTTACTCAAGTGAGATAGGTCACCTGGTTGAGTGGAACCACAACAACAACCTGTCCCCCAACATCAGCAGAACTAGAGAGCTGATAGTTGACTTCAAGAAGGGCAAGGAAAGCAAACATTGTACCAGTCTCTGAGATCAGCAGTGGAGAGAGTCAGCAGCTTTAAATTCCTTGGTGTTAATATATTGGATGACCTATCATAGGTCAAGCATATAAATACTGACAAAGAAAACATGACTGTGCCTTTACTTTCCTAGGAGATTAAGGAGGTTTGGCTTGTCACTGACTGGTTAACAATTTTTCTTTACAGATATGCTGTTGAAAATATTCTGACTGGTTGTATCATTGGTGGCCGGGTGAAGATACCTCGACAAAAGGAGCTGAAGGAAGTGTAACACACACCTTCCCTCTGCTAGCTTACCCTTGGGCAAGGTGTAGCACTTGCTTAGAAACCCCCCTCCCCCCAAAATTAGGGTCCCATGAAGCCATGGAAGCAGGTTTGGGCCACCTGTCTGGTAAAGATACTGCCTAGAAGAAGGCAATGGCAAACCACTTCTGTAGAATAATCATGCTTACGGATAGACCATCATCGCCCACGTCATATGACATGGCCATGATGGTACGGCAATTTGAATGTGTTGGAATTTAAGAAGCTGCAGAGGCTCGTGGACATCAAAGGCACACCCCCACCATTGGTATTATCTACTGCAGGTGCTGTCTGAAGGGGGAGCTCCAGCGTTAATGATTTCCCCATCACGTAGGCCAAGCTATCTTTTCGTAGCTACCAAGCTTGAAGTCCCACATCAATAAAACGAGAACATTTTCCTTTGTCCTTAATGATTTAAATTTGAAATTAACTAATCAGAATCAGAATCAGGTTTATTATCACCGGCATGCGATGTGAAATTTGCTAACTTAGCAGCAGCAGTTCAATGCAATACATAATCTAGAAGAGAGACAAAATAGTAAATAAAATAATAATAATAATAATAAATAATATTACAAAATATCTCATTCAACTTGCAACCAATTAAAATAATATGTACCATTATTTTGTAAGTACAAAAAACCCAAACAACATAGCCTTGCAAATCCTTGTTGTTCTTTACAACATCTCCTCCAAATAGAATACAGCTGAAGTTCTGTCCAATTTTTATTTCTTAAAAATAAACTGAAGATCTGAGTATTGGCACTCTCCCAAGCATGAACTTCCAAAAATCTGTTTACCTTTATAACAGAAAAATGCTGGAAAAACTCAGCAGGCAGACGGCATCCACTGAGAGGTAAACAAATTTGGCCTTTCTCTTTGCTGACCCAATACATTCATATGCTCCGTCTCACTTTCACTCTGAGCTCTCAATCTGGCCTTTTCCTCTGTTCCAATGAAGTAGAAAATCATAGAAAATTACAGCACAGAAACAGGCCCTTCTGTCCATCTAATCTGTGCTGAACCATTTAAACTGCCTATTCCCATCAACCTGCACCAGGACCATAGGTCTCCATACCCCTACCTGACGTGTACTTATCCAAACTTCTCTTAAGTGTTGACATCGAGCTCGCATGCAGCAATTGCGCTGGCAGATCATTCTGCACTCTCATGACTTTCTGAGTGAAGCAGTTTCCCCTCATATTCCCCTTAATCTTTAACCCTTAACCCATGACCTCTGGTTGTATTCCCACCCAGGCTCAGTGGAAAAAGTAATCTCCAGCATCTGCAGATTTTCTGGTCTCAGTGGAAATAGCCTGCTTGGATTTACTTTATCTATTCCCCCTTATAATTTTTGCCTACCTTGATTAAATCTCTTCTCAATCTTATATATTCCAATAAAATCCTAACCCAAACAATTTTTCCTAATAACTCAAGTCCTCCAGACCTAGCAACATCCTTGTAAATTTTATCTGTACCTCTTCAATCTTATTCATCTTTCCTGTAGGTAGGTGCCGAAAACTGCACACAATTCTTTAAATTAGTTCCCACTAACATCTTATACAACTTCAACATATAATCCCATCTCCTGTACTCAATGCTTTGAATTATGAAAGTCAAAGTGCCAAAAGCTTTCTTTATGATTTTATCAACCTGTGATGCCACTTACAATGAATTATGGACCTGTATTTCCAGATCCTTTTGTACTAGCTCACTCCTCAGTGCCCTACCACTCTCTGTGTAAGGACAATCCCGGTTTGTCCAACCAAAGTGCAGCACTTCACACTTGTCTGTATTAAGTTCCATTTGCCATTCTCCAGCCTATTTTTCCAGCTGGTCCAGATCCTGATCCTAGCCGTGGTAGCCTTCCTCACCATACAGTACACCTCCAATCTTGGTGTCATCCGCAAATTTGCTGATCTAGTTAAGTGAGTAAGAAACAGCATGCATAGGGACATTACAGAGCTTGACATCATGAGTTCAACAGTTTGCAATAATGAGCAATTTAATCTCTATCTGAGTTGTCAGTTCAAATAAAAAGTCATCAAAGTTCAAAGTTAACTCATGTTGCAGTTGCTACCCAACCTGTTCAGACTTACCAATATACTTTTGCTTTGGATTTCTGTCACCTACAGAATTTTGTATTTCAATTTCTGCCGTAAGGCCCTTTCTCAGCCACAAGACCTAGAACTTGTGACATTCAGTCTCTTTTAAATTCTTCTAGCATAGACACCATTTTCCCATCCCTCCAACCCACATACCCTCATCCCCAAGTCCCCATCCTTTATCCCCATCCCCTATCCCCATCACCTTCATCCCATCCCTCATCCCCTAGCCCCAACCTCCATTCCTCATCCCCAACTCCATGCTCCATCCCCATCCCTTATCCCCATTCCTATCCCCCATTCCACATCCCTCATCCTCCCATTTCCCCATCCCCCACATCCCACATCCCCACTTCCCATCCCCATTCCCCATTCCCCATCACCTCAATCTCCATCCCTCATTCATCCATTCCCCATCCCTTCATCCCTTATCTTGCCAACCCACATCTCCCATCACCCTATCATCCTATCCCCTATCCCATTCCCCAATCCCCAATCCCCCATCCCCACCAATGCCCAACTATGCAGATGCAAATATAAATAAATAGTTATAAATAACGAGAACATGAAATAACAAGATAAAGAGTCCTTAAATTGAGATAATTAGTTATGGGCAAGTGAGTATAGCTATCCCCTTTTGTTCAAGATTCCTGAACCTGGTGGTGCAGGCTCTAATGTTATTGTATCTTTTACCTGACACAGGAGTGAGAAAAGATTATAGTTTTTATATCAGTGATTATAGCTTGAGAATGTATCGTGAAAGAGTGCAGTTCTAAGGGGAGTTTACACTGTCTGCAGTCATGTTTGAACGCCTTGTTTAATGGCATTAGTCTATGGCATGAAAAAGGTTTGAAACCCCTGGTTTAATGCAACATCAGAATGACCATTCTCTAGACAGGAGTTCCCAACCTGGGCTCCACAGACACCTCGCTTAAAGGTCAGGCTCCATAGCATAAAAACGGTTGGGAAACCCCACTCCAGAAAGTTATTGCTATGTTTCCTTAAGATGATCTAGAGTTTTCGAGTATAAATTTAGTCAAAATTTTTGTTTCTGTGCAAAAAACAAATAAATCATTGGGGGCTCTTTGACAGCTGATGAAACAGACCCAGGTGAATGGATCCTCCTTCCATTATCTCAGTAGTGGTTTAACATTGATCTCTGCTGCAATATTGATTGTTTAGGGTTTTAACACTGAGCAAGTCCATAAGGAGAACTTGAGAGAGAACTGTACAGCGAGAGCTCAGGGAACCCGGCATCAAATTCCCTGTATGTGTCCACATACTTGGCGATAATAAAGGATTCTGATTCTGATTCTGATTCTGACATTTCAGAAACAGTAGGAATATAACAAAGAAGGAAGTTATTAGGTATTTGGAATTATCGGAACTTTATTTGCTTGGAAGGACAGAGCTATGGATGGGTGTGAATCTAAATGCAGAGAGAGGTCTATTATAGAAAGACAGAAGTTTGGATTCGGACTCAAACTCACAAAAAACAAGATGACAGAAACAAAATCCAAAGGTGAAATCACAAACTACAGTACCAGAAATGGGACTCCTACAATTGAGCAGAATACTCAGCATGAGGGCTTTAATTGCAGACTTTCCATGAAGGAATGTGACAGGCAGTAATTGGCAGTCGGAGTCTTCGAGGGACAATGGCAGCTAACGTACTCTGGGGAAAGGGAGCACCAAAAATTGGATGCCTGCTGCTGTTCAGCTGGGACCATGGCATTGTTGTATTTGGAACAGTAAAAGAATAATAATTCAACAACTATTCCCATTAATATATCACCTTTGGTGTCCCAATGGCAGAGTAGACTCGATGGGCCAAATGGCCTTATTCTGCTCCTATATATTATGGTTTTATAATCTTATATTGAGGATGGCAGCCAAAAGTTTGGAGAAATTAGATATTCTTAGATTATTATAGAAAGAGAGAAGTTTGGAGTGGTGTGAGACAATGGAGTCCTTTAAAACAAAGATGACAAATTTTAACTTGAGCACCTCCACTCCATCCACCTAAACTTCCCAATGGTCAAGCATTGTAATTCTGATTCCCATTCCTGTTCCGACATGTTGGATCATGGTCTCCTCTTGTGCAACGATGGGCCACACTCAGGGTGGAATATCAACACCTTGTTTTCCATCCGGGTACCTTCCAATGTGATGGCATGAATATTGATTTATCCTTCCAGTGAAAAAACAATTCCCTCACACCTCCTTCTCCTATTCCCCACTCTGACCTCTTACCTCTACTCACTTGCCAATCACCTCCTCCTGCATTGGGTCCCATCCCCCTTCCCTTTCTCCTATTGGTCACTCTCCTCTCTAGCCCTTTACCTTTCCTGCCCACATGGCTTCACCTATCACCTTCAAGCTATACTCCTTCCCCTCTACCATCTTTTAATTCTGGCATCTTCCCCCTTCCTTTCCAGTCCTGAAGAAGGTTCCTGGTCTGAAACATTGACTATTTATTCTTCATCTTGAGTTCTAGCCTCTGTAGTATCCAAAACATCTTCAAGGGGCGGAGTTTCAGAAAGAGGACATCCATCATTAAGGTCCCCTATTACCCAGTTCATGCCCTCTTCTCACTGTTAGCATCAGAAAGGAGGTACAGAAGACTAAGGCACACACACAGTGATTCAGAAACAGCTTCTTCTCCTCTGCATCCAATTCCTAAATGGACATTGAACCCATAAACACTACCTCACTTCTATTATTTCTGCTTTGCACTGTTTTTAATTTAACTATTTGATATACATATATACTTATTGTAATTGATTTACTGGTCATGTACGGCATTGTATTGCTATTGCTCAGTTAACAAATTTCACGACACTTGCCGGTGATATTAAATCTTATCATGATTGTGATAGCGATTGTGATTCTGATGATTAATTTCCATAGATGCTGCCTGAGCCGAGGAGTTCTGCCAGCATTTTGTGTGTGTTATTTTAGATTTCCAGCATCTGCAGAATCTCTTGTGTTTATTCATTTCCATAGATGTTACCTGACCTGCTGAGTTCCTCCAGCGATTTGTGTGTGTTAATTTGGATGTCCAGCATCTGCTGAATTTCTTGTGCTTTAAATTGAGGTATTGTTTTACTGAGAGACATTGAATATAAACGTGGTTGGTGAATTGAATTTGGATGAGATCGATTATGGGCAGCACAAACATAAAAGGTTGAACACAGAAGGTTAGCTGGGAGTCCATTAATTTGATGGAAGCTCAAAGAAACCAAGGCAGTAGTCTAAGGCATGTTCTATATATAGAGCTAGGGTGCCTAAGAATTTTCACCATGATTCCCCTCTCTCTGCTTCCTTCTCACTCTCAGTCCACCCATATCAGAATCAGGTTTATCATCACTCACACTTATCATGAAATTTGTGTTGTTTTCCATGGATGCTGTCCAAGTTGCATGCCAGCTTGGACAATGTCTCCCATCCACTACATAATGTATTGGTTGGGCACAGGAGTACATTCAGCCAGAGACTCATTCCACCAAGATGCAACACAGAGCATCATAGGAAGTCATTCCTGCCTGTGGCCATCAAACTTTACAACTCCTCCCTTGGAGGGTCAGACACACTGAGCCAAAAGGCTGGTCCTGGACTTATTTCGTAATTTACTGTCATAATTTACATATTACTATTTAACTATTTATGGTTTTATTACTATTTAATTATTTATGGTGCAACTGTAACGAAAAGCAAATTCCCCCGGGATCAATAAACTATGACTATGACTATGGCAGCAATACAGGACAACACATAAAAGTACCACAGGACTGTGTGAAAGTCGTAGGCATCATAGCTATATATATATATATATATATATATATATATATATATATATATATATATATATATATATATATATATATATATATATGCAGTCTCTTGGTGGTGATGTATAAATCTTGGGATGATATGAAATTTCAGTGTAAATGATAGTTATCAGTACAGCACTGTATGGCAGATTTGAGTGCAAAGTACCTTTTAACATTTGGTTTATATAGCATGGCATGACACTGACACCTTGCTGAATCCTGAGCATGCTGTTGCGTTGAACGTTGCAGTCTTCTGCAGGGGATCTGTTTCTACTTCAGTCCCTGTCCACTGGCCAATATTTACAGCAGCTTGAAGCAACCCTACTTGCATAGGGAAGTGCCTGCTGGCAGAAGTAAGAGGGAAGTTGCTTAGTGTGAGAAAAATGGAGATCAAAGTTCTCCGGGTAGAGCAGTGATGACTGCAGGCATTGGATGCAATGGGATAACTTGGGAAGCTGAAAGCACAACTGACTCAGTCATCTTCCCGCTATAGGAATGAGCAAAATGTTCCTGAAAGCAAGCAATATCTCTGATATCTCATGGGAGACATCAAACGGAGACATATGTTCAGTGGCCACTTCATTAGCTACACTTCTACACCTGCAAGTTAATGCAATCTAATTATCTGATCATGTGACAGCAGCTCAAAGCATGCTAGCATGCATTGTCAGCAGCTTCAGTTGTTGCTCAGATTGAATGTCAGAACTGGGAAGAAATGTGATCTAAGTGACTTTGACTGTGGAATGATTGTTGGTGCCAGACAGGGTGGTTTGAGTATCTCAGAAGCTGCTGATCTCCTGGGCTTTTCACACACAGCAATCTTTAGAGTTTACAGAGAATGGTCAAAAACCAAAAAATAAAATATTAGCTATCTTATGTACTTATATTCATAGTTTTTAAAAAATTTTTGTGCTCTTTATCTTATTGTGTTTGTTTTTTTAATGCTGCACAGGATCCAAAGTAACAAGTATTTAATTCTCCCTTCCACTTGTGTACTGGAAATGACAAACAAACAATCTTGAATCTTGAAGCGCTGCTTGGAGTGAACAGTTCAGACCATCAGGCCAGCAGCCATTGGAGCAGAATTAGGCCATTCAGCCCATTGAGTCTGCTTCACCATTTAATCATGGCTGATCCATTTCCCTCTTAGCCCCATTCTCCTGCTTTCTCCCCATAAACTTTCACGCTGACTTTTCAAGAATCTATCAACCTCTGACTTAAATATACTCAGTGAACTGGCCTCCACAGTCACCTGTTGCAATGAATTTTGCAGCTTCACCCCCAAAGAAATTCCTCTTCATCTCAGTTCTAAATGGACGCCCCTCTATTCTGAGGTTGTTACCGTCTGGTCTTAGACTCCCTCACTGTAGGAAACATCCTCTCCACAACTACTCTGTTGAGGCCTTTCAATGTTCAATAGTTTTCAATGCCATCTCCTATCATTCTCCTAATTTCCAACAAGTGCAGGCCTGGAGCCATTAAACACCCCTCATATAAGTCTTTTAATCCCAGAATCATTTTCGTGAACCTCCTTTAATCCTCTTTAACGTCAGCACATCCTGACGTTAAACTGCCCAAAACTGCTCCTAATACTTCAAGGGAGGCCTCACCAACTCCCTATAAAGCCTCAGCATTACATCCTTGTTTTTTTATTCTAGTCCTCTTGAAATGAGTGCTCACACTACATTTGCTTTCCTCACCTCCAAATGAAGCTGCAAATTAACCTTTCAGGAATCCTGTGTAAGGCTCCAAAATAAATTACCATATAATTCAAGTAGAAACAAATTTAATCTAGCTTAAAGGACAAAAATGTCTCATATCCACTGCTTAGCCCTCCTTCCCCCTCTGTCAGTGTCAGTGAGGCCCTGGGAGCAAGGGGTGGATGGTCGTATGAGCAATTGGTGCATATCACAAGTCCTGGTTATGCCACCACTGACACCAGGCAGACAATCCCTGAAGAGTATTGATAATAGCTTGTAAAGACACTGCCCAGAAGAAGGCAATGGCAAACCACTTCTGTAGAAAAGCCTGCGGAGAACAATCATGGTTACCATAATTGCTCATGTCATACAACAGTACATAACGAACAAACAAACAAACAAGTTATATATTGTTAAAGAAACTTTAGTAAGCAAACTGCTATTAAAAATAATAAAATATATTCTGGATCTTATTGGCAGTAACAAGTTAACATTTTAAGCATTATGTGAAACTCGATATTGAACAAGGGTTAATAAGGGATAGTGCACATGCGCCGGTCGTGCATGCAGCCTGTTACAGCCGTTCCGACTAGTTTTCTTACTTTTTTAACTTGCGTTATTTGTTGTATTTTTTTTTGCAGTAACACGTTGAAGCTGCACCCTCTGTAACATGCTGGTGGAGAGAGTTTTATTTGGGTTTTTAGCACTGGAAATAGTTACATTCGGACATGTCTCACTTGCGGGGCAGCAGTATGGTCGCATTGTTTATTCCCGGGACCAGCTGATTGCGCTTATGCCGGCCAGTTTAGCGAACAGAGCGGCGGACACCCCGGCTGAAATCTGGAGGAAAACACACAGAGGATGCAGACAGGGATCAAAAAAGCGAGGAAAGAGGACCGGGTCGAGACAACAGAGACTTATGGAGAAGAGGAATTCGGTGGGTAATAAAGTGGACGAGTTGACGGTGCTAGCCAGGAGTCAGAGAACATTGCGGGAGAGCAGTGTTATGTATTTTCCTGAAACGTGGCTGCACAAGTACATACCTGGCCGAAACTTTTCCATGGAGGGCTTCCAGACCGTTCGGGCTGACCGGAAATGCACTGAGAGCAGTAAGCGTAAAGGAGTTAGGAGCTTGCTGTTCTGGTTAACAACGGATGGTGCAATCCTGGTCATATTATGATCTAGGAATGTGTTTGTAGCCTGGATAGTGAACTTTTTGCTGTTGGACTCCGGCCATATTCCACTGAGATACAACACTGGGCATCATGGGAGATTGTTCCTGCCTGTGGCCATCGAACTTTGCAACTCCTCCCGTGGAGGGTCAGACACCCTGAGCCAATAGGCTGGTCCTGGACTTATTTCCATCTGGCATAGTTTGCATATTGTTGTTTGATTGTTTGTGGTTTTTGTATTGCTATATTTATGCTCTATTCTTGGTTGGTGCAGCGGTAATGAAACCCAATTTCCCTCGGGATCAATAAAGTATGTCTATCTATCTATCTATCGATCTATCTATCTATCTAATCGTTTCTTTTTCTCCCAGAATTTGGATCATTCCCTGCTGTGGATATGGTTTAGTCAATGAGACACAAAAAGAGGATAAACCATAAACACCAGCCTCCAGTTGTTAGAACTTTAGTTTTAATTATAAACTCTGCTCTATAATAGAGCAACTTAATCAGGAGATAAGACAACCTTTAGATGACAATAGATTTGTTGTGATACGGTCTTCTGTTTCTCTTACTGACGAAACAGGATGTTGGAGTCAGTTATCTCTATTCCCTCCTTGCTACTGAAGCCCTTCCAGAGGAGTGTATCTTTTCTGATCTTGACATTAAAGTTGCCCTGGAGGATCAGTTTGGCTTCCTCTAGTCAAAGTAAAAACTTCTGAAGTTTTCAGGTTTGGGTTTCAATCATGTTGTGCTGGTCCTGTGTTAGAGTGAGCTGAGCAGACATTTAGTGTCTCACAGGAGACGTTGCTGACATACCGAGCCTGTTAATTCTTAATGTAAACCTACCCACAAGAATTATGTTCCTTTTCCAGTATCCAGCACTTTGTTCTTTGAGCTGACCATCTCCTGCGCATTGTGAGATGTAAATATCAAAGTGTTTGATTGCCTGACCTAGACAGTTCGGGTCAGAGGGCCTTTTTCTGTGTTGTGTGATTTCCGTACTGAAAATAGGAATGGTGAATATTTATAATTGCTGAGATTGTATGTATTGATGTTCAAGGATGCCTAAGTATTTTCATGCATGAGTCTCCGAAAGCGAACATGACATTCAAGAAATTCAGACAGCAATGGTAAGTTTACTTTAGTTCAGAAATTCTTAATGCTTGAGGATTTATGCACAGGAATAAAAATGCCTTACTACAATTATGTAGAGTCTTGGCGAAACTACACCTGGACTATTGTGTATAATTTCAAGTCTCTGTACTTAGAAATGGGCTGATTACAGAGGGCAAGCAGCACGGATAGACAAAATTGGTTCCTGGTAAGCAGGTCATTCATATGAGTCATCTGTTTTGTGGAGTTTCGAGAATGAGAGAGGACCACACTGAAATATATAAAAGAGAGTAGAGGGGAAAATAGGAGATTTTTATTCCTGAGTGAGGAATCTGGAACATAATCTTAGAACAAGGGGTTGTTAACTTAGCAGTGAAACGATCAATTTCTTCTCTCCAAAGGTGATGAATCTTTGCAATTCTCTGCTTCAGAGGATTACGTAGGATCAGTCACCGTGTTTGAAAAGGGGATGGACAGATTTCTAAATGTTAGCTGAATCAAGGGTTTTGGGAGATGGTATGAGAAAATGATACTGAGGTGGAAGACTAACTGGGATCTTGACGAAGAGTGAAACAGATTCACAGGACTGCCTGAGTTCTCACTGCTCCTGTTTCATACATTCTCTTTGTTATATATTAACAAGTCCTATCTCCTCCTCCCCATATGCTCTTCTGTTATCTAGCTTTGAGAGAAAGCCAAGGAAAAAGCATTCTGTTAGACTGTACCTTGCCAGTCCCACCCAAAAGAAGCAAAGGATAGATAGAGATAGGGGGAAATTTCTTCTCTCAGTGGTTATGGCCCTTTGGAATTCACTATCCCAGAGGTTGCTGGAGGTGAATCTGTTGAGTATATACAAGGTTAAGATTAGCAGATATTTGTTCAAGGTGGTCAAAGATAAGGGGAGAACGCAAGCCCAGAATGGATAAGTAACGTTTCAATTCTATGATATGTTGGCCATTTCCTGCTCGTTTTTCTTATAATCATTCATACTCAACTCCTGTGGCACTGAAGCCCAATCATCATTTATTTTTCCAATAGCTTTCTATGCTTGTTATATCTTTCAGTGATTTGCATTCTAGAAATCTGGCTTCTGTGGAACGCCAGCCCTTTTCAATCGGTTCACTGGATAGCCAAATCAAAACCAGTTCTGTAAGGCTGGAATGAGCAGTAGGAACAGTGTATTTCAATGCTATATCTCTGATTCTATTAATCTAGAAGCTGTTAATATTGAATTGGACGTGCTTTAAGCTGTCTATTTAGCTTTTAGATGATGGCACCCCTGATACATTTTTGCCTCCAGGCATTTACCTTCTTTACAGTGATTCACAGTTTATTACTGGAGAAACAAGCTTTTCAGCTTGCTTTCTGAGTAGTTTCCGTTCATCATATTTGGGTTTCTGATCCATTTGCTTCTAATGGGAATCAGGAGGCCCATTTCCTGCTTGTTGAGATGATAAAATCTTCAATGCACAACTCAACTCTAAAGGGCTTGTGGTACTTCACAGCAGCAGGTATCCTGCACTCCACAAAAATAACTTCCAGCATTTCAGCATGCTCATTTATTGTATTCCTTCGCACCAACATCAACATTATCATTATCATTACGTGTCATGTCATATGATGTGGGCAATCATGGTCTACCATTTGTCTTGGATCTGAGATGTTCTAATAAACATCTGTCCATCCCTTGTTGCAACTTATGAATGCCATGTGCTGACGACCGTGATTTATTCCTCTGTCAGTTTTTCCTGTCTCTGCAAGATATTAGAGCTTCTCTTTACTCGGTACATGTCCCAGAACTTCCAGCTGCCATTTTCCGATTGAAGATATGAGCTCTCTTCTTACACCAACAACACTTTTATATGTTGAAGATTTTATTTTCTTTTGCTGTTGGTCATACTTGCCAACAATTGGAAAATTAGCCTTGGGATGTAAGCACTTCCAGGACATGGCATTGGACAATCTAATATTTGCAAAACCTAAAGTTTTTAATCGAATCAATTCAAAGGGACACCAACAACATTTAATTATCATTTTAATTGCATAACTCCAGATGAAATAGAATTTTTAAGAGAGGGAGAGCAAAATATGTAATTGTTTGCTGGAGGGAAGTTAGACTTTACAACAGGGAAAAGTTGGCTGATCTTCCACACAGAAATGCAGATCAGTCTTTTGCTTTCAGCCTTGTTTGAACAGAACAAAGATGCTTCATTAAATATTCATTGAATTGCAGGGAAATATAATTTGAAATTCTAAAAAAACTTAAACAAAAGACATTTCTTGACAAATTTGAGTCAGCCTGGGATGTATTCCAAAATTGCTGGAGAACTGGAAGCAATTGGAAGCTCCTGAAGGTTGCTAGGTTGATTGCACCAAACTTGAGATTAAGAACTACAAACATAAACAGAACTATCAGCACAGGAGATTCTGCAGAAGCTAGAAATCTTGAGCAATAGGCACACAAAGTGCTAGAGGAATTTAGCAGCTCGGCAGCATCTATGGATAGGAGTAAACAGTCAACATTTTGGGCTGAAATGCTTCATTGGGACTGGAAAGGAAGAGGGAAAAGCCAGAATAGGAAGTGGGGAGTGGGGCTTTAGAGGGCAATGGGGAGAGAAAGAAGTTCAAGCTGGCTGGTGATGGGTGAAACTAGGTGAAATTAGGTGGGTGGTTGAAGGAGGATGGATGAAGTAAGAAGTTGGGAGGTTCTAGGTTGGAAAGGTGAGGAAGAATAAATCTGATTGGATGGGGTCCTTGGACGAAAGGGAAGGAGAAGGAACATCAGTGAGATGTGATGGGCAGGTGAGAGTGTGAAAGGGGAATGGAAAAAAAAGGATAGGAGGAGTGTGTAATTACCAGTATCGATATTCAAGCCATCAGGTTGGAGGCTGCACAGACGGAATATGATGTGTTGCTCCTCCAACCTGAATGTTGCTTTATCATGGCACGAGAGGAAGCCGTGGACGGACATGTTGGCATGGGAATGGGAAGTCAAATTAAATGGATGTCCATTTGGAAATTTCACCTTTTGTGGTGGACGCGGAGATGGGTGAGATAGCATCACACCTTTCATTTTCGATGATCTCACCTGATCCCTGAACTCCTCCATTCTGATCAAAAAGGAGCAACAGCACCTTTATTTCCTGTGGAGCATCAAGAAAGCTCACCTCTATCCCAGGATACTGATGGACTTTTACCGCTGTACCATTGAGAGCATACTCACCAACTGCATCTCTGTTTGGGATGGCAATTGTCCCGTATCAGACCGCAAAGCACTCCAGCAGGTGGTGAAAACTGCCTAGCTGATATCGGCACCCAATTGCCCACCATTGAGAACATTTACCATAAACGCTGCCTGGGCAGGGCGATAAGCATTATCAAGGATGCATCTCACCCTAACCATGGACTTTTTACTCTCCTCCCATCCGGTAGGCGCTACAGGAGCCTCTGCTCCCGCACCAGCAGGCACAGGAAGAGCTTCTTCCCTGAGGCTGTGACCCTGATGAACCTCACATCACAGAGCTAAGCAGTATTGCACCCATGTTGTACTGTCTCAGTATTTTTATATTTGTGTGCTGTAGCACTTACTTTTTATTCGCAATTATTTTGTAAATAATAATATTCTTTTGCACTTCTGGTTAGATGCTGATTGCATTTCATTGGCTTTGTATCTGTACTCAGCACAATGACAATAAAGTTGAATCTAATCTAAGAGGATGAGAATATAAAAGCAAGGATGTAATGTTGAGGCTTTATAAGGCATTGGTGACGACTCATTTGGAGTATTGCGAGCAGTTTTGGGCCCCTTATCTAAGAAAGGATGTGCTGATATTGGAGAGGATTCAAAGATGATTCACAAAAATGATTCTGGGATTGAAAGGCTTGTCATATGAAGAGTGTTTAATGTCTCTGGGTCTGTACTTACTGGAATTCAGAAGAATGAGGGGTGACCTAATTAAAATCTATTGAATGTTGAAAGACCTCAATAGAGTGGATGTGAAGACGATATTTCCTACGGTGGGGAAGTCTAAGACAAGAGGACAGCCTCAGTGGTGTCCTTTTAGAACAGCGAGTAGTAAATCTGTGGAATTCATTGCCACAGGTGACTGTGAAGACCAAGTCATTTGGTATACTTAAGGCAGAAATTGATAGGTTCTTGATTACTCAGGGCATGAAAGGATACGGGGAGAAGTCAGGAGATTGGGGCTCAGAGAGAAAATGGATCAGCCATGATGAAATGGCAGAGCAGACTTGATGGGTCAAATGGCCTAATTCTGCTCCTATATCTTATAGTCCTAGGGTCTTATATATGACCAAAAGCAACAGAGACACTGAGGAACAATAGGGCGTGTCATGGTGTGCATTGATGGAAGACTGAAGTCAGGTACGGAGGAACGACAAACTCCCATGTTGAGACAGAAACAAAAGTTTATTCATCGGAACTCCAACTGAACGTCAGTGGTTTGACTGAGCGACACTACGAGTCAAATCATTCTCGAAACACTCACACGGACTCTGCGATGAGCACTAATCGCGAGCCAGCTTTAAATAATTACTGAATGCAGAAAACCCGTGGCAGGCAAATTAACTTGACAAGATTAAGCAGAAAGCATCAGGGCTTAACGACTCTAGTTAAGACAACAATTAGTAAATACATGCTCGAGAAACCTAGAAGACCAACATTCTACGGCTTGCCGCAGAGCTAGTTGCAGGGAGGCAGATTTTGGAAAGGTGCAAAAATAACAGGGTTGTTGGAAAGGGCAACTTCCCTAATATTGATTTGGACCTCCTTCGTGCAAAAGGTTAGGATGGGGCAGAATTTGTTAGATGTGTCCAGTAAAGATTCCTGACACAATCTATAGACAGGCTGACTAGAAGTGAGGCCATACTGGATCTGTTGCTAGGCAATGAACCAGGTCAGGTGTCAGATCTCTCAGTGGCAGAATATTTAGGAGACAGTGATCATGTCTTCTTGGCCTTTACTGTACACTTGGAATGGGATAGGAGCCGACAATATTTGGAAGTATTTAATTTAATGCAATTATTTAGGAACTCAGGAGCATAAATTGGGAACAGATGTACTCAGGGAAATGCACAGCAGGTTGGTTAGGGAGCACTTGCTGAGGGTTTTGTATAATTTTGTCTCACTCAGGCAGGAAAAGGATGGTAGACTGAAGGAAGCATTGTGAGATGAGATGCGGAACACCTAGTCAAGAGGAAGAAAGAAGCTTACTAAAGATTTAAGAAGGAAGGATTCCAGAGAGTTACAAAGTAGCCAGGAAGAAGCTGAAGAATAGACTTAGGAGAGCTGGAAGGGGGCATGAGAGGCCTTGGCAAGCAGGATTAAGGAAAACCTCATGGTAAACTACAAATGTGAAAAGAACAGGAGGATGAACAGAGAGGGGAAGACCGATCAAGGATAAAAGAGGGAACATATGTCATTAGTCAGAGCAGGTAGTGGAAATCCTTCATGAATTCTTTGCTTCAGTCTTCATCAGTGAGAGGGACTTGAAGATTATGAGCAGAGTGTAAAAGAGACTGATGTTAAGGAAGAAGACTTGTTGGAAATTTTGAAAGACATTCGGATAGGTAAGTCCTGGGGTTGGACAGGCTAAACACAAGGTTACTGCAGGAAGTGAGGGAAGAGATTACTGAACCTTTGGTGATGATCTTCTCATCTTCACCGACCACAGGAGTAGTACCAGATGACTGGAGGGTGGTGAATGTCATTCCTTTGTTCAGGAAGGGGAGTGGTGAAAACCCTGGGATTTAGGGACTGGTGAGTCTTACTTCAGTGGTGTGCAAACTATTGCAGTAGATTTTTAGAGAAAGGAATTACGAGTATTTGGAAAAGTGTAATCTGTTTGGGAGTATTCAGCATGGCTTTGTGAGGGGCAAGTCATGCCTCTTGAGCCTGATTGAATTCTTTGAAGATGTGACAAAACACATTGATAAAGGTAGAGTAGTGGATGTGGTGTTTGATAAAGTTCCTTATAGTAGGCTCATTCAAAAAGTCATGAGGCATGGAATCCAGGGAAACTTGGCCATGTGGATACAGAACTGCCTTGCCCACAGAAGGCAGAGGTTGGTAAAAGATGGAGAGTACTCTGCCTGGAGGTCAATAACCAGTGGACCAGCTCCGGGACCCCTGCTTCTTGTGATTTTTAAAAATGACTTGGATTGGTAAATTTGTAGATTACGGAAAGGTTGGTGAAGTTGTGGATGGTGTAGAGGTTTGTTGCAACTGAACGTTGACAGGATGCAGAGCTGGGATGAGAAGTGGCAGATGCATTTCAACCCAGAAAAGGGTGGTGATTATTTTCGGAAGGTTAAATTTGAGGGGAGAATAGCATTATTCTTGGCCGTGTAGATGAACAGAGGGATCTTGGGGTGATGGGGTTGATCTATGAAGAATTTAACTGATGTAAAGGAGGCTGCACTGGGATCACCAGATACAGTAAATGACCCCGACGACTCTTCCCTCTAAGCTGCGGGTTGTGTAGCCGTGCAGTAATTGAAATGCTCCCGTGCACATAGCCTTTGTCGCCGTGCAGCTGGAATAAAGACAGACAAGAAAAATTTATGAAATGTGAAAGACTTCCTTAGTTGTACTGTATTTCATCATACTTTTCAATTAATAAATGAAATCAAAAGCGTGTGATTTTTCAATTTTCATTCTAAGTATTCATAGTATGCATTTTGCAAAAAAATAATTTTATGCTCCACACAGTAATCAGGCCTTGTAAAAAATTTCCTGCATAGAGAATGGTTGGTCCATGCAGCTGTAAAAAAAACTAGAAGGAACATTGACTGTGACAGACTCACAGGTAAAGTGTTGCCTCACCTGGAAAGACTGGTTAGGGCACTGAATGGTGGTGAACAGAGCCCATCACCCAAACCCGGAACCCAATGGAACTTTTAAGCATGATATCCACCAGGTCAGACCATGCTATTTGCTTGCCATATTTATGTGAAAAATTACAGACTACTTGTGCATCGGACTTCCATGTAGATACAGTAGGCTAAAAGTTCAAAATGTGCTGAAGTTTCTATGATGATGACACTGCTGTACCTTCATGCCCTGACCAACCAAGAGTCTATCAAACTCTGCCTTAAATATATGTAAATACTTGCCCTCCACAGCCGCTTGTGACAAAGAAATCCATAGATGCACCACTGTCTGGCAAAAGAAATTCCCCCTCATCTCCTTTCTAAAAGGACACCCTTCTATTCTGAGGCTGTGTCCTCAGGTCTTAGATTCTCCCACCGTAGGAAACATCCTCTCCACATCCACTCTATAAAAGCCTTTCACCATTTGATAGGTTTCAGTTAGGTCACCCTTCATTCTTCTCAATTCTATTGAATACCGGTCCAGAGCCATCAAACGCTCTTCAAATGACAAGCTGGAATCCTGGAATTATTTTTGTGAACCTCCTTTGAACCCTATCTAGTGTCACACATCCTTTCTAAGGATACTCCAAGTGAGGCTTCAACTGTGGTTTATAAAGCCTCAAAATTACATTCTTGTTTTTATATTCTAGTCCTCTCAAAACGAATGCTAAAATTGCATTTCCCTTCCTCACCGTAGACTCAACCTGCAAATTAACCTTTAGGGAATCAGGAAGAGGAATGTCTTTATTCAGAGGGTGGTGAGAGTGGAATGAGCTGCCATTGAAAGTGTTGGTTACAGGCTTGACTTCAACAGTTTAAGAGAAATTTGGACAGGTACGTGGATGGGAGGGGAATGGAGGTCTATAGTCCAGGTGCAGGTCGACAGGACAAGGCAGATTAATGTTTGGCACAGACTAGATGGGCCGAAGGGCTTGTTTCTCTGCTGTGCTGTTTTATGACTCTATGACTCTCTAATCCTGTGATCTGTAGTTCTTGATCTTTCCACCTAATGGAACAGTCTTCAATATTCGCTCTTTCCAAGGGAATGTCGAGGGAATGTTGATTCAGACCATGAGAGGCCTGCATCGGGTATTTTCATGCCTTATAAGGCACAGATTGGAAGTCTGTGTGGGACGCCAGTCCTCGCACAGACTAGAGCAATATGTGATTAAGTGCCTTGCTCAAGGACACAAACACGCTGCCACAGCTGAGGCTCGAACTAGTGAAATCAAATCACTTCAAATCACTAGACAAACACCTTAACCACTTGGCCACGTGCCCAACACAAACTCTTTCCAAACTGCTCAATCATATATACTTTACTATCAACTTTCCCATTAGCCTTCTCTTCCCCAAAGAAAATAATGTATTCTTGTAGCTTAAGTCCAGCAAGCCAGGAAACATTCCTGTAAATCTTTTCTGAATTCACCACATCCTACTTATAATGTGGCAATCAGAATCGAACACAGTATTCCAGTTGAAGCTAGGACAGTATTTTAAAAAGGATCAGTGGCAACTGCCTGCTATTACAGTTCAGTCTATGGCCATTATTGACAAAGTGTAGAACGGTTCAGGCCTTACGAATAGTTTCTTAATCTATTTGCCACTCTCACTGATTGGCACGCACACGCACACGCACACACATGCTTACAAACGCACACACACATGCACATATCCATCTGCTCCTCTCCCCTTTTAAAATTGCCTGCACAAATTTTACATTACCTCACATTTCTCTACATTAAACTCTATCTGCCATGCATCAACCCGTTTCTTAAAGCTGTTTAAATCCTGCTGCAATCGATCATAACCTTGTTCACAATTCATCATGCCACCAAGTCTTGTGTCATCTGAAACTAACATTATGCTAGCAGACAAGCTAATAATTTCAGATGGGCATTAAAATATCCGTGACTGTGTATGCCAGTCGTTGCAATGGGACTTTGTCTAAAAGCTTTTCTTATTTAAAGACAAATAATTCACTAGGATTTGTACATTGTTGCCTTCATATCCTGTTTATAATTATCTTATAGTGTGTAAAGGAAGTACTTGTACTTTTAGAGTGCCTTACTGGACCTTGGGATATCACAAAGCACTTTGCAGAAAATGAAATGCAGTCATTGTTGTAATTTAGTGAGATGTAACGGCCAATTTAAGTAGAAACATCTCTGAGAGATGTTGATTTATTGAGTTTGCCTAAGGGATAAATGACTGGTTAGGATAATTCTTTTGCTCTTCTTCGAATTGCATATGGGGTCTTTTAATCATCTTAGTGATAGATAGGAGCATGGTTTAATGTATGGTTCAGAAGATGACATCTTGGCCAGTGCTACACTCTTCTGTGTTGTACAAATTATAGACTCCTGCTACCCTAGGCCACGAACTTATCAATCACCCCTGGTATACTGTACAGTAATTTACAAGTTTTTGTTATTATGTATTACAGTTTACTGCTGCCACACAACAAGAAATTTCACAACATGTGCAGGTGATATTAAACCTGATTCTGAACCTTTCCTATCCAAGTACCATTTAAATGTTGTTAATGTACCTGGCTCAACAACTTCTTCTGGCAGCTTATTCCTTGCACCGAGATAGTGAAAAATTTCCCCCTCAGTTTCCTAAAGTCTTTCCCCTTTCATCTTAAACCTTGGCCCACTAGTTCTTGATGTGCCAACACTGGGAAACAATACTGTGCACATTTATTCTTAAATGACTGAATCAGTAACACTCAGATAAATAGTTTCACAGCAATGTTAATTCCTGCCTGTCAGCACTGTAGCTCTCTCACAACTCCAGTAACACAGGTTCTACCCTGCCTGTGCAGAGTCTGTCCATTTCTGCTGTGACTGCATAAGTTTCCTCCAAATCAGTTTTTCTCCCATTCTTCAAAAAGTAATGTAGGTTACCCGGCCACTATAAAATTGCCCTACTTTGTAAGTGAGTGATACAATTTCTTCGGAGATGCAGAGGAATATCTTTAGTCAGAGAGTGGTAAATCTGTTTTATCCATTGTCACTGTGGAGACCAAGCCATTGGGTATATTTAAAGTGGAGGTTGATGGGTTGTTGATTAGTAGAGGTGTTGAAGCTTGCAGGGAGAAGATAGGAGAATGGGTTTGAGACGGATAATATATCAGTCATGACGCAATGGTGTAGAAGACTCAATGGGACAAACGGCCGAATTCTGCTCCCATGTCTAATGGTCTTATATGGGATGGGGTTGGGGGGATGGAATAAAGTCTGGTAGGATGGGATGTAAAAATGGGTGAATGTTGTAGACTTGGTTGGTCCAAGGTCCTGTTTCTTTGTTGCACTTCTATGATTCTGAGTCTCATCAGTGTTTAATATTGGAATTTGACATTCATGTTTGAATGTGGTTCAGATCTCTCTTACTTTACCTTTCCCACTACCGAGATTCATAACTCTTCACCTTTATGCTGCACATTATGAACAAACTTGTTCATTATGCAGACAGCAGCAATCACAGCTCAGAAGAAGAAGTATATCTACTTGTAGTTCTGTTCACTGTGTGCAACACATTGGTGTTAGTTGCTGGTGCCATCTTTGGGCTGTGGGAGGAAATCAGAGCACTCGGAGGAAACCCAAGCAGTCACAGGAAGAATGTACAAAATCTTTACAGATAGCCCTGGAATTTAAATTGAAACTCTGACACGCTGAGCTGTAATAGCTTTGTGCTGACCACTACCAACCGTGAGTAAGGAACTTTGAATCTTGTGGCTGGGAAACTGAGACTGACAATGGCAGTGCAGTGGCACATGCGTGAGGCTGAATTTGAAGTTGCAGAACAAAGAATAACGTTTGAGTATTGCATCTTCAAATATTGTCATTTTAGGGAGACAGGGTTTGTAAAACTTCATGGATGGTTGACTAAGAATTGTCATCTTTTAGATGAGTGAGATTGAAGATCTCCAGCAAGACAAAGCCAGAAATGGATAGATGACAAACATCCAGACATCCAGGAGTTAATTACTTACAAATGCAAAGTGTTCCTGCATTAGAAGATACACTATGCCTTAAAATGAAACAAAATAAAACTGTTCTGCAGGTGTTTGAAAGCTGAGTTACTCTAACACATCTATGATCCAATGAGCACTAAAATGAATACCATGGTCTGCTGCCAAACATACCCAAAGGCTTACTGTACTGAGAAAAAGTGCTGGGGTCATCAGGGACCCCCACAACATAGCTCATGCTCTCTTTTTGCTGCTGCCATCAGGAAGAAGTTATAGGAGTCTCAGGACTCACACCACCAAGTTCAAGAAAGGTTATTCACTTGCCCCCATCATTGACGTGTTCCCACAACCAATGGACTCACTTTCAAGGACTCTTCGTCTCATGTTCTTGATATTTATTGCTTATTTGTTTGTCATTATTATTTTTTCTGTTTGTGTTTGCACAATTTGTTGTCTTTTGCACACTGGTTGAACACTAAATTTGGTGTTCTCTTTCATTGTGTAGGGCTCTCAGTAATCCTAGACGGATTGTTAACTGTTAATCGCTTATTAAAATGGCTCCTCGTACTGTTAACTGCTGAGCAAGGGGTGCTCTGTAACAGCAATATTTGGGTTATACAATGTGATAATGGAAACTGTATTCATTTGTTAGCTAATGGAAGTCATGTTCTGTTATCTTGTATACGTGTGCTGAGTTGAGGAGCGCGGGCTTTTTCGGGGGGCAAGCAGAGAGGATGGACATGTGAAGAACGGACAGTGGTCCCAGGGCAGCGGATACCGGACCTCAGAGGTTCGGAGGGTGGCCGGAGTCTCGGAAGGATGTTGTGGATGGAATCGGAGGCGTGAGCTCCAACGTATTAAAATATTATGTGCACAAGACTGATAAGTTACTTATGTGGCGCCTTTTCTTTTTGTTGTTGCTACTAACCCATCACCAAAAATTTGCTATAAAGTATAATTCTTTATTCGCACTTTGTATATTGTTTCATATTTGTGTCGTGGCTGATCATTGGGCGACTCACACCTTATCTGCACCAAAGCATTTACACTGTTTGGCGGGGTCGACGGCTATTCGCCCTAGGCAACGGGAGTCAGTGGGGCAAAGACCGTTACAATTGATTCTGTTATGATTATTATTCTATAGGTTTATTAAGTATCCCCTCAAGAAAGTGAATCTCAGGATTGTATATGGTGACATATACTGTATGTACTTTGATAATAACATTTATTTTGAACTTTGGATTTTTTATTATTATTATTATTATTATTATTATTATTATTATTATTATTATTATCATTATTTCTTTTTTTCTTGCCTTTTGTATTGGCCTACAGTTTATCGTCTTTTGTACACTGGTTGCCCTGTTGCGTACGGTTTTTATTGATTCTATTATGGTTATTGGATTTATTGAGTAGGCCTTCAAAAAATGAATCTCAGGGTTGTATATGGTAACATATATGTCAGTCAGTCAGTGGGTGCCGTCCCGAATCCAGGGTTGGCGGCTATGCACCTCCATCTTCCTTGATCTTGCGACAGCCTCTCCTCCAGTTTGTTCTCACTGGCTGCCTTGGCACCACCCACCGCTGCCCCCACCAAACTCGAGCCCAAGGCCGTGTCGGCCTCCAGCTGCGGCCGCTTCTTTGAGCTCTGCCCTTTCTTAGGCGGAGGCCTTGGGCAGGTCCAGGCACACAGTGCAGCACCCGAGTTCATCATGTCTCTTCTAACTAAGTGCATAGCATATAATTCGTAGATACGTGGTGAGGCTTTAATCTCTTCCACGGAGACATACATGTACTTTCATAATAAATTTACTTCGAAATTATTCGAGAATGATGGAGAAGCTGACACATATCATATGTTCCATTGCACTGTTATTGGGTATTTTGAAACACTATCTAAAAACACAACTAAAAAGACACCAGAGCAATTTTCTCCTTATGACAAAGACACTAGAATGCTATTAGTTTAGAATACATGACCACTCTTTATTTTTCTCAGATAAACATAAATGTATAGTGATAAAATAAAAAGACTAGTCATTACATCTAAACAAACTAAAATATGAAATAATAGATTTATACACATGGAATTGGAGGGGCTATGGGGGATTCTGCTATCTGTTATGAAATGTGATCAACATGTTTGTTAGGCTTTCAAAACTATAGAGAGGGTGTGGGAGTCAATTTCACTTCTGAATCATTTCACGCGGAAAAACAATTGGTCTCTCCAAAGATTTGCTTTTCTCCACAAGCAGTTGTTTATACAGCTTTCCAGATGCCATGGAAACCACTTTCTCTTTTGTAGCTACAAGGCTGCAAGAGTGGTACGTTATCAAAGTTTGAGGTTCTGAGAGAAACAACTAGAGGTTCTGATAAGTTCCTCTGAGATTGGAGAAACTTATCCCACCTATTTCTATGTTCATTTATATTAGGTCTAAAAACAAAGTCATCTTGGCATTCATAAACCACGAAAGTACACTTTCATTTTTTTCCAAAAACTACTTCCATTATGGGGTGGAAATATACCAGTGACTCATTCTGGGAAACTTACTTTCAATGTGATTGAGACTCAGGTAACAGTGGTGAAATTCATCCTGAGTCAGCATCACTCTGCTGTCTCCGCCAAGTCGTCTTACTTTTACAACCTACGAGAAAAATACTTTCCAGAAAACTTATTACGAAGCTGATAATAAATATTTTATATTCTTCAGTGTAAGAGCAAGGACAATCTGAAAAAGAAAACAGAAATGCTGGGAATGTTTTGTTTATGGAGAAGGCGAAGTAGGTTTAATATTTTAGCATGGTGACCTTTTCATAAAACAAGAATATGATACTGTGATAAGCCTGTGCTGTACTGTGACAGAGAGAGGATGTTGGTGTGCGAGAAAAAATAAAGAGTATTTCTGTCTGAGGTTACAAGGTAGCACAGTGGCGCAGCAGATATTGTGAGGTTCCAATTTCAAGTTAACAAATTTCACGTCACATGCTGGTGGTAATAAACCTGATTCTGATTCTCCGGGTCATAGGAGCCTCTCAGCTAAATACTTCAGTAATCACAGTTTTTCTGGTAAATGAGGTGAAGCCGGGGCCCGAGAGTGATGAAATACATGAGGTTTGAGTGATTTAAGTGCTGAACTGAATTGGAAAGGTTAGTTATGGGCCAAATTGAGTCAACGGGCCTTGGGCCGACAGGGGCAGGCCCAGGTCCAAAAGCAAGGAACAACCGATGTTTGTCACGAAGAGTATGCACAAAAATCTTGTGCTGTGCAATTTTTTTTGCCCAGTGACAACAACATGTGTGTGTGCACTGAATTTTTAAGTGGAAGTGAACCTGAAGCTATTCTAAGGATAATAAACTAGCAAGTCCAGTTTGTTGTTCATTGTTTAAAAGAAATGGTCTCCTCTGGATTTGATCGTTTTTCACTCTCGTTCATCTGCACTCTCACAAAATGTACGTAGCAGATCTGTAGAGGGTAATGAAAGATTTTCTCGCCAGAGATTTTGGACGTCCATTTGTGATTTGTTTGTTAAATGTTGCTTTAAAATGTTGTTTCCAAATATCACTCCATTTCTTCCCACTTGCAAATTCTCCAACAACTTTTGCATTGCGACAATCTACACGGGTAACACCAGTTTCTGTATTGTACATAAGTATTTCTTGTAGCTGCAGGTTTCTGACCTCATGAGCTTTCAGTGTAGCAGTTTCTACTGCTTCATTAAGCCATTCCATAAGACTATAAGACCATAAGCTATAGGAACAGAAGTAGGCCATTTGGCCCATCGAGTCTGCTCCACCATTCAATCATGGGCTGATCCAATTCTTTCAGTCATCCCCACTCCCCTGCTTTCACCCTATACCCTTTGATGCCCTGGCTAATCAAGAACCTATCTATCTCTGCCTTAAATACACCCAATGACTTGGCCTCCACAGCCGCTTGTGGCAACAAATTCCACAGATTTACCACACTCTGACTAAAGTAATTTCTCTGCATCTCAGTTCTAAAAGGACGTCCTTCAATCCTGAAGTTGAGCCCTCTTGTCCTAGAATCCCCTGTCATGGGAAATAATTTTGCCATATCTAAACCATTCAGGCCTTTTAACATTCAGAATGTTTATATGAAATCCCCCCTCATTCTCCTGAACTCCAGGGAATACAGCCCAAGAGCTGCCAGACGTTCCTCATACGGTAACCCTTTCATTCCTGGAATCATTCTCATAAATCTTCTCTGAACCCTCTCTAATGTCAGTATATCTTTTCCAAAATAAGGAGCCCAAAACTGCACACAATACTCCAAGTGTGGTCTCATGAGTGCCTCAACATCACATCCCTCGTTCCATTTTAAATGACCCAGCTGTTCTGTTGCGCTTCACACCCATTGCTTCTTTGGAATTCAACAGAGTGAATCAATTATTTCTTCAATAAAAACAGTACAAATAAGCCAGTTCTGAAATCTGCAGACAAATCATCACAAACTCTACATAGTCAACACTGTCCACATCAGAAAACAGAAAAGGAAATGTGATTGTGTACAATCGTGAAATATACCTAACATGGCAATGAGGTAGAGGGTGCCAACTTTTTGCGCGGAGTTTAAATTCCTTTGTGGGCTAGTAGCAAACGATGTGAGCACGCACATGCGCTCACCTTAGAGGGAACATTAGGAACGGCCTGAGATTTGGATGATTTAAACTGAGGGTCAGATTGAAAAAGTCAGGGTGCTAAGGCCGGAGTTGAGGGACATGCTGCTTCAGCTTGCTGCACCGCAAGGTTTACTTGTCTCTGCACTGAATTACAACTAACTGGCCTCTGTGAACTTCAGTTCTGAATGCCATTTGTTTATTTTTATTGTTTGCACCATTTGTTGTTTTTCTGCACGTTGGGTATTCAATGGTCTTTCTTTGTTTTTGTGGGTTTTATTGGGCTTCTTTGTTTGTGGCTCCCTGTAAGGAGACAAATCTCAAGGTTCTATCATATATATACTTTGATAATAGATGTATTTGGCCAGGGTTCAATCTCAAGTTTACAGATCTTGTACATTCTCCCTGTGACCATGTGGGAAAATGTGGATAGACAAGAGCAGTAATGATCAGAACGCTAACCAGTTCCTCATGGAAGGCAAATTAAATGAAATCTCACCTCTCAAAAGCACTTGCGAACAGTAGATTGATCTTGGAGCAGTTTGGAAAGATCTTGTAGTGAGGAAGTTCGCAGTCAATGCAGCTTTTCCCTGACTTGAGGGAGCAGAATGTGGCTGAAGGTCCTCCCAATAGCTTCAGTGATGAATATCTTGGACCAAGTTGTTTATCAGAGAAGTCCATGTAAGTTGTGTCTCTGAAGATCTTTATAAGATATACTCATTTGCTACCCCAATGGCCTGAGCTATCCTGATTGGGAAGTCATTGTCCTAATGTTGTACCCAGTGATGGAGTGCCTCCAGGGGTGTTAATACTGAGTGACTAAATATCTCAGGAGCCAAATGGTTCAAATGATTCAATTTAATATCAGAGAACATATCCAATATGCAACCTGAAATTCTTACTCTTTATAGAGACATCCACGAAACAGGAGACCCCAAAGAATGAATGATAGTAACATCAGGACCCCAAAGCCTCCTCCCTCTGCCATGCACAAGCAGTGACCCTCTCCCTCTCCCTCCCCCTTGCCCATCTTGCACTAGCGGAAGTACCATCCATATTGGAAAAAAAAGATGGTCTGTATGAGGAGGGTAGTCTGCTGTCCAACCCAACTGGGACTGCAGAACTCTTAACTCAAATTTGGCAGCTCACAGATTTTTAAAATCTATTTTAACTTAGTCTACAATGACATGCAAGGCATGATAAGAACAAGCTGTTCTACAACAGAGTCAGTCTAAAGGAAGAATAGTGTTAAGCAAGGCTGCTTCTTTGCTTAGTCAGTTTTTGTCAGTCTCTGTACATCTCACATCCTGTGGCAGTGAGCTAATCTTCAGAATTGGTAGATATTTTTTAGCTACGGTATTTGCATTCCAGAAATACACCTACCCCAACCTTGAACCGCTGCTTGAGGACAACACTTGCATCAGTACACCTCAGAGGCTCAATGCCAAATTGTTATCAACTCATTCACTGAAGAGTGCAAAAGAATTGACCTTAGTGTCGTAAAGACAGCTTTTGGCACATTGGCCTTCAGCAATCAAAGTATTTAGTATGGGATTGGAGTGTTGAAGTTATATAAGACGTTGGTGAGGCCTAATCTAGAGTATTGTGTGCAATTTTGGTCACCGACTTACAGGAAAGATGTAAATAAGGTTGAAAGAGCACAGGGAAAATTTACAAGGATGCTGCTGGTCTGGAGCACCTGAATTACAGTATAAGGAAAGACTGAATAGGTTAGGACTTTATTCCTTTGAATGTAGAAGACTGAGAGGAGATCTGATAAGTGTATACAACATTTTGAGGGGTATAGATAAAGTAAATGCAAGCAGGCTTTTTCTGCTGAGGTTATATGGAACTGCAACTAGAGGTCATGGGCTAAGGGTAAAAGGTAAAAAGTTTAAGGGGAAAAGGAAGGGAAACTTCTTTACTGAGAGAATGGTGAGAGTGTGGAATGAGCTGCCAGTGTAAGTGGTGCATGTAAGCTTGATTTCAATGCTTAAGAGAACTTTGAATAGGTGCATAGATGGCAGGGGTATGGAGGGCTCAGGTCCCGGTGCAGGTCAATGGGAGTAAGCAGTTGAAGTGGTTTGACATGGACTAGATGAGTCAAAAGCCTGTTTACGTGCTACACTTGTTTATGACTATGACTCATTTTGCAATAAAAAGGTGCTTTACCAACCTGATCCCACTGCACCGCATTGCCATGGAAAATGTGGACTATTTATCATATCTTGTAAGCTATATCTCAACAAAGCCAGCTGTCAGTGACAAAATTCACCAGCAACATTCCCTCTGATTTTGTTATACAGCTGCACCGACCAATCATTGCTCTGAGCAGGAAATTTTTACACAGCCTGAAAACGGAACAGCAGTTCAAATTTTTTTTGTAGTTTTGTGTACTATGAATATTGCAAGTGAAAATTGAAAAATGACATGTTTTGATTGCATTTATTAATTGAAGGGTAAAATAAAATACAGTACAACTCAGAAAATCTTTCACTTTTTGTATCCTTTTCTTCTCTGCCTTTATTCCAGCTGCACAGCAAAAGCATTTTAGTTACTACCTGGCCGCACACCTGCACAGCTTCGAAGGAACAATGTTCACCACCCTCTTTAATGTGCCAGTGTAGCCTTTGGTTAAAGGAAAATGGTATTGGAAGACTGAGATCTCAGACTTGGCTCAAATTCTCCATCTACTGGTCAGCGGTGGTTCTCTATGTACCTATAGTAGAAACGTCAAGGCACTGAGAAGAAAAACATCAATGCTATTTCTTCAAATTCTCCAAACATACTGGAAGGACAAGTGATCCCAGTATCAGAGTCGTCTCACTGGCTGTCATCTCCAGGGAATTACTGTCTCAGTCAGCTGTAAATCCAAAACATTAAACTAATTGAAAGGAAAAGTCAGGAGTCTGAAATGTCAGTCTAATTTAGTGTTTACACTGAGTTTACTTTTTTGTTTATGATGTGGTGGAGTGATGGCGTATGCCATTTATGTACTTCTACATGTAATAAACAACATCTCAAAAAAGAATGCATCTCAGCTTTCATACACACACATATATTGTATACTACATGTATGTATATACTCATTATACTATATAATACAACTACTATATAGAGGTGATTATCCTGAGCTGCATGGTTGTTCCTTCATCCAATATGCTTTCCAACCAGAGGCACAGAGGTTGGCATCAACACCTGTATGTCTAGGCAACAGTTCATGGCATACAGTTTGGAGGCAGATGTTGGCAATTACATTTCTTAATTTGCTTTCAGGTGACTCTTTTGCAGGGAATGTAGCATACAAATAGTGGATGGATCTCTAGTCAAGTTGTCACTGTCTCAACCAATCATGGCCTCACACTGCTTTACTACATTCAAGCCCATGTGGCTTTTTGGTTGTTGTTTTTCACTGTAACAAATGTCATTCCCACAGGAGTTATCTTTTTTTCAGTATAAGTTCTTAGTTGGACATCTGCGGGTTTCAGTTCAATATCTTTGAGATACCATTCAATCTCATTTTGTGGAATGACTGAAACCACCAAGCCAGTGTCCAATTCCATTTTAATTAATTTGCTCTTCACATCTGGTGTAAGCCATGTTGCTTGTCTATTGTTAGTTTTCACATTTTAAATCTCAAGGCTACACAGTTGTGAGTCGCTCTCATCCTTATTGGATTCTTCATAAACAGCTTGCAGATTAGTGTTCTTTTTCAAACTGCAACTTGGCTTTTCATTATCTATTTCATTTGCTCAATTCGCAAATGAAATTACTGTTATATAATACCAGTAATGTGTTGTGCAATTGAACGCGTCAATCTTTCTGATGTAGCCAGCCATTTCTGCTTTTTTAAATTTATGATTATTATCACCCAGTACTCACTGTTTCTGAACCAGACCATTTTCTGCTTTTTTAAATCTTGACCGTGTCTTCCCTTCCAAAGAACATGTGTTGCCTTTTTTTTAAACTGGAAGATCTCACTGCAGTTTTTTTAAACTCAGAAGATTCAGTACTCTTTTAAATATAGGTAGTTGTCTCGGGCTTGTTTTAAAACACCCTTATTGCCACTATTATGTATTGTAGCTCCAAAACATAATACTACTCAAAATGAACCACGGTGCCGTGAGATATTCATTTATATTTTTAAGTGAGACATGTACATATGATGTGGCCTTGTGATGATGTATACAATTCATGTATTATTACATATAACCAATAATGAATTATTTTCACAAAGAATGCTTAATCAAACAATATATTTACAATATTACTCAAATATCACTGAAATATTAACAACACAACACAAAGGAACTTGGGAGTACATGTGCAGGATTCCGTAAGGGTTACCTTGTGGATTGAGTCGGAGGTGAGGAAGGCAAATGAATGATAGCATTCATTTCATGAGGATTAGAATGCAAGAGCAAGGATGTGATACTGAGGCTTTATAAGGCACTGGTCAGACCACACTTGTGAACAGTTTTGGGCCCCATATCTAAGAAAAGATATGCTGACATTGGAGTAGGTCCAGAGCAGGTTCACAAGAATGATCCCAGGAATGAAAGGGTTAACATCTGAGGAGCACTTGATGGCTCAGGGCCAGTACTTGCTGGAGTTTAGAAGAATGAGGAGAACCTCATTGAAACTTATCGAATATTGCAAGACCTAAATAGAGTGGATTTGGAGGGCATGATTTCGTGGTGGGGAAGTCTTAGACTAAAGGGCGTAGCCTCACAACAGAGGGACGTCCATTTAGAATGCAGATGAGGAGGAATTGCTTTATCAGATGGTAGTGAATTTGTGGAATTCATTGCCAGGGGCAGCTGTAGAGGCCAAGATACTGGGTATATTTAAGGCAGAGATTGACAGGTTCTTGATTGTTCAGGGCATCAAAGATTACATGGAGAAGATAGGAGATTGGGGTTGAGAGGGATGATACTCAGCCATGATGGACGGGCCAAATGGCTTAATCCTGCTCCTATATCTTATGATCTTACGGTCTTTATCCCTGGGAGTACCTTAAAAGAATAAGAATTTTTGTAGGACTAGGTGTGAACTTTAGAAAATGTTTGAGAAATCATTTATCAGTCTGAAGCTGCTAAGCAACTTGCCTTGATGTCAGGAGAGTGTCCCTTTAAACAATGGTAACAGGAACACAACAGTGCAAGGTGCACATGCATTGTCAATGGCTCCCAAAATCTTTAACTTACTCAATCTGTTGACATTGCTAGTGACATGTCTCAAGGCAAAGGAACATCTGAAGTTCTCACGCGAACAATCTTGTCTAATTTCCTGATGGCTGCTATCTTACCTTGAAATTATCGCTAGGCTAATCTGCTCCAGGTTAACTCAATTTATCTGTGAGTTTTGCATAAGGCAATGTATAGTAACCATCTAAATTTCCAGGCACGTCGGTCTGCAGTATGCTTCCGATACAATGTTACATCTAAATTAAAATAAGTGCCTTTTGCTCATGGGAAATGAGGTTGAGCTTGAAGGGAAAGCTTTCTAAATGAAAACGATAGAGTTCGAGAGGTGTTGATGGTGTGTGTTTTTGGTACACCGAAGGTAAATGGAAGTAGCTGAGGGCAAGGAGTACCCGCTGGCAGGTGATAGATGACTAAAAGCTGCTAGGTTCCCTCCCCCAACCTTCTTATTCTGGCTTCATTTCCTGTCCTGGTGAAGGGTTTTGGCCCAAAACATTGACTATTTATTCCCTTCCATAGATGCCACATGACTTGCTGAGTTCCTCCGGTATTTTGCGTGTGTTGCTCAAGATTTTCAGCATTTGCAGAATCTCTTGTGTTCGGAAAGTAAGTGGTTTTCTTGGATTTCCAATTCCCTTCTCTCTCAATAGATTCTCACTTCTCTAGATGTCACAGGCCTGGATTTGGCTGTAGGAATAATGGTGAAGGCCATTTATTTAAAAGTAGCATATTCCAGTGAACTACTCAACTCAGAACACTACTCTGTGATTTTACCCTCCTCGAAAACTTAAAAAAAAATCAGAAATTCAAAATTCAGTTTTTGCAAGGTGCTCTAATTGTACAGGATGTTAGAAACACACTTACCAAATCAGAAAAACTAGCAGTTTCTGAACTTTTAATGGTGTGACGTCTTACTTATCATCAAATATTGAAAATTAATTTTTAACAAAAATGGATTTTCATTCTTTCATATTTCAATATTTTTTTAAGAATTAAGAACAATGTGTATACATTTTCTGCCTGTTCTTAATTTAAACTTTCTTATGCTTTGTGAGGATTTTTGTACATCGTTTTCCACTAAATCCAATTTTCAAGCCAGAAATTCTTCTGGAGTGTTTATGCTTCAATAAGAATAGTTCAGTCCCACTGGTGGCAAAGGCATGCTCTAGCTTGTCCTGATAGCACATGCCCCAGATCTTTCTTATTTAGTGATACAGTGCAGAGTAGGCCCCTGTGGCCATTTGAGTCACATTAGTTTAGGATTAGTTTAATCCTAACCTAATCACAGGATGATTTACAATGACCAATTAACCTACCTGGTACATCTTTGGACTGTGGGAGGGAACCAGATCGCCCATAGACAGCCCACATATTCCAAGGGGAGGACATACAGAGGCTCGTTACGGACGACTCTGAACTCCAACGCCCCAAGCTGCGATGGTGAGGTGCTCACCGTGGAATCCATCTCTGATAGGTATAACACTGTTTCACACTCCTAATGGCTATTAGTTGTCACTCATTCTGAACTAGTTCCATCGAAACAACCTGCTCTTTAAAGAACTATTGAAGCATTTCTGAAATGTCTTTAGTTTGTTGAATTTTGATTCTGATGTCATGGACAATGAACCCATGAACAATACATCAGTATATCTTCCATCCCTTTTTGCACTAGTTATTTAATTTAGTTCCCTTGTTTTATATATACTTCTTATTATATGTAGCCCCCCGGCAAGCCTCAGGGTCATTCAACTCACTGTCGTCTAGGGAAACAGCCCTTGGCCCCGCCAAACTGGATAATTAAGTTTGTGTGGATGCTGTGCGATGCACCTCTCCCGGCCAAATAACAGACAATACACCAGATATGATTAAATGATTTACAGTTTATAGATATTACTGGAACTATATAATTAATAGAGATAAAATATAAAAGGAAAATAAAAGGCTCCATACTTATCAAAGTTCAATCTCTTCGTGCACAACAGCTGGAGCTCTAGTAACAATCCTGTCTTCACCATTTGATCCCCTCTGACCACCTCGACCTGCCACCTGGGACCAACCACAGTCTGTCTCCGTCTCGTCTCCTCGCCGAAGACCCTGGACCTCGGACTCCTGCTCGGGGTCCGACCCCGTTAGCCAGCTCACAGCACCTTGCCCATTCTCTCTCTCTCTCTATCGCGCCTTCTCCCCAAAAACCCATGCATCACAATAACTTACAGACACACTAGAAAGAATAACATCTATCCCAATTGGTTCGTTTGCGCTGTTATCCATTATATAACCCAAACAATCTGATAGAGAACTTTCTCAGCAGTTAACATAACAAAGAAACCATTTTAATTAACCTACGCAGTAACATAAAAGAAGAAACCCCTTACATGTAATTTATAGTTTTTATTATTATGTATTGTGATGTACTGCTGCTGCAAAACAAATCTGATGATATATACCAATGATATTAAATGTGATTCTGAATTTTGTGGGAAATGAACTGAAATTTGAGACTAAGTTCTTTTTAGTCTCAGATTGTTTGTAGGTTACATCTAGATCCTTTCTTCTTTTTTCAAAAATAAATTGACTTTATTTTTTGTTGAGTTTACAAGACTAATTTTACATATTTTCAGGTTGGTTAATTTGTTTTCAAATATTATACTCCTCTCTTGAAGAAGGGAGAGAGACAGAAGAAAGGAAACTATGTGCCTGTTAGTCTGACTTCAGTGGTTGGGAAGATGTGGAAGCCCATTATTAAGGATGAGGTCTCAGGGTATTTGCAGGCACATGACAAAATAGGCCATAGTCAGCATGGTTTCCTCAGGGGAAAATCTTGCTTGACAAATCTGTTGGAATTCTTTGAAGGAGTAACAAGCAGAATAGACAAAAGAGAATTAGTTGATGTTGTGTACTTGGGTTTCCTCAAGGCCTTTGACAAGGTGCCACACATGAGGCTGTTTAACAAGTTACGTGCCTATAGCATTACAAGAAAGATTCTAGCATGGATAAAGCAGTGGCTAATTGGCAGGAGACAAAGAGTGGGAATAAGGGGAGCCTTTTCTGGCTGGCTTTCAGTGACTAGTGGTGTTCCACTGGGGTATGTGTTGGGACTGATATTTTGCATTATATGTCAATGATTTGGTTGATGGAATTCATGCCTTTTTTGCATAGTTTGCTGACAATACAGAGATGGGTGGAGGGGCAGGTAGTTTTGAGGAAGTGGAGAAGATACAGAGGACAGACAAATTAGGAGAATGGGCAAAGAAGTGGCAGATGGAAAACAGCGTTGGGAAGTTTGTGGTCATGCACTTTGGCAGAAGAAATAAAGGGTAGACTTTTTTCTATATGGGGAGAAAATACAAAATCTGAGATGCAAAGGGACTTTGGAGTTCTTGTGCAGAATTCCCTAAAGGTTAATTTGCAGGTTGAGTCTGTGGTTAGGAAGGCAAATGCAATGTAAGCATTCCTTTCAAGTGAAGTAGAACATAAAAGCACTGGTGAGGACTTACTTGGAGTTTTGTGAGCAGTTTTGGGCCCCTTATCTTATACTCAATAGGGGGAGAAAAAATGAGGTATGAACGTAAGCTAGCTAGGAATATAAAGGAGGATAGCAAAAGTTTTTTTAGGTATGTGAAGAGAAGGAAGATAGTTAAGAACAATGTTGGGCCCTTGAAGAATGAATTGGGAGAAATTGTTATGGGAAACAGAGAAATGGCAGACAAATTTAATAAGTACTTTGGATCTGTCTTCACTAGGGAAGACACAAGCAATCTTCCAGATGTATGGATGGGCCAAGGACATAGGGTAACAGAGGAACTGAAACAGATTGACATTAGGAAGGAAACGGTGATGAGTAGACTGATGGGACTGAAGGCTAACAAATCCCCAGGTCCAAATGATCTGCATCCTAGGGTACTAAAGGAGGTGGCTCTGGAAATTGCGGATGCATTGGTGATCATTTTCCAATGTTCCTTAGATTCAGGATCAGTTCCTGAGGATTGGCGAATGGCTAATGTTATCCCACTTTTTAAGAAAGGAGGGAGGGAGAAAACAGAGAACTATCACCCTCTTAGCCTAACATCAGTAGTGGGAAAGATGCTAGAGTCTATTATTAAAGATGAAATAGCAGTGATAGGATTGGGCCGAGCAAGCATGGGCAAATCATGCTTGACTAATCTATTGGAGTTTTTCGAGGATGTAACCAGGAAGATAGATGCGGGAGATCCAGTGGATGTGGTGTACCTTGACTTTCAGAAGGCATTTGATAAGGTACCACATAGGAGATTGGTGGGTAAAATCAGAGCTCATGGCATTGGGGGGAGGATATTGACATGGATAGAAAACTGGTTGGCAGATAGAAAGCAAAGGGTAGCAGTGAATGGGTGTTTCTCGGAATGGCAGGTGGTGACTAGTGGGGTGCCACAGGGCTCGGTATTGGGACCTCAGCTGTTTATGATTTACGCCAATGAGGAAGGCATTGTGAATAACATCAGCAAGTTTGCTGATGATACTGAACTGGGTGGCAGTGTGACATGTGATGAGGATGTTAGGAGAATTCAAGGTGACTTGGATAGGCTGGGTGAATGGGCAGAAATTTGGCAGATGGCGTTTAATGTGAATAAGTGTGAGGTTATTCACTTTGGGAGCAAGAACAGGAAGGCAGATTATTATCTGAACGGTGTGGAGTTAGGTAAGGGAGAAATACAAAGAGACCTAGGAGTACTTGTTCATCAGTCTCTGAAGGTGAATGAGCAAGTGCAGCAGGCAGTGAAGAAGGCTAATGGAATGTTGGCCTTTATTACAAAGGGAATTGAGTTCAAGAGCAAGGAAATCCTTTTGCATTTGTACAGGGCCCTGGTGAGACCACACCTGGAGTATTGTGTGCAGTTTTGGTCTCCAGGGTTAAGGAAGGACATCCTGGCTGTGGAGGAGGTGCAGCGTAGGTTCACTAGGTTAATTTGTGGGATGTCCGGACTGTCTTACGCAGAGAGGTTAGAGAGACTGGACTTGTACACGCTGGAATTAAGGAGATTGAGGGGGGATCTGATTGAGACATATAAGATTATTAAGGGATTGGACAAGATAGAGGCAGGAAATATATTCCAGATGCTGGGAGAGTCCAGTACCAGAGGGCATGGTTTAAGAATAAGGAGTAGGTCATTTAGGACAGAGCTGAGGAGGAACTTCTTCTCCCAGAGAGTTGTGGAGGTGTGGAACGTGCTGCCTCAGAAGGCAGTGGAGGCCAATTCTCTGGATGCTTTCAAGAAGGAGCTAGATAGGTATCTTATGGATAGGGGAATCAAGGGTTATGGGGGCAAGGCAGGAACCGGGTATTGATAGTAGATGATCAGCCATGATCTCAGAATGGTGGTGCAGGCTCGAAGGGCCAAATGGTCTACTTCTGCACCTATTGTCTATTGTCTATTGTCTTAGAAGGGATGTGCTGAACCGGAGAGGGTTCAAAGGAGGTTAACGAAAATGATTCCATGATTGAGTGGTTTAAGAGCGTTTGATGGCTCTGGGCCTGAATTCTCCATTCAGAAGAATGAGGAGTGGCCTACTTGAAACCTATTGAATAGTGAAAGGCCTTGACAGAGTGGATGTGGGGAGGATGTTTCCTATTGTTATAGAGTCAAAGACCAGAGGACACAACCTTAAAATTGATGGGCATCCTTTTAAAATGGAGATGAGGATGAATTTCCTTAATCCGAGAGTGGTGAATCTGTGGAATTCTTTGCCCCAGGCAACTGTGGAGGCCAAGTCTTTATGTATATTTAAGGCAGAGTTTGATAGATTCTTGATTGGTCAGGGCATGATGTGATGCGGGGAGAAGACAGGAGATTGGGGTTGAGGAAAATTGGATTAGGCATGATGAAATGGCGGAACAAACTCAATGGGTTAAATGGCCTAATTCTGCTCCTATATCGTATGATCTTATGGTGTAATAACTTTTTGTTCAGAAATTAACTTTGTTGCAGCAGGTTATTGCCAGGGCCCTTTTTATTTCCACATTCTGTTCCTTCAGTCCAGCAAGAGTTAGTTCAGAAAATGAGTTCACAAAATGTTGGTTGCAAGGACAGTTTCACAAAACAAGAAGTTTCACTTCCACAATTTGGCTAATGCTGCTGCTTACAAAGCAGCTGTTTTTTTTACTGCTTGTTCACTATCCTTGACCTGTACCACCTGTGGATTTTAAAATTTTTCAGGCTAACAGCATCTGAACTGCAGCTAAATCCAATAAATGGAGTTTAAAGTAAAATCTGTCAGTGTAGATTTTGTCTTGCATTATGCATAGCAGCCCCTTCGGTTTCCACTACTTGCAGAAATGGACAATGTTTGTTTATTGCTTTGATCCATAGGTGGGTCTTAGCAACATCTCTAGGTAATGCCAAGATCTATAGGCTGGCAAAAGGCAAATGCAATCAAGGAGCTAGAATAGAAAGCAATTGTGAGGTATGGACCCCATCCAGTGTGATGTAGCCCTTTATCTTAAAACCTAAATCTATGTTCTAGCATTCCCTGAATAAATTCTCATAGAAATACTGGTAAGGGAATAAATGAAAGGGGAATGGAAGCTTAACAGTATCCATGACAGCCATGCAGCTATCCATTCTCACCTAATACTTACTATATATTTCAGGAAGGAAAAGTATAGAGTGCTTAAATTTATCTGTTTGATTCTGTGAGTCTTGGTTCTACCTTTCCACCTGCCATTCCCTTGGATTTATAAGTAATGAAAATAGTGACGGCTCAGCATATCATTGGGAATCAATTACTGGACCTGGAGACAGTCTACAACTCTCGATACCTACGGCATGCTCATAGTATCATTCAAGTCAAGTCAAGTCAAGTCAAATCACTTTTTATTGTCATTTCGACCATAACTGCTGGTACAGTACACAGTAAAAACGAGACAATGTTTTCCAGGACCATGGTACTACATGAAACAATAGAAAAACTACACTGAACTACGTAAAACAACACAAAAACTAAACTATACTACAGACCTACCCAGGACTGCATAAAGTGCACAAAACAGTGCAGGCATTACAATAAATAATAAACAAGACAATAGGCACAGTAGAGGGCAGTAGGTTGGTGTCAGTCCAGGCTCTGGGTATTGAGGAGTCTGATGGCTTGGGGGAAGAAACTGTTACATAGTCTGGTCATGAGAGCCCGAATGCTTCGGTGCCTTTTGCCAGATGGCAGGAGGGAGAAGAGTTTGTATGAGGGGTGCGTGGGGTCCTTCATAATGCTGTTTGCTTTGCGGATGCAGACTGTGGTGTAAATGTCTGTAATGGTGGGAAGAGAGACCCCGATGATCTTCTCAGCTGACCTCAGTATCCACTACAGGGTCTTGTGATCTGAGATGGTGCAATTTCCAAACCAGGCAGTGATGCAGCTGCTCAGGATGCTCTCAATACAACCTCTGTAGAATGTGGTGAGGATGGGGGCGTGGGAGATGGACTTTTCTCAGCCTTCGCAGAAAGTAGAGATGCTGCTGGGCTTTCTTTGCTATGGAGCTGGTGTTGAGGGACCAGGTGAGATTCTCTGCCAGGTGAACGCCAAGAAATTTGGTGCTCTTAATGATCTATATGGAGGAGTCGTCGATGTTCAGTGGAGAGTCGTCGCTCCGTGTCCTCCCGAAGTCAACAATCATCTCTTTTGTTTTGTTCACATTCAGAGACAGGTTGTTGGCTCTGCACCAGTCTGTTAGCCGCTGCACCTCCTCTCTGTATGCTGACTCATCGTTCTTGCTGATAAGACCCACCACGGCCGTGTCATCGGCGAACTTGATGATGTGGTTCGAGCTGTGTGTTGCAGCACCGTCGTGGGTCAGCAGAGTGAACAGCAGTGGACTGAGCACACAGCCCTGGGGGCCCCCGTGCTCAGTGTGATGGTGTTGGAGATGCTGCTTCTGATCTGGACTGACTGAGATGAAAACCCATCCCATCTCAGACACTGTCTGTTCAATCTCCTGTTATCTGGTGGGAGATACAGAAACATCTTAGCCAAGAGAGTAAGACTGAAAAGCAGCAGCTTCTAGAGGGCTGTTGTGCAGCTGAATAATGTTACACCATGGCTTACCAATGGCCTTTGACTGCTATCGGCTATTAACGCCATTTGTTGCAGGGAAATATGGGATTTTTTAATAAATTAAGCTGTACTGGAAACATTGTAAATATCAGTTTTGCACAGACAGGAGTAACACTACAATCTCATTGTTTTGAGCAATGACAATAAAAATCTGTTCTATTCTAGGACATTGAAGTGCAACGTAGATTTCATTAACTCTGATGTACAATAAATTTAACATTCACACTCTCTCTGGTTACCAACACAATGACACTTACAGAGAAATGGTAATACATGATGGTCATATACAAAAGAACTTGAGAATACCTCAGAGATCATGGTCAAAGAGGAGGTAGGTTATTTAAAGAGTTCAGTGGGTCAGTGTCAAATGGAAGTTAATCCCACAGGAATATCAGCATAATTTAGACAACATCTTGTTCATAATGGATTAACAGATTAGAGGCTTGCAATTTATTAACCTCCTTGTCTAATACAAACAGCAATGAATTATTTATGAGTTACACATTAACATAGACATGTACAGGAGTGGATACAGCTCTGAGCCACAGGCTGAGTACATTTGTACAGTATAGCCTACAGTACAATAAGGGACTACTTTATGTTTTAGTAACACATCGTTGAATACGCTATTAGGCGCATATTGAGCATGCACTATTAGGCACGGATTGATCTGTACATGTGTGCCGAGTTCGGTTTCTGCCAGTAAAGAACCATAAAACTTACCTCCCATCTCCAGCGTTTTTATTAATAGCACTGTTGTGTAATCAGGCCACATACACAATGAAGTTAATGAACCTACATTGTATTGGAACGCCATGTTTTAATTGATAATGACACTCTGAAGAACAGTGCAAGGAACGAGCCAAGGAGCGGGAGAAGGAGGCAGAGCGAAGCCGCGAGACTGAAAGGAAGCGGGAGCACAGCCGGGGTCGAAAACGTCGGGAGACCAAGAGACACAGTCGGAGCCGCAGCACGTCCAGCCAAGACCACAGCCGGCGCTGAACCCCAGGGGCTGAGGGTCTGCCTGCCCAGAAGGGAGATAGAAAGGAGCGACACACACATCTAGACAGAGTGTACTTGTTGCGCTAGCAAAAGGGACACGTGAGTCAAATGAAACGTGCTGTGACTGCAAGGAGCTAGCTAAAAAGAAAACAAGGAAAAACGGGGCTAAAATAACATAACAAAGATGGCGATGATTGGAACCATTACAGCATTTGATAGTGGCATTGAAAGCTGGGTAAATTACATTGAGAGAGCGGAGTTATATTGTGATGTTAACGGTGTTAATGATGAAAAGAAAGTCTTACTCAGTATTATGGGAGCAAAAACATACGGGCTGCTACGGAGCTTGTTAACCCCTGAAAAGCCAGCTGACAAAATGTTCAAGCAAATAGTAGACACTCTCCAACAGCATTTAAACCCCAAACCACTGGTCACTGCTGAAAGATTTAAATTTCACAAACTGAATCAGAGCAAAAATGAAAGCATTTCTGAATATTGTGCTGAATTGTGCAAATTATCAGAACATTGTCAATTTGGAGCTGGTCTATCAGACGCATTGAGGGACAGGTTAGTGTGTGGCATGCACTGAAACCACACAGAAGAAGCTTCTGTGTGAAAAAGACTTTACGTTCAAGAAAGCGCTAAACATTGCAATATCAACGGAAACAATGGCATGGGATGCTTCCAAGCTACAACAAAAATCTCTGGAATATGCCGCAATTAAAATGTCACTGAACAGGAATGAAGGAAAGAAATGTTACTGTTGTGGGAACAGGTCACATGACCATGATGACTGTTGGTTTAAAGACAAAGAATGCAGAAATTGTGGCAAACAGGGCCACATTGGCAGAGTACGCAAAACTAGTCAACAGCAGAAAAAGGGCAAAATACAGAAAAACAAGAAACCCAGAAAGGAAAATACAACAAGGTACACAAAATGAAAGAAAGCAGTTCTGATGAAAACGACTCAGATGAAAGTGAATTGTCTTGTCGGCAACTTCACAGCGTGAAAGAGACAGATGATCGAAGAGTAATATGGATCACTCCACAAATGGTGGGCGTGAGATTGAAAATGGAGTTGGACACAGGCTCAGCTGTAACAGTGATCTCTGTACACGACTACAAACGACTGTTTTCTCACATACCTCTGAAACGAACTAAACTACTGCTAAAGACAGGACAGAAAGTGCGTCTCAAAGGCAAAATTAAAGTGACAGTGACCTACGGAGATAAAACACAGCAAATGAACCTCTATGTACTGAAAAATGGAGGACCACCATTGCTGGGACGTGAATGGCTCAGGAAAATCCAGTTGGATTGGCACACCATCAAGGCACTAGTTGTGTCAGCAAAAGAGGGCAGCAAGGCTACATCTGAGAGACTGTCACAAATACTTGCTGACTCTGAGGAAGTGTTCATGAAAGGAATAGGAACATTTCAGGGCATGAAGACAAAGATTGAGATTGAGGAAAATGCATGTCCAAAATTTCACAAAGCCAAACCACTGCCATATGCAATCTATCCAACGGTAGAGGCTGAGCTGAAAAATCTGGAGCAGACTGGGGTCCTGTCAGAGGTGGATTGGAGTGAATGGGCCATGCCTATTGTTCTGGTGATGAAGAAAACCTCCAGCACAAAACCAGGAAAACCAAGCAAGGTGCGCATATGTGGTGATTTTAAAGTGACAGTTAACCTGGTTCTCTGCACAGTACAGTATCCTCTACCTCATATTGAGGACATCTTTGCTTCCCTCTTAGGAGGGAAACATTTCACAAAAATCGATTTGGCCCAGGCTTATCTCCAAATGGAAATCGATGAAGCATCCAAGAAATACCTGATAATAATACACACAAAGGACTTTACCAGTACAGCAGGTTGGTGTTTGGGATAGCATCAGCTCCTGCAATCTGGCAAAGGGCAATGGACCAGGTCCTGCAGGGGATTCCAGGGAGCCAGTGTTACCTGGATGACATCACTGTCACTGGCAAAGATGGCGACGAACATCTTTCTAACCTTGAAGAAGTGTTCACCGGGTTACGGGAATATGGGCTCAGAGCTAATCGACAGAAATATGAGATTTTCAAAAAGGAAATTTCATACTGTGGGCATGTGATTAACAAGGATGGCTTACACATGTCTCAAGACAAGATAGAAGTGGTGCTTAAGGCACCACCACCTGAAAATGTGTCTCAGCTGAGAGCATATCTTGGTCTAGTGAACTACTATCACAAGTTCCTGCCTAACCTATCCACAGTCCTAGACCCACTAATCCACTGTTACAGACAGGGACACAACGGAAATGGACTGAGAGCTGTGAGAAAGCATTTCAAGAAACTAATAGACTCATAACTTCAGAAGGGGTACTCGCACACTTTGACCCCTCCTTACCTATCTGACTGCCTTGTGATGCCCCACCCTATGGGATAGGAGCTGTGTTATTGCACAAGTTTCCAGATGGCTCAAGAAAGACCAATAGCCTTTGCCTCAAGAACGCTAACTTCAGCTGAATGCAACTACTCTCAGATTGACAGAGAGGCTCTAAGCCTCGTGTGGGGAGTCAAGAAATTGAGTCACTACCTGTATGGCCAAAAGTTTCCTCTGTTGACTGATCATCAGCCTCTCGTGTCGATCTTCAACCCAAGGAAAGGCATTCCAGTGATGACAGCACAAAGGCTACACCGATGGTCTCTGTTCTTAGGAGGTCACAGGTACGACATCGAACACAAGGGGACCAATCAACATGGCAACGCAGATGGTTTGTCACGCTTACCACTGCTGACTTCTGAGATAACTACACAAATGGATTCAGTGGAGGTCTTTCATGCAACAATAGTTGAACAATTACCAGTCACAAACAGCCTCATTGAAAGAGAAACACACAATGACCCTACGTTGTCAAAAGTGTATGACATCACGGTAAAGGGATGGCCAGCACGCGGTGACACACTGTTTCCAGCCTTCTCAGCGAGGAAGGAGCAGTTGTCAGTGTGTCAGGGATCTCTAATGTGTGGTTCACAAGTTGTGATTCCTCCCAAGCTACGCACCAGAGTGCTGGAGGGACTGCACAAGTGGCACCTGGGTACCATGAAGATGAAAGGTCTTGCCCGTGCCTATGTGTGGTGGCCAGGAATCGATAAACAAATTGAGGATGTGACCAAGAACTGCTCTGGATGTCAAAAGATCCAGAACACACCACCACAAGTCCCTCTCCATCCGTGGGGGAGTGGACCTCATCACCATGGCAGCGAGTGCACATCGACTTTGCTGAACCATTCATGGACTCTATCTTTTTAATCACCATTGATGCACATTCCAAATGGCCAGAGGTCATCAAAATGAAGACAACCACATCGGAAAAGACCATTATGGTGCTGAGGACCACATTCACCAGGAATGGCACACCAGAGCATATCTGCGCAGACAATGGACAACAATTTGTCCCTGAAGAATTCCAAAGTTTTGTGAAGAACAATGGAATCAAGCACTTTACATCAGCCCGTTACCATCCATCCACAAATGGCTTGGCAGAAAGATTTGTACAAACATTCAAGAAAGCCGACAGGTCAAGGGACTGCGAAAATCGACCACTACAACACAAGGTAGACAACCTCCTCCTTGCCTATCATAATGCAGTACATGCAACCACTAACCAGACTCCAGTGATGACGTTTCTGAACAGGAACCTGAGGTCCTGCATGGATCTTCTCAAACCAGATGTATGGCATGATGTGGAGAACAAACATTTGAATGCTAACTCAACACGGAGCTTCAGTGTGGGACAGTCAGTTCTTGCACGTGATTACCAGACTGAAAAATGGCAGCCGGGTATAATTTCCACCATAGACGGGTCACTGATGTAGAGTACAGGTGGGAGAGAACGTATGGAGACATCATGTGGACCAAATCCTGAATGCTCAGGTGGAAAACACAACAACATCTTGCCTGGACTCCCATGATATAGAAACAAACACTCCTGATGTGACCACATCAGCCTTGCCCACAGATAAGCCTGTCATCAGTGCTGAGGACCCACCTGATGTACCTGTGGAGACTCATTCCCCAAAACAAACGTTTCAGGACAGATGTTACCTGGAGAGGCAGAGGAGACCCCCCCGCCAAGAGACTTGAGTTATAAATGGGTCTTAGACCAAAAGTAAAAAAAAAGGCTTGTTATAATTTGATAGTATTACGTTACTTTGTTATAAATTGATATTATTATGTTACTTTGTTATGATTTGATATTATTAAGTTACTAAGTAAACAAATGGTAGGCATTTGTATGTTAAGGGTAAACATATTTGTTTAGCATAGTGCCCCAGTAAAAAAACAGTTGATACACTATTAAAATAAAAGGGGAGGAGTGTACCGTATAGCCTACAGTATAATAATGGACTACTTTATGTTTTAGTAACACGTTGTTGAATGCGTTATTAGGCGCGTATTGATTTGTATGCGTGTGCTGAGTTCGGATTCTGCCAGTAAAGAACCATGAAACTTAGCTCCCGTCTCCAGCGTTTTTATTAATAACATTGTTGTGTAACCAGGCCACACACACACCAACATTGGAAGCATTGTTATATTATGTTCTGATCACAGTTTTGCCTGCCATTGGGTTTGTTATTTCCAGAGGCCCTGATTAGAATAAGATGTTAGTGAACAGATTTCTCATCTATATGGGAGAATTTACTTATTGCTAATTGCTTTCCTATTGGCAAAGAGCTACTCTGAAAATCTGCATCTTAGTGGTGATCATGAAATTTGTTAACAAGGCCAATTGGCTCTACATTCAGCACCAGGTCACCTATGCTAGGATGCTACTCATTGATCACAGCACCATAATACCAAATAAACTTATCTCTAAACTCATGGACCCTGGTCTTTAGTCTCTATCTGTAACTGGCTTCTAGTTTCTTAAATAGAAACAATTTTTCTCCAATGATAATTGGCAGGTCAGTTTTTTGAACCATACTCCTAAGCTGCAGAATTCAATACCTAAAACTACAAGGGATGCAGACTCAGTTGACATTTTAAATGCCAGCTCAAAATCTATTTCATTAACCTTTGCTTTTAACTGACATGTTTTTGTCTTTCATATTCAAGTTTATTTTTATGGAGCCTGTCACCGGGCTTGTACAGAAACTTGCCTCATTAGCCGGCTGTGCTGACAGCCACTGGACTCAACGGTGAGACAGCACCTTTTTCAAACAACGTACGTCTAGGGTCAGTATGATATGGGTCTCACCAAACATGACTAAAGGAACCTCAATTTGAGCGAATAATGTGTGAATATTGACCATATACAATTATCCGTTGGCAAGAAATAACAGATGACACACCACATAATTAGAAAGGAAGTGTATTTACTAATTTCAGCTTTATCAAACAGTTTTTAAGAAGAAAAGAAAAATAAGAAGTATAAAAGGGCCCTTTATAATTAAACCACTGTGAATGTGCATAGTGTTGGAGCTCGTATCTTCCAAAAGCTGAGTGTGTCCCTTACTCTCAACACCGACTTCTCATCACCAATCACCAGTAGAACTTCCCATCTTGCATTTTTTCTAATTGTGCCTTCCCATCGGATCAGATTCTATGGCTCTTCCAATCTTCACTTCTCTCCATCTTCTACCAAAAGACCCCAAACTTCACCAGTGTCTGTCACAAATCCTCTCCACCCAGCTTTCTCTAGAATCTTCTCCCATTCCACCATCCTGATCAGCTGACACAGCATTCCAAAACTGAACAGCACAGCCCCTTACCTTTAACTGAAACCCAAACACTATCAGCAGGGAGTTACATTTATTTTTTCTGATTAAATATATTTTTATTGAAGGAATGGCACGATACAGAATACATAATGGATTACATTTTCCTCCATTTTGCTTTATATCTTACTCCTAAACAAACCTCCCCTCACCTGCCCTCCCCGAACATACCATGGCAGCTAATGTAGTTACAATACAATTCACAAATACAAGAACGGACATTTCACAGCCATACCCCCACACTACGTCAAGACGAAGGCCCACACACATCCACAACATGTCAGATGATCCAAAATACACTCATATTACAATTCATCAGCCACCCTGTGAGGTGAACCATATGTGTGTTAAAAGGGAGGCAACTTCCCAAGTACAATCAAATGCCCTCAACTAGTAGGTAATTCCTTAAGACTCCCCAAATATGACAAGAAAGGTCCTCATTTCGAACAGAACTTTTTCACAGACCCCCTCAAAGTGAATTTAATCTTTTCTAATTTCAGAAAAAACATTACTTCCTCTAACCAAGCAGCAGCAGATGGGGGAGTGGTAGATTTCCAGACCATCAAAATTCTCCTACGGGCCAATAGCGATGTAAGTGCAATGATATCCGACTAGCTTGCATTTAAACCCAAAACATCATCTGCCACACCAAATACAGCTATAAGCGGGCAAGGTCTCAGTGTCACCTCCAAAACCTCACTGATAATTTTAACAACCAGTGCCCGATAGCCATCAAGCCGAGGGCAAGACCAAAATGTATGCACTAAACCAGCCGGAGAGAAGGAACACCTGTCACAGCCAGTGTCTGTCCCGGGATATATGTCAGTAAGCCTGGCTTTACTTAAATGTACCATGTGTAAAACTTTAAATTATATGAGCCCCAGTCTAGCACATGATGACGAGGAATGAACCCTATTCAATGCTTTTGCCCAATATTCCTCAGCCAGATCCATACCGAGGTCATCCTCTCACCTAGTCTTAGCTTTGTTTAGATCTTGAACTCCCAAAGACATTGTCGTGGCCGATCAACCCGATGCAAGAGCGCAAATACCACGAACACAATAAAACATGCAATATTTTATCAAACTTTACTCTTTATTCATAGCATGCTGTGGGGGAAGTTACAGACTGATCTCCCAAAGAGCCAGTCTGGACACTGCCCTCCTCCGAATCACAATTCTTCACTATTTATAACATTGATCCTTACGTCCACAGAAAATCTTACAATTACGCGAGTTAAGACAGTTTCAGAATAGTTTCGATCACATGTTAATATACTATTAGATGTAAGATCATCATTGGTTAGTTATTTTCTGCCAAAGCTAGCCTGCACACAACATCAGTTCCTTATATTGACACCTTACCCTTTCTCTTCAACGTTCTGTCCCCTACGCTATCCTTCCCATATTTAGTTATACCTTGAGATGTCCCTTCAGTCATTCTTATACCCATATTTAAATATTTTGCCTCAAAATGCTTTGGTATGACCAGATATTTCCTTACTTGAATCTTTATCTAGCATTTTCAGAGAGCAATGGATCATACGTCACCTGTGCTGGGTAAGGTTTCTTTCTGACTTGTCCAACAACAGTAAGCTAAGGAGCCCATAAGGTGATTGATCATTAGCTAATCAATTGTTCTTAGTATTTACCTATCCCTCTACTCTATCAACATTAGCTGAGAGTATAGTACAGAGATCAGCCCTTCATTATTAAAGCTAAGAGTGAGTTTTTCCCACAACATAGCAGGTGGTAGATCAGGAAAAGAAGGAAATTTTTCCTTGACAAAGTGTTGAATTTGCAGGTATTTTAAAAAATGATAATGCAGAAGGCCATATTATCAGTGTACAAATCCTTAATGCGCATAGGACCGTTCAAACCCCATTGTCTAAAAACTGAATCGAGTGTGGAGGGAAGAAGTAGATGGTTTCTATGAATGGGACCCAAAACTGAAGCTGATGTGAACTTATAGTGGCAGCAAAATTGATTAAAAATTTTGAGGGTGGAGAGCACGACTGGGTTAGATGTGAATTGAGAGGATTTCAGTGGTAAGGACGAATACACTAAAGCTGGGAGAGACGAGGAGTGGCAAGGCCGTGACTCAAGCAGGCACCAGACTATATCTGGCCGGTGGAGCCAAAATAATACCTTTTGAATGTTCGATGCCCAATAATAATGAATAAAGCTAGGGAGGCCCATTCCACCTTCATTACGACCTCTTTGGACAGTGCGCTTATTAACCCATGGGACCTTATTTTCCCAAATAAAGGAGGTTATAGCTTGGTCGACTGATTTGAAAAATAACTTGGATAAGAAAACTGGCAAGCACTGGAACAAGTAAAGAAATCTGAGAAGTATAGTCATTTTCACTGATTGAATTCTCCCAGCTATAGTAAGGGGTAAACTGCACCATCTCTCAAAATCAGCCTTCATTTGGCTAACCTGAGGCCTGTAGTTAGCTTCAAACAGAGATGTAAAAGAGCGAGTAACGTGTATTCCTAGGCATACAAAACCATCTTGAGATAAAGGAAAAGGCAAAGATTCCTGTCAGATCTGTAGGGCCAAGTTATTAATAGAAAGGCATATGTTTTTTTGAAAGTTCAGTTTATAGCCAGAGAAGGCTCCAAATTGGCCTAATAAAGACACAATAGCAGGACTACTACCTACAGGGTCTCTAACATAAAGTAAGAGGTCATCAGCATATAGGGATACACAGTGTTCCATGTCCCCTTTTCTAACATCTTGAAATGATGCAGTTGACTTAAGTGCAATAGAAAGAGGCTCAATTGCAATTGCAAAAAGAACAGCAGACAATGGGCAGCCTTGGCGAGTGCCACGTATTTGTGGGAAATAGTAAGATCGAAAATAATTTGTCTGTATACACGCTAAAGGAAGGTGAAATAATAGCTTAACCCAGGCTACAAATATTCTGCCAAATCCAAATTTCTCCAAAACACTAAACAAGTATACCCACTCCACTCTATCAAATGCTTTCTCCGCGTCCAAGGAGATAACAACCTCCGGACTTGGAGAATCACTGGGTGAATAAACCACATCAGCCAGTCGACGGATATTAAAAAAAGAATGGCGATTTTTAATAAAACCTGTTTGATCATCTGAAATTATCTTGGGAAGGGGGCGTTCTAAACGGCATGAAAGCACGTTAGCCAAAATTTTCACATCTACATTCAAAAGTGAGATGGGGCGATACGAAACGCAAACACGAGGAAATCTGCAGATGCTGGAACTTCAAGCAACACACATAAAAAGTGCTGCTGAACGCAGCAGGCCAGGCAGCATCTCTAGGAAGAGGTACAGTCGACGTTTCCGGCCGAGACCCTTTGTCAGGACTAACTGAAAGAAGAGATAGTAAGAGATTTGAAAGTGGGAGGGGGAGATCCGAAATGATAGGAGAAGACAGGAGGCGGAGGGATAGAGCTAAAAGCTGGAAAGTAGATTGGCAAAAGGGATCTCGAAAACGAATCCGAAAGCCAACTGGAGTAAGTTGGCGGCGGAGACACATTTCAAGGAAGGATATATGGCTGTGATATCGAGTCTGAGTCAAAATGTGGTCGAAAAGTTGAAGGGCCAAAGAAATTATAGATGGGGAGCAGTGAGAGATGGTTTCACTAAACTCCCATCGAAGAGAAGATTTAAACTTCTTCAGTGTAGGTTTCACCGGAAGAGGCTTTGCGGTAGTGAATTTAAAAACGCAAACACGAGGAAATCTGCAGATGCTGGAATTTCAAGCAACACACATAAAAAGTGCTGGTGAATGCAGCAGGCCAGGCAGCATCTATGGGAAGAGGTACAGTCGACGTTTTGGGCCGAGACCCTTCGTCAGGACTAACTGAAAGAAGAGATAGGCTTTTCATTCCAGGACGAAGGAGATGTCCTCCTTTTTTAAAGAAAGGGGCTTCCCTTCCTCCACCATCAACTCTGCTCTCAAATGCATCTCTCCCATTTCACGCACATCTGCTCTCACACCATCCTCCTGCCACCCCACTAGGAATAGGTTTCCCCTAGTCCTCACCTACCACCCAACCAGCCTCCGGGTCCAACGTATAATTCTCCCTAACTTCTGCCACCTCCATCAGGATCCTACCACTAAGCACATCTTTCACTCCCCTCCCCCTTTCTGCTTTCCGCAGGGATCACTGTCTACGCGACTCCCTTGTCCATTCATCCCCTCCATTCCTTCCCACCGTTCTCTCCTGGCACTTATCCTTGTAAGCGGAACAAGAGCTACACATGCCCTTACGCTTCCTCCCTTACCACCATTCAGGGCCCCAGACAGTCCTTCCAGGTGAGGCAACAGTGCACCTGTGAGTCGGCTGGGGTGATATACTGCGTCCGGTGCTCCCGGTGTGGCCTTCTATATATTGGCGAGACTCGACGCAGTCTGGGAGACCGTTTCACTGAACACCTATGCTCTGTCCGCCAGAGAAAGCAGGATCTCCCAGTGGCCACAAATTTTAATTCCACGTCCCATTCCCATTCTAGATAGATAGATAGACATACTTTATTGATCCTGAGGGAAATTAAGTAAATTCTGATATGTCTATCCACGGCCTCCTCTACTGTCAAGATGAAGTCACACTCAGGTTGGAGGAACAACACCTTATATTCCGTCTGGGTAGCCTCCAACTTGATGGCATGAACAATGACTTCTCGAACTTCTGTTAATGCCCCACCTCCCCTTCATACCCCATCTGTTATTTATTTATTTATTTCTTCTCTCTCTCTCTCTCTCTCTCTCTCTCTCTCTCTCACACTCTCTCTTTCTCCCTCTGCCCCTCTCACTATACCCCTTGCCCATCCTCTGGGCTCCCCCCCCCTATTTTCTCCCTAGGTCTCCCATCCCATGATCCTCTCATATCCCTTTTGCCAATCACCTGTCCAGCTCTTTGCTCCATCCCTCCCCCCTCCTGTCTTCTCCTATCATTTCGGATCTCCCCCCCACCACTTACAAATCTCTTACTATCTCTTCTTTCAGTTAGTTCTGACGAAGGGTCTCGGCCCGAAACGTCGACTGTACCTCTTCCTAGAGATGCTGCCTGGCCTCCTGCGTTCACCAACAATTTTTATGTTTGTTGCTTGAAATTCCAGAATTTGCAGATTTCCTCGTGTTTGAGATTTTCAATGAAAATCAGGAGCCACACTCACACGCACCCACTCACTCCATGCTCAACCCGGAAGCCACATTTATTTTTATCTTTTATTTCATATTCACGTTTGTACTTTTTCCCCATTGTAAAGCACTTTGAACTAAAATATCTATATGTAAAGAGTTCTCTAAAGTTATTATCATTGTTACTATTATTTTTGTGGTGGGCAAGTTGTTGGAGAAGATCCTGAGAGGCACGATTTATGAGCATTTGGAGAGACGTAATCTGATTAAGGATAGTCAGCTTGGTTTTGTCACGGGCATGTCCTATCTTATAAGCGTGATCGAATTCATTGAAGATGTAACAAAACACATTGATGAAGGTAGAGCAGTGGATGTAGTATATATGGATTTCAGTAAAACATTTGATAAAGTTCCCCATGCAAAGCTTATTCAGAAAGTAATGAGGCATGAGATCCAAGGAGACCTTGCTTTGTGGGTCCAGAATTGACTTGATCACAGAAGGTGGTTGTCGATTGTTCATATTTTGTATGGAGGTCGGTAACCAGTTCTGTGCCTCAGGTATCTGTTCTGGGACCCCTACACTTTGTGATTTTTATAAATGACCTGGATGAGGAAGTGGAGGGTTGGGTTAGTGAATTTCTTCTTCGGCTGTCCATCAATTTTCGATGAAGACTGAGGCCTGGGCAAGGTTGTACAGAAGACCAGCAGTTGCCCATGCTGCAAGTCTCCCCTCTCCACGCCACTGATGTTGTTTAAGGGAAGGGCATTAGGACCTATACAGCTTGGCACTGGTGTCATCGCAGAGCAATGTGTGGTTAAGTGCCTTGCTCAAGAACACAACACGCTGCCTGAGCTGAGGCTCAAACTAGCAACCTTCAGACTGATGCCTTAACCACTTGGCCACGCGCCACACTAAATTTGCTGTTGACACAAAAGTTGGGGGTGTTGTGGATAAGGGTTGTCAAAGGTTACAGTGCAACATCGATTGGATGCAGAACTGGGCTGAGAAGTGGCAGATGGAGTTTAACCCAGATAAATGTGAAGTGATTCATTTTGGTAGGTCAAGTTTGAAGGCAGAGTATAATATCAATGGTAAGACTCCTGGCAGTGTGGAGGTCCATGCCCATCAGACACTCAAAGCTACTGTGCAGTGTGACAGTGTTGTTAAGAAAGCGTATGGTGTGTTGGTCTTTATCAACCATGTGATTGAGTTCAAGAGCCATGAAGTAATGTTATAGCTATATAAGAACTTAGTTAGATCCCAGCTCAGTTCTGGTCACCTCACTATAAGAAGGATGTGGATACTATAGTGAGAGTGCAGAGGAGATTTACAAGGATGTTGCTTGGATTGGAGAGCATGCCTTATGAGAAAAGGTTGAGTGTACTTGGCCTTTTCTCTTTGGAGCAAAAGAGGATGAGAGGTGACTTGATAGAGGTGTATAAGATGATTAGATTATGAGGACACACAGTTCTCCTTTATTGTCATTTAGTAATGCATGCATTAAGAAATGATACAATATTCCTCTGGTGTGATATCACAAAAACACAGGACAGACCAAGACTGAAAAACTAACAAAAACCACATAATTATAACATATAGCTACAACAGTGCAACAATGCCACAACTTGATGAAGAACAGACTATGGCACAGTAAAAAAGTTCAAAGTCTCTCGAATGTCCTACATCTCACGCAGACGGAAGAAGGAAGAAAAGAAAGAAAGAAAAAGAAAGAAAACTCTCCCTGCCATGCCCGACCACAGTCTGACTCTGAGTCGTCCGAAAACTTTGAGCCTCCGATCAGCCCTCCGACACCGAGTACCGAGCACCATCTCTATCTGAACGCTTCGACCTCAGCCTTGGTCGCCAGCAGCAGGCAAAGCCAGGGATTTTGGGGCCTTCCCTCTGGAAGATTCTTGATTGCCCAGTAACAGCAGCAGCGAACCTGCATTTCAGAAATTTCTCCAGATGTTCCTCTGTGCTTTCATGTCTGTCTGCATCAAATCAGAATTGTCCACGGCCCCTATTTAACAGAAACGATATAATTTCACTGGAGAGCTGCGCCTGCTGCCATTTTCTCTTCCCGCCTTCTGAGGGCGCGATGAGGGCATTAAATGTATTGATAGTCAGAGGCTTTTTCCTAGGGCTGAAATGGATAGCACAGGGGGCATAGTTTTAAAGTGCTTGGAAGTAGGTACACGGGGAATGTCAGAGGAAAGTTTTTCACACAGTGAGTGGTGGGTGCACAGAATGCACAACCATCAATGGTGGTGGAAGTGGATACAATAGGGAAGGGAATATGTTATGCGGAAGGGAAATTCTAGGCAGTTTCTAGAGTAGGTTACATGGTCGGCACAACATTGTGCCCTAAAGGGCCTGTAATATGCTGTAGATTTCTATGTTCTATGTTTTTTTAATTATTATTGGACTCAGAGCAGCATACCTCAGTTGGTTAAAATTAGTCAGAACATTTCATCCACCCTGACCCTAACCCTAGTGGTGCTGAAGGGTGTGTGCTCAGCCACCTGCTCTGTTCTTGTGTATCCATTACTGTCTGGACAGGTACAGTGACAAATTGTTGCTGTTGTTACCACTTTTATCAGTTGGTTTAATAGCTTTGATGATACAGAATACAGGAAATAAATCTGAAAATTTGTGTCATGGTACCAGAACATTAAAACAATGTCCGTAATGTCAGCAAGATGAAAGTAGTGAGGGGTGTGGGGGTGGCTGGGTTGGTGAGTGATAACATCCCCTCCTCATCAACAGAATTACTATGGAGATGACTGGAATGGAAACACCAATGTCCTGGAATGGAAAATCCTACAAAAAGTAGTGGATATGGCAGAGTCATTGTCATTGGAGAGAATCCAGAGGAAGTTCACAAGGGTTATTCCGGAATGAAGGAGTTTATATGAGGAACGTTTAGCAGCTTTGTGCCTGTACTCACTGGAATTTAGGAAAATGTGTGACGATCTCATTGAAACCTATCAAATGCTGAAAGGACTAGATAGGGTGGATGTGGAGAGGATGCTGCCTATGGTGGGGGCAACCAGAATTAGAGGGCACAGCCTCAAAACTGAGGGGTAACCTTTTAAAACAGACAAGGAATTTTTTAGCCAAAGAGTGTTGAATGTGTGAAATGCTCTGCCGCAGACTGCAGTGGAGACCATGTCTGTGGGTATATTCAAAGCAGAAGTTGATAGATTTGGTTCATTAAGAGATATGGTGAGAGGGTAGGTGTATGAGGTTGAATAGGTTCTGGGATCAGCCATGATGAAATGGTGGAACAGACTCAATGGGCTGAATGGCCTAGTTCTGCTCATAAGACCATGATGGGGAAAGCCCTCATAACCATTGAGCAGACTTATGAAACACCATCGCAGGAAAGCACTGGGACACTCACCATCCAGGACATGCTCTCTGCTGGCTGCTGCCATCAAGAAGAAGGTAGAGGAGCCTCAGGACTCACCCACCAGGTTCGGGAACTGTTATCACCCCTCAGCCATCACGCTCCTGAACCAGAGGAAATAACTTCACTCCACTCACTTGCCCAATCACTGAAGTATTCCCACAACCTATGGACTCACTTTCAAGGACACTTCATTTCATGTTCTCAATATCTATCTATCTATCTATTTATCTATCTATTGATTGCATTTATTTATTTATTTATTTATTTATTATTTCTTTCATTTTAGATTTGCAGTTTCTTGTCTTCTGCACTCTGATTGAATGGCATAATTGGGCAGCCTTTAGTTGATTCTGTTATGGTTATTATTCTATAGATTTATTGAATATGCTCACAGGGAAATGAATCTCAGGGTTGTATATGGTGACATAGCTGTACTTTGATAGTAAAATTTACTTTGTACTTTGAATGATTTGATATTTCACATGGTCCCTCCATACTGATGTGGTGATCAAGAAAGCATATCAGTAAATTCACTTTCTTCTGTGAGAAGATTCAGCTAATCCACAAGGATTTTAATGAACTTTTACAGATGCGGCATCGAAAATATTCTGATGGATTGCATCTCAGCCTGATTTGGTAACTACTCTACTCTGGACAACAAAACCTGCAGCTAGTCCTTCACAGCCTGATTTGCTAACTACTCTGCCTCAGAAAGCAGAACCTACAGCCAGTCCATATCAGCTGGGTTTGATAACTCACCTGATCTGGACAATGGAGTCTAGAGCCAGTCCATCTCAGCTGGGTTTGGTAACTAGTCTGGTCTGGACAATGGAGCCTGCAGCCAGTCTTATCTCCTCCTTTCATCAAGTCTTTCTTCACTGTGTGTTGCTTCAGGAAGGTTAGTAGCTGTGTCAGGGATGCCTGCCACCCTGGCAATTGCCTTTTCTGTCTGACATTCTGAGAGCAGATGCAGAAGCTTGAAAATCTGGACATCAAGATTAAAGAAAGAAGGAAGAAAGAAAACTTTCTTTCCCACTGCTATCAGACTCCTGAACCATCTGTAGCAACATACACAAAATGGTGGATGAACTCCCCAGGTCAGGCTGCATTTATGGAGATGATTAAACAGTCGACATTTATTCTGACCCTCCTCCAGGTGTGGAAAGGAAGAGGAAGAGGTGGGGGAGGGGTAGAAGGATAGGTAGAAGGTGATAGGTGAAGCCAGGTGAAAGATAAGGGGCTGGGGAGGAAGGAATCTGATAGGAGAAAGGGAAGGAGGAGGGGCACCAGGGAGAAGCGATAGGCAGATGAAAGGAAGAGTTAGGAGGCCAGAGTGGGGAATAGAAGAAGAGGACAGGGAGAGGGGAACTTTTTTTACTAGAATGAAATATTAATATTCATGCCATCCGGTTGGAGGCTATGCAGAAGGAATATAAAGTGTTGCTCCTCCACACTGAGGGTGGCCTCATCTTGGCGCAAGAGGAGGCCATGGACCAACGTGTAGGAATGAGAATGGGAATAGGAATTTAAATATTTGGCCGCTGACAAGTTCACCTTTTGGCAGATGGAGTGGAGGTCCTCAATGAAGTAGTTCCCCAAATTACAATGTGTCTCACCAACGTAGAGGAGGCTCCATCAGGAGCAACAAATATAATGGTTGAACCCGCAGATTCACAGGTGAACCTTTGACTCTTTCCCACCCCCTTCCCAGTGGAGCTGCCACATTTTCGTACCCTTAACTCATTTTAGTATTGCTACAATACTTCAGATTGCACTACAATCTTTGTAATACTCTGCCCGTTTTCAGTTATATAGTATTTATTGTTACACTTACAGTATACCTTGTTTATTCTGTGAGCTTTATGTGAACAAAGAATTTCCCTGCATCCTGGTGTTTTATGGCAATACCCCACTCCAATCTCATCTATCCTGGCAACAGAAATGATGTCATTGCATTTAAACTTCCAAAGTTATTAGAGACAGGAGAAATATTATTTTTTCTGGAATATAAATAGAATTTCAGGATGGAGAGGGCCCATTTTTTAAAAAAAAGTCTGTCACGAGCCTTGTGGCCCATCAGGCCAGTGCTTATGCCGGTTTCCGTGGCATGAAGAGACTGAGAGTATGAGACTCCCCTTTGGATAGAGGTTAACCCCCAGCATTTTTGCCAGTACCCATTCTCAGCTGGGTAGACTGGAGCATTGTATGGTTAAGTGCCTTGCTCAAGGACACAGATTCTGCCTTGGCTGAGGCTCCAACCCACTACCTTCAGATGGCTAGTCCAACACCCTAACCACTTGGCCACGCGCCACACTAGGGCCCATTTTACCTTTGTTTATTTCAACTATTTCTTCTGGTAATATTACACATTCAGCATCCAATTCTTTTTTATGTCTTATAAGGCACTACTTTTGAGTCTTAAAATATGTCCTGACCATGAAACAGGTGGTGGAACATGGTAAGCTGAGCGATTGAATGCAGCTGCAACCGTTACTTCTCACAGTAACAGTGTTAAACACAAAATAGGTTATACCATCAGGTAGAGGCACTAAATAGAGTGTTGGTGTTTCTCTCAGAATGTGCAAAATGACCAAAGGATTCCCAGTGAAACTGCTTTCACATTTCCTCATCCATTATTGCTTGTAGTGAGTTTATAACCTGGTGACTCAGTCATTCAGGAAATAAATGCTTTAACACTCTCCTCTTTCGAGTCTAGGTTCCAATCGAGCCCGGACTGATGGAATGAAAGGCATGCTGCTCTTTTATACTTCGCACCAAACCACATTCAATTCTGGTATATTTCGCATTTTGACAATTAAGTGATCCTGATTCAGATTTTGAATCTCTTGTGCAAGGTGAAATGTGAACTGTTAAATGGAACCGTTGACCCATTGAGTGCATTGTAACAGATTCGGCTTGTTCAAATAGCTTAACGGGCAACATTTCTTATTACATTTGGTGCATTGTAGAATTAAGTTATCAATGCCATTTAAGAACTTACTGGTTAGTTGTCACAAGAAAACAAATAACATACTGATCTACTGCAACACACACACATGCTGGAAGGAATTTGTGTTGCTCAGATTTCCAACATCTGCAGATGTTCTCTTGTTTCTGATCTACTGCAGGCTATTTGGCAACAACAGTGACCACAGCACAATATTTTGAAAGAGAAGAGTGAATATTTCTGCACCTTACTTGTCAATTACTATTCCTCCACACTTCCAATGTAAAGCATGATTATTCCTCACCCCTTTTCAGTCTTGCTCAGTTGGAACAAATTGTTTGCCTTTACTTCAAAGACAATCTATTTTCAGTCTGTATTGTTTGCATCTGCCTCAAATACAATGTGATTCATCGACTGCAAAAATCATTAACCATGCCACCTTGCCCATGTCCTCTGTGTCTGATGGACAGCTACCCTCCTGCCATAAATTCCAAGATTCCACTGCTTTTAGTCTATCTGTTAGATCACTCTGATCCCTTTGCTCATTGGCTTCTGGTCACCTCATTAATGAACTTTAATCTGTCTATCTTTGTAACCTTCCTCAGATTTACCACATTTTCCCCTGAAATTCTCTTTTTCTCTGCTTTTGGATTCTTTCTGGGTTCCTTATGTTTATCATAGCCAGGATGGCAGTGGAGATAAGCTCCAAATATTTATTAAATGTTTCCAGTGGGGTGCATCTCAAATAGCCTCCGACAACCAAGTCTAGCTCCTGGCCTTCATATGTGGCTTAGGTACTAAGCCCGGTGGAACTGTTTCTACTGACTGGAAGAGCAAAGATGAGTTACGGGCGTCTTAAAAACCAGTTGCTTTGGAAAGATAGGGCTCCCAGCCATGGTTGGCAGCTCATCTAGGAGAAGGAAAACTCTGATCCCAATGCTCTGCTGTCTTGTGGCTGTACCTACTCATGGGGAAAGATTTGGGAGTAGACCCCAAGGAAAAGTCTGGAATGGGAGTCTTACATAAGACTCCTGAAGGTAGTCTTACTTTGAGTTTGATTAAGTTGAGTTCGGTGCCAAACTGTATTGGTCTCTGCAGTCCCCTAAGGTTCATCAGCTAAGTGGAGGGAAGCTTGCTCTCCATGTCTTACTGTCCTGATTTGTATATCACATAGACAGCTGGGATGCAGCATCCATGCTTGATCCTGAACAAGAGAGACCTCAGAAAAGGATTCTGTCCAATTTCCTGCTATTTCAATTTCCTAATTATTATCAATAACAAAGATCTACCTGAACTTTTCTACCTCCATAACTAGCTCTCATCCTTCAATATTCCAGCATTACTTTGGCTTTTCGTCAAAGCATTATTGTACCTTTACATTTCTGTGAACTGAAGCGAAACACTTTACTATGTCAGAGGATTTCATTTTAATGTTTTATCATAATGATCACATGAACTCAAATGTACATAAAACATAAATTTTATGTAATAAAGACCTTTCAGGAATGAAGAAGAAAGGTTATTTGAAACCTTATATGAACCATTTTACTCCCAGCTTAGAATGCACTACCAATGCCAAAATTGCACAAAGTTTAAAATTTTGCATACAATATTATTACAATTTAAGTAGGCACCTCCAGAAGCATGAAGTATAAAAGAACTCACCGTCAAAGAAATTTTCATGACTATCAGCTGTATAACCATATTGTACCTAATTACCTAAAATAACCGAAAATGCTTACTCTTACTTCTCCTCCTCCTTTCCAATCTTGACGAAGGGTCTTGGCCCGAAACAACAACCATTTATTCTTTTCCATAGATACTGCCTTGCCTGCTGAATTCCTCCAGCATTTTGTGTGTGTTACCTAAAATAATTATGTTTATATCTTGGATAATGTAACTAAATAACGTACTTTATTTTTTCTAATTATGGTGACAATGAATCACAATAATTCTTTTGACTGAATTTTACAGAATTACTCTACCTACTGTTGACTTTAAGCTTCATGATATTGGAACATCATGAGAATTCTAAAAATCTTCAAGTCTTTTTCCAGGGTGCTGCCATAACCTTTTATCTTAAGATAAGATTGTGGAAGAAAGCACACTCATTGCTAATTGGGCATATGCCACTAAATGTTATTAATATACTGTAGGGGATATTATCTTTGCATCTTTCAGAACAGAAAGATGAAATAAATGGGCAGACAATTATTTAGATGGAGAGAGAATTTTTAAATACAGAGATGAAAAGGGAATTGGGAGTCCTTGTACATGATACTGTAAAGGTTAACCTCCAGCTTGAGTCGGTGGTGAAGAAGGCAAATGCAATGTTGGCATTCATTTCTAGAGGTATAAAACATAAGAGCAGGGATATGATGCTGAGGTTCTATAAGGCACTTGTGAGACCACACTTGGAGTATTGTGTGCAGTTTTCGGCTCCTTATTTTCGAAAGGATATATTGACGTTGGAGAGGGTTCAGAGAAGATTCACGAGAATGATTCCAGGAATGAAAGGGCTGCCATATGAGAACGTCTGGCAGCTCTTGGGCTGTATTCCCTGGAGTTCAGGAGAATGAGGGGGGATCTCATAGAAACATTCCGAATGTTAAAAGGTCTAAACAGATCAGATATGGCAAAGTTATTTCCCATGGTATGGGAGTCTAGAACAAGAGGGCACAACTTCAGGATTGAAGGATGTCCATTTAGAACAGAGATGTGGAGAAATTACTTTAGTCAGAGGGTGGTAAATCTGTGAAATTTGTTGCCATGTGCAGCTGTGGAGGCCAAGTCATTGGGTGCATATAAGGCAGAGATCAATAGGTCTTGATTAGTTAGGGCATCAAATGGTATGGGGTGAAAGCAGGGGAGTGGGGTGACTGGAAGAATTGGATCAGCCTATGATTGAATGGTGGAGCAGACTCAATGGGCCGAGAGGCCTACTTCTGTTCCTATATCTTATGGTCTTAAAGTCTGATGGAGTTAATATATCACACCCACCTTCTATATACGCAATGGCTTGGCCTTCACTGACGTCTCTGACAACGTACTCCAAAGAATTAACACCTTCTGGCTAAAGAAATTTTTCCTCAACTCTGCTAAATGGATGTAACTCAGTTCTCATTTGGGACTTCATGTTACAGTTGGTCAACATGATTGTTAGTCTGCATTTGGAATAGAAAAATAGGAAACCTACAGCACAATGGTGTGCCGAACATGTACTTATGTTAGAAATTACCTCGGGTTACCCATAGCCCTCTATTTATCTGAGCTCCATGTAACTATCCAGGAGCCTCTTAAAAGACCCTATTGTTTGCACCTCCACCACTGCTGCCAGCAGCCCATTCCACGCACTCACCACTCTCTGCGTAAAAAAACTTACCCCTGACATCCCCTCTGTACCTACTTCCAAGCACGTTACAACTGTGCCCTCTCATGTTAGCCATTTCAGCCCTGGGAAAAAGACTCTGACTATCCACATGATCAATGCCTCTCATCATCTTATACAACTCTATCAGGTCACCCCTCATCCTCCGTCGCTCTAAGGAAAAAAGGCCGAGTTCACCCAACCTATTCTCATAAGGCATGCCCCCCTATCCAGGCAACATCCTTGTAAATCTCCTTTGCACCCTTTCTATAGTTTCCACATCCTTCCTGTAGTGAGGTAATCAGAACTGAGCATAGTACTCCAAGTGGGGTCTGACCATGGTCTTAGAAACTGTAACGTTATCTCTTGACTTTTGAACTCAATTCAATTGAAGGCCAATGCACTGTATGCCTTCTTAACCACAGATTCAACCTGCGCAGCAGCTTTGAGTGTCCTATAGACTCAGACTGCAAGATCTCTCTGATCCTCCACACTTCAAGTATCTTACCATTAATATTATATTCTGCCATCATATTTGTCCTACCAAAATGAACCAACTCACACTTATCTGGGTTGAACTCCATCTGCCACTTCTCAGCCCAGTTTTGGATCCTATCAATGTCGCGCTATAACCTCTGACAGCCCATCCCTCCACTTCCTCATCCAGGCCATTTATAAAATCACAAAGAGAAGAGGTCCCAGAACAGACCCCTGAGGCACACCACTGGTCACTGACCTCCATGCAGTATATGACCCGTCTACAACCACTCTTTGCCTTCTGTGGGCAAGCCAATTCTAGATCCACAAAGCAATGTCCACTTGGACCCCATGCCTCCTTACTTTCTCAATAAGCCTTGCATGGGATACCTTATCAAATACCTTGCTGAAATCCATATACACTACATCTACTGCTTTACCTTTATCAATGTATTTAGTCGCATCCTCAAAAAACTCAATCAGGCTTGTGAGGTACGATCTGCCTTTGACAAAGCCATGCTAACTATTCGTAATTATATTATGCCTCTCCAAATATTCATAAATCCTGCCTCTCAGGATCTTCTCCATCAACTTACCAACCACTGAAGCAGGACTCACTGTTCTATAATTTCCTGCGCTATCTCTACTCCCTTTCTTGAATAAGGGAACAAGATCGGCAACCCTCCAATCCTCCGGAACCTCTCCTGTCCCCATTGATTGTGCAAAGATCATTCCCAGAGGCTCAGCAATCTCCTCCAAAACCTGCCACAGTAGCCTGGGTATATCTCGTCCAGACCCAGTAATTTATCCAACTTGATGCTTTCCAAAAATTCCAGCACATCCTCTTTCTTAATGTCTATATGCTCAAGCTTTTCAATCCACTGTAATTCATCCCTACAATCGCCAAGATCATTTTCCGTAGTGATTAGTGAAGCAATGTATTCATTAAATACCTCAGCTATCTCCTCTGGTTCCATACACACTTTTCCACTGTCATACTTGATTGGTCTTATTCTCTCACATCTTATTCTCTTGCTCTTCACATACTTGCAGAATGCCCTGGGGTTTTCCTTAATCCTGCTCGCCAAGGCCTTCACATGGCCCCTTCTGGCTCTCCTCATTTCATTCTTAATTGTGGACATTTCTGGACACCACACGACAGGAGAGATGTGACTAAGTTTGACAGATTGCAGAGAAGATTCAGATGAATGGGCCCTGGGTTAATGGGCAGAACTGATAATGGGACATTAAGACCATCAGACATAAGACATAGGAGCAGAATTGGAGCATTCAGCCCATCGGGTCTGCTCCACAATTATGTCATGGCTGATTTGCAGATCCCTCTCTACCCCATACACCTGCCTTCTCACTGTACCCTTTGATGCCCTAGCCAATCAGGAAACTATCAACTTCCACTTTAAATATGCCCACAAACCTGGCCTCTTTCGCAGTCAATGGTAGAGCATTCCACGGATTTACTACTCCCCTGCCAAAAAAAATTCCTCCTTGCCGCTGTTCTAAAAGGTGGTCACTCAATTTTGATGCTGTGGCCTCTAGTTCTCGATACTCCCACCATAGGAAACATCTTCTCCACATCCACCTTATCTCGTCCTTTCAATATTTGGTAGGTTTCAATGAGATACCTCTGCATTCTTCTAAATTCCAGTGAGTTCAGGCCCAAAGCTGCCAAACACTCCCCATATGTTAACCGCTTCATTCCTGGAATCATCCTCATGAACCTCCTCTGCATATCTCCAATGATAATACATCCTTTCTGAGATATGACAAAACTCCAAGTGCAGCCTGACTAGCTCAGCATTATCACCTTGTTTTTATAGTCTATTCCCTTGAAATAAAAGCCAATATTGCATTTTCCTTCTTTACCACAGACTCAACCTGTAAATTAACCTTCTGGGAGTCTTGCATGAGGACTCCTAGGTCTCTTTGCACCTCTGACATTTGGATTTTCTCCTCATTTAGATAATAGCACACACTATTGTTCTTTTTGCCAAAATGCATTATTATACATTTCCCAACACTGTATTCCATCTGCCGCTTTTTTGCCCATTCTTCCAATTTGTCTAAGTTTTTTCAGCACAACCTACCCCTCTACCTATGTTCACATCATCCGCAAACTTTGCCACAAAGCCATCAATTCCATTATCTAAATCGCTGGCAACCAATGTGAAAAGTAGCAGTCCCAATTCTAACCCCTGAGGGATACCACTTGTCACTGGCAGCCAACCAGAAAAGTCCCCTTTTATTGCCACTTGCTGCCTCTTGCTTGCTAGTCATTCCTCTACCTTGCTAATGTCTTCTCTGTAACGTCATAGGATTTTATCTTGTAAGCAGCCTCATGTGCGGCACCTTATCAAATGCCTTCTGAAAATCCAAGTAAATGACATTTGAGAGACTTGGCTTGTTTTCACCTGGGTGAAGGAGGTCAAGAGTTAACATAACAGTGATGTAAAGAATAATATGTGGTATAGATTGGATAACTAGCCAGAGTATGTGTCCATGCTACTGATGTCTAGACAGCAAAGGTTTAGAGTGACAGGGAGAATGTCCAAGGTTATGAATCTGAGAGAATGGTAATAAGCTGTTTGCACTTTCATACTTAGCAAAGAGCTCAGGAATATTTTGAGCAATGAACCAAAATGCCGATGGTCTTGCCGACATAATCACATTCTTTTGACTGTAACACTAAAAGCCTTGTCCATTAGAGCTGATGCACCATCAATAACTCCAAAAGAGAGGAAGTAGAGAAAATACTGAAAGGCTTTTATTCGCAGTAAAATGTGACCTCCAGCATGCCAAGTGTCTGCTCCTGGACTGAGAGGAGGATCCAAGGCCCAGTCGTCTTTATTCAGGGGTCTGTGGGAGGAGCCACAGGGTCAGTCAGCAGAGGGGCGTGTCCAAACAGGTAACCCAGTTACAACATATATATATGGTTTACCACAAGAGCAAAATATTTATGATTGTTTATACAATGCCAAGTAGACAAAAATATTAGTTTCATTTAAGGATAACTTCTCTCAGCCGTGGTCGATACCTAGCCCAATTGAAGCAATACAAACAGCAACATTAATATTTTATGAAAGTAATGTAGCTGCTGCTGTTGCAAATCTAAGATTAAAATACAAAGTGTTGGAATGTTTAGTTGGTTAGGTACAGTATAGGAGAACAAAGACATATCGAATGAGAAGGCAGATCAGAGGCCAGCATCCTGAGGTGTATAATTGACCTCCTGATATCCTAAAGCCTGTACATAGTTTCTTGATGCTTGTTGGGAGTATCATGAGTTACTCTTCAATTGGTTTGATAGGTGCAACTTTCAAGAAGCTTGGCACAATCAATAACGTAGAAACCTACTTGACTTCATCTACCATCCTGGAGACTCTTCGCTTCACCAACAATTTACAGAGCAGTAGAGTATGCCTTCTTCAACAGGCATTATATTTACTCACCTGGACTAGCCTGCAAGCTTCAGCCAAACTTGAAACCTTTACCACCGAAAAGTATGAGGGCAGAAAGTGCATGGAAACATGGAGACATGCTGGCTTCTCTGCAGATCGCACATCCTTACTTCACTGTTATACTGAACCTTATAACATTCTTTTCAAAAGTGCAGTGGGAATAGTATCACCACGAAGACTAAAACCTGGTTCAGCCCATTACCCATTAGCTCTTGCTCCATCACGTCCTTCCACCATTTCGTACTTGTTATTTGCTTTCTTTCATTTGAAGGGCCTTGACCCGAAATGTCTATGACCCACTTCCCTCCATAAAAGCAGCTTGAACTGCTGAGATCCTCCTGTATCTGCTTAAGAGACAGCATCCACGGTCTCTTAACTCTCCGTTATACTAATAGGAGATGTTAAATTCTGGTCCAGGCAGGGGTGGCCTTCTGGATTTCTGAAGGAAATATTTTTGGTGACATATTAGACTTTATCAATGCATTGCTGATAAACCTTCACTTTTCAAACAATTTGACTTTGACTAGAATTTCCGTGAACCATTTGCTTTAGACCGGACAACAGTTAGGAGCAAAAAATGACCAAAAGCAAATTGTGAAGCAAAGTGTCTATACATTGGGTTGGTACTAATTTATCAACTCAGCTCATAATGACGTAAGTTCATCATACAAACCTTTTCTCAATTCATTACAATTTGCAAAGTATTCCCAGCCTAATATAACAATAGTAATGACAACTTACAGACTTTAATCATTCAAATTTATGTCCTGGAGGAAGATAGGCGACCGCTAAGGGATGAAATTAAGAAGGAAAACAAATTTGTGGCAAGTAGGGTAGAGCATTTCCACAGAAGAGTGGACAAGAGAAAACTATTTTGGATTAGCCTACTACAAAACTATCTGAACATACAGACACAGGCTGAAGTAGGTGATAAAATTGACTTATTTTATCTGTTCTGTCGCGCAAAAAATCATGTGTGGATGTTTACTTTTGTTCCACTTCCATTTACTCACACTTTTCACTTTAAATTATATCTCTTTGTTGATTATAGCCAGTTTCTGAATCTTGAGTAGAGAACTCCAAAGGTTTATGACTTTGATTAAGGCATTTCTACTGACCTCAGTTCTGATTGGTTGACCCTCTATTTTAAGACCAAGTTCCCTTTTCGTTTACTGCAACATCCAAGGGAAAAATTACCCCTGCTTGCACCTTGTCAAGCTTTGGAAGGATTTCTTTATTCCTAAATTCTTTATTTCTTGATTTCTAGACAGCAAAATAAGTTATTTGGGAGTTGTGGTCAAAAATGAGACTTATCAAATTTTGAAAGGACTTGACAGAGTGGATGTGGAGAGGATGTTTCCTATAGCGGGGGAGTCCCAGAGGACTCAGCCTCAGAAAAGAGGGACATCCATTTAGAATGGAGATGAGGAGGAATTTCTTTAGCCAGAGAGTGGTGAATCTGTGGAATTCATTGCCACAGGTGGTTGTGAATGTACTTAAGGTGGACATTGATAGATTCCTGATAAGTTAGAGTGTGAAGGTTATGTAGAAGAGGCAGGACTATGGTGTTGAGAGGGAAATGGATCAGACATGATAAAATGGCAAAGCATACTTGAGGGACTGAATGGCCTAATTCTGCTCCTATATCTTATGATCTTTTGATTTTGTGTTAGTCATTGACATTGCCTTTGGCTGTTCTAAACTACAGGGTTTACAGGCTTTACCTCTTCTCAGCGGACAAGTCTCCTGATCCCAGGAATCAGCTTGCAGGCTCTTTGTCAGACATATTCTTCCTTAGGCAGGGATAACACCTACACACAGTATTCCAGTATATCTTCAGCAAGGTTTCATATAATTTCTCTTGTACTCATGTACTCAAACTCTCTTGCAATAAAGTTAGCATACAATTTGTCTTCCTAATATTTTCCATTTTCTGTAATTTAACTTTCACTGATTCATCTTTCAAAGATATTCAATTTTCTTTGACCACACTTTTCAATCTCTTACCATTTAAAACTTAATTTGTACTTCTACTTTTCTTGCCAAAGAGGATAATATCACATACATCTGTCATGTCCTTGTTCACTCTCTTAAGTCTTTGAAACTTCTCTGCATACCCCTTACAACCCTTTCTACAACATTAGCTTGTATCATCTATTTAATCTATCTTTATAGATTTAAAAAATCAAGCCCAGAAGGTTCATTTTCTTGGTTAAGATTACAGTTCAATGTCACTAAATGCTAAGAACTAAATTACCCCACAGTTCACAAGATGGCCACCTCCACTCCTGTTCACAGATTTATAGATTGTAGTTCTTTCTGGCCAACATTACTGAAGTAATAAAGGTCACTGTTGTAAAATGTAAGGCATACATAGAAAAGAACTGAGATATCTAGTAAAAACTGAATGGCCTGGAAATTAGGTGTCATCTGCAAAGGCACATCAGATTAACATTTCAGAATTTCTAATTATAGGTTAATGAATCAGAGGCAAGATTAGTACAGGGTACCTGGGAAGGAGCAGGGTTGACAGGAGCTGTAAGATTTTAGCTGTGGTAAGGTAAATCGAATAATAAAAGGGGAGGTAGATGATATGGAGAACTATTCTAATGGTTTTACTCTGTGATCTGAGCTCAGCATAGGGAGTTTTTTTTCTCAGTAGCTGTGGGTCAGACCTACAGAGTTCATATCCTACGGGGCTTCTCATGTATTTTACAGTCTTCTTTCTCCTCCAAGCTATTGGAATGCCTTTCTAAGACCATTATACATTAAGGTATAGGGGCAACATTAGGCCATTCAGCCCTTCAGGTCTGTTCAGCCATTTGATCTTTGCTGATTTATGTTCGCTCTCGACCCCATTCTCCTGCCTTCTCACTGTAACCTTTGACACGCATACAAGTCAAGAACCTATTAACCTCCATTTTAAATATTCCCAATAACCTTGCCTCCCCAGCCGTCTGTGGCAATGATTCACCACTCTCTGTCTAAATAAATTCCTCCTCATCTCTGTTACCTAGTTTTATATATTTTAGATACAAACACCATAGCAGATAATTAAATACAGTTTCAGTAGTTATATAGTGTTGTGTACCTCAATATTTTGGGTGTGGCCAAAAGGTTCAATAAAATTATGCATTTACAATTGGAAATATATATTTCTTGATCTTTTTTCAGAATTTGGATATTTTCAAACCTTTGCTACAAACAGATATGAGTTGTTTCATTTGCTGAGGAGTTGTCAAAATTAAACTGGGCACTGGTGTGTAGGTTATTGTCACTTCATAATACTGTTGATGACACATACAATCACTTTGTTAATGATTAAAACCAGAACATGTGAAACATAAACATATAAGTCAGTGCTCAAAGGCAGTGTGCAGTCTAATGAGTGATCGTCTTAGTTACTCTTCTTGTGATCGCAAGACCTTATTGGACATTGTTAATGTGGAATGTTGCAAACCTGATTCACTGATTTATTGATGGACAGTGGTGGAGCTGTGTGGCCTCAAGTCGCGGTCTCACCTGTTTATATTGTGACGAGAATACACATAAAATTAAGATGTTTGCTGGCCTAGGTTAGCATCAGTGACATCAGCAAGTGGTCTGCCACCTGCCCTCAGGGGAAGGAGAGATAAGGAACAATGGAGCAGCGTCTGGAGATGTGTAATGAAGGGACGTGGGAGAGAGAGAGCTGTCTGGAGCGGCTCCCCCCTTTGAACCCTGAACTGTTTGAAGTGATGGACAGGCGATACCCCAGCAGGGGGATAAAAAGGGACAGGTTCGCTAAGACACACACACGCCACCCGAGGTAACGAGACCCTGGAAGCGGTGCGCCTCTCACGAGTGGGTGAGAAGTATCAGACAACGACCAGGGTGGAAAGGTATGATCAGCGGGAACCCGGTGTGTGTCCGCCCTTGCCTGGGTGCCGGGTTCACTGCAGAGGATCGACCGCATCTGGAGGAGGGGTCACAGTCGGTGACCTCAGGTGACATCACCAAGGACCCGCCCAAAATCGCCGGTCTGTGAGTGAAGCAATGTTCTGAATGATCAGTTGTTCCTGTTCTATCTCTCTCTTCCCCCCACGATGTCCATCGCCATGGCAACGATTACTGGACTGAACTTTGAGTCACTTTGAAATTTGGTCATTTACCCCTAGACAACGATAGAGCTTGATTGATGCTGTTATCTTAATTCTGTGCACATGTGTGTTTATCATCGCTGAACTGTTGCATTTATTATCCTTTCGATTACTGTGTTGCTTGTTTCTTTAATAAAACTTTCTTAGTTCTAGTACTCCAGACTCCAACTGAGTGATCCATTTCTGCTGGTTTGGCAACCCAGTTACGGGGTACGTAACAATATCTGCCAGGAGAAAAGCATCAGAGTGTCAGAGTACTCCACTGGGGATGGTGTAGTGAGGCATCCAGGCTGGAGTTGGAGCAGCCCCGCACCCCACCCCCAGCGTTCGCTTGGCAGACAATAAACTGTATGGTGGTCAACTACAGATTTCTGCAATGTTCATGGACTCAGGGTCTTGGACTATATTGTTTTGTGTGACTGTGTTTTAGAACATAGAACTATAGCACATTACAGGCCCTTCGGCCCACAATGTTGTGCCGACCATGTAACCTACTGTAGAAACTGTCTAGAATTTCCCTACTGCATAGCCCTCTATTTTTCTGAGCTCTATATACCTATCTAAGTATCTCTAAAAAGACCCTATTTTATCCAATCCACCACCGTTGCTGGCAGTGCATTCCACGCACCCACAATTCTCTAGGTACACATCTCCCTTGTACCTACTTCCAAGCACCTTAAAACTATGCCCCTCATGTTAGCCATTTCAGCCCTGGCAAAAAGCCTCTGGCTATCCACATGATCAATGCCTCTCATCATCTTGTACACCTCCATCAGGTCACCTCTCATCCTCTGTCAGTCCAAGGAGAAAAGGCCAAGTTCACTCAACCTATTATCATAAGGCATGCTCTCCAATCCAGGCAACATCCTTGTAAATCTCCTCTGCACTCTCTCCACAGTATTCACATCCTTCCTAGAGTGAGGTGACTAGAACTGAACATAGTACTCCAAGTGGGGTCCGATCAAGGTACTGGTTACTTATATCTTGTATGTACGTTCTGTCCTAAATGTGCGGAATGTTCCTTGTGCTGGTTATGACTGTTGCTACTGTGTTTTGCACCTTGTTCCCAGAATAACACTGTCTCATTTCGCTGTATTCATGAATATTCATGTGTAATGCCCTGGTTTAGATTTTAACCGCTAATGGTGTAGGGTATTTCATTTTGTAGCATTCTGTAGAAGCAGTGAGGCCTGCTGTTAGTGTTTAGATTTCAGTTAAAGTTAAGGGGCTGTGATGTCCAACTTAGGGATGCTGTGTCAGCCAATCAGGATGGTGGAATTGGAAGAAGGTTCTAGAGAAAGCTGAATGGAGAGAGATTTGTTATGGACACTGGTGGGGTTCATGGTCTTTTAGCAAGAAGATGGAGAGAGGAGAAGGTCGAGAGTATCGGCCGCAAGATTTCATCTGATGGGAAGATGTGATTCAAAGCAGTCCAAGATAGGAATTTCTATCAGTAATTTGTGATGAAAGGTCAGTGCCTTGAATAGCAGGCACACCCAGCTTTCGGAAGATATCAGCTCCAACATGTGAACATTCAGGCTGGTTTAATTATAATAGTCCCGGCCCTTTTATTATTTTTTCTTTTCCTTTTGTCCACCTAATAACTGTTAGATACAGCTGAAATTAGTAAATACACTTCCTTTCTGATTGTATGTGTTGTGTGATCTGTTACTTCTTGTCGATACATAATTGTATATGGTCAGTATTCACACATTATTCGCTCAAATTGGGGTTCCTTTAATCATAACTTCGCAACTTTCCTGTTTGGTGGGACCCAAATCATACCGACCCGAGACGTACATGGTTTGAAAAAGGTGGCTTTCTCACAGCTGAGTCCAGTGGCTCTTAGCAGAGCTGGCTAATGAGGCAAGTTTCTGTACAAGCCTGGTGAAGGGGCTTCACATACATTGTTGAATGATAATTAAACTTGAATTTGGACTTTAACTTAAAGCTCAAGGTGTTCTTGGAAGTTCCATCAATAACCATCCGTAAACAAAAAGGATCCAGTGCTTTCCCAGTGTACATGACAAATAAACTCTTCTCAGGCTTCCAGCTGGGTACAGGTTTCAATTATAACCATGGCAGAGTTTTGTTATTGATATGTCGGTTATAATCAATGCCTCTGTCACAATACAGTTACATGAACAGGTCAGGGACTAGGAAACCCAATGTTCCACAATTACAATGAGCTACAAGAACAGGTCAGGACTAGGACACTCAACGTTCCACAATCACAATACAGTTACATGAACAGGTCAGGGACTAGGAAGTCCAACGTTCTACAATCACAATGAGCTACAAGAACAGATTAGGACTAAGGTACTCAATGTTCCCTTTATTTTTTTTACAGCTGCACAAACCAATCATTGCTCTGAGCAGGAATTTTTCACACAGCCTGAAAACTGTGTGGCACTTTAATAAAACATTGTTACTTGTTTTCAATAATATATTTGATAGTTATTCTCTTTATCTCATCAATATTTTTGCTTATGTATTACTCATCATTCTGTTTGTATTAGTAGTTTGTTGCCTTCTGCACTCTGCTTGAATGCCCAAGTTGGTCCGGTGTCTCATTGATCCTGTTTTGGTTATTTTATTGTGGATTTATTGAGAATGCCTGCAAGGAAAATGAATCTCAGGGTTGTATATGGTGACATTTATGTACTTTGATAATAAATTTATTTTGAACCTTGATACAATAGAAAATTGCAACTGCGTAGCAACAAAGACTATGTGTACAGAACATTTTAGTTAATGTATGGCCGTGCACTTGCATAGTCTAAAGGGAATAGTGAGGACACCTGGGGGGGGGGTGTAATTCACTTTCTAACTGCTCAAAACCTCTGTACCATCCACAAGACCCACATTCAGGGTGTGATGGAGTACTTCCCACTTAGCTGAATCAGTATAGCTTCATCAACAATCTCGAAGTTCAACACCATACAGGACATTGTAGACCAATGACAGGCATCTCATTCACCACTCACTCACTGACTGTTCCACCAGAGCCCAGTAGCAAATGGTTTGCACCATCTGCAGCAACTCACTGATACCTTATTCAGCATTTTCAAAATAAGACCAGACCATAAAATGAAGCAGCAGAATTAGGACATTTAGCCCATCAAATCTGCTCTACCATTTAATTATTTCTGATCCATTTCCCTCTCAGCCTTAATCTCCTGTCTTCTCCCCATAGCCCTTCATGCCCTGATTAATCAAGTTACTATCAGCCTCTGCCTTGAATATGCCCAATGACTTGGCCTCCACAGCTGCCTATGGCAACAAATACCACAGATTCACCTCTTCCTGACTAAAGAAATTCCTCCGCATCTTCATTCTAAATGGATATCCCTCTATTCTGAGGCTGTGTCCTCTGGTCTTGGACTACCCACCATAAAATTCATCCACTCTATTGTGACCTTTCAACATTCGAAAGGTTTCATTGAGATATAGCCCCCATCCTTCTAAATTCCAGTGAGTACAGGCCCCGAACCTTCAAACATTCTTCAAATCATCCTTGTGAACCTCATCTGAACCCTATCCAATGTCAACATATTTGTTCTAAGATAAAGGGCCCCAAACTGCTGCAATACTCCAAGTGAGGCCTCACCAGAGCCTAATAAAGCCTCAAGATTACATCTTTGCTTTCATATTCTAGTCTTCTCAAAATGAATGCTAAGTTGGCATTTGCCTTCCTCACTACTGACTCAAATTGCAAGCTAACCTTTAGGGAATGCTGCATGAAGGGTCCCAAGTCACTTTGCACCTCAGATTTTTAAATTTTGTCTCCATTTGGAATAGAGTCTAGTCTAAAGAGTTTATTTCTTCTGCCAAAGTGCATGACAATATACTTCTTGACACTGTATTCCATTTGCCACTTCCATGCCCAGCCACACCCCAACCTGACTTGGACCATATCTCCATCCCTTCACAGTCTCAGGAACGAGACTCTGGGGCTCTCTCCCTAACAGTGTTGGGGGTACACCCACACCTCAGGGACTGCAGTGGTTCAGCTTATCACCAGCTTCTCAAAGGGCAATTAAATGCTGGCCCATACCTCAAACCCCACATCAATTTAATGACTAAAACAAATCTGTGACTTACAGAACCTTGCAGAGAGTGATGTTCCCATGGGCCAAATGCCCTTATCTTTCTTGGTTGGAGGTCACAGATTTGGATTTAGTAATCTTCCTGTTTATCTATCTGTCCAGATATCATTACAGTATTTGGAGAAAATTTCTTCAAGAATATACAATATATATGTGTTATGAAATATATGTAAAATAGACATGCTCAAATATATAAACTGTATCTTTTGAAACATTCAGATATGGCCCAAGTGCAGAGAGAGAGAGAGGGAGAGAGAGAGAGAGAGAGAGAGAGAGAGACCGAAGTGGGTTGACATTTCACTGACTTTAATGAGAACTGATGCAGAGTTTAAAGGAAAATAAAACAATAAATGTTAGGCCAACAGGACCGTTGACTGTCGACTCTCAAACTGAAAGTTAAATGCTAACACCATGGCTGGAAGCAATAACTGAATAAATGAATAGTGTTCCTTTACAGTGTCAGTCAAAACGGTAGTCCACTTTCCCGGACAAGGACGAAGGTAATCAGGGAGAGTTAATATTGCTTTTGGTCAAGTCTCAACAAGACTAGAAAGAAAGAGAAGTGAGTTAAATACCATCATAGTGAAACAGTAATTAGCTGGAACGTGCGTACTCATGAATGTGATTGCGAAACCTGTTCTGTAGCAGAGTTTGTGGTGTCACAGTATCGTTGGCAAATGCATATCACAGTCATAAATCTTTGAAAAACACAAATAGGCCAGAGGAATACTTCTTATCAAAAAGTAGAATACAGAATATATGAATCTTTACAAGTAGGAAAGTGACCAATTTAAGAAAAGAAATCTACACTGCTTTATATACAATTCGCTGAAATCATTTTCCTTTTGTTCTTTTTTCTGTTGTCATTAGTTTGACCTGCCAGCTTTTTCATTTCCTTGAAGAACATCAAGTCAAATAGTACTATTTTTCTGATCTGTGAAAAGGAGAGTTTTTATTTTGAGTAGAGGCACGTCACTTCTGTCTTGTATCCCGGTTGGCTTGTGTTACACACCCCGTGGGTATCTTGTGACTGTCTTATAAGCATGATGTAATGGTCTTGTGGAGGTCACATGATGTAATTTTCTTGAATAAGGAACAACATCTGCAACCCTTCAATCCTCTAGAACTTCTCCTGTCCCCATTGATGATGCAAAGATCATTGCCAGATGCTCAGCAATCTCCTTCCTCACCTCCCACAGTAGCCTGGGGCATATCTCATCCAGTCCCAGAGACTTATCCAAAAAAATTTTAGTCACTTGAATACTTTTTGCTATTTGTTGAGCAGAATTTAATAAATATTTGTTTGTTTTTATGAAACCTGCCTCAATTGATAATTCATTGTTGCCAATCACGTGACATAAAATTGGGGGCTTGTCCGGGATTGTTCGAATTTTGAGCTTAAGTGCTTGTTTATTTATCGATGTGATTTGGAAAAGGGAAATACCCAATTCTTTTGTTTGCTTGGTCTGTGGGTAGTATTCGGCAGCAATGAATATTGACAACTTTATGGAATCGTCAGTCCCGAAGTTATTAGCGAAGGTGAAAAAGGGTGATGTATCCGAGATTGCTAGAAGGTTGGATCTTAAAGGAATTACGAAGGTTACAACAAAGCCCATAATTCAGAGAAAAATTGTGGAGCATTATATAAGTTCGGGGAAGTTTGATGATGAGGTGTTAGGGAGGTTTCCAATGAGTAAACTGGAAATGCAGTTACATATTGAACAGATAAAGTTTGAGCAATTTAAAGTGGAAATGGCTGAAAGAGAGGCAAGTAAAATAAGAGAATTTGAAGAGAGAGAGGCAACTAAACTAAGGGAATTTAAAGAAAGAGAAGCTGATAACCAGAGGAAATTTGAGCTAGAGATGGAGAAATTAAGGATGGAAAGTCAGTCCTCTGGTTCTAGGAAACAGTTTGTTGCTCGTCAAGAAGTTATTTTGGCTCCTCCATTTAATGAAACGGAAGTAGACAAATATTTCTAACATTTTGAAATTGTTGCTTTGAGTTCAGGGTGGCCGAAAGATCAGTGGCCAGTGGTGTTACAAAGTATAATTAGAGGTAAGGCACAACAAGTTTATACAGCTTTAACTGCTGACCAAGCACTTGGTTATGATACTGTGAAGCAGCATACATTGAAAACGTATGAACTGGTTCCGGAAGCTTATAGAGAAAGATTCAGAAATTTGAAGAAATCCGTGGAAAAAACTTAAGTGGAATTTGCCTACGAGAAATCTGTGTGTTTTGAGAGATGGGTTTCCTCTAAAAATGTGAATGGGGAGTATAATAAATTAAAAGAGTTGATTTTACTGGAGGTATTTAAAAGGAGCATTCCTGTTGAAGTGAGGACATACTTAAATGAGAGGGACACTACTACATTCAGGAGTCTGCTTAATTAGCTGATGAGTATGCTTTAATTCATAAGAGTAAATTTTCTCCAGGTAGAACTTCTAAAAGGAAAAATAGCACGGAGAGTCAGGGTAAACCAGAAATTAAATCTGAAGTTAGTGAGAAAGGTAAGGATGAAGGGAGACATGTGAAGTAAAGACATTTTGGTCCTATTTGTAATTATTGTAAGATACCTGGACATGTAAAAGCTAACTGTTTTTGATTGGAAAAGAAAGAGAAGGAAGCCATCCCACATGCTTGTGTGCAGCATATTGAAACACCTGTAAATTCACAGAGTTTGATAAATACAAATGAAGTTTTCTTAGAGTCTGACCAAGTTAGGAGGGAATATGAACATTTTATAATGGAGGGATTTGTATCCTTGCAAGAAGGATCCACTCCTGTGCCAATAAAAATACTCAATGATACTGGAGCTTCTCAATCACTTATATTAGACAGTGTTCTAAAGTTTAGTGATGAGTCTGACTTAGGTGAGGTAAACTATATATGAGGAGTTGGGAGTGCCCTTATGCCAGTGCATTTGCATAAAGTAAATTTAAGGTCAGAGTTAGTTACAGGGCTACAGGGCCGATTAAAGTAAGACTACAACGCATTTTACCCATGAATGGTGTTTCTCTATTGTTAGGGAATGAATTGGCAGATAGACAAGTTTTTTCCTGAAGTGCCTTTGACAATAAAGCCCATTTCTGACAAACCAAAGATGGATTCTAACACAGATTCTTCCTGTGTTGTAACAAGAGCTGTGGCTAAAAAGGATTGATGTGCAGGATGGCTTTGTTACCCATGACTGTTCAACTCGGGTTTGAATTTTGAGGATGTATCAGAAACTTTCTTACCTTCACTATTTGATCGAGATTATTGTAGTAAGTCTGACCATGAAGATTTGTCTTTATCTTGGAAGGAGATGATAGCAGAGTAGAGTAGAGACCCTGAGATTATCAAATTAAAGGACCAAGCTCTTCCAGATAGCGAAATTGAGAAGGTGCCAGTACGATATTATTTTGAAAAGGGAGTGTTAATGAGGAAGTGGCAATTACCTACAATCCCTGCAAGTGAGGAATGGGAAGTTAATCACCAGTTAGTAGTTCCTAAAGTTTATCGTAATGAGATTTTAACTATGGCTCATAGTATGTCTTTGGGTGGCCATTAAGGTGTAAAGACAACTATGAACAAGGTTTTTAAACATTTTTACTGGCCTAGTTTGAAAAAAGATGTAGTGACATTTTGCAGGATGTGTCATACTTGTCAGATTATGGGTAAATCTAATCAAGTTACTCCAGTGGCCCCACTGCAACCTATTCCAGCATTTGGTAAGCCGTTTTCCAAAATTATTGTAGATTGTGTAGGCCCATTGCCAAAAACCAAAACTGGACATCAATATTTGTTAACCATCATGTGCAAAGCTTCTAGGTTTCCAGAGGCAATACCACTCAGGAATATAACAGCTAAAACTGTAATAAAAGCTCTTATAAAATTCTTTACTTATTTTGGGTTGGCTAAGGAAATACAATCTGATCAAGGTAGTAATTTTATGTGTGGATTATTTCAGTAGATAGTTTATAAATTGAGAGCAAAACAGATTACCTCATCTGCATATCATCCAGGATCGCAAGAAGAGTTGGAGAGGTTCCATTCTACCCTCAGAACTATGATTAAGACGTATTGTGTGGAAAATGAAAATGACTGGGATGAGGGCATACATTTGCTACTTTTTTGCAGCACGGGAGGGAGTGCAGGAGTATGAGAAGCGATCTTATAGAGGTGTGTAAGATGATGAGAAGCATTGATCATGTGGATAGTTGGAGGCTTTTTCCCAGGGCTGAAATGGTTAACACAAGAGGGCACAGTTTTAAGGTGCTTGGAAGTAGGCACAGAGGAGATGTTAGGGGTAAGCTTTTTACGCAGAGAGAGGTGAATGCATGGAATGGGCTGCTGGCAGATTCAATAGGGTCTTTTAAGAGACTCCTGGATAGTTGCATGGAGCTTAGAAAAATAGAGGGCTATGGGTAACCCTAGGTAATTTCTAAAGTAAGTACATGTTCAACACAACATTGTGGGCCGAAGAGCCTGTATTGTGCTGTAGGTTTTCTATATTTCTATTCAAAGATTAAAGTCAATTTATTATCAAAGTATGTATCTGATAACTCTGCCATGGACAGTCCCAAGCCCGGTTGCAAAAGGATGAGGGTTGGTCATGGGGCTGTTAACTGTGTTCTGTTAAAAACCCAGAGCTGCAGAAATGCCAACCGACGCTCTAAAGGCCTCATTCCGAGGAGGGGATACACCAAGGAGACCTGGGGACAACGTGAAAGACTGGCCCAGGACCGAGGACTCAGGTGAGCTGCTTTCAGTGGTCTATGCCCCAGTAGGGGTGATGGGCTTGAGAAGAAGAAGAATATATATTGCAGAACATGAGCTTGAGAATCATTTTCTTGCAGGTATTTACAGGGAATAAAAGAATTACAACAGAATTTTGTGAAAAAAATATATACCCTGTGGACTCCAGCTAATTGGTGCATCGTTTAATCAGGGTAGCCATTTATTTGGGACAACTCTTAAAGAACAAAAACTAATTAAGCAAATACCTGGGATTCCTTTCAATTATTTGGGACACTTTGCTGCTTAACCGGGCGGGAGATTGTTGCTAAAATGTTTCTAACAAATATCAGTTGTGTGCACTTGTGTGGCTGTTAGACACTACACCATGTTTAGAGTGAGCATTTTATAAATAGTGTTAGCTGCAAACGTGTTCAAAAAGCAATGATTTTTATCACTGCTATTTGGTGAGAAATAAGCAATGAGGCAATTCAGAATTGTTTTGCTCACTGTAGATTCAAACGTTCAGGGTTGGAGATGCCAGATACAGTTAGGATTGAAAATGAAACAATTTCACCACTTCAACAAGTTAGGAACTACAAGGAATTTAAAGGTATTGACAACCATCTTGAATGTTACATGAAAATGAAGATTTGGAGGATGCAGCCATTAAATGCAACATATGAAGGCAGTCCATTAGCTGCACTAATTTTGTTCATTTACAGTCAGTTGAAAGAAAATGGCAGTGCGCTGGTTATCTGTCGTATCCAATTATGACAGTGAAACCCGTGAGGGAGAGTTTATAAAATGGAAAAGCAGTTTCACTGGGACATTTCCACTCTTGACCTTGGAAGTTCAGGTCCAGTGGAACAAGTAGTCATCACAAACTAGGGTTTTCCTTGGTTGCAGTGAATGATCATGAGTTCTTCTGTGCCTTGTCATGCCCTGCACTCTCCATGGAGTGCCGCAGAACTGCCTTCCTGGCCGTCGGATCTCAGGTTTGATCTCATCCACCCTGCCCACTGGAGCCGACTTCGCATGCTGGGGCAGGTTGTCCCAGGCTAGACTAGGACAAATATCACTGTGGTATGAGGTCCTCCAGCTTATCTCCGCCCGCGTGTTGAAGCAGTGTACTGGGGTGTGGCTGCTGTCGCATGCAAACAGCTTCTTGGAGCCACAGCTGAGAGCTGAGTGTCTGGTGGGGACCAAAAGTAAGTGAACTGCCCCAGAGTGGACACAACACCAGAAATGCTACCCCTCCCTGGGTACCCGTACATGGCAGTACACTGGATGAATTCCTCTGTCAATAACTATTAGGAAATAACTGTAGTACTGTAGTTACATCGGTAGTGTTGGAATTACATCTATATTTCATTTAAATACATAACTTATTACTCAGTTAAAAGGTAGATTGTCTTTTTTATATCTTTTTAACTATTGCCATGAAATTTCGGCTAATTGGGGCAGCCACTTAACTGGGACAAATGTACTGTTCCAATGTGTCCCAATTAACTAGAATCTACTGTAAAGTACTGTGCAGAGGTCTTAGGCCTATGTATAGCTAAGAAGCGTAAGAGTTTTGCATGGTACTATAGTAGTTTTATGTATTGCACTGTACTGCTGCCACAAAAAAAAACACAAATTTCATGATATGTGTGAGTGATGATAAACCTGATTCTGACATGGGTCTCTATTGTGGACTGAGAGTGGGAAGGGGGCAGGGAGAGGGGAATCACGGTTGGAAAAATGGGAAAGGAAAGGGAAGGGAGTATGAAGCACCAGAGAGACATTCTGTAATGATCAATAAACCAATTGCTTGGAATCAGATGACCTTGCCTGGTAAACACAAAATAATCTGCTGATGCTGGGGTCAAAGCAACACTCACAACATGCTGGAGGAACTCAGCAGGTCGGGCAGCATCCATGGAAAAGATCGGTCGACGTTTCGGGCTGGAGTCCTGACGAAGGGTCTGGCCCGAAACGTCGACTGATCTTTTCCACAGATGCTGTCCAACCTGCTGAGTTCCTCCAGCGTGTTGTGACCTTGCCTGGTGTCTGCACCCATGCCACACCCTGCCCCGGCACTCCTCTCACACCCTATTCATGGCATTCCACCCTTGCCATTCCCAACATCCTTAGCTCCTGCCAGTTTTATAAATTTCCTCTCTGCTCCATGTTGACAATTCTGCAGTACTGTGCAGAAGTCTTAGGCACCCTAGCATATACTGTATATATGCCTGACTTCACAGTATTGCATATATAACCTCTGACAAACATTAATGTGCAAAAGGAGACAACTGTAAATAAAAATATCATTGAGTACAAGACTCACTCCAATGCAATTAGAAGTAAATGAGCTGAAATTTGAGCTGCAAAAATTGACATTGGATTGCTGCTATGTTTTCATAGAATCATCTGCACAAGTTAGTGCTCAGTTACATGTGTGCTGCATAGCATAGGCTGCACAGATTAAAACTTACTATGCACTACATCTAATATAGCTGATGTTTCGTGTGGATAAGTGTCAAAATTAACATTGTGTCTGACAGTAGCACTGAAGCTATCCATTACCAGCACTCTCTGCACCAGACACCCATTCACTAACCTGTCAGTACCATTTATAGAGAAATCCATTATTCAAGGAGCTAACATGCACAACTCATTTTCATTTTGCAGAGCCGCAATCAGTTGAAAGTCAGTGTCAGGCCTTTCTTTTGTATGTAAACAAATTGGATTTATTATCGTGGTGACATGCAGGTTGGATCTGAGAACTGAGTATGGAAGAGGGTTCTGCCAAATTGATTATATCTGATTAATTGTGTAGAAGGCCATTACAGTGCACAAATCCTTAAAATGTCTGCTGCCATCCAAAATATATTGCGCTTACCTTCTGAGCATTGGCGTGTAATATCTTTAGAAGTATTTATCTGTGAGAGACAAAAGCAAGGATGTAGTATTGAAGTTTATAAAGTGCTGGTGAGGTCTTACTTGGAATATTGTGAGTAGCTTTGGGCCCCCTTTCTTAGAAAGGATGTGTTGACGTTGGAGAGAGTTCAAAGGCAGTTTATGAAAATGATTCTAGGATTGAAAAGCTGATCATATGAAAAGTGTTTTATAGCTCTGGGCCTCTACTGACTGGAATTCAGAACAATGAGGGGTGACTTCAGTGAAACCTATTGAATGTTGAAAGGCCTCGACAGAGTGTGGAGAGGATGTTTCCTGTGGTGGGAGAGTCTCAGGTCAGGGGACACAACATCAGAAGAGAGGAGTTTTCTTTTAGAATGGAGATGAGGAGGAATTTCTTTAGCTAGAGAGTGGTGAATCTGTGGGATTTGTAGCCACAGGCAGCTGTGGAGACCAAATCATTTGGTATGAAATGGCGGAGCAGACTCGACAGGCCAAATGGCCGAATTCTGCTCCTATATCGCATGGTCCTATGGTTTATTATCACTGATATTTGTCACAAAATGTGTTGTTTTGCAGCAGCAGTATAGTGTAAGACACAAAATTACTCTAAATTAATTACAAATAAATAGTTCAGAATAGAAAAGGCAAGATACTGTTCAGTGGTTCAGAGACCATTCAGGAATCTGATGCAGGATGGGAAGAAGCTGTGTGTGTCCTTAGTTCTCTGTCCCTCCTTCCCGTTGGTGTGATGAGAGGAGAGCACGTACCAAATGGTGACCGTCCTTGCTGATGGATAAAGATTTCTTAAGGCACCACTTTTTGAAAACCATCCTCAATGGTGGGGAGAATTGTGCTCGTGGTGGAGCTGGTTACGCCTACAACTCTGTTCATTTGTGCAGCCTCTGTTCATCCTACGCATTGGAGCCACCATATCAGGACTATAAGACCACAAGATATTGGAGCAGAATTAGGCCATTTGGCCCATTGAGTCTGCTCAGCCATTTCATCATGACTGATCCATTTTTCCTCTCAGCCCATCTCCTACTTTCCCCTTGTATCCCTTCATGCCCCGATCAATCAAGAATGTATTAACTTCTGCCTTAAATATACATAAAGACTTGGCCTCCACAACTGCTTGTGGCAACAAATTTCACAGATTCACCATTCTCTGGCTAAAGAAATTCCTCCTCATCTCCATTCTAAAAGGACACCCCTCTTTTCGGGGGCTGCGTTCTCTGGTCTTAGACTCTCCCAACATCTTCTCCACATCTGCTGTCAGTACCAAGGCCTTTCACCATTCGATAGGTTTCAATGAGCTCACCCCTCATTCTTCTGAATTCTAATAAATACAAGCCCAGAGCCATCAATGGTCCTCATATGACAAGCTGTTTAATCTTGGAATCATTTTTGTGAATCTCCTTTGAACTCTATCCAGTTTCAGCACATCATTTCTAAGATAAGGAGGTCAAAACTGCTCGCTGCTCACAGTGAGGCCTCACCAGTGCTTTATAAAGTTTTATTACATCTTTGCTTTTATATTCTAGCCCACTTGCAATGAATGCTAACATCACATTTGCCCTCCTTTCCACAGACTCAACCTACAAATTAACTTTTATGGAATCCTGCACAAGGACTCCCAAGTTCCTTTTGCCTCAGATTTTTTGTATTTCCTCTCCATTTAGAAAATATACAACCCTTTCATTTCTTCTACTGAAGTGCATGACCGTACAAGTCCTGACACAGTATTCTATCTGCCTCTTTGCTCATTCTCACTATCTTTTTAAGTCCTTCTGTAGCCTCTCTACTACCTCAAAACTACTGTACTGCCCCTCAACTTATCCGCTTATCATCTACAAACTTTGCAACACAGCCATCATTTCCATCATCCAAATCATTGACGTATATTGTAAAAAGAATTGGTCCCAACACAAACCCCTGTGGAAATCCACTAGTCACCGGCAGCCATTCCTTAATCTCACTATTTTCCTCCTGGTAGTCAGCCACTGCTTTATCCAGCATGGGAGAATCTTTCCTGTAATACCATGGGCTCATAACTTGTTAAGCAGCCTCATGTGTGGCACCTTGTCAAAAGACTTCTAAAAATCCAAGTGCAGAACATCAACCAATTCCCCTTTGTCTGTCCTGCGTGTTATTTCTTCAAAGAATTCCAACAGGTTTTTTAGGTACGATTTTCCCTTGAGGAAACCATGCTGACTATGGCCTATTTTATCATGTGCCTCCAAGTACCCTGAGACCGCATCCTTAATAATTGACTCCAACATCTTCCTAACCACTGAAATCAGACTAACTGGCCTATAATTTCCTTTCTTCTGCCTCTCTTCCTTCTTGAAGAGTGGAGCGACATTTTCAATAATCTAGTTTTCCGGAACCATTCCAGAATCTAATGATTCTTGAAAGGTCATTACTAATGCTTCCACGATCTCACCAGCTACCTCCAAGGGTGTACACCACCTGGTCCTGGTGATTTACTAACCTTCAGACCTTTCAGTTTACTAAGAAACTTTTCTCTGTATATGGTAACTTCACACTCTTTACGACCCCTGCCACCTGGAAATCCTACCATACTGCTAGTGTCTTCCTCTACGAGGACTGACACAAAATACATATTCAGTTTGTCTGCCATTTTGTTGTCCCCCATTACTACCTCTGCAGCATCTTTTTTCCAGCGGCCCAATATTCACTCTTCCCTCTCTTTTACACTTTATGTATTTGAAGAAACTTCTCGTGTCCTCTTTAATATTATTGTCTGGTTTAATTTTTTATTCTATCCTTAGCTTCTTAATAACTTTGTTATTAAGTTGGTTACCTTCTGTTAGTAATTAAAAGCTTCTCGCTCTCCTTTTTTCCTACTAATTTCTGCTCTATTATATGCCCTCTCTTTGGCATTTACATTGGTTTTGACTTCTCTGGTTTGCCACGGTTATGTCATCTTTCCTTTAGAATACTTCTTCCTTTTTGGGATGTATATATTCTGTGCCTTCTGAATTGATTACAAAATTTCCAGCCATTGTTGCTCTGCAGTTATCCCTGCCAGTGTTTTTTTTTCCAGTCAATTCTGGCCAAGTCCTTTCTCATACCTCTGTAATTCCCTTTGCTCTACTATAATACTGATACATCTGACATTAGCTTCTTCTTCTCACATTTCATGGTGAATTCTATCATATTATGATCATTTTCCCCAAGGTTCTTTTACCTTAAGTTCTCTAATCAATTCTGGATCATTACACAACACCCAATCCAGAATAGCTGATTCCCTAGTGGGCTCAACCACAAGCTAATCTTAAAAAAACCATCACATAGGCACTTTTGAAAATCCCTCTCTTGGAATCCAGCATCAAACTATTTTTCCCAATCTACCTGCATATTCAAATTTCCCATGACTATTGTAACATTGCCCTTTGGCATACATTTTCTATCTCCCACTGTAATTTGTAGACCACATTCTTACTACTGTTTGGGAGTCTGTATATAACTCCCATCAGGGTCTTTTTATCCTTGCAGTTCCTTAGCTCTATCCACAGTGATTCAACACCTTCTGATCCTATGTCACCTTGTACTAATGACTTAATTTCATTTTTTACCAACAAAGCTATGCCATCGCCTTTGCCTTCCTGCCTGTCCTTTTGATACAGTGTGTATCTTTGGACGTTAAGGTCCCAGCTATAATCTTCTTCCTGCTATGATCCAGAGATGTCAACAACATCATCCTTGCCAACCCATAACTGTACTACAAGTTCATCAAACTTATGTGCCTGGTTTGGAGAGCATACCTTATGAGAATAGGTTGAGTGAACTTAGCCTTTTTCTCATTGGAGCAACGGAGGATGAGAGGTGACCTGATAGAGGTGTATAAGATGATGAGAGGCATTGATCATGTGGATAGCCAGAGGCTATTTCCCAGAGCTGAAGTGGCTAGCGTGAGGGGATATAGTTTTAAGGTGCTTGGAAGTAGGTACATGGGAGATGTCAGAGGTAAGTTTTTCACACAGAGAGTGGTGGGTGTGTGGAATGCACTGCCAGCGACGGTGGTAGAGGCAGATACGATAGGGTCTTCGAAGAGTCTCTTAGGTAGGTACCTAGAGCTTAGAAAAATAGAGGGCTATGCAGGAGGGTAATTCTAGGTGGTTTCTCGAGTAGGTTGCATGATTGACACAACAATGTGGGCCGAAGGGCCTGTAATGTGCTGTAGATGTCTCTGATTCTATGATTATTTCGTATAGTGCGCACAAATATAACAGCTTTAGTCCTGCATGCAACATTTTTGATTTTGTCCACCTTTTACATTGCAAATCAAATGGCTGACTGCAGTTTTGCTTTATAATCAGCCTCTCCTAGCTAGGAGTCTCACTACATATTGCCTCTGCTTGTAAACCAACTACCTCACCTCCAGCACCATCACTCCAGTTCCCATCCCGCTGACAATTTAGTTTAAATCAATCCGAACAACTCTAGCCAATCTGCCTGAAAGGATATTGGACCCCCTGGGATTCAGGTATAACCTGTTCCTTTTGTACAGGCCATACTTTCCCCCGAAGAGACCCCTATGATCAATAAATCTGAACCCCTGCCATCTGTACCAGTTAGTCAGCAACACATTTACCTGCCAAAACATCTTACCTTCACTGCAACTCCAGTTCCTTAATACGTTCTCTCAGTGCACCTGGTGCAGATGTGTTTATCTGTGAGACTGGAGGTCTCCCAGACTTCCCACATCCCACACTGCCCCTGGAGCCATTCTCACTAAACTACTATGCATTAATGATGAGGAATGAACAAATAGGAACAGGGACAGAGTAACTGACAAGACAATTTACCTCACCCAAGCCTGATCTGCCCTAAGGCTGATTAGCCAAAGCCACTCTCGAGACTGGCACACTCCAAGAATGGCTACTCTGCTTGCACTTGAATTATTCTTATTGGCCCTTTCTAATAATCCCTCTTGCTGATTGGTCACCACCCAATTTAGCAAAACTGCCAGGTACCTCTGCCTTTAAAATCTCGATCACTGTCCTGATTTAAAAGTAGCTCTTTACATGCACCCTGATGTGGATTGTCCAACTCAGAGAAAACTGGCTCAAAGCTCTGCTTTTTAAATCTTGAACATGGATCTGACTGAAAGGTTGGACATGATGAAACTCGTCAGAATGTTCTCCACTGCATATCTGTAAAAATTTGTAAAAGAATCTTTGCTGACATACCAAATCTTGTCAAACTTTAATGAAAAAGGAAGGGCGATTGATAAGTTTGTGGCCTAAGGTAGAAGGAGTCAATTTTAGAAAACCTAACACGTTTATTTTTCAACATAGTCCCCTCCTACATTTACACACTTAGTCCAGCGGTCGTGGAGCATACAGATCCCTTCTTTATAGAAGTGGTCGACAGCAAGGGTGATTGATAAGTTCGTGGCTTAAGGTAGAAGGAGATGAGTTATTAACTTCAAACCCTCTGTATTATCACTGAAAGAGTTGAACTGCATGTGCATGTAACAAGAGTGCCTTGGACTTCCAGGTGGTCCACAGCAGGGGTGATTGTTAAGTTCGTGACCTAAAGTAGAAGGAGATGAATTATACAGCTCTCATTACCTGCACGTGCAGTTCAACTCTTTGAGTGAAAATGCAGAAAGTCTGAAGTTAATAACTCATCTCCTTCTACCTTAGGCCATGAACTTATCAATCATCCCTGCTGTGGACCACTTCTAGAGGTCCAAGACACCGACTTCTACAAAGAAGAGATCCGTATGCTCCACGACTGCTGGACTAAGTGTGTAAATGTAGGAAAAATAAATGTGCTAGGTTTTTTAAAATTGACTCTTTCTACCTTAGGCCGTGAACTTATCAATCACCCCTGGTATAGTACTGATATTCCTACTTCATGGTTGCATTCACGTTTTGGGCCCAGGATAGATCCTCAGAGATGCTGATGCCCAGGAGCTTGAAGATGCTCACCCTTTCCACTGCTGATCCCTCAATGAGGATTGATGTGTACTCTCCTGACTTCCCCTTCCCAAGGTCCACGATCAACTCCTTGATCTTCCTCATGTCATTGTTGTGCTGGCACTCAACCAGCTGATCCATTTTATCTTGTAAACCTCACTGTAGAGACAGTAGAGCAGTAGGCTGAGCATGCATCTTTGAGCTCAGCAACAGTGCCAACTAAATCAAAATTTATTTCTTTTTATTTATTTATTGAGATACAGGTCCCTTTCAGTCCCTTGAGTTGTACTCCCCAGCAATCCCGTATTTAATCCTAGCCTAATCATTGGATGATTACAATAGCCAATTAACCGGCCATCTTTGGACTGTGGGAGGAAACTAGAGCAACTGGGGAAAACCCATGCGGTCACTGACTGCAGTGGGAATTGAACCCACGTTGCTGGTACTGTAAAGCATCGTGCTATCCACTATGCTGTCATGCACACAATGTGAATAGATTTGAACAACTATAAATAATAGCATGCAGCACACTTAAGGAGCAGGAGAAAGCACCCTTTCTCACTTTAATATCTCCAACAGTCCTAACTGCTTTCTTCCTACTTTGCCTCCTGCACCACCTTTCCCTTGATTATTTGATTTGATGAGGCTGTCTCAGGTTGTGTATTTCCTAGTTTCAGCTGCTGATCATTGTCGTAATGTGGTGTAGAGATTCTGACTGAAGATTCAAGTAATTAGTTTGACATATTCTTGCTAAATAACAGATGTAGTTATAGCTTGAAACCTGTCCCAGGTGTTTCTGAATTGATGTATTTGGTTGGAAAGCCATGGATTTGTGGCCCACTCTCTAAATCTGAGCATAAGAATCTGAAACTGAACCCCCTGTGTACTACTGGGAAACTGCACTAATGAAGATGCTGTTTTCAGATATTAGACATTAGGTTCCAGAAGAACAAAGTAACCAAGTTCGACATCCTTCAGACAGTTAACAAAACTACTTCTTTCACTTCTTTTATGTCTTCGTGTTCTTTCAAATATGGTTCTGCTACTATCAGAGCCTATGATCTTCATTTTGGTGGTGTGTTTTTGGGCCAATTGAGTGACCCAGCTTTTCTGTCTCCCAGGATGATCTATGAGGAGTGCAGCTTTGAGGGTAAGTAACTTGGAGATGGGGTGTGAGCCCATGATCGCCTCCACTTATCCCAGATTAAACACTGAGGAAGATTGAAATCATCGAGGCGAGTGTGGAAGATGAGCGGATATACTACCAGCCTCTCGATTGCTGTTGCCAGAGGAAAGTGTCTGTGTTCGAATGGTCCCTCTGTCCCTCGATGCTGTTGGAGGATGGTGCCAGAGTTCTGGATCTTGGGGAAGGTTTAATCGACACTGCTTGTGGATTGGACTCTAGTTCATATTACGATGTGTTTCTGGTTTCAAGTCACTCTGTTTTTTTAGCTGCTATTTTGGGCAATTTTGATCAGGGTAGCCTGCAAATAATGAATGACAAAGCATTAGATTGAAATGAACTAAACTGAACTGAATATGCCTGTACTCTGTCAATTACTTTGTGTTTTATGTTCTGTGTTTTTCACTCATTTTTTGTTGATGTTTGTGTAATTTGTACTTTTTTGCATGTGGGGGGGAATGTGATGTTTTCCTTTGAATGAGTTCCATGGATTTCTTTGTTTTGTGGCTGGGGCGAAGACAAATTTCAAGGTTGTATACTGCATACATACTTTGATAATAAATATACATTGCATCTTTGAATCTTTAGATCTAGCCTCTATATGCTTTCTCAGATAAAAAGAGAATCCCAAATGATTATTTTGAAGAAGAGGAGAAGAATAATTTCTGACATCTAGGAAAACAAAAAATAATAGGAGGTAAATTAGATCTGAGCTCTCAAGCCTGCCCCATCACTCAATGTAATCATGACCAATCAGCCCCAGCCCTCAACTCTTCCTCAGAACCTCTTCAAATCCCTCCCGTAGCATCATTAAAACAGTTGGTTTTCTATTGCAAAGACGGAAGGTAGGTGACAGGCAATGATAGAGTACAGATGATAAAAGCACTGGTGAGGCCTCACATGGAGTACTGTGAGCAGATTTGAGCTCCTTATCTTCAAAGAGATGTGCTGAAACCGGAGAGGGTTCAAAGGAGGTTCATGAAAATGACTACAGAATTGAATGGCTTGTTATATGAAGAGTGTTTGATGGCTCTGGGTCTGTATTCACTAGAATTCAGAACAGTGACGGGTGGTCTTATTGAAAACTATCAAATGGTGTAAGGGCTTGAAAGAGTGGTGTGGAGAGGATGTTTCCTATGGTGGGAGAGTATAGGACCAGAGGACACAGACTCAGAATAGAGGGCCGTCTTTTTAGAACGCAGGTGAGGAGGCATGATGAATCAGCAGAATTCTTTGCAATAGGCAGCTGTGGAGGCCAAGTCTTTATGTATGTTTAAGGCAGAGTTTGATAGATTCTTGATGGTATTGGCAAGAAGGGATATGGGGAGAAGGCAGGAGATTGGGGCTGAGAGGAAAAATGGATCAGCCATGATGGAATGGCAGAGCAGACTCGATGGGCCAAATGGCCTAACTCTGTTCTGGTCTTATGGATTTTAAAAGTAAGTCATTACAGAGAATTTCATTCTTAAAGGTATCATGTATATAAATTAAGTAGGCCCATGTTTCTTGCGGTGTTAATAATTTTAATTTTGCTTTAATCACCACTATGTTCATGACAGAAGAAATACACAACTTAAAGAAAGATATTATTTTTATTCTTCAACTTAGCTGCAATATAATTGTAAATTCTGCTCCATTTCTCCCACAAGTGAAATCACTTTTGAATCAAGAAGATTCCATGGAAGCTACATAAAATAAAATGAGTTCTGGGAATTGAATATTTGGTCATAAGCTACAATAATTTTTCTATATACAACCTGAACTAATAAGCAAATCTTAAAATGAATAATGAACTGATGAACAAGCACTTATCAGTAAGTGTCAAAAGTAAAAGGGCATTTCTTAAGGTGAGTTGAGTTTAAAGTTGTTTTGCACAGAGAGTAGCTACTACGTGAGGCTGACAGCAAGAAGAGGGAGGCACTGGAGTTAGATATAGTAACTTCATTCAAGAGACATGTGGGAAAGTACTTAAACGGTCAAGACTATTGTAAATGATACGGACCTAGAACAGGCAATTGTGTCTTCTTTGTAATTGCGTCAGTATAGATCTTTAGAAATGTTAGAACATAGAACATAGAATAGTACAGCACAGTACAGGCCCTTTGGCCCACAATGTTGTGCCGACCCTTAAACCCTGCCTCCCATATAAGCCCCTAACTTAAATTCCTCCATATACCTGTCTAGTAGGCTCTTAAATTTCACCAGTGTATCTGCCTCCACCACTGACTCAGGCAGTGCATTCCACGCACCAGCCACTCTCTGAGTATAAAACCTTTCTCTAATATCCCCCTTGAACTTCCCACCCCTTATCTTAAAGCCACGTCCTCTTGTATTGAGCAGTGGTGCCCTGGGGAAGAGGCGCTGGCTATCCACTCTATCTATTCCTCTTAAAATTGACACCCAGGAACTTGAAACTGCTCACCCTGTCCACTTCTGTTCCCTCAGAGGACTGGTGCGTGTTCCCTTGACTTCCCTTGCTGAAGTCCACAATCACATTCTCAGTCTGACTGACATTGAGTGCAATGTTGTTCCAACACCACTCAACTGGCTGATTTATTTCACTCCTGTGCACCTCCGCATCACCATCTCTAATTCTACCAACAGTGGAGCGATTGGCAAATTTATAGATGGCTTTTGAGCTGTGCCGAGCTGCACAGTTGTGGGTGTGTGGAGAGAGTAGAGCAGTTGGCTAAGGATGCAACCTTAAGGTGCACCCGTTTGATTATCAGTGAGGAGGTGATGTTATTTCCGAGCTGCACTGACTATAGTGTCCCGGTGAGGAAGTGAAAGATCCAGTTGCAGAAGGAAGTACAGAGGCCTTGGTTTTGGAGCTTGTTGATTCGTACTGAGGGTATGATTGTGTTGAACGCTGAGCTGTAATCAATAAACAGCAGCCTGACTCTATGATATAATCTTCTGTGATGTAGGTGTCTGATCCTATGACTCTATGACATTGACACCATTAAGAATTAGCCAAGATTATAAACACAAGTGACAGTAATCAACTTTGTCTGTAATATTCCAAAACATAAATTTAAATTGTGTTAACAGATTGCTTTATAATGTGTACACAGCTCTTTAAATTGATTTTATCTTAAAAAATATTATGTTTAGAGGCACTGCTACAGAGCAAGCATCCCTATTATACCATAAAAACATAAACATATTTCAGTTGCCATGGGCTTCTGTCAGTTAGTTTGACTGAGTAACCTTTGTACACGTACTTTTACAGAAATGAATAACACAGAAGAAGACTTTTCATCCAATCATTTTTGTGCTGGTTCTTTGAAGCAAGTATCCAATTAGTTACACTCTCTTTCTCTTTTCCATAGTCCTACGAGGATATTTTTTCAAGTATTTATCCAAATCCATTTTGAAAATTGTGACTGAATCTACTTTCAACATCCTCTCAGGCAGTATATTTCAGGTCACGATAACTTGCGATATAACCAAACATCCATCCATCAAATTCTTTTGCTGATTGACCTAACTCTGTATCCTTTGACAACTGAGCTTTCCTGCCATTGAAGAAAAAACCCCAACAGTCCTCCAATCCTCGCAGCACCTAGAGTGTATCACTGAGATGATATAACTATAGAGCCAATACTGTCTTTTGCATTTATTTTTGTGGGCCTGTTCTGGTTACTGTTGTATATAAAGGATAAGAAGAGGATGTCTATGAGGAAAGGCAGAATTGGTTTGGTCTTATTATTCCAGAAATGAGAAAGCTGAGAGGTGAGTGATGTAGAACTTTAAGAGGATGAGAAGACAGAGTTGATGTTGAGAACATGCTTCGATGTGAAGATGGATTCGATAAGGTTGTTGTGGGGACAGGGGGAGGAAGTAAATAATGATAAAAGTGCTTAAGAATGGGGAATGTGGGACTGAAAAGAACAGTAAAGATAGTGAGCTGAGATATACTTAAGGCAGGGGTTCCCAACCTTTTTAATACTATGGGCCAATATCATTAAGCAAAAGGCCCATGGACCTCAGGTTTGGAACCCCCGACTTAAGGGAAAGCTGGAAATGCACTTTATAAAGAACACACAATGGAAAAAAGAACTGGAAGGAGACTTGTTAGGATCCTAATTGCTGGCATAAAGCAATTGGTATAATATTCTGTTCTAGGCTGTAGGCTACTGGTGAGAAGTATGGACTTTTTCCCCCAAAGTGTTGAAGGTCCAGGGACATTCAGTATTGGGTTGATGGGGCGTGTGTGTTTTGGTGGAATGATTCATGGTGGATGATATTACTAAGGGAGTCTGTGTGCATGCCGGCTGCTAGAAACCAGTACAGACAAAGTAGGCAGATCCCAACTTCAGACTGAGTACAACTTAGATTCAGCATGGATGTGACCCCTTAGGTGTCTGGCATTTGTTGTAGAGTCATTGTGAAGTACAACACAGAAACAGTCCCTTCAGCCCATTTAGTCTATGCTGAAGTATTTAAACTGCCTACTCCCATCGACCTACATTGGGACCATACCTCTACCATCCATGGACCTTTCCAAATTCTGTTAGACATTGAAATTGAGCTCATTCCACAATTCCCTTTAAACATTTTACCTTTCACCCTTAACCCCTGACCTCTGGTTGTAGTCCCATCCAACCTCAGTGGAAAAAGCCTGTTTGCATTTACCCCATCTATACCCCTCATAATTTTTGTATACCTCTATCAAATCTCCTCTCAATCTTCTACGTTCCAAGAAATGACAACTAGAGGCTAACAGCTCATCTGACAATACCCAGCCACAGGAAGAATTCCACTCACCATTGCTATTTGAATATAACACCAGCTCCTTATAATAGCTAATTGATATTTTTCTGGCAGTTGTGTTTTTTGCTCAAATATTTTCTGTTCCCTCTACTCCACAAATTCACAGGGGCTGATTTTTGAGGACCACTCGGTGAAAATGTTACCTTGACATGAATCCATTTGTTTCCTCAGACCAGAGCAACATGCTAAAAATGAGCAGAAATTACATTAGTATTACGATATACTTGTACACGCACTCGTGAGCAGATAATTCAAGTTGGTGCGCATGCACCGTTGTTTTTATCTAAAATATCTGTCTTGAAACATGGTGGCAGTGGTGGGATTTGGAAAATTGCTTCCTTCAACTGCAGCGCCTGATTTTTCAACTTGCAGTTGGCAGCATGGTAATAGCGCAACTCTGAGACATCGGAGGGTGAGTGTAAGAGTAGAAAAATGTCGACCGAGACGAGCAACCAGCCACAAATAGAGACAGCTGCAGTAGCAATGCCTGGAGGTGAGACAGCAGAATCTCAGTGGCACCCAGCGCCCGTGGGCGACCCCGCGCTGGGGAACCATGGCCGGGGCAGAAGTCCTCCCCCAGTCAGCGGCATCCACCCGCCACCGGCCGTGACGGTCAACCATGGAGTGACAGACAGATGGAAGACATGGTGGCAGATGCGGACTAACTACAGCATTGTAGCACAATTGCACAAACAAGTTCCAGCATACCAGACGACATTATTTTTACATATAATTGGACCATCAGGACTTGAGGTCTACAACAGTTTTGTGTTCGCAGATGAGGCTGAAGGCCAAGACCTCACAAAGATTTTAGCTGCACTTGACAGATATGCTATCAGTAAGAAAAATGAGACATATGAACGGTACTTGTTCAACAATGGCAACAACAACAAGGTGAGACCTTTGAATTGTTTCTTGCCAGCCTTAGATCTCTTGCAAAGACATGTAATTTTTGCTCGTGTATGTCAGTCTGCTGAGAGACAAGACTGTACTGGGCATTAACGACTCCCAAACCAGAAAACGTCTGTTACAAGAGAGAAAGCTATTGCTCAATGACTGCATTGACATCTGTAAAAGCACAGAAATGGCTGAATCACACCTACAAGCATTCAGTACAGCTGCAGATATCAGGTTCACTACTGTCCATGGGATTAAAGCTCGCACTAACAAGAAAGGTTCAAAGCATCCTGGACAGAAGACTAGTGCGTGTGGTGGAGCCAGAGCAAAAGGCACCTTGAACAGCCACAGAAGCAAAGGGAACCCTTGCACGTACTGTGGCACAGAACATGCAAGAGACAAGCAACAATGCCCAGCATACGGACAGGCGTGCCAGGCGTGTGGCATTCGAAATCACTTTGCAAAGGTACACAAGTAGAAGCCCATGCGTGGGGTGGAAGCACGAAGCGATGACCAAGCCGACAGTGACAGCAGCACCGAGTTTATCGACAATGTCATACTGGTGGTCAACAGTCTGAAGACAAAGGATGACGTATTCGCACAGACGCTCATCAATGGAAAGCCAATAGACTTCCAAGTCGACAGCACGGCGAGCATTAACATTTTACCCCGCAAATACTTGGAGGGAGTAGACCACACACTAAGACAATGCACAAAAAAGCTGATGATGTAGAACAAGACCACCATGAATGCAGAAGGGATATGCAGAGTGAAATTGTGTAACCCCATGACGAACCGCAAGTATTTTGTCGAATTTGTCGTGGTCACTGATGACTTTACAGCATTGCTGGGAAGCAGGGCCAGCCAGCAAATGGAGCTGATTACGGTCAACGATGACAACTTTCGCAGGGTGCATGCATCTACACTTAAAGAAAAACAATGCACACCAGAAGAACACTATGCAGAGGTGTTCGATGATGCACTCAGGGAGTTTCTGGGTGCAGCCCACCTGCAGATTGATGAGGAAGTTCAACCCACAGTGTTACCCCCACGATGTCTACCTCACACTATGAAGCGGGAAGTGAAAGCTGAGCTTGATCAACTGGTAGACTACAAGGTGATAGCTCCGGTCCATGAACCTACCAGGTGGGTTAGCCAGTTAGCGGTTGCAGAGAAGAAGAACAGCAATCTTCGTATATGCATTGACCCTCGACCATTGAACAAAGCGCTGAGGAGAGAACACTACCCCCTTCCGGTGACAGAGGACATTTTGCCAGATCTTGACCAGGCTAAGGTTTTCAGCAAGCTTGATATGAGTTCTGCATTCTGGCAAGTGAAATTGGACAGTGAATCAAGCGTGCTCACCACTTTCAACACACCTATAGGCGGTATAGATGGCTCAGACTCCCGTTTGGAACCAGCGTTTCATCAGAGATCTTCCAGCGCAGGCTGCATCAGGCGCTGGAAGGACTACCGGGAGTGATCTGCGTCGCACACAACATTCTGGTGTACGGAAAAGGAGAAACGCAGGAAAAGGCAATCTCCAATCATGATGTGAAACTTGAGCAGCTATTACAGTGTTGTGCAGGGCAGCATATCAGGCTCAACAAGAACAAATTTGTCTTCAGAGCAGCAGAGATACCCTTTTTGGGGCATCTCATCACAAGTGAGGGACTTCAGCCTGTTCCTAAAAAGGTTGCTGACGTTCCCAACATGTGGGCACCCACGGATTGATCGGATTTGTCAACTACCTGAGCTGTTTTCTACCAAGTCTCTCAGATACCCTTGAGCCAATAAGACAGCTGACAAAGCCAGATGTAGCATGAGAGTGGTCAGCTGAGCAGCAAAATGCTCTCTCCAAGATCAATTGGATGGTATCCAAAGCACTGGTGTTAGCATACTACAATTCTAAGGAAGAGCTAACCATCCAATGTGACGCCAGCAACAAAAGCCTAGGGGCAGCACTCCTCCAGAATGGACGTCTGATTGCATATGCAAGCAGAGTGCTAACGGACACAGAAATGCATTATGCAGCGATCGAAAAGGAAATGCTCGCAATCGTTTTTGCACTTGAGCGTTTTCATCAATACACTTTTGGCCGCTTCACAAGAGTACTCAGCAATCACAAGCTGCTCGAAATGATAGTTAAGAAGCCGTTGGTGAAGGCACCAAAGCGCCTACAGGGAGTGCTCCTTCACCTGCAGAGCTATGACTCTGACATCACCTACTGTCAAGGAAAGCTCATGCACCTCGTGGAGAGGCTATCACCAGCAGTTAGCGGTACTCCAGGCCAGGAGAACAGCTTTGACGAAGTCAACATGCTATCTCACCTACCAATCCGCGATGAGTGTCTAGAGCAGATTCGCATCGAAACAGCACAAGATGATACACTACAGATGTTGAAACGTATAATCATCAGTGGATGGCCGAGCAAACGTGACATGCTACCAGAGCAACTCACACCTTACTATAGCTATAGGGATGAGCTCGCAGTCCAACAAGACGGCTTAATCTTCAAAGGTGAGCGTGTCATCGTACCGCAAAGTGAGCAAAAGCAAATGAAGGAAAGAATTCATTCGTCACACTTGGGCGTAGAAGGCTGCCTCAGACGCGCACGCGAATGTCTTTTTGGCCAGGGATGAGCAGTGACGTCAAGCAATATATTGCTACATGTGATATTTGTCGCACATACGAAATGAGTCAGCAGAAAGAATGGCTTATGAGTCATGAGGTACCTGCTCGGCCGTGGGAAAAGATAGGTACTGACCTGTTTACATTTGAAGGAAAAGAGTACCTTGTCACCATCGATCACTACAGCAATTTCTTCGAGGTACATCTTCTTTGTGATACTACCAGCGCAGCCGTTATTCGCAAATTGAAGGCTCATTTTGTGAGACACAGTACCCCAACACAAGTGGTTAGTAATAACGGGCCACAATAAATGTCGGCGCAGTTTCACAGATTTGCACGAGAATGGAATTTTGAGCACTTGTGTAGCAGCCCCGGAAATAGCAGAGCGAATGGAAAAGCTGAATCGGCAGTTAAAACAGCTAAGCGGATCCTCACAAAGAGCAACAAATCGCGAGCAGATCCCGACCTCGCACTTCTAGACCAGCGCAACACACCTTCGCAAGGGCTCAGCATGGGTTCTGCCCAGCGGTTGATGAATCGCCACACACGCGCGCTCCTGCCTACAACAGCGAGTTTACTGGAACCCACAGTTGTATGCGAACTCGAGCGTATGAACAACGCATCCAGCAGCAGGCCGACAATTACAACAAATCAGCCAAAGATCTTGCCTCACTCGACGAAGGGGATACCATGTGCATGCAACCCCTGGTGCAAGGTAAAAAGAATTGGGAGAAAGCAATTGTGTGTCTGCGCCTTGATGAGCGTTCATATGTAGTTCAAACCCCTTCTGGGATCTACCGACGTAATTGCACACATCTACAAAAGATGGCTGAGGAACTGCCTGAAAAGCTAATCACATATGAACAGTCAAAACTAGGTCAAACAACTGAGATCAATGACCACAGCGTGCCTACCACATGAAATGCACACAGCCAAACACTAGCAGAGGCTGATGACAAACACTACAGTGTGCCTACCACATCAAATGCACACAGCCAAACACTAGCACAAACGTTGAGACATGCAAATAACAAACGACAGGATTCAGACAAAACAGTAAAAACTCATTCTGGCCGCACAGTGAAAGGGCCACAATATCTAGAAGACTTTGTCCCACATTGAATAATTTCATGAACAATTGAACAATAAGTCTGTGACACTATTTGGTATTTTAATGTCATGTTTATACTCAAAGAAGGACCATGTCCTATTTGAGGTTGTGTAGTTTGTAGTTTGAAGTCAAAGTCGAATTTTAGTATGTTTTATGTTTTGTATATATGCTCATACAAAAGGAAATAATGAGTGGAATGTATTTGTGACAAGCATAAGAGACATAAGGCATGATTAATGAATGCTTTGAAAGTAAATTCCATGAAAATACACTGGAAAGCAGACTTCAGAGAAATTAAGTTTAATTGTTAATACAATTGTTCCTTTTCTTTGTTTTGATAAAAAGGGGGATGTTATGATATACTTGTATGTGCACTCGTGAGCAGACGATTAAAGTTGGTGTGCATGCACCACTGTTTTATCTGAAATATCTGCCTCGAAACAATTAGAGCTGGTCATGAGTCTAGAAGCACAACATGGAACATAAAGCATAAAAATAAACATAGAACCATAGAAACTACAGCACAGGAACAGGCCTTTTGGCCCTTCTTGGCTGTGCCAAACCATTTTCTGCCTAGTCCCACTGACCTGCACACGGACCATATCCCTCCATACACCTCCCATCCATGTATCTGTCCAATTTATTCTTAAATGTTAAAAAAGAACTCATGTTTAGCACCTTGTCTGGCAGCTCATTCCATACTCCCACCACTCTCTGTGTGAAGAAGCCCCCCCTAATGTTCCCTTTAAACTTTTCTCCCCTCACCCTTAAACCATGTCCTCTGGTTTTTTTCTCCCCTTGCCTCAGTGGAAAAAGCCTGCTTGCATTCACTCTATCTATACCCATCATAATTTTATATACCTCTATCCAATCTCCCCTCATTCTTCTACGCTCCAGCGAATAAAGTCCTAACCTATTCAACCTTTCTCTGTAACTGAGTTTCTCAAGTCCCGGTAACATCCTTGTAAACCTTCCCTGCACTCTTTCAACCTTATTTATATCCTTCCTGTAATTTGGTGACCAAAACTGAACACAATACTCCAGATTCGGCCTCACCAATGCCTTATACAACCTCATCATAACATTCCAGCTCTTATACTCAATACTTCGATTAATAAAGGCCAATGTACCAAAAGCTCTCTTTACGACCCTATCTACCTGTGACGACACTTTTAGGGAATTTTGTATCTGTATTCCCAGATCCCTCTGTTCCACTGCACTCCTCATTGCCTTACCATTAACCCTGTACGTTCTACCTTGGTTTGTCTTTCCAACGTGCAATAGCTCACACTTGTCTGTATTCAACTCCATCTGCCATTTTTCAGCTCATTTTTCCAGCTGGTCCAAGTCCCTCTGCAGGCTCTGAAAACCTTCCTCACTGTCTACTACACCTCCAGTCTTTGTATCATCAGCAAATTTGCTGATCCAATTTACCACATTATCATCCAGATCATTGATATAGATGACAAATAACAATGGACCCAGCACTGATCCCTGTGGCACACCTCTAGTCACAGGCCTCCACTCGGAGAAGCAATTCTCTACCACCACTCTTTGGCTTCTTCCATTGAGCCAATGTCTAATCCAATTTACCATCTCTCCATGTATACCTAGTGACTGAATTTTCCTAACTAACCTCCCATGCGAGACCTTGTCAAAGGCCTTACTGAAGTCCATGTGGACAATATCCACTGCCTTCCCTTCATCCACTTTCCTGGTAACCTCCTCGAAAAACTCCAATAGATTGGTCAAACATGACCTACCACGCACAAAGCCATGTTGACTCTCACTAATAAGTCCCTGTCTATCCAAATGCTTGTAGATTCTGTCTCTTAGTACTCCCTCCAATAACTTACCTACTACCAACATTAAACTTACTGGCCTATAATTTCCCGGATTACTTTTCAATCCTTTTTTAAACAACGGAACAACATGAACCACTCTCCAATCCTCCGGCACCTCACCTGTAGACAGCGACATTTAAAATATTTCTGCCAGGGCCCCTGCAATTTCAACACTAGTCTCCTTCAAGGTCCGAGGGAACACCCTGTCAGGTCCCAGGGATTTATCCACTTTAATTTTCCTCAAGACAGCAAGGACCTCCTCCTCTTCGATCTGTACAGTTTCCATGATCTCACTACTTGTTTCCCTTAATTCCATAGACTTCATGCCAGTTTCCTTAGTAAATACAGAGGCAAAAACCCTAATTAAGATCTCCCCCATTTCCTTTGGTTCCGCACATAGCCGACCACTCTGATCTTCAAGAGGACCAATTTTATCCCTTACAATCCTTTTGCTCTTAATATACCTGTAAAAGCTCTTTGGATTATCCTTCACTTTGACTGCCAAGGCAACCTCATGTCTTCTTTTAGCCCTCCTGATTTCTTTCTTAAGTATTTTCTTGCACTTCTTATACTCCTCAAGCACCTTAGTTACTCCCTGCTTCCTATACATGTCATACAACTCCCTCTTCTTCTTTATCAGAGTTGCAATATCCCTTGAGAACCAAGGTTCCTCATTCCTATTCAATTTGTCTTTAATCCTGACAGGAACATGCAAATACTGCACTCTCAAAATTTCTCCTTTGAAGGCTTCCCACCTACCAATCACATCCTTGCCAGAGAACAACCTGTCCCAATCCACACTTTTTAGATCCTTTCTCATTTCTTCAAGTTTGGCCTTCTTCCAGTTAAGAACCTCAACCCTAGGACCAGATCTTTATTTTGGATTGGTTGGATTACCAGAATTTGTAGATTTTCTCTTGTTTTCAATGTACTTTCCACCACACATCTAAAGATGTTTGTCATAGTTTTAGATGTCATGGCATAGTTTGCCAAACTCCTGAGGAAGTAGTGGCACTGCCATACTTTCTTCATAATTGTTCTTATGTGCTGGACATATGACACTGAGCAATTTAAAGTTGCTGAAACTTCTCACCCTCTGATTCTTGGACGAGGACTGGCTCACGGACCTCTGGTTTCCTCCTTCTGACGTCAGTAATCAACTCCTTAGTCTTGCTGACATTGAGTGAGAGGTTGTTGTTGTAGCACCATTCAGCCAGATTTTCAGTCTCCCTCCTATATACTGATTCATCACCACCTCTGATTTGGCTTATGACAGTGGTGTCACCAACCAACTTAAAATGGCATTGGAGCTGTGCTTAGCCGCACAGTCACAGTAGAGCAGGGGTAAAGCACAGAGCATTGTGGTGCTCCTGTGCTGATGGAGATTATGGAGGTGGTGTTGTACCAATCCGAACTGACAAGATGTTGCACATCTCTTGTCAACAACCATGGTTCCTTTACACTCCCACCTTTCCCTGCCTCAACTGGACACACCTGTCCCGAACCCCATGAAGTGCTCCATAGACAACCTCCATATTCCCATTGGGCATTTCCTTGAGTACATCTATTTTCAGTTTATGCTCTCCATTTCCTAGCTAACAGAATTATAATTTCCCCTCCCTAATTAAATACTTTCCCATACCATCTGCTCCTATCTCTGTTTAAGACTATGGTGGAGGTTAGGGAGTTGTGATTGCTGTCTCTGAAATGCTCACCCACCGAGAGATCTGTCACCTGATAATTTTCATTACCTTTTTCCAGGCCCAGTATGGCCTCTCCTCTAATCGGCTTGTTTACATATTGTGTCAGTGATCCTTCCTGGATGCATCTAACACATTTTGCTACATCTAAACCTTTTGCGCTGAGGAGATGCTAATCAATATTAAAGATGTTGAAGTCACCCATAACAACAACTCTGTTATTTTTTGCAAGGGAACACTTACAAAGGAAATCAGAAAGACTAAAAGAAGGCATGAGGTTGCTCTAGAAGAGAAGGTGAAGGAGACCTTCTCCAGATATATTAAGAGCTAAAAGATAGCAAGGGCCAAAGTAGGTCCTCTTGAAGACTAAAGTGGTCATCTATGCATGGAGTAAGAAGAAATGAGGGAGATCTTAGTGTTGAGGAAGCATGGAATCTGCAGAAGGAATTAGACAGACTACGAGAATGGGTGAAAAACTGGCAGACAGAATATCATGTGGGAAAGTGCATGGTCATTACTAAAATAGAAGGAATAAAGCCATAGGCCATTTTCTAAATGGGGAGAAAATTCAGAAATCAATGGTGCAACCAACTTGGGAGTCTTCATGTGAGGTTCCCTAAAGGTTATCTTTCAGGTTGAATATTTGGTAAGGAAGCAAAATGCAAGGTTATCATTCATTTTGAGAAGACTAGAATATAAGAGCAAGGATGTAATGCTGAGGCTTTATCAGGTATTATTCATTCGCACTTGGAGTATTGTGAGCAGTTATCTAAGAGATGATATGCTGGCAATGGAAAAGGTCCAGAGGAGATTCACGAGAATGATTTTGGAAATGAATGGGTTACTGTATGAGGCGTGCTTGATGGTTCTGGGCTTGTATTCGCTGGGGTTTAGAAGAACAATGGGAATCTTGTTGAATGTTGTCGAATACTGAAAGGCCATGATAGAGTAGATGTGGAGAGGATATTTCCTATAGTGCGGGAGTCTAGGAGCAGAGGGCACAGCCTCAGAATAGAAGATCGTAACTTTAGAACAGAAGTGAGAGGAATTTCTTTAGACAGAAGGTGGTAAACCTTTGGAATTCATTGACACAAACTGCTGTGGAGGCCAAGTCATTGGATATATTTAAAGCAGAGGCTAATAGGTTCTTGATTAGTAAAAGTGTCAAGGTTATGGGGAGAAGGCAGGAGAATGGGTCTGAGTCATAGAGTCATAGAAACATACACAAAACAGGCCCTTTGGCCCATATTGTCTATGCTAAAAGCATTTAGGCTGCCTACTCCCACTGAGCTGCTCTAGCCTTCCATACCCCTACCATCCATGTACCTATCCAAACTTCTCTTAATTGATGAAATCAAGCCTGCATGCCCCACTTGTGCTGGCAGCTGATTCCACACTTGCATCGCTCTCTGAATAAACAGTCATAGTCATAGTCATACTTTATTGATCCCGGGGGAAATTGGTTTTTGTTACAGTTGCACCATAGGTAATAAATAGTAATAGAACCATAATAGTTAAAAATAGTAATATGTAAATTATGCCAGTAAATTACTAAATAAGTCCAGGACCAGCCTATTGGCTCAGGGTGTCTGACCCTCCAAGGGAGGAGTTGTAAAGTTCAATGGCCACAGGCAGGAATGACTTCCTATGATGCTCTGTGCTGCATCTCGGTGGAATGAGTCTCTGGCTGAATGTACTCCTGTGCCCACCCAGTACATTATGTAGTAAATGGCAGACATTGACCAAGATGGCATGCAACTTGGACAGCATCCTCTTTTCAGACACCACCGTGAGAGAGTCCAGTTCCATCCCCACAACATCACTGGCCTTACCAATGAGTTTGTTGATTCTTTGGGTGTCTGCTACCCTTAGCCTACTGCCCCAGCACACAACAGCAAACATGATAGCACTGGCCACCACAGACCCGTAGAACATCCTCAGCATCGTCCGGCAGATGTGAAAGGACCTCAGTCTCCTCAGGAAATAGAGAAGGCTCTGACCCTTCTTGTAGATGGCCTCAGTGTTCTTAGACCAGTCCAGTTTGTTGTCAATTCGTATCCCCTCATGTTCCCCTTCAACTTTTTACCTTTCACCCTTAACACATGACCTCTGGTTGCAGTACTACCCAACCTCAGTGGAAAAGGCCTGCTTGCATTAACCCTGTCTATACCCCTCATAAATCTCCTCTCAACTTTCTGTATTCCAAGGAATACATTCTTAACCTGTTCAGTCTTTCCTTTTAACTCAGGTCCTCCAGAACTGGCGACATCCTTGTAAATTTTCTTTGTACTCCTTCAACCTTGTTTGCATCTTTCCTGTAGATAGGTGACCAAAACTGCACACAATATTCCAAATTAGGCCTCACCAATGTCTGATGCAACCTCAACATAATTTACATTAGATGAGATTCAATTTTATTGTCATTGTGCCGAGTACAGATACAAAACCAATGAAATGCAGTTAGCATCTTACCGGAAATGCAAAGAATAGTGTTATTTACAAAATAACTGTGAATAAAAATAAGTGCTACAGCACACAAATATAAAAGTACTGAGACAGTACAATATGGGTGCAATACTGCTTAGCGCTGTGATGTGAGGTTCAGCAGGGTCACAGCCTCAGGGAAGAAGCTCTTCCTGTGCCTGCTGGTGCAGGAGCGGAGGCTCCTGTAGCGCCTACCGGACGGGAGGAGAGTAAAAAGTCCATGTTTAGGGTGAGATGCATCCTTGGTAATACTTTTCGCCCTGCCCAGGCAGCGTTTATGGTAGGTGTTCTCAATGGTGGGCAATTGGGTGCCGATAATCCGCTGGGCGGTTTTCACCACACGCTGGAGTGCTTTGCGGTCCGATACGGGACAATTGCCATACCACGCTGAGATGCAATTGGTGAGTATGCTCTCAATGGTGCAGCGGTAAAAGTCAGTCAGTATCCTGGGACAGAGGCGAGCTTTCTTGATGTTCCACAGGAAGTAAAGGTGCTGTTGCACCTTTTTGATCAGGATGAAGGAGTTCAGGGACCAGGTGAGATCCTCTGAAATGTGGACACCTAAGGAATTTGAAGTTTGATACACGCTCCAGTACAGCTCCATTGATGTAGATGGGGATGTGAATGTGGCTCCTAGCATGCTTGAAGTTCACAATGATCCCCTTGGTCTTCTGGATGTTAAGGGCCAGGTTGTTGTCAGCACATCATGTGGCCAGGTGCTGGACCTTGTCCCTGTATGCTGTCTCATCATCCCCTCTGATCAGGCCAACCACTGTGGTGTCGTCTGCGAACTTGATTATGGAGTTAGTATCCCATCTCCAAAACTGAAAACATTGATTTATGAATGCCAATGCGCCAAAAACTTTCTTTTCAATCCTATCCACTTGCGACACCACTTTCGCCAAATTATAGATCTGTATTCCCAGATCCCTTTGTTCTACCATACTCCCCTTGCCCTATTATTCACCATATAAAACCTACTCTGGTTGGTCCTACTGACGTGCAAAATCTTGCACTTGTAGGCATTAAAATCCATCTGCCAATTTTCAGCCGATTTTTCCAGCTGATGCAGATCCCTCTGTAAGCCACGATGACTTTCCTTGCTGTCCACTACACACCTAATCTTGGTGTCATCCGCAAATTGACTGATCCAGTTATCATCCAAATTATTGATATAGATGACATACAACAAAGGACGCAGCACTGATTCCTGCAGCACACCACAGGCCTCCTGTCAGAGAGGCAACCCTCTACGATCACTCTCTGGCTTCTCCCACAAAGCCAATATCTAATCCAATTTTTTACTTTATCTTTAATGTCTAGCGACTGAAACTTTTTGAACAACCTCCCGTGTGGGATCTTGTAAATGCCTTGCTATAGTCCATGTGGGATCTTGTAAATGCCTCGCTAAAGCCCATGCAGGATCTTGTAAATGGCTTGCTAAAGTCCATGGAGACAACATCCGCTGGCCTGCCTTCATCCATTTTCCTGATAAATTCCTCAAAAAAACTCTGTAACATTGGTTAGACATGACTTACCATGCACAAAGCCATGCTGACTATCCTTAATCAGTCCATGTCTCTCTAAATACTTATTTATCCCATCCCTTAAAATCCCTTCCAATAACTTTTCCACAACTAATGTTAGACTTACAGGCCCGTAATTTCCTTGTTTATGTTTAGAGCCTGTTTTAAAAAACGGAACAACTTTGGCTATCGTCCAATCCTCAGATACCTCTCATGTCACTAGGAATGATTTAAATATCTCTACTAGGGCCTCGGCAATTTCTGCACTTGGCTCCTGTAGGGTTCGAGAGAACACCTTGTCAGGCCCTGGGGATTTATCCTCTCTGATTTGCTTGAGCAGAGCAAACACCTCCTCCTTTGTAATCTGCACAGGGTCCAGAGGGATAGTAAATCAGCCATGGTGGAATGGCAGAACAGACGCAATGGGCAGAGTGGCTTCATTCCTCTCCTTTGTTTTAAAGTATTGTGGTTTTATATGGTTGATGACTTCAGGGTGCATCCACCACCCCATCCAGAGTGCTTAAACTGCGTTTATGGCTTGGACTTCTGAATCGGCCCTCCATGTTTGATGGTATTGGACTGCTTTATTTTGCTAGCAAAATCTGGGCATTTTCTTTAAGTATTTTCCCAAATTCCTCCACCCTCAACACTGCCTGCAACTGCATCTCTTCCACTTCATGCACATCTGTTCTTACCCCATTTTTCCACCACCCTACCAGGGACAGGGTTCTTTATCTCATCACATACAGTCACACTAGCCTCCACGTCCAGCACATAATTCTCCGAAATTTCCACCACCTCCAAAGGGATCCCACCACCAAGCACATCTTTCCCTCCCCGCCCCCCCATTTTCCACAGGGATCACTCCCTACGTGACTCCCTTGTTCATTCCTCCCTCCCTAATGATCTCCCTCCTGGCACTTAGCCTTGCAAGTGAAACAAGTGCTACACCTGCCTCTACACCTCCTCCCACACTACCAACTAGAGTCCTAAACAGTCCTTCCAGGTGAGGTGATACTTCACTTGGAGTCATTTAATACACATCAATTTGCTGGTGAACGCAGCAGGCCAGGCAGCATCTCTAGGAAGAGGTACAGTCGACGTTTCAGGCTGAGACCCTTTGTCAGGACTGAGTGTTGCTTGAGTTTCCAGCATCTGCAGAATTCCTCGTGACTTGGAGTCATTTACTGCGTTTGGTGCTCTCGATGTGGCCTCCTGTATATCGGTCAGAACCAACATAGATTAGGAGACCGCTTCGCTGAGCATCTACGCTCCATCCGCCAGAACAAGCAGGATCTCCCAGTGGCCACCCATTTTAATTCCACTTCAATATGTCCATCCATCACCTCCTCCACTGTTGTGATGAGGCCATACTTAGGTTGGAGGGACAACGCATTATATTCTATATGGGTAGCCTCCAACCTGATGGCATGAACATCGATTTCTCAAACTTCCAGTAATGCCTCCCACCCCACCATCCCCCTTTACCATTTCCCATCCCCTTTTCCCTTTCTCACCTCATCTCCTTGCCTGCCCACTGGTGCTCCTCCCCCCTTTTCTTTCTCCCATGGCCTCTGTCCCTTTCACCAATCAAATTCTCCGCTCTTTACTTTATTCCTCCCCCTCCACGTTTCAGCTATCACCTCGTGTTTCTCTCTCCCCTCCCCACCCCCACCTTTTAAATCTACTCAGCCTTTTTTTCTCAGTCCTGCTGAAGGGTCTCGGCCCGAAATGTCGACTGTACTTTTTTCCATAGATGCTGTCTGGCCTGCTGAGATCCTCCAGCATTTTGTGTGTTTCCCAAATTCTTAAACGTCCTAATGATTTTTAATATAATTTTAAATATTTTAAATTAAGAACATGCTTTGAGTGTTTGTAAGTGTTTGAAATTATCAGTTATTGGTAATTTTCTTACATTTGACATTTAATTGAGCCTGGATGTTTGGCTCAGAAGGTTGATTCATGTCTGGGGCTTCACTAATCAGGAGGGAGGGAGTTCTTGGAGGAAATGGGGACCACGAGAACTGCTGAGGGCAAGAGAAGGTTCAACTGGCAGGTGATCAGTGAGTCACTGCTCAGTCACATCAGCTGCTGAACATGAAAGGTCCATGAGATGCCCTAAGGCCAACTATAAATGCGATGAACAATTTGTGCTGCACACTTTATGTATGAAAATTAGGACAGAATATGTTATTTTTAAAATGTGGATGATTAATGTTTGAATGCTATGGTGTAGTTATTCTGCACATTGTAAGCTCACATTATCTCAAAGTGCAATATCAAAGCAGATCTCCGAGTTGCGCATCTAATTCAAGATGCAAAACACACTTTTCATGGAGAGCTCATTAAAGGTGCCAATCTTACTCTTTCTTGTTGAGTTGAACATACATATCCTCAGCAGTAATCAAAATATCCAGAAGACAAATCTGCAATTTTATTTCAAGATAATTTTAACAGAGACCTTTATTACAAATCTTTTCTAGCATTGCAGTGTTGTAGGTTTTTGTATAAAAGGACAGCCAAACAATGAGAAAAGGTCAAAATTGCTTGTGACAATACTTGGCTTGTCATGCCGAATAGGACCTTGGCTTTGATGATCTACTGCGTACAAAGTAGTGATGTATTCCCCAGCTCCACTACTTTGGGACAGGTGGTGGAGAAGGAGTGCCAGGTGCAGGGATGGCGTGGGTACAGGCATGCCCAGCCCTGAGACACCAGGCAAGGTTATTCGATTACAAATAACATACATCAAAGTTGCTGGTGAACGCAGCAGGCCAAGCAGCATCTATAGGAAGAGGCGCAGTCGACGTTTCAGGCCGAGACCCTTCGTCAGACGAAGGGTCTCGGCCTGAAACGTCGACTGCGCCTCTTCCTATAGATGCTGCTTGGCCTGCTGCGTTCACCAGCAACTTTGATGTATGTTGCTTGAATTTCCAGCATCTTCAGAATTCCTGTTGTTTTCGATTACAAATATTTGGTTTATTGATCATTACAGAAAGTCTTTCTGAGCTCCCCTCTCCCTCCCCTTTCTCCTTCCCCCTTTCCCAGTCTACTATAGAGACCCATATCAGAATCAGCTTTATCATCATGTTTATCGACTCTTCATTGAAAATGGCCCTCTTTTGGATATATAGAACTCAAAAATCTTATAGGACCAGAATCTCCATTAAAACTGGAAACCAAAGATATGAATTCCTATGATACCATAAACTATTCAGTTCACTTTTGAACCAAACCTGTTCCTATTATCCTTTTGGCTCACAAAAATGATTCCAGGATTGAAAGACTTATCATATGAGGAGATTTTGATGGTTCTAGACCTGTACTCACTGGAATTCAGATGAATGAGGGGGGATCTCATTGAATCCTATCAAATACTGAAAGTCCTAGATAGAGTGGATGTGGAGAGGATGTTTCCTATGGTGGGGAGTCTAGGAGAGGAGGACACAGCCTCAGAATAGAGGATTGTCCATTTAGAATGGAGATGAGAGTAATTTCTTTAGCTAGTGGTGGTGAATCTTTGGAACTTGTTGCCACAGACTGCTGTGGAGGCCAAGTCATTGGGTATATTTAAGGCAGAGGTTGGTAGATTCTTGATTAGTCAGGGCATGAAGGGATATGAGGAGAAGGCAGGAGATTGGGGCTGTGAGGGAAATGGATCAGCCATGATGAAGTGATGGAGCAGACTTAATGGGCCAAATGGCCTAATTCTGCTCCTATGTCTTATGGTCTTATTGTCTTTAAGCTGCTTAAAGATATATTCAACTCGCTGAATATATATTTTTACTCGTGACAATCTGTTATTTTGGCCAATTAAGTCTATTTTTTGACAACTGAACTTTCTTACTTACTTTATCCAGAATTCGTACCAACTTTATCAAGTTCTTCATCAGCTTTTTTCAACTGAAGTTTTTCAAGTCTGGTAACCTTGTCAATCTTCTCTGCAATGTATTACACACATGTGCAGTAACGTAAGCAGAAAGAACTTTGGGTTCTATTCCTTTACCATCCATTGGAATATGTTAAGATATGTTAGAAAGTTTAAAACATTTAAAGATCTGTCCATGATGGAAATTCTATTTGTCTTCATCCTAAGTGCCTTTTCCCTTATTCTAACTCCAAATTCTGGATTTGCCAGCAAGATGACATAGATTTGACCTGCCAATTCCTCTCCAATTCTTGGAAGTCACAGAGAGATAGATTTTTTAATCCCTAGTGCCTATGAGTCAATCTTAATCATTCTCTCTTCATTAGCAACTCTCTTATTCCAGAAATCAAAGAGGAGAAACTAATTTTATGGACAATTGCTAAATTTGCTTTTAATGAAACACATTTTCTTAGTTCAATCCAGAGCCCGATTCAGCACTGTTCTCTTCCTCTTTGGATTTTAACGTTCGTCTGCTGAAAGCAACTAGTCCTGGTGATGTACTTGGCCATGTCCTCAGGTCCTGGGCAGACAAGCTAGTGGACGTGTTTGTAGATATTTTTAATCTCACTCTGATTCAATCTGAGTTCTGCATCTACTATAAAAAGACCACTATCATTCTGGTATGTATGATAAACAAGGCAACATACCTAATGACTATCGTCCAGTGGGTCTTACATCCACTATCATTAAGTGCTTCCTATACCACTAACTCAAGCCTCCCAAACAAAATTGACCAACTGCAATTCACCCTCTGCTGAAACAGATCTATGGCAGATGGCATGTACTTCACCTTACACTCATCCCTTGAGCACTCGGACTATAAAGATACCTATGCTGGACTATTATTTACTGACTACAGTTCCACCTTCAATACAATAATTTCAGGAAAACTCATCTCTAAATTCTAAACCTGAGACTCCACACCTCCCTTTCTAACTGGATCCTTGACTTCGGAACCAACATACGGCAATAAGTAAGAACAAGCAACATCATCGCTGCCACAACTATTCTCCAAACTAGCACTCCGCAAAGTTGCATCCTCAGCTCCCCTCTCAATGCCCTACACACTCACAACTGATTCTGTGCTGACTCTACATCGACAGGTTTGCAAATGATACCACTGTAGTACGCTCTTCTCAAATAATACCGTCAGAGTGTACAAGGAGATAGAGAGCTTAAAACATGATATCATGACAGCAACATTTTCTGCAATGTTAGCTAGAAAGCTGGATATTGACTTCAGGAAGGTATGCTCGCGCACATGCTAATCAAATTCACTGATGACACCACTGTTGGAGTCTGAATCAAAGGTAGTGACAAATCAGCATAGAGGAGGGAGATTGAAAATCTGGCTGAGCGGTGCCCACAACAACATCCACTTACTCAGTGTAAGCAAGAACGAGGAGCTGATTATTGACCTCAGGAGGAGGAAACCAGAGGTCCATGAGCCAGTCCTCAGGGAGGATCAGTGTTATTATTTTGGAGGATCTGTCCTGGGCTGAGCACGTCAGGCAGTTACGGAGAAAGCACAGCAGTATCTCTACTTCCTTCGGAGCTTGTGAATATTTAGCATGACATCTAAAACTTTGACTAACTTCTATAGATGTGTAGTGGAGGGTATATTGACTGGCTGCATCACAGGCTGGTATAGAAACACCATTGCCCTTGAACAGAAAATCTACAGAAAGTAATGGATACGGCCCAGTCCATCACAGGTAAAGCCCTCTCCTGTTATGGTTATTATTCTATTATGGATTTATTGAGTATGCCCGCAAGAATCTATGGTGGGAAAGCTGTTGGAAAAGATTCTTAGAAATAGGACCTATGGGCATTTAGAGAATCATGGTCTGATCAGGGACAGTCAGCATGGCTTTGTGAAGGGCAGATCTTGTCTAACAAGCCTGATAGAGTTCTTTGAGGAGCTGACCAGGCATGTAGATGAGGGTAGCGCAGTGGATGTGATCTACATGGATTTTAGTAAGACATTTAACAAGGTTCCACACGGTAGGCTTATTCAGAAAGTCAGAAGGCATGGGATCCAGGGAAGTTTGGCCAGGTGGATTCAGAATTGGCTGGCCTGCAGAAAGCAAAGGATCGTAGTGAAGGGAGTACATTCGGATTGGAGAGTTGTGACTGGAGGTGTCCCACAAGGATCAGTTCTGGAGCCTCTACTTTTCGTGATTTTTATTAACAACCTGGATGTGGGGTAGAAGGGTGGGTTGGCAAGTGTGCAGACGACACAAAGGTTGGTGGTGTTGTGGATAGTGTAGAGGATTGCTGAAGATTGCAGAGAGATATTGATAGGATGCAGAAATGGGCTGAGAAGTGGCAGATGGAGTTCAACCCGGAGAAGTGTGAGGTGGTACACTTTGGAAGGACAAACTCCAAGGCAGAGTACAATGTAAATGGCAGGATACTTGGTAGTGTGGAGGAGCAGAGGGATCTTGGGGTACATGTCCACAGATCCCTGCAAGTTGCCTCACAGGTAGATAGGGTAGTTAAGAAAGCTTATGGGGTGTTAGCTTTCATAAGTCGAGAGATAGAGTTTAGGAGTCGCGGGGTAATGATGCAGCTCTATAAAACTCTGGTTAGGCCACACTTGGAGTACTGTGTCCAGCTCTGGTTGCCTCACTATTTTAAGGATGTGGAAGCATTGGGAAGGGTACAGAGGAGATTTACCAGGATGCTGCCTGGTTTAGAGAGTATGCATTATGATCAGAGATTACGGAAGCTAGGGCTCTACTCTCTGGAGAGAAGGAGGATGAGAGGAGACATGATAGAGGTATACAAGATAATAAGAGGAATAGATAGAGTGGACAGCCAGCACCTCTTCCCCAGGGCACCACTGCTCCACACAAGAGGATATGGCTTTAAGGTAAGGGGTGGGAAGTTCAAGGGGGATATTAGAGGAAGGTTTTTTACTCAGAGAGTGGTTGGTGCATGGAATGCACTGCCTGAGTTGGTGGTGGAGGCAGATACACTAGTGAAATTTAAGAGACTACTGGACAGGTACATGGAGGAATTTAAGGTGGGGGTTTATATGGGAGGCAGGGTTTAAGGGTCGGCACAACATTGTGGGCCAAAGGGCCTGTACTATGCTGTACTGTTTTATGTTCTTTGTTCTAAAATGAATCTCGGTTGTACATGGTGACATATAGGTACATTGATAAAAAATTTACTTTGAATTTTGTACAATAGTGATTCTGACATTGAGAGGGATAAGGGCTTCAATGTCCTAGGAGTGAACATCATTGATAACTTGTCCTAGTCCAGCCACATTGACAGCACGGTGAAGAAAGCTCACCGACACTTCATCTTCCTTAGGGATTTAGCATCTTTGATGATTACTGACTTTTATCAATGCACGATAGATAGGACCTTTTTGGGTTGCATGGCAGCTTGGTGTGGCAATGGCCCTGCCTATGTCTGCAAGAAACTGCGGAGAGTTGTAGACACAGCTAAGAACATCACGAACAGCACCTTCCTCTCCATGAATACTGTGTATACTTGCTGTCTCAGTAAAGCAGCTAGCTTAATCAAGACCCCCACCCACCCCAGATATTCGCTCTTCTCCGCTCTCCCAGCATGCAGATGATACAAAAGCCTGATAGCATGTACCAGTAGTTCAAGGACAGCTTCTATCCTGCTGTTACAAGACTATTGAATAGTCTTCTATAAGATAAAATGGACTCTTAACCTCACATTCAACCTTGTTGAGTCCTTGTCCCTCACTGTCTTCCTGCTTTGCACTCTCATCTGTATTGTAGCACTTTAGTTTGCATTCTGTTGTTGTTTTACCTGGTACCACCTCAAAACACTGTTGTGATGAATTGATCTGTTTGGATGGTAATACAAGACAAGCTTTTCACTGTGCCTCAGTGTGGGTGACAGTACAGTTTACAATTTACTATTTACTCTACAGATTATTGAAACTCTTTCTGCTCTTTATTTGCCATACTGTTATTTTCTCATTCTGGACAAAATGTAAATTGAAGTCCTCTTTAGCACCATTTTAGAGGTCTGCCACCCTAAAACTTTCAAATGAACAGCAAGCCAAAAGCTACTGAATTCAAATGAGTATTGGTCTGATAGTCCCTGATGCGTCTTGTTTCTCTTCCCAACTCAGCTCAATCTCCCTTCTTCTTCCAAAACCTGAACTGGGAATTGGTGAGAATGTTACTGATGATTAGTTATTTGATAGTGCTGTTGATGAGATCATCCATCAGTTTGCTGATGATTGAAGAGAAAACAATATGCACTAAAATAGATTTGTCTTGGGTTTTTTTTGTTAACAAAGGACATTTGGGAAATATTCCACATTTTCAGACGGATCAAGTCAAGTTTCTGGTCATTTTATTATATACCTGTGGAAAGCAACAGTGGTCTGGATATCAAAGGATATGGCAAGAAGGCAGGTGTATGGCGTTGAGTGCCATCCGGGATCAGCCATGATAGAATGGTGGAGTAGACTTGATGGGCTGAATGGCCTAATTCTGCTCCTGTGTCTTATGGTCTTATGTATTCTGACAAACAAGACAACATTTCTCTGGACCAGGGTGAACAGCACAGTAGTACAGTACACATATAACACACAACAATTTAGCAAAGTACGGATAAAATCTACAGGTGAATTACACATAAATAAACAAAGTAAAGTGTATAAATTAAATATTGTAAGCTGCTGAACAGATTGACTGGTGACACTTTGAATGCAATGCGGCAGGGAATTCAGGATGGGAAAAACTGATTCCTACCCTGACCGTTCTTATTTTTATGCACCAGAGTCTCCTGCCTTATGGTAGAAAGGCAGAGGAGATTCTGGATGGATGTGTGGGACCTTTGATAATACGAAGTTCCCTGCTTATGCAGCGCTCCTGATAAATGTCTTCGATGGATTGTAGGGAAACTCCTGTAATCCTCTCAGCTATTCTCATAGTCCTTTGTAGGGACTTCTGGTCCAGTGCTCACCTGCTTCCATATCAGATGGAGATGCAACTTGTCTGGATACTCTCAATGATGTTTTTATAAAATTATGTTCAGATAAAGGGGAGGGATTGGGATCCTCACTCACCTTAATCTCCTTTGGAAGGGGAGACGCTGCTGTGCCTTCTTGTTAAGGGAGGTGACATTGAGGGACCAGGTGAGGTCATCCGTGCCAGACACATGGAAGTAACTGTACCAGAAACACTTGTATGGAGGTGCAGCCATGTCTGGAGTATATTCTTCAACACTACATTGAATTATCTGTATCCAGTGCTCTCAACCATTTCATGATGTCTAATGTTGTGCATCCTGTAATATCCCTTTTCATTATTCAGATAACTTTAAATTATTTAACAGGATTCCCTTCCACTATCCCTTAAAGCCAAAAAAATTGCTCTGCTCATTTATATTATTACATATTGGTCATGCCCCTTGGCAATCATTTTTGGTGACTTGGACAAAATTCAGTGCAATATAATATGTATATGAAAACACTTTATATTGCTCCACTTATAAAGGCGTTTGTAATGTGTATAATGTTTTATTAATTTGTTTGATCATTCATTTCTCGTGTTCCAGTGTTTAAGAATCACTCGTATATGTCATTTCTTGGGTCAAGTAGAGATATATTTATTCCACGGATTCCATCTTCAGGAGAGAGACTGTCCTGATCACCTTATAGGTGTGGTCAACTCTCTTACTGTACTGACCAGAACATTTTATGGATGTTTTTGAGATGATAACAAATCTACTGACATGCAGAGGTTTACTTATCGTTTCTTAAGTGACCAAAGAGGTGAACGGTCACTTACTGCTGACATCACTTTTCCCAAGAGCCTATTATGGACTTTGCAGTATCTGCCTACTCTCACGACAAAGTATCTTTGCGACTCGCTTCATCAATGCTTGTTTACTATGTCTCTTCAGAGGCCATTCGTACTCAGCAGGCCCGTTATTCAAAGGCACCTTCCATCTGGCCACCATTTGCTTCTGCCTGTGCCTGTTCTGGACTAGGCTGTCCCTACTCCTCCTGTAGATGCTGTCAATGGTGAGACAGGCTGTGCCTGTGGTGGACTGACTACTCTGTCTCCAATCCTCCTGAAGATTTTGTCAATGGTGAGGTGAGCTGCGCCTGTTCTGGACTAGGCTGTCTCTACTCCTCCTGTAGATGCTGTCAATGCTGAGGTGGGTTGTGTCTCTGCTGGACTAGGCTGTCTTCAGTCCTGCTGTAGATGCTTCAATAGTGAGACGGGCTGTGCCTGTGGTGGACTAGACTGTCTCCAATCCTCCTGAAGATTTTGTCAATGGTGAGGTGAGCTGTGCCTGTTCATAGGCTGTCTCCAGTCCTTCCGTAGATGCTGTTAATGGTGAGACAGGCTGTGCCTGTGCTGAACTAGGCTGTCTCTAGCCTTTCTGTAGACGCTGTCAATGCTGAGGTGGGTTGTGTCTGTGGTGAACTAGGCTGTCTCCAGTCCTTTGATGTTGTCAATGGTGAGGTGGACTGCGCCTATTCATGACTAGGCTGTCTCCATTTCTTTCTGAAGTCTCTGTACCCCTCTGTACTGGAATTGCTTTACTAGGCCATGATGCATCCAGTAAGGATACTTTCTACAGTGTATCTGTGGGCGGAGTACTTATTGATAAGCCAAACCTCCTTAAGGCTTCTAAGGAAGCAGAAAGTCATGGAAGGAAGACAAGCTGGCATGAGCACCAGAGGGAGACCTTGGGCAGGTAAGGAGATAAGATGAAAGAGGGAAAGGGGGATGGAGAATGGTGAAGGGGTGGCCATTACCGGAAGTTTGAGAAATTGATGTTCATGCCATCAGGTTGGAGGAAGGAATATAAGGTGTTGTTCCTCCAACCTGAGTGTAAACTCATCATGACAGTAGAGGAGGCCTAGGATAGCGATATCAGAATGGGAGTCGAAAGTGCAATTAAAATGGGGACATATCAGAATGGCAATTTATCAGGCAAGATTTCTCCTTAAGGAAACTGTGTTGACTTTGGCCTATTTTATCATGTGCCCCCAGGTACCCAAAACACCTGGTCATTAATAATGCATTCCAACATCTTATCAACCAGAAAGTCAGACTAACTGTCCTATAATTTCCTTTCTTCAGCTTCCCTCCATTCTTAAAGAGTTGAGTGACATTAGTAATTTTCTAGTCCTCATGAACTATTCCAGAATCCAGTGATTCTTGAAAGATCAATACTAATGCCTCGACAATCTCTTCAGCTATCTCTTTCAGAAACCTGAGGTGTGGTTCATCAGGTCACCTGTCTATCTTCAGACATTTTAGCAACCCAAACACCTTCTCCTTACACTCACTTCTAGCCCCTGATACTCTTAAATTTGTGGCATAGTGCCACAGTGAAGACTGATGCAAAATACTTATTAAGTTCATCCACAATGTCTTTGTTCCCCCATTACTATCTCTCCAGCATCATTTTCCAGAGGTCTGGTATCCACTCTCTTTATGTATCAGAAAAAAACATTTGATATTCTCTTTTATATCATTGATTAGCACTGCCCCTGAGAAACGCTGTCTCATTCTGCCCTGCAGAGCTGATGTATGGTTAGAATGACAATAAAGTTTTTTGAATCTTCATATTTCATCTTCTTTCTCCTTATGGCGTTTTATTAGTTTTTATGGTTTTAAAAGCTTCCAATCCTCTAACTTTCCACTAATATTTGCGATATGATATACCCTCTCTTTTGCTTTTATGCTGCATTGACTTCCCTTGTCAGCCATGGTTGCCTTATTCTCCCTTTAGAATTTCATCTTTTGGATGTATCTATCCTGCCCCTTCCAAATTGATCATAGAAATTCCAGCCATTGCTGGTCTGCCCTCATCCTTGCTATTGTTCCCTTCCAGCTTTGGCCAGCTTTTCTCTCAGGTCCTTGTAACTCCATTTATTCCACTGTAATACTGAATGTTAACATGAATTTATTGGCCTTTGGCCTTTGCTGTTACCAATCCATGCTGATTGAGGTGTTTTGATGAGGAAGTCAAGGATCCAATTGTGAAAGGAGATACTGAGGTCCACATCTTGGAACTTGACGTTTAACACTGAATCGTAGTCAATGAACAGCATATAACCATAAAACAATTACAGCATGGAAACAGGCCATCTCAGCCCTTCTAGTCCGTGCCGAACTCTTACCTTCTCCTAGTCCCACCAACCTGCACTCAGCCTACCATTTCTTTCCTGTCCATATAGCTATCCATTTTAACTTTAAACGACAACATCGAATCTGCCTCAACCATTTCTGCCGGAAGCTCGTTCCACACAGCTACCACTCTTTGAGTAAAGAAGTTACCCCTCATGTTATCCCTAAACTTTTGCCCTTTAACTCTCAACTCATGTCCTCTTGTTTCAATCTCCCCCACTCTCAATGGAAAAAGCCTATCCACGTCAACTCTCTCTATCCCTCTCATAATTTTAAATACCTCTATCAAGTCCCCCCTCAACCTTCTACATTCCAAAGAATAAAACCCAACTTGTTCAACCTTTCTCTGTAACTTAGGTGCTGAAACCCAGGTAACATTCTAGGAAATCTTCTCTGTACTCTCTCTATTTTGTTGACACCTTTCCTATAATTCAGTGACCAGAACTGTACACAATACTCCAAATTTGGCCTCACCAATACCTTGAACAATTTCAACATTACATCCCAACTCCTATACTCAATGCTCTGATTTATAAAGACCAGCATACCAAAAGCTTTCTTTACCACCCTATCCACATGAGATTCCACCTTCAGGGAACTATGCACCATTATTCCTAGATCCCTCTGTTCTACAGCATTCTTCAATGCCCTACCGTTTACCATGTATGTCCTATTTTGATTAGTTCTACCAAAGTGTAGCACCTCACATTTATCAGCATTAAACTCCATCTGCCATCTTTCAGCCCACTCTTCTAACTGGCCTAAATCTCTCTGCAAGCTTTGAAAACCTACTTCATTGTCCACAACTCCACCTATCTTAGTATCATCTGCATACTTACTCATCCAATTTACCACCCCATCATCCAGATCATTAATGTATATGACAAATAACATTGGACCCAGTACAGATCCCTGAGGTACACCACTAGTCACCGGCTTCCAATCTGATAAACAGTTTTCCACCACCACTCTCTGGTGTCTCCCATCCAGCCACTGCTGAATCCATTTTACTACTTCATTATTAATACCTAACTATTGAACCTTCCTAACCACCCTTCCGTGTGGGACCTTGTCAAATGCCTTACCGAAGTCCATATAGACAACATCCACTGCTTTACCCTCGTCAATATTCCTAGTAACCTCTTCAAAAAATTCAATAAGGTTTGTCAAACATGACCTTCCATGCACAAATCCATGTTGACTGTTCCTAATCAGACCCTGTCTATCCAGATAATTATATATACTGTCTCTAAGAATACTTCCCATCAATTTACCCACCACTGACGTCAAACTCACAGGCCGATAATTGCTAGGTATACTCTTAGAACCCTTTTTAAACAATGGAACAACATGAGCAATACGCCAATCCTCCGGCACCATCCCCGTTTTTAATGACATTTGAAATATTTCTGTCAGAGCCCCTGCTATTTCCACACTAACTTCCCTCTATGTCCTAGGGAATATCCTGTCAGGACCCGGAGACTTACTCACTTTTATATTCCTTAAAAACTCCAGTACTTCTTCTTCTTTAATCATCATAGTTTCCATAACTTCCCTACCCATTTCCCTTACCTTACACAATTCAATATCCTTCTCCCTAGTGAATACCAAAAAAAAGAAATTGTTCAGAATCTCTCCCATCTCTTTTGGCTCCACACATAGCTGTCCACTCTGATTCTCTAAGGGACCAGCATATGCCTACTGTTATTTAGATGATCTGGAATTGGGAGGAGAGCCAGTGTAATAGTATCTGCTGTCTACTTGTTGTGGCGATAAGCAAACAGATGGGGATACATCACACGAAATGCTCAAAGAACTCAGCAGGCCAGGCAGCATCTAAGAAAATAATACAGTCGACATTTTGGATCAAAGTGTATCGGCCCGAAACGTTGACTGTACTTTAGATGCTGCCTGGCCTGCTGAGTCTCTCCAATATTTTGTGTGTATTGCTTGGACTTCCAACATCTGCAAATTGTCTCTTGTTTGAGATAGGGATCCATGTTAGTCTGCAACTGCATTCGGTTTGTTCCATAACTAACCTGTTGAACCATTTCATTACAGTGGATGTAATTGCTACCAGACAGTTTTCACAGAGACAAGTCACCATGATCTTCCTAGGCACAGATGCCTTTCTGAAGTAGGTGGGAACTTCAGATCACAGAGGCAAGGGTTTGAAGTTGTCATTCATCTGCACAGGATTTCAACGCTTGGCCAGGTACACTGTCTCGCTTTCGTGGGTTGATCCTCTTGTAGGAAGCTCTGATATTCATGCCAAATTAAACATGATTGCTTTCTTGCTTTTCCTGGTTCTGACGAAGAGTTACCAAGCTGAAACAATAGTTCCCGTTCTCTCTCCACAAATACTACGATTTGCTAAGAACTGCTGACATCCCATTATCAGGTGGCCGTTGTGTACTTTAAAGAGCTCTTTCTCTAGTGTGTACTGCTAACTACGTCCAGCATTGTCAACCTGCATAGTATTTCCTTACTCTACAGGATGTATTAACTTAATTTCACATAACAAGGGGGCATAATTTTAAGCTGACTGGAAGAAATTATAGGGGATGGTGTCAGAGGTAAGTTTTTCACACAGAGTGCTGGGTGTGTGGATCATACTGCTGGGGGTCGTGGTAGAGGCAGATACATACGGAAAAATGTTAGATTGGCACATGGCTGATAGAAAAGTGGAGGGTTATGTGGGAGGGAAGGGTTAAATAGATCTTAGAGTATGCTAAATGGTTAGCACAAGGCGGGATTAAGGGCCTGTACTGTGCTGTAATGTTCAATGTTCTGTGAACGAGGAGAAGCATATTAGTGAGGTTTCTCACACATTTTGCAAGTATGCAAAAGGTTTAGTTAAACAGTTAAGAAAATATGTAGTGTCATGGGATTTATAAGAAGGAGGATAGAAAAGAAAAGCTTTGAATATGTTATATCTTTAGGTAGGGCATGAAGATTTTGGATGAGATAGAGAAGAGATTTTCTACAACGTGGAATGAGTGATCGCAGACATGTGACTAGAATAGAGAAGACAGGCTTGTTCAGAGTAAAGCCGTCAGAATGTAGAGGAGATTTAATAGAGGTATTTAACTAATGGAAGTGTTAAATTGAGTAAATCAAGATTTACTCTCCCCAAATGTTAAAGAATTAATAATACAGATTTAGGGTGATTGGTGAAATAACCAGCAGTGAATTGTGGAAAATCCTTTTCACAATTGGTTGGAATTTAAAGCATACTGCAAGACATGATATTGAAAACAGATCTAATTATCCACTTCAAAAAGAAATTGGATTTAATATCTGAAGAAGAAACAATAACTGAGGTTGATATGTGGAGGAATTAATAATGATCCTTCAAAAATCATTAAAGTCAGGAATGGTTCCAAAGGACTGGAAAGTTGCAAATGTCTCTCCATTTTTTAAGAAGGGAGGGAGGCAAAAGATAGGAAATTATAAGTAGTTATAAACTCGAGAAATTTTGCAGATGCTGGAAATCCAGAACAACACTCACAAAACACTGGAGGAACTCAGTAAGTCAGGCAGCATCTATGGAAATGAATAAACGCAAGAGATTCTGCAGATGCTGGGAATCCAGAGTAGCAGACACAAAATGTTGGAGGAACTCAGCAAATCAGGCAGCATCTATGGAAGTGAATAAACGGTCGATGTTTCAGGCTGAGATCCTTCTTCAGGACTGGAAAGGGAGGGGGAAGATGCCAGAATAAAAAGGTGAGGGGAGGGGAAGGAGGATAGCTAGAAGCTGAAAAGTGAAGCAAGGTGGGTGGGAAAGGCAAAGACCCGGAGAAGAAGGAATGTGATTGGAGAGGAGAGTGGACCATAAGAGAAGGAGGAAAGGACCCAGGGGAGGTGATAGGCAGGTGAGAAGAGGTAAGAGACCAGAGTGGGGAACAGAAGAGGGGAGGGAGCGGGATTTGATTTTAACGGAAGGAGAAATCAATATTCAAGCCAGTAAGTTGGAGGCTCCCCAGACGGAATATAAGATGTTGCTCCTTTTCTTTGTGGTAGGGAGTTAGCCTGACTTCAGTAGTTGTTAAGTGTTTAAGAGTTCATTATTAAAGATGGGGTCGGGGTACCTGGAAGTACGTTATAAAATAGGCTGAAATCGGCATGGTTTCCTTGAGGGGAGATATTGACTGACAAATCTGTTGGAATTCTTTGAAGAGTTAGCATGTAGGATACATAAAGGGGAAGCAGTGGATGTTGTTTACTTAGATTTAGTAATCGATAAAAGATAAGAGACTTTGTTATCACAGGAAAGATACTAACATGGACTGAAGATTACCTGTAAACACGAGGAATTCTGCAGATGCTGGAAATTCAAGCAATACACATCAAAGTTGCTGGTGAACGCAGCAGGCCAGGCAGCATCTTTAGGAAGAGATACAGTTGACGTTTCGGGCTGAGACCCTTCGTCAGGACTAACTGAAGGAAGAGCTAGTAAGAGATTTGTGAGGGGGAGGGGGAGATCCAAAATGATAGGAGAAGACAGGAGGGAGAGGGATGGAGCCAAGAGCTGGACAGGTGATTGGCAAAAGGGATATGAGAGGATCATGGGACAGGAGGCCCAGGGAGGAGGAAAAGGGGGAGGGGGGAAAAAGGGTGACGGGAGGAACAACACCTTGTATTCCATCTGGATAGCCTCCAACCTGATGGCATGAACATTGACTTCTCTAACTTCCGCTAATGCCCCACCTCCCCCTCATACCCCATCCGTTATTTATTTATATACACACATTCTTTCTCTCTCTCTCCTTTTTCTCCCTCTGTTCCTCTGACTATACGCCTTGCCCATCCTCTGGGTTTTAGGAAGAGGACAGGAAGTAAAGGGAATAATGTGAGAAGCTGAGAGCTGATAGCTGAGGGAGCCAGATTGCTGAAGCCGAAGGTACCTGATAGGAGAGGACAGTAGACTATGGGATAAAAGGAAGGAGTTGGGGAACCAAAGGGAGAAAAGCAAAGGTGATGGGCAAGTCATGAGGACAGGGAAAGGAAGGGGTAACAGGGCCACTTGATGTCGGTGTCCGCGTGTCTCGAGAGACGATGGTGTGACACTTTTTCTGATGGTTGTTGGGGTTGTAGACTTGCGGCTATTTGCACTTTCTGGAGTGGCTGTATAGCCCCACTCCAGAGTGACAATCTCTTTCACAATGGTTACAGGTGAAGGAGGAAGGGGCTCTGGGTGATGCAGCTCTGGCTTTTCTCCTAGCTCTCTTGTTGATGAGCATGTTGGATCTTGCTATCTCAGCACGTTGTACACCGCTTTTGACTGGCCCTCCATGCTGTCAGGTCTTCAATTGTTTCCTCCCATGTGTTGAGGTCAATTCTTGCCAGCTTCATTCATGCTGCCGACATCCCTGTAGAGGAGGCATGGTTTTCCTGGTGGGCGGTAACCCTCACTCAACTCACCATGCGGCTTGTCCTTGGCAAAGTGTCCCTGGTCCATCCGTTTGACCTGGCCCAAGCCTCTGAGGCGTCCATGGCTGAGTAGTGCTTGGAAGCTGGAGGAGTCAGCCAATTGCAGAGCCTCCGTGTTGGTGATTCTGTCCTGCCAGGAGATGTGCAAGATGTGCCTGAGGCAGCGTAGGTGGAACAAGTTTAGCCTCTTCTTTTAGCTGCTGCGTGGCGTCCAAACCTCGTTGGTGTAGAGGGGTGTGAACATGCACAGCTTTGTATGCTTTGTCAGCTGTCTGTTGTTCCACAGTCTCTTGTTCAGTCTGGCAATGACAGCTGCAGCTTTGTCAATCCTGCTGTTCACCTCTGCTTTGAGGGACAGGCAGCTGCTGATGGTTGACCCAAGATAGGTGAAGGAGTCGACTACATCAAGAGAGCAACCATCAATGGTGATGTTTGAGGGAGATTCTGCACCTTGGCCCATGACATTAGTTTTCTTCAGACTGATGGTAACCCAAACTCCTTGCAGGCATGGGCAAAGTTGTTAATTAGTTATTGGAGTCCGCCTCCAGTGTGTAACGTCAATGCTGCATCATCTGCAAACAACATCTTGCAGATGAGGACTTTCCTAACTTGGGTCTTGGAGTGTAAGCAAGCAATGTTGAACATCGTGCCGTCAGTTCTCGTGCGAAGGTAGATACCTTCAGTGCAGTCTGTGAAAGCACAGTGAAGGAGCATGAAGAAGATTGCAAAGAGGGTCGGTGCCTGGACACAAGCTTGTTTTATTTCGCTGCTCACTAGAAAAGCATCAGAAGTTTCCCCACTGAAGCAGACAGTGCTGTGCATATCCGTATGGAAGGATGATGCGATGCTGTGCACTCTTGGGAGGCAGCCAATCTTTAGCAGGAGTTTGAAGAGTCCGCTTCTGCTGATGAGGTCAAACACTTCGGTCAGATCAATGATGACTGTGTACATGGCTTCTGCTGACCATGTTGAATACTTTGGTCAGATTGATGAAGGCTCTGTACAATGGCTTCTGCTGATGAGGTTGAACGTCTTGGTGAGTTCAATGAAGACTGTGTACACTGGCTTCTGCTGAGGAAGTCGAACGCCTTGGTCAGGTCAATGAAGACTGTGTACACTGGCTTCTGCTGAGGAGGTTGAACACTTTGGTCAGGTCAATAAAGCCTGAGTATTGTGGCTTCTGCTGCTCTCGACACTTCGCCTGCAGCTGGCACAGTGAGAAGATCATGTCCACTGTAACCCTGCCTGTTCTGAACCCGTACTGGGACTCTGGGTAGACTCCGGATACAAAGCTCTGAAGCCATTCCGAAACGACGTGGGTGAACACTTTCCCCACAATATGAAGGAGAGAGATGCCACGGTAGTTGTTACAATCACTACAGTCACCCTTGTTATTGTACACTGTGACAATGTTGGCACCTTACGTGCGGCCTTTCCCCAGCAAAGACACAGAAGCTCGTGTAGATGATGCAGCAAGGCAGGCTTCCCGCTTTTCAAGACTGTGAGGAATTCCATCTTTCCCTGGGGCTCTTCCACCGCTGAGCTCCTCCATAGATGGCAACCCATCAAGCTCTTCCATGACTGGCAGGTCAGGCAGGGCCTCCAGGGCAGCATTGGTCACCACATTCCAGCTTGCATCCAGCTCCAGTTAGTGCTCTACCCAATGTTCAAGCTACTTGCTTTGGTCTGTGATGACCACCCTATTTTCCCACTTCAGTGGGGCTGAAGGGCCTGTTGCTGGCTTGATGCCATCAAACATCTGTCTTGTGTTCCTGCTGTCGACAGCTGATTGGATTTTGCTGCACAAACTCAGCCAGTAGTTGTCTGCGCAATGTTGGGCAGTTTGCTGTGCCTTGTTTCTAATGACTCTGAAGGCATCATGTGTGCTGTTGCAGGGGTTTTGCTTGTAAGTCAGCAGGACTTGTCTCTTGGCCTCAGTCACTTGCTCCATTTCTTCCCAGAGCGCATTGTACTGGTCTGCATGAATAGAGGTATAGTCACCAGAACTGTTCTTCATTGTGGCTTCAAAGGAGGCTATGTACTGCTGTGCTCTGTCAGAGTAAGGCCCTTAGTCTTGGATTGATGGAGTCTCTTTGGCATTAGCCCCACTCTACTGACAACAAGGGACTGGTTTATGTCACAGTCTGCACTGTGAAACCTGCGAGTGCCAAGGACACTGTTCAGGTCCCTGCACTTGGTGCTGAAAAGCTCAAGCTGTTGTTAGTGGTGGGACGTGGATGTCTCCAGGAGACCTAGTGCCGTTCCTTACACTGAAAATACGTGTTGGAGATACGCAGTCCATGATGGCAGCACAGCTCTAGCAGTCTCTACCCATTCTCATCCATCTTGCTGACGCCATGGTGACCAAGGCAAGAAGGCCATGCTTTGTGGCTAGCTCCAACTCTAGCACTGAAGTCTCCCTGCAGGTACGATCCTTCAGTGCTTGGGATTCTGGATATTGCCTCATCCAGGGCCTTTAGGACTGGTCTTTGGCCTCTAGTGAAGAATAAAGTGTTGGGACATAGATGTTCAGGAAGTTTACAGAGCCAGGAAGCAATGATAAGCGGAGAGCAAAGATCCTTTCTGTTCCACCTGTTGCTGGTTCCATAGTGGCATTGTTTGAGTTCTTCACTGTAAAACTATCCCCATATTGCCTTGGGTCTTCATGAGGGAGCCCCTGCAAAAATAAGGTGTAATTGGACTCACCAATGGAACTGTTACTCGCCAAATGGGTCTCCTGGAGGCAGGCAATGTCAAAGTTCAGCCGAGTGAGCTTCCTGTCAATGACTGCTGCTTTGCCTGCATTGTGATCTGTTGGAGGTCATTAGTCTGTCTGGGACATACTGTGATCTGTTGGAGGTCATTAGTCTGTCTGGGACACACTGTGATCTATTGGAGGTCATTAGTCTGTCTGGGACACACTGTGATCTGTTGGAGGTCATTAGTCTGTCTGGGACACATTGTGATCTGTTGGAGGTCATTAGTCTGTCTGGGACACAGTGTGATCTGTTGACGGTCATTAGCCTGTCTGGGACACAGTGTGATCTGTTGACGGTAGATGTCCAGTGAGATGTGATGATCCCTCCCACCATCAGAAGTGGCCCCTGGTGCTCGTTTCATATCACGATCGGATGAACTTATGACCAGTAACTGCCGTGTCATGCCAATATCTTGTGACATCGATGGAGTGCCTCTCCATAGTGCCACCGGCCTGGCTGAGGGGATACAGAGGTCAAAACCCCACTCCTGGAAAGGAAAGGAGGAATATATACAGTTGGTGGCAGCACGGCAACAGGAGGTGCCAGAAGCTGATGTAGTAAGCAATCCATCTGCCTTAGGACTCTGCTCTGGAGTTTCTGTATGGATTTCCTCCCTTAGCCTTTGCACACACAAGGCAGTGTGAATACTTATTCATAGCTTTGATGGTGCTGCAGGCGATGATTCCTTTGGCTGTTCCTCCATACCCTCTGGAAACGATACTAGTGCATTGAACTTTAGTCCAGGAATCATCAACTGTTGGAGCAATGATGCTGTTGGAGGTGCACTAACATCGGTCCCCAGATGAGCCCTGAGTCTGGGCTGGCCACACCATGAGGTCTCCACACCCTTCCACTGACCAGTCAGCACCGCACCCTTCTCCTGGGCCGCGAGGCCGACCCGACTGACCAGCTCCCGAGCCTGGGCTGGGCAGACAAACCCATCTCATGGGTGCACACTGAGCTGCCTCCCATAACTGGCCTCACTGGACTTAGTCCCCTCTCCTCTTTTACCGACCCCTCCTCATTTACCGGATTCTCCCCTCATTACCAATCTCATGTCTATTGGGTTCTTTGCCATTCTTTGCTCAGCAGCTGCTGAGAGACCATTTCCCCTCAGGACCAAGCTGCTGACCGATATGCTCCCCACATCCCAGTACTCTCCCCTTCCCCTCCGTTACAGTACTGATCCTTCTTATGATCCCAGGACTGAAACCTTCTACCATTACCGGTCATTCTACCTGATACCAACCCCAAATACTCCTCTCTCCCCGGTAACTCCTGCAGCTCTGGTACCTCCTTTCCCCCAAAACTGAACACCCAGTGCCGAACCATTTTACCCATTACATACTCCCACTCTGGTCACTCCCCCTGATCTACCTTTCCCTCTACCCCCCGATACTGACTCCCATCCCCATCTGGTACCAGACACTGATCCAGTCTGGGCTGGCCCCAATATGAGGTCTCCACACCATCCCGTGAGCTGGTCTGCATTGCACCCTCGGCCTGGGCCGCCAGGCGGACCCGACTGACCATGCCCGATTGCTGGTGTCGGCCCCTAGGACGAAGTAAAATTGGAGGGGGTGGTGTTGGGGAAGCAGCAGGAAACGGAGGGAGATTGGAGACAAAAGGTGAGTGGTTATTGGAAGTTATAAAAATTGATGTTCATGACGTCAGGTTGGAGACTACCAAGATGGAAGTGAGATGTTGGCCTTTTCTGGTTAGCTGCCAGTGACCAGTGGTGTTCTATAGGGCTTAGTGTTGAGTCCACTATTTTTCACATTATATGTAAATGATATGGACGATGAATTTATAGCTTTGTGGCTGAGTGTAAGGATGACATAAAGGTTGGTCGAGGGGCAGGTAGTGTTGAGGAAGCAGGCGGTCTGTTGAAGGACTTTTCCAGACGATGGGAATGGGCTAAGAAGGAGCAGATGAAATACAGCATAGGGAACTGGGGAAATGTACGGTCATGCACTTTGCTGGAAAGAATAAAAAAAAGAGTGTAGAATATTTTCTAAATGAGGAGAGAATTCAAAAATCAGATATGCAAAGGAACGTTGGAGTCTGTGAGCAGGAATTTCTCAAGGTTATCTTGCAGTTTGATTCTATTGTAAGGGAGGCAAATCCAATCACAAACAAGAGAAAATCTGCAGATGCTGGAAATCCAAATAGCATGCACCAAGAGCTGGAGGAATTCAGCAGGCCAGGCAGCATCAATGGAAAGTCTCATCAGAAGTCGCTGGGGGCATTCAAGATTCTTGGGGGGGATTGTGTCTGAAACTCTGCAATCACATCTGACCTTACTAGCCAAATAGACATTATTAGGGATGCATAAATTAGCAACCAGTTCCCCTTGACTCATGGCATGGAATGAGTTCATGCAATTGAACAGTGGGTAAGTCAAGTACACCCTCTCAACTTTCTCTACAGATCTTCGGGAAACAAATTGCACAATGATATAATGCTGACAGGAACCAAACTGTGAAATAGAGCCAATCAGTGAACCTGCTGACTCTGAGGATTCCTCTTGAGGTGTTCAACGTGACCTTGGCTTCACATGTGCAATCAGGATCAATCTTTGCAGATTGAGACCTTATGTGATTGGTCAATTGCACTAAATGGAATCGTATAAAGGTAGATTGCCAGCTCTATCCTGACTAATATTCAGATTCCAAGAAGCATTTGAAAAGCATTGCACAGGAAAGCTAAAAATGACCTCTACAGTGCTTCTTATAACATTTCCAAAATGATTGCAAAGTGTGGAAACTCTCATACAATTGGTGAAAGATTAATAAAGCCTGCTGTATCAGAGGTGATCATCATTATTCTCAAAATGGATACCAGTATTTTAGCATCAATTCTTCTGAGTAATAACTCTGTAGCTCGTTTGAACGGGGCATGACTACGCAAGCATGTGGACGTCAGCCAGTGAGAACAGCAAGAAGAGTTTAAAAGGACGGGTTGCACTTGAATCCGAGGGGGACCAATATCCTGGCAGGAAGATTTGCTAAGGCTATTGGGGAGAGTTAAAACTCGGATTGCTGGGGGTTGGGAACCAAACTGAAGAGATGGAGGCAGAGGCGTTTGGCTCACAAATAGAGAAAGCTTGAAGACAGTGCGAGAGGGAGGATAGGCAAGTGATAGAGAAGGGATGCGCTCAGACCAATGGTTTGAGATGTGTCTATTTTAACACAAGGAGTGCTGTGAATAAAGCAGGTGAGCTTAGAGTGTGGATCAGTACTTGGAGCTAAGATATTGTGGCCATTACAGAGACTTGGATGGCTCAGGGCAGGAATGGTTACTTCGAGTGCCAGGCTTTAGATGTTTTAGAAAGGACAGTGGGGCTTACAAGGTGGGGGTGTGGCATTGTTGATCAGAGATAGTGTCACGGCTACAGAAAAGGAGGAAGACATGGAGGGATTGTCTACCGAGTCTCTGTGGGTGGAAGTTAGGGACAGGAAGGGGGTCAATAACCCGACGGGTGTTTTTTATAGACCACCCAATTGTAACAGGGACATCGAGGAGCAGATAGGGAGACAGATTCTGAAAAGGTGTAATAATAACAGGGTTGTCGTGGTGGGAGATTTTAATTTTCCAAATATCGATTGGCATGTCCCCAGAGCGAGGGTTTTAGATGGGGTGGAGTTTGTTAGGTGTGTTCGAGAAGTTTTCTTGACACAATATGTAGATAAACCTACAAGAGGAGAGGCTGTACTTGATCTGGTATTGAGAAATGAACCTGGTCAGGTGTCAGGTCTCTCAGTGGGAGAGCATTTTGGAGATAGTAATCACAATTCTATCCCCTTTACCATAGCATTGGAGAGGGATAGGAACAGACAAGTTAGGGAAGTTTAATTGGAGTAAGGGGAAATATGAGGCTGTCAGGCAGGAACTAGGAAGCATAAATTGGGAACAGATATTCTCAGGGAAATGTACGGAAGAAATGTTGCAAATGTTCAGGGGATATTTACGTGAAGTACTGCACAGGTACGTTCCAATGAGACAGGGAAAGGATGGTACGGTACAGGAACCATGGGGTAAAAAGGCTGTTACAAATCTAGTCAAGAAGAAAAGAATAGTTTATGAAAGGTTCAAAAAATTTGATCATGATAGAGATCTAGAAGATTATAAGGCGAGCAGGAAGGAGCTTAAGAAAGAAATTAGGAAAGCCAGAAGGGGCCATGAGAAGGCCTTGGCGGACAGGATTAAGGAAAACGCCAGGCATTCTACAAGTATGTGAAGAGCAAGAGGATAAGACGTGAGAGACTAGGACCAATCAAGTGTGACAGTGGGAAAGTGTGTATGGAAGTGGAGGAAATAGCAGAGGTACATAATAAGTACTTAGCACTTCTAGATTTAGTGTTGTGCAATGAACCACATTTGATCAGGGACCTTGAGGTAAAGGAGCCATTAGGAGGTGACCATAATATGATAAGTTTTAATCAACAAATTGAGAGGGAGAAGGGAAAATCAGAAGTGTCAGTACTGTATTACAGTTGAACAAAGGGAACTATGGAGCTATGAGGGAGGAGCTGGCCAAAGTTCAATGGAACAATACCCTAGCAGGGATGACAGTGGAACAGCAAGGGCAAGTGTTTCTGGGAATAATGCGGAAGGTGCAGTATCAGTTCATTCCAAAGAGGAAGAAAGACCCTAAGGGGAGTAAGGGGAGGCCGTGGCTGACAAGGAAAGTAAAGGATAGTGTAAAAATAAAAGAGAAGAAGTATAACATAGCAAAGATGCGTGGAAACCTGGAGGATTGGGAAACTTTTAAAGAGCAACAGGAGATAACTGAAAAGGGAATGCGCGGAGAAAAAAATGAGGTACGAAGGTAAACTAGCCCAGAATATAAAGGAGGACAGTAAAAGCTTCTTTAGGTATATGAAAAGGGAAAAAATAGTTGAGACCAAAATTGGGCCCTTGAAGACAGATGGGTGAATTTATTATGGGGAACAAGGAAATGACAGACGAGTTGAACAGGTACAGGTGTCCCCCGCTTTTCGAACGTTCACTTTACGAAACTTAAATGTTACGAAAGACCTACATTGGTACCCTGTTTTCGCTATCAGAAGGTGTTTCCACTGTTACGAAAAAAGCGCGTGATAAAAATCAGTGCGCGATAAAAGCCAGCGCGCACCCCAAGCAACCGCTCTCCCCCGGATTCGGAACGGCATTCTCGTCAGCACTGCTTAAACACGAGCCTGTGAGCAGCCGTTTGCAAGATGAGTTCTATGGTATCGGAAAAGCCTGAAAGAGCTCGTAAGGGTGTTACACTTAGTGTAAAACTAGACATAATTAAGCGTTTCGATCGTGGTGAACAAGTAAGGACAAAGTGAGTTTGGCTTGTGGAAGCTGATGAACATGATGTTGAAGAAGTTTTGGCATCCCATGATCAAGAACTGATAGATGAAGAGCTGATGCAATTGGAAGAAAAAGGATAACAATCGAAACGGAATGAGTAGTGATAAAGTACGACTTCAATTTTGAAAAGGTACGTCGTTTTAGGGCATATTTACAAGATGGTTTGAGTGCTTACAAAGAACTGTATGATAGAAAAATGCGCGAGGCTCAGCAGTCAAGCCAGCCTTCCACATCAGCCACAGCAGACGACGAACCTCAACCTTCGAAATCGAGGCAGGCAGTCATAGGAGAAGATGAGCTGCCTGCTCTAATGGAAACAGACGACGAGATGACACCCCAGTGTCCCACCACCCCAACACCCAGGCTGCAGACAGATTCCGATTTGCAGAGAATGCAGCGGTAGCCGGGAGACACACAGCATATCTTTAAGAAAAAAGCTGAAATAAAAATGCTAAACATGTCAGGAAAGACAGGCAGGTGATGGGGCAAATGTGTAGAAAAATTGGGATGAGTTGCAGTGCAATAAAGTTGCAGTGAAATCAAAGCAAAAAGAATCAAATACTGGTCTTAAGGTGTTGTACTTAAATGCACGCAGCATAAAAAATAAGGTGGATGATCTTGTTGTACAGCTACAGATTGGCAGGTGTGATATTGTGGCCATCACTGAGACCTGGCTAAAGGATGTATGTCTCTGGGAGCTGAACGTCCAAGGATACACGGTGTATCAGAAGGATAGGAAGGTAGGCAGAGGGGGAGGCGTGGCTTTATTGGTAAGAAATGATATTAAATCATTAGAAAGAGGTGATATAGGATCGGAAGGTGCAGAATCTTTATGGGTTGAGCTAAGGAATAGCAGGGGTAAAAAGACCCTGATGGCAGTTATTTATAGGCCTCCAAACAGCTGCAGGGATGTGGACTACAAATTACAACTGGAAATAGAAAAGGCTTGTCAGAAGGGCAGTGTTATGATAATTGTGGGGGATTTAAACATGGGAGTAGATTGGAAAAATCAGGTCGGCACTGGATCTCAAGAGAGAGAATTTGTAGAATGTCTGCGAGGTGGCTTTTAGAACAGCTTGTTGTTGAGCCCACTGGGGGATCGGCTGTACTGGATTGGGTATTGTGTAATGAACCGGAGGTGATTGGAGAAATTGAGGTGAAGGAACCCTTAGGAGGCAGTGATCATAACATGGTTGAGTTCACTGTGAAATTAGAAAAAGAGAAGCCGAAATCTGATGTGTCGGTGTTTCAGTGGAGTAAAGGAAACTACAGTGGCATGAGAGAGGAACTGGCCAAAGTTGACTGGAAAGAGACACTGGCGGGAAAGATGGCAGAGCAGCAGTGGCTGGAGTTTATGCGAGAAATGAGGAATGTGCAAGACAGATATATTCCAAAAAAGAAGAAATTTTCGAGTGGGAAAAGGATGCAACCGTGGTTGACAAGAGAAGTCAAAGCCAAAGTTAAAGCAAAGGAGAGGGCATACAAGGAAGCAAAAATTAATGGGAACACAGAGGATTGGGAAGTTTTTAAAAACTTACAAAAGGAAACCGGGAAGGTCATTAAGAGAGAAAAGATTAACTATGAAAGGAAACTAGCAAATAATATCAAAGAGGATACTAAAAGCTTTTTCAGTATATAAAGAGTAAAAGACAGATGAGAGTAGATATAGGACCAATAGAAAATGATACTGGAGAAATTGTAATGGGAGATGAGGAGATGGCAGAGGAACTGAACAAGTATTTTGCATCAGTCTTCACCGAGGAAGACAGCAGGATACCGGACACTCAAGGGTGGCAGGGAAGAGAAGTGTGCGTAGTCACAATTACGACAGAGAAAGTACTGAGGAAGCTGAATAGGCTAAAGGTCGATAAATCTCCTGGACCAGATGGAATGCACCCTCGTGTTCTGAAGGAAGTAGCTGTGGAGATTGCGGAGGCATTAGCGATGATCTTTCAAAATTCAATAGATTCTGGCATGGTTCCGGAAGACTGGAAGATTGCAAATGTCACGCCGCTATTTAAGAAGGGGGCAAGGAAGCAAAAAGGAAATTATAGACCTGTTAGCTTGACGTCGGTGGTTGGGAAGTTGTTGGAGTCGATTGTCAAGGATGAGGTTACAGAGTACCTGGAGGCATATGACAAGATAGGCAGAACTAAGCATGGATTCCTTAAAGGAAAATCCTGCCTGATAAACCTATTACAATTTTTTGAGGAAATTACAAGTAGGCTAGACAAGGGAGATGCAGTGGATGTTGTATATTTGGATTTTCAGAAGGCCTTTGACAAGGTGCCACACGTGAGGCTACTTAACAAGATAAGAACCCATGGAATTACGGGAAAGTTACATACGTGGATAGAGCATTGGCTGATTGGCAGGAAACAGAGAGTGGGAATAAAGGGATCCTATTCTGGTTGGCTGCCGGTTACCTGTGGTGTTCCACCGGGGACTGTGTTGGGGCCATTTCTTTTTACATTGTACATCAACGATTTGGATTATGGAATAGATGGCTTTGTGGCTAAGTTTGCTGACGATACGAGGATAGGTGGAGGGGCCGGTATTGCTGAGGAAATGGAGAGTCTGCAGAGAGACTTGGATAGATTGGAAGAATGGGCAGAGAAGTGGCAAATGAAGTACAATGTTGGAAAGTATGGTTATGCACTTTGGCAGAAAAAATAAACGGGCAGACTATTATTTAAATGGGGAAAGGATTCAAAGTTCTGAGATGCAACGGGACTTGGGAGTCCTCTTACAGGATTCCCTTAAAGTTAACCTCCAGGTTGAGTCGGTAGTGAAGAAAGCGAATGCAATGTTGGCATTCATTTCTAGAGGAATAGAGTATAGGAGCAGGGATGTGATGTTGAGGCTCTATAAGGCGCTGGTGAGACCTCACTTGGAGTACTGTGGGCAGTTTTGGTCTCCTTATTTAAGAAAGGATGTGCTGACGTTGGAGAGGGTACAGAGAAGATTCATTAGAATGATTCTGGGAATGAGAGGGTTAACATATGAGGAACGTTTGTCCGCTCTTGGACTGTATTCCTTGGAGTTTAGAAGAATGAGGGGAAACCTCATAGAAACATTTCGAATGTTAAAAGGCATGGACAGAGTGGATGTGGCAAAGTTGTTTCCCATGATGGGGGAGTCTAGTACGAGAGGGCATGACTTCAGGATTGAAGGGCGCCCTTTCAGAACAGAAATGCGAAAACATTTTTTTAGAGGGTGGTGAATCTATGGAATTTGTTGCCACGGGCAGCAGTGGAGGCCAAGTCATTGGGTGTATTTAAGGCAGAGATTGATAGGTATCTGAGTAGCCAGGGCATCAAAGGTTATGGTGAGAAGGCGGGGCAGTGGGACTAAATAGGATAAAATGGATCAGCTCATGATAAAATGGCGGCGCAGACTTGATGGGCCGAATTGCCTACGTCTGCTCCTTTGTCTTATGGTCTTATTAATTAGGTGCTGCCCGACATGTAGTTGTCGGCCCAGATCAGAGGCGATGCAATCGGCAATCGGCACTGATCTGGGCTGACAATTACGTGCCGGGCGGCACCTACTTAATTAGCTTGTTTATTTCGGCTTTTTTCTTAAAGATGTGCTGTGTGCCTCCCGGCTACCGCTGCACCCCTGCATGCTTCGTGGCAATGTATCGGTCAGCGGCCTGGAGGGTGGGGGCCACTGCACCACCCAGCCTGTGAAGACTCAGTCTAACACACCATCATCAGTGTGCTCTGCGCTGTCTTCCCAATTCCTGTAAGTGATACTACACTGTACATACATTATTTCTACTTTATATCGGCTGTGTATTTTACATGTTATTTGGTATGATTTGGCAGCTTCATAGCTTAAAGGTTACTGGTGAGAGTGTTTTTGCCAACAGCGCTTGCGTGAGATTTTCTGCCGAGAGTGCTTGCGCCGTGTTTTTACTGATGGCGCTTGCGTCAGATTTTCGCTATGGAGAACAGTTCAGGCAATGATTGTGGAAAAGTATTTCTACTTTATATAAGCTGTGTATTTAACATATCATTCCTGCTTTTACTATATGTTACTATTATTTTAGGTTTTATGTGTTATTTGACATGATTTAGTAGGTTATTTTTGGGTCTGCGAATGCTTACAAAATTTTCCCATATAAATTAATGGTAATTGCTTCTTCACTTTACGACATTCCGGCTTATGAACTGTTTCATAGGAACGCTCTACCTTCGGATGGCGGGGGAAACCTATACTTTGGATCTCTCTCCACTAGGGAAGACACAAACAATCTCCCAGATATAATAGTGGCCAAAGGACCTAGGGTAATAGATGAACTGAAGGAAATTTATACTAGGCAGGAAATGGTGTTGGATAGACTGTTGGGTCTGGAGGCTGATAAGTCCCCGGGACCTGATGGTCTGCATCCCAGGGTACTTAAGGAGGTGGCTCTAGAAATCGTGGACACATTGGTAATCATTTTCCAATGTCCTGTAGATTCAGGATCAGTGCCTGTGGATTGGAGGGTGGCTAATGTTGTCCCACTTTTCAAGAAAGGAGGGAGAGAGAAAACTGGGAATTATAGACTGGTTAGCCTGACGTCAGTGGTGGGAAAGATGCTGGAGTCAGTTACAAAAGATGAAATTACGACTCATTTGGATAGCAGTAACAGGATAGGTCCAAGTCAGCATAGATTTACGAAGGGGAAATCGTGCTTGACAAATCTTCTGGAATTTTTTGTGGATGTAATTATGAAAATGGACAAGGGAGAGCCAGTAGATGTAGTGTACCTGGACTTTCAGAAAGCCTTTGATAAAGTCCCACATAGGAGATTAGTGGGAAAAATTAGGGCACATGGTATTGGGGGCAGAGTACTGACATGGATTGAAAATTGGCTGGCTGACTGGAAAACAAAGAGTAGCGATTAACGGGTCCCTTTCGGAATGGCAGGCGGTGATCAGTGGGGTACCGCAGGGTTCAGTGCTGGGACCACAGCTGTTTACAACATACATTAATGAATTAGATGAAGGGATTAAAAGTAACATTAGCAAATTTGCAGATGACACAAAGCTGGGTGGCAGTGTGAAATGTGAGGAAGATGTTATGAGAATGCAGGGTGACTTGGACAGGCTGGGAGAGTGGGCAGATGCAGTTTAATGTGGATAAATGTGAGGTTATCCACTTTGGTGGTAAGAACAGGAAGGCAGATTATTATCGAAATGGAGTCAAGTTAGGAAAAGGGGAAGTACAACGAGATCTAGGTGTTCTTGTACATCAGTCACTGAAAGCAAGCATGCAAGTACAGCAGGCAGTGAAGAAAGCTAATGGCATGCTGGCCTTGATAACAAGGGGAATTGAGTATAAGAGCAAAGAGATCCTTCTGCAGCTGTACAGGGCCCTAGTGAGACCACACCTGGAGTACTGCGTGCAGTTTTGGTCTCCAAATTTGAGGAAGGACATTCTTGCTATTGAGGGAGTGCAACGTAGGTTCACAAGGTTAATTCCCGGGATGGCGGGACTGTCATATGTTGAAAGATTGGAGCGACTGGACTTGTATACTCTGGAATTTATAAGGCTGAGAGGGGATCTTATTGAAACATATGAGATTATTAAGGGATTGGACACGCTGGAGGCAGGAAGCATGTTCCCGCTGATAGGGGAGTCCAGAACCAGAGGCCACAGTTTAAGAATAAGGGGTAAGCGATTCAGAATGGAGTTGAGGAAAACCTTTTTCACCCAGAGAGTGGTGGATATATGGAATGCTCTGCCCCAGAAGGCTGTGGAGGCCAAGTCTCTCGATGCTTTCAAGAAAGAGATGGATAGAGCTCTTAAAGATAGTGGAATGAAAGGTTGTGGGGATAAGGCAGGAACTGGATACTGATTGTGGATGATCAGCCATGATCAAAGTGAATGGCGGTGCTGGCTCGAAGGGCTGAATTGGCTACTCCTGCACCTATTGTCTATTGTCTAAGTTGATGGAGAAGATCTTGAGAGGCAGGATTTATGAACATTTGAAGAGGCATAATATGATTAGGAATAGTCAGCATGGTTTTGTGAAAGGCAGGTCATGCCTTATGACTCTGATTGAATTTTTTGAGGATGTGACAAAACACATTGATGAAGGTAGAGCAGTAAATGTAGTGTATATGGATTTCAGCAAGGCATTTGACAAAGTACCCCATGCCAGGCTTATTGAGAAAGTAAGGAGGCATAGGATCCAAGGGGACTTTGCTTTGTGGATCCAGAACTGGCTTGTCCACAGAAGGCAAAGAGTGGTTGTAGACGGTTCATATTCTGCATAGAGTTCGGTCACCAGTGGTATGCCTCAGGGATCTGCTCTGGGACCCCTACTCTTTGTGATTTTTATACTTGACCTGGATGAAGAAGTGGAGGGATGGGTTAGTAAAGTTGCTGATGACAGAAAGGTTGAGGCTGTTGTGGATAGTGTGGAGGGGTGTCAGAGGTTGCAGCAGGACTTGATAGGATGCAAAACTGGGCTGAGAAGTGGCAAATGGGTTCAACCCAGACAAGTGTGAGGTGGTTCATTCTGGTAGGTCAAATATGATGGCAGAATATAGTATTAATGGTAAAACTCTTGGCAGTGTGGAGGATCAGAGGGATCTTGGGGTTCAAGTCCATAGGACACTGAAAGCTGCTACGCAGGTTGACTCTGTGGTTAAGAAGGCATATGGTGCATTGGCCTTCATCAATCGTGGGATTGAGATTAGGAGCCGAGAGGTAATGTTACAGCTATGTCGGACCCTGGTCAGACCCCACTTGGAGTACTGTGCTCAGTTCTGGTCACCTCACTACAGGAAGGATGTGGAAACCATAGAAAGAGTGCAGAGGAGATTTACAAGGATGTTGCCTGAATTGGGGAGCATGCCTTATGAGAATAGGTTGAGTGAACTCAACCTTTTTTCCTTGGAGCGACGGAGGATGAGAGGTGACCTGATAGAGGTGTATAAGATGATGAGAGGCATTGATCATATTGATAGTCAGAGGCTTTTTCCCAGGGCTGAAATGGCTAGCATGAGAGGGCACTGTTTTAAGGTGCTTGAAAGTAGGTACAGAGGAGATGTCAGGGGTAGATTTTTTACGCAGACAGTGGTGAGTGCATGGAATGGGCTGCCGGCGACGTTCATAGTGTCGGATACGATAGGGTCTTTTAAGAGACTCCTGTACAGGTACATGAAGCTCAGAAAAAAATAGGGCTATGGGTAACCCTAGGTAATTTCTAAGGTAGGGACATATTCGGCACAGCTTTGTGGGCTGAAGGGCCTGTATTATGCTGTAAGTTTTCTATGTTTCTATAGACAAAATGAGTGAAGATGTTGGGTATCAACTATGCACAGAGCTACAAATAACAGAATTTGGGATACAACTGGATTATTCAACAGTGCACAACTATGAGGCATATGTGCAGTTTATCAAAAATGGAAAAGTTTATGAAGAGATTCTCTTTTGTAAAATGTTAAAAACAAATGTCAATGGAGAATCAATCTATGACAAACTCAAAATCTAAATTGAGGATAAAAGTATTCCGATTAGGAAAATGATTTCTTGTGCAATAAATGGAGCACTGTATATGACAGGTTGCCATGCTGGTTTAATGGCATTTATGAAAAAAGAAATTCCAAGTCTGTTTGAAATCCATTGTCTAATTCATCGTCAACATCTCGCAGCCAAAAAACTCAGCCAGTGACTTCTATCAAGCATAACTCTGGTAATATCTGCTCTCAACAAAATCAAAACTCATCCATTAAATTGCAGAATATTTACCAGTTATGCCAAGGTAACAATGAAGAGTTTGAACGCTTATTTCTTCACACTGAAATGCATTTGCCATCAAAAGGGCTGCTGCTTAAAATGTTTCTTTGATCTTTTTGACACTGAAGTAAAATTTTAAAAGTTAACAAGAGCTTGGGAAACAGGATTGAACTTCTACTTGGAGATGTGGCATACCTAGCTGATCTGTATCACAAAATAAACAGTCTAAATATGAAACTGCAGGGTGAGAATTTCAATTTAATCCAGACAAAAAGTGCAGTGACCACTTTCATCAGAAAATTGGAAATGTATAAGCAAAACATTGGGAGAAGAATGTTCTCGCAGTTTCCTTGCATGGAAATTATGGCATTCTCTTTCACAGATGTTAATTTGTAAGAGTGTTGCATACATCTGCAGTCACTGAAGAAGGATTTTCAGAATTGCTGCAAGGAACCCATTTCTTTGTAAGGTGGAAGAACAGGAAGAGAGGAAGAAAGCAAGAAAGCTTTTCAATATTGTCAGCTTTTGTGGTATGTGGCTACATTGTCATACGAAGTTTCCTGGTCTTTTGAGAAACCCAAACTGCTCTTCATTGCATTTCCAAGCTCCTACCTTGTTGAAAAAGGCTTCAGTGCAGTGACCACATACTCAGAATAAACAGAACCTGTTTGGACATCGTTATGCATGGGGACTTAAGGTTTTTGTTGTCACAACTTGAACCAGATATTTCAACTCTTTCTAAAAACCATCAAGCTCAAGTATCACAAGGATCAAAAACAAGTAAAAACTTAAAGCAGAATCATTTTCCTCATGTTAGCATATTAAAGAAATGTTTTTACACAGTAGGGGTGCCCGAAAATGTACTGTGCCTATGAAGGGCATTGGCAAGTATGGAAGTGCTTTAGGGAGATGTTGGGGTAAAAAAATTTGGGAAACATTGGTTTGAATTAATTTGCATTTTCTGTCTTATTTGCATGAAATTTATACTCAGCAAATTCCTTTGGCCACTCTATTTAACAAATTAATTATGCTCTTATTCGGCTCTCTGCCATTATTTCAAACATGTAAAAGCTGTTCAGGGATGAAATGCTGATCACGTTTTCTTATTTCATACTTACGTCTGTTTATGTCATGTCACTTGCAATTACCTTTGCTGGCTACCTGCACTACAAAGGTGATTTTGGAATATTGTTAACCTTATGGAATATTTTTTGAAGGGAGGATGCTTAATTGTATATGCACGAAGAAGCGCAGGGCAGATCAAAACTCACAACTGGCCACTTCCAATGTAATTTGTGTTTCCTGTGGATAAGTGTTGAAATTAACATTGCATCTGACAGTAGGACTAAGACTTCCTATTACTTAGAATTTCTACACCAGACATCCATTCTCTATCCTGTCAGTAGCATTTACAGTAAAATGCATTATCCAAAGAACTAAAATTCACTTCATGTCAAGCAAAAGCCACTCTTGAGAGGCTAACATAATTCTAGTCTGTTTCACACTGGTTGCGATTTTTTTCAATGACCTTAAACCTACCAAGGAAGTTAATGGCTCCTGATTAATGAAAACGCTAAAATTGCTTGGTTGCATAAGACACAGATTCTGCAGCCAGCTGCTTAACTCTAGCATGTCTGTTCGCTATCTCACTCTCATAGGCTGGTATTGGTCATCAGGCAGCTTTATTATTTCCGATGTTAGAGATGTTCAGTATGACCAGACAACTGGAATAATGAATTCCAATGTATGTGTAGAATAATTTATTTAATAATGTTAAAAAGCAGACAATATTGAATTTGTAAGCAGCACACATAGAATGCTGGAGGAGCTGTGCAGGGTAGGCAGCGTCCTTCGAAATGAATAAACCATCGATGTTTCAGGCTGGGACCCTTCCTCAAGAATTCCTTGCACTTTTAACTGTAAGATTTTTCAGGAAAAACTTTGACATGAGTTTGGAACATCCATAGTCTTGCAGCATTAACAAGCTTAAAAGGTAGAATGCAGCAGTAGTACTGGTGCGGTATCTTCTCGTACACTGGGACTGTGGCATCATCTGTTTGTATTGTGTACTGAACCTCAAGTCAGACATAGCTGCTAATAGGAACTCTGCTAAGGAAGAACTGTTATTCAAAGAAGTGATGTGACAAGAAATTCACCCACTATGAATGAGTTGTGTGTGGTAAAATTGTTAAAGTGGATAAAATTAACATCATGTTTCTCACATTCATTGAGAGACCACTAATAAGGAAATTGATCAAAAGTTCAAAGTAAATTTATTATCAAACTACCTATATACCAACAAACACAACCCTGAGATCCATTTTCTTGCAGGCATTCTCAATAAAACCATAACAGAGATCATGCCGAATCTTCACAAACTCCTAAGCAAGTAAAGACACTACCGTGCTTTCCTCATAGTTAGCTCTGATATTAAAAAGAAATTGTTGAATGCCCCCAAATTTAACCAGATTTTGTAATTTTCTTTGAATGGTTTGTTTTTTTTCATCAGTGTTAAAATGAAGTAGTAAGGTGGGAAAATATATTCGTTGCAAAGATTGTGTTTTCAAGCTGAATAAATATGTATGAGGTGATTTAAATGCATAATTGTGTAGAAACTTGTTAGAATTATATCATCCTATTAGATAGGGGATAGACATAGAATGATCTCTGCTTGTGGCAACAGATCTGTCAGGGTTTCAATGAGTGATAAAGGCAAAAGAGAAGAATTGGTGCCAGCATCTAATTGCCTGTGTACGCTTGCAGGGCCTTGCTCAACTGAACACTGCATACTTTAACAATACATTGTGAGGCTTTTTCTAATTCAACATTTGGACATAATTCAAATCAATTATAAAAAGTGCCACTATCAACATTTACATCACTCATTACAAGTTCTTTTTGTTGTTTTGTTGAACATTTTTATTAAAGTACTGAATACTGACGATAGCATCAATGTGCTGCAAATGTATCCGTTGAGATACATTCATGAATCCAGCAGGAACAATGATCAGCATATTTTGCCAGGCAATGGGGGAGGGTGGGTGAATGGAACTAAAAGCTTTGCTCTGCCATGCGTTGGATGAAATCAATAGTTTAATGGCTCCTTGCAAACGCCAGAGCAGTTCCACGATCCTATTCTGTGATTTGCAGATTCCCCAAATTCAGCAGTTCGAAGATGTCTTTTCTACTAAAGTTAATTCAAGTGGAGCAGAGCAAAGGATGCTATAGTTCAGAATAATTTTGGTCTGAGTTTTCTATTTAAGAAAGGAGAAAATCTAGTAGCAGTTTTCAATGGCATGCCTCACATTGCAAATATGTTTGTTAGTAGTTTCTAGGATATACCATCAGGAGGAGAGTCTGAAATGTTGTTGCAAAGGTGTTGGTAAGCTGCTTTCTCTGTTCTCTCCAGCGTTTTGGTGATGATACTTTCCCAGTGTGATAAAGGAACAACGAGAGATTTCCAAGTCAGAATAATGTGTGACGTGAAGGGGACCTGCTGATGGGGCATCGGATGCTTTCACATTTCTAGACAGCAAAATAAGTAATTTAGGAGTTGTGGTCAAAAATGAGACTTAATCAAATTTTGTAAGGCCCTGGTAGAGTGGATGTTTCCTTTGGTGGGGGGAGTCCCAGCGAAAACAGCCTCAGAATAGAGTGACAACATCCATTTAGAACAGAGATGAGGAGGAATTTCTTTAGCTGGAGAGTGGTGAATCTGTGGAATTCGTTGGCACAGGCAGCTGTGGAGGCCAAGTCATTGGGCATACCTAAGACAGAGGTTGATAGATCCTTGATTAGTCAGGACATGAAGGCTTGCGGTTAGAGGGTAGTAAACTGGGGCTGAGATGGAAATGGATCAGCCATGAAGAAATGGAGGAGCAGACTTGATGGACAAAATGGACTAATTCTATTCCTATTTCTTATGATATTATGGTCTTATGGAGACAATCTTGGCTAACTACTCCAGTGGAATTTTCTCAAACGTCTCTCATACATATTGGCACACTGTATTTGCCTTTCCCCACCATTGTGGTTAATTACACCATGCCCTTGCAATGCACATCATAACAGTGAATACATTCAGTAGAACTTAATAACTGAATTCAATCCTCATCATTGTACAACCCATTAATGACATATCTATGTAACAATGCATTGCATCTTTCAGAAATGTTGTTGCCTATTATCAGTCCTGGGAGGGTTCTATTTTCTGTCAGATTCTTCATTAAACTGGATGAGTGATGAGTACACTTGGCTCAGTCTGGTCAGTCAACTCCATTTGGAAGTAGATGCCAGTTGTACAAGATCATTCATTTGCAATCATCCCTAAGAATTGCAAGGTTTTAGAGTCTGGGTTTGTGATGATATAATAATAATTCTGATGTGTCTTCATAATAACAGATAGGCCAGGCTGAAACCTAAAAGGGACTTCTTAATAGATCTTCAGTTCTGCATTCCAAAACCACACCCCAAATCAAATAAACACTGGTGTTCAACTTGTATCTTTTCCTACATTTGCTATCAATTAAAAATGTGTTTCTGAGCCATTGAAGCAACAATCATTTGATCAGTTTTCTTTCAACCAGAAGGTGTTTGGGGATAATCCTGGAAAGCAATAGTTAAACCAAGTTGCCTCCAGCCTTATTGATTATCCACTCAGAGATTTGTTTAAACTCTTGGACATACAGATATCCTAACTCAGCTGTGCTACCCAGACTGATGTTGGGTGTTAACCAAAAAAATGTCTACCAGCTCCTGCCGGCCCAGTTGCAGTATCTCAACCCAAAATATTGACCATCAACCATCTCTCTCCCTTAGCAGATGCTGCCTGACATGCTGAGTTCGTCCAGTAATTTGTTATTTGCTCGAGACTCTAGTATCTGAGGTCTTACGTCCAATCTGTGCTGCTAATTTTCTTGGTTTTGCTCGAAGTATTATCTATTTTATGCTTAAAATAAAAAGAAATAAATTTTGCAGTGCCATATCAGGTACTTGGCCAAAGCTCAGCATTGTGGGTGTATCAGAGAATGGTTGGAGAGAGTGGAAATTCTATTCTTATCTCTTGGCTATTCAGTCAAAGTCACTGTCTCTCTGCTCCTTTTGGTCACCAGGTGACAGGTAGAGAATTTTTCAGTTCACTTTAAACCATTTGGTGATATTATCAAATGGTTTTTCTTATGGAGTTTATGTTAAGACCATAAGATTTAGGAGCAGAAGTAGGCCATTCAGCCCATCGAGTCTGCTCTGCCATTCAATCATGGGCTGATCTAATTCACCCAGTCATCCCCACTCCCCTTTGATATTCTGGCTAATCAATAACCTGCCTTAAGGCAGATCAATAATCTGCCTTAGATGCACCCAATGACTTGGCCTCCATAGCCTCTCGTGGCAACAAATTCCACAGACCAACCCACTCTGACTGAAGTAATTTCTCTGCATCTCTATTCTAAATGCACATCCTTCAATCCTGAAGTCATGCCCTCTTGTCCTGGACTCCCTACCATGGGAAATAATTTTGCCATATCTAATCTGTTCAGGCCTTTTAACATTTGGAATATTTCTATGAGATGCCCCCTCATTCTCCTGAACTCCAGGGAATACAGCCCAAGAGCTGCCAGACATTCCTCATACAGTAACCCTTTCATTCCTGGAATCATTCTCTGAACCTTCTCCAAGCAGCATCTGTCATCGGAGATCCTCACCACCCAGGCCATGCTCTTTTCTCGATGCTGCCATCAGGAAAAAAGGTACAAGGTCTTCTGGACTCACCGCTGGTTCAAGAACGGTTATTACCACTCAACCACCAGACTCTTCAACAAAGGGGAATAACTACACTCACCTGTCCATCCATTGAGATGTTTCCACAACCAATGATCTCACTTTAAGGGCTCTTTATCTTGTTATTTATTGCTACTGTATTTATTCATGTTTGTATTTGCATAATTTGTTGTCTCCTGCACTCTGGGTGATCTTTCATCGATCCTGTTATAATTACTATTAAGACCATAAAACCATAAGACATAGGAGTAGAATTGGGCCATTCAGCCCATCGCGTCTGCTCTACCATTTCATCATGGTTGATCCCAGAACCCAGTCAACCCCATATATCTATCTGCCCTCTCACCACATCCCTTGATGCCCTGACTAATCAGGAATCTATCAACTTCTGCTTTGAATATACCCACACACTTGGCCTCCATCACAGTCTGGGGCACAGCATTCCACAGATTCACCACTCTCTGGCTAAAAAAAATCTATTCTATAAATTTGCTGAGTATGTCCACAAGAAAATGAATATTAGGGTTGTATGTGGTGACATATGTACTTTGATAATAAAATTTACTTTCAGTTTTTTTAAATTTGTGAGGCTAGCAGACGCTAGCTTTGTTTTATTATTTCTTTCCTGCTTGATAAGCATTGGGGACTCAACTAACTCGAGTGTGAATTTGTGCTTCAGTTGTATTGTAAAATAGCTGTTCCTGAATCAGCCTATTTTACATGCCTCCTAATTTTCTTTTTCATTAACTGATTGAGTCTGACAAATCTTTATCACTTGTTTTGTGTCACCATCGAAAGCTAATTTCTCTGATAGTGATTTTATATCTTCATATTCGCATCTATGCCTGGAATTGATAAATCACGTTCGATTTGAATCTACTTATTAAAAATTTGTCAATTTTCTGACAGATTGTTTTATTAGTGGCAAATGCATATTTGGTTTTACAGCATTTGGGGCAGAGCTTGGAGTCTAATTGAAGTGTAGAAACATAACTGCCAGGAATCACTTTGGCAGTCTTTATGGAAATGACACAAACCGTCATTAGGAGTACTCTGAAATATTGGACTGCTGGCCGGACCTCCTGTCCCATGATCCTCTCGTATCACTTTTGCCTATCACCTGTCCAGCTCTTGGCTCCATCCCTCCCCCTCCTGTCCTCTCCTATCATTTTGGATCTTCCCCTCCCCCTCTAACTTTCAAATCCCTTGCTCACTCTTCCTTCAGATAGTCCTGACGAAGGGTCTCGGCCTGAAACGTCGACTGTGCCTCTTCCTAGAGATGCTGCTTGGCCTGCTGCGTTCACCAGCAACTTTGATGTGTGTTGCCACACCTGGAGTATTGTGTGCAGTTTTGGTCCTCTAATCTGAGGAAAGACATTCTTGCCATAGAGGGAGTACAAAGAAGGTTCACCAGATTGATTCCTGGGATGGCATGACTTTCATATGATGAAAGACTGGATCGACTAGGCTTATACTCACTGGAATTTAGAAGATTGAGGGGGGATCTTATTGAAACGTATAAAATCCTAAAGGGATTGGACAGGCTAGATGTAGGAAGATTGTTCCCGATGTTGGGGAAGTCCAGAACGAGGGGTCACAGTTTGAGGATAAAGGTGAAGCCTTTTAGGACCGAGATGAGGAAAAACTTCTTCACACAGAGAGTGGTGAATCTGTGGAATTCTCTGCCACAGGAAACAGTTGAGGCCAGTTCATTGGCTATATTTAAGAGGGAGTTAGATATGGCCCTTGTGGCTAAAGGGATCAGGGGGTATGGAGGGAAGGCTGGTACAGGGTTCTGAGCTGGATGATCAGCCATGATCATACTGAATGGCGGTGCAGGCTCGAAGGTCCGAATGGAAGGTCCGAATGGCCTACTCCTGCACCTATTTTCTATGTTCCCATGTTTCTATGTTTCTATGCTACAGACCAGCTACTTTGTTTTAATTCACAGCTTTTTCTGAGTCCCATTTATTTAAGTTTGAATCAGATTCAGGTTTAATATCACTGGCATATGTTGTTTAATGTGTTAATTTTGTGGCAGCAATACAAAATAATATAGAAAAAAACTGAATTACAGTAAGTGTATGTAAATATATATATATAATAGTTAAATTAAATAAGTCATGCAAAGACAAAAATAAAAAAGTACTGAGATAGTGTTCATGGATTCAGTGTCCACTCAGACATCGGATGGCAGAGGGGAAGAAGCTGTTCCTGAATCATTGAGTGTATGCCTTCAGGTGTCTGTACCTCCTTCCCAGTGGTAGCAAAGAGAACAGGGCATGAGAGGTGACCTGATAGAGGTGTATAAGATGATGACAGGCTTTGATCGTGTGAGTAGTCAGAGGCTTTTTCCCAGGGCTGAAATGGCTGCTACAAGAGGGCACAGGTTTAAGGTGCTTGGGAGTAGGTACAGAGGTGATGTCAGGGGCAAGTTTTTTACTCAGAGAGTGGTGAGAGCGTGGAATGGGTTGCCGGCAATGATGGTGGAGGCGGATACGATAGGGTCTTTTAGGAGACTTTTGAATAGGTACATGGAGCTTAGAAAAATAGAGGGTAATGGGTAAGCCTAGTTATTTCTAAGGTAGGGACATGTTTGGCACAACTTTGTGGGCCGAAGGGCCTGTATTGTACTGTAGGTTTTCTATGATTCTGTGTTTCTATGTCCCGGTGATGAGAATCCTTAATGATGAACACTGCCTATTTTGAGGTACCGCTCCTTGAAGATGTCTTGAATACCAAGGAGGATAGTACTCATGATGCAGCTGACTAATTTTACAACTCTCTGCAGCCTACCTTGATCCTGTGCAGTAGCCTAACCACATACCAGACAATGATGGTGACTGTCAGAATGTTTATTGACATTTGCGTATGTGACTGATCTGCTAATTGTTGGTTGCTCATGGCTGTTGGCACTATTGTTTTGTAAATTGTTGGTTGCTATTGTGTTGTCTTTTCTGATATTGTCCTGTGTTCTATGCTTGGTGCCGAACTGCTTTGTCGAGCATTTCCGCTCCATCCACCACAAGCGGAAGTTCCTGGTGGCCAAACATTTTAATTCTGATTCTCACTCCGACATGTCCATAGGACATAGAACACTCAAAGTTGCTACACAGGTTGACTCTGTGGTTAAGATGGCATTCAGTGCATTGGCCTTCATCAATCGTGGGACTGAGTTTAAGCGCCAAGAGGTAACGTTGCAGCTATATAGGACCCTGGTCAGACCCCACTTGGAGGACTGTGCTCAGTTCTAGTCGCCTCACTATAGGAAGGGGGTGGAAACCATAGAAAGGGTGCAGAGGAGATTTACAAGGATGTTGCCTGGATTGGGGAGCATGCCTTATGAGAATAGGTTGAGTGAACTCGGCCTTTTCTCCTTGGAGCGACGGGAAGGGCTGAAATGGTTAGCACAATAGGCCATAGTTTTAAGGTACTTGGAAATAGGTACAGAGGAGATGTCAGGGGTAAATTTTTAAACAGAGAGAGAGTAGTGAGTGCGTGGAATGGGCTGCCGGTGGGGGTGGTGGAGGTGGAAATGATAGGGTCTTTTAAGAGACTCCTGGATGGCTATATGGAGCTTAGAAAAATAGAGGGCTCCCAGGTGCCAGGGTACGGGATATCTCGGATCGGGTCCTGAATATTCTGAAGGGAGAGGGCGAGCAGCCAGTTGTCTTGGTACATGTTGGTACCAATGACATAGATAAGACAAGGGAGGAGGCCCTGAAGAGAGATTTCTGGGAGTTAGGAAGGAAGCTGAGAAGCAGGACCTCCAGGGTAGTAATCTCAGGATTGCTACCTGTGCCACGTGCTAGCGAGGGCAAGAATAGTAGGATCAGGCAGATGAATGCGTGGCTGAGAGACTGGTGCAGGGGGCAGGGGTTCAGATTCTTGGATCATTGGGATCTCTTCTGGGGGAAGTATGACCTGTTCAAAATGGACAGGTTACACCTGAACCCGAAGGGGACCAATATCCTGGTGGCAAGGTTTAATAGAGCTGTTAGGGAGGGTTTAAACTAACTTGGCAGGGGTATGGGAACCGGAATGATAGAGCAGAGGAAGGGAAAAACAGAAATAAATCTAAGATAGTGAGCAGTAAAGATGTCAGGATAGACAGGCAGGTGATGGGGCAAATTTGTAGCCATTGGGATGAGTTGCAGTGCAATAAAGTTGCAGTGAAATCAAAGCAAAAAGTACCAAATACTGGTCTTAAGGTGTTATACTTAAATGCACGCAGCATAAGGAATAAGGTGGATGATCTTGTTGTACGGCTACAGATTGGCAGGTATGATATTGTGGCCATCACTGAGACCTGGCTAAAGGACGCATGTCTCTGGGAGCTGAACATCCAAGGATACACGGTGTATCGGAAGGATAGGAAGGTAGGCAGAGAGCGAGGAGTGGCGTTATTGGTAAGAAATGATATTAAACCATTAGAAAGAGATGATAAAGGATCAGAATGTGCAGAATCTTTATGGGTTGAGCTAAGAAATCGCAGGGGTAAAGGGACCCTGATGGCAGTTATTTATAGGCCTCCAAACAGTTGCAGTGATGTGGACTACAAATTACAACAGGAAATAGAAAAGGCTTGTCAGAAGGGCAGTGTTGTGATAATTGTGGGGGATTTTAACATGCGAGTAGATTGGGAAAAGCAGGTCGACACTGAATCTTAAGAGAGAGAATTTGTAGAATGTCTGCGAGATGGCTTTTTAGAACAGCTTGGTGTTGAGCCCACTAGGGGGTTGGCTGTACTGAATTGGGTATTGTGTAATGAACCGGAGGTGATTAGAGAGATTGAGCTGAAGGAACCCTTAGGAGGCAGTGATCATAACATGACTGAGTTCACTGTGAAATTTGAAAAAGAGAAGCCGAAATCTGATGTGTCGGTATTTTAGTGGAGTAAAGGAAATTACAGTGGCATGAGAGAAGAACTGGTCAAAGTTGACTGGAAACGGACACTGGTGGGAAAGACAGCAGAGCAGCAGTGGCTGGAGTTTATGCGAGAAGTGAGGAATGTGCAAGACAGGTATATTCCAAAAAAGAAAAAATTTTCGAATGGAAAAAGGATGCAACCGTGGCTGACAAGAGAAGTCAAAGCCAAAGTTAAAGCAAAGGAGAGGGCAGACAAGGAAGCAAAAATTAGTGGGAAGACAGAGGATTGGGAAGTTTTTAAAAGCTTACAAAAGGAAACTAAGAAGGTCATTAAGAGGGAAAAGATGAACTATGAAAGGAAGCTAGCAAATAATATCAAAGAGGATACTAAAAGCTTTTTCAAGTATATAAAGTGTAAAAGACAGGTGAGAGTAGATATAGGACCAATAGAAAATGATGCTGGAGAAATTGTAAAGGGAGATAAGGAGATGGCAGAGGAACTGAACGAGTATTTTTCATAAGTCTTCACTGAGGAAGACATCAGCAGTATACCGGACACTCAAGGGTGGCAGGGAAGAGAAGTGTGCACAGTCACAATTATGACAGAGAAAGTACTCAGGAAGCTGAATAGTCTAAAGGTAAATAAATCTCCTGGACCAGATGGAATGCACCCTCGTGTTCTGAAGGAAGTAGCTGTGGAGATTGCGGAGGCATTAGCGATGATCTTTCAAAAGTCGATAGATTCTGGCATGGTTCCGGAAGACTGGAAGATTGCAAATGTCACTCCACTATTTAAGAAGGGGGCAAGGAAGCAAAAAGGAAATTATAGACCTGTTAGCTTGACGTCGGTGGTTGGGAAGTTGTTGGAGTCGATTGTCAAGGATGAGGTTACAGAGTACCTGGAGGCATATGACAAGATAGGCAGAACTCAGCATGGATTCCTTAAAGGAAAATCCTGCCTGACAAACCTATTACAATTTTTTGAGGAAATTACCAGTAGGCTAGACATGGGAGATGCAGTGGATGTTGTATATTTGGATTTCAGAAGGCCTTTGACAAGGTGCCACACGTGAGGCTGCTTAACAAGATAAGAGCCCATGGAATTACAGGAAAGTTACATACATGGATAGAGCGTTGGCTGATTGGCAGGAAACAGAGAGTGGGAATAAAGGGATCCTATTCTGGTTGGCTGCCGGTTACCTGTGGTGTTCCGCAGGGATCAGTGTTGGGGCCGCTTCTTTTTACATTGTACATCAACGACTTGGATTATGGAATAGATGGCTTTGTGGCTAAGTTTGCTGACGACACGAAGATAGGTGGAGGGGCCGGTAGTGCTGAGGAAACGGAGAGTCTGCAGAGAGACTTGGATAGATTGGAAGAATGGGCAGAGAAGTGGCAAATGAAGTACAATGTTGGAAAGTGTATGGTTATGCACTTTGGCAGAAAAAATAAACGGGCAGACTATTATTTAAATGGAGAAAGAATTCAAAGTTCTGAGATGTAACGGGCCCTGGGAGTCCTCGTACAGGATTCCCTTAAAGTTAACCTCCAGGTTGAGTCGGTAGTGAAGAAGGCAAATGCAATGTTGGCATTTATTTCTGGAGGAATAGAGTATAGGAGCAGGGACGTGATGTTGAGGCTCTATAAGGCGCTGGTGAGACCTCACTTGGAGTACTGTGGGCAGTTTTAGTCTCCTTATTTAAGAAAGGATGTGCTGACGTTGGAGAGGGTATAGAGAAGATTCACTAGAATGATTCCGGGAATGAGAGGGTTAACACATGAGGAACGTTTGTCCGCTTTTGGACTGTATTCCTTGGAGTTTAGAAGAATGAGGGGAGACCTCATAGAAACATTTCGAATGTTAAAAGGCATGGACAGAGTGGATGTGGCAAAGTTGTTTCCCATGATCGGGGAGTCTAGTACGAGAGGGCATGACTTCAGGATTGAAGGGCGCCCTTTCAGAACAGAAATGCAAAGAAATTTTTTTTAGTCAGAGGGTGGTGAATCTATGGAATTTGTTGCCACGGGCAGCAGTGGAGGCCAAGTCATTGGGTGTATTTAAGGCAGAGATTGATCGGTATCTGAGCAGCCAGGGCATCAAAGGTTATGGTGAGAAGGTGGGGGAGTGGGACTAAATAGGATAAAATGGATCAGCTCATGATAAAATGGCAGTGCAGACTCGATGGGCCAAATGGCCTACTTCTGCTCCTTTGTCTTATGGTCTTATGGTCTTATGGAATTCTTAACTGTAAACGAATTGTGAAAATTCAGGTATAAATAGATTCAACATTCAAGATTCAAAAAACTTCATTATCATTCTAACCATATAGTGAGAAATAGAAATAAATAAATAGAAATAAATAATGCACCTAAAATAACAATACAACGGAGTCCTTAAATGAGTGTAGCTATGCCCCTTTGTTCAAGAGGCTGGTGGTTGAGGGGTAGTAACTCTTTTTGAACCTGGTGGTGCGCGTCCTGAGGCTCCTGTACCTTCCACTTGATGGCAGCAGCGAGAAAAGAGCATGGCCTGGGTGGTGAGGATCTTTGATGACTGATGTTGCTTTTCTACAGCAATGTTTCATGTCGATGTGCTCAACGGTTGGGAGGACTTTACCCGTGATGTACTGGACAGAATTCACTACCTTTTGTAGGATTTCCTGCTCAAAGGCATTGGTGTTCCCAAACCAGGCCGTAATGCAGCCAGTCAACACATTTTCCACCACACATCTATAGACGTTTGCCAGGGTTTTTGATGACATGCCAAATCTCTGCAGACTCCTCAGGAAGTAACGGCACTGTTGTACATTCTTTGTAATTATATTTATATGATGGTTCTAGGACAGGTCCTCTGACATAGTGACAGCCAGGAATTTAAAGTACTGACTCTCTCCACCTCTGATCCTCCGATGATTACTGGCTCATGGACCTCTGGTTTCCCTCTCCTGAAGTCTACAATCAGTCCCCTGGTCTTGTTGGCATTGAGTGAGAGGTTGTTGTTATTACACCACTCAGTCAAGTTTTCTCTTTCAATATTTTTATTAATATTATATAAATTGCATAAATACAAATACAAAATTCATAAGGATACAAGTAATGCAAATTACATTTAAATCACAATAATATGATCACAGTATCCCATATTCCAAATCAATCATGTAGAAAAAAAGATTGAATTATGAAATGAAATAAAATAAAATAATTGTATTTAATTTTAAAGAATCTATCCCCACTACCAAAATGAGCTGCTTGGTAAAAAAAAAAGAAGAAAAAAAGAGAAATACCTTACCATATAATATTATAGTAATCATGGCTCAGATCCACACTTTAATAACAGTTCAAAGTATGAAAATAACTCAGAAAGGGTCCCCATAACATTAGAAAATCATGTTTAGAATCGGAAATGAAACAGCGAATCTCCTCTAGATCAAGACACAACATAACATCAGATAGCTATTGAACATGAGCGGGCGGGACGGCCCACTTGAGCAAGGTCGTCCTCCTGGCCGTAAGAGACATAAAGGCCAATACCCGCAAATTAGATGGCTTCAATGTTGTAGCACTATCCTCAACAATACCAAACAAGGCAGTCAAAGGATTGGGCTTAAAACTAACATTGAAAAGTACAGAAAATTTTTGAAATATATCTTTCCAAAATTTTTCAAGGCTCAGACAGGTCCAAAACATATGAGTTAGTGTGGCCACTCCACTAGTACATCTATCACAGTAGGGGGAAATATCTGCGTAAAAACAGAAAAGCTTATCTTTAGACTATGAACTCTATGTACCACTTTGAATTGTAATAAAGAATAACGAGCACATAATGATGAAGAATTAATCAATTTTAAAATAATCTTCCAGCACTCATCAGATATGAAAATCTGTAAATTCTTTTCTCAATCTCCTTTAATTTTATCTAAAGAGGCCTTTTTCAGTCCCAACAGTAGACCATAAATGTAAGATATTGAACCGTTATCACAGGGTCTCAGATTAAAAATTGTATCTATTATATTCTTATCTGGGCTTGTAGGAAATGCATGTAATTGAGATCTTAAAAAATCTCTAATCTGTAAGTATCGAAAAAAGTGGGTATTGGAAAGGTTAAATTTCATTGAAAGTTGCATAAAAGAAGAGAGATTCCCTCCATCAAACAAGTACTGAAATCGTTTAATACCCAATCTATCCCATTCTTTAAAAGATAAGTCAATTAAAGATGTTTTAAAAAATTAGAAAAGATGGGACTGGAGAGGGAGAATCTCAGCCAAGTTTTCAGTCTCTCTCCTGTATCTTTGATACAGCCCACAACACTGGTGTTGTCAATAAACGTGTATATGGCATTGGAGCTGTACTTAGCCACACAGTCACAGATGTAAAGCGAGTAGATCAGGGGACTAAGTACACAACTCTGTGGTGCTCTTGTGCTGATGGAGATTGTCTTGCCAATCCGAACTGTCTGGGGTCTACAAGTGAGAAAATCCGGGATCTAATTGCACAAAGGGTATTGAAACCCAGGTCTTGGAGTTAATGATTAGATTTGAGGGGATGATGGTGTTAAATTCTGAACTGCAATTGATAAAGAGTATCTTTGCTGTCCAGATGTTCCAGGGTTGTGTGAAGAGCCAACGAGCTATCATCTGCTGTAGACCTGTTGCTTCACTAGGCGAATTGGAGCAGATCCAAGTCACCATTCAGACAGGAGCTGATATGCTTTGTTACCTGTCCCGTGAGTATCTCGTGAATATGATGTAATTGTCTTATGCTATTGGAATGACGTAATGGTCTTGTGCCATTGGAATGATGTAATTGTCTTGTGATAGTGGGGTGATGTGATGTCATGTGATGGCATGTTCCAACTGGTAAATAAGGGGAAACCGCCGTTGTTGCGTAGTTCATTTGTTGGGAGTCCACCGGTGGTAGTTACATCATCGGAGAAGAAGAAAGAGTGAGAGTGAAGAACCCTCATCTCCGAACGAACCCCAAAAGGATTGAGATTAACCAGCAGCGTTCGGCACATTTCAGGTGTGACTGACATTTGGAACCATCCGTACGTGGCACACACGTTTTGTTAACCCTGATATGGTTTGGGTATTGTGTGATGATCACTTTGTTGAAAGATCAGTTACTTTGAGAAATCGTATTCTGCGTCATAACTTCAGATAAGGCATTTTGGCTGGGAGCTGCAGTCTTTACTTTGGGGACTGTTCCAAAAGCTGGTTTGGGAATTCTCTCCTCTCGAATATTTCAGGAATCATTTGGACTTATTAAATTACTACCTTAAGACTGTGCTTAAGTAAGATCTGTTAAGAATTGTCTTTAAGTTCAACTGTTTGATAACTGTAGAAGCATAACGCTGTTAACATCCGTTTAAGTTAATCTTTCGTTTACTGTTCCATGACTTTTTTGAGTAGAGGTTAATAAGTGTTGTTGTTTATTTTATAAAAATACGACTCAAATTCATCTCTATTGCTGCTGGTTCATAACAGCTTCAACACCAGCCTGTCAAAACACTTCATCACAGTAGATGTAAGTGCCACTGGACGATAGTCATTTAGAACTGGTTTACCGCACTCTTCTTGGGCACTGGTATGATTGAAGCCTGCTTGAAGCAGGTGGGTGTCACACACTGCCAGGGTGAGAGGTTGAAGATATCCATGAATGCACCAGCCATTTGGTCACTTCCAGGTCATCAGTGCTCAGCCAGGTACCCCATCGGGCTAGGTGCTTTCCTTGGATTCGGTCTCTTGAAGGCAGCCTGCATGTCATCTTCAGGTACTGAGGCCAAAGGATCATTGAGAGAAATAGGGGTATGCGATGGTTCCTCCTTACTCTAGTGGTCAAAGTGAGCTTAGGAGGCATTAAGCACATCTGGAAGCAAAGTTACAAAATTTAGCTTTGTTGGCATTCAAACGCTGCCACAGCTGTTGAGTATCCCTCATCGATTCCAGTCTAGTCCAGAATCTCCACTTTGCCTGAGAGATGGCTTTCAGGGGATCATACCTGCACCTCTTTTAGTGTTCTTGATCTCCAGGCCTGAATGCCTCTGATCGGGCTCTCAGCATTTTCTGGATTTCATTGTCCATTGGGGAAATCCCTGATTGATTTTGTGGGGACGCACTCATCCACAGCTATTCAAATAAAGTCTGCAATGACTCTGGTGTAGTCATTCAGGTCCTCAGATGAGATCTTGGACACAGCCCAGTCCACCGACTCAAGGCATCGCTGTGACCTCTTCGCACCTGCCTATCACCTCCCTGGGACCCCCCCTCCTTCCCTTTCTCCCATGGTCCTCTCTCCTCTCCTATCAGGTTCCTTCCTCTCCAGCCTTTTACCTTTCCCACTCACCTGGCTTCACCTTTCACCTTCCAGTGAGCCTCCTTTCCCTCCACCAATCTTTTTATTCTGGCATCATTCTCCATCCTTCTCAGTTCTGATGAAGGGTCTGGGCCTGAAACATCAACTGTTTATTCATTTCCATCGTTGCCACGAGACCTGCTGAGTTCCTCCAGCATTTTGTGTGTGTGGCAATCAGTTCTGGCACGTTTCACATTTTGGCAATGATTCTGATTCTGAATGACAACCTATGAATTTGGGAGCAGGGAAAGATCACTCTGGCTCTCAAGCCTGCCCCATCATTTGTCAGTCAAATGTTCACAATGAACTCTTGATCTCCCAACCTATCACTCAGTGATCCTTGCACTTTCCTTGTAGCTACAATGCTGATTTGCTTTTTATTAGTTCAGTGTATTTATCAAAGGTATGGTCTGCCTGGATAGAAGACAAACAAAAATTTTTCAGTGCATGTTGGTCAGTGTAATACCAATAAACCTATATCAGGTTGACACAGCCTGCACGGGCTTGGATAAAGATCAAAGACCAAGAATAGATGACAGTCAGATACTAGTACATGAGCCTGCTTGACCTAGAGCCAGAACTCACCTCAAAACCAGAAGCAGAGCACTGAATTTTTAGGATAATTTAGAATGTGTTTTACCTCTGCTTCTCAGCAAGAAGATTCTTCCATTGTTAATCAGCCTATTCTGTGTCATCAGAGTCTGCATCTATTTCCAGTTATGTTGAGTATATCCAGCACTTTCTAAACAGGAGGAATTCTGCACATGCTGGAAATCCAGAGAATTATACACATAAGAGGCTGAGTTGTTTGGAAAGGTTAGGACTTTATTACTAGGAATGTAGGACAATTATGGAGCTGTGTAAAATCATGAGGGATATAGATCAGGTGAATGGCCTTAGTCTGTTTCCTGGAGTTGGGGATTCAAGAACTAGAGGGCAATATGTGGATTCGAAAGGTTGAGAAGGTAATGGGCTAGACACTGGCAAATGGTACTAAATTGGATGGAGCTTCTTGGTCAGAAGGACCAGATGGGCTGAAGAGCCTGAACCCATCGATTTTCTATAACTCTGCGGGTTTCTTGATTTCCAGCTACACAGTACTTTATCCATTTGAGCGATGGCGGTGGGGGTGAGTGTGCAAGAGAGTGACAAAGTCAGTACGAAAAGGGCATTTGATTTATTTCTATTAATATTTATGAGCATTTTACAGTGTTTTGACTTTTATTTTTCAAAATAACTTTTGTTTCAATTATTTTAATCTATTTAAATAGTTTTCTATATCTCTAGTAATCTGTGTTTTCTAAAGTCAACGCAAAATCCTATGACAACGGTGAAAAGTCAAAGGATGTCAAAGTGTTTTGGGTGAGGGGTTAGTGTCACCCGAGCTATGTTTGCTGCGCGGAGACGATTCTAAATTGTGGGTGTGGATGCTTATCCCATCCAGAAAATGTAAGTGTGAGTCATGATTGCTTCAGGCAGGCAGCAGGTCTGAATTGTGGGTCACGTCCAAAATAATCCAATAATCAATTTCTTCAATTGGCCAAACATGCAATGTGTATACTGAGAGTTTTAGAATACATTGCCTGACTTTCCACATGATGTTATTTATGCTTAAAGCCGGTAGAAACTGGAAATGGAAGTGAAATGAGGTGGAAGATTGGAGGCAGTAGCTGGTAATTTGGGAAGAGGAATGGAAATGGGCTGCAGTTTTCCAAAAAAATCATAGAAAGTTCTCTTTAATGTTTGAATCCATGTGTTGGATACTAATCCGCAATGTGAGTTGATCCAGGACAGGAAGATTAACAGTAGCATTCTAAAATCCTCTGAAGTGGACAAGTTCATATATAATACTGTAGTCTTGCACTGTACTTCTGCTGCAAAAAAATCAAATTTCATGACCTATTGAGTGATGATAGAGCTGATTCTGATATGAGTCTCTATTGTGGACTGAGAGTGGGGAGGGGGCAGGGAGAGGGGAATCATGGTTGCGAAAAGGGCAAGGGAAAAGGAAGGGAGTGGGAAGCACCAGAGAGACATTCTGTAATGATCAATAAATTTATTTTTTGGAATCAAATGACCTTACCTGGTGTCTCAGGCCTGGATGTGTCTGCATCCACACCACTCCCACCCTGGCACTCCTTCCTGTCCCACACCCCTCCCATGGTGCACCACCCTAACCATTTCCAACATCCTTTGCTCCTGCCGGATTTACAAAGTTACTCCCTGATCCACATTGACAAGTACAGTGCTGTCTTATCACTCTAGCTATTTATACTTATGTGTCTAAGGCTTTTACACAGTACTATATTTGGTCATGGACACATGAGATTCTTGTTAGGGATGAAAAATGATGCATGCTGGGAGAAATATAAATGACATGTATAATTTAATACATTATTAGTGATAGTACGGAAAGTTATTTTGGGATTGCTGTTAGATTCAGACTTCCACCTTACAAAGTATTGAAATTAAATTGGGACAACACAACTAAGCACCTGATAAACTACTCTGAAGTTCACCAAATTAGAATAATAAATTCCAGAAGAGGAGATTTGTAATCTCCTATTAATCTCATTAATGTGATATTAATCTACTCTGAACTGTTGATTATCAATAGATTGAAATACCTAAGCAAATGACTATTAGAGCAATTGTGTCATGAAAAACAAAGACAAGAACTGTGGTCATACTGTCCATTTTTCCTTAAAAAAACAAGAAACATCAATAATATTATAACACAAAGCCAAAGATAAATTTGACATGAATCTAGGTTAGTTATATGTTCAACAATAATTCTCTAAATCATTTTGGAAAACAGTCCCAATAAGACAAGTGAATGTCTGATACTATAGCAGATATAGATTAGAGAATGTCTGTCTAAATTTATGCCGTACTGGAAATCAAGAGTCTGATCTTCAGCACCAGAGAGGACTGATAATTTAGCTGGAGTGGATGGAATTCTGTGATCTTGACAAATGATCACTGAAAGACAAGTTTGTTAAAAACATCAAATGTGAAAAAAACTACAAATCTAATATGAAGTAAAACATATATAAAGGCAGCAGATAAAACAATGATATCTTCACTGAAACTGTAAACAACAATTTTGAATGGATTTCCCAATAAAATAAAGGATATAAAATCTTAAAAGCATTTCAAGAATGCATGAAAATATTTTTCTTTCCAAAAATGAAAATGTCTGCATTTAGCTGAGGATTCCATAAAATTTGCTTTTGTACCTCTCCCTGCAGGTGTGCTGAACATGGGGAGAAATGTGTGCAGAGGAAGCCATAACAATGCTGATGTATTCTGTCGTCAGTTGTAAGTTTACTCTTTAACCATGTAGTCAATTTATCATTACCATTTATGTACTATGGTAGGTAGGATCTCTCAGGAGTTCATTAAACATTCATTAATGTTCTTTCTTGATTCTTAAATAGCTTTTATTGTTACTGAAGCAGCCTTTCTGATAGTGGAAGTTCAACAGGGCTGGGCTGCATCTGTGAGGGGAAAGAAATTGAAGGTTTTAACCCGAAACATCAACATTTCGTTCTCCGCCCACAGATGCCCCCCAGTAGATTTCTTATTGCACCAGACTCCAGCATCTGCGGTTTCTTGAGCTTGAATTATGATGTGGCCTGGCCTGCTAGATATTCTGTTTGGCATCAATAAGGGCACTGGTGAAGCAGGTGGTTGGAGCACCCTGATTTTGGGGAAGTACAGCAGATGCTTCTCCCATATATCCAACACAAATGTTCTGGCAATGGACCTCAGAATCCTTGCATCTCTATAAGAGAAGCACAGGAGCGATATGACACTTTAAGGAGACACTTCTGAGGGGACACTTCACTCAGTGGGTCATGAGAATATGGAACAAGCTGCCAGCACAAGTGGTGCACGTGAGCTTGATTTCAATGTTTAAAAGAAGTTTGGATAGGTTTAGATTAGATTAGATTAGATTAGATTCAACTTTATTGTCATTGTGCCGAGTACAGACACAAAGCCAATGAAATGCAATTAGCATCTGACCAGAAATGCAAAGTATATTGTTATTTACAAAATAACTGCGAATAAAAAGTAAGTGCTACAGCACACAAATATAATAGTACTGAGACAGTACAATATGGGTGCAATACTGCTTAGCACTGTGATGTGAGGTTCAGCAGGGTCACAGCCTCGGGGAAGAAGCTCTTCCTGTGCCTGCTGGTGTGGGAGTGGAGGCTCCTGTAGTGCCTACCGGATGGGAGGAGAGTAAAAAGTCCATGGTTAGGGTGAGATGCATCCCCGATAATGCTTTTCACTCTGCCAAGGCAGTGTTTATGTTAGATGTTCTCAGTGGTGGGCAATTGGGTGCCAATAATCCGCTGGGCAATTTTCACCACACGCTGGAGTGCTTTGCGGTCCGATATTGGACAATTGCCATGGATAGTAAGGATATGGAGGGCTATGGACCAGGCGCAGGTCGATGGGAGTAGGCAGTTTAAATGGTATGGCATGGACTAGATGGGCCAAAGGGCCTGTTTCTGTGCTGCACTTTTCTTTGAATCTATGACTCTATTCTCAACAACAACAATATCTAATATGTGACTTAGGTAACTGGACTAAGAAGGTGAACATTACACATTGCTACCAGTCTGACCAGCAAGTTGAAGTCACTTAAAAGATTCTGTTAAACATATTATGTATTAGGAAGGAAAACGAGAAAATTTGTGCCTATGGTTGAACTTTTCCCAACCAGAATCTTGAATACATGAATAAACAATGAACATTCTGATATATTCCACCTAAGAAAAATCTAATTTCGTAGAAAGAAGCAGTTTTACCTGTTTCAGGAAATATAGGACACAGTTACTCTCATCATTCCTCAACAGAGATGCCTTGGAAACTGGCAAACATGTGAAAACCAGACGGGACTTCTAAGCACAATGGTGTGAAGTGCGTGCTGGATGAGCATTGCAATCTTTCAGTCACTACTATGAGAAATGTTGGTGATTTGTCGCAGGTTTAAATGATCCACCCTAGAGTTCGAGAATTTCTTTGTAGTATTCATAGTGAACCAACATTTCAGCTTTGGTTTTTATTCACTATCAAAAACATTTGAAGGTGTTATGTTTTGTAACTCCAAAACATTAAACTGATTGGAAGAAAAATAAGAGAGCGGGAATGCGAGTCTGACTCTGTGCTTCACTTTAAGTGAGGCGTGTGCGTGTTAACATATGCAATTTACATGTTTCTACATATACCCATAATGAATTATATAAACAACAAGGAATGCTTAATCAAACAATATACTTACATGATTACTCAAATATTACTGAAATATTAAATACACAACAGTAGGAGCTGTTATTCATCCTATATAAAAAGGAATTCTATTTATGAAATAGTTCACCCAGCCATTAAGCATTCTTACATTTAACTACCTTCAAACATGTTCTCTGGATACCCTCTATCCTCAGACACTGCTGTAATATTAGTCATATGATAAAGTTCTTAAAGAGAGGTGACAACATGAGAGGAATAACATTTGGCCATGGACCAATGCTACATAAGGTACATGTGTATCCACAAAGCATCAAAGGTGGGTCTTTGAAAAGGTTAAGTAAGGTTAAGAGGAGGTAAAAACTTGAGGGACCTCCTAGTCAGTACTAAATTACATGCACCCCCAAACTGTGTCACTCAGTACTACCCTCCAGTGTTTACTCAGTGGAAGAACAAACTGTATCAGGACAATCAAGTCATACCACTGTCACGTACCCTGTGACGGGAATAAAGAACCAGCAGAAATAGAAAACACTTTGGAGTCCAGTATTGCTATACACTAATAATATTTATTAGTAACTACGCAATACAGTAATATAAATGTAGATAAATCAAACAGGTTAGCAATGACTATATAAAAGTGTGGAATATATATGTATGAAAAAAACAAGCTTCTTCAAGTCTAGGGGTAAAAAGATACAGTCTTACGATGATGAGTAGCATTCAGTTCAGTTCAGTTCATGGTATTGAGTCGAATAGTGATGGAGAGAGACAGAGGGAGAGATTTGAGTCTTCAGGTGAGCTGATGCCGTTGATCTCCTCATTGTCCTTTGAAATCCTTTAAAGGTCACTGACTGTGACTTTAACAAAGGGGACCAGTTTTCAGTGGTGGAGCTATCCCCCAGGTGAGGGTGGACACATGGACAACTCCCTTCCTTTTCACTGCAAGAGCGACGGATCGATCCGCCTGATTGATCCTCCAAAACCCACTTTTTCTGTGGGCATAACAAAGCCCATTCAGTGTCCAAAACGTGTCTGAGGTCTATATCATCTGACCTCCTATTTATCTCACCGTACTGGATACCTGCTGTCATTCAAATAGCTCCTCCTTCCTCTCTCTGTATAAGAAATACACTGGCATGCCGTGTCCTTGAAGAAAGTATAAGCAACCTGTGAGCAGTCTTCGTCTCTCTCCCTCTTTTAAAACCAAGTTGTTGGTGTTAAATACCTTGGGCTATTTATTTTTCTCTCTTTGTGACTGTATCTTGATCTGAAATCGTCACCATATGTGCCAGATGTACTATGTGCTGTTTGCAGTGCGCAATGTGCTGTTGGTAATGTGTTTTGCTGCCTGGCCCGAGAGGAATGCTGTTTCATTTGGCTATATTCATTTATGGCTGATTGATAATTAAATCTGAATTTGGTCTTAAGTATTGCAGGCGGTCTCTATTTAAACCAAAATCAATCACATTGATAGTGGTTGTGACGGCAATCCTTTTAAATAATTCAAAACTCTTTTTATTGAGTTTTTTTCTGAACATTTTCCATGTATTGTATCATGTCTTACTGTTATGATCTCCCCTGTTCTTCGCAGGCATTCACACGCTGTCCTACTGCTCTCCCATTTGTGTTAATTACACTGTGCTGAACACCATCGATTGTTCTTCTCAACCAGCAAAAGAAATTAGCTTCCATCTTGGGTGCAGGGGGATTTAATGTTACTAATGAGAAATAACAAACTTGTGCTTCTGCCAGAGGACCCTATATGAGTTTGAAATCAACTGTGTCTAAATAAGACATCCTAAATCCAAGGAAGAGTGGACAGGGAAAAGTGAAGGAAGGGGCTTTGCCCTACTTGAGAAATGTCATCACATTTCCTTTATTCTCCTGACAGAGCTTCAAGCCTGTCGCTGTTTTTTTTAGAAAATATTGTTATAAGTATATTCTATATGTTGTAATTATGTGTGGTAGGGTGGATATACGTCTCTGCCAAAGAATGATTAAGATGCTCCTTTCCTCCACTAGCCCACAGGTCACCCTTGGACAAAGTGCAGTATCTGCTTTGCCCCTCTCCCTGCCCCATCTAGAAGAAGGCAATGGCAAACCATTCTGTAGAGAAATTTGCCAAAAACAATCATGGTCATGGAAAGACCATGATTGGCTACATCATACAACACTATACATAACATATGAATGGGCAATATTATTTTGTTTTCTAGTGAATATATTGCTATGGAAATGTGTTTTATTGTTTTTACCTCATTTCTGAAGGCTTGTGGCACAGACCACCTGTACAGACCTGCACACAAACACGACACACTCCATCCACACACCCAACCCACATGAAACCTGCAGGAAAATCCAGTTCCTCATCCTCAACTAATCCAACAACCTGTTGCGTTCGCCTGTTCAAGCCAAGCTCTGCAACAAGTCATTGGGTGAACTTCTTGATTAATGGGAAAAGCCATTGGAGCTACAGCATCTGCTAAATGGGGACTTGGAGTAGGGCAGATATATTGAAATGTTGTATTGTCTTTCAAAACCAGAATATCAACACAAATCTTCTTCATTAAACAGCTTTATTGGAACCAAAAAGTGGATCAGGTGAGGTCAGAATGTCTCTGAATGAAAGAAGACAATCACATCAGGTTCAGGGTCATCTTTACTGAGATGAAGCTTAGGAAACTCCTGTGAATAGCCTCCTGTCAAATACCTCAGATCTTCTTGCCGTAGAAAAACACAAATTCGTAGGAATTGGATTGCATTTATTTTTGCTGTGCTAAAAGGGAGCTGTGTATGAATGCTGTAGCATGTATTTGTAAAAAAAATCATAAAATTGGCAAAAATGCAGTTTGAAATAGGATGCATAATCAAGTGCTAAATCAGGATCAGTACGCTCCCTAATGAGACCAGGGCAAACTGCCAACATTCAGTTTCGTAATCAGTGAAGCATGTCAGCCTGCGTTGCTACATACCCTGTCAGGATTCACATAGAATTCCTAATGCCAAACTTGTAATATGAGGGTTCTCACTCTGCCTGAGGACTGACTTAGCTCTGCTCCAATCTGCCTTTCATCACAACAGGTCAACAGCAGATGCCATTTCATTGGCTCTTCACTGAGCCCTGGAATATCCAGACAGTGAAGATGTATACATCAGGATGCTCTTCATTGACTACAGTTCTGCATTCAACACCATCATCTCTTAAAATTAATCAATCAGCTTCAAGGCCTTGGCCTCAATACCTCCTTGTGTAATTGGATCCTCCATTTCCTCACCTCAAGACCTCAGTTAGTTTGGATTTGCAGCAACATCTCCTGCACAATCTCCATCAGCACAGGTGCACCCCAAGGCTGTGTACTTAGCCCCCTGCTCTACTCACTTTATATTTATGACTCTGAGGCAAAGCACAGCTCAAAGGTACATTTAATGTCAGAGAAATGTATACAATATACATCCTGAAATGCCTCTTCTTTGCAACCATCCTCGAAAACAGAGGAGTGCCCCAAAGAATGAATGACAGTTAAATGTTAGTACCCCAAAGTCCCCCAGCTCCCCCCTCCCATGCCTAAGCAGCAGCAAGGAACAATCACCCCTTCCCCCACTGGCAAAAAAAAACATCGGCACCCACCACCGAGCACTCAAGTGTGAGCAAAGCAACAGTAAACTCACAGACCTGCAGTTACCCCAAAGTTTACATTGTTCACCCGGAATTCGACATACCGCGGGCTCTCTTTCCCCAATAAGGGAGAAAGAGATGTCTCTGTTTCACAGCGAGAGGGGAGGCATAACAAACAACTCACTGATTTAAGGTGTTAAAAGTCCATTACGCCGCTTTTTTCGAGCTCTGTGCCCAAAGATCTCTGGTCTCTGGGCACACAACTGTAGATCTTCCATCTTCCCCAATGACATACGGATCTCCTGCCATGACATCAACCTTTGATCCACCCATCTCCAGAGCCCCAAGACCCTAGGCGAGTTGAACTCCAATGTCATATTCAAATTTGCTGATGACCCACTCCCACTGGCTGAATCAAAGATGGTGATAAATCAGCATATAGGAGGGAGACTGAAAATCTGAATGAGTGGTGACACAACAACAACTTCTTACTCAATGTTAACAAAAGCAAGGAGCTGATTATTCACCACAGGAAGAGGAAACCACTCTTGAGTACAGGAAATGACAGTAAACAATCTTGAATTGGGGATCAGAGGTCAGTAAGTTTAAATTGATCAATGTAAAATTTCTACCCTCATTCTAGCACATAAGTGCCTTTACAGAGAAGGCACAGCAGCCCCTCTATGTTTCTGGAAGTTTGTGAAGATTCGGTATGTCATGTAAAACTTGAAGCCTTGGTGTTCCCATACCAGGCCATAATGCAGCCAGTCAGCACACTTTCCACCACACATCTATAGAATTTGCCAAGGTTTTCGATGACATGCTGAACCTCCGCAGACCTTTGAGGAAGTGGCGGCAATGTTGTGCTTTCTTCTCAATAGTATTTATATTATGGGTTCAGGACAGATCCCCTGAGATAGAGACTCCCAGGAATTTAAAGTTACAATCAACAATCAGTTCCTTGGTCTTATTCACATTGAGTGAGAGGTTGTAGTTATTACACTAAATGAAATACGTAGAAACATAGAAAACATAGGTAACATACAGCATAATGTAGGCCTTTCGGCCCACAAAGCTGCGTCGAACATGTCCCTACCTTAAAACTACCTCGGCTTTACCCATCACCCTCTATTTTTCTAAGCTCCATGTAGCCATCCAGAAGTCTCTAAAAAGACCCTATCATTTCCGCCTCCACCACTGTCGCCGGCAGCCCATTCCACACACTCACCACTCTCTGCGTAAGAAAACTATTCCTGACATCTCCTCTGTACCTACTTCCAAGCACCTTAAAACTATGCCCTCTCATGCTAGCCATTTCAGCTCTGGGGAAAAGCCTCTGACTATTCACACGATCAATGCCTCTCATTATCTTGTACACCTCTAGCAAGTCACCTGTCATCCTCCGTCGCTTCAAGGAGAAAAGGCCGAGTTCACTCAACCTATTCTCATAAGGCATGCTCCCCAATCCAGGCAACATCCTTGTAAATCTCCTCTGCACTCTTTCTATGGTTTTCACATCCTTCCCACAGAGAGGCAACCAGAATTGAGCATAGTACTCCAAGTGGGGTCTGACCAGAGTTCGATATAGCTGCAACATTACCTCTCGGCTCTTAAACTCAATCCCATGATTGATGAAGGCCAATGCACCATATGCCTTCTTAACCACAAATTCAAACTGCATAGCAGCTTTGAGTGTCCTATGGACTCAGACCCCAAGATCCCTCTGATCCTCCACACTGCCAAGAGTCTTACCACATTCTGTCATCATATTTGACCTACCAAAACGAACAACCTCACACTTATCTGGGTTGAACTCCATCTGCCACTTCTCAGCCCAGTTTTGCATCCTATCAATGTCCCGTTGTAACCTCTGACAGCCCTCCACACTATCCACAGCACCCTCAACCTTTGTGTCATCAGCAAATTTTACTAACCCATCCCTCCACTTCCTCATCTAGGTCATTTATAAAAATCATAAAGAGGAGTCCCGGAACAGATCCCTGAGGTACATCACTGGTCACTGGTCTCCATGCAGAATATGACCCGTCAACAACCACACTTTGCCTTCTGTGAGCAAGCCAATTCTGGATCCACAAAGCAATGTTCAGTTGGATCCCATACCTCCTTACTTTCTCAATAAGCCTTGCATGGGGAACCTTATCAAATGCCTTGCTGAAATCCATATACACTACACCTACTGCTCTACCTTCATCAATGTGCTTAGTCACATCCTCAAAAAATTCAATCAGGCTCAAGAGGCACGACCTGCCTTTGACAAAGCCATGCTGACTATTCCTAATCATATTATGCCTCTCCAAATGTTCATAAATTCTGCCTCTCAGGATCTTCTCCATCATCAAGTAAGACTCACTGGCCTATAATTTCCTGGGCTATCCCTACTCCCTTTCTTGAATAAGGGAACAACATCCGCAACCCTCCAATCCTCTGGAACCTCTCCCATCATCATTGATGATGCTACGATCATTGCCAGAGGCTCAGCAATCTCCTCCCTCGCTTCCCGTAGTAGCCTGGGGTACATCCCATCAGGTCCCAGTGACCTATCCAACTTGATGCTTTTCAAAAGCTCCAGCACATCCTCTTTCTTAATATCTACATTCTCAAGCTTTTCAGTCCACAGCAAGTCATCTCTACAATCACCAAGATCCTTTTCTGTAGTGAATGTATTCATTAAATACCTCCGCTATTTCCTCTGGTTCCATACACACTTTTCCATTGCCACACTTGATTGGTTCTATTCTCTCATGTCTTATCCTCTTGCTCTTCACATACTTGCAGAATGCCTTGGGATTTTCCTTAATCCTGTCCGCCAAGGCCTTCTCATGGCCCCTTCTGGCTCTCCTAATTTCATTCTTAAGCTCCTTTCTACTAGCCTTATAATTTTCTAGATTCATATCATTACCTAGTTTTTTGAATGTTTCATAAGCTCTTGTTTTCCTCTTGACTAGATTTACAACAGTGTTTGTGCCCTACCATCCTTTCCATGTCTCATTGGAACGTACCTACTCAGAGCCTCATGCAAATATCCCCTGAACATTTGCAACATTTCTTCCATACGTTTCCCTGAGAACATCTGTTTTCAATTTATGCTTCCAAGTTCCTGCCTGATAGCTTTATATTTCCCTTTACTCCAGTTAGGCATTTCCCTAACTTGTCTGTTCCTAACCCTCTCCAATGCTATGGTACAGGGGATAGAATTGTGATTACTAGCTCCAAAATGCTCTCCCACTGAGAGATCTGACACCTGACCAGGTTCATTTCCAAATACCACATCAAGTACAGCCTCTCCTCATCTAGGCTTATCTACATATTGTGTCAAGAAACCTTCCTGAACATACCTAACAAACTCCACCCCATCTGAACCCTTCACTCTAGGGAGATGCCAATCAATATTTGGAAAATTAGAATCTCGCTCCATGAAAACCCTGTTATTATTACACCTTTCCAGAATCTGTCTCCCTATCCGCTCCTCGATGTCCCTGTTACATCTATATGCCAGCAAGAAAATGCATTTCAGGGTAGTATATAGCGACATATGTGTACTTTGATAATAAATTTACTGTGAACTTTTGGAAGTTTACTACTTTGAATTTTTTGTACTTCCAGTCTAAGCCATGATTACAGCTGGGCATGATGTGACTGTTGTGTTTTTCTGGCAATGATAGGCTTCCAATCTCCCTTGTAAAATTTCTCTCCAGCTTTCTCCACTCTTATTAAAGGTAACTTTGAGGGATGACTCATCTGGGAAGCAGAGAAATATAAGCAAAGTTTCCAGCAAAGAGAAACCGGTCGACCATAAGACACAAGAGCAGAAATTAGTCTTTCAGCCCATTGAGAATGCTTCACTTTTCTATCATTGATGATTATTTTCCCTCTCAATCCCAATCTACTGGCTTTTTCCAATAATGTTTCTAATCAAGAGCCTATCAATCTCTGCATTAAACATAAACAATTGGTTTACTTTGTTCCTTCTCTGGATGGGTGACACTGTGTCTAAGATTACAATGGCAGGATTCAATGAGCAAGTGTGAGGACAGAAGAAAATAGAAAAAATAGAAAAGTTAATCTGCTTCTCAATGCTGCCTCACTTATTCTTGTGATCAGGGTAATCTGCGCTAGGCCTCAACTCCTCTTCTGTGCCCAGTCTCTGTAAGCATTAATTCACAGATCAACCCCCTCTTCAGATATTCACAGTTCTCTCTGGAATAAAGAGTTCAATAGATGCATTACTCATAGTTATTGTTGCTACATTGTTGAGTTGTCAGAGAAGAAATCACAGAACTTGTCACAATGAACCAAAAGAGTTCAGATATTGAGTGATGTTGAAGTTCAAATTTAATCATCATTCAACTATACATGAGTACCCACGAATAGAGCCAAATGAAACAGCGACAGACCTGGAGAGTGGAACTGATCCATATAAATTATATTTTATTTGGTGTTTAAGGAAGGTGTCACTCATCTGGAACTACAGAAGTTTTGTTACATGCTAGTATCAGCATTTTCCCTCATATCTCTTTGCCTCTCAAAGGAATCCTTCCTCCAGAGATTGCAATATAATTGTTGTAGAAGCTGAGCAAGTTGGGGAGAAAAATCATAATGCAGTAACTTCACATTAGGAGCCTACCAGAACAATAACATGCTAACTTGTTTTTCAATATTTCATAATTCAGAGTTCAAAGTAAATTTATTATCAAAGTAAATATATATATATATATATATATATATATATATATATATATACAACCCTGATATTCATTTTCTTGTGGGCATACTCAATAAAATTATAGAATAATAAAAATTATTCTGGTGGGGCATGGTATTGTAGAGGTTAGCACAACACTTTACAGTACCAGTGAACTAAGTTCAATTCAATTCCTGTCGCTGCGTGTAAGGAGTTTCTGCATTCACCCCATGAACACGTGGGTTTCCTCAGGGTGCTCTGTTTCCTCCCACAGTCCAAAGATGTAGTGATCTGTATGTTAATCTGACATTGTAACTTGCCCTGTGATTAGACTATGGTTAAGTCGGGTGTTTGCGAGGCGGTGTGGTTCGAGAGACTGAAAGGGCCTACGCCGCGCTGTGTCTCGATAAGTACATAAGTAACAGAATCAGTGGAAGACTATCCAGCTGTACAGAAGACAACAAACTGTGAAAAATACAAAATGAAAGGAATAATAATAAATAAACAATAAATATTGAGAACATGGGATGAAGATTCATTGAAATTATATGATCTGTTGAAATTAGAATATAATCATTTGTTGAGAAGTTATACCGTGCAAGCAGAGAGCACAACGGGAGGTGAGGGGGTTTCAGGCCGTGCTCACCAGTTGTTTGTTGGTGTTTGGCTTTTGGTGTTAAGGATTGTATTGTTATGAGGGATGACTTGTTTTGCATTAAGGAGTTCTAGTTCTCAGGCTTGTTATGAACTACTCTATCAGCAAATCTGTTTTATTTGGTGAAGCCAAAAGCCATCTGCCTGTTTCCCTCCTCCCCCACTCAGCAGGAAAGCAGTGCTGAGTTTGCAGCCCTCTTCCTCCCTCTCCTCTTGACTCAGCTGTGATCAAGCTCCACATCAGTGTCCACAAGCTTCAGGGCTTCTCGCTCCTCTTCCCCTAGCAACAGCTGCTGCCCTTGATTAGCGATGAACATTGACCCAATGTACAGTACCTCATTACTTTTTAATTTTTAGTGACTGATACTTTACAGACTCCAAAGGAAATTACAGTGTCACAGTAGCATTACAAGTGCACAGATATCAGATATTAGAAGAGAATTAAAAAGAATAAAACATTTACCACAAATAGCCTAACAGGAGGGTGGGGTTATCACTTCCCTGGCTATAGATTGACTCATTATAGAGCCTAATGGCCAAGGATAAGAATGACCTCATATATTGCTCTTTGGAGCAGCGCAGTTGTATTAGTCTATTAGTAAAAGTGCTTTTAACAAATTTCACATCACATGCCAGTGATAATAAACCTGATTCTGATTCTGATTTCTGTTCAACCAAGGTGGTAGGTAGAGAGTGAGAAACATTGTCCAGAATTGCCAGGATTTTCCGTAGGGCCCTTTGTTCTACCACAGCCTCCAGTGTGTCCAGTTTGAGACCTGTAACAGAGCTGGCCTTTCCAATAAGTTTATTGAGTCTGTCAGCATCACCCATGTTAAGACTTCCAGAACTTAGAACATAGAAATCTACAGCACATTACAGGCCCTTCGGCCCATAATGTTGTACCGACTGTGTAACCCACTCTAGAAACTGCCTAGAACTTCCCTACCATATAGCGCTCCATTTTTCTAAGCTCCATGTCCCTATCTAAGAGGCTCTTAAAAGAACCTATTGTATTTGCCTCCACCACCATTACTAGCAGTGCATTCCGTGCACCCACCGCTCTTTGTGTGAAAGACTTATACCCCTGACATCCCCTCTGTACCTTACAACTATGCACCCTCATGTTAGCCATTTCAGCCCTGGAAAAAAAGCCTCTGGTTATCCACACAATTATTGCCTCTCATCATCTTGTACACCACTTTCAGGTCACCTCTCATCCTCTGTTGCTCCAAGGAGAAAAGGCCAAGTTCGCTCAACCTATTCTCAAAAGTACACCCTCCAATCCAGGCAACATCCTTGTCTCTGCACTCTGTCTATAGTATCCACATCTTTCCTGTAGTGAGGTGACCAGAACGGAACACAGTACTCCAAGTGGAGTCTAACTAAGGTCTTATAGAGCTGTAATATTACCTCACAGCTCTTGAACTCAATCCCACGGTTGCTGAATGCCAACATCCCTTACATCTTCTTAACAACACTGTCAACCTGTACCAAAATGAATCACTTCACACGTATCTGGGTTGAACTCCATCTGCCATTTCTCAGCCCGGTTCTGCATCCTATCAATGTTCCGCTATAACCTCTGACAACCCTCCAGACTATCCACAACGCTTATGTCATCAGCAAACTTAATAACCCACCCTGTTACTTCTTCATCCAAGTCATTTATAAAAATCACAAAGAGGAGGGACCCAGAACAGATCCCTGTGAAATGCCACTGGCCACGATCTCCATGCAGAATATGAACCATCTAAACCATCCTTTGCCTTCTGTGGGCAAGCCAATTCTGGATCCACAAAGCAATGCCGGCTTGGATCCCATGCCTTGCATAGGGAGCCTTCTCAAATGGCTTACTGTAATCCATATGCACGACATCCACTGCTCTACTTCCATCAATGTGTTTTGTTACAGGTATTATTTTCTATTATTACGTATTGCATAAAGGCCTACTCGGCGATCCACAGTATATCAATCAATAAATAAGGGAAACAGTACTGGGACATATGTACAGAGATTAGCTCTCTGTATCCATATTACATTCTCAATGCTGGCAAATCTCTGTGTCTAAGCATTATCTGTTTACCAGTGAAAAGAGCGCCAATGGTTTATTGCTTTTGTCGGTGGGTCACCTCACTCTTGTTGTAATGAGCAGCACATTGCGTGATACAGCAGAAACTTTGTAAAGATCCTTGTGTGAGAAAATTCACCTAGTGTTGTTCGACTATTTTTTCCTCAAGATATGCCTCCTCAGTTCTCCCAAGTAAGATGTAGTGACTCTAGCATTTTTCTAAAATGGTTGGAAACCATTGACTTTTTTTAATAAGATTTGTTCTTTTTAACAACTCATCCATACTTTGTCACACTCACTGGCAGAAAGCTGTATAGCAGCGAAACAGTTTATCACCTTTTTCATTTTTCATTGGCTAAGTATTAGCACATTATCCTTGTGATGTCATTGTTTTAATTTTCTAGACTATTAACTAATTTACCACTATCTAAGGAATTTCTCCTATATAGAAAAGTGACAGAATTTTCAGAAGCATCATCTTTATTCCTTTGTCTTACCCCACTTTGCATTGCTTCCCTGCTCTTTATTTAGTTTGCCAGATCTTATTAGGGAGCTTAATGTAAAGGAAACCTTAGGGGACAGTGATCCTAATATGATTGAATTCATACTGCACTTTGAGAGGGAGAAGCATAAATCATATGTATCAGCAGGGGTGAAGTGGTAGCCGGAGCACTCTGAAACGCGTTTGGCACCTCTTTAAGAAAGAAAGCCGAAATAAACACGTTAATTATTTAGGTGCTGCCCAGGGTGATTTGAGTATCTCAGAAACTGCTGATCTCTTGGGATTTTTACGCACAACAGAATGGTACCAAAAACAAAAAAAAATCCAGCGAGTGGATTTAACAAGATGTTTTCACTCACGGAACAGAAACTCACTGGATTCCATTTTGTTTTTGGCACCATTCTTTGTAAACTCCAGAGTCTGTTGTGCAAAAATATAAGGTAGCAAAAATGAGAGGGAAGTTGGATGGTTAGGAAGCTTTTAAAGAAAAAGACAACAAAAGGGAACTAAAAAAAGTTATAAGAAGGGAAAAGATGAACTGTAAGGGCAGACTGGCCAATAATATAAAGCAGGACACCAAAAGTTTTTCAGTTATATAAAGAGTAAAAGGGAGGTGAGAGTTGATATTGGAGGACTGGAAAATGATGCTGGTGAGGTAGTAATGTCAGTGAGTGAGTGGCATTGCTATTACAAAGGAAAAAGTGCGAGGCAAACTCAAAGGTCTTAAGGTGGATAAGGCACCTGGACCAGATGGACTACATCCCAGAGTCCTGAGGGAAGTTGCTGAAGAGATAACAGATGCATTCGTCATGATCTTTCAAGAATTGCTTGATTCTGGCATGGTCCCAGAGGACTGGAAAATTGCAAATGACACTCCATTTGCAACTTGGAGGAAGGCAAAAGGAAAGAAATTAGAGGCCAGTTAGCCTAACTTCAGTGCTTGGGAAAATGTTGGAGTCTATTATTAAGGATGAGGTTTTGAGGTACTTGGAGACTAATGTTAAAATAAGTCAAAGTCAGCATGGTTTCTGTCAAGGGAAATCATGCCTGATAAATCTGTCAGAGTTGTTCGAAGAGGTATCAAACAGGGTGGACAAAAGAGGCGGTGGATGTCATTTACTTGCATTTTCAGAAGGGGTTTGATAGGGGGCCACACATGAGGCTGCTTAACAAAATAAAATCCTATGGCTTTACAGGAATGATGCTGGCGAGGATATCGGAATAGCTAACAAGCAGGAGGCAGTGAGAGGGAATAAAAAGGGCCTTTTCTGGTTGGCTGCTGGTGACTAGTGGTGTTCCCCAGGGGTCAGTATTGGGAATACTGCTTTTCACATTGTTTGTCAATAATTTAGATTGTGGAATTGATGGCTTTGTGGCAAAGTTTGCAGATGATTCAAAGATTGGTGGAGGGGTAGGTAGTGCTGAGGAAGCAATGTGATTGCAGCAGGACTTAGACAAATTGGAAGAATGGGCAAAGAAGTGTCAGATGGAATACAGTGTTGGGAAATGTATGATAATGCATTTTGGTACAAGGAATAATAGAGCGGACTATTACCTAAATGGAGAGAAGGTTCAAACATCAGAGGTACAGAGGGACTTAGGAGTCCTCGTGCAAGACTCCCAGCAGGTTAATTTACAGGTTGAGTCTGTGGTCAAGAATGCAAATGAAATGTTGGCATTTATTTCAAGGGGAATAGAATATAAAAGCAAAGAGTTAATGAGAGTCTTTATAAGACATTAGTAAGGCTGCACTTGGAGTATTGTCAACAGTTTTGGGCCCCATATCTCAGAAGGGATGAGTTGTCATTGGAGAGAGTCCAGAGGAGGTTCACAAGGATGATTCCGGGAATGAAGGGGTTAGCATATGAGGAGCGTTTGGCAACTTTGGGCCTGTACTCACTGGAATTTAGAAGCATGTGAGGGGATCTCATTGAAACATTGAAACTGACCAAATGTTGAAAGGAGTAGATAGGGTGGATGTGGAGAGGATATTTCCAGTGGTGGAGGTATCCAGAACTAGAGGGCACAGTCTCAAAACTGAGTGGCAACCCTCTAGAACAGAGGTAAGGAGGAATTTTTGTTTTAACCAGAAAGTAGTAAATCTGTGGAACACTCTGCCACAGACTGTGATGAAGGCCAATCCCGAGTATTTATTTAAGGCTATGATCGTGTCGTGATCAGTCAGGGAATCAAAGGATATGGCAAGAAGGCAGGTGTGTGGGGTTGAATGGGATCTAGGATCAGCCGTGATGGAATAGCGGAGCAGGCTCCAATGGCCTAATTCTGCTTCTATGTCTTATGGTCTTATGGTTTGCACTCTAAAATTTAGTCATCCCTGACCTATGGCAGAACCCTATGAATCAGAAATTAAGCAAAGATCCAAGATGGACTTGCCCTTTGCTCCAACTTTGAGATCTCAATCATTGAGAGTGATCAGCCCTGCCCATAACCATGATTCCACTGGTGAAATTTTGCCACCAATGTAATTAAAATTCAAAGTACATTTATTTTCAAAGTATGTATACGTTATACAACTTGACATTTGTCTCTTTACAAGCAGGCTCAAAGCAAGAAACCCAAAAGAACCCATAAAAAAAGACCCACAAACATTTGTTTGTGGGTAAGCAAATAGCATTTAGAGTGAAAGTGATTCCTTAGACACAAAGCCCAGAGATGCAGACCAGGCCCACAGCATGAGCCTCAGTGCAGCACGTAGTGAAGTAAATGTCATGGAGTCTGCAGACAAAAAGCCCGGATTTTCCCCGACATCTCTTCCAATGTCCTGTTATGTAGCGAGACAAGCAACACGCTGTATTTACTCCAATTCTTCTGAGACTATCGTGGATTGTAGCTTTCTGCAGGATGTCAGTACGGATGGAATTGGGAGTAATGTGAATTACATCAATTAGTGCAGAACTGATTCTTTGCAGGCTTCATGTGCACTGACATGAAGCGTACACAAAACACCAGCCTAATTTCCCCTCTTGGCACAATTTCATTTGAGAAAAACTTCCCAGTTTTATCTACCTTGTAACTTTGATATTGAAATCTAGCCTGCCCATAATTCATTATGTGCCATGTCTTATGATGCTGGGCAACATGGCCTTTCCATGACCATGATTATTCTTGACAAATTTTTCTGCAGATGTGATTTGCCATTTCCTTGTTCTGGGCAGTGTCTTTACCAGACAGGTGACCCCAGCAACTATCAATACTCTTCAGAGATTGTCTGCCTGGTATCAGTGGTCGCATAACTAGGACTTGTGATATGCACCAGCTACACATACGACTATCCCCCACCTCCTCCCATCAGGAGATTGGTGGGTTGGTGGGGGGAGGGTTGCTAAGCAGGTGCTACACCTTCACAAGGGTGACCTGCAGGCTAGCAAAGGGAAGGAGTGTGTTACTCCTCCTTTGATAGAGATATATCTTTACCCCGCCACCGCAGCATGCCAGTCACATACTCCAAAATCTAGGCTGAGTTTTGTTAATTGAGAAGAAACAACATCCACTGATAATCGGGGGGAGATGTTTCATACTGTGTTAGTTTCACAGAAATGTATTTGTGCACCAAAAAAATCCAGAACTTAGACACAAACAAGAGAAAATCTACAGATGCTGGAAATCTGAGCAACACACACAAAATACTAGAAGAACTCAGCAGGCCAGGGAACATCTACGGAAAAGAGTACAGTCAACATTTAGGGCCGAAACCCTTTGGCAGGACTGGAGAAAAATAATTGAGGAGTAGATTTAAAAGGTGGGTGGAGGGGAGAGAGAAACGCAAGGTGACAGGTGAAACCTGAAGGGGGAGGGATGAACTGAAGAGCTGGGAAGGTGATCGGTGAAAGAGACAGAAGTTCATGGAAGAAGGAAAGAAAGGGGAGGAGCACCCGAGGGAGGTGATGGGCATGCAGAGAGATAGGGTGAGAGAGGCAAAACAGGATAGGAAATGATGAAGGGGGGGGGTTGGGCATTACTAGAGGTTTGAGAACTCGATGTTCATGCCAACAGACTGGAGACTACCCAAATGGAATATAAAGTGTTGTTTCTCCAACCTAATTGTGGCCTCATCATGACAGTGGAGGAGGCCATGGATGGCCATATCAGAACAGGAATGGGAAGTGGAATTAAAACGAGTGGTCACTGCGATATCCTACATTTTCTGGCGGATGGAGCATAGGTGCTCTGCGAAGCTGTCTCCCAATCTCCCAGTTGGTCTCACCAATATACAGGAGGCCACACCGGGAGCACTGGACACAGTATATGACTCCAACAGACTCACAGGTGAAGTGTTGCCTCAACTGAAAGGGCTGTTTAGGGCCCTGAATAGTAGTGAGGGAGGAGATGTAGGGAAGGCCCGCTTTGCCGAGCACCTATGCTCCATTCACCAGAAAAAGCACAATCTCCCAGTGGTCATTCATTTTAATTCCACTTCCCATTCCCATTCCTTCTTTACTTCATCCCTCCCCCTCCAGGTTTCTCTCTCTCTATATATCTCTTCCTATAGATGCTGCCTGGCCTGCTGCGTTCACCAGCATTTTTTGAATAAGTGTTCTACTTTTTCTTAAAATAAACTGGCGAGCAATTAAAGTTCCTGACTTCATTGTGTGATCATCACTGAGTCCTGAGATGGTCACTCTATCAGAAAAGGTGGTTATGATAGAACTGATAGTGCTCTCCCTTTCAAAGTTTGTATAGAAGGTGTTGAGTTCATCTGGTAGTGAAGCATCGCTGCCATTCATGCTATTGGGTTTTGCTTTGTTGGAAGTAATATCTTGCAAGCCCTACCACAGTTGCTGTGCACCTGATGTCACATCCAACCTCGTTCAAAATTGTCTCTTTGCCCTTGAAATAGCCCTCCATAAATCATACCTAGTTTTCTGGAACAGGCCTGGGTCGCCAGACTTGAATGCCACAGATCTAGCCTTCAGCAGATGATGCACCTCCTGGTTCGTCCATGGCTTTTGGTTTGGGAATGTACAGTAAGCCTTTGTGGATACACACTCCTCCACACAGGTTTCACTGAAGTCAGTAACAACTGTAGCATACTCATCCAGGTTCAAAGATGAATCTGAATACAGTCCAGTCCACCGATTCAAAACAGTCCCATAGGCACTCCTATGCTTCGCTTCTCCATACCTTCTTGGTCCTCACTGTTGGTGCTGCAGACTTCAGTCTCTGCCTATACACAGGGAGTAGAAGTACAGCCAGGTGATCAGACTTCCCAAAGTGAGTACGTGGAATAGCACAATAGGCATTTTTGATGGTGGTGTAGCAATGTTCCAGTGTGTTGTTTCCTCTAGTATTGCAAGTGATCTGTTGATGGTAATTGCTTAGTGTTTTTTCAGACTGGCCTGGTTAAAATCTCCCAAACAATGGTGAAGGCTTGGGATGCGCTGTTTTGTGCATGTTGAACCCATTGCTCAGATCATCTAAAGCCTGATTGACATTGGCCTGAAGTGGAATGTATACTGCTACCAAAATGACCTGGAGAACGTCTGTGGTAGGTAAAAAGGTCGGCACTTTACTGCTAGCTATTCCATGTCTGGTGAGCAGAATTTGTGATATATTTGTGCACCAAGAGGAGTTGATCATGAGGCATACTCCTCCACCTCTGCTTTTGAGAGACCCATGGTGTATAGTAAACTCGTTGATCTGGATCGCTGCATCCAGTACAGAAGGGGTTAACCAGGACTCCATGAAACAAAGGACACACGGGGTCCTAATGTCCTTCTGATTCAGCATCCTGGCTCTGAGATAATCGATTTTATTCACCAGAGACTGCAAGTTCGCCAGCAAGGTAGTTGGTATAGGGAGCTTAAAACCCCATTTCTTAAATGCACTTGTAGCCTCGATCTACAGCCTTGCCTCCTCCGAGGTGTCCTCCATAGGCTCTTCCGACCACAATCGGTGTTGTTTCCATTGGTTTTAAGCAGCAATAGTTCATTTAAATGCATTAAGACATGTTTGTTGACTGTACTTACCTTGGAGGCAGTTGTGCTTTTTAGCTGTATCAGGCTGAAATGAAAATATTTAATCGTGTCCATTGAGAGTTCTGTCGCAGCTAGGCACCCGGAAGTAGAAGCCATTTGCTCAACCATTCCATGTGCAGCCACTAGAGCAGGTTACAGAAAATCAGAGACATCTCTCATCTAATCTCTTTTGATCCGTAAGTGAATTAGTAACTGAAATCACTCTCTTTCTTTTTACTCAACATTCACCCCCTCAGGAGTCCTAAAATATGTGCTTTTAAATAGAACTTACTTTTTTGATCTTGAAAGTAACAATGGGACTTCAACAAATTGCTGTCAAATGTATGAACCTATTTTTATGCACATTACTCTACAAGCCATTTGTATTGAATTCTACTATTAGCAAATGAATGATTTTGACTAGCCTTCCTCTTTGAGATAATGACATCTCCACACTGGTCCTGACACTCCACATCAATCACACCCAATTGCTCTACTTTGTACCTGTTGAACCTATTGGAATGAGATGACATACTGCTTTTTCACTTACCAACACAAGGTGCCCTTTCAAAGTCTAATTGAGTAGTCTGTGGTTAATTAACTGTCCAAAGATGTACCACTTAATTCATAATCCCGTGCCTTTCATGGAGAATAGGTTTATCTCGTTTATAAATGTGGATGCTCTGAGCAAAGAGCCTGCAACGAACAGAAGTGACTGATAACTCACATGTTTTCCAAATGCTGCGATCCTCGCTTAATTTCACAGTAAAAGTCACCGCTTGGAATGCCAAGACAAGTGCACACAAATTTTTACTTTGGACTTTTAAAAATTAAATAACTGTTATGACATTAAATAGGATTCAAAATACATTTATCATTGAAGTATGTATACAGAATACAAGTCTGAGATTTGTCCTCCCACAGGCAGTCACAAGCCAAAGAAACACCATGAAACCAGTTCAAGAAAACATCAAGTACCCAGCAAGAGAAAAAAAATAACAAACTCTGCAAACAGCAAAAGTGAGCAAACAACCCATAGAATACCCAACATTAAAGCAGGAGTGTTCAGTTCAGCGTTGCGTCGCTTGCCAACGACAGGCAACAAAGCCTGTCAAGCCGCTCAAAAACAGCAAAAGAAAGATTAAACAGAATCCAGAAACACACGCAACATGAATCTCAAAGTTCCCCAAACTAAGACCAGAGCCACAAGCCTTACTAATTAATCCTTGTAGCATGAAACCCAAGTCTCCTGCACTTTCCTGCACCAGCAGCTAACCAGAGGGAGAGGAAGATCGTTCTTCGCTGTCCCTTCGTCGACTTCAACCTTACTCGACGTCTCCATCGGAGGGAAGCAATGGAGTTGAACATGGCTCGTGACCAATCCCTAGGCTTCCAACCCAGCTTGGCTGCCAAGCTCACCAAACTCTGTCGGAGACAGCAAAGCGTCAGATCAATCAATCGGCCCCCAAGGCACACCAAAAAAAATTAAAGTCACAGGTTCCAATCACATGCAGCTTAGTAGTAGGATCATATCTGAAAGAAGTTAAAGAAGTAGTTTGGTGAACTCTCTGCAGGATGTCACCATTTGCCACGTTGTTTGCCTCCATCTTGAACATTGTTGGACATAATATGAGCTAATGGCATTTAGTAATATTGGCATGCTGTTCAAAACTGGATCATCCTAATATCACCCATAAATTTTAGCAAACTATTTTATTCTTTTTCAAGGATTAATTAATGTAATTAGTTATATTACAGTTTTAATGTACATTTATATTTAAATATATAAATAAACTATTTTAAAAACTCTGAATTTTCATTACTGTATTTTGATTGATGGCTGGATTAAATCAAAATCCATCATATAGACTAAAAGTTACTTTTTGACTCTTCACTCCAAATACAGTGCTCTTTTTTCCTTTCAACTGTTTTTTATATAATTGATTTTAACAAAATGTATTTCTTTGAGCAAAAGAAACATTGTTCAAGTGTACTTTGAGGATGGACTGCTGTAAGCGCCTTTCACTATATTTTCCATGGTGGATTGGGGTCACATCGTTTATTCCTGTGAATTACATCATTTTTTTTTGAGTTGGCCTTCATTTAAGTCATAAGGGAGGCTGCTGGTGTAATTGTCCTTTGTAAAGTTGGCCTGCTACTGAATTTATGGTACAGAGCAAACAACTCACATCTAAATGGGATGTTAACATATTTGCCTATGCATAAGAGCTCTAAAGATTGCTTCTGCCCTTTGTTGAAGCTTTTCCCTGAAGCAGCTTGAGCTATTTCTGATTTCCTTTGGGAAAATCAGCTAGTGCCATGGCATAAGTTAAAGAAAATTAAGTACTTAATTAAGTATTCCACTACTGAAAGCTATAATCTAATCAGTCCTTAACAACATGCAGAATCCTTCCCCTCCAACGATGTCTTTGGAGCTGCAGTCTTCTGATCTGATCCCCCATGAACTCAAAAGATGGATTCTGAGGGCCATCTATTTCTTCTCTACAACCCTAATATTCAACCACTCATCCGGATTAACATCTATCACAGCCGCGTTTACATTACGATGAGATCTGAGGCCCAAATTCGGCGGGAGGAGAAGATGGCAGAGCGCTGCTCGTGCGCAGCTCTCCGGTGAAAAATTATATCATATATCTGTTAAATAGGGGCCGTGGACAATTCTGATTTGATGGAGAATGGACGTGAAAGCACAGAGGAACACCTGGAGAAATTTCTGAGACGCCCGTTCGCTGCTGTCGTTACTGTGTGGTCGTGAATCTTTCAGAGGGTAGGCCTCAAAATCCCCGGACTTGCCTGCTTTTGGCGACCAAGAAGGAGGTCGAATCGTTTGGACAGAGATGGCGCTCAGTACTCAGTGTCAGAGAGCCGATCAGAGCTCGTAGTTTTCAGATGACTCAGAGTCGGATTGTGGTCAGCATGGCAGGGAGAGTTTTTCTTCCTTCTCCCGTCTGCATGAGATGTGGGACATATGAGAAACTTTGAACTTTACTGTGCTCATGGACTTCTTCATCAAGTTACAGTATTGTTGCACTGTTGTAACTATATGTTATAATTATGTGGTTTTGTCAGTTTTTCAGTCTTGGTTTGTCCTCTGTTTTGTGATATCACACCGGAGGAAATATTGTATCATTTCTTAATGCATGCATTACTAAATGACAATAAAAGAGGACTACGTGTCTTCATAATCATAAACTCTAGGGCTCTGTAGACCACCTCTACAAAGGCAACCTGAGATTTATTATCCATGATCTGCAAAGATCTTCCATTATAGATACAAACTTCTTTGAATTTTTAGAAAGTGCAAAGAAAAATGAAATATCATTTTGAATTTATCAAATCTAATGTGAATTTATGTCTTGATTAACACCAATCTGAAGAGGGACTACACAGCATAAAACTGGGCATATGGTACCCACTTAAGGAATATAGTTCCTCTCCATTCTCTCTCTCTGGCTCTTCATCCCAAAAGATGATGATGGTTTCTTTCAGTCAGTTAGTGGGGTGTACCCCACTCCTCAGAAAGGAACAGCATGTGCGTGCGTGGATTTTAGGTGAGTAGGGGGTTGCACAGGTCCAGACCCACCCTCCCGATATCCCCTCCCGGATCCAGTGGCATGGTGGGCTCCAAGACGACTGGGGGAGGTTCTGTTGCAGTGAATGGCCAGATCAAGCTTCGATGCAAGGGATGCCCTTTCCGCGCTTCACGGCACGTGTTTGTTAGATGGCCGTTGACCCTACGAGAGGGTTCATCCGCCCTTTGACAGGTCTTGTTTTTCGTCCTGCAGGGTGTCTAGCCACCCTCCTCACCAGGCAAGCCTGTGGGGGAGCCGGTTTAGTCGCCGACCACCCGACCATACGACAGGTAGTACTGGGTTACATGGTACCAGTAGCACACAGACGAGTGAGCTGACCACACTCTACTCATTGAAAGAATGAAATAAACTCATTTTTCATGAAATATTTATATATTTAGTGAAGTTCATAAAAAATGCGGAACCGATGTTCTACTCTACTGAATATGTTTCTCACTAATTCAATCTAATTTGTTTGCACCTTAACAGCAGGTAGTTATTATTACAGTAATTACTTTTTATTTACTATTTTAATCACATTTCTTTTAATTTTTAAAATGTTCTTCTGTTTCCTATAATTGTCAGAGGTCAATTTTAATGATATTCATTGTTCATGAAAAAAAAGCATTTACTTATATGCCTGAAAGACTTCTACATCTTCTTTATTATGGTCTCATTTATATACATAGCTTTTGCTGCCTGACCTCAACAAACAGCTGCAAAATGGATAATTGATGCATGAGAAATTTGCCTTGATGTTTGGGTAATGGCAGAATGAGAATGTTGCTGAAGTGTGCACTTGCTTTTCCGGTTCTTACTTCACATTTTTAACCACAATGAGGAGAAATTTACATTTATGTAGAATCTCAAAGACATTCCGGAGATGATTATAACTACTGACTTATTTTGGAACGTAATTAATGTTGTTTTACTGCAGTCAATTTAGAACAGCATTGAACTTTATCGTCATTGCTCAAGGCAACGAGATTGCGGTGCTACTCCAGTCTGTGCAAAACAGATATCATAATACGTGCATATGGTGCAATTAAAAAAAATCCCATATTTACATGCAACATGTAACTTTGATAGTCCACAGCACTCAAAGGCCATTTGCAAGCCAGAGTGTAGCATTATTCAGCTGCACAACAGTCCTCAGAAGAAGCTGTTTTTCAGTCTCATTTTCTTGGTTAAGATGTTTCTGGATCTCCTACCAGATGGCAGGAGATTGAACAGACAATGTCCGGGACAGGATGGGTCTTTAATAATGTTAGGAGTGCACTGTGGGCATCGAGAGTTGTAGATTGACTCCAGGTCCGGTAGTTGAGTCCCAGTGATGTGCTGAGCCATCCTTTGGAGTGTTTTGTGATCTGTCTTGCTGCAGCTGGACTACCACACTGTCATTCTGTATGTTAGTATGCCACACATTGATAAAAGATGGCCAGCAATTTTTGGGGCAGATTAGTTCTTCTTAAGCCCCTCAGGTTGTATAGTTGCTGTTGTTCCTTCCCTACTATCGAGGTTGTACCAAGAGATGGACAAAGAGAGCTCTTCGGTGACGTTCATTCCCAAAAACTTGAAACTGGAAACCCCTTCCATTACCTCATCATTTATGAATAGTAGGTCTTGTTTGGGACCTCTTTCCTTCTTGAAATTAATTATCATTTCTTCTGTTTTCCTGATGTTGAGTGATAGGTTGTGGATCCTGCAGCAATTGGACAGTTTCAGTACCTCCTCTCTATATGCAGGTTCATTATGTTTGTGATAAGGCCAATCACAGTTGCGTAATCTGCAAATTTATAAAAATCTGGAATGAACAAAACCATTATGTACTTTATAAATTGGTTGAAAGAAAAAGATGGACTAGAACATCAGTGAAACAGTCTGCTCGTCAAACAGTAGAAGATCTTTTGGACTGGCCTGAGAAGTAAGATAGGGTTTTGGCTTAGCATCTTGTCTATTGCAATGTGAACAAAATTACTGGAGAGAACCTGAAGCCAGTGGATACAGAAGTAGTTTATTCAACAAGGACGAGCAGCAGGCATCATATTGAGATCCCTTTAATCCAGCATCACATGACATTTTATAGGCTAAAAATCAAAGAACAATTCTATACTTACGATGTATCTACATTGCTTCCTTTGAATAACATGTAACTTTCACACCTCCTTCTTCATACCCACACTCTAGACACCCAAAGTGAATGTTAATCAGCATTGAATTAATTGCTGTTCATAGCTCTAGGCACCCATTGTGCAGGGCTGCATTTTAAATTTAATCTACAGCCCATGTTCAGGTCCAAAAATTGGTTGCTGAAGTTAGTTACTGAAGTTAATATTTTGCTATATACCCTAAGTCCAAATACACCCTAACATTTGTCCAGCCGCACAGCATTCCCTCAGTACTGTATTTAAGTGCCTGTCGAAATTATGTGCTCACATCTCTGGGGTACAGTTATGCTGTTATAACAAAATATATTACAGCCACAAGGAATCTAAAAAGTAATTTATTGCTGCCATCCTTGCATTGATAGACATGGTGAGTGGTCTGTTTTCTCATGCTATTTGATTGTGCTGCAGAGCTACACCCAGAACTAATTTGTTTTCTGTCACTTTCCTCTGAACAGATCTGATCCTTGGAAAACTGGTAGCTGTGTCTGATTTAGAAAATGAGGCAATTCTGTTTTTTTTCCATGTGTTGTAACAATCTTCCTTCCAGAGTTGCTTTAGAGATTACATTCATGTTTTTTTTATTATTAGGCATTTGTTCTCAGTGAATCTCTAACCAATAACCCCGTTGTGTCAGAAGTACGTGTTCTCAGCTCATCATTTGAATAGCATCCCTGATTGTGATGAATTATAGAAGCCTGAATGTCCAAAATGGAAATATTGTAGCAATACTTAATGTGGAGAAGTTACAGAATAAGCACATGTTAAAGGATAGAAGTGGAGGACTCAGTAATATTCCTAAAGTTTATGACATAATAGAAATTGTTCATTATGGAAATTTGATCGAAATGGAAATTTGACTCCAGCAACAAATCTGACATGATACTGTCCCCAGTGGTTTGCATTAACATTTTCCCAGATATTAGATGCAATTTTAAACAGCTCAGTGTAAATTACAATATAGTTCTACAAATTGTAAATTTACCAGCTTCCACATTGACTTAATTACCAAGAACTTTGAGCAAAAAGTAGATGACTTTTATAAGCAAAAGATACAAAATACATGGTGTTGCTTGCCATACCAGCACCAGAGTTAGCAATTTCATTTGGTGGTAAAATATACATTCCTTTCATGCCACTTAAGAGGCCCATTCTTTATGAGAATAAGAAGGGGACACCAGCAATATACCCTGGTGTTAAGATTGACTTGACTAATTACCTTTGCAATTTTAAAAGGGTGGGGGGATATAATTCTTCCTTCTCCCTGGAGAAGAATATCCTTAAAAAGATAATTGCATGCTATGAAATATTCTGTTCCAGATAATAGAGGTAACAAGTTAATGAGAAAAGATTTAATAAAATCTACAGAATGGTGAAGCCAGCTATAAAGACCAATGGACAGTAAAAAAACACCAATTCCAGAAAAGATGATGACTGTGGAATGATATATGTTTCAAATCTTGGAATAAGAACGGTAAAGAATAAGTAATTCCTTGTTTTGAAGAATAGAGAGACAGTAGGCACATTTCATTAACTTTTATATGAAACTTTCTGCTTCTACACCTCCACCTAATTTTCAAAAAATCAAGAGCTGGCTGAAGCAGGAAGTTACTCAAGAGTTTGCTCCAACTCCCCTTGTTGCTGTCCTCTTTTTCAAGGGAGAATGCCTCTTTTTGGCCAGACGTAGGCAGACCGATGTAAGTTGGTTGCAACTGACAGGAGTACTGTTTCAATGATATTTGAGACCATTTGCAGTTCCAATATTGAATTCCACATTACTCCAGAATGGAAATTCACCAAAAGAAAGAAAATTGGTCCAGCTTAATAAAAATCATTATTTTTTTCCATTCATCTTTGTTTTACTTGGGGCAATGACATTCCTCTATTGCTTAAAATGTCATGAGATCCTACAGATGAATACTACTGAATTAAAATCAGTTACTAAAGGACTTAAATTACACTTGAGATTTTCACAAATTAATTAAAACTACAGCATTAATAACTGAAGACTGTTATTGTTATTAATACTGAATTGTTAACATACGTATGTTCCGAGAAGATTTATTTGAGTATCAATATTGCAAAGTATGATCTGTGGGACACTATGATTGGAAAATTTGATTGTATCAGTCTCGTCAAGAGATTGAGGCTGAGAGGAAAATTGGATCAGCCATGATGAAATGGAGGAGCAGACTCGATAGGCTAAATGGCCTGATTCTACTCCTATATCTTATGGTTTTATTGTCATATGGTCGCTTTTCGCTTTTTGCTTTTCAAGCAACAAGGAAAAAAGTTTCTGAGGCTGTATTGAACATAAGCTTCAGAGAAAATAATGCATCTTTACTTTCCTTAAGCCTTCGCTGGTCATGTGAACTTGACTATTAAATCTACTTTCAGCTTCTCAACATATTCCCACCAAATAGATAGCCATCAATTTCTTCCCCAGTCTCAGTGTTTGATGTTATTATTCACTGTTCCGCCACATCATTTACCATCCTCCCTTCATTATTGGTCCCTTTCTCATATAATACAAATGTTCACTTGCCTATTCTGCTCCGTTTCCACACTCCCTTTCTTCTTTGAAGTGCTGCATCCTGCCTTTGCCTTTCAAATACAAGGCAGAGTTTAACACCACCACTTGAATAGAGTCAGAGTCAGGTGTATCATCACCGGCATGTGACGTGAAATTTGTTAACTTATAGCAGCAGTTCAAGGCAATACATAATATAGAAGAAAGAATAATAATAATAACAATAAATAAATCAGTAAATCTCATTCAATATATTTTATAGAGTATAGTGTATTGAATAGATTAAAAATTGTGCAAAAACCAGAAATACTACATATTATAAAAAAAGTAAGTTTGTGTCCAAGGATTCAAAGTCCATTTAGGAATCAGATAGCAGAGGGGACAAAGTTGTTCCTGAATCACTGATTGTGTGCCTTCAGGCTTCTGTATCTTCTACCTGATAGTAACAGTGAGAAAAGGGCATGCCCTGGGTGCCTTTCTGAGACACCACTCCTTGAAGTTGTCCTGGGTACTTTGTAGATTAGTATCTAAGATGGAGTCGACTAAATTTACAACCCTCTGCAGTTTCTTTTGGTCCTGTGCAGTAGCCCCCATCCCCCCATACCAGACAGTGATGCAACCTGTCAGAATGCTCTCCACGGTATATCTATAGAAGTTTTTGAGTGTATTTGTTGACATACCAAATCTCTTCAAGCTCCTAATAAAGTAAGGTTGCTGCCTTGCCTCTTTTATAACTGCATCGATATTTTGGGACCAGGTTAGATCCTCAGAGATCTTGATATCCAGGAACTTGAAACTGCTCACTCTCTCCACTTCTGATCCCTTTATGAGAATTGGTATGTGTTCCTTCGTCTTACCCTTCCTGAAGTCTATAATCAGTTCTTTCGTCTTACTGACGTTGAGTGCCAGATTGTCGCTGAGGCACCACTCCTGTACACCCTCTTGTCACCACCTGAGATTCAATCAATAGTGGTTGTATCATCAGCAAATTTATAGATGGTATTTGAGCTATGCCTAGCCACACAGTCATGGGTATAGAGAGAGTAGAGCAATGGGCTAAGCTGATACCCCTGAGGTGCGCCTGTGTTGATCGTCAGCAAGGAGGATATATTATCACCAATCTGCAGAGATTATGGTCTTCCGGTTAGGAAGTCGATGATCCAATTGCAGAGGGAGGTCCAGAGGTCCCAGATTCTGCAACTTCTCAATCAGGATTGTGGGAATGATGGTATTAAATGCTGAGCTATAGTCGATGAACAGCATCCTGACATAGGTGTTAGTGTTATCCAGGTAGTTTAAAGCTGTGTGGAGAGCCATTGAGATTGCGTAGCCATTGACCTATTGTGGTGATCGGCAAATTGCAATGGGTCCAGATCCTTGCTGAGGCAAGAGTTCAATCTAGTCATGACCAACCTCTCAAAGCATTTCATCACTGTAGATGTGAGTGCTACTGGGTGATACTCATTAAGGCAGCTCACATTATTCTTCTTAGGCACTGGTATAATTATGCCTTTTTGGAGCAAGTGGGAACTTCCACCCATAGCAGTGAGAGGTTGAAAATGTCCTTGAATACTCCCGCCAGTTGGTCAGCACAGGTTTTCAGAGTCTCACCAGGTACTCCATTGGGACCTTCCTCCTTGCAGGGTTTCACGCTCTTTAAAGACAGTCTAACATCAGCCTCTGAGACAGAGATCGCAGGGTCATCAGGTGCAGCTGGGATCCTCACAGATATAGTTGTGTTCTCCCTTTCAAAGTGTGCATAGAAGGCATTGAGTTCATCTGATAATGAAACATCGCTGCCATTCATGCTATTGGGTTTTGCTTTGTCCTCCCAAAACAGGCTTCCGGCTTTTCAACTGTATTGAAAAAGATCAAATCCTAGTGGTGACTGTGCTCATCTCATTCTCCACTGTCTAAGATATGTCCAACCACACAATTCTCTGATCTCCTCCTTTGTCCAATTGAATTGATGTGTTCTTGCCTGGTTGTCTTATCATTTGCCTATTCATATAAATGGTTGTAGGATGCTCCTTCTCTGTGCTGGCCTGCAGGTCACCTTCTGCAATGTGTAGCATTTGCTTAGCCTCCAACCAGGGTTCCATGAAGCCATGGGACCTGGTGGTGGAGGGTTGTATGAGCAACCGGTACATATCATGTCCAGGTTATGCAAATAGTGATGCCAGGGAGCCAATATCTGAAGAGTATTGATAATGGCTGTGGTCACCAGTCTTGCAAAGACACTGTCCAGAAGAAGGCAATGGCAAACCTCTTCTGTAGAAAACTTTGCCAAGAACAATGATTGGTCATGGAAAGACCAAAAAGGGCTTTCACCAGCGGCTAATCAGGACATCGGACATCAGACATCAGAAGTTTGGAGAGGAGGGCACTTCAATCAGGTTCACTGCCTGAGGTCAAAACAAAGCAGTAGGTTGATACAGTGAAAGAGAGCTTTGACCAGCGACCAATCAACATTTGTGATTGATTAGTAAGAGCAAGTTAAAGGAAGGTAGGGGCAGGTACTGTGACTGCCATCGCAGTGGCCATCATCTGAGTAGACAGAGTCAGAGTGGTGACCTTTACACTTTAGTTCCTCATGGCTTCTGTGAAGAGAGGCTTCAGTCAGTGACGGGAAAGGAAAAGAAAAGCTCAATGTTAAGTTTTTTTTCTCCTTCCATTCTTTATGCCTGCTCAGCTAGGATAGTAGAGATGCCAGGCAGGATAGTGGAATGCTCCTCTTGTGATATGTAGGAAGGCAGGGAGACCTGCAGTGTCCCTGACGTCTACAACTGCGAGAAGTGCATCCAGCTGCAGCTTCTAGCAGTCTGTTTTAAGGAGTTGTAGTTGGAACTGGATGAACTCTGGATTATTTAGGAAACTGAAGGGGTGATAGATAGGACATTTAGAGAGGTAGTTACACCCAAGGTGCAAGACATAGGAAACTGGGTGACAGTCTGGAAGGGAAAGGTGTTAAGGAACCAGTGCAGAGTATGTCATGATCCGGTCCGAAGTCCACATTCCGGTTCATGGTCCGGTCCGCGAACTCAGGACTCCGGGTCTTCCAGTTGTCCCTTGTTTCAGTTGGGTTAATCATAGGCACCTGATTCCCATCTTGGGACTTGGAATATAAGTAGCCTTGGAGATGACTGAGGGCTGCTGGTTTGTCTCGTCAAGATCCCCAGGGAGCAACCTGCCGGTGGAAGACTAGAGCGGCCACTTGCCATCCTTAGGCCGTGTTGGAGAACCATTGCTTCATGGAGCCTTGCTGTCGGTAGTTGGAGCTGTCTTTGCGGTATGGTTTTAGCTGTTTCCTGGGCCAGCTGAGTGGCTTCCAGCCACTCCGAGCTAGGTAGGGATCTGGCTATTTCCATAGCCAGCTGAGGTTGCTGGCCGGAACTGTGACTCGGAGCAACCCTGATGCACAGATGGAACTGTCTGTCGTTCTTTGGTGTTTGTCTCTTCTTGTCCTCGCCTCTGTGGGGTAAGTCAGGCCATTCTGCTGTTGCCCTGTGGGGGGATCTGACTTGTCTTGACCTCCCTCCGTGGGGTAAGTCCAGCCGTTCTGCCGTTAACCGATGGATGGACCTGTCCCACCTTGGTGTGGAGATAAAGTTCTTTCTTTCTTTCTTTCTTTTTAAATCTTTTTATTGAGTAAGTATACAAAAAAGGTAAGCCATATAAACATTAATACAATGTTAAAGTATAATAAAATTCCAAAAGATAACAATACCAAAAGGAAAATACTACAAACAATGTAATTTAAGCATAAGAAACCAAGATAACATAATAGTATACTAAATTTTATATATATCAATGGAAAAAAAAGAAACCCCCCCCCAAAAAAAAACCCACCGTGCAGCTAACTAAAAGCAAGGCAAAGCAATGGGCTAACTTGAAACCAAACAGAGTTAAACTTAAAATCACGTCCTCAATCCCGACCTCCATTAAAAACAGTGAAAAAAAACAAGAAGGGTAAATATTACATTAAATGAAAATATCGAATAAAAGGTCCCCAAATCTGTTCAAATTTAAATGAAGAATCATAAAGGTTACTTCTAATTTTCACCAAATTCAAACATAAAATCGTCTGAGAAAACCAAAAAAAGGTAGTTGGAGCATTAAGCTCTTTCCAATGTTGTAAAATACATCTTTTCGCCATTAAAGTAAGAAATGCAATCATTCTACGGGCTGAAGGGGAAAGATTACTAGAAATTTTAGGTAGTCCAAAGATAGCAGTAATAGGGTGAGGAGAGATATCTATATTTAATACCTTAGAAATAATATTGAAAATATCTCTCCAAAATGTTTCCAAAGTAGGGCAAGACCAAAACATATGAGTTAAAGAGGCTATCTGCCCCGAACATCTATCACAGAAAGGATTAATATGCGAGTAAAAACGCGCTAACTTATCTTTGGACATATGTGCTCTATGAACCACTTTAAATTGAATTAGGGAATGTTTAGCACAAATAGAGGAAGTATTAACTAATTGTAAAATCTGCCCCCAATCATCCACAGAAATGGTAAGCCCCAATTCCTGTTCCCAATCTACCCTAATCTTATCAAACGGAGCTTTCCTAAGTTTCATAATAATATTATAAATCATAGCCGATGCACCTTTCTGACATGGATTAAGGTTAATTATCGAATCTAAAATATATATAGGAGGAAGCATTGGAAAGGAAGAAAGTATAGTACTTAGGAAATTTCTAACTTGTAAATATCTAAAAAAATGTATTCTTGATAAGTTATATTTATTAGATAATTGTTCAAAAGACATAAGGGAACCATCTAAAAATAAATCCAAAAACCGTAAAATACCCTTAGTCTTCCAAGTTTGAAAAGCGCGATCCGTAAAAGAGGGAGGAAAAAATATGTTACCTAAAATAGGAATCGCTAACCCGAATTGATTAAGATCAAAAAATTTTCTGAATTGAAACCAAATGCGCAAAGCATATTTAACTATCGGGTTAGAGACCTGCTTAAGACGTTTCGAATCAAAAGGAAGAGAGGAACCTAAAATAGAACCAAGTGTATAACCCTGAACAGATTGTAATTCCAATGCTACCCATTTAGGAATAGATAGTATGTCCTGGTCAAGTAACCAAAATTTCATATGTCGAATATTAATAGCCCAATAATAAAATCTAAAGTTAGGTAATGCTAAACCTCCATCTCTCTTAGCTTTCTGTAAATGTATTTTACCCAGTCTCGGATTCTTATTCTGCCAAATAAATGAAGAAATTTTAGAGTCAACTTTATCAAAAAAAGATTTAGGAACGAAAATTGGTAATGCCTGACACACATATAAAAATTTTGGCAAAAAAAACATCTTAACTGCATTAATACGACCAATCAAAGTTAAATATAAGGGAAACCATTTAGATGAAAGTTGAGTAATATGGTCTATTAATGGTAAAAAATTAGTCTTAAATAAATCTTTATGTTTACAAGTAATTTTAATCCCAAGATATGAAAAGTAATTATTAATCAATTTAAATGGAAATTTATAATATAAGGGAAGATGTTTATTAATCGGAAAAAGTTCACTCTTACTAAGATTTAATTTATAACCTGAGAAAAGACCAAATTGTGCTAATAACTCTAAAACAGCAGGAATGGATCTCTCAGGATTAGAAATATATGAAAGTAAATCATCAGCATAGAGTGATAATTTATGGGACTTTAATCCCAGAGTTATCCCAGTAATATTTGAAGATTCTCGAATAGCAATTGCAAGAGGTTCTAATGCAATATCAAATAATAGGGGACTAAGAGGACAGCCTTGTCGAGTACCACGAAAGAGAGGAAAAAAAGGTGAGTTTAAAGAGTTAGTACGAACCGAGGCTACAGGGGAGTGATATAACAGTTTAATCCAGGATATAAATTTCAAGCTAAAATTAAACATTTCAAGCACCTTAAATAAATAAGGCCATTCTACTCTATCAAAAGCTTTCTCGGCATCTAAAGAAATAACACACTCAGGAACATTTTGTGAGGGAGTATAAACGATATTTAACAATGTACGAATATTATAAAAAGAGTAACGACCTTTAATAAAACCCGTTTGGTCTTCCGAAATAATAGAAGGAAGTACTTTTTCTAGTCTATTTGCTAATAACTTAGAAAAAACTTTAGAATCAACATTTAATAAAGATATTGGTCTATAAGATGCACATTGAGCAGGGTCTTTATCCTTCTTTAGTATTAGAGAAATTGATGCTCTATTAAAAGATTCCGGAAGTTTACCAAGTTTCAAAGAAGCCTCAAAAACCTTATAGAGCCAAGGAATCAGTAAAGAAGCAAAACATTTATAAAATTCAACGGTAAACCCATCAGGGCCAGGAGCTTTCCCCAGATTCATAGAAAAAATAACATTCTTAATCTCATCCATTGTAATGGAAGTATCTAATAAAGAAGACATATCCTGTGAAATCTGAGGGAAGTCTAACTTATCTAAAAAATCATTCATATATTTAGAATCGCGAGGAGACTCTGATTGATATAAAGAAGAATAAAAATCACAAAAGGTTTGATTAATCCCCACATGATCCAATATCAATCGATCATTTTGGTTATAAATCTGATTGATTTGAGATTTAACATAATTAGATTTCAATTGATTAGCCAGCAGCTTGCCAATTTTATCACTGTGAACATAAAAGTCACTTCTTGTTTTCTTTAATTGGTTTACAATCGAGGACGAGAGTAGTAAACTGTGTTCCATTTGAAGTTCAGTTCTTTGTTTGTATAACTCCTCAGAAGGAGCCATAACATATTTCTTATCAATTTCTTTAATCTTGTCCACAATTGCCATCTCCTCCTGCTTCTGTTTCTTCCTCAAAGCAACGGAATACGAAATAATCTGACCCCGAATATAGGCTTTAAAAGTGTCCCAAAGAGTGTTAACCGAAATATCTTCTGTATGGTTAATTGTAAAAAAAAGCTCAATCTGTTCATTCATAAAATTAACAAAGTCCGAGTCCTGAAGCAACAGCGAATTAAAACGCCATTGTCTATTGTTTGGTATATTGGCCATAATTTTAATAGAAAGCTTAAGTGGAGCATGATCCGAAATGGTTATAGAATCATAATCACATTTAATCACTGAAGGAATGAGACGAGAATCAATGAAAAAATAATCAATTCTTGAATAGGAATGATGAACATGTGAAAAGAAGGAAAAATCTTTTTCCTGAGGATGCAGAAAACGCCAAATGTCCGTCGACCCAGAATCAGAAAGGAAAAAATTAATCAGATTTGCAGATTTATTAGGTAAAGTCCGTAAAGGAGCCGAACGGTCCAAAGCTGGAGACAAACAGGTATTAAGATCTCCGCCCCAAATCAATGAAAACTCGTTCAAATTCGGAAACTGATCAAACAATGATTTATAAAATTCCGGACAATCCATATTAGGAGCATAAACATTAACCAAAACTACTTTTTTATTAAATAGTAAACCACTAACCAATAAAAATCTACCATTCGGATCAGAGATAATATCCTGTTGTGTAAAAGTAACTGAGGAATCTATAAAAATAGAGACGCCTCGAATCTTAGCGTTGGAGTTCGAATGAAATTGTTGTCCCTTCCAGAATTTGAAAAAACGTAGTCTGTCCCCCCTCCGTACATGGGTCTCTTGTAAAAATAAAATTTGTGCTTTAAGTCTCCGGAACACTTTAAAAACTTTTTTCCTTTTAATAGGATGATTAAGACCATTAGTATTCCAGGAGACAAAATTAATAATAGACTCCATAAATCCTAAAGTCAACCCACAACAAGGAGGATTGACGATAGGCGCGACCCACAAACCCGGAGAGGAAACAGAACATACAAAAGATACCGGGGAAAAGGACGCAACCAGTACTTCAATAATGTATATAGCCCAAAGAGAAACAAACTAAAACGTGAAGCCCCTCCCACCACCCCCGCCCCAAGACCCCAAGGCAAAATCTAAAGCAGACCCGCCAGAAAGAAGCAAGCGCTAAAACTACCCCCATGACTTCCGGTATACGCTCCCTAAAAAAAAGGTATAAATATGAAAAGGATCAGCTAGTTGTAAAACAGTAAAAAAGTAAGTAAAAAAAAGTTAGCTCAATTAAAATACACACAGAACAGAACAAAAGCCGGAAAATATATATTAAAAAAAACCACAATAAACCTCAAACCGATGAATAGACACAGCAACAAGAAAAAATAGGATTATTAACATAAAGTGGTTATAAAAAGCAAAACAGAATAAAATTTAAAAAAAAAACTACAAAATTTAAGGCCACACAGGAAATACGTAAGATGACAAAAGGGAAGTAACCACCCAGAATCCCCTGGGAAAAGAAAGAAATGACGCAGTTAAAAAGAAAGTTTAGCAGCCATACTAAGAAATCAAAAATAAACTTTTCTGCCCAGATAGGGCACGAAAAAGTTAAAACCAACCAATTCACAGCCTCCGATCAACGGAGATAATTAAAAAAAGGCAATTAAGATGTTGAAGATGAAAGTTGATCCAGATAACTCTGGGCATCCGATGGAGAATCAAAAAAACGAAGGGCTCCATCTAACATGCGAATCCTTAGACGTGCAGGGTACAGCAGCGCTGGTCTTAAATCCATCTTATAGAATTCCGACATCACGGATCTGTAACGAACCCGTTGGTCCCAGATTGGTTTACTGAAATCTTCCACGAATCGGAACTTAAGATCCGAAAAATCAATGAAACCTTTAGATCGAGCGAATCGAAACAGTCTCTCCTTGTCTTGAAAATAATGAAAACGTAAAATAACATGCCTAGGTCTATCTGACCTAGACGAGTATGATGGGATTCTGTGAACACGATCCAGTAGCGGTGGTTGGTCAGGAAATACAGTAGGGAATGCATCTTTTAAAAGTTGAGAAAAATATTTCATGGGGTTGTTGGATTCAACCGCTTCCCTCACCCCGATCATTCGTAAATTCTGCCGTCGCATTCTAGATTCCAAGTCAGAGTTTTTAAAAGTCAAAAAGTCAAGTTTCTTCTTCATTACATTAATTGTTTCTTCGATTTTCCCCATCTTAAGCTCACTTTGTTGCGCGAATTTTTGAAGATCAGATATAGCCGACTGATGTTCCGCAATAAATGTTTGCATCTTATCCATTGAATCGGCAATTTTCTGGAGATTAGTTGAGATTTCCGTATGAATCAGGTCTTTAACAGAGCCTGCAATTTCCGTACGAATCATCTCCCTAACAGAGGTTGAAATTTCCCTCTGAATTAACTCCGATATCGCTTTCAAAGTCACCGGTGATTCAGTCGGGGGGAAATCCGTAGCTTTCGGTTTAACCGGAGGTTTACCATCCTTGCCGTTTTTCCCGTTCTTAGACATAGCAGATCTAAGTATCATCCAATTGTCGGAGAATTCAGTTTAATTCAAAGTATTGTAAGAATTGATGCCTTAATAGTTAATTAAAGTATAGCTGACCATAGAGAAAAAAAAACTCAGAGGTAATGGAGCGAGTCAAGAACGCGACTTCACTCCATGAGCGCTACCGGAAGTCCCTGGTGTGGAGATAAAGTTGAGTCCCAGCTTGTTTAAGGATAAGTCCCAGCTCTATGTCTATGTACTGTCTAGTCTTATGTTAGTTTCATGTTAAAGATGAGTCCTGGCTTTTCGAAGGATAAATTCCGGCTCTATGTTGATGTACAGTTCCTAGTCTGTCTTTGAGCTCCAGCCTCTGAGTTATCAGCCTCCGCATTTCAAGCCCCAAGTCTGCAGCCCCCAAGGCCTGTCACATCTTCGCCTGGTCTCCAGGAACCCAAGCCTTGTCACATCCTTGCCTAGTTCTGGGGTCTGAGCCCGAGGCAAGACCCAGGTTCTGGGTCCTTGTCCAGTCTCTGGCTCAGAGGCCAAGCCCAGGCTCCTTGTTCCCAGTTCCTTGTCCTGGTGCTGCTTCCCTAGCCTAGTCTGTGTTCCTGTCCCTACTCCTAGTCAGCGTCCTGTCCCGTCATTTAGTTTTGTCTGTTCCTGTTCCTAGTATTTCAGTGTCTGTGTCTTGCATTTGGGTCCATTCCTAGTGCTCCCCACTTTGACAGAGTACCCCTGTGGTCATCCCTTTCAACAACAGATATATCACTTTGGATATTGTCAGGGATGACCTAACAGAGGAAAGTCACAGGGTTGGGTCTCTGGCCCTGAGTCTGTGACTTAGAAGGGTAGGGTGGAGAAGAAGCACACTGTAGTGACAAAGGATTCATTAGTTAGGCAACAGAAAGGAGGTTCAGAGGGTGAGAACGAGATTCCTGGATGGTATGTTGATTCTCGGGTGCCAGGGCCTGAGGTATTTTGGATCAAGTCCTCAGTATTCTTAAGTGGGAGGGTAAACAGCTAGAAGATGTTGTATATATTGTTACCAATGATATGGGTAGGATGATTGATGTGGTTCTGCATATGGAGTTCAAGGGTTCAGGAGCTAAGTTAAAGGGCAGAAACTCCAGGGCTGTGATCTCAGGAATGCTATCCATGCCAGTTGCTAGTGAGGCCGGAACTAGGAAAATTATACCATTTAGTATGTGCTGAGGAACTGGTGTAGGAGAGAGGGCATAAGATTTTTGGATTATTGGGCTCTCTTCCAGGGATGGTGGGACCTGTACAGAAGGAACGGTTTGCACTTGAACTGCAGGGGGCTGATATCCTAGTGGGAAGGTTTGTTAATGCTGCATGGTGGAGTTTAAACTAGAGCTGCAGGGGTATGGGAAGCAGAGTGCTGGAACAGCTAGAGGAGAGCTTATAGAAGCAGACGTTAGTAAGACCTCAGACAAAGCTAGGAATTGAAACAATGAGCATGGTGTGACTAGTGTCCTGAGCTGCCTATATTTCCGTGCAAGAAGTATCGTAGGGAAGGCAGATGATAGTGCTGAAGATGAGGTAGCTGGTTTAGAAACAAGAGCAATATGCAGTGAGGAGAGGTTGTTGAAAGTGCAAAATTGCAGTCAACAGGATGAGTTGCAATGTAAAAGGCTAATAAAATTGAAAAGGGTAAATATAGGACTGACTGTGTTATATTTGAATGTGCACAGTATACAGAATAAAGTCAATAAACTTGTAATACAGTTTCAGACTGGCAGGCATGAGGTTGTAGGCACCACTGAATCATGGCTGAAAGAAAATTATAGCTGAGAGCTTAATGTCCAAAGATACTTATTATATCAAAATGACAGGCAAGAAGGCAGAGGGGGTGGTGTTGCTCTGATGGTAAAAAAAATGAAATCAAATCATTAGAAAGAGGTGATATAGGGTTGGAAGGTGTTGAACCTTTGTGGATAGAGCTATGGAACTGTAAGAGCAAAAACACCCTGATGGAGTTGCATAAAAGCCCACCAAACTGTGACCTACAAATTACAATGGGAGATAGAAAATACATGCCAAAAGGGCAATGTTTCAATAGTCATGGGGAACTTCAATATGCACGTCAATTGGGGGTATCATGTTTGTGTTGGATTCCAGGAAGGGGCATTTCTAGAATGCCTGTGAGATGGCTTTTTAGAGTAGATCGTGGCTGAGCCCATTTGGGGATCTACTATTTTGGATTGGGTGTTGCGCAATGATTAGAGAGCTTAAAAAATCCTTTAGGGGCAAGTGATCATAATATGATTGAATTCACCCTGAAATTTGAGGAGTTGCTAAAGTCAGATGCATCAGTATTACATTGGAGGAAAGGGAATTACAGAGGCATGAGAGAGGAGTTGGCCAGAATTGATTGAAAAAGAGCACTGCCAGGGATGATGATAGAGCAGTACTGGCTGGACTTTCTGAAAGCAATTCATAAGGCATAGAATATATATATCCTAAAGAGGAAAAAATATTCAAAAGGAAAGATGACACAACTGTGGCTAACAAGAGAAGTCTAACCTAACATAAAAGCCAAAGAGAGGGCGTAGAATAGGACAAAAATTAATGGGAAGTTAGAGGGTTGGGAAGATTTTAAAAACCAACGGAAAGCAACTACCAAAGTCATTAAGTAGCTAAAGATGAAATATGAAAGCTAGCCATTAATATTAAAGAGGATGCCAAAAGTGTTTTCAGATACAATAAATGTCAATGAGAGGTGAGAGTGGATATTAGACCACTGGAAAATGATACTGGAGAGCTAGTAATGGAGCCAACGAAATGGAGGATGAACTGAATAAGTATATTGTGAAATACATGGGCATTATGGTGGAATTTCCAGGTGGCAGGGATCATAAAGTGTGTGAAGTTACCATTACCAGGGAGAAGGTTCTTGGGAAACTGAAAGGTCTGAAGGTAAATAAGTCATCTGAACCAGATGGTGAGATTATGGAGTAATGATCTTTCAAGAATCACTAGATTCTGGATTGTTTCTGGAATTCTGGAAAATTACAAATGCCACTGCATTCCTCAAGAAGGGAGAGAGGCAGAGGAAAGGAAACTATAGGCCAGTTAGTCTGACCTCAGAGGCAGGGAAGATGTCGGAGTTGATTATTAAGGATGAAGCCTCAGGGTACTTGGAGCTGCATGATAAAATAGGCCATAATCAACATGGTTTCCTCAAGGGAAGTCCTTGCATTTCAAATCTGCTGAAATCCCATTGACACTATCTCTTCCGCCGGCACTGGCCCTCTCCCACTGTCCATGTGCCTCGTCCTGTGCTGGAGTTCCCTCGTCTTGCCCAGAAGTCTCTCGTTCTGTCCTGTAGCCTCACCTAGTCACGTCTCCCAAGACCTCGTCATGTCTTCGCCTAGTTCTGGAGTCCGAGCCCGAGTCAAGATCCAGGTTCTGGGTCCTTGTCCCGTCTCTGGCTCGGAGTCTAAACCCAAGCCTCGTCATGTCCTGGCCTCGAGGAACCCAAGCCTCGTCATGTCCTGGCCTTGAGGAACCCAAGCCTCGTCATGTCCTGGCCTCGAGGAACCCAAGCCTCGTCTAGTCCTGTAGCCACGTCATATCCTTGCCTAGTTCCAGGATCTGAGCCCGAGTCAAGTCCCAGGTTCTGGGCCCTTGTCCAGTCTCTGGCTCGGAGTCCAAGCCCAGGTTCCTCATTCCCAATTCCTTGTCCTGGTCCCGCTTGCCTAGCCCATGTCCTAGTCCTGGCCCTGCATCTTAGTCTTGTCTAGGGCCTGTGTGAATGTCCAGTGTCCTTTCTTCCCCACTTCCCTTGCTTTCTTGACACTCCGTGTCCTGTTCCTAGTACTTCAGTGTCTGTCTTGCATTTGGGTCCACTCCTAGCGCCCACCATATGACACTATCCCTCTCCCATCGGCACTCACTCTCCCACTGGAACTATCTGACTTACACTGACACTATCCCCTTCCCATCGGCACTATCTCACTTCCAGTGGCACTATCCCTCTCCCATCAGCATTATCACCGGCACACTCCGTCTCCTATCCACACTCCGCTTTCCATCAACACTTTCCCCATCCTCTTCCAACACTCCTCACAAGACAACCCACAAATTTTAGGTATGAATCTAGTAATCCTTTTACGAGTTGCTCTTAACATAACTAAAGCAGTACACAACACTCCAACTGTAGTTTCATCATTATCTGATGTAATTTAAATATAACCTCCTGCTTCTTTATTCAATTTGCCTTTCACTGAACAATAGTTTTTAATCACTTGCTGTTCTGCCATATCGGCCTTTTACTAATTGTGCACTGCCTCATCTGCATCGCTGTGCATCTCAACGTTCTGTAATCTCACCAATCCAATCATCTGGATTATATGTTTCTTTTTACTTTGCCTAAAGTGGACAATTCCACAGTTTTTCATAGTATGCTCCATTTGCCAGTTTTTGCTTATTCACTTATAGTACCTGTAACTCCTTGTAGTCTCATCATTTGCTTTTCACAGCAAGTTTGCCTGCCCATCTGTGTCATTCCCAAAGTTAGGAGCCATTCTTTAACTTCTGCTGTAAAATGCCAAGGCCACAGCACTCATCTCTGAGGCACACCTCTCATTACTTCGTGCCAGCCAGGCAAAGAGCTATTAACACTTTTTTTTGTGTTAGCCAATTTTCTATTCACACCAATATGTTACCTCCTACATCAAGTGCTTTTATTTTTGCACAATTGCCTTTAATGAAGCAATTTAAAATTGCCTTCTGGAAATGAAAACGTAATCTATCTATTGATTCTTCTGTATCCATAACACGTAAGCATTACCACTTCAAAAGATTCCAAAAAAAAACAGACATGATTTTTTTTCATGACACCATGCTGACTTAAGCCAATTGTCTTTAATTTTTGATGTTTCCTGTAAGAAAATCTTGATGTCTTTTTGCCTCATTAATTTCATTCTCTTCACCATTAGCAATCATATCTTTAAGGGTAAAGGTCTCAGGTTTCTTTCTTTCACCTCTGCCCTGCTTCATTTTTTTCCCTCTAAAATTGAACTTTGTAAAATGCACTAACTTACTTTGTTTGCTAATGATACTTTGGAATAATTCGGAGAATTTACTTATTTTTGGTTAAAGGTGATATGCTTCCAGTCCACCTCTGGAGGTTCTGGGGTAGATAATGAGCTCTAGGTGGAACCTACGGGATGTGTTTGATGAAGCAAGGGAAAGAAAAGTTAGGGAGGTACTGCACTACTTTGTTGTATGTGCTGGACCTCGCTGAACTCCAAGTGTATGCTCCTGAATGCTCATCCTGCCCTTTGAGCAGCCATGGGTCAGGGATACCCGCGGTCATTAAAGATGTTGTGCTATTCTCAAGGAGGTTTGAGAACAATCCTGAATTAGTCCTTTTATTAAGCTAGTACTCTCTTTCCATGGTGGGACTTGGAACAATGTTCATCTCAGTAATCTGGTATCAGATGGAGAAGCAACACATTTTGCACAATGGAACTAATGGAGCCAACTGAGAGTAATTAGTTGCTTTGTTGTGGAAAATGTATCCCTGGGAGATCACAATGATGTAGGTTCACTTATTCTAGAGTTCTAGTTTTGATCTTCAAGCTGTCTGTCCCTCAGATAATCTGTAGAATTCGTTGCCACAGGTGGCCAAGTCTTCGGGCATTTTTAAGAGGTTGATAGATTCATGATTGGTGAGGACATGGGGAGAAGGAGGGAGATCTGGGCTGAGACGAACAAAGGCTCAGCCATGATGAAATAGTGGAGCAGACTCGATGGGCTGTGGCTCTGGCAAATGATACAGAAAGCACTCTCTGCAAATCAGTGTATTCATCATTTATTTACAAACAGTAAAAATTCACTCAAATTCACCAAGTTACAGACACTACAACCTGAATATTCAAAAAACATACTTAGTTAAAAATGTGCGTAGAGAATACCTTCTCAATCATCCTGTGCATCCTTGCCTTAAACAAAGGAAGAAGAGAGCAAATCTGTCTGTCTGTATCTTGTTTTATGGCGGTTGGCAAGAGTGCAAATCCTTCCATGTGTGATTTTATATACCCAGGATAATTGGACACCAGGCATCTGTCCAATGGAAAAGCAGCTGCAGCTTCTAAACTAGCCAATCACAACGGAAGAGACTTTTGACAATCAGAATAAGGCATGCCCCATAGGACAGTTTTGCTATGGAGTATTATTGTTCTGGGGTGGTGTTGAACATTGGGAGTTTCACAGGTGATAATTTGTAACTTCAAAACATACATCAATTCAAAGAATACACGGGAGTCTGGGAATATGGGTGTAGTTCGAGTTTACCTTAAGTGAGGCACACACATATCACATGGTAATGTGATGACATATGCAATTCATGTATTTATTCATATAACCCATGATGAACTATTTAAATGAACAAGAATGGTTAATCAACCAGTATATATACAGGATTATTCAAATATTACTGAAATATTAAATACACAACAAAGCTCATTTCTTATGTTTGAATGAACAAGTTAGTTAAAGCTTGGAGCTTGGCCTCAGAGGGTGCACATATATAATCAAAGCTTGTATGCTGTGTCTCGATGAGTTTTGCTGGGTGACCTTCGTTCTATGTATTTATTTATTGAAAATTATTGACAAACATTGCAGAACAGGCCCTTCTGAACCTCAAGCCAGGCCGCCTAGTGATCCCCAATTTAACCTGAGCCTAATAAAGAGACAATTTACACTAATCAATTAATTTACCAACAGCTACATCTTTGGAATGCGGGAGAAAAGCAGAGCACCTCGAGGAAATCCACATGCTACAAAATCCTACAGGCAGCAGCAGGGATTGATCCCAGGTCACGTCTACTGCAAATCATTGCGCTAACCACTACACTACCAATTATGAAGGCCACATGGGCTGCACATTTTCCCATCTCTTATGCAGATTGGACTTTTGTCTATTGGGAAGCTGGTAAAGGTGTGGTGCTGGTAGTTCAATATCAGACGGATGTATACAGTATACATCCTGAAATTCCTTTTCTTTGCTGACATCCACAAAACCAGAGGAATGCCTCAAAGAATGAATGACAGTAAAGACAGTAGAACCCAGAGCCCCCCCACTCCTTTTCCACCCTCAAGCAGCTGCACAGCAACAACCCTCTCCTGCCCACTTCTACAAAAAAAACCAGCACTCTCCTCCCACCAAGCATGCAGTAGCAAGGCCCCTGATAAAGACCATGAGCTGAGGTACAACACAAACTAATCGTTCAGCCTCCGACAGTTGGCCCACTGCTCCCCATGTTCTGTTCTCTCTCGTGACGCTTCAGTCAGTGGCACTAACCTAGAATCAGCCCGTCCACAGGGCCGCGACACCTCGGAACCCCGAAGGCGTGGTTGTCTTCTAGACAGTGTCCAGAGAATATTGAAAAGCAGCCGGTGATGAGCCCCCCAAGAGTGGGCCCCATCATTGCAAAGAACCATTCTAAGTGTAACTCCAGGTGAAACATTCAATACAACCCCTTCTACCCTGAAAGGGAAAAGGAGAGATATCAAAGGTAGAAATTAAGTTGTTTTCATAGAAGAACGCAATGGAGTTGCAATCTAACGCCATCATGACTTCGCCTATGAGTCCTACAAGGAGAGAGATTGAGAAAATAATTAAGAGTTAACTTCTACACAATTATATTTTTGTTTTGGAAAATGGTTGCTCCTTTAAAATAACAAATTAAACATAGAAACATAGAAACATAGAAAATAGGTGCAGGAGTAGGCCATTCGGCCCTTCGAGCCTGCACCGCCATTTATTATGATCATGGCTGATCATCCAACTCAGAACCCAGCCTTCCCTCCATACCCCCTGACCCCTGTAGCCACAAGGGCCATATCTAACTTCCTTTTAAACATAGCTAATGAACTGGCCTCAACAGTTTGCTGTGGCAGAGAATTCCACAGATTCACCACTCTCTGTGTGAAGAAGTTTTTCCTAACCTCGGTCCTAAAAGGCTTCCCCTCTATCCTCAAACTGTGACCCCTCGTTCTAGACCTCCCCAACATCGGGAACAATCTTCCTGCATCTAGCCTGTCCAATCCCTTTAGGATCTTATACGTTTCAATCAGATCCCCCCTCAATCTTCTAAATTCCAACGAGTACAAGCCCAGTTCATCCAGTCTTTCTTCATATGAAAGACCTGCCATCCCAGGAATCAATCTGGTGAACCTTCTTTGTACTCCCTCTATGGCAAAGATGTCTTTCCTCAGATTAGGGGACCAAAACTGCACACAATACTCCAGGTGTGGTCTCACCAAGGCCTTGTACAACTGCAGTAGTACCTCCCTGCTCCTGTACTCGAATCCTCTCGCTATAAATGCCAGCATACCGTTCGCCTTTTTCACCGCCTGCTGTACCTGCATGCCCACTTTCAATGACTGGTGTATAATGACACCCAGGTCTCGTTGCACCTCCCCTTTTCCTAATCGGCCACCATTCAGATAATAATCTGTTTCCTATTTTTGCCACCAAAGTGGATAACTTCACATTTATCCACATTAAATTGCATCTGCCATGAGTTTGCCCACTCACCCAACCTATCCAAGTCACCCTGCATCCTCTTAGCATCCTCCTCACTGCTAACACTGCCACCCAGCTTCGTGTCATCCGCAAACTTGGAGATGCTGCATTTAATTCCCTCATCCAAGTCATTAATATATATTGTAAACAACTGGGGTCCCAGCACTGAGCCTTGCGGTACCCCACTAGTCACCGCCTGCCATTCTGAAAAGGTCCCGTTTATTCCCACTCTTTGCTTCCTGTCTGCTAACCAATTCTCCACCCACACCAATACCTTACCCCCAATACCGTGTGCTTTAAGTTTGCACACTAATCTCCTATGTGGGACCTTGTCAAAAGCCTTTTGAAAATCCAAATATACCACATCCACTGGTTCTCCCCTATCCACTCTACTAGTTACATCCTCAAAAAATTCTATGAGATTCGTCAGACATGATTTTCCTTTCACAAATCCATGCTGACTTTGTCCGATCATTTCACCGCTTTCCAAATGTGCTGTTATCACATCCTTGATAACTGACTCCAGCAGTTTCCCCACCACCGACGTTAGGCTAACCGGCCTATAATTCCCCGGTTTCTCTCTCCCTCCTTTTTTAAAAAGTGGGGTTACATTAGCCACCCTCCAATCCTCAGGAACTAGTCCAGAATCTAACGAGTTTTGAAAAATTATCACTAATGCATCCACTATTTCTTGGGCCACTTCCTTAAGCACTCTGGGATGCAGACCATCTGGCCCTGGGGATTTATCTGCCTTCAATCCCTTCAATTTACCTAACACCACTTCCCTACTAACATGTATTTCGCTCAGTTCCTCCATCTCACTGGACCCTCTGTCCCTTACTATTTCTGGAAGATTATTTATGTCCTCCTTAGTGAAGACAGAACCAAAGTAATTATTCAATTGGTCTGCCATGTCCTTGCTCCCCATAATCAATTCACCTGTTTCTGTTTGCAGGGGACCTACATTTGTCTTTATCAGTCTTTTCCTTTTTACATATCTATAAAAGCTTTTACAGTCCGTTTTTATGTTCTCTGCCAGTTTTCTCTCATAATCTTTTTTCCCCTTCCTAATTAAGCCCTTTGTCCTCCTCTGCTGAACTCTGAATTTCTCCCAGTCCTCAGGTGAGCCACTTTCTCTGGCTAATTTGTATGCTACTTCTTTGGAATTGATACTATCCCTAATTTCTCTTGTCAGCCACGGGTGCACTACCTTCCTTGATTTATTCTTTTGCCAAACTGGGATGAACAATTGTTGTAGTTCATCCATGCAACCTTTAAATGCCTGCCATTGCATATCCACCGTCAATCCTTGAAGTGTCATTTGCCAGTCTATCTTAGCTAATTCATGTCTCATACCTTCAAAGTTACCCCTCTTTAAGTTCAGAACCTTTGTTTCTGAATTAACTACGTCACTCTCCATGTTAATGAAGAATTCCACCATATTATGGTCACTCTTACCCAAGGGGCCTCTCACGACAAGATCGCTAATTAACCCTTCCTCATTGCTCAAAACCCAGTCCAGAATAGCCTGCTCTCTAGTCGGTTCCTCGACATGTTGGTTCAAAAAACCATCCCGCATACATTCCAAGAAATCCTCTTCCTCAGCACCTTTACCAATTTGGTTCACCCAGTCTACATGTAGATTGAAGTCACCCATTATAACTGCTGTTCCTTTATTGCACACATTTCTAATTTCCTGTTTAATACCATCTCCGACCTCACTACTACTGTTAGGTGGCCTGTACACAACTCCCACCAGCGTCTTCTGCCCCTTAGTGTTACGCAGCTCTACCCATATCGATTCCACATCTTCCCGGCTTATGTCCTTCCTTTCTATTGCGTTAATCTCTTTTTTAACCAGCAACGCCACCCCACCTCCCCTTCCTTCGTGTCTATCCCTCCTGAATATTGAATATCCCTGAACGTTGAGCTCCCATCCCTGGTCACCCTGGAGCCATGTCTCTGTGATCCCAACTATATCATAATCATTAATAACAATCTGCACTTTCAATTCATCCACCTTATTACGAATGCTCCTTGCATTGACACATAAAGCCTTCAGGCACTCTTTTACAACTCTCTTAGCCCTTTTTAATGCTTGCCCTGGATTTGTCGGCCTGCCACTTTTACTTTTCCCCTTTGTACTTTTTGCTTCTACGCTCACTTTACACCCCTCAGTCTCTCTGCACTGGTTCCCATCCCTCTGTTGTGAACTAACCTCCTCACACCTAGCCGCTTTAATTTGATTCCCACCCCCCAACCATTCTAGTTTAAAGTCACCTCAGTAGCCCCCGCTAATCTCCCTGCCAGGATATTGGTCCCCCGAGGATTTAAGTGTAACCCGTCCTTTTTGTACAGGTCACACCTGCGCCAAAAGAGGTCCCAATGATCCAAAAACTTGAATCCCTGCCCCCTGCTCCAATCCCTCAGCCACGCATTTATCCTCCACCTCATCGCATTCCTACTCTCACTGTCGCGTGGCACAGGCAGTAATCCCGAGATTACTACCTTTGCGGTCCTTTTTCTCAACTCCCTTCCTAGCTCCCTATATTCTTCTTTCAGGACCTCATCCCTTTTCCTACCTATGTCATTGGTACCTATATGTACCAGGACCTCTGGCTCTTCACCCTCCCACTTCAGGATATCTTGGACACGATCAGAAATATCCCGGACCCTGGCACCAGGGAGGCAAACTACCATCCGAGTCTCTGGACTGCGTCCACAGAATCGCCTGTCTGACCCCCTTACTATCGAGTCCCCTATCACAACTGCCCTCCTCTTCCTTGCCCTACCCTTCTGAGCTACAGGGCCAGACTCTGTGCCGGAGGCAGGGCCACTGTCGCTTCCCCCGGGTAAGCTGTCCCCCCCAACAGTACTCAAACAGGAGTACCTGTTGTTAAGGGGCACAGCCGCCGGGGTACTCCCCATCACCTTCCTTTTCCCCTTCCCCCTCCTAACCGTGACCCACTTGTCTGCCTCCCGTGGCCCCGGCGTGACCACCTGCCTTCCACTCCTCTCTATCACCTCCTCACTCTCCCTGACCAGACGAAGGTCATCGAGCTGCAGCTCCAGTTCCGTAACGCGGTCCCTTAGGAGCTGCATCTCGATGCACTTGGCGCAGAAGTAAAAGAATAATAAAATTGTGGAGCAAGAAATGTGGGTCTTGCTTCTTCAAGTGGCAGTCAGAAAATGGCAGTTGTTTAGAACTTCACCACATATTTGCCTAATTAAATAAAAAGTCAAGGTATAGATGACAAAGAAGATTGAAGAAAAATGAATGGAAATGGAAAAGATATTGAACATACCGTCATTAGCTAAGTCTTATCAATAACATTTCAGAAAGCCAGGAAGCAGTTGATGTGAAGATTTATTATACTGACTAAGCTGGAATGTTAATTTACTCTGACTTATTCTTCAAATTGTTCTCTGAAGTCAAAGACTGATTGCTACCCTATGTAGGGTAGAATGCTAACTCTCAAAGACAGAGCAATTTGTGTTGGATCAGACATTTAAAATCAAGTAAAAGAGGAATCAAACTTGTACAAACACAAAACAGTCCCGTTCAGCACCTCCACTCTATCGGTCAAAAACAGAACTTCCCGGAGGCCAACCATTTTAATTCTGATTCCCATTCCCATTCTGATATGTTGGTCCACGACCTCCACTTGTACCACACTCAGGGTGGAGAAGCAACACCTTATACTCTGTCTGGATAGACTCCGACCTGATGGCATGAACATCAATTTCTCCTTCTGGTAAAAAAAATTCCCTCCCTCTCCCCTCTTCTTTTATTCCCCACTCTGGCCTCTCACCTGCCTATCATCTCCTCCTGGGTCCCCTCTTCCTTCTCTCTCTCTCTAATTATCCACTCTCCTCTTCCATGAAGTTCCCTCCTCTCCAGCCCCTCTCCAGAGGACTGTCCCCCCCCCACCCCTCCCCACCAATCTCCCTCCCAGCACTTATCCTTGTAAACGGAACAAGTGCTACACATGCCCTTACACTTCCTCCCTTACCACCATTCAGGGCCCCAGGCAGTCCTTCCAGGTGAGGCAACACTTCACCTGTGAGTCGACTGGGGTGATATACTGCGTCCGGTGCTCCTGATGTGACCTTCTATATATTGGTGAGACCTGACGCAGACTGGGAGACCGCTTCGCTGAACACCTACGCTCTGTCCGCCAGAGAAAGCAGGATCTCCCAGTGGCCACACATTTTAATTCCACGTCCCATTCCCATTCTGATATGTCTATCCACAGTCTCCTCTACTGTCAAAATGAAGCCACACTCAGGTTGGAGGAACAACACCTTATGTTCCGTCTGGGTAGCCTCCAACCTGATGGCATGAACATTGACTTCTCTAACTTCCGCTAATGCCCCACCTCCCCCTCGTACCCCATCCATTATTTATTTATCTTTTATTATTATTAATATATATTTTTCTCTCTCTCCTTTTTCTCCTTCTGTCCCTCTCACAATACCCCTTGCCCATCCTCTGGGCTTCCCTTGCTCCCTAGGCCTCCCGTCCGTCCCATAATCCTCTCATATCCCTTTTGCCAATCACCTGTCCAGCTCTTGGCTCCATCCCTCCCCCTCCTGTCTTCTCCTATCATTTCGGATCTCCCCCTCCCCCTCCCACTCTCAACTCTCTTACTATCTCTTCTTTCAGTTAGTCCTGACGAAGGGTCTCGATCTGAAACATCGACTGTACCTCTTCCCAGAGATGCTGCCTGGCCTGCTGCGTTCACCAGCAACTGTTGTGTGTTGTGTGAAATTCCAGCATCTGCAGATTTCCTCGTGTTGACTTTTGATGGTTGACTCCATTACCACAGTCCTGCCCCCATGGGATGGAGATTAAATGAAACTTTCTGCCTTTGTATTGGTTTAAGAAGCTGACAATTTATATTGGACAATTTTATTTCACGCACATCTGCTCTCACTCCATCCTCCCGCCACCCCACTAGGAATAGGGTTCCCCTGGTCCTCACCTACCACCTCACCAGCCTCCGGGTCCAACATATTATTCTCCGTAATTTCCGCCACCTCCAACGGGATCCCACAACTAAGCACATCTTTCCCTCCACCGCCCCCCCCCAGCTTTCTGCAGGAATCTCTCCCTACGCGACACCCTTGTCCATTCGTCCCCCCCAACCCTCCCCACTGACCTCCCTCCTGGCACTTCCCTCCTGAAACATCGACTGTACCTCTTCCTAGAGATGCTGCCTGGCCTGATGCGTTCACCAGAGCTTTGATGTGTCTTGCTTGAATTTCCAGCATCTGCAGAATTCCTCGTGTTTATATTGGTTGTGGTGTTCAATTTTTTCTCTCACTCTGCCTCTCCTTAATGACTGCGTGGTTCCACACATTTTCCACAATCATAAGACTTAAAGGCATAGGAGGAAAATTAGGGCATTCAGTCCATCTGCCACTTTTTTGCCCATTCTTCCAATTTGTCTAATAGTGCTGCAATCGCATTGCTTGCTCAGCACTACCTACCCCTCCACTTATCTTCATATCATCAGCAAACTTTGCCACAAAGCCATTAATTCTATTATCCAAATCATTGACAAACAATATGACTGGCAGCCATCCAGAAAAGGCTCCCTTTGCATCCTCCTGCCTTTCATTCTGCTATCTTTGCCAGTGTCTTTCCTGTAACGCCGTAGGATTTTATTTTGTTAAGCAGCCTCATCTACAGAACTTTATCAAATGCCTTCTGAAAATTGAAATTAATGTCATCCACTGCCTGTCCTCTGTCCACGCTGCTTGCCTGTTCCTCGAAGAACTCTAACAGATTTGTCAGGTAAGATTTCCCTTCATGGAAACAATGCTGACTTTGACTTACTCCAAAACCTCATCCATAATAATAGACTCCAAAACTTTCACAAGCACTGAGGTTAGGCTAACTGAGGCCTATAATTTCCTTTCTTTTGTCTTCCTCCCTTCTTAGAGTGGAGTGACATTTGCAATCTTCCAGTCCTCCAGGGCCATGCCAGAATCAAGTGATTCTTGAAAGATCATGACCAATGCATCTGCTATCTCTTCAGCAACCTCTCTCAGGACTCTGGGATGTAGTCCTTCTGCTCCAGGTGACTTATCCAACATAAGACTGTTGAGGGGGGATGACCTGACAGAGGACGACCACAACAATCGGGTCTCTGGCATTGAGCCTGGTTCTGCGGTGCAGAAGATGAGGAATGCGGTAGTCATCGGGGATTCCATAGTCAGGGGAACAGACAGGACGTCCTGTCAGCCCGATAGAGATACCTGCATGGTGTGTTGCCTCCCAGTTGCCAGGGTTGTCTCGGATCAGGTGCAGAATATTCTGAAGGGAGAGCGTGAACAGCTAGAAGTCTTGGTACACGTTGATACCAATGACATAGGTAGAAAAAGGGAGGAAGCCCTGAAGAGAGAATTCAGGGAGTTGGGTAGGAAGCTGAAAAGCAGGACCTTCTGGGTAGTAATCTCAGGATTGCTACCTGTGCCATGTGCTAACGAGCACAAGAATAGCATGATCAGGCATATTAATGTGTGGCTGAGAGACTGGTGTAGGGGGCAGGGCTTCAGATTCCTGGATCATTGGGGCCTCTTCTGGGAGAGGTACGACCTGTACAAAAAGGACGGGTTACATCTGAACCCAAAGGGGTCCAATATCCAAGCAGGCAGGGTTAATAGAGCTGTTAGGGAGGGTTTAAACTAATTTGGCAGGGGGATGGGAACCAGGGTGATAGGGCTGAGGAAGGGGAAAACAGAAATAAATCAAAGATAGTGTGCAACAGAGATGATAGAAAGGACAGGCAGGAGATGAGGCATAATCACAGCCAATGGATGAGTTACAGGGCAATTGAGGTATGGTGCAGTTAAAACAGAAAGCAACAAATACTGGACTGAAAGTGTTATATTTGAATGCACGCAGCATAAGGAATAAAATGGACGATCTTGAAATTCGGCTACAGATTGGCAAGTATGACGTTGTGGCATCTCTTAAACTTGGCTAAAGGATGGCTGCCATTGGGAGCTGAACATTCAAGGATGCACGGTGTATTGGAAAGATAGGTTAGTAGGCTGAGGGGGTGGTGTGGCCCTATGTATAAGAAATAATATTAAACCATTAGAAAGGGATGACATAGGATCTGAAGGTGTAGAGTCTCTATGGTTTGAGTTAAGAAATGGCAAGGGTAAAAGTACCCTAATGGCCTCCAAACAGCTGCTGGGATCTGGATTACAAATTACAGCAGGAGATAGAAAAGGGGTGTCAGAAGGGCAATGTCATGATAATCATTGGGGATTTTAACATGAAAGTGGATTGGGAAAACCAGGCCAGCACTGGACCTCAAGAGAGAGAATTTATAGAATATCTGAGGGATGGTTTTTTAGAACAGCTTGTTGTTGAGCCCACTAGGGGATCGGGTGTGCTGGATTGGGTATTGTGCAATGATCCAGAGGTGATAAGAGAGCTTAAGGTTAAGGAACCCTTGGGGAACAGTGATCACAATATGATTGAGTTCACTTTGAAATTTGAGAAAAAGAAACTAAATTCCAATGTATTGATATTTCAGTGGAATATAGGAATTTACAATGGCATGAGAGGGAAAGTGACCAAGGTTGACTGGAAAGGGACACTAGCAGGAAGGACAGCAGAGCAGACAGATATATTCTAAATAAGAAGAAATTTTTGAATGGAAGAAGGATACTACCGTGGCTGACAAGTGAAGTCAGAGCCAAAGTAAAAGAAAAAGACAGGGCATACGAGGAAGACAAAGCCAGTGGCAAGTTAGAGGATTGAGAAGCTTTTAAAAATTTGCAGAAGGAAACTAAGAAGGCCATTAGGAAGAAAAAGATGGATTATGAAAGAAAGCTGGCGACTAATATCAAATAAGATATTAAGAACTCTTTTAAGCGCATAAAGGGTAAAAAAGAGTTGAGGGTAGATTTAGGACAAATAGAAAATGACACTGGAGATATTGTAATGAGGGATGCAGAGACGGCAGAGGAACTGAATGTATATTTTGCATTAGTCTTCACAGTAGAAGACATCTGTAGTATACCGGACATTCAAGATTGTTAGGGAAGTGATGTATGTGCAGTGAAAATTACAACTGAGCAGGTGCTCAGAAAGCTTAATGGTCTGAGGGTGGATAAATCTCCTGGACTTGATGGAATGAACCCTTGGGTTCTGAAGGAAGTAGCTGGAGAGATTGCAGAGGCATTAACAATGATCTTTCAAGAATCAATAGATTCTGACATGATACTGGATGACTGGAAAATTCCAAATATTACTCTGCTATTTAAGTAGGATGGGAGCCAGCAGAAAGGAAACTATAGACCTGTTAACCTGACATCAATGGCTGGAAAGTTGTTGGAATCAATGGTTAGGAATGAGATTGGGGCGTTACCTGGAGGCACATAGCAAGATGGGCCAAAACCAGATGGTATCCTGGAAAGAAAATCCAGCCTGACTAACCTACTGCAATTTTTTGAGGAAATTACAAGCAGGGTAGACAAAGGAGATGGTGTACTTTGATTTTCAGAAGGCCTTTGATAAGGTGCTGCACATGAGGCTGCTTAGCAAGATAAGAGCCCATGGAATTATAGGGAAGTTACTAGTGCAACTCTCGCTTCGGTTAGCGACTTAAAATAGGGAGTGATAGCCCCCGGCCCAGCCAAATGTAAGAAATCTCGTTTGGGTGGATGCTGCGCAATGTGTCCCCTGTTACAAATCAGTACCCCAAAATAACAAACAGTACACAATATGCAATTAAATGATTAAGCTTTATAATTCTTACTTTGACAATATGGTTAGTAAAGAAAATGAAAAAAAAGGAAAAAGGGCCCATTCTTGTGAAACAGTCTTGCTCAACGTTGGAGCTCACTAAGAAGCCAGTTGTGCACCATCAACCTCCTCTGATCGTCGCTGCCCTTTGGACCCTCACTCCACGTCCACCCCATCCGGCAGTCTACTAACTCTCAACATTCGCGTCTTCTCTCCTCATCTCTCCCCGGCAAAAGACCGCGAAAATCTCTCTTCCAGCTCACAAGAAAGAACAACAGCATTCCAAACCCCGTTATCTCTAGTCATAACACATACATTGCTGCTGCAGAGAAACCATTACATTATCAGTGAAACCGTACAGCATGCTACATTCTCCCCCCACCAAATTTAGTCATGTCCTCATGACGTTGTGATAATTCGCCAACCCTTCCTGCAAAACACAAAGCCCAACCCAGGCGTAAAAGGCTGTGACATAGCTCCCTCACACAATAGGAGTCACACTCTGTTTCCCTGGTGCTATGTAGGCTAGCCTATCCGGTGGTCTCCTAATTCTCTGAGTCCTCCTCACCCCATCATCTATCTCTTCAGGTTCCGACACTACTGAGGATACTTCTGGCCTACCTGGCGAGGCCTCCCCCGATCTATCACTCGTGCCCACCTGCTACTTGGAGCCCACAGGTAGCACCCTCCCCTCACTTCACCTGTCTCAGTGGGCAATGGGAGAAGGGCTGGGAGTCTCTTCCTCAATTACTGGGGAGTTAGCGAAAGGCAGCATATACCACACATCCAGGTCCTCATCCTCCCAATCAGTATCCCTCTCAGGGGTGGGGGCCGGCCTAACCTTGCCTGTTGGGGGCCCGGTAGTCACCCCGCATTTCTGAAGAGTCCTCTTACTAGGTGTAGGCGCTGGGTCGACCTGCATCTCTTGACCCAGGGGCAACAGGTGGTTCCGATGGAGAATCTTGACAGGCCCATTCCCATCCTCTGGTTTCACCCAGAAAACTGGCAGGTTTGGCATCTGACTCTCCACCACATAGGGCGTAGCGGCCCAGCAGTTAGCCAACTTGTGCTTTCCAGGTAGCCCCAAATTCCTCATGAGGACTTGGTCTTCCAGCAGGAGTTGGGAGAACCTCACCTTTGGTCATACCTCCTCTTATTCCCTTGATTCTGCTTGGCAGCTAATTCATAAACCCTTTTCAACTCTCTTCTCATGTCAGACACATACTTCAGATAAGTCTTGGGTGGTAAGTCACCCGCATCAGTCCCAAAACAAAGGTCAATGGGCCACTTCTGCCTCTCGCCCAAACATCAGATAATATGGTGAGTACCCAGTAGCTTTATTTCATGTACAATTATAACTGTGGACCAGATGCCCAATATGCTGACTCCACTTGCTCTTCTTATTGATCTTCATGGTCCCGAGCATGTCTAGCAAGGTCCGATTAAACCTCCCTAGCTGCGGATCAGCCTGCGGGTGATAGGGCGTGGTCCTCGACTTCTTGACTCCAAGCATGCCCAGTAACTCACGGATGAGTCTGCTCTTGAAGTCCCATCCCTGGTCACTATGTATCCACCTGGGAAGGCCATAATAAGTGAAATACTTCTCTCGTAACACTTTTGTCAACGTAGAAGCCCTCTGGTCCTTGGTAGGAAAAACCTGAGCATAGCTGGTGTAGTGGTCCGTGATGACTAAGACATTCGCCGTGTTGCTGGCATTCAGTTCTATTGACAGGAAATCCATACACACCAGGTCCAGAGGCCCCGCACTCTGCAGGTGGGACAAGGGAGCTGCCCGCGTAGGCAGTGTCTTCCGCCATATGCATCGAATGCATGACTTGCAATACTCTTTGACCTCTGACTTCATCCGGGGCCAGTAAAACCGGTCTCTGAGCAATCCATAGGTCTTTTCCACCCCCAAAATGTCCAGAATCATCATGAAGTGATTTCAGTACCATCCTCCAATGCGTCTCGGGCAGAACCAACTAGCAACGCTGGGGTCGGTCTGGGGGTGACGTGACCCAGTATAAGATCTGGTTCTTCAACTCCAACTGAGGCCATTCTTGTAGAAATGGAGGAACCGGCACGTGTTTTGTCCTCTCCACCTGAGCCATGTCTCCCTTTTCAGCTGCCGCCCGGATAGTACCAATGCCCGGATCATCTTGCTGAGCAGCTGCCACTTCCCCAGAACTCAATTCCAGCAGCTGATTTGTCTTCAGAACAGTCAGGTTACAGTAAACCTGGGGGATGGTGTCATCAGAAGCCCCCAATTGATCCACCACTTGCTCCTGCCCCTCCTTTTCCCTCTGCCTTCATGGAGATGGGAAACTGACACAGGGCCTTCACCCCTGGGGCAGGAACGCTCTCCCACTCCTTGTCCCTGACCAGTCCCTCATGCACCCGTCGGGACAAAGCGTCAGCATCAGTGTTCCTGCTTCCCAGCCGATACTTCAGGCTGAAATCATAGGCAGACAACGCCGCCAACCACCAATGGCCTGTGGCATGCAATTTTGCTGAGGTCAGGATATAAGTTAGGTGGTTGTTGTCCGTCCTCACCTCAAACTTGGCTTCGTAGAGGTAGTCACTCAGATCATCCACTACCGCCCATTTCAATGCCAGAAATTCCAACTTGTGCGTGAGATAGTTTTTCTCGGAGGGCGACAGGCTCCGGCTGACAAACTCAACCCTGATCCTGATACAGGATGCCCCCTAAACTCTCACGGCTGGCATCCATGTGCAGTACGCATGGTAATCAGGGGGTCCGCAAAAGCCAGCACTGGCACCTGGGTCAGCAGCTCCTTCAGCGACTGAAAGGCCTCCTCACATTTTGCATCCCACCTCGATCCAAAGGGCTCCGACAGGCTAAGATACGCTCCACCCTCCTGTCCTTTTCTCCCCTCCCTTTCTTCCCCACAGGAGGGTAATCGCACAGAAGTTGATTCAATGGGTGACTCATTTTCGTGTAGCCTTTCACAATCCTCCGATAGTAACCATGGAACCTGAGGAACGAGCGCAGAGTGCTCACAGTCTGGGGTCTTGGCCAAGTGGTAACGGCCTTGATCTTCCAGCCCCTTCAGCAGCCTCACTTCATGTTCTTCCAAGGTGGATCCAAATACTATGAGGTCATCCAGATATACCAATACCTCAATCAAGTTCATATCCCCCACCATCTTCTCCATGACCCGCTGGTAGGTTGCAGGAGCTCCCGAGATGCCCTGGGGCATCCTTTTGAACTGGAAAAATCCCAGGGGACAGATAAATACCATTTTCTCTTTATCAGCCTCACTCATGGGGATCTGGTAATTTCCACTCCTCAAGTCCAGCACACTGAACCACTTCGCACCACTCAGACAGGCCAGTGCATCTTCAATCCTCAGAACGGTATACTGGTCAGGGACAGTGTGCCTGTTCAGACTCCTATAGACCACACATATCCGTACCTTCCCATTCTTCTTTCGGGCCACAACTAGTGGGGACGCATAGGGACTTCAGAACTCAGTGATGATCCCAGCTTCCTTCAACTTGCACAAATGCTGCTGAACGTCCTCCACCTCTGCAGGGGCCAGTCGCCGCGACCTTTCTCTGAACAGGGTATCCTCTGTCACCCGGAAAGTGTGACACGTGCTCTAGGAACAACCCACATCAAGTTCTTCATTGGAAAAGACACCTTCTAGCTTCAACATATTCTCTACCATACACCTCTTCGAACCTGCAGGAACTGGGAATCCCCAAATTTGAATGACTCAGCTGTCAACTTACCCCCTTTTCCAATAGTTTCTCCCCGGCGTGTCTCACAGGGGCACTAGACATTACCGTCACCAGGAACAAATGCACCAGAATGGCCTTCTTCTGCTCCTGTATCTTCTGGTCCTATGGAGTTTGCCTAGCACTTTTTCCTCTGTAATAGCAATGTCACTCACTCCTGCTCCCTGACACTCACGGACCTCTGGCACACTACTAGTATCTTCCACAGTGAAGACTGATGCCAAGTACTCATTAAGTTCATCTGACATTTCTTAGTCCCCCATTACTACCTCACCAGCATCATTTTCCAGTGGTCCAATATCAACTCTCACCTCCCTTTTACTCTGTATATAATTGAAAAAACTTGCAGTATCCTGCTTTATATTATTAGCTAGTTTGCCCTCATATTTCATCTTGTCCCTTTTTATAGCTTTTTTAGTCACCTTTTGTTGTATTTTAAAAGCTTCCCAATCATCCAACTTTCCAGGCTGGGCAGCAGCTATGGAAAAAAGTACAGTTGACTTTTTGGGCCGAAAGCCTTCGGCAGGACTGGAGGAAAACAGCTGAGGAGTAGATTTCAAAGGTGGGGGGGTAAGTGAGAGAGAACTTGCCACTTACTTTTGCTATATTATATGCCCTTTCCTTGGCTTTTATGCAGTTCTTAACTTCCTTTGTCAGCCATGGTTGCCTATCCCTACCATTAGAGAACTTCTTTTTCTGTGTGTCATATCTATTCTGCACCCTGTGAACTATTCCCAGAAATTCAGCCATCTCTGCTGTGCCGTCATCCGCAACAGTATCTTCCTCCTATCCACCTGGGCAATCTTCTCTCTCATGCCTTTGTAATTCCCTTTATTCCATTGTGTGAGTTATGCTTTACCGTCTCAAACTGCGGTATGAATTCAGTCATATTATAATGACTGTCTCCTAAGCGTTCCTTTAAATTAGACTCCTTAATAAGATCTGGGTTATTACACAACACCCAATCTAAGATAGCCCTTCCCCAAATCTTTCAAATCTCCCACTATCTCTTCTTTCAGTTAGTCCTGACGAAGGGTCTCGGCCCAAAACGTCGACTGTACCTCTTCCTGTAGATGCTGCCTGGCCTGCTGCGTTCACCAGCAGTTTTTACGTGTGTAGCCTTTCCCCAAGTAGGCTCAAAAAGCCATCTAGTAGGCATTCAGCAATTTCCTCTCTTACGATCCAACACCAACCTGATTTTCCTAATCTCCTTGCATATTGAAGTCCCCTTTACAATTGTGACATTAGTGTTAGTACATTCCTTTTCCAGTTCCCTTTGCAATCTGAACCCCACATCTTGGCTATGATTTGGGAGCCTATATATGAATCCCATAATGTTTTTTTCACTCTTACAGTGTCTTAACTCTACCCACAAAGATACAACATTCTCTAACCCTATGTCACCTCTTCCTAAAGATGTAATTCCACCTCTTAGCAACAGAGCCGCACCACCGCCTATGTCTTCCTGCCTCTCCTTTCGATACAAGGTATATTCTTTGATGATAAGCTCCCAACTATGGCTCTCTTTCAGCCACAACTCCATGGTGCCCACAATGTCATACCGACCAATCTCTAATTGCGCCACGAGTTTGTCCACATTATTCCAAATGCATATAAATACAGCACTTTAACAAATTTCATGTCACATGCTGGTGATAATAAACCCGATTCTGAACTGATATAAAATGAATTCTGTCTGGTTCATCAGTGTCCTTCAGGAAATGACAATGGCTTCTTTATCCAGTCTGGCCTCTCAGAATCACAAAGGCTCCCTCACATTCTTTGGTCCACTGGACCAAATTCTTAGCCGACTTCAGCATCAGTTCTGTTAGGAGGACTGCAAAGGTGGCAAATTGAGAGATAAAACAGCGATACCGCCCGATTAACCCCAGGAAGGACTGGACCTGTTTCTTTGTGAAGAGCTGGGGAATATTTCCAATGGCCTCGATCTTGTCGACCAGTAGCTGAACTAGACCTTACCCTCGCTGGTGCCCCAGCTACCGTGTCTCAGCTTGGGCCCACTTGCACCTCTGGATGTTCAGTGTCAAGCCAGTGACTGCATCCTTCTTCAGGAATCCTCAAGGTGCTCCAGGTGGCCCTCCCAGCTGGTGCTGAAGATGACCCCATCATCCAGGTAGGCCACACAATGCTTCTCAAACCCCTCAGCATACAGCCGTTGGAAGGTCACTGGAGCTCCAAGCAGCCCGAATGGCATGACAGTGAAATGAAAGAAACCAAGTGGAGTGCTCTCGAGATTCTTTTGCCAGCAGGATCTACCAATAACCCTTGCAGAGGTCAAAGGTGGTTATAAACTTGGCAAGGCCCAACCTTTCCAGCAGCTCATCCATCCGCAGCATGCGGTAGGCATCGAACTTGGAGAAGTCGTTGATTTTCTGAAGTCAATGCAAATGCTCAGGACCCATCAGGCTTTGGCACATTCACCCATTGGGTTGCATCATTCACTCAGAGAGCTCAATCAGTCCCAGGTCCAACATGGTGCAGATCTCCGCCTTGAGTGGTTCAACCAACCTCTCTGGGACTCGATAAGGTTCTTGCCGAATGGGGGTGTTGATCTTCAAGCAAATAGCACTGCCATTGTTGTACGGCCTACCTGGACGATGTGGTCATCTTGAGCACCGGCTGGAAGGACAAACTGAAACACCTCGAGGTTGTTCTGAATAAGGTTACAGCCGCTGGCTTAACACTGAACCAAGGCAGCACAAGTGAGGCCATTGTTTCTTATGTCTTACAAATGAGGGATCACCTGGAGGCTTACAGAGAGGAAGCTCAGTGCAATCTGGAGAGGGCCCAACAGAACCAGAAGAGTTGATATGAACGTAAGGCACGGCATTGTGAGTCCACCCCGGGTCAGAAGGTCTTTCTGCCACTTCCCACTGCTGCCACCATATCACACCTCACGATCAGGTGTGGGTAAGCATGTCTGATAAGGGTCACCAGTTGGAAAAAATATCATAGTAAGCTGTCAGTGCAAAGGGTTTTATTTAGTGCCAGGGGGAGAAAGGGCAAAAGCTGTCAAAAGTTGTGAAGGAAAAAAGTATTTACAAACAACAAACATGCACAAGAATTTACAAATATACAGAAGTTTTCTCCACCACACACTTTGTCATTAACTTTCCAATATATCTATTCACCAACTATCGAATCCAACCTCCACATCTCTCCAGCAAAGCCAGACTGAGGGTTTAAATCTGCCTCCGCAGGGTGTAGTGCTCCTGCTCTCACTAACCTAGGCATTATTTTATGACATCCCAAACTGTCCCTCAGGTCTTTTGGGGCCATTGGGCTGTCTACAATCGATGTAACAGTGTGAGGGAAAATAAATGAAACTGTCTTGAATACCTGTGTCTAGAATCCTCATTTTTATAAATTATAAACCTGTTGAGCACGTTAACTGAAGGGATTGTTTCGATTAGCCAAACTCGTGATTGTTTTACTGTTGGGGTGTAAAAATGGTGAACTCCCAAGAATTGCAGAATGGCTTGGCAAAATGTGTAAACTACTGGGGAAACTAGACCAGGAACAGATGAGGAGGAGAAACTAACCGGGCAGAGGGGTTGGGTTAATGGGAGAATTAGCATTGCCAACCTGTTCTATCATACTCATCATGGTGCACAGAAATCGCGGTTCTGTCTCAATCCTGTTCACCCGACCTGGAACTTCTAGAAGTCAAATGTCATCCATTTTGGATTCAATATTGTTTTAGGTCATCTGTGTACACAAGTATAGGGAGAATGAAATTATGGGTCCAATGCAGCACAAAAATACACAAAAGATAAAGAATACAATAATAAAAAACACACAATAAATATAAACACATACGATACCGTATATACATACCTTGATTATATGTCTATACAGTGACTGCGCATAAGGTGACTGACAGGAAATAATAAAGTAGTGGTAGAGTTGGTGGGTGGAGGTGTTGATCAGTCTTACTGCTTGGGGAAAGTCACTGTTTTTCAGTCTGGTGGTCCTCCTTGTTGAAAGTGGGACAAACTGCCCATGAGCAGGGTGCGTGGGATCCTTCATGATGTTATTTGCCCTTTTCTGGCATCTTTCTGTATATATATCATTGGTGGTAGGTAGGCTTTTGCCAGTGGTGTGTCTGCTAATTTTGACTACCTATTGTGGAGTCTTCCTGTCTGCAACAGTGCAGTTTCCATACCAAGCAGTGATACATCTAGTTAGGATGTTCTCTAGTGAACATTGTAGAATGACATGAGTATTGACGAGCACAGTCCAGCTCTCTTCAGCTTTATCGGAGAGCAGAGGTGTGGGTGAACTTTTTGTTGACTGTGTAAGATGTGTTCTGGAAGCATGAGAGGTTGTGTGTGATATGCACTTCCAGAAGTTCGAAAATGATTGCAGTTTTCACTCTCTCCTCACCACCTCAAACTTATCGTCAAACCAGCAGACAAAGGGTTTGCTGTTGTAGCATCTGTGGGAGAATCATGTTGAATGCTGAACTGAAATTCAGAAACAACATTCTGAAGTAAGTGTTCTTGTTTTCTAGGTATTTCAGGACTAGGTACATGACGGATGTTGTAGAGCAGTTCTGTCAGTAAGCATATTAGTGAGTGATTTTATCTGCCAAGGGAGTTTTCCACCATTAACCTGGTAGGGGCGTACATTCCACCTCAGGTGAACATCACACAGGCACTGAAGGACATGGCACTGCGATCAGCGGTCACAAAACAGCACACCCAGAATTCCTTCCCTATTATTGCCCGGGAATTCAATCAGGCCAGCTTGAAGAAGTCTCTGAACAACCACCACCAACATATCACGTGTGGAACCAGAGGAGCCAACACACTTGACCATTGTTATACCATCGTTGAGAACTCTAACTGTGCCATCCCATGCCACACTTTGGAAAGTCTGATCACCTGGCTGTACTTTTACTCACAGCGCACAGGCAAAGACTAAAGACCACAGCATCATTGGTGCGGACCAAGAGGGTATGGTCAAGGGGGGTGGAGAAGGTCTTACAGAATGGCTATGTCTTTGTCGACCGAACAAGATTCAGGGTTTCATCTTCAGATCCAAATGAATATGCCACAGTTGTCACTGACTGGTGTGCCACAAAAGACACTCACAAATTTCTACAGATATACCATCGACAGCATTCTAACTGGTTGCATCACTGTCTGGTATGGAAGGGCCACTGCACAGGATCAGAAAAAGCTGCAGAAAGCAGTAAATACAGCCAGCTCCATCATGGGCACTAGCTTCCCCAGCACTGAGGACACCTTCAAAAAGGTGATGCCTCAGAAAGGTAGCATCCATCATTAATGATCCCTTTTCTCAGTGTTACCATCAAGGAGGAGATGCAGAAGACTGAAGGCAGACACTCAATGTTTCAGCTTCTTCCCCTCTACCATCTAATGTCTGAATGGACAAAGAACCTAAGAATGCCACCTCATTATTTTTCCAACACACATCAAAGTCGCTGGTGAACGCAGCAGGCCAAGCAGCATCTGTAGGAAGAGGTGCAGTCGACGTTTCAGGCCGAGACTCTTCGTCATTATTTTTGCTCTCAATTGCACTATTGAGCTAATTTTTATTAATATACAGTGGATTCGAGTTAATTGGGACACATCATGACTAGTACATCTTGGCCCATTTCAGTTCCTGTCCTAATTAGCTAAAGTTTCATTGAAATATTTAAAAAGATATTAAAAAGACAAACTACCATTTAACTAAGTAACAAAGTATACATTTAAGTGAAATACTGAACAATTTAGAACACTACTAAAGCTACTACTGTACTATAGAATTATGTATTGGTTCATAATAGCTATTGACGGAGGAATTTACCCGTAGAGACTTCTGGGGATATCTCATTAGCCAGTGCCATGACTGCTCATACAGAAATTGCATGTGTCAAGTCAGCAGCACTCCACCCGGAGCTCATGGAGTGCCTGCCCAGCAGGTCAAATCCAATCTTCACAGTCCTTTGGCAGCAATTCATTAACCGGCTGCCATGTTCTTTTGATTGACTGTAAATGAACAAATTCAGCATAGACACCCCGTGTAGATAATGCCCTCCCTTCATGCAATGTTCTTGATTGCATCCTCCAAGTCTTCATTTTAATTGTAACATTCAAGATGTTGTTGATGTCTTCTCAGTCTACATAGTTCCTAACTTGTTGAAGTAGTGAAATTATTTCATTTTCATAGAAACATAGAAAACCTATAGCACAATACAGGCTCTTTGGCCTACAATGCTGTGCTGAACATGTGCTTACTTTAGAAATTACCTAGGGTTACCCTCTATTTTTCTAAGCTCCATTTTCACTCATGGCTGTTTCTGGCATTTTCAAGTCTGAATGCTTGAAACCACAGTGAGCAAAACAGTTCTGAATTGTCTTATTGGTTTTTTCTCACCAACTATCAGTGACAAAAATCACTGTTCTTTGCACACTCAGAAGGGACTCTATATAAAAATTGATTATTCAAAGGACAGAGTAGCGTCTAACTGCCACACAAATGTGCATACCTGATGTCAGTTAGAACCTGTTAAACAACAACCTCCTGTTCCAATTAAGCAGAATCGTGTCTGAAATAAATAACAGGAATCCTGCCTATTTTCTCGATTAGTTTTTGTCCTTTAAGATTTGTCCAAAATAGGTGGCTGCCCTGACTAACAATTAACCAGAATCCTCTGTATATACTTGTTATAGTTTTTATTATTATGTTCACATTGTACAGCTGCTGTAAAACTACAAATTTCACACATTGACATATGCCCGTGATATGAAACCTGATCATGATTTTGATTTTGAAATTTGAACAGACTCGGACTTTATTCCTTAGAAATCAGGAGAATGAGGAGAGATTTGATGGAGGTATTCAAAATTATGAGGGGTATAGATAGGGTGAATACAAGCAGGCTTTTTCCACTGGGTTGGGTGACACTAGAACTAGCGGTCATGGGTTAAGAGTGGAGGGAGGACCTTATTCACTTAGCGGGTGGTGAGAGCGTGGAATGAGCTGCCTGAGGAGATGGTGGATGTGGGTTCAAATTGAACATTTAAGAAAATTTTGGACAGGTACATGGATCGGAAGGATATGGAGGGCTATGGCCCAGGTGCAGGTCAATGGGAGTAGGCAGATTAATAGTCTGGCATGCACTAGCTGGGTCAAAGGATCTACTTCTGTGCTGCAATATTTGATGCCTCTCAGTAAACACTGCGTAATGCCCTGGCTCATTTTTTTACTGTTATGCTGTATGTATTTCATTTAACAGTTCTGTAAGAGCAGTCTGTTCTGTTTTCAGCCTGTTTGGGTGATAACAGGCTGTTGAAGATAAGCAGATCTATTCAATTTTAACCTTTTACCGTTAATTAATCAGGTTAAACAACTGATTACGAAGTGGTCCCCATTGTCTCTATCATTGATTGGCCGAATCAACGCTATTAAAACGATTATTTTACCTAAATTTTTGTATTTATTTCGAACAATACCAATTTTTATTCCTAAATCCTTTTTTGATACTATTGATTCTAAAGTTTCCTCTTATACATGGCAAAATAAAAATCCCAGATTAAGTAAAAAATACTTACAGAAATCTAAGAAAGAGGGTGGTTTGGCATTGCCTAATGTAAGATTTTATTATTGGGCAATTAATGTTCGATATTTAATATTTTGGACGCAAGATTGGAATATAACTCCAAGCCCACATTGGGTAAACCTTGAAGGCCACCCTGTACAGGGGTTTTCTTTAGCTTCCATTTTAGGAACTTCACTTCCTTTTGTACTATCTAAATTGAATAAACAAATGTTCAACCCTATAGTTAAACATACATTGCGAATATGGCTTCAATTTCGTAATTTTTTTGGCCTGAATGAATTTATGTTATCAAGTCCTATTATATTTAATTTCTTTTTCAACCCTCGGTAATGGACCAAGCCTTTTTGATATGGAAAACAAAAGGTATAATATGTTTTCGTGACTTATTTCTGGATAACTGTTTTATGTCTTTTGAGCAGTTAGCTAAGAAATTTGATTTGCCTAGATCCCATTTTTTTAGATACTTACAAATAAGAATTTTTTTAAATACTACGTTGACTACCTTTCCGACTTCAAATCCTACTAGTATTATTGATAATATTTTGGGTTTACATCCTTTTCAGAAGGGATTAATAGCAATTATTTATGATATAATTATGAAATTACAGCCAGGTATATCTGATAAAATTAAAAATGAATGGGAAAGGGAACTTCAACTTTGTCTACCTATAGAGAAATGGGATAAAATTTTTCAATTAGTTAGTACTTCTTCGATATGTGCTAAACATACATTAATACAATTTAAAGTAGTACACAGAGCCCATATTTCTAAAGATAAACTAGCTCGTTTTTATTCCCATATAAACCCTACTTGTGATAGATGTCACTCTGAGGTGGCTTTTTTAACTCATACGTTTTGGTCCTGTCCTCTTTTGGAAAAATATTGGAAAGTTATTTTTGATATTATTTCAACAGTTCTATGTTTTGATTTAAAACCCCATCCTATTACGGCAATTTTTGGATTGCCAGTGGTAGAACATAGATCTTTGTCTTCTTCAGCCTGTCGGATGATAGCATTTGCTACTTTAATGGCTGAAGATCTATTTTATTGAACTGGAAGGAAATTAATCCTCCTACTACATTCCAATGGTTTTCTCAAACTATATTAAGTTTAAATTTAGAAAAAATTATAAGTGCTATTTTTGACCCTTCAGTTAAATTTGAAGAAACTTGGAAACCTTTTATGCAACATTTTCATGTGATGTAATCTAACCTGTCGGAATCTTTTTTTTTAAACTTAAATTATATGAATAGAGGAGCGGAGTTAACGACATTACTGAATGTGTCTGATTCAAGATATTGGTCTAGCCCTGTTCTGTTTCTTTTTAGGTTGTTTTTTCTTTTTCTTTTGGGGATTTTTCTTTGTTTGTGTATATATATATATATATATTCTTTTTTTTTATGACTGATTTCATTATGAGTTTGGAAGTCTATCATACCTATGTTACTTAAAATCCTTTTTGTATATGCTGATTAAGATTATTCCAATCTCTTTGTACCAACTTTGTTACTGAGTTTATAATTTTGAAAATTAATAAAAAGATTTAAAAAGAAAGAAAGAAAGATAAGAGATGAGGAGAAATGTGTGCCATCCAATTAGGATGGTCAGATTAAGGGGAGGTTTCTCTGGTGAGGGACACTAAGGCTGGGCTTGGGGCTTTTGTTAGAGAGGAGATGAAGAGGGAAGATGCAGGAGAAAAGGGGTCATAGGATTTGACCTGAAGCAGGACCCAGATTCGACGAAGCCAAGAGCGAGATTGTTTGAGGATTGGTGACTACGGAGAAAGTTTGAGCTCCAACTTGTGCACATTTAACTGTTTCATTAAAATGGGCCCTTTACTTTATTTGTTCGTTTCTTTACTAGCTCCTTAGTCAAATTAAGACTCATAAATATAATCTTTTAATCGTGTGCAGTGTACTGTCTGGTATCTTGTGGCAGTAATTTGTAACAAGGTGGCAAATTACTCAGCATCCACACAATCAGGAGTTTGGGTTGGGAGAGCACCTCAATCTCACGAGTTTGGTGGGGCCAGAGATTGTCTTCCTTAGATTTACGCAGCCAAGGAAACCAGGGAATTTCAACTGTGACTTCATTCAAAGCACATGACAGTGTGGTGTGCAACATCTTTAGAAAATCCAGGCAATTGTTATTTATTCAAATTTCTCAAACCTCATTTCTTCTACACCTTTAATTTAATGTCTGATAAATCAAGGGTCAGGTGACTAATTATCTCATTGGGCATGCATTATTGATGTGATTTAACTATAAATCTATATGTGTCAGCCTCACCTCAGTTTTCACAGGGACAGGTGTATACTGCGCTCTGTGCCATCTGGGATGGGAAGTTGCCTCTTCAAGCAGTAGCTGTCAGTAAAATAACTTCATAAGCCCAACTGCCATCAACTCCAGCCCCTGTCCTCTTACAGTGTATCAGCAGATTCATTTCCTGACCACCATCACAGCCCCCAACACTGGTGAATATCCTTCAGTTCACAATCAGAAATGTCCCTGGGCAATAGCTCCCCAATTCCCAGTGATTAACTGAGCAACACTATTAGAGCCCCTACACATTTGCTACATGTAACATGAGGACTGTTTGCCTTCACACATGATCAGCTCACCCCTATACTGTAGCCAGCATACCTCATCATGATTTTGAACACGCGACTCCCCCAGTCGTCAATCGTTAGATGTTCCATCAGTTGTCTTGTAATGTAGACATGTAGACTTCCTTGCTAGCAGAATTTGTGCCTCTGGCTCTGGTTGTCGGTAGATATGAACCTACTGGGAAAACCTTCAGTGTTAGTGAAATATAGTAGTTAAAATAATGCAACATTCGACTTCCACATTCTTCCACGTCCCCTAACTCAAATCTGCCCTTCTACTCAGAACCAACCTCCAGAACAGAACCTCAATTCCTGGTTCCGCAGCTGGTCTGGTGTTGAAACTAACCGAGTAACATCTATGCATATGCAAAGCCACACACACACATCACCCTTCCAACATCCCCACCAAGTTCTTTGTTCATGGAAAAGAAGAATTGTAATTTTAGAAAATTAGGGGATAATTCAGATTCAAATAAGGATTTAAAAACATGGAGAAACATATGTTTAAAATTGGTCAACTTGCTTGAAATAATCCCTCAGTCAATGAGTACCAGCAGGTGATTTGGCCTGTACTAACTGATCAGAATCCTGCTGCAGCAGCAAATTACTGTTTGCTTCAGGCTGTCGAGCATGCAGATGTCTATAGAATAATATGTCATATTAAGTGAGAAAGGGATATTATTTAGCCTGAAAAGTAATAGAATTTTCTAGGTATGTTACTTTGAAAGTCAAAATTTGACAGTATTGACCAAGGTGGCCATGAATCTAAAGCTGTTTATTACTGTATTTTAAAAATGCAAGAAAAAAATCATAGATTTCCTAATAATGTGTGCAGTTCTTTCACATCCTACTTAGTTCTGCAGTATAGTGACTGTACTATACATAGATTTCTAGATGTGGCCTGAGCTGTGCTTTATTAAGTACTAGTGCCACCTCTTTGCTTTTGTAATTGTGGTCATCATCATCGTGTGCCATGTCGCATGACATGGGTGATCACGATCTTTGACCATGATTTTTCTTGGCAAATTTTTCTACAGATGTGGTTTGCCATTGCCTTCTTCTGGGTAGTGTCTTTATAAGACAGGTGACCCCTGCCATTATCAATACTCTTCAGGGATTGTCTGCCTGGTGTCAGTGGTCACATAACTACGATTAGTGATTTGCACCAGCTGCTCATACAACCATCCACCATCTGCTCCCATGGCTTCACATGGCCCTGACTGGTTGGGGAGGGGGGGCTAAGCAGGTGCTACGCCTTTTCCAAGGGTAATCCACAGGCTAGCAGAGGAAAGGAACACCTTACACATCCTTTGGTAGATGCGTATCTCCAGCCCAGCTTCAGTATCAGAATCAGAACCGGGTTTGATCTCATATGTTGTGAAATACTGTGCACGGCAACAGCACATTGAAGCACATAATAATTTTTAAAAACTACAAATTACAATAGGAAAGGTATAAAAATAAATTAGATAACTAGTGCATAATGACAGCAAAAAAGAGTCAGGTAGCGTTCATGGGTTCATTGTCCTTTCAGAAATCTGATGACAGATGGGAAGAAGGCATTCCTGAAACATTGAGAGTGTGTCTTCAGGCTTGTGTACCTCATCCTTAATGCTACCATCAGGACCCTGAGGACACACATGCAATGAGGAGAGGACATGTCCAGGGTGTGGGGCGGGGGTTTAATGATGGATGCCATCTTTTTGGGACATCATCTTTTTAAGGTGCCCTCGGTGCTTGGGTGGCCTGTTGGACAATCCACACCAGGGGTGTGGGAGAAGAGCTACTATTTTTTATCAGGGCGGTGATCAGGACTTTGAAGGCAGAGTTTCACAGCAGTTTTTCTGATTTGGGGAGTAACCAATCAGCAAGAAGCAATGCGTAAAAAGGGCTAAGTCAGGTCTGCATTCAAAATTTAAAAACAGAGCTTTGAGCCAGTTTCCTCTGATTTGGACAACCCACACCAGGGTGAAAAGCAACACACATCAAAGTTGCTGGTAAATGCAGCAGGCCAGGCAGCATCTATTGGAAGAGTTTCAGTCGACGTTTCAGGCCGAGACCCTTCGTCAGGACTAACTGAAGGAAGAGTTAGTAAGAGATTTGAAAGTGAGAGGGGGAGGGGGAGATCCAAAATCCAGGGTGAAAAGAGCTACTTTTAAATCAGAGTGGTGATCAAGATTTTGAAGGCAGAGTTTCACGGCAGTTTTTCTGAGCAGGAACTTTTAGAACAGGCTAATAAGAATAATTCAAGTGAAAGTGGAGCAGCCATTCCTTTGAGTGCGCCAGTCTTTCGAGTGGCTTTGGCTCTTCAGGTTTGAGTGAGGTAGATTGTCTTGTAAGTTACTCTCTCTCTTCTTATTTGTTCATTCCTCATCTAGTTTAGTGAGAATGGCTCCGGGGCAGTGTTTGTACTCTGTGTGGGATGTGGGAAGTCCGGGCGACGTCCAGTCTCCCAGATAAACACATCTGCACTGGGTGCACTGAGCTGAATGTGTTCAGAAACTGGAGCTGCAGCTCGATGACCTTCGAATCATACAGGAGAATGAGGAGGCGATAGGCAGGAGCTACAGGGGGGTAGTTACCCCTAGATTTCAGGAGACAGGTGACTGTCAGGAGAAAGAGGGGAAATGCACAGCCAGTACAGAGTACACCTGTGGCCATTTCCCTCAGTAATAAGTACACAACTTTAGATAGTATTGAGGGAGATGGCCTACCACAGGCAAAGCCACAGTGACCGGGATTCTCGCATTGAGTCTGGTGCTGTGGCTCAGAAGAGCAAAGTGGTGAAGAGGACAGCAGTGTTGATAGGAGATTCCTCAGTCAGAGGAACCGAGATGAGGTTCTGTGGGTGCTATAGAGACATCCGGATTGCATGTTGCCTCCCTGGTGCCAGGGTAACGGATGTCTCGGATTGTGTCCAAAGCATTATCAAGGGCAAAGTCTTGGTTCATAATGACATTGGTAGACAAGGTGAGGAAGTCCTGAAGAGATATTTTAGGGAGCTGGGTGGAAAGTTGAGAAACAGGATCTCCAGGGTAATAACCTCTGGATTGCTGCCTGTGCCACATGCCAGTGAGGACAAGAATAGGATGATTTGGCAGGTAAATGTGTGGCTGAGGTTCTGGTACAGGGGGTAGGGGTTCAGATTTATGGAACATTGAGATCTCTCCTGGAGACTGTATAAACTGTACAAAAGGGATGGGCTAGACATGAACCTGAGGTGGTCCAATATCCTTCCGGGCAAATTTGCTAGAGATGTTCGGGTGTGTTTAAACTAATTTGGCAGGGGGACGGGGACCAGAGTGATAGTGCTGAAGATGAGGTAGCAGGTTTACTAACAGAGGCAATGGGTAGTGAGACTCCTAGCAAGGAGAGGCAGATGATAGGCAAAATTGCAGTCAACACTATGAGTTGGAACATAAGATCAAAAAAGGTAAATACAGAAATAAAGGTGTTATATTTGAATGCGTGCATTCTAATTAAAACTAAACATTGTTTCAGCTAGATTAACGAACTCGAGTATTTTAAATTTGATTGATAAGAAATTGGCCCACTTACAGCCGCAACAGCAACTGGAGATGAAACAGTTAATTGTGAAATTTAAGGATTTATTTCCCTATGTCCTGAAGTGAATGACAATAGCCTCCCATGATGTCGATGTCGGGGACGTTGAACCAATTAAACAACATCCTTATTGCATGAAAATTGAAAAAGGTAAACTTGCTGAACAAGAAAATTAGTATATGCTGAAAAATGGTATTATTCAGCCTTCTAACTTAGATTGGAGTTTGCCTTGTGTTATTGTGCCTAAACCAGATGGTAGTGTGAGATTTTGCACTGATTATAGAAAGGTGAATGCTGTAACAAAAACAAATGCTTATCCCATCCTTAGGGTGGATGATTGCATAGATAAGGTTGGAAAAGCTAAGTCTCTTACAAAGATTGATCTGTTAAAAGGATATTGGTGTGTTCCATTGACGGATAGGAGTAGAGAAATTTCTGCATTTCTGACACCTTCTGGGATGTATGAATACAATGGTCTGCCATTTGGGATGAAACATGCTCCAGAAACATTCCAGAGAATGATTAATTCTGTAATTCAAGGGTTAAAGCACACAGATGCCTATATTGATGATTTAGTCACAGGGAATGACACCTGGGAAACCCATATCTCTGCAATGGAAGAGTTGTTTGAAAAGCTCTCGAAGGCCATTCTTACAGTTCACTTAGCTAAGAGTGAATTTGGCCATGCCACTGTGACCTATCTTGGTTACATTGTAGGACAGGGCAGGTTGGCTCCTGTCAGGCAAAAGTTCAAGCAATTTCTGAAGTGCCCATTCCAACTGGTAAAAGATCTCTCAGAAGATTTTTGGGATTGGTCAGATATTACCAAAAGTTCTGTAAGAACTTTGCTGATATTGCCTTCTCATTGACTAACCTCCTGAAGAAGGGTGAACAGTTTGTTTGGACAGAGCCTTGTCTGGAGGCATTTGATAAATTGAAAGCTATCTTATGTCACCACCCTGTGCTCAGGTCACCTGACTTTGCAAAGCCATTTTCCATAGCTGTGGATGCCAGTGATGAAGCTGCAGGAGCAGTGTTACTACAAAAGGATGACTATGATGGGGTTGAACATCCTGTGACTTACTTTTCAAAGACATTCAATGAGCATCAGTGAAATTATTCCACCACAGAGAAGGAACTATTATCACTTATTTTGGCTTTGCAGCACTTTGATGTGTATGTTTGCTCAGCTAAAAAAACACTTGTGGTTTACACAGATCATAATCCATTGGTGTTTTTGAGTAAGGTGAAAGACAAGAATAGACGGTTGTTAAATTGGAGTTTGATTTTGCAAGAGTATGATATCATCATAACTCATATTAAAGGCAAAGCTAATATTGCGGATTGTCTTTCTGGATGTTAAGCTTGCAATGTATTTTAAGAGTAGAGTGGAACTTACTTTGGTGTATACACTTCTGTATAATGTTATATTAGTCTGTAGTATGCTATATGATAACCACACATGTATTGTTTCACATTTTGTAGTTTATAGTTAAAATTTTGCTCTTTTAGATCAAAATTATCCTTTTTGGGGGGAAGTGTTACGAGCCTGCGGTCGTACTGTGTGTGTCACTTTAAGAGATCCTGAGTGAGGCGGGACTATGACATCAGTGGCAGGCTGTGGCAGCCTGCTGTGGACTTAAACACTCAGACAGTGAGAGAGAGAGAGAGAGAGAGAGAGAGAGAAAACAGTTACTCTCGCAGACTTCACAAGACTTGGAACTACGAACTGCTTGGGCAAGTTTGCTCCAGAATGGGTGAAGTCTAAACCTTCCGCATTACCCAAAAGATTGGGTTAATCGACAATACTGGGCACAGACTGTCACTTCGTATAATCCATAGGAGTGGATTTTGGGGATAATCCTGTGGGACCACTGATGTTAACCCTTGCCTGGGTATGTTGTGTAGTAACCACTCAAAGATGATATTCCTGTGACAGGTCACTTTTGGTGATAATTTGTATGTGGACAGATTCACAGACAAAATCTTCAACGACTATTGCTTTGTTTACCTGACGTGGAATCTGTGGAATACTTCATACTCTTACCTTTTCTCTACATTACAGCGTGTATTACAAAAATCTCTCTCCCATCGTTTATTACGTGGATGACTGAACTTTCCTACTTTACCATCTCAAGACTCTAAGCCTTATTAACCCAAGCTCGATAGTTTGGGAGCTATATTTACACACATATATACACATAACACTGTTAACTTTTGTTTATCTTGTTAAGTTACTATATTATGAGTAGATAGTCATAAAGATAGTGGTTTTAATTTTAAAACCTGACTCAGTTAGTGTGAAATCTCTTGCTGCTGGCTCATTTCTAAAATGTTACAATTCGTAACACCATGATGGATCTGGCTGAGTTTGATGCTGGGAAGCCAGTGTCCATGATGGATCAGGTTGAGTTTGATGTTGGAGAACCTTATGTCTATGATGGATATGGCTGAGTTTGATGTTGGGAAAGCAAGTGTCCATGATGGATTTGGCATTGTTTGATGCTGGGGAGGCTAGTGCCCATGATGGATCTGGCTGAGTTTGATGTTGGAGAACCTCGTGTCTATGATGGATCTGGTAGAGTTTGATGCTGTGGAGCCTAATGCCCACGATGGATCTGGGCTGACTTTACAATCACTTAATTCTCGTCTGTCATCAAAGCTCAAATGATTGATATATGTCACAAAGTGCGATGAACGTGGCGCTCAACCCAGGACTGCACACTGGATAGGATTTCAACTGCAATAAAATCATGTTAATCACCACGTTTTGTTTCTGGTAATCAGCCATACATTTAGCAATTTGTCACTTTCTCCTGTTTTTTTTTCCATTTGGGTCGACATCAAATACTTGCTGAATCCAATGCAATCTTCATTAAATCCATTGAATTCATCAGCTCTTCCTGCTACCTCGTCAAAAACCAACCAGAAACAACTTTTACTTAATTAGTGTGGATTAACCTGTCTCTTAGAATTTTTAAAATTAGTTCTTCATTGGTGGTTAGTCAATCTATCCATTTTGAACTAGTTTAATGAATTCCCCTGAATAATAAGTATACAGTTTAGGATACAGTTGAGGGCGATGACCTATCAGAGGGAAACCGCTGTGACTAGGACTTTGCTACTGTCTTCTGTGGCTCGGAAGAACAGAAGGGTGAAGAAGACTGCAGTAGTGACAGGAGATTCCTTAGTCAGAGCAACAGAGATGATGTTCTGTGGGCATGATAGAGATACCCTGATAGTATGTTGTCTCCCACGTGCCATTTTCAGGGATTCCTGGACTGGGTCTACGGCATTCTAAAAGGGAGGTAAACGGCCTTAAGTCTTTATACATATTGGTCTCAATTACATTAAGTAGAAAAGCTGTGGGGGCCTGAGGAGAGAATTTAGAGAGCTAGATAGATAGCTCAAAAACAGGACTTCCAGGATTGCTCCCTGAGCATACGCCAGTGGGGGTAAGGATAGGAGCAACTAGCAGATAAATGCGTGGTTGAGGAACAGGTGTAGGGGGCAGGGGTTCAGATCTCTTGATCTTTGGGATTTCTTCTGTGGAAGGTACGTCCTGCACAAAAGGGATATGTTAGACCTGAACCCAAGGATGACCAATATCTTTGCTGGCAGATTTGCTAAAGCAGTTGGGGAATGTTTAAACTAATCTGGCAGGGGGTTGGGAACTGGAGTGATAGTACTGAGGATGAAGTAGTTGGTTTACAAACAGAGGCAGTGATCGGGCAGAATTACTGTCAGTGGGATGTATCAGCCATGATCATAATAAATGGCGGTGCAGGCTCGAAGGGCCGAATGGCCTACTCCTGCACCTATTTTCTATGTTTCTATGTTCCTATAAGGGTGCCAAAATCGAAAAGGACTCAACGTGTTATACTTTAGTGCATGCAATATATGGAATAAGGTAAATTAACTTGTAGCACAGTTACAAATTGGCATGTATGACATTGTGGCTAACTGTATCATGGCTAAAAGAATATTATAGCTGGGAGTTTAACACCCAAGGAAATGATTTGCATCAAAAAGACACTTAAGTAGGCAGAAGGGATAAGCTGATTGTATTCGTAAAAACTGAACTCAAATCATTAGAAAGAGGTGACATAGGATCAGAAGGTGTAGAATCCTTGTGAGCAGAGCTGGGAAACTGTGAGGGTAAAAAGACCTTGATGGGAGTTTTTAATAGACCTCCAAACAGTGACAAAGATGTGGTCTACAAATTACAATGGGAGATAGAAGATGCATGCCAAAAAGCAATATTACAATAGTCATGGGGGATTTCAATATACAAGAAGATTGGGAAAATTAGGTTGGTGCTGGAGAAAGTGAGCAGTTTCAAGTTCCTGGGTGTCAAGATCTCTGAGGACCTAATGTGGTCCCAACATATCAATGCAGTTAGAAAGAAGGGAAGACAGCGACTGTACTTCATTAGGAGTTTGAAGAGATTTGGTATGTCAACAAATACACTCAAAAACCTCTATAGTTGTACTGTGGAGAGCATTCAGACAGACTGCATCACTGTCTGGTATGGAGGGGCTACTACACAGGACTGAAAGAAGCTGCAGAGGGTTGGCAATCTAGTCAGCTCCATCTTGGGTATTAGCGTACAAAGTACCCAGGACATCTTCAAGAAGCGGTATCTCAGAAAAGCAGCATCCATTATTAAGGACCTCCAGCACCCAGGGCATGGCCTTTTCTCACTGTTGCCATCAGGTAGGAGGTACAGAAGCCTGAAGGCACACACTCAGCGATTCAGGAACAGCCTGTTCCCCTCTGTTATTGGATTCATAAATGGACATTGAAACCTTCAACACTACTTCACTTTATTAGAACATAGAACATAGAATAGTACAACACAATACAGGCCCTTCGGCCCACAATGTTGTGCTGACCCTCAAACCCTGCCTCCCATATAACCCCCCACCTTAAATTCCTCCATATACCTGTCTAGTGGTCTCTTAAACTTCATGAGTGTATCTGCCTCGACCACTGGCTCAGGCAGTGCATTCCACACACCAACCACTCTCTGAAAAAAAACCTTCCTCTAATATCCCCTTTCAACTTCCCACCCCTTACCTTAGAGCCATGTCCTCTTGTACTGAGCAGTGGTGCCCTGGAGAAGAGGCGCTGGCTATCCACTCTATCTATTCCTTTTATTATCTTGTACACATCTATCATGTCTCCTTTCACCCTCCTTCTCTCCAAAGAATAAAGCCCTAGCTCCCTTAATCTCTGATCATAATGCATACTCTCTAAACCAGGCAGCATCCTGGTAAATCTCCTCTGTACCCTTTCCAATGCTTCCACATCCTTCCCTTAGTGAGGCGACCAGAACCAGACACAGTACTCCAAGTGTGGCCTAACCAGAGTTTTATAGAGCTGCATCATTACATCGCGACTCTTAAACTCTATCCCTCGACTTATGAAAGCTAACACCCCATAAGCTTTCTTAACTACCCTATCCACCTGTGAGGCAACTTTCAGGGATCTGTGGACATGTACCCCGAGATCCCTGTGCTCCTCCACACTACCAAGTATCCTGCCATTTACTTTGTACTCTGCCTTGGAATTTGTCCTTCCAAAGTGTACCACCTCACACTTCTCCGGATTGAACTCCATCTGCTACTTCTCAGCCTACTTCTGCATCCTATCAATGTCTCTCTACAATCTTCGACAATCCTCTACACTTTCTACAACACCACCAACATTTGTGTTGTCTGCAAACTTGCCAACCCACCCTTCTACCCCTACATCCAGGTTGTTAATAAAAATCACGAAAATTAGAGGTCCCAGAACAGATTCTTGTGGGACACCACTAGTCACAATCATCCAATCTGAATGTACTCCCTCCACCACGACCCTCTGCCTTCTGCAGGCAAGCCAATTCTGAATCCACCTGGCCAAACTTCCCTGGATCCCATGCCTTCTGACTTTCTGAATAAGCCTACCGTGTGGAACCCTTTCAAATGCCTTACTAAAATCCATATAGATCACATCCACTGCACTACCCTAATCTATATGTCTGGTCACCTCCTCAAAGAACTCTATCAGGCTTGTTAGACGATCTGCCCTTCACAAAGCCATGCTGACTGTCCCTGATCAGACCATGATTCTCTAAATGCCCAGAGATCCTATCTCTAAGAATCTTTTCCAACAGCTTTCCCACCACAGACGTTAGGCTCACTGGTCTATAATAACCCGGACTATCCCTCCTACCTTTTTTGAACAAGGGGACAACATTCACCTCCCTCCAATCCTCCGGTACCATTCCCATGGACAACGAGGACATAAAGATCCTAGCCAGAGGCTCAGCAATCTCTTCCCTCACCTCATGGAGCAGCCTGGGGAATATTTCGTCAGGCCCTGGGGACTTATCAGTCCTAATGTATTTTAACAACTCCAACACCTCCTCTCCCTTAATATCAATATGCTCCAGAACATCAACCTCGCTCATATTGTCCTCACCAACATCAAGTTCCCTCTCATTGGTGAATACCGAAGAGAAGTATTCATTGAGGACCTCACTCACTTCCACAGCCTCCAGGCACATCTTCCCACCTTTATCTCTAATCGGACCTACCTTCACTCCTGTCATCCTTTTGTTGTTCACATAATTGAAGAATGCATTGGGGTTTTCCTTTACCCTACTCGCCAAGGCCTTCTCATGCCCCCTTCTTGCTCTTCTCAGCCCCTTCTTAAGCTCCTTTCTTGCTTCCCTGTATTCCTCACTAGACCCATCTGATCCTTGCTTCCTAAACCTCATGTATGCTGCCTTCTTCCACCTGACTAGATTTTCCACCTCACTTGTCACCCATGGTTCCTTCACCCTACCGTTCTTTATCTTCCTCACCAGGACAAATTTATCCCTAACATCCTGCATATATTTTTAATATATATTATTCCTGTTTTTGCATGATTTTAAATCTATTCAATATACGTATACTGTAATTGATTTACTAATTTATTATTATTATTATTATTTTCTATATTATGTCTTGCTTGGAACTGCTGCTGCTGTTAACAAATTTCACGACACATGCCAGTGATAATAAACCTGATTCTGATTCTGATCCCAAGAGTGGGAATTTGAATAAGATGGCTTTTCGGAGCTGCTCATGGCTGAGCTCACTAGGGGCTCAGCTATTCTGGATTGGGTGTGGTGCAATAAACCAGGATTGAATAGAGAGTTTAAGGTAAAGGAATACTTGGGGGTCAAAAAAAACAACATGATAGTTTTCACCCTGCAATTTCAGAAGAAGAAGCTGAAGTCAGATGTTCAAGCTTCTGGTAAGATGGGGTGGCATTCCACCACAGCAGCATTTACAAGGTCACGGGGGTGCTACTGTCCTTTTTAAATTTTTTTTATGATTGCAAGATCCTGCTAGACATTAATAACTTAAATACTGCTGGTCCACCCAATCAGCAGGCTGCTTATTGGTGGCAAAATGAAGGAGCTGGTCCTAGGAAAGCTCGCGTTGCTGCCTGCTTCAGAGGGGGGCTTCGAAGGAGTCAATGTGCGAATATGGTGTGCAGTCTAACAGCATCTCAGTCACATTTTTCTGATCGCAAGACCACTTTGGACATTGCTAATGTGGAATGCTGCAAGTCCAACTCACTCATTTATTGGTGCGGAAGGTGGGGAAATTGACTGGCCTTGTTCATAGCAAGAACTAGGCCTCAAGCTGCAGTGTCTCCTATTTACAGCTGATAAAAGAGAGATGTTGAAGCCAGTGCACTCCACCAGGGATGGTGTGGGTCAGCATCCAGGCTTGAATCCATCCTGCCCCCCAGTTTTCACTCAGCAGAACACAAGCATGTTGTGGCCAACTGCAGATTTTTGTGGCATTCATGGAATCAGGGTCAGGACTATTTTTTTGTGTGGCTCTATTTTACTGATATCTTCCTGCGCTTGCTCTGTGTGCTTTATTCTGTGTGTGACTGTTGGTACTCCGTTTCACACCTTGGCCCTGGAGTAATACTGTCCCATTTGGCAGTATTCGTGTATGCTTGAATGACAATTAAACTTGAATTCAATTGAATGTGTGAGTAATGTCAGGTGTCTCGTCTGAGTGCTACTGGTACCATGTAACCCAGTACTACCTGTCGCATGGTCGGGTGGTCGGCAACTAAACCGGCTCCCCCACAGGCTTGTCTGGTGAGGAGGGTGGCTAGACACCCTGCAGGACGAAAAACAAGACCTGTCAAAGCGCGGATGAACCCTCTCATAGGGTCATCGGCCATCTAGCAAACACGTGCCGTGAAGCGCGGAAAGGGCATCCCTTGCATCGAAGCTTGGTCTGGCCATTCACTGCAACAGAACTTCCCCCAGCTGTCTTGGACCCCACCATGCTGCTGGATCCGGGAAGGGATGTCGAGAGGGTGGGTCTGGACCTGTGCAACACCCTACTCACCTAAAATCCACTCACGCACACGCTGTGCCTTTCTGAGGAGTGGGGTACCACCCCACTAACTGACTGAAAGGAACCATCATCATCCTATGGGATGGATAGCCAGAGAGTGCAGTGGAGTAAAGGGAATTGAAGAGGCATGAGAGAGGAGCTGGCCAAAGTTGATTGGAAGGGGACACTAGCAGGGATGACAGCAGAGCAATAATAGCTGGATTTCATGTGTGCAACTCAGAAGCCACAGAGTAGATACATTCCAAAGAAGAAATTGTTTCCTAATGGCAAGATGACGAACCATGGCTGATAAGGGAAGTCAAAACCAACAAACAAGCCGAAGTGAAGGCAAAGTAAAAATTAGTGGGAAGATTGAGAAGATTTAAAAAAAACAACAGAAAACAACTAAAGAGTCATAAAGAGGGAAAAGATAGAGTATAGAGGTAAGCCAAACATTTCCTCTGTTATATAAAGAGCAAAATATATATGATATATGTTATTTTTGTGTTGAAGTTCTGTTGCAGTGAATGGCCAGACCAAGCTTTGATGTAAGGGATGTCCTTTCCGCGCTTCACGGCATGTGTTTGCTAGATGGCCGTTGATATCAGTCTGCTGGAAAATGATGCTGGAGAGGTAGTAATGGGGGACAAGGAAATGGCAGACAAACTGAATAAGTATTTTGCAATCACAAACAAGGGAAAATCTGCAGATGCTGGAAATCCGAGCAGCACACACAATATGCTGGAGGAACTCAGCAGGCCAGACAGTAATTAGGAAAAGAGTACAGTCGACATTTTGGGCCGAAACCCTTCAGCAGTATTTTGTATCAGTCTTCACTATGGAAGACACGCAGTATGCTGGAGATTCAAGAGAGTCTGGGGGCAGAAGTGAGTGAAATTGCCAGTACTAAGATGAAGGTATCTGGGAGACTGAAAGGTGTGAAAATAAATCACCTGGATCAGATTATCTACACCCCAGGGTTCTGAAAGAAGTAGCTGAAGAGATTGTGGAGTCATTAGTAATGAACTTTCAAGTATCAATAGATTCTGGCATGGTTCCAGAGAAGTGGAAAATTGAAAATGTCACTCCACTCTTCAAGAAGGGAAAGATGTAGAAGAAAGGAAACTATAGGCCAGTTAGTCTGACCTCAGTGGTTAGGAAGATGTTGGAGTTCATTGTTAAGGATGAAGTTTTGGAGTACTTGGTGTCACATGATAAAATAGCTCAATGCAAGCATGCTTTTTGACAGAGAATATCTTGCCTGACAAATCTATTGGAATTCTTTGAAGAAATAACAAGCAGAATAGACAAAATAGAGTGGGTTGATGGTGTGTATTTGGATTTTCAGAAGGTTTTTGACAAGATGTCACACAAAAGGCTGCTTAACAAGTTAGGACACCATGGTATTACAGGAACAATTCTAGCATGGATAGAACAGTGGCTGATTGGCAGGAGGCAGAGTAGGAATAAAGGGAGCCTTTCCCGGTTGGCTGCTAGTAACTAGTGGTGTTCCACAGGGTCTGTGTTGGGACTGCTTCTTTTTACATTACATATCAGTGATTTGGATGATAGAATTGATGGCGTTGTGGACAAGTCTGCAGACGATATGAAGCTAGGTGGAAAGACAGGTAGTGTTGAGGAAACAAGGAGGCTACAGAGTACTTGGGCAGATGAGAAGAAAGGGCAAAGGAGTGGCAGATGGAAATCAGTGTTGGGAAGTCTACGGTCATGATCTTTGGTAGAAGAAATTGGTGGAAGTGTAGACTAATTTCTAAATGAAGAGAAAATTCAAAAATCCGTGGTGCAAAGGGACTTAGGAGTCCTTGTTCAGAATTTCCTAAAGGTTAATTTGTAGGTTGAGTCTGTGAGGAAGGAAAATGTGATGTTAACATTCATTTCAAGAGGACTAGAATATAAAAGCAAGGATGTAATGTTGAAGCCTTATAAGGCATTGGTAAGGCCTCACTTGGAGTATTGTGCAAAGCAAGGTTTACCATATGAGGACTGATTCAAGGCTCTGGGCCTCTGCACACTGGAATTCAGAAGAAACTTATCGAGTGTTGGAAGGCCTCGATAGAGTGGATGTGGAGAGGGTTTTTCCTGTGGTGGGGAGTCGAGGACCGGGAGCCACAGCCTCAGAATTGAGGAATGTTTATTTAGAATGGAGATGACGGGAATTTCTTTAGCCAGTGTACCTGGCTGCCACGGGCAGCTGTGGAAGCTAGGTCATTGGGTATATTATTGGGTATATTTAAGGCAGAGTTTGATAGATTCTTGATTGGTCAAGTCATGAAGGGATATGTGGAGAAGGCAGGAAATTAGGGCTGAGAGGAAAATGGATCAGCCATGATGCAATGGCCCTTCGGATAAATAGGAAATCAAGAAGATTATTGTTTTCACTTTTCCTGGTCCAACATGATCATTAAACTTCATGTAAGTCTGAACCTAAGAGCAGGAGATCATAATCCTATTATTCAAAATCTGTCACCATTCCTAATTATTTCACTGGTAACTTCTTCCTCTCATCAGTAGACAGCATTTTGAGTGACGTATCCTTGGATCTTCCAGCAGGGTATCCAGTATGTATGGCTTGGTCCATCTCCTATCGAATACTGTGCGGGCCCCTCCAGAATCTGGTAGTACCGTGCCTTTAAACACTTGACGCATTACTATAATTGATTGCAAAATCTAAAATAAACAGTATGTCTGGGTCATGGAATATCTCACTAATGTTCTGCTACCATACTGAGGTTTTAATCGCAATGCCATCACATGGCAGAGCAGGAAGTAAGCAGCACAGAAACTAATTTTACACTTTTTTTGTATAAAAAGTACAAGCTGTAACCTGCTGGATCATGCCCTTGTCTATGACTCAGAAGGTTCAGTTTCCTCCTCCCAAAACATGAATGCACAATGCAGGTTCTTTTCTGAAAGGTTTATAGGCACTCCTTTGTATGGAAGCAAAGAGCTATGCCTAGTATTTGAATCAATATTATTCCTGTAGTGAATACTTGAACAAATCAAAACCGCTTAGAAACTAAGCACGGGGGCGGGAGGGCTGATACTGTATGACATACTGTCTAATCCAGTAATGAAGTTCCAAAGTCGAAGAATACATTCAATCTTTTATTAAGACACTGGCAAATCAAACAATCTTAAAGCAGCAAATCTAATGAAACTAAAGCTAGTGATGTAACCAAATAAACTGTCTTAGTGTAACAAACATACTTAAGCGAAGCGTTCTTAAATGTATTCAAGAATATTCAAACAAATATAAGCAATTTCAAGCACAATAAAATAGTTATCACCCTCTAGCTCTCTTCCTTAGTTCTACCCAAACTAGAATGACGTAAAAGACAAAGTATGAATGCGTAACTAAGCTCTTTGCTTCTACCACACCCTGAAACATATGACTAACTCCCCGTAATAAACATAACAAATGAGCAACACAAAATACAATACAGATAGAGAACAGTGGCTCCTACAGATTAACTTTTCAATTTCTAGTTCGCTAAGTTTGAAACTCACCTTATGCAAATTAGCCACTATGCAAATTAGCAGTTATGCTAACAAGCTTGCTATCCTTAACGATTTTCTAAGAAATGTGATATCAGTACATTCCTTCTTTTATAATATGAACTGCAATTCCAGTTTTAAATTAGGATAGTAGGTTGGAAATCTAATTCCAGATATGATCCTTTGATAAAGGAGTTCAGAAGGTCACTGAATATATTACTCAATGCAAAGAGATATGCTCAATTCATATTGAACTTTAACTTTATAGAGTAGATTCAACAGCAAAACAAAAAAGGTGATCTTGAAAGTTCTGATAATTGGAGTCCCACCATTTCCACAGAGGAAAGACTCCTCACAAAACTTTTGCCAAGAAGAATCTGCAGACCATTCGGGACTGTAGAAACCAGGAAGAGATGATGGTAAGTGGAGATGACAATTGTTATGTAGAACCTAACCTCACTAAATGGTGGTGTATGGCTGAGACAGACATGGGGGAGCAAGAAAGATACTTGAAGACCAGAGGTGCAGAACTGGGATGTGATTCCATTACAGAAGGTTGGCTATGATAGATGAGGGCAGTTTGGAGAGATTCCATAATAGATATCTGTTGACTAAGTCTTCAGAGGTGTCAATATGTGCAAGCTAATGAGTGAAAAATGAGTTTGGAAGTGAGACAGAGGGAAGGGAGTTGTTTGCCAATATGTTGTGAATGTTTTTTTTATATACTGAAGACACGTTCATGATTCCAGATTTGAAGGGGAAAATAGTTTGCAACATCAATGGTGTGGGAGTATGAGAGGAACTTGAGTAGTCAGCACTTTAGTGAAAACAGGTTCAAGAAGACCTGGTAATCTTATTTATATATTTTGTTTAAATCAAGCATTGATGACATCATTGTTGCCAGTGGGGAAATGGAATGATTAAGTCTGACAGAATGATAGTGTCAGTTTAAACAGTATATTTATTGACCTGAAACAGTTTAAAGAACTTGTCATTCTTTTTATTACATATTCAGAAGTTTATTCTTGTCATTTCAACTGAGCACGTTCATCCAGCTCCCACACACGCTGTCAAACATAATCATTCCTGCAAGCTATTTTCTCTAAATTAGGCACAGAAATAATAAGGACAGATTGGAAGAAGAAATAAGAATATTTAACATGACCCCATTTATTTTTATAGTTTGATTTTGAAAGGGGTGCTGCTAATAAAGCTTCCTCAGTGAATTGGTGGTGTCATTATCCTGAAGCATTATAGTGTGTCCTGCTGAAAGATGTAGGCAGTGCTGTGACAGGTTGCCATCACAAACTTCCATAAGTGCCTGCATGACTTCTGTGCATGCACATTCAATGTGAAAGTCCTGAGCTTCCTGGCTGGTACATCTCTCAGTGTGCTTCCTTGCTGAAATTGACAAGGAATTCTAATGAAGGGGCACAAATTTACTGAAATTCCATGCACTGAGAGTAATAGGCAGTGAAGAATTGGCTCATATGCATATTGAGAGGGAGGCGATACTTGCAGACTTGACGAACATTAAGGTGGGTGAATCCCCAGTCCCTGGCCACGTCCACCATCAGACCTTATAGGAGGCCAGGGAAGAAATCTCAGAGGCCCCTGTGGAGATATTTGCTTTATCATTAGCCTCTGGTGAAGTTCCAGAAGATTGGAGAAGGACTAATGTTGTTTCATTGTTCAAGAAGGATAGCAAGGACAATCCAGAGAGCTACAGGCCAGTGGATCTGACTTCAGTTGTAGGGAAGTTACTGGAGAGAATTCTGTGCAGCGAGATCTACCTTCACTTGGATAGTCAATGTCTGATTAGGAAGAGTCAATATGGTCTTATTTGTGGGAGGTTATGTCTGACAAATCTTTTGTAGTTCTTTGAAGAGGGGATAGAAGAAGGTAGAGCAATGGATGTTATCCATATGAACTTTAGTAAGGCTTTTGACAAAGTTTATGGAGATGTATGAAATCATGAGGGGCATAGATAGGTTGAATATACTCAGACTTCTCACAGGGAAAGGGAGACAAAAACTGGAAGGTAAGGAGATAAGATGAGAGAGGGAAACGGGGGAATGGTGAAAGATAGGGGCAGTTACCAGTAGGGGAGGACATGGACAGATGTGTCGGAATGGGAATGGGAAGTAGAATTGAAATGGGTGGCCACCGGGAGATTCCACTTGTTCTGGCAGACAGAATGTAGATGCTCGACAAGGTGGTCTCCCAATCTGTGTTATGTCTCACCCCTTCTGCCTGACACCCCACCTGAGGTTTTGCAATGTTTACTCCTCACTCCAGGGTACTGGGGCTTTTTGCTGTTCCATTGTTTGATGAACTTAAATGCCAGCCCAGTTAAACTGAAAAATAAGGTGTTGGGATACAAGGTGAGAGCTGATTTCCCTCAGTCTCCACGGTGTTGAGACGATGAAGACTAGCCCAGCTGCTGTGCTCCATGGCCGCTAAAATGATGAACTGATGAGCGAGGCTTTGGGCCTACTCCGGGCTGCTCCAGGGTTCGGATCTGAGGACTCAGTTTGGTTCAGAATACTGTTGTTTGCTCTCAGGGTTGTACAATTTACACATTCTTGAATAATAAATGTACTTTGACATTGATTTACCACCCTGCCAGTCTCTGCACCCAGCGCATAGTTCTCCAGAACTTCCATCATCTCCAATGGGATCCCAGCACCAAGCACATCTTTTTCTCCCCTCCATTTACTGCTTTTCCACAGGGATTGCTCCCTACTTCACTTTTTTGTTCACTGATCTCTCTCTTGGCCCTCATCCTAGCAAATGGAGCAAGTGGCACACATGTCACTACGTCTCCTCCCCCACAACCATTCAGGGCCCCGAACAGTCCTTCCAGGTGAGGCGACACTTCACATAACACAATGGGTGCTGATGAAGGGTCTCAGCCGAAACATTGACTGTTTACCCTTTTCCATAGATGCTGCCTGGCCTGCTGATGTCTGGCATTAGAGGCACTTTGCATTCAATTTCCTTTTATACTTTATACTTTATTGTCACCAAACAATTAGTACTAGAATGTACAAACATCACAGCGATATTTGAATCTGCGCTTCACACTCCCTGAATTACAAATATTAAATATTAAAAATAATTAAAATTAGTAAATATTAAAAATTTAAATTATAAATCATAAATAGAAAATAGAAAAATGGGAAGTAACGTAGTGCAAAAAAACCATGAGGCAGGTCCGGATATTTGGAGGGTACGGCCCGGATCCGGGTCAGGATCCGTTCAGCAGTCTTATCACAGTTGGAAAGAAGCTGTTCCCAAATCTGGCCATAAGAGTCTTCAAGCTCCTGAGCCTTCTCCCGGAGGGAAGAGGGACAAAAAGTCTGTTGGCTGGGTGGGTTGTGTCCTTGATTATCCTGGCAGCACGTGTAAAGTGAGTCCACGGACGGAAGATTGGTTTGTGTGATGTGCTGTGCCGTGTTCACGATCTTCTGCAACTTCTTTCGGTCTTGGACAGGACAACTTCCATACCATTATACAATCTCATATTTATTGCCAAAGGCCAACTCTGACCTCCAGACTGATAAATCATGCGTAGTCAATACATAATATAATGTGTGATTTTAATGTATATTTCTTAAAATACCTTAAATGATTGATATTTAAACATCCTGCTGGTGGCATGAAGCTTATCCCAGAAGTATTAACTTTTCAAATGCTCTTTCATTATCCTCAGCTTCCTTTTCTGAAGTACCTTCCTTCAAATGAGAATGGCGAATCCATTATTCACTTGCAGTGGCTTTATCGACGTGACTCGATGTGGAGTCTGCTTTTGGAAGCTTATTTATATTGTTGTGTGACAGTGACAGCAACAGGGGCTCCCAGCCTGGGGTCCACAGACACATTGGTTAAGGGTAGGGCTCCATGGCATAACAAAGGTTGGGAACACCTGGCTTAGAAGGAGAGCATCTTCAAGAACATGTGCTTTAGAAACCTCTTTGATTTCTAAGGATGTGCAGCTGAACATTCCAGTGCCACTTTCATTGTACTATCATGAAATTGCAAATGAAATAATGATAAACTTCAGAACAACTTACACTATTCCGTCAGCCATTAGTGGACAATCTTGCTTGGCACCATAGAACAAGGCTATTCTATTTTTCCATGACATTTTGCATTCATTATCAGCATCTCCTCTGTTTTCCTGCTTATATTTTTATTTTCCTATGGATTTTGTACCTGGCACAATAATTAATATTTGTATTATTAACTTGTAGAACTCTATAGCATTGTTATCTATTAACTATTTATTTATTTATTGAGATAAGTGCAGAGTAGGCTCTTCAGGTTCTTCCAGCTGCACTACCCTGCAACCCCGATTGAACCCTCAGACGATCACAGGACAATTTACAGTGACCAACCAACCTACCAACCTGTACATCTTTGGACTGTCAGAGGAAACCTACCACCCAAAGGAAACCCATGCGGTCACGGGGAGAACGTACAAACTCATTACAGAGAACGTACAGTGGCTATATTTTATTATAAGTTTGAGGAGATTTGGTATGTCACCAAAGACTGTTCCTAACCTTTGTTATGCCATGGAGCCCTACCCTTAACCAATGGGTCTGTGGACCCCAAGCTGAGAAACCCTGTTGCTGTCACCATTACACAACAATATAAATAAGCTTCCAAAAAGAAGGAGAATCCTATCTGCAGGCTGAGATTAAACGGGGAAGACATAAAACAAGTCAAGAACTTATGCTACTTAGGAAGCTGGGGGACAACAGATGGCAGGTGTGACTTGGACATCAAAAGAAGAATAGGGATGGCAAAAGACACCTTTACGAGAATGAAGAGTATACTGACCAATACTAAACTAGGCTTGACAACCCGCCTCAGAGTACTGAAATGTTATGTTTATCCATTTATGTTATATGGCTCAGAATGTTTGACAATATTTAGTAACATGAGGAAACAAATTGAAGCAGCAGAGATGTGGTTTTTGAGGAGGATCCAAAGAATATCATGGACGAAATGAATATCTAACGAGGATATCATCAACAGAGCAAACACAAAAAGAGAAATAATGTATGAGATCATGAAAAGGCAACATAACTACATTGGACATGTGATCAGGAAAGAGGAGTTAGAATGCACGGTAATTATGGGAAAGATCGAAGGGAAGAAAACTAGAGGAAGACAGGGACAAGTGATGACGGAGACAGCAGCCAGAGAATTGCAAATGACTACCAATAAATTGATCCACTTGACCCGAAGCAGGAGTGTGTCGGCCATGGTGGTCAAAGCTCAAACTGGGCATGGCACCTGATGATGATGACAATGACTGTGGAGAGCATTCTAACTTTCTACATCACTGTCTGTACTACTTTTAAAATTTAATTGTATGTATATTGCTTAATGTAATTTATAATTTATTTTACTATGTATTGTGCTGTGCAGCAAAAGCAACAAATTTCATTATATCTACCAAGGAGATTAAACTTAATTCTGATTCTAATATGAAAATCTTCGAAACAAGATTCCCCTCCCTTGTTAAGCTTTTGATATTATAATCAGAATCCAAATCAAATTCAATCTCATTGACATATGTCAGCGGTCCCCAGCCACCGGGCTGCGGACTGGTACCAGGCCACAAAGCATGTACTACCGGGCCGCAAGGAAACAATATGTGTCAGCTGCACATTTCCTCATTCCTTGTCACGCACTATTGAACTTGAACATAGGGTTGCCAACTGTCCCGTATTTGCCGGGGCGTCCCGTATATTGGGCTAAATTGGTTTGTCCCTTGTCCCGTATTTCCCCCTGCAAAGGTAGAGCGTTCCTATCAAACCTTTCGTGCCGAAATGGCATAAAACAAAGAAGCAAGTACCATTAATTTATATGGGAAAAATTTTTGAGTGTTCCCAGACCCAAAAAAATAACCTACCAAATCATACCAAATAACACATAAAACCTAAAATAACACTAACATATAGTAAAAGCGGGAATGATATGATAAGTACACAGCCTATATAAAGTAGAAATAATGTATGTACAGTATAGTCGGGAAGATTAAGCCAAAACCAATTAGTGGAAAAAAAATCGTCACGTACGTACATGCGCATGTCATGCGTGCGCACACAGGTGCCCGTGCAAGGCTTCATGGTCATGGTAGTCTTTCTCAGGGTAAACACAAGTGTCCCATATGTGACTGCTACTTTTGTCCCTTATTTGGGAGTGAGAAAGTTGGCAACCATAAGACCATAAGACAAAGGAGCAGAAGTCAGCTATTCGGCCCATTAAGTCTGCTCCGCTATTTTATCATGAGCTGATCCATTCTCCCATTTAGTCCCACTCCCCTGCCTGTAAAAGACATGTTGAGGTGAGATTAAGCCTATTTGAACACCCCCACCGCGCCCCCGCCCCCCCCGTTCGGCCGGTCTGCAAGAATATTGTCGATATTAAACCAGTCCGCAGTGCAAAAAAGGTTGGGGACCCCTGACATATGTCATGAAATCTGTTGTTTTTGCTGCTATCTTTTTATTCTAGAAACATAGACAACCTGCAGCACAATACAGGCCCTTCGGCCCACAAAGCTGTACTGAACATGTCTTTAGAAGTTACCTAGGATTACCTATAGCCCTCTATTTTTCTAAACTCCATGTACCTATCTAGGAGTCTCTTAAAAGACCCTGTCATATTCCCCTCCAGCACCGTCGCCAGCAGCCCATTCCATGCACACACCACTCTCTGTGTAAAAAACTTACCCCTGACATCTCCTCTGTACTTACTTCCAAGCACCTTAAAACTGTGCCCTCTCGTGCTAGCCATTTCAGCCCTGGGAAGAAGCCTCTGACTATCACATGATCAATGCCTCTTATCATCTTATACACCTCTATCAAGTCACCTCTCATCCCCTGTCACTCCAAGGAGAAAAGGCCTAGTTCACTCAACCTATTCTCATAAGGCATGCTCCCCAATCCAGGCAACATCCTTGTAACTCTCCTCTGCACCCTGTCTATGGTTTCCACATCCTTCCTGTAGTGAGGCGACTAGAATTGAGCACAGTATTCCAAATGGGATCTGACCAGGGTCCTATATAGCTACAACATTACCTCTCGGCTCTTAAACTCAATCCTATGATTGATGAAGGCCAATGCATCGTATGCCTTCTTAACCACAGAGTCAACCTGCGCAGCAGCTTTGAGTGCCCTATGGACTCGGACCCCAAGATCCCTCTGATCTTCTGATTCTGGTATCATTCCCCTTCTTTCTCAGTCCTGATGAAGGGTTTTGGCCCAAAACGCCAACTGTTTATTCATTTCTACTGATGTTGCCTGACCAGCTGAGTTCCTCCAGCACATTGTATGTGTTGCTCTGGATTTCCAACATCTGTAGACTTTCTTGAGTTTATTGTTACCTGTCTAGTGAGTATCTTGTGAGAATGATGTAATGGTCTCATGCAACTGGAATGATATAATGGTCTTGTGATAATGGGGTGATGTGATGTCACGTGATGGCATGTTCCAAATAGTATAAAAAGGGAAACCGTAGTTGTTGCGTAGTTCGTTTTGTTGGGAGTTCATTTTGTCATTATATCACAGTCGGTGGTTACGTAATCGTGGAAGAAGAGAGAGTAAGCGTGAAGATTCGCCAGCTTCGATGAACCCAAGGAATTGGGTAGAATTCAATGGCATTCTGTGATTGACATCTGGTACGGCCCATACGGGTATTGTGGCACACACTGTTGGTTAACCCCTGCATGGTCTTGGGGAGTTGTGTAGTGACCACTTTCGACAAAAGGTCAGTTACTTTGAGAAATCTTATTCTGCGTCATATCTTCAGACAAAGCATTTCTCGGCTGTGAGCTGTGCTTAAATAAGATCTGTTAAGAATTGTCTTGAAGTTCAACTGTTTGTTAACTACAGACGCATAACACAGTTAACTTCCATTTAAGTTAGTCGTTCATTGACTTTTCTATGTTTTGAGTAGAGGTTAATAAATTTTGTTATTTATTTATAAAAAACCTGACTCAATTTCATATCTATTGCTGCTGATGGGGGCTTGTCTGGGATATGAACAAATTTAGAGCTTAATTAGTTGTTTAACTATCAATCTGTTTGGAAAAGGGGAAATAATCGATTCCTTTTGTTTGACTGGTTTGTGTGTGGTAATCAGCAGCAATGAATTTTGAGAACTTTCTGGAATTACCAACAGCTCCGGCATTAGTAAATGCGAAAAAGTGTGAGATGTGGGAAATTGCTGAAAAACTGAAGCTTACAGGGATAACTACGATTACTACAAAGTCAGAGATTCAAAGAAAAATAGCTGAGCATTATGTAGCTACAAAAGTGTTTGATGAAGAGGTGTCAGGGAAGTTACCTATAAGTTAAATATGATCTGGTTACAGCTAGATAAAATAGCGTTAGATAAACTTAAAATAGAGGCTGAGTTGGAATGAAGTCGATTAGAAGCTGCCGAAAAACAGGCAGTATGATGCTAGAGAAGCAGACAAACAGAGGGAAGAAGCCAAAAAACAGAGGAAGTTTGAGCTAGAAAAGATAGAGAAAGTGAAGCAAGCTGGTTCGAGGAAACCGGTTGTACCATTTGTTGCTAGTCAGGAAATCAAATTGGTTTCTCCATTTAATGAGGCAGATGTTGATAGATACTTCCAGCATTTTGAGAAAGTTGCTCAGAGTTCAGATTGGCTGAGAAAGGGCTGGCTTGTCCTTTTACAAAGTATCTTTAGAGGTAAAGCACAACAGGTTTATATGGCTTTAACCAATGAACAGGCAGCTGATTATGATACTGTGAAGTAGGCTACACTTAAAGCTTATGAATTGTTTCCAGAAGCTTATAGACAGAGATTTAGGAATCTGAAGAAACTTTTGAACCAGACTTACGTGGAATTTGCCTATAACAATTCGGTGTGTTTTGGGAGACGGTGCACATCTAAAAATGTGAATGAGGATTATGATACCTTAAAGGAGCTGGTTTTGATTGAGGAATTTAAAAGGTGCGTCCCTGATGCCATAAAAGAATATTTGAATGAAAAGGACCCTGCCACGTTGCTAGAGTCTGCTAAATTAGCAGATGAGTATGCTCTAACCCACAAGAGTAAGTTTACTCTGAGTAAAACTTTCCAAAAGAGTAGCCAGGATAGTCAAGGTAAACCAAAAACTAAATCGGAAGCTGGTGATAAAGGTTAGGATGAAGGGAAACAAGTGAAGGAAAGACATTCTGGTCTTATTTGTCACTATTGTAGGAAGTCTGGTCATGTTTGGCTAACTGTTTCCATCTGAAGAAGAAGGAAAAGGAGGCAGTTCCAGATGCCTGTGTCCAACACTTTGAAATGCCCATAAACCCGCATTCAAAGGACATTCAAAGGAAGCTCTGACAAGGTCTGACCGTGTTAAGAAAGGATTCCATCATTTTATGTCGGGTGAATTTGTTTTGGTGAATGAAGGGTCCACTCAAGTACCAATAAAATTTCTTCGGGATACTGGGGCTTCTCAGTCACTTATGTTAGACAGTGTTCTAAAGTTTAGTGATGAGACTGACATTAGAGAAGTAAATCTCATACGAGGTATTGAGGGCATCCTTACACCCGTAACTCTGCACAAAGTAGTTTTAAAGTCAGGGATAGTTTCAGGATCTGTTAAAATTGGACTACAGCCCAATTTGCCAGATGATGGTGTTTATTTACCGTTAGGGAATGACCTAGCAGATGGAAAAGTTGTTCCTGCAGTGCAACTGACAACTAAGCCAATCACTGATGATCCAAAGATGGATTCTAACATGTATCTCTCCTGTGCAGTAACCCGAGCTATGGCCAAAAGGTTTGCCCAGGCAGATGGTTCTGTGCAGCATGGGTCTACTACCCATAACAGCTCAAATCAGGATTCAGATTTTGATGATTTGTCAGGAACTTTCCTACCTTCCTTGTTTGATCAAGATCCTTGTAGTGAGTCTGACCATAAAGACTTGTCTCTGTCTAGGAAGGAGATGATAGCGGAGCAGAGCAGAGATCCTGAGATTGCCACCTTGAGAGAGAACGCTCTCCCAGATAACGAGATTGAGAAGGTGCCAGTGGGGTATTATTTCAAGAGTGGAGTGTTAATGAGAAAGTGGAGACCTCCTGAGATTCCTGCAAATGAGGATTGGGCAGTTGTTCACCAAGAAGTCGTTCCTAAATGAAATTTTAACTTTGACTCATAGTGTGCCCTTAGGTGGCCACCTAGGTGTGAAGAAAACCGTGAACAAAGTTATGAAACACTTTTTCTGGCCTGGTTTGTGGAAAGATGTGGCGACATTTTGCCGAACTTGTCACACTTGTCAGATTGTGGGTAAACCTAATCAAGTCAACCCAGTGGCCCCATTGCAACCTATTCCTGCATTTGTTAAACCGTTTTCTAAAGTTATTGTAGATTGTGTTGGCCCATTGCCAAAAACTAAAACTGGCCATCAATATTTGCTGACCATCATGTGTACAGCATCTAGGTTTCCAGAAACAATACCTCTCAGGAATATAAAAGCTAAAACTGTGACAAAGGCTCTCATAAAGTTCTTTACTTTATTGGGGTTGCCTACAGAAATCTAGTCTGATCAAGGAAGTAATTTTATGTCTGGATTATTCCAACAGGTAGTTTATAAACTGGAAGCCAAACAGATGGTCTGCGTACCATCCAGAATCACAAGGAGCCTTAGAAAAGTTCCATTCTACCCTCAAAACCATAATTAGGACGTTTTGTGTTGAAAATGGGAAGAACTGGGATGAGGGAGTTCATTTGTTTTTGTTTGCAGTAAGGGAGTCAGTGTAGGAGTCCCTTGGCTTTAGCCCCTTTGAACTTGTGTTTGGGCACAGAGTCAGAGGACCTTTGGCATTGTTAAGAGAACAGTGGGTTAACAAAGAACTATATACTAATTTGTTGGATTATGTCTTAAAATTTAAGGAGGGCTTGAAAAATGCTTGCAGTTTAGCAAGGGAAAATTTAAAATCTGCTCAGGAAAGAATGAAAACTTAGTATAACAAGGAAGCTAGAACGAGGTTGTTCAAACTGGGAGATAAGGTGTTGGTTCTTTTCCCGGTGCAAACGAACCCTTTACAAGCTAAATTTCATGGTCCTTACGAGGTTATATCTAAAGTTAATGATATGGATTATATGGTAAAAATACCAGATTGACGAAGGCCAGCAGAACTTTGTCATGTAAACATGATAAAACCATATTATGAACAACAGTCTGTCGCTATGACTGTTGATGTCAATAACAATGAGTCTGATCTCCCTGGGACCTTGGTAGTTAATCCGTCTGAGGCTTATTTTAAACCAAACATTATTTCTGCCAGACTAACAAATTCAACAATTTTGGAAAATATTGATGAGAAATTGGCTCATCTACAGCGAAACAGCAGCGGCAGCAAATGAAGCAGTTAATTATGAAATTAAGGGATTTATTTCCAAACATTCCAAAAAGAACTGCAGTAACCTCACATGATGTAGATGTTGGAAACTCCAAACACATAAAGCAACATCCATATCGAATGAATGTGGAAGAATTTACACTGGCCCAACAAGAAATTAAGTATATGTTAGAAAATAATATTATTAGACCTTCTACTTCAGATTGGAGTTCACCTTGTGTTGTGGTACCTAAACCAGATGGTAGTATTCACTTTTGTACTGATTACAGAAAGGTGAATGCTGTGACAAAAACTGATGCGTATCCAATCCCTAGGGTAGATGAATGCGTGGATAAGGTTGGAAAAGCTAAGTTTCTTACAAAGATTGATCTATTAAAAGGGTATTGGTATGTTCCATTGACGGATAAAGGTAGAGTAATTTCTGCATTTGTAACGCCATCTGGGTTATATGAATACAATGTTCTGCCATTTGGAATGAAGAGTGCTCCAGAACTTTCCAGAGAATAATTAATTCTGCAATTCGAGGGTTAAAACATACAGATGCCTATATTGATGATTTTGTCACAGGGAATGACACTTGGGAAGCACATCAATCTGCAGTGGATAAGCTGTTTGAAAGGCTTTTTGAAGCCAACCTAATATAATCTCTTAATAACTCACATTAAAGGCAAAGATAATATAATTGCCAACTGTCAGTCTAGATGTTGAACTCGCTATGTAAAAATTTTTTGAGTGAAATTTTGATATTTGTATACACTCCTGCTATACGTTATATTAGTACTGTATGATAATTGTATGTGTATGGTGCGTTTAGTAAACTTTATACATTTGTATATTTTGTAAATCATAGTTAAAATTTTGCTCTTGATAGATCAAATTTTTCTTTTCTTGGGGGGAAGTGCTACCTGTCTTGTGAGTATCTTGTGAGCATGATATAGTGGTCTTGTGATAATGGGATAATGTGATGTCACGTGATGGCATGTTCCAACTAGTATAAAAAGGGAAACCATAGTTGTTGCATAGTTCGTTTTGTTGTTATGTCACAGTCAGTGGTTATGTAATCATGGAAGAAGAGAGAGTGAGAGTGAAGATTTGCCAGCTTCAACAAACCCAAGGAATTGGGTCGAATTCAACGGCGTTCTGTGATTGACATTTGGTACGGCCCATACAGTATTGTGGCACACACTGTTGGTTAACCCCTGCAGGGTCTTGGGGAGTTGTGTAGTGAGCACTTTCGACAAAAGGTCAGTTACTTTGAGAAATCTTATTCTGCGTCATAACTTCGGACAAAGCATTTCTCAGCTGTTAGCTGCGTCATCAGTTTCGTCTATACTTTGGGAAGTGTTTCAACGCTGGTTCGGGAAGTCTCTCCTCTCGACTGTTTCAGAAATCATATGGACTTATTAAACTACCACCTTAAGACTGTGCTTAAATAGGATCTGTTAAGAATTGTCTTGAAGTTCAACTGTTTGACAACTATAGACGCATAGCACCATTAACTTCCATTTAAGTTAGTCGTTTGTTTACTTTTCTATGTTTTGAGTAGAGGTTAATAAATTTTGTTGTTTATTTATAAAAACCTTACTCAATTTCATATCTATTGCTGCTGATGTGTAACATTATAAACAAGAATACATACTTTATTTTAGTTAATATTAATGCATACTGTCCTATGGAAATGAACTAATTTGTACACATGAAGGTATCATTATATTTTAAGTCCACATGATATTTACAAACTATCACATTCCTGTCTAAAGTTGAATGGAGACCATTTATTGAATTAGACACTTCTTTGGTGGTTGAATTGAAGTAAAGTGTTTATCAAGGCTAGTCACGGTGCAGTCATATTCCTAAAAGCCAGTTGGAAAGCAAAATTTTGTTCAGATGTTGTTATCCTATCTTAACTGACATTTTCACATCCTTAATACAGAAGGCAGGGTTTTTCAAAGCTTATTCTGAATCTCCACAGACTTTTTCTATAGATGACATACATTTGCTTCATCAAAAATGTATGACGCTGAAAGGGCATAATAATTGATTTATGCTCTCGTATCCCAGGGTCTCCAGAGTATCCGTTTCTTGTTGTTGCTGAAAAGATAACTACTTATTTTTAGTTCATCTTTGTATTGCTGACGGTTTTGATTCATGATCTATTTCAAATTCATGCATTTTATATTTTCTTTATCTTTGTGAAGAAATGTGTTATTACTTGAAGTCACCAAAGTAATTTTTAGGTAACATCTCCCTCATATACTATCATTAACATTTGTATAATAACCACAGGATGATGAGCAAATCTAAGGATGCTTGCTCTTCGGGATAACCATATTTGCTTTGAGAAGGAAATTAAGACTTTAAAAACAACTATAAGATATAGTTTTTAAAGATCAACACTCTTGCTCAAGTCTGAAGCCATCAGTATTGCCTGAAATGAAAGATTGTTGACTCAACAGTTCAATAAATTTATGTTTTTCCATGCACAAACACGAGAAGATCAGCAGGTGCTAGAAATCCAAGCAACACACACAAAATGTTGGAGGAACTCAGCAGGGCAGGCAGCATGTATGGAAAAGAGCACAGTCGTCATTTTGGGCTGAGACCCTTTGGCAGGACTGGAGAGAAAAAAAAAGATGAGTAGATTTAAAAGGTGGGGAAGGGAATAAAGAAACACAGGTGAAACTGGGAAGGGGAGGGTTGAATTAAAGAGCTGGGAAGTCGATTGGTGAAAGAGATGCAGAGCTGGGGAAGGGGGAATCTAGTAGCAGGAGACAATGGCATGGAAGAAAGTAAAGGGAGGAAGAGCATTAGAAGGAGGTGATGAGCAGGCAATAAGGTAAAGTGAGAGAGGGAAAAGGGGATGGGGAATGGTGAGGAGAGTTGGGGTTATTATGGGTAGTTCAAGAAATTAATATTCATGCCATCAGGTTGGAGGCTACCCAGACAGAATATGTGTTGTTCCTCCCACTTGAGTGTGGCCTCAACTTGATAGTAGAGGCGGCTATGGATTGACATGTCAGAATGGGAATGGGAAGTGGAATTAAAATAGGTGGCCACTGGGAGATCCTGTTTCTTCTGGCAGATGGAACATAGGTGCTCAGCAAAGCAGTCTCCCAATCTACACCGAGTCTCATTGGTATAGAGGAGGCCACAGTAGGAGCTCCAGACACAGTAAATGACCCTAACAGACTCACAGGTGAAGTGTTGTCTCACCTGGAAGATGTGTTTGGGGCCCTAAGTGGTAGTGAGGGAAGAAGTGTAGGGACAGTTGTAGCACTTGCTCCACTTGCAAGGATAAGTGCCAAGAGGGGGAATCACTGCGGAGGGATGAATGGCGAAGGGAATCATGAGGGAGCGATCCCTGCGGAGAGCAGAAAGCAGAAAGGGGGGGGGTTGACGATGTGCTTGGTGGTGGGAACCCATTGGAGATGGCCTGTTTCTCTATGGTCTGATTAGGGGAAAATGTAGATGCACAGTAACTAGTTGTTAAAAAAACTAAAAAAAAATTAACACATGCAAGTATCAAATGAAATTGAAAGGTGGCAATTATTGAAAAATTATCAGGAACGTGATTGATAGCTGAATGTTAATACCTTTAAACTAATGAGGTATCTGTAATGTCCCGGAGCAGATCAGTGATGAGGTGGCATGGTCGCGTACTGGTTAGCATAGCACTTTACACTGTGCTTTACAATCTGTAATGAGTTTGTACATTCTCCCCATGACCGCATGGGTTTCCTTTGGGTGGTAGGTTTCCCCTGACAGTCCAAAGATGTACAGGTTGGTAGGTTGGTTGGTCACTGTAAATTGTCCTGTGATCGTGTGAGGGTTCAATCAGGGTTGCAGGGTAGTGCAGCTGGAAGAACCTGAAGGGCCTACTCTGCACTTACCTCAATAAATAAATAAATAGTTAATAGATAACAATGCTATAGATTTCTACAAGTTAATAATACAAATATTAATTATTGTGCCAGGTACAAAATCCATAGGAAAATAAAAATATAAGCAGGAAAACAGAGGAGATGCTGATAATGAATGTAAAATGTCATGGAAAAATAGAATAGCCTTGTTCTATGGTGCCAGGCAAGATTGTCCACTAATGGCTGACGGAATAGTGTAAGTTGTTCTGAAGTTTATCATTATTTCATTTGCAATTTCATGATAATACAATGAAAGTGGCACTAGAATGTTCAGCTGCACATTCTTGGAAATCAAAGAGGTTTCTAAAGCACATGTTCTTGAAGATGCTCTCCTTCTAAGCCAGGTGTTCCCAACCTTTGTTATGCCATGGAGCCCTACCCTTAACCAATGTGTCTGTGGACCCCAGGCTGGGAGCCCCTGTTGCTGTCACTGTCACACAACAATATAAATAAGCTTCCAAAAGCAGACTCCACATCGAGTCACGTCGATAAAGCCACTGCAAGTGAATAATGGATTCGCCATTCTCATTTGAAGGAAGGTACTTCAGAAAAGGAAGCTGAGGATAATGAAAGAGCATTTGAAAAGTTAATACTTCTGGGATATGCTTCATGCCACTAGCAGGATGTTGAAATATCAAACACTTAAAGTATTTTAAGAAATATACATTAAAATTATACATTAGATTATGCATTGACTACGCATGTTCTTCAGTCTGGTGGTCAGAGTTGGCTTTTGGTAATAAATATGAGATTATTAAAGGAAATTGAATTCGAAGTGCTTCTAATGCCAGAAATCTTTCATATTGAAATTTGATGAATCTAGTTTTAAAGAAGCAAGAACGTTCGGTGTATGCTGCTAAATGAGGAGGATTCCATAAATTCTACAATAGTCACATTTAATTTTCCATTGTTATCAAAGGCATGACCCAAATGTCCAAGATTATCAATGCCTTTCTTATAGATCTCTTCTCTTGCCACATGCATGATTGGAAGTCTAACTGTTTCCATGGCAACTCTACAGCTTGAATGAATTTGCTTTTATCCTCAGGTACCAGCAAGATGCTTTCACACAAGTAATTGGCTGGGGAATGGTTTAACTTAGTTTTAGCTTTATATTGAAATTTTAGAGCTTCTAATAAACAATTAAAATTGAATTTCAATGTGGGGATATGAAGTCTTAATGGGATTTTATGAAATTTATTTTCTTTTTACTTCAGTTTTTGCTAATAGATTAAAACATTCACTGAATACCATAGGAAAGAATGCAAGAAATGTTAAATGTTTGCAGATCAGCAACCTGAGTTCAAGACCTCCAAGAAGATTCTTGGAAATAATATACCTTTAACGTTTTGTTTTACACAAACATTGGTTTTCTATTTTTTAAAAAATATTTTAAGCCCATATTTTATTGGAAAAATTTTAGTTTAACATTTCCTGCCAGAAGACAGAGTGGTAAATACATCTCTTTACTTCCAAAAGATAGCCAGTAGGGTACAATCCCTGTGCCTAAGCAGATAGATCTTAGGTACCACAAATATTGGGCATTGGGCATTACTATGATTAAACTGAGAAGTCTTGAACTTCGTAGTGACTAGCTATAGAGAATAGGTGAGGCTTTAAAAACCTTCCTGTTGTTTACTGATCCTCTGATAATTTATTTGGGTCTAGAGAGGTGGGGGTGGGTGGGATTATTAATGACAGGAAGAGGATATGCAATCAGGAATGGTAGGTGTCTGCGAGGGGCCAAGAAGTGCAATTCGTACTCGTGCAATAGATAGAACAAGGTTCTGTCAATTCTGATGAATTTTTTCCTCTGCAAAATGCTAGCTTGACAGAAGATGATGTATTCTGACAGTGACTAAACTATGTGGAGACTGGAGCTAGTATATATAAAAGGGTTTTTATTTGGCTCAATATGCTCATTCCTCAAGGTTGTAATAGCTGATGGTGGTAGTTCAAAGTTCAAAATAAATTTTATTATCAGAGTACATATGCAACTCTGAGATTCATTTTCTTGGTGGCATACTCAATAAATCTGTAGACTAGAAACTATAACATGATCACTGAAAGATCAACTAGAGTTCAGAGCAGGGATAAGATCCCACTATCTATTAAATGCTTCCAATGTCATGCGTCTCAAATAGCCTCTGACAACGAAGTCCAGCTCCTGGCCTTCATGTGTAGCTTAGCTAGTAAACCCAGCAGAACCATTTCTACTGGCAGGAGAAGGGGCAAAGGCAGGTTACTGGCACCTTAAAACCCATTGCTTTGGGCAGGTGGGGCTCATCAGCTATGGTTGGCAGCATCTCTAGGAAAACGAAAACTCTGATCTCAAACCTACGCTGCCTTGTGGCTGTACCCATTCATGGGAAAGGCTTCAGAAGTAAACCCTGAGAAAAAATCCAGAGCTGGAGTCCCTAAGACTGCTCTACTTTGAGTCCAATGCTGAGTTATGACAATCTTCATAGCGGTTATAGAGTCCATTCTCACGTACGGATGTAAGACGTGGATGCTCACCAAGACTAGTCTCTAGATGGTTGCTATACACGAATGCTCCAGATGGCTTTTGATGTGAGTTGGCAAGAGCACATGACAAATGTCGAGCTCTGTAACGACCTACCGATGCTCACCACTAAAATCGAGGCGAGAAGACTGCAACTAGTGGGGCACTGTCTACGCCACCCCGAGCTACCTGCCAGCCTAGTCATCATATGGGAGCCCAAGCATAGGAGGGTGAACCCTGGGAGCCCTCCCAAGACTATGGTCAACAGGCTCCTCGAAGACAGCGACGCAGCTAATGTAGATGAACTGAACACACTGATGGGAGAGGGAGAATTGGAGAGTCCATCATCGTGCCAGATGCCGGCCTCCTAGGCCTGAGTCGACGTAGTAGTAGTAGTGGTAATAATGTTAACTGTATTAGGCTGTACCGTTCCTTTGGATGAATCAGATGCGTGGAGAGAGGGATACTGGTACGTAGGCAACAGCTTGCTCTCCATGTTGTACTGCCCTGGCTTGTGAATCATGTAGATAGCTGGCAACATCCATGGTTGACTCTGACCAACGCTGGAGCACATTCTCTTAGAGTCAATCTCAGTAGACTGTACAAATTCAAAGTTCTTGGTTTTATACTCTTCAGAGCAAAAATAACAGCAGAAGATTCAATACAATTTCAGCAGCTTCAATGAATTTGCTTACTTTAATATTTTGAAACCAAACTTCTTGATATTTTGAATAAATGTTACTGATGAAATCTAGAATAAGGTTTGCCAAATTATTTAACTCTGAATTGCGCTAATTTCTTCTGACATTCACAATGCATGCTGTGTTTGGTTATGTCATGAATTTTTATAAGATCTTTTTAAAAATATAGATTTCAATCTTATCTCTTCATAATATCGATAAGCGGGAATCTATAGCCCTGAGATATCAAATTGATGCAGAAAATTAACAAACTCCATCTAAGGATGTATTAAGTGGAGCCGAGCATATTTCACTTCATCTGATCATTTCAGGCAATGTATTCAGGCTTTGTTTACATGATATCTATTCTCTGCAGGTCGATGGGACTAGGCAGATTGATGGTTTGGCATGGACTAGATGGGCCGAAGGTTCTGTTTCTGTGCTGTAGTATTCTATGACTCTAAAAGAAGAAACGTCGTTGTTCATTTTAACCACTCACTAACTTGTGCCATTTATAATATATTTCAGAGCCATAGTCATTAAAAATACAGCACGGAAACAGGCTTTTCAGCCCATCTAGTCCATGTCAAGCGATATAAACTGCCTACTCCTACCAACCCGCACTGTGACCATACCCCTCCATACTCCTACCATCCATTTAGCTATCCAAACTTCTCTTAAATGTTGAAATGTTGCTTGCTTGTACCACTTGCACTGGCAGCTCATTCCACGATAATTAGACTTGAGCTGAATTCCGAGATGGTGATCTACTGTGCCTTTGCAGATGACACCAAAATTCCAGGCCATTTTGTTTTATTGAGATACAGTGCAGAATAGGCCCTTTGGCCCTTCGAACCATGCTACCCAGCAACCCTACGTTTAACTCCCGCCTAATCACGGATCAGTGTACAGTGATGAATTAACCTACCAACCAATATGTCTTTGAACTGTGGGAGGAAACGAGAGCACCCGGAGGAAACTCGCATGGTGACAGGGAGAACATACAAACTCCTTACAGACAGCGGCAGGAATTGAACCTGGATCTTCTGTACTGTAAACTCTTGTGCTAAAAACTACGCTTCCATGCTCTGCCTTATATAAATAAATGTTTTAAACCAGATATGTTATTACTATTCACATCTGATTCAATAATATTCCTTATCTTTTCTCTCCCGCTGCAAGCTTGATCATTCACTTATTAAGCTGCCACATATTCCAGAAGTATAGTGTGAAATCTCCACCTACTGAACTGGATATTAACTCACCCCACCAGGGGCGAATCAGGTCAGCATGTCTTCATAAAGATAGTGGATTTGTGCTGTGTCCCTGACTTGTTTCAGCTGCTTGTTTTCTAACTTGCCTCAAAATGGACAAGGAGGAACCCTTCTTAAGAGATATTGGAAGAGTCACCGTGTGGTTAAAATTTTAACAAAAGACTCGGATGCAATCCAATGGGTGGGCATTAAGCTTACTTTTGAATATAAGTGAACCCTGAATATACCTTGAGAATTTAGAAAAGATGGAATATTCCGTTCTTCTCTGCTGTGATTTCTTGCATCTGAGCAGATCTAACCCTACCTTCTTCCCTCCCTGGCCTGGGTATAGTGGCAAACTCTGGCCTCCACACCACACTATTGAAGTCTACCTCTCAGCCCAGGGCCAAGCAGAAAACATATGTTTCCACAGATCCTCAATCTCCAATCTTATAGTCTATTCTACAGCTCTTTCTATTCTGGGACATTCAACCACAGTAAATGTAACAGCTGCAGGGTCTGGTTGCAGGAGGAAGACAGAATTAGATTGAGTGAGAAAATAAATCAGCCATGATTGAATGGCAGAGCAGACTCAATGGGCCAAATAGCCTAATTCTGCTCTTGTGTCTGATGGTCTTATGGTTGTATAGAAATGGCAGAAGAAACGCAGCACTCCGGAAAATGCACACCCACCTACCCCACGAGATACCTCCTTATCCTAAATGGGACGGATTGGTCAAGTCCAGCATAGTCTCATTATCAGCTCATTATCAGAAGAGGAAGCAAGTCAGTCTCAAATATGAAGGACTGCCTGAGAGATCCCTAATTTTCTCTAAATCTTTTTAATTTTTTTCCAGCATTAAGGTCAGGAGATGGTGGCTGGCAGCAGAGGGGCAGAAAGCCAGAAAGAAATGGGCCTACCAGTACTTTTTAATCATGTTAAGGATGCAGACATATGAGCAATTGTGTATCATTTGTGCCTGTTCATCCACCCCTCTAAAAGCAGTCAAATTTAATTCTTGTACATAGTCTTGGATGGAACCTCTTATCAGGAGTTTTGCTATCTCAGTTGGAGCTGTCAAACCATGGAAAAGAATTGCATTCTCTGGCCAGGACAGCAGCTGCCAAACAGCTCCAGCCACTGGGCTTCTAACCAGGACTGCTGTCTGTGTGAAGTTTGCATGTCCTCCCTGTCACTCGAGGAGTTTGCACACATGCATTGCACATATGCTGCTTATTAGGTAGCAAGTAAGAGAATGCGATTGGGCAAGAGGTTGGTAATGGGTGTGAGAAGGAATAGGTTGTACAGAAATAAGTGGAGAAATGGGATTGATGGGGTTGCTCTATGGATGTCAATGATTTGGAATATGGGATTAATGGATTTGTGGCTAAATTTGGTGATGATACAAAGATGGTTGGAGGAATAGGTAGTGTTCAGGAAACAGAGAGCCTGCTAGAGGCTTAGATAGTTTAGGGGAATGGGCAAAGAAGTGGCAAATGAAATATAATGTTGGAAAATGTATGGTCATGCATTTTGGTGGAAGAAATAAGCAGGCAGAGTATTATTTAGATGGGGAGGGAATTCAAAATGCAGGGATGCAAAGGGACTTGGAAGTCCTTGTGCAGGAGATCCTAAAGGTTAACCTCCAGGTTGAGTCAGTTGTGAAGAAGATGAATGCAATGTTGGCGTTCATTTCTAGAGGTATAGAATAAAAGAGCAGGGATGTGATGTTGAGGCTCTGTAAGGCACTCGTGAGACCACACCTGGAGTGTTGTGTGCAGTTTTGGGCTCCTTATTTTAGAAAGGATATACTAACATTGGAGAGGGTTCAGGGAAGATTCACGAGAATGATTCCAGGAATGAAAGATTTACCGTATGAGGAACATCTTAGCAACTCTTAGGCTGTATTCCCTGGAGTTCAGGAGAATGAGGGGGAATCTCATAGAAACATTGCAAATGTTAAAAGGCCTGAACAGACTAGATATGGTAAAGTTATTTCCCATGGTAGTGGAGTCCAGGACAAGAGGGCATGACTTCAGGATTGAAGGATGTCCATTTAGAACAGAGATGTGGAGAAATTACTTTAGTCAGAGGGTGGTAAATTTGTAGAATTTGTTGCCATGAGAGGCTGTGGAGGCCATTCATTAGGTGTATTTAAGACAGAGATAGATAAGTCTTGATTAGCCAGGGCATCAGAACAATGGGGAGATGGCAGGGGAGTGGGAATGACTGGAAGAATTGGATCAGCCCATGATTGAATGGTCTCTAAAACCAGGGTTCCCAACCTGGGGTCCATGGATCTCTCAGTAAGGTCACATGGCATAAAAAGTTTGGGGACGGGTTCTCTAAAAGCTGGGAGAGACCAAATGGTCCGAATGGCTTACTGAATGTCATAAGGAAATATGAAAGCACAACTGAAGGAAATGTACAGAAATTATTTCACAAAACATTTTCTATTTTCCTCAGTAAAATCTGATTTAGCACTTTGTGAACAATCCCGGACACCATGGGAACATGGTGTGATGTATCAGTTAAATAGGCTGGAGATAGTCACTTTTGACTTTCTGTGCAAACCCTGACTTTTGTTCAAGGCTTAAAGGAACTGACTTACGGATGCTATAGAAAAATACTTTGCCAACTAGAACACTGAATTCTTTCAGATTACAACAAGGGGAGAAGTATGAATTATAAACTTTCATGGACCCATTCAGTACATCCCCAGCTAACAAACTTTAACTTAAACACAAATCATTGAAGATCTTGTTTAAAATCAGTGGGATCATTCAAATCATGCGACAGAGAGTGGTGTGGACTTCCCATGATTCAGGACATTTACAAGGACAGGTGTGTAAAAAGGGCCCGAAGGATCATTGGGGACTTGAGTCACCCCAATCACAATCTATTCCAGCTGTTATCATCCGGGAAATCAGGACCAACAGGCTCCATGACAGCTTCTTTCACAAGGCCATCAGACTGTTTAACTCACGCTGATTTGAGTGTATTTCCATGTTACATCGGCTGTTCTACTTATTCTAAATTATTATAAATTACTATGATTGCACATTGCACATTTAGACAGAGCCATAGCGTGAAGAATTTTACTCCTCATGTATGTGAAGAATGTAAGAAATAAAGTCAGTTCAATTCAATACCTATGATACCTTTTGTCAAACTAGATTTAGATTTATCAGTGAATAACAGATAAGGTTGGTAGGGTTGCACTTGTCACTCACCTTTCACTTGATTCAGGTTTATATAATTCCAGCTAACCTCCAAGTGGATTACCTAATAGCTGTGGCATCAATCGCAAGTGATGTATAGTAAAAAGTTATTTACTTATTAATCCACGGGTGTTTAGGGCAGCAATGAAGTTCCTCCATCTCTGCCTGAATAGAAGGGTTCTTCATTGCTGTTTCAGTAACAGTTGTTTTTTTTTGATCAGTCACAGTTGTTAGCCCTGAGCTGAACTCCCGAAACTGAAGTACCAGTGGACCACACTTAATCTGGCCCCTATCTTTAGAGCTGTTTGGCATGATGACCCTCCCAAGAACCAAGGCAGAAGGCCCAAACTCCGGCCAACATCACTCTCCGGATCATGGAAGGGCACGAGTCTCCAAATCCTATGACAAGGTTGTGGTCCTCTTGGAAGAGTAAATAGTTAATCCTACACCACAATGTTAAAATGGAAAGTACCTTTTTCTTTCACAGTAATTTGCAAAATTATGCCAAACAGAACTTGCACCAGTTTAAAATTTTCTGAGTTTTTCCTGTCAATTAAGTTCCAGGTAATTACAGCAAAATTGTAGCACTCTCAGCTATTCATAAAATTGATTGTTCTGTTAAGAAACTTAAATTATAGATGAAAATATTGAGCCCTGGATTTTAAAATTCTGCTTCAGAATAATCTTATCTGCATAATCGTGCTAAATGATTTGTCTGTTGCTTCATAACTGGAACTGTGCTGGGTCCAAGATTCTGCAATACTTCTTGAAGCATAAATGGTTTGGAATTTTAATTTAACAAAACACATGCCATCATTGCTTCTAGGGACTTCAGTCACCAGAATATTTTTAATTTCCTTGAGAGGCTTTGAGAGATAAATATTTCTCCCCTTTGAATACTATTCTGGGTACATAAGTTACTAATTAGTTTCAATTAATATAACCAAAAAATATTGGTTATTAAATTTTTGTTTTTCTTCCATGGGGAAAGAAAAATATTCAGTTCACTTTCAAACAGAATGAGATTTACAGTATAGACCTTAATGGTATGAGAAATTAAATTCTATTTGTTTGGGGTTTGATGAATGCTGCTACAATTTATGAAAAATTCAATCTTTTGCTACCTGCTTGTCCTTTTTTATACATTAGAGCCCTTCATTTGCATAATTTCCATTTTACTGCTATGTTGGCACTGTCTCTGTATCAATTCCCTGGATTTACTGATTCCTTATTGACGATTCACCAAGTAAAACAAAGATTTAATGTAATCTGACAGCAGGCAGCTGCCCTTGCCTATTGAAGATTAAGTGTGCAGTGCCTTGCATTTAAATTAGCTTTTCCTAATGTGATTAATATTATAGAGTCAGATAAATTCATCCATTTGAAGGAGAATTAAGTAAGTGGCAGTCCTTTCCTTTCTAAAATATATTATTCCCATGTGCAAAGTAAAAATAAAATCAGAATAATTTAAAATTTAAAAAATTATAACATTTCAAAAGTATGTTAGGTATGCTTTTTGCATTAGGTTCCAATGCAGACAATTTTCAGAGGATGCAAGAGAAACAAATTTTAGTCAGCCTCATGCCTAATTTGGAACACGAGAGGTCTGGTGCTGATCACTAAACCTACGTCCACTGATACATCAACTGCTCAAAAGGCTTAAGTGATTGCAACTCTTAGCTCTGGGGAAACTTACTCCCAAATCCTTTCTGGGGGCTGCCTTTTGCCTTTTCAGGATTGAGCAAGGTTTAACATAGACCCACATTGCTGTGCCTGTGACTTGTTGGCAGAGTTACATTGAATTATGAGTAGGCAAATTTCTTCTTGCTTCGTTTTTGGAAAGTAATTTAAAATTAAAAGTTCAAATTTCAAAGTAAATTTATTATCAAAGTACATATTTTGTACCATATACAATCCTGCGATTCATTTCCCTGTGGGCATACTCAGCAAATCTATAGGATAGTAACTGTAACAGGATCAATGAGAGATCAACCAGAGTGCAGAAGACAACAAACTGTGCAAATGCAAATATAAGTAAATAGCAATAAATAATGAGAACATGATAATGAGATAATGCCTACAGAGAGTAAGAATTTCAGGTTGTATACTGTATCTATTCTCTGATGTCAAATGGAGCTGTTGAATTGCTGAAGAGTCCTAAAAGGAAATCAATTGTTGTAGGAATATTGCAATCGATGGGCAATTGAGTGTAGCTATCTCATCACAAACAAGAGACAACCTGCAGATGCTGGAAATCCGAGCAACACACACAAAATGCTGGAGAAACTCAGCAGGCCAGGCAACATCTATGGAAAAATGTACAGTTGTTGTTTCGGGCTGAAATGTGGACTGATTACTCTTTTCCATAGATGCTGCCTGGCCTGCTGAGTTCCTCAAGCATTTTGTGTGTGTAGCTATGTCATTTTGTTCAACACCTGATGGTTGAGGGTGAGTAACTATTTTTGAACCTGGTGGTGCGAGTCCTGAGGCTCAGCATTGAAAAAAGAGCATGGCATGGGTGGTGACGATCTCTGATGGTGAATGCTGCTTTCCCTCGACAATGTTTCATGTAGATGTGAACATCTTTTCAACTTATATCACAAATGTGCATCTCCTTAGATGTGAACAAAGTGATGCATATGAAAACATATTTTAAATAATTTCCTCTCTGCTGTCAATTTGATCAAATAGTGTAGTGAATTGATGTTAAGAAATAGCCAATGGATTTTGATCAGGTATGTTTTGCTCAGCTGATGAGAAGCAGGGAACCATGACAGAAGTTTTACACTGCTATTAGCACTGCTGGAATGACTCATGGAAACTCAGCTGTCTGGAAAGTTGCTTCCCTAGGTGGAAGTCTAGAAATGACATTCCTCCACCACGTTACTAAGACATGCTATATTTTTGTGTCCTTTCATTTGATTAGGAGTTATCCTATGCTGACTTTGTTTTATGCTTGCAATGATGTTCAGTGATTAATATTTTTGAAGACAGTGTTTAACTTTTCATAGGTCATGAAATTGGAAGCAAGATGAAAGCAATCACATAGAAATGCTAAATACTGCAGATGCAAATAGTGGGTCTTCGGCCAGCCGGTGATGTGGTGGCATCTGCACCGGGTCTTCAAGGTGAGTGGTTCTAGCTTCTAATACGGCTAGCTCCTTGCACACTTTCCATCCGTTCTGGGTTGAGCGGATGGAGAGGTAGAGGGGCTGAAATGTGTCTATTTCAATGCTGGGAGTATTAGGAATCAAGGGGATGAACTTACAGCATGGATCAGCATGTGGAACTACGATGTTGTGGCCGTTACTGAAACTTGGCTGGAGGAAGGGCAGGATTGGCTGATGCAGGTACCGGGGTTCAGGTGTCTTAAGAGGAATAGGATGGGAGGTAGCAAAGGTGGGGGGGGAAGTAGCATTACTGGTCAGGGATAGTACCACGGCTATAGAAAGGGAGGACACTGCAGAGGGAGTGTCCACTGAGTCGGTGTGGGTGGAAGTCAGAAATAGGAAGGGATCAATCACTGTGCTGGGAGTAGTCTATAGGCCTCCAAATAGCCCTTGGGACACCGAGGAGCAGATAAGCAGGCAGATTTTAGAAAGGTGCAGGAAATACAGGGTTGTAGTTATGGGTGATTTCAACTTCCCTCATATTGACTGGCACCTCCTGACTGCAAGGGGGATAGATCGGGCTGAATTTGTCAGGTGTGTTCAAGATGGATTCCTGACACAGTATGTGGGCCGACCGACGAGAGGAGAGGCCATACTGGATCTAGTTCTGGGTAATGAACCTGGTCAGGTGGCAGACCTCCTGGTGGAGGAGCAATTTGGTGAGAGTGACCCCAACTCCCATAGCTTCAGCATAGCTATGGAAAAGGATAAAAACAGAAAAAATGGGAAAGTGCTTGACTGGGGAAGGGCTAACTGTGAAGGGATGAGGCAGGAACTAGCGAGAGTAAATTGGAAACAGATGTTCTAGGGTGAAAGCACAGAAGTAATGTCGAGGAAGTTAAGAGACCACTTGTGCTAGGTTCAGGATAGGTTTGTCCCACTGAGACAAGGAAAAAATGGTAGGAAAAGGGAACCGTGGCTGATGAAACACGTGAGGCAACTCGTCAAGAGGAAGAAGGAAGCACATGTTAGATATAAGAAGCAGGAAGCAGGAGGGGCTCATGAGAAATGTAGGGTAGCCAGGAAGGAGCTTAATAAAGGACTTAGGAGACTTCGAAGGGGGCATGAGAAGGCCTTGGCATGTAGGATTAAGGAGAACCCCAAGGCGTTCTATGCGTATGTGAAGAACAGAAGGATGACAAGAATTAAGTTGGGGCCGCTAAAGGATAAAGAAGGCAATATGTGCCTGGAGGCGGAGGAGGTTGGGGAGGTCCTAAATGAATACTTTGCTTCAGTATTCACAAGTGAAAAGGACCTTGATCAGGGTGAGGTCGAAACAGAACAGGCCTGTGTGCTGGACAATGGGGAGATTAAGGAAGAAGAAGTGTTGGATCTTCTTAAAAAACATCAAGATTGATAAATCCTCAGGGCCAGATGTGATATACCCCAGGTTGCTGTGGGAAGTGGGAGAAGAGATCGCTGGAGCAGTAGTTATGATCTTTGAATCCTCTTTGGGTGCAGGGGAGGTGCTGGAGGATTGGAGAATGGCAAATGTAGTTCTCTTGTTTAAAAAAGGAAATAGGGAGTACCCTGGGAACTATAGACCAGTGAGTTTTACGTCTGTGGTCTGCAAACTATTGGAAAGGATTCTTAAGAATAGGATCTACGAGCACTTTGAGAAGTACAGTCTACTTGAGGATAGTCAACATGGCTTTGTGAAGGGAAGGTTGTGCCTCATGAGCTAAACTGAGTTTTTTGAAGAGGTAACAAAAGAAATTGATGAGGGTAGGGCAGTATATGTGGTCTACATGGATTTTAGCAAGGCATTTGACAAGGTCCCCCACGAGAGACTCATCCAGAAAGTCATGAGGCATGGGATCAGTGGAACCTTGGCTGTTTGGATAAAAAATTAGCTTAAAGGAAGAAAGCAGAGGGGAGTAGTGGAAGAAAAGTATTCTGCCTGGAGGCCTGGGACTCCTGCTCTGTGATTTTTATAAATGACCTGGATGAAGAGGCAGAAGGATGGGTGAGTAAGTTTGCGGACGACACGAAGATTGGAGGAGTTGTGGATGGAGCTGTAGGTTGTCGAAGGTTACAAGACGATGTAGACAGAATGCAGAGTTGGGCAGAAAAGTGGCAGATGGAGTTCAATCTGGATAAGTGTCAGGTGATACATTTTGGAAGGACAAACCAGAAGGCTGAGTACAGGGTTAATGGTCAGTTACTTAAGAGAGTGGATGACAGAGGGACCTTGGGGTTCAAATCCATACAGCCCTCAAGGTCGCTGCACAGGTTGATAGGATACTTAAGAAGACCTATGGGATTCTAGGCTTCATTAACAGGGGGATTGAGTTCAAGAGTAGAGAGGTCATGTTGCAACTCTACAAATCTCTGGTGAGACCACACTTAGAGTATTGTGTTCAGTTTGGTCACCTAATTATAGGAAGAATGTGGAAGCTATGGAGAGGGTGCAGAGGAGATTTACCAGGATGTTGCCTGGATTGGAAAACAAGTCTTATGAGGCAAGGTTAGCAGAGTTGGGACTTTTCTCTTTGGAGCGTAGAAGGATGCGAGGGGACTTGATAGAGGTCTACAAGATTATGAGAGGCATAGATAGGGTGGATAGCCAGTGCCTGTTTCCCAGGGCACAAATAGCAAACACCAGAGGGCATATGTACAAAGTTAAGGGAGGGAAGTTTAGGGGAGACATCGGAGGTAAGTTTTTTATGCAGAGGATTGTGGGTGCCTGGAATGACTTGCTAGGGATGGTAGTGGAGGCTAAAACATTAGGAGTATTTAAGAGCCTCTTGGACAGGCACATGGATGAAAGAAAATTAGAGGATTACAGGGTAGTGTGGGTTGAGTACATTTCTTTTTAAGGAATATAGGGGTCGGCACAACATCGAGGACCGAAGGACCTGTACTGTGCTGTAGTATTCTGGTATCTAGTGTCTAGTGTCTAGAGCGTCGAGCTAACAACTCGACTTTGGAAAAAACTGACAAATGCTAAAGAAATGGCAAGTTTGCCGCCTGATGCGCTGCGAAGTGTGGAAAGGAATAACAACAAATAGTGGGCCTAATGTACCCAGACCCAGAGTACAGTGAATGTGAAATATGGTCCATAGGCTTTAATCTTCATTTTTTTTAACTAATTAAACTGGATTGAATTTCCAGCTTTGTCTTGCCAGTGTTTGAATCAAAAGGAGAATAATGCCATTTATCTTGAATGCAGTTATTAGATCCCCATGTACTAGTACTGTTATGTTTTGTAACTCCAGAAACTAATCGAATGCTGACCACGGGAGCTGAGATATTTTGTCTGCTTAGTTTTCCTTTCCTTCTTTTTAGTGAGACACACACATATGACAAGGTGGTGGAATGAGGTATGACATTCACATACTTCTTACATTTAATACGTGATGAATTATAGAAACAACGAATGCTTAATCAAACAGTATATGAACAATATTACTGAAATATTGAATAGACTACAAGTACAGTCAGGGGAAAGCTGCTTCCAAACAAGTAAACAATGGAAAAAGGATCAGGAGCTTTCCCAGTGATTACGACGAATAAACTCTCCAGCTTCCAGGTTCAGGTATGATTATAACTGATGTTTCGATAACAAACTTTGCTATTTTCTGATCGTCCCTGAAGAAGATGGCTGAGTTGGTCATCGAAACGTTGATTATATTCGATACCAGTTCCTGGCTGAAAATCCGAGAAGAGTTTACTCGAAGTAAACAATAGTTTCATTGAAGTCACTTTGAAATGTTAGACTTTGTACTGGCCTTAAAATTTAATACAAAAGATAAAAAAAGATATTTTCATCCTTAGAAAGAATAGTAAAATACTGAAGATGTGCATTTGGCAAACAATTCCCTATCTCATTGTCCTGAACTGGCTTTTCTTATTTACGTATTTAGAGGCCAAATAGAGACGTTAACAACCATTCTATCAGGGGATGAGAAATACTCACCAAGTCCATCTAGCTTTGTTATTGCCAGGTTTCTGCAATCCAGTAGGATTCCTCTTTCTAAATCGCAACACAATTTCACCTCAATGTGGTCAATATAAGGAAAAGGTTAATAGAGATGCAGTTGCACACCAGCAGGATCAGGAACAGTTATTAACCATCAGGCTCTCGGTTCCTTAGGGTTGTTATAGGTGGGGGGATAAGCTCCAAATACCTACTAAATGCTCCCAATAGGCTGTGCCTCAAATAGCCTCTGACAACCAAATCCAGCTCCTGGCCTTCATATGTGGCTTAGCTACTAAACCCATGGAATCATTTCTATCGACCGGGGAAGGGGCAAAGGTAGGTTATTGGTGCCTTACACCGGTTTGGACAGATGGCGCTTGTCAGCCATAGTTGCTAGCTCATCCAGGAGAAGGAAGACTTTGATCTTAAACCTCTGCTGCCTTTCAGCTATACCCACTCATGGGGCAGGCTTTGGGAGTAAACCCTCAGGGGAAGAATCCAGAGCTGGAATCCCTAAGGCCATCCTACATTGAGTTCACGGCTAACTGGCAGCTCCTGAGACACTGGTGGTGCCAATCTGTATGTTCTCTGCCATTCCTTTGGGTTCATCAGATGCATGGAGAGGGGGAGCTTGCTACGTGGGCAACAGCTTGCTCTCCATATCGTACTGCCCAGGCTTGTGTATCTAGACAGCTAGGACACAACATCCATGGTTGACCCTGACCAAGGCGGGTCTCATTCATCGATCAGGCTCCTGAAGCAGAGTGTATAACTTCACTCACCTGAATGCTGAACTAACTCTGCAATTTACAAACGCACTGCCAAGGACTACAAGTTCTTGATGCCGGTATAACTTATTTATTCACTTTGATTTTTGTCTTCTTTTGAACATTGGTTGTTTGTCAGTCTTTGTTTATGTTTGGTTTTTCATAAATTCTATTGTATTTTTAAATTTCCTGGAAATGCTTACAAGAAAATGAATCTGAAGGTATTACATGCTGACATAGACACTCAGTGGCCAGCTGTACACCTGCCCATTAATGAAAATCACTAAAGCCAGTCATGCGGCAGTGACTCAATGTATAAGAGCATGCAGGCTTGGTCAGGAGGTTCAGTTGTTGTTCAGACCAAACATCAGAATGGGATAGGAATGTGATCCAAGTGACCTTGGCCATGGAAGTGGTTATTGGTGCCAGATGGGGTGGTTTCATTATCTCAGAAACTGCTGATCTCCTGGAATTGTATGCACAACAGTCTGTGCAGTTCACAAAGAATGGTGCGAAAAACAAAAAAAAAAATCAGTAAGTGGGAGTTCTGAGGGAAAAAATGCCTTGTTAATTAGAGAAGTCTGATGAGAATGGCCAGACTGGTTCAAGTGGACGAGAAGGCAACAGTAACTCAAACAACACACACAAAATACTGGAGGAACTCAGCAGAGCAGGCAGCATCTACGGAAAAAAGTTTATCTGACGTTTCGGGCGGAGACCCTTCGGCAGTAACACAAGTAACCACTTTTAAACGGTGATATGCAGAAAAACATCTCTGAACACGTGGCATGTTGAACCTTGGCGTGCATGAGCTGCAGCAGCAGAAGACCATGAACGTAGTCTCAATAGCGACTTTACTAAGTAATGGAGATAGCTAATAAAGTGGCAACTGACTGCATCAACTTTGATAATAAATTTATGTTGACTTTGAGATATGGGGCAGTGACTGGAAGTTAATGCTAAAATGACAGTATCAGATGAGCTGCTTGACTTAATTTGATTGCAGTCCATTTTGCACCACTGCCTGAGGTGAATTTTGATTTCTCCTTCTGTCTAAAACTTTAGTGCATCCTTGCTCTCCCTCAAGTGTTTAGCTTTGGGAGTAGTTTGTACAAGGTGACCTTATAGCGGTATGTAATATTATGAAGTGCAAAAATTAACACAGTTTTTTGACAGAAAATAGAAATAAAAATTAGGGGGCATAGTTTTAAGGTGAAAGGGGAAAGATCTAGAAGGGAGATGAGGGGCAACTGCTTCCCTTAGGGAATAGTGCATATATGGAACAAGCTGTCAGTGAAAGTGGTTGGTCAGGTACAGTACAATGATATCATGCAAAAGGCATTTCATCAGGGAAGGTTTACAGGGATAGGCATCAAACCAGCAGGAAGGATAGCTCAGATAGAAATCCTGGTCAGCATGAATGATTGGGCTGAATAACCTGTCTCTATACTATGAGTCTATGACTAACAGTGATAGTTAAAGGCCTAAAGGAAGCATTCTGGAAATCATGTTGTATCCAGTGAATATGTCAATATATCCAACTTCACCTTGGTAGCAATTATGGTCCTTTAGTGTTTGAGCTTGTTCCTTCACCTCTGACCAATGAACCTCTTGTAGCAATCCATCTGTATGTGTGGACACTTCAGCCTAGGTTCAATTCTTCTGCTGACTTAGCATCCACTTGTTTAAGGCTAATTGCTTTCATCTCTCTGTAACTGCAGTGCATCTTCCCCTCCTTCTCCCTTGTCAGGGCAGTGAGTTATTCATTTATTGAGATACAGTGCAGAATAGGTCCTTCTCTCCCTTCGAGCTGTGCTGCCCAGCAACTCCCCCCATTTAAACTAGCTTAATCATAGGATAGGATGGTAGGGTGGACAGGGATACATCGCTACCAAAAGAGGTTAAGGTGCTCCTTCCCTCCACTAGCCTGCAGGGTACGCTTGGGCAAGGTGTAGCACCTGCTTACCCCCCCCCCCACCACCACCGGACCAGGGTCACATGAAGCCATGGGAGCAGGTGGTGGATGGTCATATGAGCAGCTGATGTAGATCACATGTCCTGGTTATGTAACCAGTAACTCCAGGCAGACAATCTCTAAAGAGTGTTGATAATGCAAGGGTCACCTGTCTTGAAAAATATCTGCACAGAAGAAGGCAATGACAAACCACTTCTGTAGAAAAAATTTCCAAGAACAATCATGGGCATGGGATGATGTTCGTCCATGTCATATGACATAGTACATAATGACGATAATGATGAATCACGGAACAATCACCAATTAACTTACCAAACGATATGTCTTTGGATGGTGGGAGGAAACTGTAGCACCCGAAGGAAACCCAGGCGGTCACAAGGAGTACGAACAAACTCCTTACGGTCAGTGACAGGTATTGAAACAGAGGAATGGAATCGTAAACTAATAAGTAGCTCTATATGTCCACTTACCAGTCTGCAATCAAGAATTTTGATAGTGATCAAATATCTGTTATTAAGGAGGATAATTTTAGGCTATCGAATTATTTAGATCATCTGGTAGTCTAGGTGGGACAATAGCAGATGAAATTTGTTTCTGATAATTGTGAGGTGGTGTTTGTTATCAAGTCAAATGACATAAATGTAGTGGTTACTAGAACAAACAAAACCAAGGCTTCAGGTATAAAAGCAGGAAGGGCTTGTGTGTTGGCAATAGAGAGAGTACAGAAGAGATTCTCAAGGATAGTAGCTGAGTTGGGATGTTTTAGTTATGAGGAAAGAGTGGACAGGCTAGCTGGGCTTGTAGCAAAGGCAACTGATGGAGAAATACAATATTACATAGAAGGTTTTTGTGTGACAGATGTGTCTTAAGGGCACAGGTTTAACATTAGGAGTAAGAGGGTGTGAGGGTACCTGCAGAATATTCATTTTCACCCAGAGGTTTGCTGCAATTTAGAATGTGATACCTGAGCAGGAGATGGAGACACATATTCTCACACTACTCAAGCAAGTGGATAAAAGGTTGCACAAACAAAATCTGGAAGAACTCAGCAGGCCAAGTAGCATCTATGGAAAAGAGTAAACAGTCAACGTTTTAGGCCAAGACTCTTCAGCAGGACTGGAGAAAATGAGATGAAGAATCAGTGTTAGAAGGTGAGGGAGTCATACAACATGGCACATGATGATGGTGAGGATTCATGAATGGACCAAAAGGTGCCGTATGTTAATAGAATGGTATTTCAGAAAAAGGACCAGGGCTGGAGAGTTATGAAAAATTATAGCTAAGCTAGCTTTGAACGTGATTGAGATCAATGCAGGAACTAACGTAAAAACAATTTAAAAGTTGCCTCATCTCTGCTGGGATGGCTGCTATATAAAGACCAGAGGAGCAAAATTACCGAAGAGTTTATAGACTATAACAATGTCTGAATCGCTGATGCAACAAAAATAGTATTATGATGAAAAGCAAACTGTCAAAATTGTTAACCATATAACCATATAAACCATATAACAATTACAGCACAGAAACAGGCCATCTCGGGCCTTCTAGTCCGTTCCGAACACTTACTCTCACCTAGTCCCATCTACTTGCACTCAGCCCATAACCCTCCATTCCTTTCCTGTCCATATACCTATCCAATTTTTTTTAAATGACAAAATTGAACCTGCCTCTACCACTTTGACTGGAAGCTCGTTCCACACAACTACCACTCTCTGAGTAAAGAAGTTCCCCCTCGTGTTACCCCTAAACTTTTGCACCTTAACTCTCAACTCATGTCCTCTTGTTTGAATCTCCCCAACTCTCAATGCAAAAAGCCTATCCACGTCAACTCTATCTATCCCCTTCATAATTTTAAATACCTCTATCAAGTACCCCCTCAACCTTCCATGCTCCAAAGAATAAAGAGCTAACTTGTTCAACTTTTCTCTATTAACTTAGGAGATGAAACCAAGGTAACATTCTAGTAAATCTCCTCTGTACTCTCTCTATTTTGTTGACATCTTTCCTATAATTCGGTAACCAGAACTGTACACAATACAACAAATTTGGCCTCACCAATGCCTCATACAATTTTAACATTACATCCCAACTCCTACACTCAATGCTCTGATTTATAAAGGCCAGCGTACCAAAAGCTTTCTTCATCACCCTATCCACATGAGATTCCACCTTCAGGGAACTATGCACCATTATTCCTAGATCACTCTGTTCTACTGCATTCCTCAATGCCCTACCATTTACCATGTGTGTCCTATTTTGATTAGTCCCAGCAAAATGTAGCACCTCACATTTATCAGCATTAAACTCCATCTGCCATCTTTCAGCCCACTCTTCTAACTGGCCTAAATCTCTCTGCAAGCTTTGAAAATCTACTTCATTATCCACAACGCCACCTACCTTAGTATCATCTGCATACATACTCATCCAATTTACCACCCCATTATCCAGATCATTAATATATATGACAAACAACATTGGACCCAGTACAGATCCCTGAGGCACACTACTAGTCACCGGCCTCCAACATGGCAAACAGTTATCCACCACTATTCTCTGGCATCTCCCATCCAGCCAAGTTGAAGCTGTTTTACTACTTATATTACATATTAATACCTAACGATTGAACCTTGCTAACTAAGCTTCCGGGTGGAACCTTGTCAAAGGCCTTACTGAAGTCCATATAGACAACATCTTCCGTTTTACCCTCGTCAACTTTCTTAGTAACCTCTTCTAAAAATTCAATAAGATTAGTCAAACATGACCTTCCACGCACAAATCCATGTTGACTGTTCCTAATCAGACCCTGTCTATCCAGATAATTATATGTACCATCTCTAAGAATACTTTCCATTAATTTACCCACCACTGACGTCAAACTTAGATGCCGATAATTGCTAGGTTTACTCTTAGAACCCTTTTTAAACAATGGAACCACATGAGCAATACGCCAATCCTCTGGCACCATCCCCGTTTCTAATGACATCTGAAATATTTCTGTCAGTGCCCCTGCTATTTCTACACTAACTTCCCTCAAGGTCCTAGGGAATATCCTATCAGGACCCGGAGACTTATCCATTTTTATATTCCTTAAAAGCTCCACTACTTCCTCTTCTTTAATCATCATAGTTTCCATAACTATCCTACTTGTTCCCTTACCTTACACAATTCAATATCCTTCTCCTTAGTGAATACAGAAAAAAAGAAATGGTTCAAAATCTCCCCCATTTTTTTTGGCTCCGCATATAGCTGTCCACTCTGATTCCCTAAGGGACCAATTTTATCCCTCACTATCCTTTTGCTATTAATATAACTGTAGAAACCCTTTGGATTTATTTTCACCCTACTTGCCAAAGCAACCTCGTATCTTCTTTTAGCTTTTCTAATTTCTTTCTTAAGATTCTTTTTACATTCTTTATATTCCTCGAGCACCTCATCTACTCCATGCTGCCTATATTTATTGTAGATCTCTCTCTTTTTCCGAACCAAGTTTCCAATATCCCTTGAAAACCATGGCTCTCTCAAACTTTTAACCTTTCAACCTAACAGGAACATAAAGATTCTGTACCCTCAAAAATTCACCTTTAAATGACCACCATTTCTCTATTACATCCTTCCCATAAAACAACTTGTCCCAATCCACTCCTTCTAAATCTTTTCACATCTCCTCAAAGTTAGCCTTTTTCCAATCAAAAATCTCAACCCTGGTTCCAGTCCTATCCTTCTCCATAATTATATTGAAACTAATGGCATTGTGATTACTGGACCCGAAGTGCTCCCCAACACATACCTCCGTCAGCTGACCTATCTCATTCCCTAACAGGAGATGCAACACTGCCCCTTCTCTAGTTGGTACCTCTATGTATTGCTGCAAAAAACTATCCTGCACACGTTTTACAAACTCCAAACCATCCAGCCCTTTTACAGAATGGGTTTCCCAGTCTATGTGTGGAAAATTAAAATCTCCCACAATCACAACCTTGTGCTTACTACAAATATCTGCTATGTCCTTACAAATTTGCTCCTCCAATTTCTTGCTCCCCATTAGGTGGTCTATAATACACCCCGATAAGCGTTACTACACCTTCCCATTCCTCAGTTCCACCCAAATAGCCTCCCTACACGAGCCCTCCAATCTATCCTGCCAAAGCACCGCTGTAATATTTTCTCTGACAAGCAATGCAACACCTCCCCCTCTGCCCCTCCAATTCTATCACACCTGAAGCAATTAAATCCAGGAATATTTAATTGCCAATCACACCCCTCCTGCAACCATGTTTCACTAATAGCTATAACATCATATTTCCAGGTATCAATCTATGGTCTAAGCTCTGCCACCTTTCTTACAATGCTCCTAGCATTAAAATAGATGCATTTAAGAAACTCTCCACCTCTTACTCTCTATTTATCCCTAATGGTGCAAACAACTTTATTATCTTTTTCGTCCTTCTCCCCTACGTCTTCATTCTGAATGCTCCCCTTCTCTGTCAGCTGCCTATCCTCCCTCACACACTGTCTACTAGCTTTCTCTATTTGTGAACTAGCCTCCTCTCTCCTAGTCTCTTCAATTTGATTCCTACCCCCCAACCATTCTAGTTTAAAGTCTCCCCAGTAGCCTTCGCAAATTTCCCCGCCTAACTTACAACATAAGTTTGGATATTTTACTTGCTTTGGATATAACTTTGGTAATCAGTGTAGTATTTAGCCATGGAAGTTGACTACATCTAGATGTAGCTCTTCTTTTATGACAATGGTGAGAAGATTCTAAAATATTTAGTTAAAATATTTACCTGTTGTAACTCATGTTGACATGGTGACATATTTCATTTTTGTCACCAATATAAAACCAAACATTTTCAATGATGTTACGGTGAGCTCTCTGTGTCACTAATTGTGCTCGATGTGATAAGGTCACTTGAAGAACAGGAAGATAAAGTTTTATCAGGATCTTTTCATTCCTTCATAACAAGAACATTTTTGTGATAATTGATAGAATTACAGCCTACCAAAGTGCTTCTTAGATGCCTCAATCATACTGTATCTGATCTCCAACACCGCTCTTGCAGTACATTCCAGGTGTCTACCACTCTCGATAAGAACAATTTGCCTTGTTTTCTGCTTTGAAATTTTCCCCCTCACATTAAATGCATATCCACTTGTATTAGACATTTTGATCCTTGGAGAAATATATTGACTGTCTATCTATGCTTCTCATAAATTTATATAATTCTATCAGTTCCCTTCACAGATTTTGCCGCTTCAGAGAAACAAATGTAGCTTGATTAACAATGCCACTCCCCCACCTCTTTTACCTTCTTCTCTATCCCTTTTGAAATATCTAAACCCAGAAGATCCAGTAGTCATTCCAACTTTGTGACAGCACAATCTTTGTAATAGCCACAACATCAAGTCAGCATAACATTTAAAACTTTGACAAACTTCTATAGATGTGTACTGCAGTGTATCTTGACCGTCTTCATCACAGCCTAGTATAAAAGTACCACTGCCTTTGAACAGAAAATACTATCAAAATAGTGGACATGGCCCAGTCCATCACAGGTTGTTGTTCGTCCATCGTTAACATCGGAGGACCTCGACACCATTATGATGGTGTCGAGACTAGTGCGTGTTTTGGATTTAAGTGAGGGAGAGTTGCACAGCGTCAGCCTCACTCTCTCTTCCCAATTCCCATCTGGATCCAGTCTACCCCATCACAGGCAGAGCCCTCTCCACCACTGAGTACATCTACACGGAACGTTGTCATAGGAAAACAGCATACACCAACCAGGACATGCTCTCTTCTCACTGCTGCCATCAGGAAGAAGGTATGGAAGCCTCTGGACATACACCACCAGATTCAAGAACAGTTATCACCCCTCACCAATCAGGCTCTCGAACCAAAGGGGATAACGTCATTCAGCTTTACCTGCCACATCATTGAAATGTTCCTACAACTAATAGACTCACTTTCAAGGACACTTCATCTCGTGTTCTCAATATTTATTGAAACATAGAAAACCTACGGCACAATACAGGCCCTTCGGCCCACAACGCTGTGCTGAACATGTCCTTACCTTAGAGCTACCTAGGCTTACTCATAGCCCTCCATTTTTCTAGGCTCCATGTACCTATCCAGGAGTCTCTTAAAAGACCCTATCGTTTCCGCCTCCACCTCCGCTGCTTTCCATGCACTCACCACTCTCTGCATAAAAACTTAGCCCTGACATCTCCTCTGTACCTACTCCCCAGCACCTTAAAACTGTGTCCTCTCATGATAGCCATTTCAGCCCTGGGAAAAAGCCTATGACTATCCACACAATCAATGCCTCTCATTATCTTGTACACCTCCATCAAGTCATCTCTCATCCTCTGTCGCTCCAAGGAGAAAAGGGTGAGTTCACTCAACCTATTCTCATAAGGCATGCTCCCTAATTGTTTGTTTATTTTTTTTCTTTTTGCATTTGCACAGTTTGTTGTATTTTGCACACTGGTTAGATGCCCAGGTTGGTGCAGCTTTCATTGATCCTATTATGTTTATTATTCTGTTATGAATTTATTGAGTATGTCCGCAAGAAAATGAATCTCAGGGTTGCATGTGGTGACATATATGTACTGTGATAATGTATTTACTTTGAGCTTTGATCATCATAGTACACCATGCTCTATATTCATCACCCCTGCTCCTGATACTTCTTGCATCAAAGTAAACACATTTCATCCCATCTTATCACACTGGTATCCAACTCTACCCAGCTCAATTAAACCCTCTCCATCAGTTCTAGAAAACCTGCCTGTGAGGACACTGGTCCCTCTCAAGATCAAGTGTAACCCATGCCTTTGTACATATCATATTATCCCCAGAAGAGATGCCAGTGGTCCACAAATCTGAAACCCTGCCCCCCTACACCAATTCTTTAGCCACACATCGTCCTATTCTTATCCTTAGACAACAATCTCAAGATTACTCTGCTTCTGGTCTTGCTTTTAGCTTCCCATATTCACTCTTCAGGATCTAATTATTTTTTCTACTTATATAATTGAATTAATCAAAGAAATTTATTTAAGAAAGATTATCCAATGATGAAAGGAGATCTGTGCTGGAGAGTTTTTAAAGAGGACAGTTTTACTTTCTCAACTCAGCAGTCCAGTTCCAGTGGTACAAACAAACATCACAGACTGGGGTCTTCCTTGGTTGTAGAGGATGACCATTGATATCTTCTGTGCCTTGTCATGCCCTTGGCTCTGCACGGAGCGTTGCCTTCCTGGCTGTTGGATCACTTTTTAGATCTCATCTGCCCAGTCCACCAGAGCTGGCTTCATGTGCTAGGACAGGCATGCCTCGAGTTTAGGAATACATAATGTGTAATTTCCTCTGAGGTTGGTGGCTTGACCCTTGCAGGAATTTAAGGTACAGAGAACATTTTGTGGCTTTGTTGGTTGACTGTTGAATAGTTTGGATAGAAGGTTAGCAACTGAACAGCAAGTCTGTGTACTTCTCAGAACAATAACACTAGATGAGCTTAGTTCAGATCAATATTTCACCAGGAGTCATTGGCCAGAATTTCTAAGTTATACATGAAATAGAATAAAATACTGCAAGCTACATGAAAAATCATTATGGCAAAACAAAAATGCTTTACAACATTTATATGCATATATGCTGCAGATTTTCTGTTTTGAACTGGAGTGAAATATCCCTCAGAAGAATGTAAGTATAAAGATTATGTAGTCTCCTTCTTCAGACATTAAGTCAACTCAGGCTTCCCAACTTTTTTATTTTGAAATGTACACATACTTTCACAATAGAGAAATATTTAGCATTATAGAAAATGCACATTTGTCTGAAGAATTTCTGTGCAGTATCTGTTGCTGAATAACATAGTGTGGTTTATTTCTTCAATGTGAACCACAAGATAGAAGTCCAGTGTTATCTAAAGCTTTTTGGTTCATATTATATCAGGCACAGGATCAGAATCAGGTTCAATTTCACAGGTAAATGTTGCGGAATTTGTTGTTTTGTGACAGCAGTACATTGCAATACACAAAAAAAAATAAGTAACACACACAAAATGCTGGAGGAGCTCAGCAGTCCAGGCAGCATCTATGGAAAAGAGGACAGTCGATGTTTTGGGCTGAGATCCTTCAGCTGGATGGGACTCGACGGCAGGTCTCGGCTCAAAACATCGACTGTACTCTTTTCCACAGATTCTGCCTGGGCTGCTGAGTTCCTCCAGCATTTTGTGTGTGTTGCTCAGAATTCCAGCATCTGCAGATTTTCTCTTGTTTGTGGCATAAATATAAATTACATTAAGAAATACATATGTATATAAAATTAAATTAAGTGAGTAGTGCAGAAAGAGAGCATGAGATAACTGTCCATTCAGAAATCTGACAGCAGAGGGGAAGAAGCTGTTCCTGAAAAGCTGAATGTGTGTCTTCTGGCTCCTGAGCCACTTCCTTGATGGTAACAATGAGAAGAGGGAATGTCCTCAGTGATGGGGGTCCTTAATGACAGATACCATTTTTTGAGGCACACCTTTTGAAAGTGTCCTCAACACTAGTGCCTAGAGCTGGCTGAGTTTATAACTTTCTGCAGCTTTTTCTGATCCTGTGCAGTGGCCCCTCTATACCAGATAGTGATGCAACAGTTAAAATGCTCTCCACGGTACATCTGTAGAAATTTGCGAGACTCTTTGGCAACATGCCAAGTCTGCTCGAGCTCCAAATGAAATGTAGCCACAGTCATGCCTTCATTGTAATTGCATCAATATCTTGAGCTCAGGGTAGATCTTCAAACATGCTGACACCTGGTAACTTGAAACTGCACTTACTTTCCACTGCTGATCCCTCAAAGAGGACTAATGTGTGTTCGCTCAACTTCCACTTTCTGAAGTCCATGATCAATTATTTGGTCTTACAACCATTGAGTGCATAACTGTTGATGCAACACCACTCACCCAGCTGATCTATCTCTCTCCTGTACACTTCCTCGTCACCATATGAAATTCTGCCACAGTAGTTGTGTCATCAGCAAACTTATAGATGGTGGTTTGAGCTGTGCCTAGCCACACAGCCAAGGGTGTAGGGAGAGTAGAGCAGTGGGCTGAACACATATCCTTGAGATGCACCAGTGTTAAAAGTCAGTAAGAGGATGCTATTTCCAATCTGCAATTGATGTTCTTCTGCCAGGCACAGAAAGCTTTCCTTTTGTTATTGATTAGCTCTTCTATTTCATTGTCACCTTCATCAAACTAATCTTTGTTTTTCCTGGTCTTGTATCAATGATGTTTTTACAAGTATCAAGGATGGTGGTCTTCAGTGTGATCCAGTGTGCTTCGATATCCTCTGCATACTGCTTTCAGAAAGGGCGGCCTGGAGACATTGTACCATTGCTGTGTCTTTTAGGCTCTCGATGTTGAACCTGGGATGCCTCATTTTCTTTCGCACTCCACTCCGCTGCATGATTTTGATGGTCATTTATGAGCGAATAAGCCAACGGTCCTTCCGGCCATCATCAGCTCTGATTGTGGCCCTTGTATTCTTTACGTCTCTGTGATCCCTCCTCCAAACAATGACGTAATCTATAAGATGCCAAGTCTTTGAACAGGGATACATCCATGAAGTTTTCACCTTATTTCTCCAGCAGAACAGGATGTTGGTAATGGTCAGGTCATGTTCACCACACTTGGAAAGTAAGAGCACTCCACTCGAGTTGATGTTGCCTACACCTTCCTTCCCAATTGTGCCTTTCCAGGAATCTCTGTCCCTTCCAACTCCAGCAATGAAATCTCTGAGAAGAATGACCTTATCTTCCTTGGGAATATCTGATAATATGCGGTCCAGGTCAGCATAAAAGGTCTCCTTCACGTCGTCTGGTGAGTCTAGAGTCTAGAGTTGGAGCATAAGCACACACAGCTGTAGCCATTTGGTGTTAGAGACCAGAAAGTGCATAGGCATGAGGAGTTTATTGATGCCACCAGGCAATTCAGGGAGGTGACTGATGATGCTGTTCTTTATGGTGGATTCAAATCAGTGGATTCTGGGTTCATCTGCTGATTTCTCCTTCCAGAAAAAGCGATATCCACTCTGCTTCTTCTTCAGTTGTCCTTCCTCAGCCAATCACATTTAGAGAGGGCAGCAAGGTCAATTTGGTATCTACTCAGCCCTCTTGAGATGATGACAGTACGTCTTCCAGGATGATTGCTGGCTTCACTCTCCATAGGTATCCGCACATTCCAGGCTCCAAAATTCATACGCTTTTGTTTCAAACCAAAGTTTGGTGATCCCACTTTGGTAATCCAGTCAGGAGTGAGGAGGCAGGCTACTATTTGGGTTCGTTCTCTAGCCCCTTCCCCACATGGTGCGAGCAAAGCGGGTCCTGAATAGTCACGGGGGCAGCTATGGAAAGCTCCACCTGTCTCAGTCCAAGAGCAAGACCACTGTATCTAACACCCACCGACTGTGTGTCAGGTTGTGGATGGGAGCTCCCAGACTTCACTGTCCAGCTCCTGTCCCCACTTCCTGATCACCACAGGGCCTTGTCCAAGTAGGTCAACTGGATTACCTAACGAGGTGAAATGCCTGTGTATCAGGTCTTTTAAAATGGGGAAACTGATGCACAAGCCCCCACCACACAGTCCTCGGCAATTTGATTATTAAGTTGAGTATTAAAGATGAGGTCTCAGGGCACTTGGAGGCACTATAAAATAGGCCATACTCATAGTCCTGAAGGGAAAATCTTGCTGACATATCTGTTAGAATTACTTGAAGAAATAACAAGCAGGATAGACAAAGGAGAATTGGTTGATGTTGTGTACTTGGATTTTCAGAAGGCCTTTGACAAGGTGCCATACATGAAGCCTCTTAACAAGCTATGAACCTATGGTGTTACAGGAAAGATTCTAGCATGGATAAAGCAGCGGCTGATTGGCAGAACGTAAAGTGTGTGAATAAAAGGAGCCTATTCTGATTGGCTACTGGTGACTAATGGAGCTCCACAGGAGTCTGTGTTGGGACCAATTCTTTTTCTTTCTTTCTTCCTTATTAATCTTTTTATTGATTTAAAAGGAGCATAAATACAATCAAGAGGAGAATGATCTCAAATATATATATATCAGTAACAATATAAACTGAGATTAAGATAAACATTGTCAAAATCATAGATACTGTTAAACTAGTATAAAATATATGATAAAAAATGAAAATAGCAATTCTCCTCTTATCAGTTTATGAAGAGAAAAGAAAAAAACATTGAGTTTTAAATGAAGAGAAAAAAAGCCACTACATAATATAAAAAACAAAAAAAAACAAAAAAGGACTGATGAAACAACCAAAAAAATAGAAAGACTTTCCAATCAAATCTAAAACTTTGAAAAAAAAGATTGAAAGAGTAATAAATCAAATTAAATGAAAATATTGGATAAAAGGCCACCAGATTTGCTCAAATTTAAAGGATGTATCAAATGTCCGACTTCTTATTTTCTCTAAATTTAAACAGGACAAAATGGAGGAGAGCCAATAAAAGACCGTAAGGCGGACTAGAATCCTTCCACTTCCATGAGAGGAGACATGATAGAGGTGTACAAGATAATAAGAGGAATAGATAGAGCGGATAGCCAGAGCCTCTTCCCCAGGGCACCACTGCTCAATAAAAGAGGACATGGCTTTAAGGTAAGGGGTGGGAAGTTCAAGGGGGATATTAGAGGAAGGTTTTTTACTCAGAGAGTGGTTGGTGCGTGGAATGCACTGCCTGAGTCAGTGGTGGAGGCAGATACACTAGTGAAGTTTAAGAGACTACCAGACAGGTATATGGAGGAACCTAAGGTGGGGGCTTATATGGGAGGCAGGGTTTGAGGGTCGGCACAACATTGTGGGCCGAAGGGCCTGTACTGTGCTGTACTGTGCTGTACTATTCTACGTTCTATCTATCTATGAATACTCCAGTTGTGGTCAAATCACCATTTTATAATAGTTCAGCATGATTTGTATGATCTTGTATTCTAGATGTCTATTCGGAAAGGCCAGAATGCCTTTTTTAGCTACTTTTTCAACCTGCATTGTTTTTTACAACAAAGTATGAACAATACCTCCAGATATCTGCCTTTATACTCCTTTTAGAATTGTGCTCACTAGTTTATATTAACACTTTGAAAACTTTGCACTAAAATGGCCTCTTTTGTTCTAATTGTGTCTCTGTAAAAATTGTGCTTTCTGTTTAATTTATGCTTCTCTTGTGAATGCTGCTTGTATGATACTGTGTACCCATAACACTCCTGCAAGTAAGGTTATCATTGCACCTGTGTGCATGTGTATTTGTGCATATAACAATAAAATCCATTTGGTGACTTCTACTACCAAAATGTACCACTTAGCAATTTTTTGTATTAAACTTCATCTGCAAATATTTCTCTATTTCATCAGCATGTCCATTTCTCTTTCCTCTGTGAACATTTGTGTAAATTTGGAACGTGTGGCCTGTACACTGAAGTCCAAATCAACAATAAATACAAAGGAAAGCAGCAATACTGATACACCCCACTAGGATAGCTCTCTCTTGTAATTTTGAGATATTATAAAGGAGTGGTAAGGCCTCACTTGGAGTATTGTGAGCAGTTCAGGGTCTTGGAAAGTAGGTGCTGAAACTGAAAAGGTTTTAAAGTAGATTCATGGTAATGGCTCGTCATATGAAGAGTGTTTAATGGCTCTGGGCCTGTATTCACTAGAATTCAGAAGAATGAGGAATGACCTCATTGAAACCTATCGAATGGTGAAAGGCCTCGATAAAGTGGATATGGAGAGGATGTTTCTTATGATGGGAGAGTCTCAGACCAGAGGATACGGCCTCAGAATAGAGCGCCATCCTTTTAGAACAGGGATAATGAGGGATTTCTTTAGCCAGGGAGTGGTGAAGCTGTGGAATTCATTGCCACAGGTAGCCGAGGAGGTCAAGTATTTTTGTATATTTAAGGCAGACATTGATAGATTCGTTATTGGTCAGGGCATGAAGGAATAGAGGAAGATGGGAGAAGATTGGGGCTGAGAGGGAAATGGATCAGCCATAATGAAATGGTGGAGCAGATTCATCGGCCAAATGTCCTAATTCAGCTCCTATAGCTTATAGTCATCTGGTAATCTCTGAATGTTGTCATATGGAATGGAGAATTATTCTGAAAGAAGGACTTCAGATGCATAATTATTACTCCTCCTGAATTGTACAGTGAAGGGTGGTGGTATGGTACTATTAAGAGTCAAACACATTGAGAGCTGGAGGCACTCATTGGATGACCAGGAAAGGGCAGCAGATTTGCCTCCTTAAGAACAAGATGGCTTTTTATAACATTAGTGAATCATTGGGTTTTTGCGGTCAACTTTACTAATATTGAGTCGTGCAATTTCTCTAAATTCCAGATAATTCACTGAATTTAAATACCACATTTACCATGGTGTTTTTATACTTTGGATGTTGTATTTATAGTCTGTGCCTCTGGTCCAGGAATTTAACCACAAGGTCACCAAGATCACGTTCAGCCTTCTGGGACATGATGGAGTAGGTCAAGGTGGATAAATTGTGCTTAAACAGCACTGAAACAACTATTGTCACAGTACTGACGATGCACTAAGAAGAACAACAACAACCACCCTTATAATCCAGCAAAAATTGTCAATGGGATAAAACAGTGAAAAGTGAGTAAAATCTATGCAATCAGCTTTACTTATTATCAGTGAATTTCCTCCTGATGAAGGGTTTTGGCCCAAAAGTTTGACTGTTTATTTATTTTCATAGAGGCTGCCTGACCTGCTCTGAGTCTCTCCAACATTTTGTTGCTTTCCTCCCCTCTGTTTTTACAAACATTATACGTGTGATCACTGAATGTACTGCATACAACTGTTAATAGATTACGGTGTGTAAACCTTCATTATAATATACATGTGGTGGTGATCTTGATTATGAATTGCAGTTTACTTTTTATCCAGTCAGAGTTCAGTTTGAAACAGGGCAATGTCTAGCCATTGGTGAGTTTTACTTGGAGTGGATGTAACAATTTCCTAATACGGGAAGAGTGCAAGAAATCGATTGTTTTACTGAAACATACAAACTTTAATTCTTTTTTCTCCATGCACATAAAATGTGAAGCTTAGAAAATAGAAAGAGCCTCAGGCTGTTAAATCGGAATACATGATTGTCATGGCCGTTAAATCAAAATACATGCTGCCTGGTAAATTTGTATAAATTCCTTCATATCCTATGCACTCTAAAGAGAACAGTGATGTATGTAATTAATAATAAGCCTCATGCGTAATATCATGGAATTTTAACCAGATTTGTCCTGTAATAATCAGCATCACTGGAATGTCATTTTCAATACTGGAATATTGCATTAAAAATAACCATTAAACACCTCTGGAAAAATAAATCTGTAGATACATATTGTTGATATTTTGTCCTATGGAGTCTACATGACCTTTCCAAGAACAAATGGTCATCATTGAGCGTTGGCTGATCAGCGTTTGGGATTGTTTAGCAAGAGCAAATTAAAATAAGGCAGCAACAAGCGGAGCAGCTATTGTAGGAGTGGTCAGAATTAGAGTGGAGAAATTTTTAGTCTTTTACTGTTTGAGGCTTCAGTGAGAGAACACAAAAAAGCTGCTGGTAGAGCTCCCCCCACCCCCCACCCCAGTTTACTGTCCTTCCCACTCTATATTTGCTCAGTTAGAACAGTTGGGATGCCAAGTAGGATAGTGGAATACTCCTCTTGAGAGATGTGGGAAGTGCAAATTCCCTGTCGAGTACACCTGCGAGAAATGCATCCAGTTGTAGCTTCTACCACTCCATGTTAAGGAGATGCAGTGAACTGGATGAACTCTGGATCACTTGGGAGGCTGAGGATAGATATGACATAGAGAGAGGTAGATACACCCAAAGTGCAGGACAGAGGAAATTGGGTGAAAGTCAGAAGGTTGGGACATGTCGGATTGAGTCCTCAGCATTTATAAGCAGGAGGGTGAACAGCAAGAAATCATAGTCTATGCTGGTACCTATGACATTGGTAGGACGCGTGATGAGGTTCTGCAAAGGGATTTTGAGAGTTAGGTGCTACGTTAAAGGGCAGGACTTCCACTGTTGTGATCTCAGGACTCCTACCCAAGCCAGGTACTAATGAGACCAGAAATAGGAAGATTACACAGTTTAACTTGTGGATAAGGGGATGGTGTAGGAGGGAGGACATAAGATTTTTGGATCATTGTTCTCTCTTCCAGAGAAGGTGAGACCTATATAGAAGAAATGTTTGCACCTGAACTGGAGGGGGACTAATATCCTAGCAGGAAGGTTTGCTAATGCTGCACGGTGGGGTTTAAACTAGAGTTTCAGGAGGATGGGAACCAGAGAGCTAGAACAGTTAGTGGAGAGGTTGTGGAGGCACATCTTGTTAAGACCTCAGACAAAGTCAGGAAACAAAAGGTTGGGCATGGTGTGACTAATGTCCTAAGCTGCATATGCTTCAGTGCAAGAATTATCATAGGGAAGGCGGATGAGTTCAGGGCATGGATCAACACCTTGAATTATGACGTTGTAGCCATTATGAGATTTGGTTGCAGTAAGGGCAGGACTGGCAGCTTAGTATTTTGGGTTTCTGTTGTTTTAAATGAGAAGTGCGAGAGAGATTAAAGGAGGAGAGGTGGCATTACTAGTTATGGAAAATGTCATGGCAGTGTTCCATCAGGACAGACAGGAGAACTTGTCCAGGGAGGCATAATGGGTGGAACTGAGAAGTAAGAAAGGTATGACCATGTCAGTGAGGCTGTATTACAGACCACTCAATGGTCTGCGGGATTCAGATGACCAAACTTGTAGAGAGATCACAGACTGTTGCAAGAAACATAGGGTTATTGAAAGTGATTATAATTTCCCACATACTGACTGGGAATCCTATACTGTAAAAAACTAGATGGGATGGAATTTCATATTATTGAGTTCATGCAGTACAGAACTTGATGTCAGACCCTTCTTTTAGTGATTCTGAGATAAAATAGGTCCAATGGAAAATGATTTTCTGATCTTGACATTTTTAATGAGAATTTGGCAAAGAAAACAAATTATATGGGGACAGATGTTTTCATGTCTGTTTTATCAGAAGTGTACTTAATTAAAATGTTTTCTTTTATGCAGGTTGTTGCAAATATACTAAAAGACCTCCCTTAGTAGTACTTTAATTGTTAACTTCCCTAAAACAAAGACTCACAGTGATTTGCTGAAGGGATCTGATTTTCAGATGCGGGTATTAAGGAAATAAAAAAAAATGTTACATTTAAATCAACAGATGCATTTAAATTTAAATAAAAATAAATTTTATTCAATAAAATGAACATGTCTTCCACAGCTATGAGGATGAGATGAGCTAAAAGGTTGTACTGTTATGATAGTGATTTGGCAGCAGAGCCATGGATGATCAATGGCAGAATGATATGATAACAGGAACCATTTACAGAGAGAAAAAAAATCTCAGGACTGGGGACTACGGAGTAAATAAAACTTAATTGTTTCAGGAAAAAGTGAGATACGGACACAACAGCCCAGAATGTTAAAGCAGTGTTTTCTCAATCATGCCTTTTTCACTTTTCTTGCATAACCTTAACAATGATTTCTTCATAGCTCTAGACCTAGTCATTGGTAAGTATAGAACATTCTATTAGTTGGTCTGAAACTCTGTAATTCTAGGAAACCTAGTATCTAGCAACGGTGGTTTGCTATTGCCTTCCGTTGGGCGAACTGAAGAAATTGCCATTTCTCTTCCCAAATGTTCATCCGCCTGTATTATGGCCATTGTCATTTGAGGTCGTAGCTCATCCGCCTTCTCCATCATAAGTTCAGTTACTGAACCTGCCGGATCTGCCGTTGGCCTTCGCTCGTATCCTGAGCAGGATCCCTTACAGGTGCTACCGTTCCGGGTCAGAGCAGCCCTGGGAGCAATGAATGACTAAGGGGTAACTCCACTTTCCCCAAAAATGGGTCTATCTATCAATTGCAAAAAGACAGAATGCATGGTGATATCCAAAAAGAAGGAGAATCCTATCTGCAGGCTGAGAATAAACGGGGAAAACATAAAACAAGTACAGAACTTCTGCTACTTAGCAAGCTGGGTGACATCAGATGGCAGGTGCGACAAGGACATCAAGAGAAGAATAGGGATGGCAAAAAACACATTTACAAGAAGGAAGAGTATACTGACCAACACTAAACCAGGCATGCAACCCGCCTCAGAGTACTGAAATGTTACGTTTATCCAGTTATGTTATATGGATCAGAATGTTGGACAATATCAAGTAACATGAGGAAACAGACTGAAGCAGAGATGTGGTTTTTGAGGAGGATGCAAAGAATATCATGGACGAGACAAATATCTATCGAGGATGTCATGAACAGAGCAAGAACAAAAAGAGAAATAATGTATGAGATCATGAAAAGGCAACATAACTTCATTGGACATGTGATTAGGAAAGAAGAGTTAGAATGCATGGTAATTATCGGAAAGATTGAAGGGAAGAAAGCAAAAGGAAGGCAAAGACAAATGATGATGGAGACAGCAGCCAGAGGACCGGAAATGAATACCAATGAATTGATCCACTTGACCGGAAACAGGAGTGTGTGGGCCATGGCAGTCAAAGCTCAAACTGGGCACGGCACCTGATGATGCTGATGATGATGATGATGAAGAAACTCTGTACTAGATGATCAAGAATGTCTTTCACTTGAACCAACCTGCACAACCCTCGTCACCATGACACTTTGCAATACATGTACAAATGACAATAAACTCAATTTTGCCCTTAATTTAATTTTTAATGTTTTGAACGTTTGATCACAAATCTGCTTCATAACTAAATCTACCTAAATGTTCCTCAATGTTCAGGGATGGGTTTTCCTGTTTGACAAAGATGGCTTTTTTAACCCCCTCTGCAAACTGTCCTGCCCAAAATGTGCACTTTGTTATCGTCAAAGGAGTGTCCCTTGTTGTTCAGGTGTAGATATACAGCCAAGTCTTGATGTGAGGTGTCAGCCCTCCTATGTTGGACCATTCATTTGGGCCTCCAGTTCTGGTCTTTGGAGTCTTGATTTTATCCTTGATGAATATTGAATGGAATATCTTCAGTTACCAACATCCTGAACATTATAAACAAGCGAAGTTCTGCAGATGCTGGAAATTGAAAGCAACATACACAAAATGCTTAGTAGGTCAGGAAATTAATAAATAGTTGACATTTCAGGCTGAGACCCTTCTTTAGGGTGATAACATTTGAATTCCTTCCTTTAAACTAGGCTACCATTCATAACTTTTTCCCTTGACAAAGTTTTTTTTTCACCTTTTTTAATATGCCCCAAAGAGACTCAAAGTTTAATTTTGTTGATAAATTTCCTCATGAAATTGAGGTGATTTTATATGATTGTATACACACACAAGGATAAAATATAGACACTGGAAATCTGAAATAACCGGAAACACTGGGAACACTCAGCAGCTCAGGCAGTGAATGCGGATAAGGAATCCGTTAACATTTCAGGCCTTTCTTTACAACTCAGCAGATGCTGGTGATCTTTCCAGCATTTTCTGTTTTCTTACCATGACAAAGACCAATATTTCTTGATTGTGGCCATTTGTATCTGCTAACATTGAAAAATATTTGTACTTGATCTACCACGTCTTCATACTTGTCTATCCTCTATTAGTTAATTTCGCGTGTGACTGTCTGACATTCAGTTGTTTTGAGCTATTTATAGATTAAAATGAAAGTGAACCATGGATAGCCGGTATGATTCAACAAACACTTAAGGTGACAATTGTCAAGGAAGAAACAATGTCACGTGGACCAGTTTTCCTCAGCATTATGAAGCAAGTCATTCAATCCATGTACAAAGCTCCTTCATGTAGGTATTAGTGATTTTAAGGCTTAATACTATTTGGAGAGGCAGCAATCTCTTTTACTGGACAGGAATTTTTTTGGCAGAACCTATGCTATCAGTCAGATGTTAGAATTCCAGTGTGCTGTTCTAGGCAACCCTCAGCACATGGGCAGAAACAAATATAACTCCAGTAAAAAGTCGCCAATTCCTTCAGAAGCTGTATCTGAAATCCTCAGGGACAGGTTCTTCGAAAACAGCTCAAAAGGTCCCTTTCAGGTCAGAGAGGAAGATGGTTTTCAAACTTCATAAAATATTCTATAAAATGGTGCTTAGTTTGGAAATAGCTCAATTAGAACAGCTATTCAATTCAGTTCTGAGCTAACAGTTCCCTGTGCTAATTTAAATTATTACTAAGGATTTTATGGAAGTTTGCAGATAATTAAGCCACTAAACCTTCTAAATCAAAAGCCATAAATTGCCTAAAGTCAAAGAGGTCCCAGGTAATGAACTCAGAAAGAATTACAGCATTAATACAGTGACAACACTTCAAAAGTATTGGCTTGTTGATGTTCTAGAGTCTTACATAAATGCATGTTATTCCTACTCTTCCGCAATAAAATCATCACTGGCCTCCTTTTAGTGTAACACCCTCAGGGATCAGAGAATGGAAGTGAAAGCATTTAGATTAACAAAGGAAAAGCAGGAAATAAACTAATAAAGCATTCCAAAATCAGAATCAGGTTTAATATCACTGGCATACATCATGAAATTTATTGTTATGTGGCAGCAGTACATTGTGATACAAAATAATAAAACTGTAAATCACAGTGTGTGTATATATATGTTAAATTAAATAAATGGTTCAAAAAGAGAAAAAAGAGAGGTAGTATTCATGAGTTCAATTTCCATTCAGAAGTCAGATGGCAGAGCGGAAGAAGCCGTTTCTGGATCAATGAGCATGTAACTTCTGGCTCTGTGCCTCCTCCCTATTGTAACAATGAGAAGAGGGCATGTCCTGGGTGATGGGGGCCCTTAATGATGGATGCTTCCTTTTTGAGGATGGCTTCTTGACTTTGTCTTAGGGGCTGGGGAGTTTAGTGCCCATGATGAAGCTGACTGAGTTTACAACTTTCTGCAGCTTATTTTATGCTGTGAATTCCCCCCCCCCCCCCACCCCACCATACCTGACAGTGATGCAGGAAGTTAGAATGCTCTCCCATCCTGTAAATGAACTTCACTACTTAAGGATTGAACCTCAGAAGCTGCCTTCACTTGATCTTCAAAGCTTTCCAGTCAATTAAATACAGTAAGACTGTTTTTCTGATGGTTAGATTGCATTCCAGTTACGATATGGAATAGATAAAAAACTTACAGGAACCTTGCCATGTGTATCTAAAATTCAATCCCATCAGAGGAAGTTTGGTTGGGATGACAACATTACTGGAGGAGTGGCTGAGCTTTATTTTCAAATTGCCACAGTTTTTATACAGAATTGTCATGTTTCAGTGTGGGAACTTTTAATGCTGAGCTGGATGTATGGCCTGTATTAATTCATTTAGAAATTACAATTAACTTGGGAACTAATAATAGGAATTACAGGACACTGTCTAGGAATAGAGGGACATCTTTCTAGAACAGAGATGAAGAGGAATTTCTTTAGACAGAGAGTGGTGAATTTGTGCAATTCATTTCCAGGCAGTTGTGGAGGGCAGGTCATTGTGTGTATTTAAGTTGGTGGTTCATACATTCTTGATAAGTCAAGATGTGAAAGGTTATGGGAGAAGGCAGGGCATTGGGGCTGAGAAGAGAAGAGGATCAGCTGTGATGAAATGGCAGAGCAGAGTTGTTGAGCTAAGTGGCCTAATTCTGCTCTTGTTATCTAATTGGTAGACATTCTAGATAATTATTAGTCTTAGTTCTTGTGATAGAAAATTAAAAATATATAAACCCTAATAATAACACATAATTAAGGTATGATAAGGATGGAGAAACTTAAATTGATCTTTGTCATTCAAGAGAGATTGCAAGGCAAACTTGGTGGGACTGCAGGTGAACAGATCAATTGGAGCTGATGACCTGATTTGAAAGAAATGGCAACAGAAATGGTGGATCTATTTGTTTCAATCTACAAACACTCCTCTGGTTCTGGAGAGATGTCAGTGGATCGAAAGACTACTAGTGTAACACCATCATTCAAGAAAGAAGGGAGACAGCTAGAAGTAATAAGTCAAATCCCTGTTATATATAAGGAAAATATTCCCAGCTATTCATAATGTGGAAAATATTAGATTTTACTATTAAGATGATAATGACAGGACATTTAGAAAGTCTTACAAGAGTTCTTTGAATATATTCTCAAGATTTCTTCGGTAATCACTAAGGAGAAGGATATTAAATTGTGTAAGGTAAAGGAAACAAGAAGGATAGTTATGGAAAGTATGACGATTAAAAAAAGGAAGTACTGGCGCTTTTAAGGAATATGAAAGTGGATAAGTCTCCGGGTCCGGACAAGATATTCCCTAGGACCTTGAGGGAAGTTAGTGTAGAAATAACAGGGGCTCTGACAGAAATATTTCAAATGTCATTAGAAACTGGGATGGTGCCGGGGGATTGGCGTATTGCTCATGTTGTTCCATTGTTTAAAAAGGGTTCTAAGAGTAAACGTAGCAATTATTGGCCTGTGAGTTTGACATCAGTGGTGGGTCAATTGATGGAAAGTATTCTTAGAGATGGTATATATAATTATCTGGATAGACAGGATCTGATTAGGAGCAGTCAACATGGATTTGTGCGTGGAAGGTCATGTTTGACAAATCTTATTGAATTTTTTGGTGAGGTTACTAGGAAAGTTGATGAGGGTAAAGCGGTGGATGTTGTCTATGTGGACTTCAGTAAGGCCTTTGACAAGGTTCCACACGGAAGGTTAGTTAGGAAGGTTCAATTGTTAGGCATTAATATCAAAGTAGTAAAATGGATTCAGCAGTGGTTGGATGGGAGACGCTAAAGAGTAGTGGTGGATAACTGTGTGTCAGATTGGAGGCCGGTGACTAGTGGTGTGCCTCAGGGATCTGTACTGGGTCCAATGTTGTTTGTCATATATATTAATGAGCTGGATGATGGGGTGGTAAATTGGATTAGTAAGTATGCAGATGATACTAAGTTAGGTGGAGTTGTGGATAATGAAGTAGGTTTTCAAAGCTTGCAGAGAGATTTAGGCCAGTTAGAAGATGGCTGCTGAGTTGAACAGGGAGCTGCCAGGGGCTGTGAGTGTGGAGTTGGCTGGAGTTGGAAATTTGAGTTGGCTGGTGGAGTTGGAAAGGAGCACGGAGGCTGCAATTGCTGAGTTGATGAAGAAGATATCCTGCAGGATAAACAGGTTGACGGATAGTGAAAGTGAGTTTGAGATAGAGGAATGGAATGAAGAAAGTGAGGAAAGGAAACCGAAGTATGACATGTCAAACTCTAAGGAGTCAGAGGACAAACAAAATAGGATAGCAAAACAACAGAAAGAAGATGAGATTAAAGCAATTATAACACTGAGCGAAGACGGAGCGTCTTTTGATGAATAGAACCCGATTCATTTGACGAAGATAATTAACAAACTTATAGGTGAAGTCAAAAAAGCAAAGATTTTACAAAATGGATCACTATTAGTGATTTGTCGGGACAGTGCTCAACAAGGCAAAGTGATAAGATTAAATAAAATAGATGGCAAAAAAGTACAATGCTCAATACCTAACAATAGAAAGTGGACTAGAAGAGTTATTTCGGGGATACCAACAAAAGTCACTATGCATGAGATTAAACAGAACATAAAAGGAGCAAAAATTATTGAGGCCAAATATTTGAAAGTTACAAGAAATGGGAAAAAGTGTGATAGTTTATCGGTTATGATCATCTTTGATGAAGAGAGATTGCCGACTAAAGTTTATTTAGGGTATATTTGTTACGAGGTCAGAATATATAAACCACCGCCTTTAAGATGCTTTAAATGTCAGAAATTCGGGCATATTGTGGTGGTCTACAGAGGGAAACAAAGGTGCGGAAGATGCGCTGGAGAACATGAATATGGGAAATGTGAGGCGGGAGCTAGGCTGAAATGCTGCAATTGTGGTGAGGAACACAGCGCAGCTTATCAAGGGTGCATTATTATCAAGAAAGAAGATGAGATACAACATGTAAAAGTAGCTCAAGGGATCAGTTATGTAGAGGCAATGAAAGCATTTGCTGGAAAAAAGGCTATCAAGCAAACAAATACAGGGAATAATAAACCGGAGAACTGTGAGGATTATAATATGATAAATAAGGACACACTAATTATGAGAAAGAAGGATTTCGTACTGTTTATGGTAGATGCAATTAACTGTTCAGCGCAAACAGACAAAAGAACCGAAAAAATTAAAATTATAGTCAAGTCTGCGGAAAAATATCTTGGGGTGCGGGGTGTTGCTGGGTGGTCTGCCTCGAAGGGCCAATAAATAAATAAGTAAATAGGTGGAGTATGTTGGATTACCCCAGTAGGAGCGTCTTGTTATAACTACAGGTTATCAGGGAACCACATCTGTAGAACTGCACACAGCTTTGGTTTCATTAAATAAGGGTGGCACTGGGCAAGGACTACCCACGTAAGGAAGGCCCGTCACAACTGTGTGGGATCGTGGTGATGTAACACATTTGGAATTCCATGAGGTAATCAATAAATTGACTCATAAATAGTTGCTGCACAACATAAGAGCTATCTCTTAGGTTCTGGATAATAAATTGATATGTGTAGAAGATTGGTTATAGAAAACTAAAATGACTCAAGATAGATGAGCTCTGCTTGGAATGCCTCTCAGTAACAAGCAGGTTGCCACTGAGATCAGTGATATGATTTGATCTATTTCAAAGTTCCGAGTAAAATTTATTATCAGAATACAGACATGTCACTACACACAACGCTGAGATTCTTTTTCCTGCAGGCATACTTCGCAAATCTATAGAAGAGCAACTGCAAACAAGATCAATGAAAAACAAACTGTGCAAATGCAAATATAAATAAATAGCAACAAATAACATGTAAGATAGAGTATTTTAAGTAAGTATTACTAAAAGAGCTAATGATATGGACGAAGGACTCAACTGTAATGCAGCAAAACTTGCTTATGATACAAGATAAGTCTTTTTGCAACTTGAAGACAGATATGACAAGCCTCTGAAGGGAGTTGAACAAATTAAGTCAATGGTCAAGAAGCTGGAAGATGCAGTAGAAAGAGGGAAAACATATTTATGTCTTCTTGGAAGGAAGAATGAAAGGCGAATTGGTACTTAAATAGAGAAAAGGGACACAATAGTAGTAGTATAGTCATAGTCATACTTTATTGATCCCGGGGGAAATTGGTTTTCGTTGAGCTGAGACTATTGAGGTGTAAAGGGTTTTGTGGTCCTTGTGTATGAAATACAAAGTTTTGATATACCGGTACAGCAAGTAATTAGGAACACTAATGGGACATTGGGCTTCATTTTAGAAGGCATGGGGAATAAAGATAGATTTACATGAAGGGGATGAGATTACACCTGGGCCATTTCCTACAGTTTTGATTCTCCAAATTTTGGGAAGAATATACTTTATGTCTGAGTCTGTGCAAAAAATTCATTACGATATATCATTGGAAGCAGTGAGAAGATTCATTATGCTTTTTTCCTGGGGTAAAAGGGTTGAAATATGATGAGACATTGGATTTTTGATTTAGAGAACTGAGATGTGAGATTATTGAATCACCATAACATCATAGGAGTGCAATTAGGCCAATTGATGCATTGCATCTGCTCTGTCATTTCATCATGTCTGATCCATTTCCCTCTCAGCCCCAATCTCCTACCTTCTGCCTGCATCCCTTCATGCTGTAGGAAGAAGCAGAAGTAGAATCAAGTAGGATTCATACAAGTATTGATAGGATGGATGTTGAGAGGATGGTTTTCCTAATGACCATATGTAGAATTAGAGGGCATAGTTTCAAAATATGGGAATTGCCCATTTATGATGGAGGAAAGCAGCACTTCTTCCCTCAGAAGGTCATTACATTTTGGAATTTTCCAATCCAGAACCCGTGAAGGTGAAGTCATAGAATAAGTTCAAAGTGGAGACTGGCAGAGATTTGAATTACAAGGAAGTCAAGAGGTATGAAGTTAAGAAGGGAAAGATTGAATCATTCCTGATTTAATTGAGAGTGTGCTTGAGAAATTGAATAGCGTACTTCTGTTCTTCTCTTTTTATGTCCTATACTTACAATACCTGAGATTAAGCGAAGAAAGATCAGCCAAAGTGTTCTGTCATTGGTACTGATGGCATGGGATGGAATGAGCTACTGGGATAGTGAGAACCGGTTAGGGCCTGACATATCATTGTTATCACTAAGAATAGAAACATAATGGGACGAGTTACAATCAGGAGGAGGTCGTAAATTGGATTAGACATTGGCTTTGTGGAGGAAGTTAAAGAGTTATTGTAGGTGGTTTCTTCTCTGACTGGAGGCCTGTGACTGGTGGTGTGCCACAGGATTCAGTAATGGATCTATTGTTGTTTGTCATCTATGTCAACCGCCTCGATGATAAAGTGGTAAACTGAATCAGCAAATTTGCAGATGACACTAAGATTGGGGATCAGTGAACAGCAAAGAAGGTTATTAGAGTTTGCAGTGGGATCTGGAGTAGGTTGAAAATGGGCTGCAAAATTGCAAATAGAATTTAATGCAGGTAAGTGTGAGGTATTGCACTTTGGGAGGATAAACCAGTGAATGGTAGGGCGCTGAGGAGTGTGGTTGAATGGAGGGACCTGGGAATACGGATCCATATTTCCTTGAAAGTGGCAGCACAGGTTGATAGGGTCATGAAGAAAGCTTTTGGAACATTGGCCTTCGTAAAACAATGTATTGAGTACTGGAGGTGGGACACTATGTTGAAGTTGTATAAGACATTGGTGAGGCCCAATTTGAAATATTGTGTGCAGTTATGGTCACTTACATACAGGAAAGATATCAATAAGATTGAACAAGTGCCTAGAAAATTTACAAGGATGTTGTAGTGACTTGAGAACTGGAGTTGTAGGGAAAGGTTGAATAGGGTAGGACCTTATTTCCTAGAGCGTAGAATATTGGGGAGATTTGATAGAAGTATACAAAACTATGAGGGGTTTGATAAGGTGAATACAAGCAATCTTTTACCATTGAGTTTGGGTGAGACTAGAACCAGATGTCATAGGTGAAGAGTGAAAGGAAAAATGTGTGAGGGGAACATGAGGAGAAACTTCTTCACTCAAAGATAGTGAATGTGGTACAAGATGCCAGTGTAAGTGGTGGATGCAGGATTGAGTTCGATGCTTAAGAGAAATTTGGATAGGTACATGGATGGGAGAGCTATAGAGGTTTATGGGCTGGGTGCAGGTCAGTGGGAGTAGGCAGTTTAAATAGTTCAGCACAGGCTCGACAGGCCAAAGGGCCTGTTCCTATGCTGAAGTGTTCTATGATTCCATTGCAACAGATAGGACTACTCAAAAGAAAATTTGCATGAACCAAGATACCGGCAGTTTATTGTTCAACAAAGTGCAGCATGGGATGTGGCACATGCTTTAGCCAGGAAGCAGGAAACTGAGGGAAGCATCAGAACCATGGCATAAAAAGTATGGCCTTTACCTAGAGAAATTTACACTAGTAAAATTTAAGAGACAACTAGACAGGTACATGGAGGAATTTAAGCTGGGGGGGTTATATGGGAGGCAGGGTTTGAGGGTCGGCAAAACATTGTGGGCCGAAGGGCCTGTACTGTGCTGTACTAGTCTATGTTCTATGTACCTTTGTCTTATAAATAAGGGGGTGTATGGGGTGTCCAGGGCTGGTAGCACCTCTGGTGAAGCGGCTTGTCGTGTCCATTCTGGGGCAGCTCTCTCACCTTTGGTTCTTCCTAAACACTCAGTTCTCACCTGTGGCTCGAAGCAGCTGTGACACCTTGGTATACCGTTTTGACAGGTGGGCTAAACCAGGCGAGGGTAGCCATCGGCTTCATTCCCTGGTGAGATAGGGACATGCCTTTCCCAGCATGTGAAGTCAGCTCTGGTGGACTGGGCAGATGAGGTCTACAGTGAGGTCCAATGTCCAGGAAGGCAGGACTGCCATGCTCTGTGGAGAGTGAGGGGACATAACAAGGCATAGAAGACATCATGGTCACCAACTGCAACCAAGGAAGTCCCCAGTTTGTGATGCTTGTTTGTACCACTGGACACGGACATCTGAGGTTGCGAGAGCATGCTGCCCCAGTGCAGTGGCTTTTCCCCTTTAGAAACTCTTCCGCACAGGTTTCCTGTCATTTTTGGACACGACGGACAAACATCATAAGACCATAAGATATAGAAGCACAAGTAGGCCATTCGGCTCATTGAGTCTGCTCGGCCATTCAATCATGGGCTGATTCAATTCTTCCAGTCATCCCCACTCCCCTCCCTTCACCCCATACCCTTTGATGCCCTGGCTAATCAAGTACCTATCTACCTCTGCCTTTAATACACCCAATGACTTGGCCTCTACAGCCATTCGTGGCAATAAATTCCACAGATTTACCACCCTCTGATTAAAATAATTTCTCCGCATCTCTGTTCCAAGTAGATGTCTTTCAATCCTGAAGTTGTGCCCTCTTGACCTAGACTCCCCTACCATGGGAAATAACTTTGCCATATCCAATCTGTTCAGGCCTTTTAACATTTACAATGTTTCTGTGAGATCCCCCCTCATTCTCTTGAACTCCAGGGAATACAGCCCAAGAGCTGCCAGATGTTCCTCATATGGTAAACCTTGCATTTCTGGAATCATTCTCGTGAATCTTCTCTGAACCCTCTCCAATGTCAGTATATCCTTTCTAAAATAAGGAGCCCAAAACTGCAGACAGTACTCCAAGTGTGGTCTCATGAGTGCCTTATAGAGCCTCAACATCACATCTCTGCTCTTATATTCTATACCTCAAGAAATGAATGCCAACATTCCATTCACCTTCTTCACCACCGTCTCAACCTGGAGGTTAACCTTTAGGGTATCCTTCACAAGGACTCCCAAGTCCCTTTACATCTTGGCATTTTGAATTCTCTCCCCATCTAAGTAATAGTCTGCCAGTTTATTTCTTCCACCAAAGTGCATGACCATACACTTTCCAACATTGTATTTCATTTGCCACTTCATTTCCCATTGAACTAAACTATCTAAGTCTCTCTGCAGGCTCTCTGTTTCCTCAACATGACCCACTCCTCCACCTATCTTCATATCATCGATAAATTTAGCCACAAATCCATCAATCCCATTGTCAAATCATTGCCATACATTATAAAAAGCAGCAGTCCCAACACCGACCACTGTGGAACTCCACTGGTAACTGGTTGCCAGGCAGAATAGGATCCCTTTATTCCCACTCTCTGTCTTCTGCTGATCAGCCAATGCTCCACGCATGCTAGTAACTCCCCTGTAATTCCACGGGCTCTTACCTTGCTAAGTAGCCTCATGTGCAGCACTTTGTCAAAGACCTTCTGAAAATCCAAGTACACCATGTCTACTGCATCTCCTTTGTCTACCCTGCTTGTAATTTCCTCAAAAAATTGCAGTAGGTTAGTCAGACAGGATTTTCTTTTCAGGAAACCATGCTGTCTTTGGCCTGTCTTGTCATGTGCCTCCAGGTATTCCATAATCTCATCCCTAACAATTGATTCCAACAACTTCCCAACCACTGATGTCAGGTTAACAGGTCTATAGTTTCTTTTCTGCTGCCTCCCACCCTTTTTAAATAGTGGAGTAACATTTGCAATTTTCCGGTCATCCAGTACAATGCCAGAATCTGTCGATTCTTGAAAGATCATTGTTAATGCCTCCACAATCACTCCAGCTACTTCCTTCAGAACCCGAGGGTGCATTCGATCAGGTCCAGGAGATTTATCCACCCTCAGACCATTAAGCTTCATGAGCACCTTCTCAGTTATAATTTTCACTGCACATACTTCACCACCACCTTTAAATGAGAGTTATAATATGCAAAATAACTTACGTTAACTTTCAGAAGGAAAAACTTTCTCTTCATAGTGATTAGCCTGCAGATCTAGGAAGTAAATAACCTTGTTTATTAGCATTTATGAATGCATTTTCTCCACAGTTCAGAGTGATCAGGAAAGGTGCCAATACATCACTGAATACAGCATGCAAATCTCCCTAGGCTAATAAAGCTGCTTGCACCTGAATAGAATTCCAATGTAGTACTGCTTCTAAGTCACCAAAGAATCTGAATTTTCTTGGTAAAAATAAAACATAGAGTGCCTATCTTGTTGTTTTGTATGGCAGGTGATTTTCTCTTCACTCTTCTAATTGGTCTTTGTCAAGCCACTCCTCCAGCACGTGGCCTCAATGGCCCATGGCAAGGCCATCTCAGATCTTGGTGAGAGGGCCTCTTTGCACCAGGTGGAGGACATTCTGGGTTGGGGCACCACAGGGACAAGCTGGGGGACAAGACAGGAGAGGGTACCCCGTTTGGGTAGTGTTGGTACTGTTTTGACATGTCAACTTTTGAGTCCAGTGTTTACTGGTAGATGTAGTAAAGCCCAGGAGTACCAGAACCATAAGATCATAAGACATAGGAACAGAGTTAGGCCATTCAGCCCATTGAGTCTGCTCTGCCATTCCATCATGGCCGATCCCAGATCCCACTCAACCCCATACTCGTCCCTTCTCACCATATCCTTTGATGCCCTGATGATTAGGAAATATTCAACTTCAACCTTAAATCTATGCACGGACTTGGCCTCCACCGCAGTCTGTGGCAGAGCATTCCACAGATTCACTACTCTCTGGTTGAAGTAAATCCTCCTTACATCTGTTCTAAAGGGTGGCCCCTCAGTTTTGAGGCTGTGCCCTCTAATTCTGGAGACCCCCCCCCCCCAGTGGAAACATCCTCTCCACATCCACCCTATCTAGTCATTTCAACATTTGGTAAGTTTCAATGAGCTCCCCCTGCATTCTGGTAAAATCCAGTAGGTACAGGCCAAACACTCCTCGTATGTTAACCCCTTCATTCCTTGAATCATCCTTGTGAACCTCCTCTGGAATCTCTCCAATGACAACACATCCTTTCTGTGATTTGGGGCCCAAAACTGATAACAATACACCATGTGTGGCCTGACTAGTGCCTTATAAAGGGTCAGCATTATCTTCTTGCTTTTATATTCTATTCCCCTTGAAATAAATGCCAACATTGCATTTGCCTTCTTTACCACAGGCCTGACCTGTGAATTAATCTTCTGGGATCTTGCCCACAGAGTCCTAAGTCCCTCTGCACCTTTGATGTTTGAACCATCTTCCCATTTCGTGTTGGGCACGTGGCCAAGTGGTTAAGGCGTTTGCCTAGTTACCTCAAGGTCACTAGTTCGAGCCTCAGCTGTGGCAGCGTGTTTGTGCCCTTGAGCAAGGCACTTAATCACACATTGCTCTAGTCTGTGTGAGGAGTGACGCCCCACACAGACTTCCAATCTGTGCCTTGTAAGGCATGAAAATGCCCGACGCAGGCCTCTCGTGGTCTGAGTTGACGTTCTCCCCACCATTTAGAGAATTGACTACACTATTGTTCCTTTTACCAAAATGCATTATCTTACATTTCTGAACACTGTATTCCATCTGCCACCTTTTTGCCCATTCTTCCAATTTGTCTAAGTCCTGCTGCAATTGTATTGCTTCCTCAGCACTACCTACCCCTCCTCCTACCTTCGTATCACCCGCAAACTCCACCACAAAGCTGTCAATTCCATTATGCAAATAATTGACAAACAATGTGAAAAGCAGCAGTGCCAATACTGACCTCTGAGGAACACTAGTCACCAGCAGCCAACCTGAAAAGGCCCTTTTATTCCCCCTCACTGCCTGCAGGTCAGCCATTCCGCTATCCATGTCAGTATCTTTCCTGTAACACCAACGGATTTTATCTTGTTAAGCAGCCTCGTGTCTGGCACCTTATCAAATGCCTTCTGAAAATCTAATTAAATGATATCCATTGCCTCTCCTTTGTCCACCCTGCTTGTTACTTCCTTGAACTCTTAACAGATTTGTCAGGCAAGATTTCCCTTTACAGAAGCTATGCTGACTTTGACTTATTTTATCAATAGTCTCCAATTACCTTGGAACGTCATCCTTAATAACAGACTCCAACACTTTCCCAGCCACTGAGGTTAGGCTAACTGGCCTGTAATTTCCTTTCTTTTGCCTTCTTCCCTTCTTAAAGAGTGGAATAACATTTGCAATCTTCCAGTCCTCTGTTACCATGAAAGAGTCAAGTGATTCATGGAAGTTCATGACCAATGCACCTATTATCACTTCAGCAACCTCCCTCAGGACTCTGGGACGTAGTCCCCCATCTGGCCCAGGTGACTTATCCATCTTGAAACCTTTGAGTTTGCCGAGCACTTTTTCCTTTGTGATAACAATGGCACTCACATATGCAGCGGGTAAATTGATAAAAGTTGCTCTGGTTTTCTTTTTGTGTTCAAAGCCTGATTCGATGTACGATGTGAGTGTGAGAACTTGGCACAGGTGTTGTGTTGTGTGAAGCCAGCTTGTTGATTGGTATGTAGGGATCTATCAAAGGTAATATTCTGGATAAAATAATACGCTCAAGCAGTTTGTATATACAGCAGAGGGGGGAACTTGCTGGATCATCTGCAACCTTTTCAAAGTCAAAACGACTTTGGCACGATTCCAAGCGTTGGGGTATTTTCCTTTTGTTATGACATCAGTGAAGGTGCTAGTTAGCCACTTGATAACCTCTTCTCCAAAATGTTCCCGCATTTCTGAGTCGACACTGACAATGCTGGCGGCTTTTGCTAGTTTTGTCCTTTGCAAGGTGGATTTTACTGTGGCTGTTGTTATTGGAGATGTAAGGGTTTCATCATCTTCTCTCATGCTATTGGAAAGTTTTTGCTATTCATGTCTGACTTGTGTTTCAAATTTATGGTTAGGAGTGTGCATTCCTCTTTGTTTGATGTGTTTTGCTACTGCGACTGCACTGACCGGATAATTGGTTCGTTCCTTTGGTGCTGTGTTGGGGTCTAGTTTTTTGAGAAGGGTCCATGCCAGTTTGCTGGAGTGAGTGAAGTCCTTATTTTCGATAGTTTGCATCCATCCATTTCATCTGCCATTGAGTAATTTCAGGAGATCATTAACTGTAGTTGTATCTCATGCTGTTTTAAACGCTTGAAATAGCTCTTCGCTCCCTTTAAACCAACAAGGAATGTATTTTTGTCTCCACCACCTGGACCAACACGTTGACAACGTGTTTTGGCTTGTGTGCTTCAAGGCTGCATTTAGGCTTGCATTTCTCCATCATGTGTTGCCAACTCAGGGTCACCCACGTTGGACGGCTGTGGACGAGATGCCAAAAGAAAATTGATCCAGCTCCGACTCCTGAACAGACAGATTCGTATCTGCCCCTCCCGGGCCACATTTCATCATGAATCAAGCCAACTTTTCAATATATACTGGCTCAGTTATTGCCCAAAATAAAAAGGTCCATATTCGCAGTGCCCAGGCTCTGCTATGTTTGAAAAGTGTACCAGACTCTACAAGCTCAACACCCAAAGGTAACTTTACTAACAACAAACCAGCATCAAGTTCACTGAAAACTCAGATCGAAATATCATCACTCAATGTCAAAGGCATGTCAATGGTGAAATATGAATACCTCTCAAAAATTCTGACAGATAATGACATTGATGTAGTTGCCTCCAAGTAACTCGCGTTACTGAGACCTCTGGTCCATCCGGAGATAGGATACTAGGATATTACAGAGTGACAGCTGTATTCCACAAGAAACATGCGTCAGCCATTATGCTAAAAACTCATTTACTTCTATTTCTGTTACTAGCTCTAACATCACACCAGATAACAATATCCACAAAACTACTATTCAACTAGGTGAAAACCTAACTAGTAAATATCTATAAATCTCCAAATGAAGAATGTCCAAATCCACTGTTCCCAAAAATCAAGCTCCCAGCACTATTCCTCGGAGACTTTAACAGCCATCATACATATTGGGGATAATCAGGAAACAACACAACCGGAGAAGCATCGAGTCATCGGGTATCTAGTAACGTCTTTTAACTACTATACGATCCTGAAAATAAAGGGACACTCTTCTCAGCTAGATGGCAACAAATTTACACACCAGACCCGCTTTGTAACAACAAACAGTCAAGTTGAACCACCACCAGCTGCTTCAGAAATCCTTGGTGATTGTCCTCACAGTCAACACAGACCCGTGCTGATAATGGTTGGATTGCAAAAACCAGTTGGAACTTCAGAAAAGCACATTGGGAAAAATTCACCATGCAAGTCAACAATACGTGTAGAAGAATGCCATCCACTACCAAAAATTTCCACTGATTTCATAGACGCATGCTGAAAAGCGTGAAAGGTCATCAACAAGAATACTGTGCCTATAAGAAGTACTTGTCCCCCCAGGAAGTTTTCATGTTTTATTGTTTTACAACATTGAATTACAGTGGATTTAATTTGGCTTTGTTTGACATTGATCAGCAGAAAAAGACTTGCATGTCAAAGTGAAAATAGGTCTGTACAAGTGTTCTAAATTAATTACAAAAACACAAAATAATTGATTGCATAAATATTCACCCCTGTCTAGTCAGTATTTAATAGATCACCATTGGCAATAATTACAGCCTTGAGTCTCTGTGGATAGGTCTCTTTCAGCTTTGCACATCTGGACTGTACAGGTTTCCCCCCATTCCTCTTTACAAATCTGCTCAAGCTCTGTCAGAGTGCATGGAGATTGTGAATAAACAGGACTTTTCAAGTCCAGCTACAAATTCTCAATTGGATTGAGACCTGGATTCTGACTTGGCCACTCCAGGCCAGGACATTAACTTTGTTGTTTTTCAGCCATTCCTGTGTAGCCTTGACTTAATGCTTGGGGTCATTGTCTTGCTGGAAAACAAATTTTCTCCCAAATCAAAGTTCTCTTACAAACTGCATCAGATTTTCTTCCAGGATTTCCCTGTATTTTGATGCATTCATTTTACCCCCTACCTTCACAACCCTTCCAACACTTGAAGCATCCCCTCAGCATGATGCAGCCATCACCATGCTTCATGCTAGGGATGGAGTGTTGTTGATGATGTGCAGCATTTGGCTTATGCCAAATATAGTGCTTATTTGTTGGCTGAAAAGACCTTAAGACCACAGCACATAGAAGTAGAATTAGTCCATTTGGCCCATTGCATCAATCATGGCTGACCCTTTTTATTTCCCCTCCTTAGACCCACTCCCCGGCTTTCTCTGTAACCTTTGATGCTGTGGCCAATGAAGAACCTATCAATCTCCGGCTTAAATTCACAGAATGACCTGGCCTCCAAAATTGTCTGTGGTAACAAATTCACCACCTTCTGACGAAAGAAATCCACTGCAACTCTGTTTTAAATGGATCCTAAGGCTGTGCCCTCTTGTCCTAGACTCCCCCACCATTGGAAACATCCTTTCCACATTTACTCTGTCTAGGCCTTTGAAGAATTGAAAGGTTCAATAAGGCCCCTCTCATCCTCCTTAATTCCAACGAGTACAGGCCAAAGCCATCAAACTTCCTCTATGATAACTCTTTCATTCCTGGATACTCTCCAGCAAAGCACATCTTTTCTTACAGGAAGGCAACCGAAAGTAAATTATAGACCAGTTAGCCTGACCTCAGTGGAAGATGTTAGAGTCAATTGTTAAAGATGAGGTGATGGAATACTTGGTGACACAGGACAAGATAGTGCAAAGTCAGCATGGTTTCCTTCAGGGAAAATCCTGCCTGTCAATCCTGTTGGAATTCTTTGAGGAGATTACAAGTAGGATAGATAAAGAAGATGCAGTGGATGTTTTATATTTGGACTTTCGGAAGACCTTTGACAAGGTGCCACACGTGAGGCTGCTTACCAAGTTAAGAGTAACAAAAAAAGTTACTAACATGGTTAGAGCATTGGCTGATTGGTGGGAGGCAGCGAGTGGGAATAAAAGGATCCTTTTTTGGTTAGCTGCCAGTAACTAGTGGTGTTCCGCAGGGGTCGGTGCTGGAACCACTTCTTTTTAAGCTGTATATAAATGACTTAGATGATGGCTTTGTTGCCAAGTTTGTAGATGATACAAAGATTGGTGGAAAGGCACCAGATTTTCAGATTTTTGAGCACCTTCTCACTTTTAATAGTAACTGCACTCACTTCCCTTCCCTCACACACTACAACATCTGGCAGACTGCTAGTGTCTTCCACAGTGAAGAATGATGCAACATACTCATTTAGTTCATCTGCTATCTCCTTGCCCCCGTTATTATTTCTCCATCCTCATTTTCCAGTGGTCCTCTCATCTCTTATTTTTTTTTTTACACATTTGAATAAGATTTTTCTATTCACCTTGATATTGTTTGCTAGCTTGCTTTCATATTTCATCTTTTTCCTTCTAATGATTCTTTCAGTTGCTCTCTATAGGTTTTTAAAGGATTCCCAATCCTCTGTCTTACCACTAATTTTTGTTTTGTTGTATGCCCTCTCTTTTTCTTTTACATTAGCTTTGACTTCCCTTGTCCAACACGGTTGTATTATTTCCTTTTTGAGTATTTCTTTGTTTTTGCAATACATCCATTCTGCACCCTCACTTTTCCAAGAAACTCACAGCTTTGCTGCTCTGCTGCCATCCCTGCCAGCATCTCCTTCCAATTTACTTTGGCCAGCTCCTCTCTCATACCATTGTAATTTCCTTTACTCCACTGAAGTACAATTTTACTTTCTCCCTATCGAGTTTCAAGGTAAACTCAATCATATTGTGATCACTGCCTCCTAAGGGTTCTTTTACCTTAAGCTCCCTAATCACCTCCAGTGCATTACGTAACACCCAATCCAATTTTGCTGATCCCTTAGTAGGCTCAATGACAAACTGCTCTAAAAAGCCATCTCCTAGGCATTCAACAAACTCACTCCCTTGAGATCCATTACCAACCTGATTTTCCCAACCGAGATATTAAAATCTCCCATGAGTGTCATAACATTGCCATTTTGATATGCCTTTTCTATTTCTTGTTGCAATCTGTGGTCCACATCCCAGTTACTGTTGGGAGGCCTGTATATAATTGTCATCAGGGTCCTTTTACACTTGCAGTTTCTATCTACAACCTACAAGGATTCAACATCTTCCAATCTTACGTCACATCTTTCTACTGATTTGATGCCATTCTTTACCAGTAGAGCCACACCACCCCCTCTCCCTACCTTCCTATCCATCCGATACAATGTGTAACTGTGTACATTCAGCTCCAAACTACAACCATCCTTCAGCCATGATTTAGTGATGGCCACAACATCATACCTGACAATCTGTAATAGTGCAACAAGATCATCCACCTTATTTCTTATACTCCGTGCATTGGGATGGAACATCTTGAGTGCTGCATTTGCTCCCATTTTGATTCTGCCTTCCTCATGCACTGATACTCACCCTGCTGGCTGCAATTATGTCCCATCACCCGCCTGCCCTTCCTGACAGTCTGATGACTGCACACTATCTTTGTTTTTTTACCATCCACCCTATTGTGATTCGCTTCACTCCAGGTCCCATCCTCCTGCCAAATTAGCTTAAGCCCTCCCCAACAGCCCTAACAAACAGCCTGTGAGAGGATTGGGCCCCTCGGGTTCAGGTTCAGCCTGTCAGTTTTGTACAGGTCATACCTCCCCCGGAAGAGATCCCAATGATCCAAGAAGCTGAAGCCCCGGTCTGCTGCAGTTTCTTTTCTATGCATTAATCTGCCAAAGTATCCTTTTTCTATCCTCACTTGTGCATGGTACAGGTAGCAATCTAGAGCTTATTATCCTGGAAGTCCTGCTTCTTATCTTTCAACCCAACTTCTGAAATTCTCTCTTGTTTACTTTTCCTTCTTTTGTCATTAGTGCCAATCTGTACAAAAAAAATCTATTTTGGTTTCTTCAGACCATAGAACCTTCTTCCATTTGACCTTAGGGTCACCTACCTGCCTCATGGCAAACTCTACCCAAGATTTCATGGGAGTTTATTTCAACAATATCTTTCACTTTGCCACTCTCCCACAAAGCTGGTTCTGGTGAAGCACACAGTCAACAGTTGTTGTATGCACAGTCTCTCCCAGAGTTGTCATAGGTCTCTTGCTGGCCTCCCTCACTAGTCCCCTTCTTGCACAGTCACTCAGTTTTTGAGGACAGTCTGCTGTAGGCCGATTTACAGCTGTGCCATATTCTTTCCATTCCTTGATGATTGACTTAGCTGTACTCCAAAGGATATTGACAGACTAGGAAATTTTCTTGTATCCATCTCCTGGCCTGTGCTTTTCAACAACCTTTTCATGGAGTTGTTGGAGTGTTCTTTTGTCTTCATGGTGTAGTATTTGCCAGGATACTGACTCACCTGCAGTCCGACCTTCCGGATGCAGGTATATTTTTAACTACAAACAATTGAAACACATTGACTGCACACAGGTCTCCATTTAACTAATTATGTGACTTCTAAAACCATTGGCAGCACCAATGATGACTTGGTGTATCATATTAAAGTGGGGAGTGGTGAATACTTATGCAACAATTATTTTGTGTTTTATATTCGTAATTAATTTAGATCAATTGTAGAGATCTGTTTCACTTTGACACAGAATAGTCTTTTTCTCTTGATAGTGTCAAAAAATTCAAATTAAATCCACTATGATTCAATATTGTAAATTAATAAAACATGAAAACTTCCAAATCGAATACTTTCAACAAATGCTTTACACCTGAGACTAATTTAACTGGAAACAATTAAGTCATCACTGGTGCAAAAAACCTATGCGATTGTATGACTGCAGAGTAGGTCTGTGAGAAAATGCCCTGCTATCAACCCAGTGCATGAATACCAAAACAAATATTGCAGATGCTGGAAAGACGAGAAAAGCTGGAGATATCTGAAGCATCAAATTGGATCAAGGAACTCAAAGTACCATTTCCAAGTATGCAGACAACAGAGATCTGGGTAAGTGGGAAAATGGGAATTGTATGGAGACACGGAAAGGCTATAATGTGATTTTGACAAGTTAAGTGAATAGGAAAATGCATGGCAAATGAAGGTTCACAAGATCACAAGACAAAGGAGCAGAAGTAGGCCATTCGGCCCATCGAGTCTGCTCCACAGCTCCCCCATGAGCTAAACTATTCACCCATCTAGTTCCAATTTCCGGCTTTTTCCCCATATCTCTTGATACCCTGACTAATTAGATACCTGTCAATCTCCTCCTTAAACATCCTCAATGATCGAGCCTCCACAGCCATATGTGGCAACGAATTCCACAAATCCATGACCCTCTGGCTAAAAAAATTTCTCCTCATCTCTGTTTTAACTGGGTACCCTCTAATTCTAAGACTATGGCCTCTTGTCCTGGACTCACCCACCAAGGGAAACAACCTTTCCACATCTACTCTGTCCAACCCTTTCAACATTCGAAACGTTTCTATGAGATCCCCTCTCATTCTTTTATACTCTAATGAATACAATCCAAGAGCCGACAGACGCTCCTCATATATTAGCCCCTGCATTCCAGGAATCATCCTCGTAAATCATCTCTGAACTCTTTCCAACATCAGTATATCCTTTCTAAGATGGGGGGCCCAAAACTGCACACGGTATTCCAAATGAGGTCTCACTAATGCCCCATAGAGCCTCATCAACACTTCCTTACTCTTATACGCTATTCCTCTTGAAATGATTGCCAACATAGCATTCGCTTTCCTTACCGCCAATCCAACTTGGTGGTTAACCTTTAGGGTATCCTGCATGAGGACCCCCAAGTCCCTTTGCACTTCCGATTTTTGAATTTTCTCCCCATCTAAATAATAATCTGCCCGATTATTTCTTCTTCCAAAATGTATAACCGTACATTTGTCAATGTTGTATCTCATCTGCCATTTCTTTGCCCACTCTCCTAAACTGACTAAGTCTCTCTGCAACCTTTCCGTTTCTTCAACATTTCCTGCTCCTCCAACTATCTTGCTGTCATCCGCAAACTTGGCCACAAAACCATTTAATCCATAATCCTAATCATCGATATACATCGTAAAAAGAAGCGGCCCCAACACCAACCCCTGCGGAACACCACTAGTAACCGGCAACCAATCAGAATAGGATCCCTTTATTCCCACCCTTTGCTTTCTGCCTATCAGCCAATGCTCCACCCATTTCAATACCTTTCCTATAATTCCATGGGCTCTCATCTTATTAAGCAGCCTCATATGCGGCACCTTATCGAAGGCCTTTTGAAAATCCAAATACACAACATCCACAGCCTCTCCCTTGTCAATCTTATTCGAGATTACCTCAAAAAATTCCAATAGGTTGGTGAGGCAGGATCTTCCCTTCATGAAACCACGCTGGCTTCGGCCTGTCTTGTCATGCACCTGGAGGTATTTCATAACCTCGTCCTTGAAGATTGACTCCAATATCTTTCCAACCACCGATGTCAGACTAATAGGTCTGTAATTTTCTTTTTGCTGCCTCCTTCCTTTCTTAAATAGCGGAACTACATTAGCGACCTTCCAGTCCTCCGGAACCATGCCAGAGTCTATTGATTCCTGGAAGATCATTTCCAATGCTTCCACAATCTCCAAAGCCACCTCCTTCAGAACCCTTGGGTGCACCTCATCCGGGCCGGAAGACTTATCTATTCTTAGATCCACTTAGCTTCCCAAGCACTTTCTCTCTAGTTATCTTGACCGTACCTAATTCTATTCCCTGATACCTCTGGCTATCAGGTATATTGCTCATGTCTTCCACTGTGAAGACTGATGCAAAATACTCATTCAGTTCCTCTGCCATCTCTTTGTAATCCATTATAATTACTCCAGCATCATTTTCAATCGGTCCCATATCTACCCTTGTCACTCTTTTACTCTTCATATATTTAAAAAAACTCTTTGTATCCTTTTTTATGTTAATCGCCAACTTCCTTTCATAATTCATCTTTTCTTTCCTAATGACTTTCTTAGTTTCCTTCTGTAAGTTTTTAAAAGTCTTCCAGTCCTCATTTTTCCCACTAATTTTAGCTTCCTTGTACGCCATTTCTTTTGCTTTTATTTTTGCCTTAACCTCTCTCATTAGCCACATTTGTGCTATTTTTCCATTCATGATTTTCTTTTTCTTGGAATATATTTTTCCTGCATTTTCCTTATTTCTTGTAGGAATTTCATCCAATTCTGCTCTGCTATCTCTCCATTTAGTTTACTTTTCCAATTGACTTGGGCCAGTTCCTCTCTCATACCATTGTAATTTCCCCTGTTCCACTGAAATATCAATACACCTGATAATGTGTGTAAAGATCTTTATCCATTTGGATTTGAGAAACAGGAAAGAAGATTTCTACTGGGAAAAGGGAAGGTACATGAGACATTGCAAACATTGTAGTTGATAAATAAAGGTTCAATGGCACCAAAGATTTAGGATGGCAAAGTTGCTCTTCATTGCATGAGAATGGAAGTATAGGTGCAAATATACTCCCTATATTTGCAGCAATGGTGACACCCTGTTTGGAGTTTTGTGTATGTTTTCATTCTCTTCATCTAAGGAAGGATGCTCTTGCCCTAGAGAGAATGCAGCAAGGTTTCACAACTGATTCTGCAATGGCTGGACCGGCGTATATAGAAACATAGAAAAACCTACAGCATAATACAGGCCCTTCGGCCCACAAAGCTGTGCCGAACACAGAACACCATCTCATTATTTTGTTCTCTTTTTGCACTAGTTAGTTTTATATATTCTTTTAATTAACAGTATTTTTATGCATTGCATTGCACTGCACTGCTGCCACAAAACAATTGATTTCACGATGTCAGTTATAATCGAGCAGATTCTGAAGCCTCAAGTCCAGATTCCTGGATGGACAGGTCATTTGTCGTACAACAGGTGCATTACCTTGACCTCAAAAGTCGAGAAGGAAAAGGCATAGTATTACAGTGAGCTGATTGTACTACAATAGGTGGCATCATAGGCAACAAAGGTGGTTATCAAAATGACAGGAGGACCTTCGTCAGATGGTAACTGGGCTGAGGAATGGCAAAAAATGTTCGATCTAGACTAGTGCAAGTTAATGCCTTTTGGAAAGTTAAACCAAGGTAAGACTTGGATAGTGAATGGTCAGGCCCCGGTGGGAGCGATAGAGAACAGAAGGACATAGGAGTACAAGTAAACAACAGGAATTCTGCAGATGCTGGAAATTCAAGCAACACACATCAAAGTTGCTGGTGAACGCAGCAGGCCAGGCAGCATCTATAGGAAGAGGCGCAGTCGACGTTTCAGGCCGAGACCCTTCGTCAGGAGTACAAGTACATGGTTTCCTGAAAGTGCCTTCACATTGGGAGATTACAATGGAGTCCTTACAGAAGGCAAGTTAGGAGAAAGCATTGTCAAGATAGCTATGGGAGCCTGTACTTTACCTTTATGGTTAGTTTACCACCTGAAAGGGAGATACAATAATCCAGGAAATGAAGAGAAGATTTGGAGATGGACCAATTGGCACAAAAGTAATAAAATCTGAAAGCTCACCCTCTGGCTGCCTTGTTGATCCATTTCACCTGGTCTCAGCAATCAGACGTTGTTTTAGATTAGATTAGATTCAACTTTATTGTCATTATGCTGAGTACAGATACAAAGCCAATGAAATGCAGTTAGCATCTGACCAGAAATGCAAAGAATAGTGTTCTTTACAAAATAACTGCGAATAAAAAGTAAGTGCTACAGCACACAAATATAAAAGTACTGAGAAAGTACAATATGGGTGCAATACTGCTTAGCACTGTGATGTGAGGTTCAGCAGGGTAACAGCCTCAAGGAAGAAGCTCTTCCTGTGCCTGCTGGTGCGGGAGTGGAGGCTCCTGTAGCACCTATTGGATGGGAGGAGAGTAAAAAGTCCATGGTTAGGGTGAGATGCATACTTGATAATGCTTTTCGCCCTGCCCGGGCAGCGTTTATTGTAGATGTTCTCAATGGTGGGCAATTGGATGCCGATAATCCGCTGGGCAGTTTTCACCACACGCTGGAGTGCTTTGCGGTCTGATATGGGACAATTGCCATACCACACTGAGATGCAGTTGGTGAGTGTTCTCTCAATGGTACAGCGGTAAAAGTCCGTCAGTATCCTGGGACAGAGGTAAGCTTTCTATCCGAGGTGACAAATACGATAAACACTGCAGTCACATCAAACCATAACCAGTTGTCTAGAATGCTGTCAAATACACGCAGTGATAACTTTTAGTAGCATGGTTATTGGATAATGAGGCATTGACTGATTCTACCCACTGAACATGCTCCAAAAGAATCTCATACTTAGAACAGAACTCTCACGACCAGGCTACGATGACTTTCTTCCCCCAAGTCATCAGACTCCTCAATACCCAGAGCCTGGACTGACACCAACCTACTGCCCTCTACTGTGCCTATTGTCTTGTTTATTATTTATTGTAATGCCTGCACTGTTTTGTGCACTTTATGCAGTCCTGGATAGGTCTGTAGTCTAGTGTAGTTTTGTGTTGTTTTGCGTAGTTCAGTGTAGTTTTTGTATTGTTCATGTAGCACCGTGGTCCTGAAAAACATTGTCTTGTTTTTACTGTGTACTGTACCAGCAGTTATGGTCGAATTGACAATAAAAAGTGACTTGACTTGACATGACCTGAAAAAAATCAATATAGAGTAAAACTGGCTGGATATTCAATTGTGTTCCGACAAAGTACAACAAAGCAACTCACAAAATGCTGGAGGAACTCAGCAGACCAGGCAGCATCCAAGGAAAAGAGCACAGTTGATGCCCTGGGTGAAGACTCTCCAACAGCTGAAGGGTCTCAGCCCAAAACACCGACTGCACTCACCCCACAGATGCCGCCCGGCCCACTGAGTATATATAAAATAATGATCTTTTATGCTTATATTCACAGGAATAGAATCATAGAAAAGTACAACATAGAAACTGGCCCTTCAGCTTATCTAGTCAATGCTGAATCATTTAAACTGCGTAGTCCCATTGATCTGTGCCTGGACCATAGCCCTCTGTACCTCTCTGACTCAAGGAGGTTGAAACTGACTTCTTTCCATCTTTCTTGCTGGTCTGTATCCCTTAATCTAGAGAGTTGCATTTTCTTGTTATTTTTTCAGTTGATGTTGCCAACATTCTTAGTAACTCTGCTATAGCAAAGAATTTTTCTCAGACAATATTGCTGCACTAATGAAAAATCTGAAAAAGGTTTCTAAATATTTCATCTATTGTCATCAATAGAGCGCAGCCATTACACCAGATCATTCTACCTATTATTGCACAAGGATGGAAACTGGGAAGCTAAAATTCTTAAACACGAGGAATTCTGCAGATGCTGGAAATTCAAGCAACACACATCAAAGTTGCTGGTGAATGCAGCAGGCCAGGCAGCATCTCTAGGAAGAGGTACAGTCGACGTTTCAGGCCGAGACCCTTTGTGGACGAAGGGTCTCGGCCTGAAACGTTGACTGTACCTCTTCCTAGAGATGTTGCCTGGCCTGCTGCGTTCATCAGCAACTTTGACATGTGAAGCTAAAATTCTTTCTGGAAGAAAAACTGCCATCTGTACCCAGTATGTCCTGTATATGGCTCCACTCGGCCCATTGATGCAGTTAAATATTAACAGTACCTTTAGGTCAGAGGCAGTGCTGGATGAACAATGAATGGCATGATCGCAAGCGACATCCATATCTCATTAATAAATATATACACTTAATCACCACTTTATTAGGTACTGTACCTCCATTACTTAATAAAGTGGCTACTGAGTGTATGTTCATGGCCTTCTACTGTCTTCTATCCTCTTCAAGGTTCGACATGTTGTCCACTCAGAGATACTCTCCTGCACACCACTGTGGTAATGCATGGTTATTTGAGTTACTGTCACCTGCCTGTCAGTTTGAACGAATCCGGCCATTCTCCTGTCCTTTCTCATTAACAAGGCATTTCTGCCCACAGAACTGCTCTCACTGGATTTTTTTTTGCACCATTCTTTGTAAGTGTGATACAGAAGTCTCAGGCAACCCAGATGTGTGTGTATATATATATACCTAAGACTTTTGCACGGTACTGTAAACGCTCTTGTTTTGAATGGCTTGTCTGATTTTCTTAGAGGAAGTTTGAGTCAACCACATGGAACGGGCCTGGAGTCACATATAGACCAGACCAGATGAGGATGTGCTGTATGGTATTTTATAAACATCTAGATATTTTTGCACACTTCCTTGCTCAGTTGTTTTTATCCCTGATGTCCAGAGTTTTAACGAAAAATTCAATTCCACATCTGAACTCATGGGATTTGAACTGAAGCTATTGAATGTTAGTTGAAGCGTCCGGATTCTAGTCTGGTAATTTAACCATTGCAGGGCCACTGTACCCATCCTGTATACATTCTGATTTCAAAAATTTACTCTTCACCAAGGCCCCTCTCTCAAAACTCTCTGCTGTTTTAGGCTCCAGCCTGTAATTTCAATCAGGGAACTGTTGGGTTGCTGCAAGTACCCTCAGGACTGTACCTTAGAGAGAAAATGTCAGCTTTTCTGCTGCTGATTAACATTGAGCTACATCTGATGCTGGGTGAGCACAGATTAAGCTGGGGCTTAATGTTGCTGATCACATTGGGGATCAGCGATGGAGACAATCAGCAGCGTTAAATGCATTTATTTATTAGTTTATTGAGACCCAGCCCGGAACAGGCCCTTCCGGCCCTTCAAACCACGTTGCCTAGCAACCGCCGATATAGACCTCGCCTAATCACAGGCAATTTACAATGACCAGTTAAGCTATCAATCAGTACATCTTTGGAACATGGGAGGAAACCAGAGCACCCGGAGAAAACCTAAGCTGTCATGAGGGAGAATGTACGACCTCCTCAGAGACACTGGGTCACTGGTACTGTAACGCACTATACACTCCACTCAGCATTAGCATATTGAGAACCTGGCCCATCACATGACGCAATCATAAGAAAACTGAACCGTAAGAACCTTAGGAGGTTCGACTTATTAACAAACTTCTCTAGCTGCAGTGTTGGAAGTATCCTGACTGGTTATATCATGGTCTGGTACGGCAATTTGAATGTGCAGGGGCATGAGAAACTGCGGGAAGTAATGGTCTTTACCCAAAACATCACAGCCACATCCCTCCCCACCATCAGCAATCTCTTCAGAAGGTACTGCCTCAAGAAGGCAACATCAATCACCATTTGGGCCATGCCATCCTTTCACAGCAAGAGCAACAGAAGCCTGAAGTCTACACGACCAGATTCAAGAACAGATCCTTCCATTCAACCATTTAGTTTTTGAGCCAGCCTGCAAAATTCTAATCACCGCAACATACATCAAAGTTGCTGGTGAACGCAGCAGGCCAGGCAGCGTCTATAGGAAGAGGCGCAGTCGACGTTTCAGGCCGAGACCCTTCGTCAGGACTAACTGAAGGAAGAGTGAGTAAGGGATTTGAAAGTTGGAGGGGGAGGGGGAGATGCAAAATGATAGGAGAAGACAGGAGGGGGAGGGATGGAGCCGAGAGCTGGACAGGTGATAGGCAGAAGGGGATACGAGAGGATCATGGGACAGGAGGTCCGGGAAGAAAGACGGGGGGGGGGGGAGTGACCCAGAGGATGGGCAAGAGGTATATTCAGAGGGACAGAGGGAGAAAAAGGAGAGTGAGAGAAAGAATGTGTGCATAAAAAAGAGTAACAGATGGGGTACGAGGGGGAGGTGGGGCCTAGCGGAAGTTAGAGAAGTCAATGTTCATGCCATCAGGTTGGAGGCTACCCATACGGAATATAAGGTGTTGTTCCTCCAACCTGAGTGTGGCTTCATCTTTACAGTAGAGGAGGCCGTGGATAGACATGTCAGAATGGGAATGGGATGTGGAATTAAAATGTGTGGCCACTGGGAGATCCTGCTTTCTCTGGCGGACAGAGCGTAGATGTTCAGCAAAGCGGTCTCCCAGTCTAATCACTACAGTTTAGCAACACTATGAAGACCTTGACCACTTTGCACTAAATATTCTTTGTTTACTTTTAGCTGTAATTGTACTTTCTTGTAAAAAAAACTGTGTATAATTGATATTCGCAGCAGGCCAGGCAGCATCTCTAGGAAAAGGTGCAGTCAACGTTTCAGGCCGAGACCCTGACGAAGGATCTCGGCCTGGAACGTCGACTGTACCTCTTCCTAGAAATGCTGCCTGGCCTGCTACATTCACCAGCAACTTTGATGTGTGTTGCTTGAATTTCCAGCATCTGCAGAGTTCCTCGTGTTTGCGTTGTATAATTGATATTTATATTTTGTTGTGAATGCTGCTTAAATGATGAGATGTGCCTGTGATGCGACTGCAGGTACATTTGTCTTCATACCTACGTGTACATGTACTTGGGCAGGTGAGAATAAACTCTCAGTTGAATTTGGTGCATATTGTTGGACACATTAATGCAGTGAGGCTCAGCTAAATGTCACTGAACTCATTTTGCATTAACTCACCACTTATAGGTTGTTACAGGCAACCTGAAGAAGAAAGAAAGTCTTCAATTATATTTTAATTGCAAAGTAAACAAATGGAATAAGTTGTAGATTAGATAAATAATATGGTGTCACTCTTTTGGAATTGTTGATGACTTGGAAAGTAGTTACTGAGCTAAACATAGAAACATAGAAAATAGGTGCAGGAGTAGGCCATTCGGCCCTTCGAGCCTGCACCACCATTTATTATGATCATGGCTGATCATCCAACTCAGAACCCTGCACCAGCCTTCCCTCCATACCCCCTTATCCCCATAGCCACAAGGGCCATATCTAACTCCCTCTTAAATATAGCCAATGAACTGGCCTCAACTGTTTCCTGTGGCAGAGAATTCCACAGATTCACCACTGTCTGTGTGAAGAAGTTTTTCCTAATCTCAGTCCTAAAAGGCTTCCCCTTTATCCTCAAACTGTGACCCCTTGTTCTGGACTTCCCCAACATCGGGAACAATCTTCCTGCATCTAGCCTGTCCAATCCCTTTAGGATTTTATACGTTTCAATCAGATCCCCCCTCAATCTTCTAAATTCCAACGAGTACAAGCCTAGTTCATCCAGTCTTTCTTCACATGAAAGTCCTGCCATCCCAGGAATCAATCTGGTGAACCTTCTTTGTACTCCCTCTATGGCAAGGATGTCTTTCCTCAGATTAGGGGACCAAAACTGCACACAATACTCCAGGTGTGGTCTCACCAAGGCCTTGTACAACTGCAGTAGTACCTCCCTGCTCCTGTACTCGAATCCTCTCGCTATAAATGCCAGCATACCATTCGCCATTTTTACCGCCTGCTGTATCTGCATGCCCACTTTCAATGACTGGTGTATAATGACACCCAGGTCTCGTTGCACCTCCCCTTTTCCTAATCGACCACCATTCAGATAATAATCTGTTTTCCTATTTTTGCCACCAAAGTGGGTAACTTCACATTTATCCACATTAAATTGCATCTGCCATGAATTTGCCTACTCACCCAACCTATCCAAGTCACCCTGCATCCTCTTAGCATCCTCCTCACTGCTAACACTGCCACCCAGCTTCGTGTCATCCACAAACTTGGAGATGCTGCATTTAATTCCCTCATCCAAGTCATTAATATATATTGTAAACAACTGGGGTCCCAGCACTGAGCCTTGCGGTACCCCACTAGTCACCGCCTGCCATTCTGAAAAGGTCCCGTTTATTCCCACTCTTTGCTTCCTGTCTGCTAACCAATTCTCCACCCACACCCAATCCACCTTACCCCCAATACCGTGTGCTTTAAGTTTGCACACTAATCTCCTGTGTGGGACCTTGTCAAAAGCCTTTTGAAAATCCAAATATACCACATCCACTGGTTCTCCCCTATCCACTCTACTAGTTACATCCTCAAAAAATTCTATGAGATTCGTCAGACATGATTTTCCTTTCAAAAATCCATGCTGACTTTGTCCGATCATTTCACCGCTTTCCAAATGTGCTGTTATCACATCCTTGATAACTGACTCCAGCAGTTTCCCCACCACCGACGTTAGGCTAACCGGTCTATAATTCCCCGGTTTCTCTCTCCCTCCTTTTTTATAAAGTGGAGTTACATTAGCCACCCTCCAATCCTCAGGAACTAGTCCAGAATCTAACGAGTTTTGAAAAATTATCACTAATGCATCCACTATTTCTTGGGCTACTTCCTTAAGCACTCTGGGATGCAGACCATCTGGCCCTGGGGATTTATCTGCCTCAATCCCTTCAATTTACCTAACACCACTTCCCTACTAACATGTATTTCACTCAGTTCCTCCATCTCACTGGACCCTCTGTCCCCTACTATTTCTGGAAGATTATTTATGTCCTCCTTAGTGAAGACAGAACCAAAGTAATTATTCAATTGGTCTGCCATGTCCTTGCTCCCCATAATCAATTCACCTGTTTCTGTCTGCAGGGGACCTATATTTGTCTTTACCAGTCTTTTCCTTTTTACATATCTATAAAAGCTTTTACAGTCCGTTTTTATGTTCCCTGCCAGTTTTCTCTCATAATCTTTTTTCCCCTTCCTAATTAAGCCCTTTGTCCTCCTCTGCTGAACTCTGAATTTCTCCCAGTCCTCAGGTGAGCCACTTTCTCTGGGTAATTTGTATGCTTCTTCTTTGGAATTGATACTATCCCTAATTTCCCTTGTCAGCCACGGGTGCACTACCTTCCTTGATTTATTCTTTTGCCAAACTGGGATGAACAATTGTTGTAGTTCATCCATGCAACCTTTAAATGCTTGCCATTGCATATCCACCATCAATCCTTTAAGTGTCATTTGCCAGTCTATCTTAGCTAATTCACGTCTCATACCTTCAAAGTTACCCCTCTTTAAGTTCAGAACCTTTGTTTCTGAATTAACTATGTCACTCTCCATCTTAATGAAGAATTCCACCATATTATGGTCACTCTTACCCAAGGGGCCTCTCACGACAAGATTGCTAATTAACCCTTCCTCATTGCTCAAAACCCAGTCCAGAATAGCCTGCTCTCTAGTTGGTTCCTCGACATGTTGGTTCAAAAAACCATCCCGCATACATTCCAAGAAATCCTCTTCCTCAGCACCTTTACCAATTTGGTTCACCCAATCTACATGTAGATTGAAGTCACCCATTATAACTGCTGTTCCTTTATTGCACACATTTCTAATTTCCTGTTTAATACCATCTCCGACCTCACTACTACTGTTAGGTGGCCTGTACACAACTCCCACCAGCGTCTTCTGCCCCTTAGTGTTACGCAGCTCTACCCATATCGATTCCACATCTTCCCGGCTTATGTCCTTCCTTTCTATTGCGTTAATCTCTTCTTTAACCAGCAACGCCACCCCACCTCCCCTTCCTTCATGTCTATCCCTCCTGAATATTGAATATCCCTGAACGTTGAGCTCCCATCTCTGGTCACCCTGGAGCCATGTCTCTGTGATCCCAACTATATCATAATCATTAATAACAATCTGCACTTTCAATTCATCCACCTTATTACGAATGCTCCTTGCATTGACACACAAAGCCTTCAGGCGCTCTTTTACAACTCTCTTAGCCCTTATACTGTTATGTTGAATTATGTTGAAAAGTGGCCCTTTTTAATGCTTGCCCTGGATTTGTCGGCCTGCCACTTTTACTTTTCTCCTTAGTACTTTTTGCTTCTACCCTCACTTTACACCCCTCTGTCTCTCTGCACTGGTTCCCATCCCCCTGTTGTGAACTAACCTCCTCACGCCTAACCTCTTTAATTTGATTCCCACCCCCCAACCATTCTAGTTTAAAGTCACCTCAGTAGCCCCCGCTAATCTCCCTGCCAGGATATTGGTCCCCCTAGGATTCAAGTGTAACCTGTCCTTTTTGTACAGGTCACGCCTGCGCCAAAAGAGGTCCCAATGATCCAAAAACTTGAATCCCTGCCCCCTGCTCCAATCCCTCAGCCACGCATTTATCCTCCACCTCATCGCATTCCTACTCTCACTGTCGCGTGGCACAGGCAGTAATCCCGAGATTACTACCTTTGCGGTCCTTTTTCTCAACTCCCTTCCTAGCTCCCTATATTCTCCTTTCAGGACCTCATCCCTTTTCCTACCTATGTCATTGGTACCTATATGTACCACGACCTCTGGCTCCTCACCCTCCCACTTCAGGATATCTTGGACACGATCAGAAATATCCCGGACCCTGGCACCAGGGAGGCAAACTACCATCCGGGTCTCTGGACTGCGTCCACAGAATCGCCTATCTGACCCCCTTACTATTGAATCCCCTATCCCAACTGCCCTCCTCTTCCTTGCCCTACCCTTCTGAGCTACAGGGCCAGACTCTGTGCCGGAGGCACGGCCACTGTCGCTCCCCCTGGGTAAGCTGTCCCCCCCAACAGTACTCAAACAGGAGTACCTGTTGTTAAGGGGCACAGCCACCGGGGTACTCCCTATTACCTGACTTTTCCCCTTCCCCCTCCTAACCATGACCCACTTGTCTGCCTCCCGTGGCCCCGGCGTGACCACCTGCCTTCCACTCCTCTCTATCACCTCATCACTCTCCCTGACCAGACGAAGGTCATCGAGCTGCAGCTCCAGTTCCGTAACGCGGTCCCTTAGGAGCTGCATCTCGATGCACTTGGCGCAGATGTAGACGTTGAGATGACAGAAGTTGAAACAAGGACACCTACTCAAATAACTTAGTACTTCAGAATCAGTTTTAATATCACTGGTATATGTCATGAAATTTGTTTTCTTTGCCGCAGCACTACATTGCAATACATAATAATAAAAAATGTGAATTGCAGTAAGTATACTGTATATATTAAACAGTTAAATTAAATAAGTAGTGCAAAATAAAAGAAATAGAAAAGCAGTGAGGTGAAGTTGAAGGGTTCAATGTCCATTCAGAAATGGCAGAGGGGAAGAAGCTGTTCCCGAGTTGTTGACTGTGTACCTTCAGGCTCCTGTACCTCCTCCCTCATGGTGCAAAGTTCAAAGCACATTTATTATCAACATATGTATAAATGATACAACCTTGGGAGTCATCTGCTTACAGGCAACCACAAGAACAAGAAAACCAAAAGAACCCAATTTAAAAATAGACCAACAGCCAATGCACAGTCAGAAAAAAAAACAAATCAAAACAAATTATTTAAACAATAAAGCAAGCATCAGCATTCAGAATAAAACGGAGTCCATAAACCAAAGCCAGGAGCAACAGGGTAGGCCCATAGTCTCGGTCCAAGACACAGAGCTGAATTACTACTAAGCTCACAGACACTAAGCATGGAGCAGCCAGGGCATGACATAACCTTAGTCACAGAACGAGGAGAGTGGACTAAAACATCATGGAACACAACCAACTTCACCCCTACCTCCGGTCTTGACATCTTGCCTTTACAGTTCATCTGACCCAGCATTTAAATTGTCCAACCACAGGGTCATCCCCTGAACTTGGGCCTGCACTCTATCGCATTGATATGCTCTGGCCTGCTTCCAGCCCATACTCAAACTTTCCAAGATGGTGCAGTGCTTAGACGCATCAATCCTCACTCCCTGTTTAGGTGGACTGGCTCTGAAACAGCTCTTCTTCAGCTTCTCTCCACACTGCTCACTTCAACTACATCTCCAATTCTAACTGTGACTCCATCTTCTCCTGGAACATGCCTTGACCTCACTCCAGCTCAGTCTCAACCCTCACATCAACCTTGCCTTTGCTCACCTCTTCATTGTTTGTGGTGATCGTTTACCAAATCTTCCATATAAAAAGTGTCATTAATAGAGTAGTTAATCAAGCTTCTTGGTTTGAGAACACCAGTAAGCTGTCACCCACATTCAGTTGTGCCATTTTTGAAACAATAACAATGAGAACAAGGCATGACCTGGGTGATGTGGGTCCTTAATGATGGATGCTGTCTTTTTGAAGCATCACTCCTTGAAGATGTCCTGGATACTATGGAGGCTAGTGCCCATGATGGGGCTGAATGAGTTTACAATGCTGTAAGTTTTAATGTGCACAATGTTAGAAAACATATTAAAGCCTGCCTCAGTTGGTGTATGTGCTTTGCAACATTTATAAACTTGTAACTAAAAATATAGGAGGTGGCAGATAAGTGAACGATAGCTTGTTAATGATGCAACAATAGGGAATTAATCTGCTGTCTACAACCCTATTGTATATCTCCCCATAGAACCATAAAGCATCCTCTCTACTCATCAATATACATAAAGAAAATCCAAGAGATAATATTTTCAATGCTGGCCCTTCTATTTTGAGTACTCCATACATGAAACTTTAATCCATATTTTATTTTTACAGATGCCTATTGATCTGCTTTGTTTCCAGCATCTCATTTTTATTCCTTTTATCAAACCGACACTTAATGCTTTATTGGCTGATCCACTGCATTTATTATTGATGATTTAGTTTGACTGTTAGACTTACAAACGCCCAGGACTGACAGAATCAACTTAATTTCACTCAATTAATTTTAACTAGATGCTTTCTAAAATTAAATCTACTCCTAACTTTGTTAGTTAATTTGAATGATCTGATAATATGGATGGTGTTAAAACGTTTGCAGTGCTATTTATCTTGCTAAATACAAATTATTGTGTCATTTGAATACTTAATGAAAAGACCTCTGCATGTTCTACCCAAAACTATATTAATCCTGCTTAATTTAGTGTTAAGACCATAAGACAAAGGAGCAGAAGTAGGCCATTCGGTCCATCGAGTCTGCTCCGCCATTTTATCATGAGCTGATCCATTTTATCCTATTTAGTCCCACTGCCCCGCCTTCTCACCATAACCTTTGATGCCCTGGCTACTCAGATACCTATCAATCTCTGCCTTAAATACACCCAATGACTTGGCCTCCACTGCTGCCCGTGGCAACAAATTCCATAGATTCACCACCCTCTGACTAAAAAAATTTCTTCGCATTTCTGTTCTGAAAGGGCGCCCTTCAATTCTTAAGTCATGCCCTCTCGTACTAGACTCCCCCATCATGGGAAACAACTTTGCCACATCCACTCTGTCCATGCCTTTTAACATTCGAAATGTTTCTATGAGGTTAAGACTTAATGGATGAATTGTAATGAAAACTGTACAACTTTTTGGATTGAATATGAAACCTTTAAGAAATAATTTTATAAACTTCTATCTGCTTGCTACCTTGTCAAATCACACAGCTTTGTATGAATGGAAATGTAATTTGTATTCATCTCCTGCTGTCATAGTTTGCTCAGATTGTCATGTTTTAGAAGCTTATGATGGTGACAGAATAATAACATCTTCAGTGGACATCTTCAAAACTGGTCCAGTCCATCACAAGTAGAGCCCTCCCGCCATTGAACACATCAACATGGAGCATTGTAGCTCCATCAGCAAGGATCCCCACTACCCAGGAAATGCTCTCTTCTAGATGCTGCCATCAAGAAGGTGGTACTGGAACCTTAGGACTTACATGACCAGGTTTAGGAACAGTTATTACCTTTTACAAACTCTTTGCTTGTAAATCTAAAACATAAAACTAATTAAAAGAAAAACTCAGAGCCGGGGAAAACTCTTGTGTATTTAGTTTTGACTTTAGTGAGGCATGTACATATGATACGAGACTTGCGGCTGTGAAAAGATCTCATGTTCTTGGGCCTCCTCTGTGGTGGTTGTGGGAGTTGACTTTGGGATTTCAAGAAGGAGTTCTGACAAATCTGGGCACCTTTCTTCTCTAGCAATTAACTCTGCTCTCCTCAGTTGATTGATGTGTCATTTCCTGATGACATCAGACGCAATCTCTTCTGTATAGGAGATGGTCCAGTCTATCCTTAATCTTTCCAAGTACCCACTTTTGATCGCATCTGCAGTCCATCGTCAGGACAGCTTGTCCAGGAATGAAACATCAAATCTCCTTGATTGAGGAACCCTCAATTTGTCGCAGTCGTTTGTGCTTCTGAGATTGAGGTTGAGGTGCTTCAAGTGTGAGCACAATGGTCAAGTGAGGGACAGCGTAGCTGGGGAGTTGTTGATTGTGGGGTGTGATATGAAGGAGGAAATTTGTAAGCTTCTGATTCAGTGTCAGTACAGTGCACACTACCGGCATAGCTGGCAGTGTGTTCTTTAGGCTCTGGACAAAGCTTTCCACCAACCATTGTAGCTGGGTGGTATGGTGCAGATGGAATATGTCCTATTCCATTCATTTTCAGGAATAACTGAAACTGTTCCTCAGCAAATTGTGGTCCATTGCCACTGAAAAAATGTTCTAGAATGTCGGTCCTTGAAAGGAAGCTTCTCAACACATTGAGGGTGCAGTGGAGGCTATTGGGAACACTTCTGGCCACTTTGTAGCTGCATCCACAACTACCAAGAAAGTTGTGCCCATGAATGGCCTGGCAAAATCCACATGACTCCGTGGCCCAGGCAATGCAGGTCATTCCCAGGGAATGCGTATCTGCTGGTGGTATCTTCTGGATGTGTCAGCATTGTCAACAGTGCATGGCAAGCTGCTTGATCTGCTGATCTGTCCCAGGCCATTAGTCAAAGCTTCAAGCCAGCACTTTCAGTTTGTCCATGCCTAGATAACTGGCATGTAGGTCGTCCAAAAATTTAGCTCTCAGCTTGGATGGTACAGCAACTCTCAATCCCCACATAAGGCAGCCCCTGTCAAGGGGAAGCTGTTCCCAACACTGGTAAAAATGGAGGAAATGGAATTTCTGCTGCACCTTCCAGCTATTTTGAGTGGCCATGTAGACCTGAAATGGTGTGAGGTCTTTTTATCGTTTCCCTTTTGATCATCTCTGCAGTAATATAGAAACTTTGAATTTGCGTTCAGGAGAATATGTCAAGAGGAGTGTCCTCTGGTAAATTTTTCAGGTATTTCCTTTTCCAAAGGTAAATGGGACAGTCCATCAGTGTTTTCATGATTAGTTGTCCCCTTGATTTCGATCTTTTAATTGTCTCCTCCAAAGAATAGAGCCCATGTTAGCATTCACAGAGTCACAGAGAAGTGCAGCACAGAAACAGGACTTTTGGCCCATTTAGTCCATGCCAGAAACATTTAAACTGTCTACTTCCATAGACCTGTACTGAGATCATAGACCTCCATACCCCTACAGTCCATGTACCTATTCAAACTTCACTTAAACCTTGAAATCTGGGTCAAATTACTGTGTGAAAGAGTAGTCTTTGGAGTACGTCAAATCTGTGTCTTTTCTGCTGCTTTGCTGCGCACTTGAGTACTTGGTGGAGTGTGCTGATGCTTTTTCTGTGCTGGTGGGGGGGGGTGGTTGTTGCCTTGCTGCTGCTTGTGTGCACCTGTCTGTTTTGTGGATGTTTGTGAAGAAAAAGAATTTCAGGATGTATATTGCATACATTTCCGGAACTACGTGTACCTATTGAACCTATTGAAATCGCTCTCATGCACCACTTGTGCTGGCAACTCATTCCACACTCTCACTACCTTAGAATAAAGACGTTTCTTTTCATATTCCCATTAAGCTTTTTACCTTTCACACTCAACCCATGACCTCTTAACCCATGACCAGTTAACCTGACCTCAGTGGTTGGGAAGATGTTAGAGTCAATTGTTAAGGATGAGGTGATGGAGTACTTGGTGACACAGGACAAGATAGTACAAAGTCAGCATGGTTTCCTTCAGGGAAAATCCTGCCTGACGAACCTGTTGGAATTCTTTGAGGAGATTACAATTAGGATAGATAAAGGGGATGTAGTGGATGTTGTACATTTGGACTTTCAGAGCAGTTACTAACATGGTTAGAGCATTGGCTGATTGGTAGATGCAGTGAGTGGTAATAAAAGGAACATTTTCTGGTCGGCTGCCAGTGACTAGTAGTGTTCCATAGGGGTCAATATTGGGACCACTTCTGTTTATGCTGTAAATAAATGATTTGAATGATAGAATAGATGGCTTTGTTGCTATGTTTGCAGATGATATGAAGATTGGTGGAGGGGCAGGTAGTGTTGAGGAAACAAACAGGATGCAGAAGGACTTAGACAGATTAGGAGAATGGGCAAGAAAGTGGCAAATGAAATACAGTGTTGGAAAATGCACTGTCATCCACTTCGGTAGGAGAAATAAATGTGTGGACTGTTTTCTGAATGGGGAGAAAATCCAGGAATCTGAGATGCAAAGCAACTTGGGAGCATTCATTTTAATAGATTTAGAATACAAGAGCAGGGATGTGATGCTGAGGCTTTATAAGGCACTGGTGAGGCCTCACCTTGAGTATTGTGAACAGTTTTGGGCTCCTCATCTTAGAAGAGATGTGCTGGCTTTTGAGAGGGTCCAGAGGAGGTTCACAACGATGATTCCAGGAATGAAAGGGTTATCATACGAGGAATGTTTGATGGCTCTGGGTCTGTACTCACTGAAGTTCAGAAGGATGAGGGGCGTATCTCATTGAAACCTTTCAAATATTGAAAGGCCTAGACAAAGTAGATGTGGAAAAGATGTTTCTCATGGTGGGAAAGTCTAGGACAAGAGGGCACAGCCTCAGGATAGAAGGGCCCCCTTTCAAAACAGAGATGCGGAGAAATTTCTTTAGCCAAAGGGTAGTGAATCTATGGAATTTGTTGCCACATGCAGCTGGGGTGGCCAGGTCATTGGGTGTATTTAAGACAGAGATTGATAGGTTCTTGTTTGGACATGTCATCAAAGGTTATGGGAAGAAGGCCGGGAACTGAGGTTGAGGAGGAGATAGAAAAAAGGATCAGCCATGGTTGAATGGCGGAGCAGACTCCATGGGTCAGATGGCCTAATTCTGCTCCTGTGTCTTATGGTCTTATGGTCTTATTATGATTTCTTGTTGTAGTCCCATCCAACCTCAGTGGAAAAAGCCTGCTTGTAGTTACTCTATCTATACCCCTTATAATTTTGCATCTCTCTATCAAATTTCCTCTCAATTTTCTATGTTCTAAGGAATACAGTCCTAACCTATTCAATCTTTCCTTATAACTCAAGTCCTCCAGACCTGGTAATATCCTTGTAAATTTTCTCTGTACTCTTTCAGCCTTATTTACATCTTTCCTGTAGGTAGGAGACCAAAGCTGCACATAATACTCCAAATTAGGCCTCATCAGTGTCTTATACAACTTCCAGTGTAACATCCTATAATCAATACATTGATTTGTGAAATCTAATGTGCCAAAAGCTTTCTTTAAAAGCCAGGCCTCCAGTCTGAGAGGCAACCAACTACTACCACTCTTTAGTTTCTCCCACAAAGTAATTGCATAATCCAATTTACTACCTCATCTTGAATGCTGAGTGACTCAACCTTTTTGAACACGCTCCCTTGTGGGACCTTGTCAAATGTCTTGCTAAAGTCCATGCAGACAATATTGACTGCCTTGCCTTCATCCACTTTCCTGGTAGCTTCCTCAACAACTCTATAAGATTGGCTAGACATGACCTACAATGCATGAAGCAATGCTGACTATCCTGAATCAGTCCATGTCTATACAAATACTGATATATCTGCCCATTCCAATAACTTTCCCTCAAATGATGTCAGAATTGCCGGCCTATAATTTCATGGTTTATGTTTAGAGCCTTTTCTCAACAATGGAGCAGCATTGGCTACCCTCCAATCACCTGGCACCTCTTCTAAGGATGATTTAAATATCTCTGTTAGCGCCCCAGTAATTTCTGCAGTTGCCTCCTCTAGGGTTTGAGGAAGCATCTTGTCAGGCCCTGGGGATTTATCCACCTTGATTTTTCTCAGGGTAGCAAACACTTCCTCCTCTGTAATCTGTACAGGGCCCATGAAGTTGATGCCACTTTGCCTCACTCCTATAGATTCTGTATCCATCCCCCAAGTAAATACAGATGTAAAAAAAAATAATTTATATCTCCCCCTCTGTTTTGAGTCCATACAACTCCCATCAGGATCATTTTACCCTTGAAGTTCCTTAGATCTATCTACAATGACTCTACAACTTCCAACCCTATGTCATCTCTCCCTAATGATTTAATTTAATTTATCTGCCATCCTGCCTGTCCTTTTGATACAAATGTATCCTTGGACTTTAAGATCCTAGCTATAATCTTTCAGCCATGATTCAGCGAAGCCGACATCATAAATGCCAATCCGTAACTGTGCTACTAGTTCATCTACCTTATCTGTATATTGCGCGCATTCAAATATAACACCTTCAGTCCTGAATTCACCCTTATTGAATTTGTCTGCGTTTTACATTGCACCTTATCCTGTTGATTGCAATTTTGCCATATCAACAGCCTCTACATGTTAGACGTTGTCCCTGTTTGTAAACTGGCTACCTCATCTTCGGCACGATCATCCTCCTTTCCTATGGTACTTCCTGCATTGAAATGTAAGCAGCTCAGGACACTAATCGCACCATGCTCAACCTTTTGATTCCCAACTTTGTCTGAGGTCTTACCAACATCTTCCTCCACAACCTCCCCTCTAACTGTTCTGGCAATCTGGTTCCCATCCCCCTGCAACTCTAGTTTAAACCCCATTTACAAACCTTCCTGTTCCTCTCAAGTTCACGTGCAAACCATCCCGTCTCACCTTCCCTGGAGGAAAGCCCAATGATCCAAAAATCTTATGCCCTCCCTCCTACACCAACTCCTTAGCACATATTAAATTGTACAATCTTCCTACTTCTAGCCTCACTAGCAAGCGGTACGGGTAGCCTTCTTGAGATCACAGCCCTGCAGTTTTTGCCCTTTAGTTTAGCAGCTAACTTCCTGAACTCTGTAAGCAAAACCACATCACTGCCCAACCTATATCATTGGTACCAACATATACCACGTCTTCTAGCTGTTCACCCTCCCACTTAAGAATGATGAGGACTCGATCAAAGATGTCCCGGACCCTGGCATCCGAGAGGCAACCTGCCATCTGGGAATCTTGTTCTCACCCTCAAAACCTCCTTTCTGTTCCCCTGACTAATGAATCCCCTATCACCACAGTCTTCCCTTCACCTCCCTTCACTTCTGAGTCGCAGAGCCAGAATCAGTGCCAGAGACTCGACCACTGAGACTTTCCTCTATGAGCTCAATATCCCCACTGGTTATCAAAGTTGTTGAGTGGGATTGCCACTGGGGTACTCTGCACTGGCTCCTTAACCCCTGTCCCTTTCCTAGATGTCACATAGTCTCCTGTATCTACCTCTCAATATGTCCTATCCATCTCCCTAACAGCCTCCCGAAAGATCCAGAATTCTTCCAGTTCCAGCTCCAACTCCTTTATGCGGATTGTTAGAAGTTGCAGCAGGATCCACTTCTCGCAGTTGTAGTCATCAGGAACACTGGAGATCTCCCTGAATTCCCACATCCCGCAGGAGAAGCATTCAACTATCTTGCCTGGCATCTAACTGTCCTAGCTGAGCAGATATAAAAAGGGGAAGGAAAGACAAACATAATCTTGAGCTTCTCTATCCTGTACTTGCTCTGACTAAAGCCTCTCCACGGAAGCCTTGAAGAGCTAAAGGCTGAAGATCACCACTCTGATGATGGACGCTGTGATGATAGCTGCTGTGCTTGTGCTGCCTTACTTTAATTTGTTCCTGCTAATCAATCCCAAACGCTGACTGGTTGTTGGTCAAAACTATTTTTCACTGTAGTGAAATGCGGCTGGCTTTTCTATTCGGGCAGTGGACCTGAGTTGAATCCCCTCCTTCCGATGTCCAGATTGGTCACTGGTCAAACCATTCTTTTGCTGTAGTGACCCCCTGCTGGCTTTTGTATTCAAGCAGTGGACCTGACTGAAATCCCCTCCTTGCGATGTCCAGATTCGTCTCTGGTCAGAGCTCTTTACCACATACAAGTGCAAAGCGACTTTTTGTTTGTTGTATTTCACAGTTATGAATGTCATTCCCACAGGAGTTATCTTTTCTCCAGTATAAGTTCTTAGTTGGATATCTGCAGACTTCAGTTCAATATTGTTGAAAGCTCAGTTTATGGAATGACAGAAATAGCTGAGCCAGTGTCCAATTCCGTTTTAATTTATTTGCTGTTCACCATTTAAGCCATATTGCTTGTCTCTTGTCAGTTTTCACATTGTAAATCTCAAGGCTACCCTTCATGTGTCACTCTCATCATTATCAGATATTCCACCAACAGCATGCAGATTATGCTATCTTTAAATGGCAACATGACTTTTTGTCTTTTCTCTTTCCTGTGCTGTCCATTTGTCTGCTTGACATGCTCTTTGTATGTGCCCTTTGTTGTATTTTCTGCAAAATTTACTATTAAGCTTGCATTGGTCTGGTGGGTGCGAATTCCTGCCACAACAGGAGCACAATTTGTTTGGCCAGGCAGGTTTCTGTTTGGACTTTGGGAATTTTGTCCACACTCACTTTCATTCCTGACTGAAACTCAATTGTGTCTCTGGCTGCTGTTTCCTTTGATGCAGCAATTTCAACTTGCAAATTGTGCTTTAGTCAGGAGCCATTTTTGGATTCTTTCTTATTGGATTCCACAAACTAAACAATCTCCTAGTGCATCATTATACCTATCACTGGACTGACAATGCTCAGACAATTTCTTCAATTCACCCATCCACGCTGACATGGATGCCCCTACTTTTTGATTCTGGTTATGAAACCTAAAGCATTTTGCAATATACAATGGTTTTGGTTCTAAATGTTACTCCATTACTGTCATGATATTAGCAAAGTTCCTTTCAGCTGGTTTGGTTGAAGCCGTTAAACTTCTGAGCAAACTGTGTGCTTTTCCATCCAATGCACCCAGAAACAATGACACTCACTTTTCAATGGCTATTTCATTTGCTTCAAAATACTACTCAATTCCTACAGTATACAATACCAGTAATCTGTTGTGCAATTGAACGCGTCTATCCTTCTGATATAGCCAGTCAGTTCTGTTTTATTTATTCATTATTATAATCACCTGGTACTCTCTGTTTATGAACCTGTAAATTTCATCCTCTCTCTGCCCTTTTTAAAGTCAAACATCTTGCTGTGCTTCTGAAGAAACAATTTTTTTAACTCAACATCTTTCTCTCCAACTTTCAAAGAAAGAATTGAGCTGTGATTCAACAGATAGTTGGCTTGAGTTAGTTTTAAAATTAACTCATCACCACAGCAATGTTTTGTAACTGCAAAACATAAAACTGATTGAAAGTAAAACACGGAGCCAGGGATAACTTGTATACACTTAGTTTTTACTTCAGTGAAGTGTGCACCAATGAAATGGTGGCATAATGACATAAGCCATTGATGTACTTTTGCATATAATCCATAATGAATTATGTATAAAACAAAGAATGTTTAATCAAACAACATACCTACAGTATCACTCAAATATTACTGAAATATTGAAAACACAGCATCCTTGAGCCAGAGGGGATAACTTCACTTGCCTCATCACTGAACTGTTCCCACAAACTATGCACACACTCTCAAGGACTGTTCATCTCATGTTCTCAATATTTATTGCTTATAAATATTATTTATTTTTGTATTTGTACAGTACATTGACTACTGCACATTGATTGTTTGTCTGTCCTGTTGGGTGTGGTCTTTCACTGACTCTATTGTATTTCTTTGTATTTACTGTGATTGCCTGCAAGAAAATGAATACCACGGATGTATACGGTGACATATATGTACTTTGATAATGAGCTTAATTTGAACTTTGACCATGAAAATACTGGAATAAAAGTATGTTTTTTCAAATCTACAAATGAGTATAAAACAGGTATTTATCGTTTTCAGAGGGCTCAGAAACAAATAACATTTGAGTTAAATGTGGAGACTACTGATATAATTAGTGCTTCACATCAAAGCACACTTTAGCCTAGGTCAAATTATACATTCATTAACTTGAGTTAATTACATCAGCAGTCTATTAGAAGTGGATGAAAATCTGTGCTACAGCCATGTTAATCTTACGTAATTCCTGCTGTTGCATTATTGTTACATCTGCTTGTTACTGAGTGTAGAATGGGTCAGTAGGAAATCACCTCACCTTTTCTATGACAGATTCTAATTTATATTTTTTTTCTTTCAGAACTATACATTTCTGTTAGCTGTAAGGTGTTCATCTTTTAGATGACAGGGTCCATACTACTTGTTAAGATAAGTAAAGGCAAATCCTAGCAAGTCTTTATAGATCTCAAGAGTTGCTAACTGTAAGCTTGGCACTTTAGGCTGCCCATCTATATTATAAGTCACATTTTAAAAAAAAACAAATTGTACTCTAAAAGTTAAATGTATTATAATTCATTATTCTTTTCAGAACTGTCGGTCTCCACTTACTTTAAATTTAATCATGGAACTAATCTATTTAATCTGTTCTTGGCATTCACTATGCTGCACAATTTTATATCTGCCACATTTATAAGGGAATAATGAGATAATGCTAATCATAAAGCTTCCACAAGCGCTGAAATAAGTTAATTAGGATGTAGGTAGCATTTTGACATATCTGTCATATGCTGATTATGATAATTGATTTCAATGGAAATTAATTTCACATGCACCAGAGTTTCACTCTCCATCACAAGCATACTGTATTAATCTATGGTTCCAGTATAACCAACTCGCGCAGCTTTCTTCGAGAGAGATTAGCATGGCCATTTTCCATTCAGAATAATGTGTAACTGATCAACAACTAATTAAAACAAAATCAGGACTGTGAGCTGTCAAACTTTTTCCTGCTTTCTTTGATTGAGCATTAAATACTTTTACAACTCTCCCAATTTTCTAGTATACATCTTCCCAACCCTGTAAAGATTCAATTTCATTTTCATGTTTTCATCACAGCTGTCTGATGATGCCATCTGTTATACTACTGCCTCTGATGTTTATTGCCAAGATAATAGAAATCGATCACAGGGAGGTAGACGATTCAACCTATTGTATACCTGCTAGCAAAATAGTTTCTATTTGTCCTCAATTGAGGGTCTTGCTCTGCTACGGTTAATGGAGCCCTAAATTGCTTCCAATCCATTTCCTGCATTTCTGCTCTAAACTGTTTCCCCCCACCTTTAAACAGAATAAGGGTCCCCACCAACCTTGACATTTATACAGTTTCTGATGCCTCCAACTGAGATTCTTTCAATAAACAGTTCATTCCCTTTCAGTCTTTTAAAACGTTTCTGAGAGATAATTCCCAGAAGCACATTTGTACTCTTTACGCCCCTTCATCACGGCTGGCTCGTAACTTCTTTGAGGAGAAACTATTTGTTTCTACTTCACTCTATTCCCTCGCCTCAATGCTCTCTCTTTCTCTGGTCAGTGTAGTCACAGATTGGTTAATACTAGTTAACTGTTTTTTTCCTAGTTTTGTTCAAAGGCCATTGACTTGGAATTCCACTTTTTTTCTTAAATGCAGGCAGGAGTGTACTTTCTGCTTTTGTACGCAGAATGAGTACTTCCCTTTTCTCAAAAGGAAGGTCACAGTAAGAGTGAAAGATTACAAATGAAGGGAGTGGTAGCACAGAAATACAGTGTAATTTTAGGTGAGGGAGCAGCATTGAAAGATAAAAGGGAAAGAATAGGAAGTCACCATGCCTTTGTGGAAGTTAGCATACTGTGTCAGGTTTTGGCCACTTAGCAAACGATCATCATCATCATCACCATCATCATTATGTGCTGCATCATATGATGAGGCAATCGTCGTCTCATTTCTGGGAAATTTTTCTACGGAAGTTGTTTGCCATTGTCTTCTTCTGGGCAGTGTCTTTACAAGACGGGTGACCCCAGACATTATCCATACTCTTCAGAGATTGTCTGCCTGGTATCAGTGATCGATTACCAACAGTTGTGATATGCTCATATGACCATCCACCACCTCCTTCTATGATTTCACATGATCCTAATGGGTGGTGGGGGGGAGGGTTCTAAGGGTCTAAGCAGGTGCTACATTTTGTCCAAGGGTGACCAGCAGGCTAGCGGGGGGAACGAACGCCTTACACTTCCTGTGGAAGAGGCATATCTCCACCCCACCACCCATAGTAAACAATGCCATTGAGAAAATACTGAGATAATGCTCAGCACAGAAATCTTTCATCATGAGAAACCACTGAAAAGCTTGAAACATACATTAGAAAAAAGAGAGTTATAGAAAAATTATCATAGTCAAGTATAGACTGGTTGTCAAGTAATTAATTATAAGGCATAAATATAAAAATCCCTTCAGCCTATGGAATGGAGATATCAGGTAAAGCTCAGTCATGTGCAAACTCCAACCAAAATATTGTAAATAACTTCTTCAATGGGCATGGACATGAGGCTAAATAGATACAATTCCATAGAACCATAGAAACTACAGCACAGAAACAGGCCCTTTGGCCCTTCTTGGCTGTGCCGAACCATTTTCTGCCTAGTCCCACTGACCTGCACACGGACCATATCCCTCCATACACCTCCCATCCATGTATCTGTCCAATTTATTCTTAAATATTAAAAAAGAACCCGCATTTACCACCTCGTCTGGCAGCTCATTCCATACTCCCACCACTCTCTGTGTGAAGAAGCCCCCCCTAATGTTCCCTTTAAACTTTTGCTCCCTCACCCTTAACCCATGTCCTCTGTTTTTTTTCTCCCCTTGCCTCAGTGGAAAAAGCCTGCTTGCATTCACTCTATCTATACCCATCATCATTTTATATACCTCTATCAAATCTCCCCTCATTCTTCTACGCTCCAGGGAATAAAGTCCTAACCTATTCAACCTTTCTCTGTAACTGAGTTTCTCAAGTCCCGGCAACATCCTTGTAAACCTTCTCTGCACTCTTTCAACCTTATTTATATCCTTCCTGTAATTTGGTGACCAAAACTGAACACAATACTCCAGATTCGGCCTCACCAATGCCTTATACAACCTCATCATAACATTCCAGCTCTTATACTCAATACTTCGATTAATAAAGGCCAATGTACCAAAAGCTCTCTTTACGACCCTATCTACCTGTGACGACACTTTTAGGGAATTTTGTATCTGTATTCCCAGATCCCTCTGTTCCACTGCACTCCTCAGTGCCTTACCATTAACCCTGTATGTTCTACCTTGACTTGTCCTTCCAATGTGCAATACCTCACACTTGTCAGTATTAAACTCCATCTGCCATTTTTCAGCCCATTTTTCCAGCTGGTCCAAGTCCCTCTGCAGGCTCTGAAAACCTTCCTCACTGTCTACTACACCTCCAATCTTTGTATCATCAGCAAACTTGCTGATCCAATTTACCACATTATCATCCAGATCATTGATATAGATGACAAATAACAATGGACCCAGCACTGATCCCTGTGGCACACTACTAGTCACAGGCCTCCACTCAGAGAAGCAATTCTCTACCACCACTCTCTGGCTTCTTCCATCGAGCCAATGTCTAATCCAATTTACCACCTCTCCATGTATACCTAGCGACTGAATTTTCCTAACTAACCTCCCATGCGGGACCTTGTCAAAGGCCTTACTGAAGTCCATGTAGACAATATCCACTGCCTTCCCTTCATCCACTTTCCTGGTAACCTCCTCGAAAAACTCCAACAGATTGGTCAAACATGACCTACCACACACAAAGCCATGTTGACTCTCTCTAATAAGCCCCTGTCTATCCAAATGCTTGTAGATTCTGTCTCTCAGTACTCCCTCCAATAACTTACCTACTACTGACGTTAAACTCACCGGCCTATAATTTCCCGGATTACTTTTCGATCCTTTTTTAAACAACGGTACAACATGAGCCACTCTCCAATCCTCCGGCACTTCACCCGTAGACAGCGACATTTTAATTATTTCTGCCAGGGCCCCCGCAATTTCAACACTAGTCTCCTTCAAGGTCTGAGGGAACACCCTGTCAGGTCCCGGGGATTTATCCACTTTAATTTTCCTCAAGACAGCAAGCACCTCCTCCTTTTCAATCTGTACAGTTTCCATGGTCTCACTACTTGATTCCCTCAATTCCATAGATTTCATGCCAGCTTCCTTAGTAAATACAGATGCAAAAAATCTATTTAAGATCTCCCTCATTTCCTTTGGTTCCGCACAAAGCCGACCACTCTGATCTTCAAGAGGACCAATTTTATCCCTTACCATCCTTTTGCTCTTAATATACTTGTAAAAGCTCTTTGGATTATCCTTCACTTTGACTGCCAAGGCAACCTCATGTCTTCTTTTAGCCCTCCTGATTTCTTTCTTAAGTATTTTCTTGCACTTCTTATACTCCTCAAGCACCTGATTTAGCCCCTGTTTCCTATACATTTCATACAACTCCCTCTTCTTCTTTATCAGAGTTGCAATATCCCTTGAGAACCAAGGTTCCTTATTCCTATTCAATTTGCCTTTAATCCTGACAGGAACATACAAACTCTGCACTCTCAAAATTTCCCCTTTGAAGGCTTCCCACCTACCAATCACATCTTTGCCAGAGAACAACCTGTCCCAATCCACGCTTTTTAGATCCTTTATCATTTCTTCAAATTTGGCCTTCAAATTCCAGAAGATTGCAATAGCTGTAATGGACTGAATCTGCTACCTGAGTAAAATAAACATAGGATATAATTAACAACAGCAGTGTCTTCTCAGGGTAAAATTTTCTCAGTAATTTTGCTATGTTTGGCACAGCCATTTCAATGAATTTCATAAATATTCAATCATTCACTGAGTAAAGTAAAACAAGATAAATGGGTACTCCCTAACTGGAAGTCATCATATTGGTGATGTTGGTAACCATCAGGTTAGTGGTGTTGTTGAAAGTGTAGAAGGTTGTCATAAGTTACAATGGGTCATTGATAGGATGCAGAGCTGGGCTGAGAAGAGGCAGCTGGAATTCAATCCAGAAAAATGTGAAGTAATACACTTTGGAAGGTTACACTTGAAGTACAGCGTTAATTGAAGGTTTTCTTAGCAGTGTGGAGGAACAGAGGGATCATCTGAAGCACTTCATGGATTCCTCAAAGTTGCCATGCAAGTTGTTAGTGTGGTTAAGAAACAGTATGTTGTTTTGGCCCTCTTCAATCTGGGGACTAAGTTCAAGAGCCGTGTGGTAATGTTGTAGCTCTATAAAACTGAGGTTAGACCACACTTGGAGTATTGTGTTCAGTTCTGATCAGCTTATCATAGGAAGAATATGAAAGCTGTTACCAGGATCCTGCCTATACTGGAGAGCACGTCTTGTGAGGATAGGATGACTGCACTGGGGCTCTTCTCTTTGGAGTGAAGGAGAATGAGAGGTGACCTGATCGAGTTGTATAAGATGAGAAGAGGCATAGGTTGAGTGGACAACCAGAGAAATTTTGCCAAGGAGGAAATGGATTATACAAAGTTGCATAATTTTAAGGTGGTTGGTGTAAAGGATATGGATGTCACAGGGAGGATTTTTTATATGGAGACTACTGGGATACTCAGAATGTATTGCCAGGATTATGCTAGAGGCAGATGCATTAGGGATATTTAAAAGATTATTAGATAGGCAGATGGATGAAAGAAAAGTGGAAGGTTATGTGGAAGGGAAGGGTTTGATCGATCTTGGAGTACGTTTAAAGATCGGCACATCATGGGGTGAGGTGCCTGTACTGTGCTGTACGTTTTAAAGTCTATATTTTATGTTCTGTGTGCTTTGTTAAGAGAACATTCTATTGTGGAAATATCTAAAGTTAATTTCAACTCTCCCTCTGGGTAAAATTACACTCTGAACATATTCTGGAATTTACATTGAAGCTTTTGCTCTTTAGTATTGTTTCATTATTTTCTGCTTAAACCAAATTCTTTAACAGAGCACAGGTTGACTGGTCCTATGTAGGATGCTGATATGCTGAAAAGTAACATGAAAATGAAAATTTAATTATTTGAAGTGTTCTGATGAGTTGGCTATTAAGATGCCTTTTCATTGGTAGGAAGGTCAGTGTCTAAAGGATACAGATTTAATTTAATTGCTGAAAGGGCCATTGGGGTGTTGAAGATGATTCTCTTCATGCAGCTAATGGTAATGCTCCAGAAGTTGTTGCTTGTTCATGTGGTGGAAATCAAATTAATAGTAACTTAAAATCAAATTTTAGTATTGCAAAATTTCAGAGTATGGAATTAAAATGATGTGTTGGAATAATTAGATACCCTTGTCAAGGAAAGGAAAAAATACAGTGGACTGAAAGACTTTCTGCTTGACTCTTTTTATCCTCTCAGCAACTTTTTCTTTCGTCTTTGTTGTTTCCCTGGGATTGTGGATGATCCTGGTTCTGAGTTGACTGATGTGACAGTGGTTGATCTGCAGTCTGCACGACAGATAGGGTAGAAGGTGACGAATGGGACAATACACATATGTCACACTCCTTCTGCCATATGACCAGGGTTCTGTGTTTTCCGGACACGTGGACTTGAAGTTTTCAGCAACAGCATGAACGCTCCCTCTCCACTTTGAGTAGCTATGGGCCAGAGATGCCTAGTATTCAGTGGGTAGTTTCAATTTTTAAGGAGAATTTGAGGGATGAGATGAGGCTGCCTATACCCACTATCTTGTTAGCAAATGTTAGCTGGAGAACAAAACTGACGAACCGAGAGCAAGACCTGGAGGGAAATGGGGGATTGTTATATTCTATGTCTGAGTAGACATGGCTTTCACCCAGCATGCCAGATATGGTGATCAGATCAGAAAGCTTCTCAGTTTACAGATTTAATTGAACTACTGATTTGGAAAAGACAAAAGGTGGTGGTGTGTGTTTCATGATAAACTGTCAGAGGTGTTCCGATGTGGCAGTTTTGTCGAACTTGTATTCTGCCAGCCTTGAAAACCTAACAGTCAAATGCCATCCAATCTATTTGCCCAGGGAGTTCTCCTGCATGATCCTGACCACAGTTTACATACCAACAGCGGTCAACTATAAACAAGCGCTTGAGATACTGCATGATGTCATCTCCAAACAAGAAACTGTTCATCCCGACACATTTCAAATCTTAGTCGGGGTCTTCTACTAGGCTTGTTTGAAGAAATCCCTGTCCAAGTATATAAATGTAGCACCAAAGCTCCTAACACACTAGACCACTAAGATAAGGAATGCCTACTGTTCCATGCCCTGACCGCATTTTGGTAAATCTGATCACTTCATTATCCTTCTCCTGCCTGCTTACAGGCAGTGTCTAAACAGCAAAGCTCCAGAGATTAGGACAACAAAGAGGTGGTTGCAGGAGGCAGAGGAGCCTTCCCCAACCAGAAGCTCTGGATGAACCATGCGATCTGCAATCTGCTGAGAGGCAGATCAGAGGCACACAAGTCTGGTGACCACGACAATTACAAGAGGACCTTATACAATCTCTGGAAAGCCAGCTTATGGGCAAGGTGGAAATTCTGGGCTACAATCAATGTAAAATGCTCATCACCTGTGGCAGAGTTTGAATGCTATCACCTCTTATAAAGTCTTGAACACTATCCTCATTTTCCAGATGAGCTTGGTGTCTTCTATTCTTGCATTGACCATCAAAGCATGGAGGAACCATCACAAACTCCCATAGCCCATGATAATCCTATGATTTCAGTCTCTGAGGCTATCATGTGAGCAACCTTCTGATTCAGTGTCATTATTTCCGAGGACCTGTTCTGGGCCCAGCACAGAAGTGCAATTACAAGAAAAGTACCGCAGCATCTCTACTTTCCAGCACGGGTAGTGGAATGGCTGACAGGCAGGAGGCTGCGAGTGGGAATAGAAGGGGCCTTTTTTTGGCTGGCGGCCAGTGACTAGTGGAGTTTCTCAGGGGTCAGTATTGGGACCGCTACTTTTTACATTGTTTGTCAATGATTTGGATAATGAAATTGGTGGCTTTGTGGCAAAGTTTGTGGATGATACGAAGATAGGTGGAGGGGTAGGTAGTGCTGAGGAAGCAATGTGATTGCAGCAGGACTTAGACAAATTGGAAGAATGGGCAAAGAAGTGTCAGATGGAATATAGTGTTGGGAAGTGTATGATAATGCATTTTGGTTAAAGGAACAATAGTTTGGACTATAATCAAAATGGGGAGAAGGCTCATACTTAAGGGTCCTCGTGCAAGAATCTCAGAAGGTTAATTTACAGGTTGAGTCTGTGGTAAAGAAGGCAAATGCAATGTTGGCATTTATTTCAAGGGGAATTGAATATAAAAATAAGGAGATAATGCTGAGCATTTATAAGACACTAGTCAGGCCGCACTTGGAATATTGTCAGCAGTTTTGGGGGTCATATATCACAGAAAGGATGCACTGTCTTTGGAGAGAGTCCAAAGGAGGTTCATGAGGATGGTTCCGGGAATTAAAGGGTTAACACCTGAGGACCGTTTGATTGTGCTCACTGGAATTTGGAAGAAGGTGGGGGTATCTCATTGAAACCTACTAAATGTGAAAGGACTAGATACGGTGGATGTGGAGAGGGTATTTCCTGTGGTGGGGGTATCCAGAACTAAAGGGCACACCCTCAAAATTGAGGGGCGACCATTTAGAACAGAGATAAGGAGGGATTATTTTAGCTAGATCGTAGTGAATCTGTGGAATGCTCTGCTACTGACTGTGGTGGAGGCCAAGTCCATGGGTGTATTTGAGGTGGAAGTTGATAGTTTCCTGATCGGTCAGGGCATCAAATGATATGGTGAGAAGGCAGGTGTATGGGGTTGAGTGGGATCCACGGTATAACGGAACAGCCTCGATGGGATGAATGGCCTAATTCTGTTCCTATATCTTATGGTCTTAAGTCTTACTTCATTAGGAGTTTGCAAAGATTCCGTGTGACATCAAAAACTTTTGCAAACTTCTATAGATGTGTGGTGGAGAGTATACTGACTGGCTGCATCGCAGTCTGGTATGGAAACACAGATGCCTTTGAATGGAAAATCCCTCAAAAAGTAGTGGATACAGTGCATTTCATCACAGGTAAAGCCTTCATCGCCATCGAGCTCATCAACATGAAAAGTTGTTGCAGGAAAGCAGCATCCATCATCAGGGATTCCCACCACCCAGGCCATGCTCTCTTCTTGCTGTTGCCATCAGGAAGAAGGCACAAGAGCCTACGGACTCACACCACCAGGTTCAAGACCAGTTATTACCCGTCAACCATCAGGCTCTGAACCAGAGGAGATAACCTCACTCACTTTCACATCCTATCACTGAAATGTTCTAACAGCCTATGGTCTCACATTCAAGAGCCCTTCATCTCATGTTACACCACTGGACCCTTGTTACACCACCATCATGCTATTCCACACCCTCACTTCAGGAAGTCTGATCACCTGATTGCAGCACCAGTAGTGAGGACCAAGAAGGTTTGGACAAAGGAAGCACAGGAGCGCCTACAGGACTGCTTTGAATCGCTGGACTGGACTGTATTCAGGGATTCATCTTCGAACCTGGATAAGTATTCTGCAGTTGTTACCGACTTCATTAAAACCTGTGTGGATGAGTGTGTGCCTACAAAGTCTTACTCTCCATTCCCAAACCAAAAGCCATGGATGAACCAGGAGGTACCTCATCTGCTGAAGGCTAGATCTGTGGCATTCAAGTCTGGCGACCTAGGTCTATACCAGAAAACCAGGTATGATTTGCAGAGGGCTATCTCCAGGGTGAAGAGACAAATTTGAACAAGGTTGGAGGCGACATCAGATGTACAACAACTCTGGCAGGGTTTGCAGTACATTACTTCCTACAAAGCAAAACCCAATAGCATGAATGGCTATTGCTTCACTACCAGATGAACTCAATGCCTTCTATGCCCACTTAGAAAGGGGGAAACACAACTACAGCTGTAAAGATCCCTGCTGCACCTGGTGACATGGTGATCTCTGTCTCAGAGGCCGATATTAGGCTGTCTTTAAAGAGAGTGAACCCTCTCAAGGCGGAAGGTCCGGATGGAGTACCTGGTAAGTCTCTGAGAACCTGTGCCAACCAACTGGCAGGTTTATTCAAGGATATTTTCAACCTATCACTGCTATGGGTGGAAATTCCCACTTGCTTCAAAAAGGCAACAATTATACCAGTCTCAAAGGAAAAAAATGTGATCTGCCTTAATGACTATTGCCTGGTAGCATTGTCATCTACAGAGATGAAATGCTTCGAGAGGTTGGTCATGACTAGACTGAACTCCTGCCGCAGCAAGGACGTGGACCCATTGCAATCTGCCTATTGCCACAATAGGTCAATGGCAAATGCAATCACAATGGTTCTTCATATGGCTTTAGACCACCTGGACAACACAAACACCTACGTCAGGATGCTGTTCATCGACTATAGCTCAGCATTTAATACCATCATTCCCACAATCCTGATTGAGAAGTTGCAGAACCTGGGCCTCTGTACCCCCTCTGTAATTGGATCCTCAACTTCCTAACTGGAAGACCACAATCTGTGTGGATTGGTGATAATTTATCCTCCTCGCTGACGAACAACACTGGTGCACCTCAGGGGTGTGTGCTTAGCCCACTGCTCTACTCTCTATATACACATGACTGTGTAGCCAGGCATAGCTCAAATACCATCTCTAAATTTGCTGATGATACAACTGTTGTTGATAGAATCTCAAGTGGTGACGAGGGGGCGTACAGGAGCGAGATATGCCAGCTAGTGGAATGGTGTCGCAGCAACAACCTGGCACACAACATCAGTAAGACGAAAGAGCTAATTGTGGACGGAGGAACACATACCAATCCTCATAGAGGGATCAGAAGTGGAGAGACTGAGCAGCTTCAAGGTCCTGGATGTCAAGATCTCTGAGGATTTAACCTGGTCTAAAAATATTGATGCAGTTATACAGAAGGCAAGATAGCGATTATACTTCATTAGAAGTTTGAAGAGATTTGGCATGTCAACAAATACACTCAAAAACTTCTATGGATGTACCATGGAGAGCATTCTGACAGACTGCAGCACTGTCTGGTATGGGGGGGGGGGCGGCGTTGCTACTGCACAGGACCAAAAGAAGCTGCAGAGGATTGTAAATTTAGTTGGCTCCATCTTAAGTACAAAGTACCCAGGACATCTTTAAGGAGTGGTGTCTCAGAAAGGCAGCGTCCATTATTAAGGACCTCCAGCACCCAGGGCATGCCCTTTTCTCACTGTTACCATCAGGTAGGAGATACAGAAGCCTGAAGGCACACACTCAGCAATTCAGGAACAGCTTCTTCCCCTCTGCCATCCGATTCCTAAATGGACATTGAAGCGTTGGACACTACCTCACTTTTTCTTTCTTTCTTTTTCAGTCTTTTTATTAGTTTCATAATAATAAACATAGCATAGCATTGATACAAAGTTATCGGGAATATATTGTTGTAATTGACATAGTTAAATATAAACACAGTTGACACTTAAATGTTAAAACTCCCAATCATACAGGATACAGATGAACAATATAAAACAAAAAAAATCTTTAAAAAATCATGAAGAAAGAAAAAAAATAACCCCCCAAAAAATCTAACCTAAACAGTGTTAATCAACTAAACTAAAAAAAACATCGGCTGTTAGGTAACATCATAAAAAAAGGAACCATTAGTGTCGATGACTCCGTTCCTCTCAACAAATATTACAAAGAAATAGAATAAGTTTGGAAAAAGTCAAATTACATCATATGAAAATGTGGAATAAATGGCCTCTTACCACATTCCACTGGTTCTCACAAACTATGCTGTGTTTAAATTTGGAAGAAATTAGAAGTGTTGTTTATGATCCCTCTATTAAATTCGAAAAGACTTGGAGGCCATTTATTCTACCTCACTTTTTTAATATATATTATTTCTATTTTTACACAATTTAAAATGTATTCAATATATGTATACTGTAAACATGAGGAAATCTGCAGATGCTGGAATTTCAAGCGACATGCATAAAAATTGCTGGTGAATGCAGCAGGCCAGGCAGCATCTATAGGAAGAGGTACAGTCGACATTTCGGGCCAAGACCCTTCGTCAGGACAAACTGAAAGAAGAGATAGTAAGAGATTTGAAAGTGGGAGGGGGAGGGATGGAGCCAAGAGCTGGACAGGTGATTGGCAAAAGGAATATGAGAGGATCATGGGACGGGAGGCCTATGCAGAAAGAAAGGGGGAGGGGGGAAGCCCAGAGGATGGGCAAGGAGTACAGTGAAAGGGACAGAGGGAGAATAAGAGAGAGAAGAAAATATATATATATAATAATAAATAATTAATGGATGGGGTACAAAGGGGAGGTGGGGCATTAACGGAAGTTAGAGAAGTCAATGTTCATGCCATCAGGTTGGAGGCTACCCAGACGGAAAATAAGTTGTTGTTCCTCCAACCTGAGTGTGGCTTCATCTTTACAGTAGAGGAGGCTGTGGATAGACATGTCAGAATGAGATGGGACGTGGAAATAAGATGTGTGGCCACTGGAAGATCCTGCTTTCTCTGGCGGACAGAACGTAGGTGTTCAGTGAAACGGTCTCCCAGTCTGCGTCGGGTCTTGCCAATAAATAGAAGGCCACATCGGGAGCACCGGACGCAGTATATCACCCCAGCCGACTCACAGGTGAAGTGTCGCCTCACCTGGAAGGACTGTCTGGGGCCCTGAATGGTGGTAAGGGAGGAAGTGTAAGGGCATGTGTAGCACTTGTTCCGCTTACAAGGATAAGTGCCGAGAGGGAGATCAGTGGGGAGGGATGGGGGGGGGAACGAATTGACAAGGGGGTCGCATAGGGAGTGATCCCCGTGGAAGGCAGAGAAAGGGGGGTAGGGAAAGATGTGCGTAGTAGTGGGATCCCGTTGGAGGTGGCGGAAGTTATGGAGAATTATATGTTGGACCCGGAGGCTGGTGAGATGGCAGTTGAGGACAAGGGGAACCCTATTCCTAGTGGGGTGGCGGGAGGATGGAGTGAGAGCAGATGTGCGTGAAATGGGAGAGATGTGTTTGAGAGCAGAGTTGATGGTGGAGGAAGGGAAGCCCCTTTCTTTAAAAAAGGACATCTCCCTCGTCCTAGAATGAAAAGCCTCATCCTGAGAGACAGATGCGGCGGAGACGGAGGAATTGCGAGAAGGGGATGGCGTTTTTGCAAGAGACAGGGTGAGAAGAGGAATAGTCCAGATAGCTGTGAGAGTCAGTAGGCTTATAGTAGACATCAGTGGATAAGCTGTCTCCAGAGACAGAGACAGAAAGATCTAGAAAGGGGAGAGAGGTGTCAGAAATGGACCAGGTAAACTTGAGGGCAGGGTGAAAGTTGGAGGCAAAGTTAATAAAGTCAACGAGTTCTGCATGCGTGCAGGAAGCAGCGCCAATGCAGTCGTCGATGTAGCGAAGGAAAAGTGGGGGACAGATACCAGAATAGGCACGGAACATAGATTGTTCCACAAACCCAACAAAAAGGCAGGCATAGCTAGGACCCATACGGGTGCCCATAGCTACACCTTTAGTTTGGAGGAAGTGGGAGGAGCCAAAGGAGAAATTATTAAGAGTAAGGACTAATTCCGCTAGACGGAGCAGAGTGGTGGTAGAGGGGAACTGGTTAGGTCCGGAATCCAAAAAAAAGTGGAGAGCTTTGAGACCTTCCTGGTGGGGGATGGAAGTATATAGGGACTGGACATCCATGGTGAAAATAAAGCGGTGGGGGCCAGGGAACTTAAAATCATCGAAAAAATTCAGAACATGAGAAGTGTCACGAACATAGGTAGGAAGGGATTGAACAAGGGGGGATAAAACAGTGTCGAGTTATGCAGAAATGAGTTCGGTGTGGTAGGAGCAATCTGGGCCAATGGGTCTACCTGGACAGGCAGGTTTGTGGATCTTGGGTAGGAGGTAGAAACGGGAAGTGTGGGGTGTGGGAACTATAAGGTTGGTAGCAGTGGATGGGAGATCCCCTGAGCAGATAAAGTCGGTGATGGTGTGGGAGACACTGGCCTGGTGCTCCTTAGTGGGGTCATGATCGAGGGATAAATAAGAGGAGGTATCCGCGAGTTGACGCTGTGCCTCAGCAAGGTAGAGGTCAGTACGCCAGACTACAATGGCACCCCCCCCAATCGGCGTGTTTTATAGTAAGGTTAGGATTAGTGCGGAGGGAGTGGAGAGCAGAGCGTTCGGAAGGAGTGAGGTTGGAATGGGGACAAGGTGCGGTGAAGTCGAGGCAGTTGATGTCCGGTCGGCAGTTAGCAATAAAGAAATCTAGAGCAGGCAGAAGACCAGAGCGGGGTGTCCATGAAGAGGAGGAGGATTGAAGACGGGAGAAGGGGTCATCAGTGGGGGTGGGAGAGCCCTTGCTGAAGAAGTAGGCTTGAAGACGGAGCCGGCGGAAGAATAGTTCAGCGTCATGGCAAACGTGGAACTCGCTGAGGTGTGGGTGAAGGGGTTCAAAGGTGAGGCCCTTACTGAGGATAGAGCGCTCTGCCTCAGACAGTTGAAGGTCGGAGGGGATGCTAAAGACCCGGCACGGATGAGAAGTGGGATCAGAGCAGGGAGGAGGAGGGAGGCTGGTGGTGTCTGTCTGAAACAGCGTGTCTGTCCAATAGAAACATCTGAGTGTAATTCAGTATCAGTACTGGGTTTATTGGGTTGGGAGAAGACAATGACATTGATGTATTTGCCTTTCTAGTAGAAAAGGATTTTTTGGAGGCTGTACTGCTGAAATTTCACCAGTGTCTGGGCACATCTACTGATGGTAGTCTTAAACCCATGGACTGTATAAGGGCAAGGATACTACTACTTGTAGTATTTTTATTGTATTTTTGCCAGGTGTCAGGTCTTCATAAAAATAACCTTTGAAGATCATAAATTTATTGCAACCAACACTATTTTGAGAAAGGTGCATACCAATTAATTTCTATAAGGATTGTTTGTAGTCTTCAAAATGTTAATTAGGTCTTCCTTTTTAGTACTTTGTTACTAATTCCTCACAGCTGAATAGTTGACTAGGCTATGTCTTGTAGTATGTCAGTTTGAGTCAGGTAAGTTAAGCAGGGTCTGTTTCCTACAGAGATTTAAGGACCACATTGCATGTTTATAACAATCTGGAGGCATTCATGCTTATCTTTCTTCTTCTTCTTCATGTGTCTTGCGTATTACACGCTTGGGTGATCATGGCTCTCCACATTGAATGATCCCATGAAGTGACAATGATATCTCGCACACTTAGATCTGTTAGTTCTTTCACAGTGTCCATATATTTTCTTCTTTGCCTTCCTCTTCCGCGTTTCCTAGGCCCACGGCCTTGTAATGTAAGGCATGCTATTTCTCTCCTTTTCTAATGACATGGCCCAGGAACTTGTTTCCTCTCTTTTAATGTTCTCATTATAGATCTTTTTGTATGGGCACGTTGGAGAACTGTCTCATTAGTTACCCTATCCCTATATGATATTTTCAGCACTCTTCTAAGAAACCACATTTCTGTTGCTTCTAAGTTTCTTTGGAGTTCTGGTGTTATAGCCCATGTTTCGGAAGCATACAGCAAGACTGACCAGATGTAACATTTTAGTAACCTAAGCCTTGTCACGGAAATGTGTCTTTTGGTAAAAATGGGTTTCATTTTTTGTAAGTTGGTTTTGGCAATGGCAATTCTTCTTTTTATTTCTACTTTACTTCTAGCATCTTGTGACATAAAGCTACCAAGGTAATTACAGCTGGTCTTTTGTTCAATCTCTTGGATACCAATGTACAATTGGCAGTTGGGAGTATTCTGCTGTTTTGATATTGCTATACATTTAGTTTTATTACAGTTGACAGTTAGACCAAAATCTGCACATGTTTGTACTACTTTGTCTAGGAGGATTTGTAGGTCTTCTGCAGCACTTGCTATTAGGGTTGCTATTGTCTGTATAGCTTATATTGTTGATGTTAATGCCTCCAATTTTTATCCCATCTCGGTCTTCGATTTCTCTGAGAATCATTTCACTAGCAATATTAAACAATTCCGGTGAGGCAACGCATCCCTGTCTAACTCCTCTTTGAATTTTAGTCCAACTGCTTATATTATCATCAATTTTTACCACTGCCATTTGGTTCCAATATAAATTTTGAAGCAGTTGTTGGTCCTTTCCATCAATGTTTAGTTGAGCGAGAATTTGAAATAATTTTTCATTTTTCACTTTGTTGAATGCTTTAGTGAAATCAATAAAACATAAAAAGGCATCACTTTGATATTCAATTGCCCTTTCTGAAAGCATTCATGGTATGGAAATTGTGTTCCTAGTTCCTGTATCCTCAATAAACCTATATTGTAGTTTAGAAGTTTCTGGACTTGACTTGTTTTTAATTCGACTCAGAACAACTCTCAACAAAATCTTCATTAGGTGACTCATAAGACTGATTGTTCTATGATTCTCGCAGTCAATAGTTCCAGGAATGTTTGGCAGAGTTGTAAATACTGATTTCAAGAGATCGTCAGGCAATACACCAGACTCATATATGCCATTAAACAGTTCAAAAAGAATATCAATGCCCAGGTCTTCTCGGGCTTGTATCATTTCCACTGAAATTTCATCAGGTCCAGTGTTTCACACTTTTCATTGCTTTAGTTATTTCTTCTATGGTAATAGGTGGCCCAGAATTAGGGTTTTTAATATCTGGGGGTTCCCCTCTATTATCCTCAAACAGCTGCTCTATATACTGAATCCACCTCTCACATACTTTATCTGGATCTGTTAGTATGGATCCGTCTGCTGATCTTGTAGATCTTGTAGCATCCTGTAGAGGAGCTTTTCTTAATTCCAGTAATTTCCTTAATTTTCTTGTGCATTTCCTTGCTGTTGTTAATATGGCCTTCTACTTCACTGCATTTTTGATTCAGCCATTCTTCCTTTGCAATATTGCACAATTGTCTGGTCTGTCTGTCTAGCTCTCTGTAGCTTCATTATTCTTCACTAACCTTCTTTGTTCCATCAGATCTGGAATTTCTTGGCTATCCACCCCTTGTTGGTGTGTTGGATTTCTTGTACTGGGATTATCTCTCTTTAATTTTGTTTTAATGGTAGCTATTACTGGATGGTGATTTGAACCACAGTCTGCTCCTGGGTAGGCTTTAGAATTTGTGATATTATTTCTAAAGCGTTCATTGATGGTAATCAACTCCATTTGATTCCTTGTTCTATCTCCAGGGCTAATCCAAGTACACAATCTACATGGATAGTTTTTATACCAAGAATTGGTGATCACTTGGTTGTTTCTAACCCACCAATCAGTAAACCTTTCTCCATTTTCATTTTTCTCCCCAAATCCAAAGGGTCCTGTTATGTTATTAACTCTTTCCTGTCCAACTTTGGCATTAAAATCTCCCATGACTAACTTTATATCCTGAGATTTACATTGCTCATAAGCACTGTCGAGATCTTCATAGAACTTGTTAATATCCTCTTCATCCGTGTCATTTGTTGGCATGTAGGCTTGGATTATGCTAATGTTAAAAGGGTTACTCCTTAATTTAACTAAAAGCAGCCGATCGGATATTGCATAAGACATTTTGATATTTGTTTGTTTAAAATAATTCCAACTCCATACATATGCTGTTGACCTCCAGAATACATTATCAGAGAACTATTCTTGTGAATTTGCCACTGTTGATCCATCTAATTTCTGACGGGCCGAAGATATCAACTTCCAACCTTTTCATTTCATTTAATGTGTTGTCCAACTTTCCTCTCTGGTAAAGTGTACGTATGTTCCATGTTGCTACCCTTAGTCTTTCCCTATTGTTTACAGTCTCTGGATGACGGTCTGGTGTCACCTGCAGCACATGACTACCCCTACCGAGCGAGGGGTTGTTCTGTTGATTAGACTCAACCCCATTCACGCTGTTGTCTGGTTTCCTTCTTTTGTTTCTTTCCATGATTGACTAGGCAGAAATTTCAACAGAGGTTTGCCGTTGCCTTCTGTTGTCGCAGTGCTCATCTAACTAGAGCATTTGACCTCTGCTGGTGTTCCCTACTTTCAGGTCATGTTCAAAAGGTGCAGAAATATCAGTGGGCTTATCTTGCCGTATAATTCTTCACAGCTGCCAGCATCATCTCCTCCTTCTCATAAACAATAATGTGTTTCTCATCTGTTGGCATGAAGAATTATCAGGGGTATGTGTATTCTTTAAAAAATGATTATGTTTGTTAATATTAAAGATTTCTGAGTTCCTGTTCCATGTAACTTGGGGGTGTTGGCTGAAGTACTGAATGGAATTATTCCTTTTGGCTCTGGTTTGCTAAAAGGTGCTGTTGCTGTGTGGGAGATCAGATGAAGACTAGTTTCCTTTCTTTTGTATCGCTTTAGGCAATAATAATGGAAGCTAAGCACAATGGAGATGTAATGGGGTGGGTAGTATTAGAGAGGCATAGATCTTGTCTATCTGGGAGTTCAGGCTGCACAGAGAGAGAGGGAGAAGGAGAGAGAAGTGACTAGGCAGAGAATTGAGCTAATATCAGAGATGAGTGATTTACAGCTGATTTGCCCAATTCTGAATTGTTGGAGTTGGAAGTGGAGTTGCAATGGATGGTGCTGAGCTGTGAGTGTTGGAACTGCAGTCATCAAGGCAATTTTTCAACCACTCTCTTGCCTTGTAAATAGTGGAAAGATTTTGGGTGTGGGAGGAGAGCACCTGTTTCACAGAAAATCTACAATAAGTCTGTAGTGGACATCCTGAGCACCCATTTGCAGGCCATTGATGGAGAAGATCCTGAGAGGCAGGATTTGTGAACACTTGGAGAGGCATAATATGATTAAGAATAGTCAGCATGGTTTGCCAAAGGCAATTCGTGCCTTACGAGCCTGATTGAATTTTTGAGGATGTGACTAAACACGTTGATGAAGGTAGAGCAGTAGATGTAGTGTATATCGATTTCAACAATGCATTTGATAAGGTACCCCATGCAAGGCTTATTGAGATAGTAAGGAGGCATGGGATCCAAGGGGACATTGCTTTGTGGATCCAGAACTGGCTTGCCCACAGAAGTCAAAGAGTGGTTGTAGATGTGTCATATTCTGCATGGAGATCGGTGACCAGTGGTGCGCCTCAGGGATATATTCTGGGAACCCTACTCATCGTGGTTTTTATAAATGAACTGGATGAAGAAATGGAGGGATGGGTTAGTTAATTTGCTGATGACACAAAGTTTGGAGGTGTTGTGAATAGTGTAGAGGGCTGTCAGAGGATACAGCAGGACATTGATAGGATGCAAAACTGGGCTGAGAAGTGGTAGATGGAGTTCAACCCAGGTAAGTGTGAGGTGGGTCATTTTGGCAAGTCAAATATATTGGCAGAATCCAGTTGTTCGTCCATCGTTGACGTTGATGAGGACCTCGACGCCATAATGATGGTGTTGAGACTAGCGCGTGATTTGGATTTAAGTGAGGGAGAGTTGCGCAGCGTCAGCCTCACTCTCTCTTCCCAATTCCCATCTGGGTCCAGTGGCAAGACAGAGTCTAGACGGCTGGAGATGGGACTAGGCGCAGTGGATGACCAGGACATCATCTGTGTCTTGTCCTGCTCTACACGTTCCATGGCGCTTGCAGAGACCGCCTTCTTGACCGTTGGACCTTCCATTGGTCTCGTCCACTCAATCCGCCAGAGTCTGTCTTCACATGCTGGGATAGACAACTCCCTATCTCATCAAGGGTTTGAGACCCGTCGGCTACCCTCACCTGGTTTAGCCGGCTTATCGAAGCCATTGCCCGGGGTGTGGCCGCTGTTGCATGCAAACAGCTACGGGGAGCCACAGGTGAGAGCAGAATATAGTATTAATGGTAAGACTCTTGGCAGTGTGGAGGATCAGAGGGATCTTGGGGTCTGAGTCCATAAGACATTCAAAGCTGCTGCGCAGGTTGACTCTGTGGTTAAAAAAGCATATGGTGCATTGGCCTTCATCAATCGTAGAATTGAGTTTAGGAGCCAAGAGGTAATGTTGCAGCTATATAGGACCCTGGTCAGACCCCACTTGGAGTACTGTGCTCAGTTCTGGTCACCTTACTATAGGAAGGATGTGGAAGCCATAGAAAGGGTGCAGAGGAGATTTAGACCATAAGACAAAGGAGCAGAAGTCGGCCATTCGGCCCATGGAGTCTGCTCCGCTATTTTATCATGAGCTGATCCATTCTCCCATTTAGTCCCACTCCCCCGCCTTCTCACCATAACCTTTGATGCCCCAGCTACTCAGATACCTATCAATCTCTGCCTTAAATACACCCAATGACTTGGCCTCTACTGCTGCCCGTGGCAACAAATTCCATACATTCACCACCCTCTGACTAAAAAAAATTCTTCGCATCTCTGTTCTGAATGGGCGCCCTTCAATCCTTAAGTCATGCCCTCTCGTACGAGACTCCCCCATCATGGGAAACAACTTTGTCACGTCCACTCTGTCCATGCCTTTCAACATTCGAAATGTTTCTATGAGGTCCCCCTTCATTCTTCTAAGCTTCAAGGATTTTTGTCTAAATTGGGAAGCATCCTTTATGAGAATAGGTTGAGTGAACTCGGCCTTTTTTCCTTGGAGTGACGGAGGATGAGAGGCGATCTGATAGAGGTGTATATGATGATGAGAGGCATTGATCGTGTGGATAGTCAGAGGCTTTTTCCCAGGGCTGAAATGGCTAACATGAGAGAGCACAGTTTTAAGGTGCTTGGAAGTAGGTACAGAGGAGATATCAGGGGTAAGTTTTTTATGCAGAGAGTGGTGAGTGCGTGGAGTGGGCTGCCAGTGATGATGGTGGAAGCAGATACGATAGGGTCTTTTAAGAGGCTCCTGGACAGGTACATGGAGCTTAGAAAAATAGAGGGCTATGGGTAACCCTAGGTAATTTCTCAGGTAAGGACATATTCGGCACAGCTTTGTGGGCCGAAGGGCCTGTATTTTGCTGTAGGTTTTCTCTGTTTCTATGTTTCCTGTTCCCATTCCCAGAATACCTGTCCTTCTATGAACTTCTCCACTGCCAGGATAAAGCCTGATGTAAAGTAGAGAAGCAACACCTTATATTTCATTGAATAGTGGGGAAAAGTATGTGTGTGAAGTTTGTGGATGGAAGAAAGTGAGGAGAAAAGGTTCAGTTTCAAGCTTAATTGTCATTCAACCATACATGACTTCAACTTTATAAAACTCTGGTTAGGCCACACAAGATCATAAGGCAGAGGAGCAGAATAGGGCCTTTTGGCTCATCGAGTCTGCTCCGTCATTCAATCATGGCTGATCCTTTATCTTCCCTTCTCAACCCCATTCCCTGGCCTTCTCCCCGTAACCTTTGATGCCGTGCCCGATCAAGAACCTATCAATCTATGCCATAAATACACCCAACATCCTGGCCTCCATGGCTGGATGTGGTAACAAATTCCACAAATTCACCACCCTTTGGCTAAAGAAATTTCTCCGCATCTCTATTTTAAATGGACGCCCCTCTATATTGAGGCTGTGCCCTCTTGTCCTAGGCTCCCCCACCATGAGAGACTGCCTTTCTACATCTACTCTGTGTAGGCCTTTCAACATCTGAAATGTTTCAATGAGATCCCCCTTCATCCTTTTAAATTCCAGCGAGCACAGACCCAAAGTCATCAAACATTCCTCATATGATAACCCTTTCATTCCCAGAATTTCAAGTCCCTGGGTGTCAAGATCTCTGAGGATCTAACCTGGCTCCCAGCATATCAATGCAGTTATAAAGAAGGCAAGACAGTGACTATACTTCATTGGGAGTTTGAAGAGATTTAGTATATCAACAAATATACTCAAAAACTTCTATATATGTACTTGTGGAGAGCAATCTGACAGGCTGCATCACTATCTGGTAAGGGGAGGCTACTGCACAAGACCAAAAGAAGCTGCAGAGGGTTGTAAATCTAGTCAGCTCCATCTTGGGCACTAGCTTGCAAAGTATCCCGAACATCTTTAAGGAGCGGTGTCTCAGAAAGGCAGCGTCCATTATTAAGGACCTCCAGCACCCAGGGCATGCCCTTTTCTCACTGTTACCATCAGGTAGGAGATACAGCAGCCTGAAGGCACACACTCAGTGATTCAGCAACAGCTTCTTCCCTCTGCCATCCGATTCCTGAATGGACATTGAATCCTTGGATACTGCCTCTCTTTTTAAAAAATATATTATTTCTGTTTTTTACATGATTTTTAATTTATCAAGAACCTATTAATCTCTGCCATAAATACACCCAATGACCTGGCCTCCAGAGTAATCTGTGATGAAGTGGCCAAGTGGTTAAGGCGTCGGTCTAGTGATCTGAAGGTCGCTAGTTCAAGCCTCAGCTGAGGCAGCGTGTTGTGTCCTTGAGCAAAGCACTTACCCACACATTGCTCTGCTCTAAGCTGTATCGGCCCCAGTGCCCTTCCCTTGGACAACATTGGTGGCGTGGAGAGGGGATTCTTGCAGCATGTGCAGCTGCCGGTCTTCCATACAACCTTGCCCAGGCCTGCGTCCTGGAAACCTTCCAAGGCACAAATCCATGGTCTCACGAGACTAACAGTTGCCTAGATAATTTATTCAATGCACATATACTGTTATTTATTTATTTATTATTATTTTATTTTGTGTTATTTTTCCTTTTTTCCTTCTAGATTACGTATTGCATTGAACTGCTGCTGCTAAATTAACAAACTTCAGGTCACATGCCAGTGATAATAAACCTGTTCTAATTCTGATTCTGAACCACCTCTGGACCCTCTCTGATGCCAGCACATCTTTTCTAAGATGAGGAGCCCAGAATTATTCACAATACTCAACATGAGGCCTCACCAGTGCCTTAAAAGCCTCAACATTACATCCCTGCTATTGTATTCTAGACCTCATGAAATGAATGCTAACATTGCATTTGCCTTCCTCACCACTGACTCAACCTGCAAGTTAACCTTTAGGGTGTTCTGCACAAGTCCCTTTGCAGCTCAGATTTTTGGATTTTCTCCCCATTTAGAAAATAGTCTACATGTTTATTTCCAGTATCAAAATGCATCACCATGCATTTTCCAACATTGTATTTCATTTGCCACTTTCTTGCCCATTCTCTTAATCTGTTTAAGTCCTTATGCAGCCTACCTGTTTCATCAACACTACCTGCCCCTCCACCAATTTTCGTATCATCTGCAAACTTGGCAACAAAGCCATTTGGAGCATTGCATGTAGTTCTAGTTGCCCTACTATAGGAAGGATGTTAAAGCTTTGGAGAAGGTGCAGAAGAGGTTTACAGGAATACTCCCTGATTTAGAGGGCATGTGCTCTCACAAGAGTCTGGATAAACTTGGACTGTTTTTTTCTGGAGTGCCAGAGGCTGAGAGAAGATCTGACAGAGGTTTACAAGATTATAAGATGCATGGATATAGTGGACAGAGAGTATCTGTTTCGCAGAAGTCCAGAGGGTTTGCATTGAAGGTGGGAGGGGCGGTTTGAGTATGCTCAAGGGAGGTGCGAGGGGTAAGTTTTTTATTCAGGGGTTATGGATGCCTGGATTGTGCTGCCTGGTATGGCAGAGGAGGCAAATACATTGGAGGCTTTTAAGAGACATTCGGATAGGCATAGAGATGTAAGGAAAATGGAGGTGTATGGACATTGAGTAGGTAGGAGGGATTAGTGTCTGGGTGTTTTTGATTTATTTTTTAGTTGGTTTGGCACCACTTTGTGAGCTGAATTGTGTGTTCCTGTGCTTTATGTTCTATGAATACCCATGAAAAGAGACAGCCGAAACAACACTCCTCTAGGGCCAGGAGAGAAAACCTAGCTAAACAGGACATCAGTGAGCAGGTTTATAGCAAGTGCCTAGCAGCACTACTGATCACAGCTGCCATCCTTTTGTTGACAATTCAAAGCAGACTGTTTGGGAAGCAATTAGATGGATTGGATATGTCATTTTTTTTTAGAGCAGATGGTGCCAGAGTAATTACCTACCTCATGAGGTAAATGCCAGCGATGTGGCTGTATGATTCTGATGAAAGACAAACACAAGAGATTCTGCATTGCTGGCAGTCTTGAGCAACACAAACATAAGGCTGTATGAAATCAGCAGGTCAGGCAGAACCTATGGAGAGGAAGAAATTGACTCACTTTCAAAGACTCTTCATCTCATGTTCATGATATTTATTGCTTACTTTCCTATTATTACTTTTTCTTTTTGTAAATGAACAGTTTGTTGTCTTTTGCATATAGTTTGTTGTCACCACATCCAAGTCGGTGTGGTCTTTCTTTGATTCTGTTATGGTTATTATTCTATAGATTATTGAGATTGCTTGCAAGAAAATGAATTTCAGAGTTATAAATGGTAACATATTTATTGCTTCAATAATAAATTTACCTTGAATTTGGAACTTTGAATATTCAACATTTTAGACCAAGACGCTTCATCAGGCTGGAAAGGAAGGGGACAGAAGTCAGGATAACAATATTCCCCCTTCTTCTTCCCCTATCTTTTTCCAGTTTCAGCTCTCCTTCTTTCCAATTTTGATGAAGCTTCTCAGTTTGAAATTTCGACTGTTTATTCACCTCCATAAATGCTGTCCCAATTTCTGAGTTCCTCAGCATTTTATGATTAAAGGTCTTCAACCATAATGGTTATATATATTGATTTTTCCATTTTTGGACAAGCTGCTTGAGTATTTTCAACATTTTCTACATTTAATATTGGATAGTGGCATAATTTGAGCACTGAAATGGAGGAACAAAATTCTAGAATATTATTATTTAAAAGGACATAGTATCAAATGTTTTTGGAGTAAATGTCATTTCTTCGACAGTTTGAACGGGGCATGACTGCGCAAGCGCGTGAAAGTCGACCCGTGAGATAGCGGGCGAGTTTAAAAAGCGAGCAGATTAACGGAGCGGGCGACGGAGTCGTGGGAGACAGAGTAGGAAGGCTTCAGCTCGAGAGGCTTCAGTGAGCAGAGGCTGAGGATGAGCTTCAGTCCAAATGAGGTAAGGCCGGGTAAGGTCCTTTAATTACTCTAATTAACTTAGGAGTAGGTAATGGAGGCAGCAGTTAGGTCAGTCGAGTGCTCCATTTGCAGTATGTGGGAAGTCAGGGCGAGCACAATCGTCCCTGATGACTACACCTGTAAAAGGTGCATCCAGCTGCAGCTCCTGACAAACTGGAGAACTGGAGCTGGAGCTGGATGTACTTCAGATTATTTGTGAGGCAAAGGCAGAAATAAACAGGAATTACAGGGAGATAGTCACCTCTAAAAGTCAGGAGGCAGGTAGCTGGGTGACTGTCAGGAGAGGGAAGGGGAATAGACAGAAAGAGTAGAGCACCCCTGTGGCCGTTCCCATCAACAATAAATATACCGTTTTGGATACTGTTGGTGCGGATGACCTACCAGGGACAAGTTGCAGTGGTTGCATCTCTGGTACCGAGACTGGACCCTCAACTCAGAAGGGAAGGAGGGAAAAGAGGAGAGCAGTAGTGATAGGGGATTCGATAGTTAGGGGGACAGATAAGAGGTTCTGTGGAAGAGATCGAGAAACCCGGATGGTCTGTTGCCTCCCTGGTGCGAAGGTCGGCGATATCTTGGATTGAGTTCTCGGTTTTCTCAGGAGGGAGGGTGAGCAGCCGGATGTCGTGGTCCATGTAGGGACCAATGACGTGGATGGGAAGAAGGAGGAAGTCCTGCAAAGATAATTTAGGGAGTTAGGTGCAAAGTTGAAGGACAGGACCTCCAGGTCCATGGTCCTGGAGAAACGTTGTTTTGTTTTTACTGTGTACTGTACCAGCAGTTATGGTTGAAATGACAATAAAATGACAATAAATGACAATAAAAGTGACTTGTTGTCTGCTCCATCCATGTTGACAAATACAGTACTGTGCTATGTGTCTAAGACTTTTGCACAGTAATGTACATTAAATAGAAGTAGGGAACAGTCCCCAAAGCAGAAGTTTAAAGCTAGTGGGCATGGTTTAGTGTGAGGAGGAAGAGGCTTAGAGGATTCTGACAAAGCATTCTTTCAACCATTTGATAGTAGGAATCTGTGCCACACTGACTAAGTGGGCAGTATTGATGTGTTCTCATTAGATTTAAAATATATCTTGAAGACATAGAAAGCTATGGACCAGGCGCAGGTAAATGGGATTAGTATAGTTACGTACCTAATGGTTATCTTGAAAGTGTTGGGCTGAAGGGCCTGATTTGTATTTTTTGACAATATGATTAGCTCTGGAACAGGGATTCCCAACCAGCATGGACAGCAACTATTAACCGAGGGGTTCGTGAACCCCAGTTTGTGAACTCCTGCTCAGGAACAAAGACTTTCAGTTGTCTGCTCTCTTGCCTATGCCGTATCTGTTGCTCTCATCGTTTCCAGACATCAAAGTGAATCGAAATAAATTTGTTGTAAACTAATTTCTGTGATGGTGGGAATCTTGGCTGAGATGGACTACCCATTCCATACTATTTGAGGGCACAAGAGGCAGATACAATAGAGCCAGGGGAAACTTGGCAAATTTCCTTAATTGAATTATTGTATTAGTGAACAATTCAGTATTTTTGTAATCACCATTACAGAAACTATTTGGTTCCAAATTTGTTTAATTAACTGAACTTCCTGGTTTCTTTGAGGTGGGGCGGGGTGTGGAATTTGCATCTGGACCATTCGGTTAGATCACCATCACACAAATCCCTTTGATTGTCCAATGAACTCGTACGCTCATTTATTGTTAAATAGAATAATTGCAGGATAAAACTTTAGTCCACTATTCTGCAATCGACACATTGGTGGTTTGACCCTGCACGGATTCCAAAATCAAAGTAACAATATGTAGACAAAGCAGATCGCAATTGGATGCCCTGGCCATTCTGGAAGTAACATATTAAAACAATCTATCACTCCATGGACTTCATTTTTGAACTTTTTAATATTGACAGGCAAGTAATTCCAGTCTTATAAATGAAAAACCTTGCTAATTGGAAGAAATCCATGCATGTGTCCTACAAAGGGTTTCAAATCCTTCATGTTAAGTGTGTCCGTCTCTGCATGCTGCAGGATCCCACAGATTCAGCCAGCAGGGTCTCAGGGTTTGTTTGCTGTTTCTCTGCAAAGCCTCTTTGAGTTAAATATTGCTGTGCAGCTACAGCAGTTCCGTTGCTGCAGACATGGACCTGAAGATCGGGCTGCCTCCCAAAGTGCCCCTCAGTTCACAACTTTGCTAAGCAATCTGTGGGTGACCAGTCTTTCCAACGTTGTGCTAAATAGGTCCTGCACAAAGTGAATTCTATTTCTAAAATTTGCTGTCTTATTTGCGACTGCAGAGATAACAGTTGGGTTTATTTAATCAGCAATGTAACAAACAATTATGCAACATTCCATTACTGAGAAATACAAATCTTGAAAAAGACCTCTATCTCAAATTTGCAAGTCAGTTCATTTCTTTCTATAAAATACAGTTGAGTGTGGCCTCAATATATCTAATAACTCTAAAACTGGAAACTGCAGATCATTTGGAATACAAAAGAAACAAGCAGCAAACTTCTGTTTGAAAATGCCGTGAATTGCTTGCATGGTGAAAGTTGGATGGAGGGAAAATCTGACCACCTGCCTACCTCATCATTCTTCCAACTATGAATCCACACACACCTTCTCTGAGTCTGAGGCTGTGGCCCTGCTTCAGCTGTGCTGGGCTTCATTCTAAATGTTGTTTGCTTCCTGTAATTGTTAGCATGATTTCCCCCTCTCCCCCTCTCCCCCTCTCTCTCTCCCTCTCTCCCTCCACACTGGATGTCTGTTGGTTTCTTAATGGATTCTTCTGGGTTTCTTGTTTTGTGGCTGCCTGTAAGGAGACGAATCTCAGGATTGTATAATGTATACATACTTTGATCATAAATGTGCTTCGAATTTCGAACTTTGAACTACCATTTAACTCTTGCACCACATGGAAGGAAGTATAACAAATAATGAAATCGTTAGAATTCAATCTCAGTGCAAGATCTCTCTTGTCCTCACAATGTCGTCAAAGGCAAGCTTTCTTCTTGTGACTCTCATCAATAAATCTTTCAGAGACTTGTCTGATACCACATAAATCTTTTATTTTAAAGTGCATTTATAAATATTACAAACTCACTCTGTACTTGAATTGACTATAATAACACCCGCAAGCAGAGCAATCCAATTAAACACATTCTCCATTGCTTTACCATTCCATTTACGCTCAACGAGAATTGAGATAAGAGTTCTCAAATTATAGGGAAGTTAAAGAGTCTGTGACTGAAGAAAATCCTGAGAATTCGCACAGTAATGATGTGATGGTGAAGTAGCAACAGTTACACTTTCAAGGATATTATGCATCTTCACTGCCAGGCAGAGAACTCACTGGTGTTGTTTGGTGTCTTGCCTCCTGACTCAGACACTGATGCCTCTCTCAGCCATTGATCAGCCTCTGTGGCCTCCAGTCTCTCAATCCACAGCTCTGGGTGTCCTGTTATATTTGTGACATACTCCTGAGCATCCTTCATTATTTACTCCTTTAGTTCTTTCTCCATATGCTCGTATTGCTCAGTCCTGTGCCTTTTATTCTCTTTAGCAGCTCCCACTTTTTGGCTTTGTCCCAGATTTATTTCTTAATTTGGAGCTTTTGACTTTCTTCCTTATCTGTGTATTTACCGTCTCCAGATTCAGACACCCTGCTATGCCCCAAATGCTCCCCCTCACCTTCTGTCCATCTCCACTGAATTTCTTTCTCATACCTGAGTCAGCTCTTCCATGTCGTCCCGTTTTCAAATGTTTCACCTTTGATTCAAATCCCTCTGCTATTCTCTCTTCACCCAATTACACGTTTTGTAGCTGATTTGAAGCTTAACAGTTATTTTTCCTTGGCCTTCAATCTCTTATTATCCAATCTTATATTGACATCTACTCCACAAGACTGTGTGTTTAACCTACTGCTCTACTCAATTCATGACCGTGTGGCTAGGCACAGCTCCAGTGCCATTTTCAATGTGCTGATGACACCGCTGTCACAGGCTGTATCAAATGAGAAGACAAACCAGCATACAGGAGGGAGATTTTTTTTTATTTCAAAATATACTTTATTCAAAAATAAATATATACAATAAACCATTCAATAACTTTTCATCCTTTACGTAGGTTTCCATTATAGTTAGTACATATCCGTATTCATAGCCATCACGTGGCACTCCAGTAGTTCAGCTTACCATATCATTGTTGAGGGGTATACTCCCCGCCCACCGACCCCTCCCACTCCCACGGGTGGAGAAACCTATACTGTCATCCTTCCCCACCGGGCCCTTGCGGTGGCTGCACCGAGTTTCAGTGCGTCCCTCAGCACGTACTCCTGCAACCGAGAATGTGCCAGTCGGCAGCATTCTCCCACGGACATCTCCATGTGCTGGAAGATCATCAAGTTTCGGGGCGACCAAAGAGCGTCTTTCACCGAGTTGATGATCTGCCAGCAGCACCGGACGTTGGTCTCCGTGTGCGTCCCCGGGAACAACCCGTAGATCAGAGAGTCCTCTGTTACGCAGCTGCTGGGGATAAAACGTGACACTAGCCCGTCCATCCTCCTCCACACCCTCTTTGCGAACTGGCAGTGTGCAAAGAGGTGGGTCACAGACTCCTCCTCACTGCAGTCCTCCCGTGGGCAGTGGGGTACGGAGACGATGTTCCGGGCGTACAGAAGGGCTCTGACTGGGAGGGACCCTCTCACCGCCAGCCAGGCGAGGGCTTGGTGCCTGTTGGTGAGATCTGGCGATGAGGCATTTTGCTGGATGAACTGGACAGTCTGCTCAGGGAACCACCCCACTGTGTCCATCACGTCCTTCTCCTGCAGTGCCTGCAGGACACTACGTGCCGACCACTGCCTGATGGCCCTGTGGTCAAAGGCGTTCTCCTGGAAGAACTTTGCTCCGTAGGACAGGTATGCCGGCAATGACCAGCTGACTGGGGCGTTGCGCGGGAGTGGGGCCAGACCCATCCTTTGTAGCCAGGGCGACAGGTAGAACCTGGGCACATAGTGGTACTTGGTGCCACATACCTGGGTTCTACACACAACCTGATGCAGCCACATACGAAGCTGGCCATCAGGGTGAGGGCGACATTGGGGACGTTCTTGCCCCCGTTGTCCAGGGACTTGTGCATGACGGTCCGTCTCACCCGCTCCATCTTGGATCCCCAGACGAATCTGAAGACAGCCCGGGTGATTTCCGAGCTGTAGGAGCGGGGGACGGGCCAGACCTGCGGGGGACGGGCCAGACCTGCGCCAAGTACAGCAGCCCTGAGAGCACCTCACACCTGATGACCAGGTTCTTGCCCGTTATCGACAGGGAGTGCCCTCCCCACAGTCCCAGTTTCTGTTTCACCTTGGCAGTCCGCTCCTGCCAGTTCTTGTTGCACGCCTCAGCCCCTCCGAACCAGATCCCCAACACCTTCACGTGGTCAGACCTGATGGTGAAGGGGACACTGGATCGGTCGGGCCAGTTGCCGAAGAGCATGGCTTCGCTCTTCGTGCGGTTGACCCTGGCCCCCGACGCTAGCTCTAACTGTTCGCAGGTGCCAATCAACCTGCGAACTGACCTCAGATCAGAGCAGAAGACGGTGACGTCGTCCATGTACAGGGAGGTTTTCACTTGGGTCCCTCCACTGCCTGGCAGCGTCACCCTTCTTATGCTCTCATCCCTCCTGATGGCTTCCGCAAAGGGTTCTATGCAGCAGACAAACAAGACAGGGGATAGGGGACAGCCCTGCCTGACTCCAGACCTGATGGGGAAGCTGTCTGTTTCCCACCCATTGACCTGGACTGCACTACGGATGTCTGTGTAGAGCAGTCTGATCCAATTCCGGATTCCCTCCCCAAATCCCATTTTGGAGAGCATGTCTGCCATGTACGTGTGCAATATCCTGTTGAAGGCTTTCTCCTGGTCCAAGCTGACTAGGCAGGCGTCCACCCCACTGTCCTGCACGTAGGCGATGGTGTCCCTCAGCAGCGCGAGGCTGTCTGAGATCTTCCTGCCCGGTACAGCACAGGTTTGGTCTGGGTAAATCACCTGTCCTAGAGCAGACTTGACCCTGTTGGCGATAGCCTTGGACAGGATCTTGTAATCCACATTCAGGAGAGAGATGGGTCTCCAAATCTGACTGAGTGGAGCCGCAACAACCTCTAACTCAATGTTATCAAGACAAGGAGCCCATTATTGAGCAACACACATCAAAGTTGCTGGTGGAATGCAGCAGGCCAGGCAGCATCTCTAGGAAGAGGTACAGTCGACGTTGCGGCCCGAAACCCTTCGTCAGGACCAACTGAAGGAAGAGACAGTAAGAGATTTGAAAGTTGGAGGGGGAGGGGGAGATCCAAAATGATAGGAGAAGACAGGAGGGGGAGGGATGGAGCCAAGAGCTGGACAGGTGATTGGCAAAAGGGATATGAGAGGATCATGGGACAGGAGGCCCAGGGAGAAGGAAAAGGGAGAGGTGGGGGGAAACCCTGAGGATGGGCAAGGGGTATAGTCAGAGGGACAGAGGGAGAAAAAAGAGAGAGAGAGAAAGAATGTGTGTATATAAATAATGAATGGGGTATGAGGGGGAGGTGGGGCATTAGCGGAAGTTAGAGAGTCAATGTTCATGCCATCAGGTTGGAGGCTACCCAGACGGAATATAAGGTGTTGTTCCTCCAACCTGAGTGTGGCTTCATCTTTACAGTAGAGGAGGCCGTGGATAGACATGTCAGAATGGGAATGGGATGTGGAATTAAAATGTGTGGCCACTGGGAGATCCTGCTTTCTCTGGCGGACAGAGCGTAGGTGTTCAGTGAAACGGTCTCCCAGTCTACGTCAGGTCTCGCCAATATATAGAAGGCCGCATCAGGAGCACCGGACGCAGTACATCACCCCAGCCGACTCACAGGTGAAGTGTCACCTCATCTAGAAGGACTATCTGGGGCCCTGAATGGTAGTGAGGGAGGAAGTGTAAGGGCATGTGTAGCACTTGTTCCGCTTACAAGGATAAGTACCAGGAGGGAGATCGGTGGGGAGGGATGGGGGAGACGAATGGACAAGTGAGAAGTGACTGCGGAAAGTGGGGGGGGGGGGGAGGAAAGATGTGCTTAGTGGTGGGATCCCATTGGAGGTGGCGGAAGTTACGGAGAATAATATGTTGGACCTGGAGGCTGGTGGGGTGGTAGGTGAGGACCAGCGGAACCCTATTCCTAGTGGGGTGGCGGGAGGATGGAGTGAGAGCAGATGTGCGTGAAATGGGGGAGATGCGTTTGAGAGCAGAGTTGATGGTGGAGGAAGGGAAGCCCCTTTCTTTAAAAAAGGAGGACATCTCCTTTGTCCTGGAATGAAAAGCCTCAATCTGAGAGCAGATGCGGCGGAGACGGAGGAATTGCGAGAAGGGGATGGCATTTTTGCAAGAGACAGGTTGAGAAAATTCCTCCAACCTGAGTGTGGCTTCATCTTGACAGTAGAGAAGGCCATGGATAGACATAATTCCTCCAACCTGAGTGTGACTTAATTCCATCTGGGTAGCCTCCAACCTAATGGCATGAACATTGACTTCTGAAACTTCCGCTAGTGCCCCACCTCCCCCTCGTACCTCATCCGTTATTTATTTATTTATATACACATTCTTTTTCTCTCTCTCCTTTTTCTCCCTCTGTCCTTCTCACTATACCCCTTGCCCATCTTCTGGGTTCCCCCCTCCCCTTTCCTTGTCTTTTTCCCTGGGCCTCCTGTCCCATGATCCTCTCATATACCTTTTGCCAATCACCTGTCCAGCTCTTGGCTCTATCCCTCCCCCTCCTGTCTTCTCCTATCATTTTGGATCTCCCCCTCCCACTGTCAAATCTCTTACTAACTCTTCCTTCAGTTAGTCCTGACCAAGGGTCTCGGCCTGAAACGTCGACTGTTCCTCTTCCTAGAGATGCTGCCTGGCCTGCTGCATTCACCAGCATCTTTTATGTGTGTTGCTTGAAATTCCAGCATCTGCAGATTTCCTCGTAGGAGCCCATTATTGACTTTAGGAGAAGGAATCCAGGGGTCTGTGTGCCAGCCCTCATTGGAGGATCAGAGCTGGAAAGGGTCAGCAAATTTAAATTCCTTGGTGTTTTCATTTCTGAGGACCTGATATGGGCCCAGCACATTAGTGTAATTATGAAGAAAGCACGGCACTGACTCTAATTCTTTAGGAGCTGGTAAAGATTGGTATGACATCTAAAATTTTGACAAGCTTCTATAGAGGTGTGTTTGAGACTGGCTGCATCACAGCTTAGCATGGAAACACCAATGTCTTTGAATGAAAAATCCAACAAAAATTAGTGGATACAGGCCAGTCAATCACAGGTAAAGTCCTCTTCACCATTGAGCACAGGAAACCAGCATCCACGATCGGGGACCCCCACCACCAAGGTCATGTTCTCTCGTCTTTCATCAGGAAGAAGGTACAGGAGCCTCAGAGCTCCCACCACCAGGTTCAAGAACAGTTATTACCCCTCAACCACCAGACTCTTAAATCAAAGAGGTTAACTTCACTCAACTTCACTTGCCCCATCATTGAATTGTTCCCACAACCTATGAACTTAGTTTCAAGGACTCTTCATCTCATAGTCTCAATATTTATTGCTTATTTATTTATTATTGTTATTATTTCTTCAGGTATTTGCAGTTTGCTGTCTGGTTGAATGCTCAGGTTGATGCAGTCTTTCAGTAATTCTACAATGCTTATTATTCTATTATTGACTTATTGAGTATGCCCACAAGATAATGAATCTCTGGGTTGTATATGGTAACAATCTTTTTTTATTGAGGCACAACTGCGCAGGCGTGTGGACGTCAGTGAGTTAGACCGGCAGGACGAATTTAAAAGGAGAGCATTTTTTCTTCAGCGGCTCGATCAAGGCATGGCTGAGCAGACACATGCACATCAGTGAGTTAGACTGGTGGGAAGAATTTAAAAAGAAGACAGCTTTCTAGAGCAGGTGTCAGAGTAGAGAGCTTTGCCTCAACGGGGTTTTGGCAATAACAGTAAGAGTCAGATACTAGAGAGTACCCCAGTGGCTGTCCCCCTCAACAATAAATACTCCTGTCTGAGTACTGTTGGGGGGGACGGCCTACCTGGGGGAAGCAACAGTGGCCGTGCCTCCGGCACAGAGTCTGGCCCTGTGGCTCAAAAGGGTAGGGAAAGGAAGAGGATGGCAGCAGTGAATGGGTACTCTATAGTTAGGGGGTCAGACAGGCGATTCTGTGGACACAGGAAAGAAACATGAATGATAGTTTGCCTCCCAGGTGCCAAGGTCTGGGATGTTTCTGATCACGTCTACGATCTCCTGAAGTGGGAAGGTGAACAGCCAGAAGACATGGTACATATTGGTACCAATGACGTAGGTAGGAAAAGGGAGGAGGTCCTGAAAACAGACTACAGGGAGTTTGGAAGGAAGTTGAGAAGCAGAACCTCAAAGGTAGTAATCTCGGGATTACTGTCTGTGCCACGCAACAGTGAGTACAGAAATAGAGTGAGGTGGAGGTTAATTGCGTGGCTAAGGGATTGGAGCACAGATCAGGGATTCAGATTTCTGGATCATTGGGACCTCTTTTGGGGCAGGCATGACCTGTACAAAAAGGATAGGTTGCACTTGAATTCGAGGGGGACCAAGGCTTATTCAGAAAGTAAAGAGGCATGGGATCCAGGGGGACCTTGCTTTGTGGATCCAGAATTGGCTTGCTCACAGGGGGAAAGAGTGGTTGTAGACAGGTCATATTCTGCATGGAGGTCAGACACCAGTGGAGTGCCTCAGGGATCTGTGCTGAGACCCCTTCTCTTCGTGATTTTTATAAATGACCTGGATGAGGAAGTGAAGGGATGGGTTAGTAAATTTGCTGATGACACAAAGGCTGGGGGTGTTGTGGATAGTGTGGAGGGCTGTCAGAGGTTACACCAGGTCATCGATAGGATGCAAAACTGGGCTGAGAAGTGGCAGATGGAGTTCAGCCCAGAGAAGTGTAAGGTGGTTCATTGTGGTAGGTCAAATATGATGGCAGAATATAGGATTAAAGGTAAGACTGCTGGCAGTGTAGAGAATCAGAGTGATCTTGGGGTTCAAGTCCATAGGACACTCAATGCTGCTGCGCAGGTTGACTCTGTGGTTAAGAAGGCATACGGTGCATTGGCCTTCATCAATCGTGGGATTGTGTTCAAGAGCTGAGAGGTAATGTTACAGCTACATAGGACCCTGGTCAGACCCCACTTGGAGTACTGTGCTCAGTTCTGGTCGCCTCACTATAGGAAGGATGTGGAAACTGTAGAAAGGGTGCAGAAGAGACTTACAAAATGTTTCCTGGATTGGGGAACATGCCTTATGAGAATAGGTTGTGAACTTGGCCTTTTCTCCTTGGAGCGACAGAGGATGAGAGGTGACCTGACAGAAATGTATAAGATGATGAGAGGCATTGATCGTGTGAATAGTCACAGGCTTTTTCCCAGGGCTGAAATGGCTATCACGAGAGGGCACAGTTTTAAGGTGCTTGGAAGTAGGTACAGAGGAGATGTCAGGGGTAATTTTTTTTACAGAGAGAGTGGTGAGTGTGTGGAATGGGCTAGCAGAGACATTGGTGGAGGCAGATACAGTAGGTTCTTTCAAGAGACTCCTGGATAGGTACATGGAGCTGAGAAAAATAGAGGGTTATGGGTCACCCTAGGTGATTTCTAAAGGAAGTACATGTTTAGCACAGCATTGTGGGCCGAAACCCTGTATTCTGCTGTAGGTTTTCTATGTTTCTATATATGTACTTTGACTATCAATTTACTTTGAACTTTGCACTTTGATTCAGTGAGTGCAGCAGCTGCCCAGTCTTCATTTGTTATTTGGGAACTTACTCTTAGCTCCTTGCTGTCTTGTCGCTATCCCAGATCTTGTATAGGGTTACCGTTCGGTGTCTAAAACCCTCTGAACACATATTTTCACTCTGTATATTGTCCCAGCTGTAGATGGGTGGGAGGAGAGTTAATGGACATTTCAGGGAGAATAGAAAAGTCAGCGGAGGAATGGGATAGATGGGTTTTTCTTCGAGCTGGCATAGAGAAAGTGTCTTTCTTCTTTGACCTCAGGAAATTTGAGCAATATCGAACAGCAATTGAAGAACTGATTTGCAAAGAATTTTCTTCAGTGTTTTGTGCTTCATTGTACTTATTCCCACCACTGTCTGTGAGGAGTTTGTACGTTCTCCCCATGACTGTGTGGGTTTCCTCTGGGTGTTCCAGTTTCCTCCCACAGTGCAAAGATGTACCAGTTGGTAGGTTAATTTGTCATTGTAAATTGTCCTGTGATTAGGCTAGGATTAAATTGGTGATTGCTAGGTCGCATGGCTCAAAGGACTTATTCTGTGCTATATCTCAATAAGTAAGTAAAATTAATTTGTGGTTCATATTTGTTGCATTCAAATATCAGAAGTCAGTTGTGGCATTAATTGTTGAACAATGTTAACTTAGCCTATAATGCACAATATGTAATGTATTTACTAGGTCCAAATAATAAGGATGATCAACCTTTAAAAATATTTCCAATTATTTGTATTTTGGTGATTAGGGTATTGGTGAGTTCATTGATAGAATAGGTCTGCTAGAGTTAACCTTTGATTGTTGAGGTAGAGGGAGTCTTGGAAACAGAGAAAATGGAGCTTTGAAATGCAAAATGACCACAATGGCTGAAAAAGTCACTTTGCCAGATATGGCGGAAGGAGAAATCTGAGATGGTCGATGGTGTTGAAAGGGGGCTGGTGATTACGATCTGCTCTTGCCGCTGAGCTGTCCCTGGACCAGGCAGGAGGAGAAGATCGCGGCGCGATGCCACTCCCAGTGGCCACTCCGCTGGTGATGTCTGTTATCTGTCAAGTAGGGGCCGTACACAATCCTGATTTGATGGAGACAGACGTGAGAGCACGGAGGAACATCTGGTGAAACTTCTGAAATGCCTGTTTTGCTGCCGCTGCTACTGTGTGATCTGAAATCTCCGGAGGGGAAGGCCCCTAGTCCTCGGCTTTGCTTGTTGCTCGGCGGCCGGGGCGGGGTCGAAGCAGAGGATGGTGCTCGGAGAGGCTGTGTCGGAGGGCTGGTCAGAGGCTCGAAGTTTTCGGACGGACTCAGAATCCGCTGTGGTCGGGTGCTTCCAATGGTGCTGCATTGGCAGGTTAGCGGTGCTTGGAGGTTCATGACTGGGAGAGTTCCTCCCTTCTGCCGCCTGTGTGAGATGATGAGGCTATTGGGACTTGGTGACTTTTTTTTTACCGTGCCCATTGTCTGCTCTTTATCAAATTATGGTATTGCATTGCACAGTTGTAACTATATGTTATATTTATGTGGTTTTGTCAGTTTTAGTACCTCTGTCCATAGTAAGGGCCTCACCTTTGTCCCCCTTCGCCCACACCTCAGCGAGTTCCGTGTTTGCCATGATGCGGAACTCTTCTTCCGTTGTCTCCGTTTCCGAGCCTACCTCTTCGGCAAGGACTCTTCCACCCCCACGGATGACCCCTTCTCCCGTCTTCAACCCTCCTCTTCTTCATGGACACCCCGCTCTGGTCTTCTGCCTGCTCTGGATCTCTTTATCGCTAACTGCTGACGGGACATCAACTGTCTCGACTTCACCGCATCTTATTCCCATTCCAACCTCACTCCTTCTGAACGCTCTGCTCTCCACTCCCTCCGCACTAATCATAACCTTACTATTAAACCCACCGATAAGGGGGGTGCTGTTGTAGTCTGGTGTACTGACCTCTACCTTGCTGAGGCACAGCGACAACTCGCGGATACCTCCTCTTATTTACCCCTCGATCGTGATCCCACTAAGGAGCACCAGGCCATTGTCTCCCACACCATCACCGACTTTATCCGCTCAGGGGATCTCCCATCCACTGCTACCAACTTTATAGTTCCCACACCTCGCAATTCCCATTTCTACCTCCTACCCAAGATCCACAAACCTGCCTGTCTTGGCAGACCTATTGTCTCAGCTTGCTCCTACCCCACTGAACTCGTTTCTGCATACCTCAACACGGTTTTATCCCCCCTTGTTCAATCCCTTCCTACCTATGTTCGTGACACTTCTCACGCTCTTAAACTTTTCGATGATTTTAAGTTCCCTGGCCCCCACCGCTTTATTTTCACCATGGCTGTCCAGTCCCTATATATTTCCATCCCCCATCAGAAAGGTCTTAAAGCTCTCCGCTTCTTTTTGGATTCCAGACCTAATCAGTTCCCCTCTACCACCACTCTGCTCCATCTAGCGGAATTAGTCCTTACTCTTAATAATTTCTCCTTTGGCTCCTCCCACTTCCTCCAAACTAAAGGTGTAGCTATGGGCACCCGTATGGGTCCCAGCTATGCCTGCCTTTTTGCTGGCTTTGTGGAACAATCTATGTTCTGTACCTATTCTGGTATCTGTCCCCCACTTTTCCTTCGCTACATCAACGACTACATTGGCGCTGCTTCCTGCACGCATGCTGAGCTCGTTGACTTTATTAACTTTGCCTCCAACTTTCACCTTGCCCTCAAGTTTACCTGGTCCATTTCTGACACCTCCCTCCCCTTTCTAGATCTTTCTGTCTCTATCTCTGGAGACAGCTTATCCACTGATGTCTACTATAAGCCTACTGACTCTCACAGCTATCTAGACTATTCCTCTTCTCACCCTGTCTCTTGCAAAAATGCCATCCCCTTCTTGCAATTCCCTCGTCTCCGCTGCATCTGCTCTCAGGATGAGGCTTTTCATTCCAGGACGAGGGAGATGTCCTCCTTTTTTAAAGAAAGGGGCTTCCCTTCCTCCACCATCAACCCTGCTCTCAAATGCATCTCCCCCATTTCACGCACATCTGCTCTCATTCCATCCTCCCGCCACCCCACTAGGAATAGGGTTCCCCTGGTTCTCACCTACCACCCCACCAGCCTTCAGGTCCAACATATTATTCTCCGTAACTTCCGCCACCTCCAACGGGATCCCACCACTAAGCACTTCTTACCCTCCCCCCCCCTCTGCTTTCCGCAGGGATTGCTCCCTACGCGACTCCCTTGTCCATTCGTCCCCCCCATCCCTCCCCACTGATCTCCCTCCTGGCATTTCTCCTTGTAAGCGGAACAAGTGCTACACATGTCCTTACACTTCCTCCCTTACCACCATTCAGGGCTCCAGACAGTCCTTCCAGGTGAGGCGACACTTCACCTGCGAGTCGGCTGGGGTGATATACGGCGTCCGGTACTCCCGATGTGGCCTTCTATATATTGGCGAGACCCGACGCAGATTGGGAGACCGCTTTGCTGAACACCTACGCTCTGTCCGCCAGAGAAAGCAGGATCTCCCAGTGGCCACATGTTTTAATTCCACATCCCATTCCCATTCTGACATGTCTATCCACGGCCTCCTCTACTGTAAAGATGAAGCCACATTCAGGTTGGAGGAACAACACCTTATATTCCGTCTGGGTAGCCTCCAACCTGATGGCATGAACATTGACTTCTCTAACTTCTGCTAATGCCCCACCTTCCCCTCGTACCCCATCCATTATTTATTTATATACACACATTCTTTCTCTCACTCTCCTTTTTCTACCTCTGTCCCTCTGACTATACCCCTTGCCCATCCTCTGGGTCCCCCCCCTTGTCTTTCTCCCTGGGCCTCCTGTCCCATGATCCTCTCATATCCCCTTTGCCAATCACCTGTCCAGCTCTTGGCTCCATCCCTCCCCCTCCTGTCGTCTCCTATCATTTTGGATCTCCCCCTCCCCCTCCCACTTTCAAATCTCTTACTAACTCTTCCTTCAGTTAGTCCTGACAAAGGGTCTCGGCCTGAAACGTCAACTGCGCCTCTTCCTATAGATGCTGCCTGGCCTGCTGCGTTCACCAGCAACTTTGATGTGTATTGCTTGTCAGTTTTAGTCTTGGTTTGTCCTGTGTTTTCTTGTGATATCATTCTGGAGGAATGTTGTATCATTTTTTAATGCATGCATTTCTAAATGACAATAAACGAGGACTGAGTGTCCTCATAATCTAATCTAATCTAATCACTCTGTGGTCTTGAACGACTTTGTGCTATGTTATTTCAGGCTACACTTCTTTGCATACAGTTACTGCTGGCTTTGATTTTCAGTGCCCAAGCAACATAAAATTCATCTATTTTGCTTCTTTGTTTGATTCAGTGGCCAAACTCACCCTTAGTCTGGTAATTTTATCTTTAACCTTCTCTTTCCACATGTTACAGTTGCCGTATGATTAAAAGCGACATTGCAAGATGGGAACTTCTTTTTCCTATGTTACAATGAAAATGTGGCCTGTTAACGTCGACTGTACCTCTTCCTAGAGATGCTGCCTGGCCTGCTGCGTTCACCAGCAACTTTGATGTGTGTTGCTGTTACTTTAAGGCATTGTTTCAGACGGCAAAAATGTCTTTACTTATCACAACTTGATTCATGATGTAGCTTTATTCTACTAGCTAGTTCCCTCATGTTACTTATAAAATTTTAAAAAGCTTCTGAATGTGTGATGCCATACTTGCAACAAAGAACAAAACAGGTGCAGGACTTAATGCAGAAATTAGTGTTAATTAGCACAGTGGAGCAATTAAAACACGATGAAAAATTGGACTATCATTGTCACAGGTACAGAGGTATCGTGAAATACTTTGTTTTCCAAAAGATCATTTCATTGAATCAAAATATCAAGGCCGTGCAAGGGTAAATCATTAATAGAGTACAGAATGAAGTGTTACAGTTACAGAGAAAGTGCAGACAGACAATAAGATGCAAGGCCATGAGAAGGTAGATTGTGAGGTGAGGAGTCTATCTTGTCATAGGACAGGTCTGGTTAATGGTCTTGTAACATGGGATAGAAGTTGTTCTTGAAACTGGTGGTACACACTTTCTTGCTTATGTTTCTTCAATGGGAGAGGGGTGAAGAGAGAACATCTGGGCTGGGAGGGAGTCTTTGATTACATTAGCTATTTCACTGAGGCAGCAAAAAGTGTAGACAAGGGAGGGAAGGCTGGCATTCATGCTCTCTGTGGTTTCATGTGATCTTGGGCTGAGAGCATTTGTTCTGCCAAGCACTGATGCATCAAAATTGGAAGCCTTCTATGGTGCATCTAAAATTACATTAGTTGTTAAAAAAAAACTTACTTTATGGAAAAAGCAATAATATTAGTTAAAATTAAATTTATTATTAAAGTACAGATACTTCACCATGTATAATCCTAAGATTCATTATCTTGCAGGCATACTCAGTAAATCCAAGAACCATAATAAAATCAGTGAAAGATAGGGTGGACAAAAAACCAACTTGCAAAAGACAAGAGAGAAAATGGAAATAATAATAATACTAAATTGATAAGCAATAAATATTGAGAACATGAGATGAAGAGTCCTTAACAATGAGTCCGAAGGTTGTGGGAACAGTTGATGGGGTACATAGAGTCAACTTATTGCTCTGGATTAAAAGCTTGATGGTCGAGGGGAAATAACTGTTCCTGAAACTGATGGTGTGAATGTGAGTCCTGAGACTCGTGTACCTTCTTTCTGATGGCAGCAGTGAAATGGGGGCATGGTCTAGGTGGTGGGGTTCTCGGATGGTGGATGCCACTTTCCTGTGACAGTGATCCGTGTAGATGTGTTTGATGGTGAGGAGCAGTTTATCCATGATTGACTGGACCATATCCACTCGTTATAGATCTTTGTGCAGAGAACATTATTAGCAAGACCAATTTCTAGACCCTTGTTTCTATACAGCAATTAGTTTCTTGGCATTTATCATTTTTATTAGCTAGATTTTAGTGGCTGACAGCATCAGAACAATTTGTGTGCTGGTGACTGATTAACTTAAGCATTGTTGCACAGTTACTTATTTTTATGAAACAACTAAACTATCATTTATTTATAATTCAATAAGTTGAGTTACACAGCTGGGGGTAAGGTACCCATATCACTAGTTTCCAAGAAAGAGTTGTGGACTATCATAATCATTGTTACATGTAAATGTGGGATTTTTTTAAATTAAGACATGCCACATCCATTGTAAATATCTGTTTTGCATGGACTAGACTAGTACTGCAATCTCATTGTCCTGAGCAATAACAATAAATTTCTGTTCTATTCTATTTTGAACATATGAAACTGTTGTCCTTAAAAGGTGAAAACTTTATTGAACAAGCTCCGAGAGAGGATAAAATTATGCTCAAAAATACACTGTAATGTTGTCAGTTTTACCTGTATATACCTTCCCAAGACGAAATATAAAAGTAGATTGGAAGGTAGTTGAACCAATGTTGATCTTTTACAATCTGCTCAATGGTCATGCACTCAAGTGTGTCTATCTGCAATCATGCCAATAAATTTATGCAGAAATACACATACCTACAACACTACACATTCTTACTGGAATTGGTTTATTGTTGTCACATGTACTGAGGTGCCATGAAAAATTTGCATTGCATAGTGTTCATGTAATGGCTCCGTCTGTCTAAGTAGACGATGGATGCGCCCGTTCGGGGGCGCAGACCTGGGCGATGAATACAGAGATCCTGGGCTTCCAGACATCAAGATCCCCCTCTCGGCCTCGCGGATGTGGTCCACAGGAATGCGAAGCAGTACGTTTGGCATCAGCTTGGCTGAAGGAGCTGCTGGGAGGTGACGTGATACATCATCCAACCGCCTTAGGGGCTCCACTCCGGATTTGTGAAGGGCTTACTCCTTAGCCTTCTCTTCTCCCGAAGATACCCACAAGGCAGTGGGATCTGTAACCCTGGATAGGGGCCCATACCGGGTACTGTCAGCTGGAGCCAGCTGAGTCCAGGACTTGTGTAAGGCAGGGTCGTCTTACTGTGTTCATACAGCTTGACAATTGGGCCCTTTGCTCTTAGTGGCTCACAGGCCCCTGATGACCTCCCACCTCCATCATCCACTGAGGTCAATGATATGGTTGGAGTTCATCAATGCTCTTGCGTTCTCTGTGCAGGGAATTGGCCCGTGCAGTTTCACCAGTGCCTGCCCCGTTGGCATGCCTCCTTCCCCTCCACCTCTCACAACAGGAAGGTAAGGTTGCACTTTGAGAAGCTCTCTTGCAAATATTGTGCACAATTTTCTCTCTGTTTCTGATCACTGAGCTGTTTTTTGTGCTAGAATATGAGAACCAAAAGTAGTAGAAAACATTTGACCCCTAACATTCACTCTATAGAATCTCAGAGCCACAAAGTTTTTCGTACTCTCAGTGAATTCTTCCCACAAAGTTCATTGCAGAGTGTGCGTTCTTATACATCTGAGATATGAGTAACTGAAAGCAAATGTGTGGCTTTATTCAAGGACTCTTCACAAAATATCTTTGGATCATTCCACAAAATATTGTTGCGATGCAGAAAGCAATGACATCCATTGTGATGAATGCTTTGAGAGGTTGGTGATGTAACCTATGAACTCCTGCCTGAGAAGTGACTTAAATACACTCAAATTTGCCTCCCATTACAACAGGTCAACAGCAGATGCCATTTCATTGGCTCCTCACAAAGCCCTGGATTACCTGGAGAGTGAACTTGATAGAGGTCTACAAGATTATGAGAGGCATAGATAGGGTGGATAGCCAGGACCTGTTTCCCAGGTTACAAACAGCAAACACCAGAGGGCATATGTTAAGGGAGGGAAGTTTAGGGGAGACATCAGGGGTAAGTTTTTTTACACGGAGGGTTGTGAGTGCCTGGAATGACTTGCCAGGGATGGTGGTGGAGGCTAAAACATTAAGGGTATCTAAGAGCCTCTTGGACAGGCACTTGGATGAAAGAAAAATAGAGGGTTACGGGGTAGTGTGGGTATAGTACTTTTTTTAAAGGAATATATGGGTTGGCAAAACATCGAGGGCCGAAGGGCCTGTAATGTGCTGTACTATTCTAGTGTCTAGTGAAGGTGCATGTATCAGGATGATCTTTATCGACTACAGCTCGACAATTAACACTATCATCCCCTCAAAACTAATCTGTAATCTCCAAGACCAGGCCTCAATAACTTCTTGTACAACTGTACCCTTGATTCCCTCACTTGCAGCCTCCAGTCAGTTCTGATCGGCAGCATCTCCTCCATGATCTCCATCAGCACAGGTACACCACAAGGTTGTGTGCTTATCACCTGCTCTACTCGCTTTATACTTATGACTTTGAGTCTAAGCACAGCTCAAATGTGCCATATCTAAGTTTGCTGACAACATCACTGTCATAGGCTGAATCAAAGGTGGTGACAAATCAGCATTTAGGAGGGTGATTTTAAAATCTGGTTGATTGGTATCACAACAGCAATCTTCCATTCAGTGTCAGCAAACCAAAGAGCTGATTACTGACAACGGGAGGAGGAAATCGAAGGTCCATGAGCCAGTCCTCATCCGGGATCAGAGGTGGACAGGGTCAGCAACTTTAAATTCCTCAGTGTTATCATTTCAGAAGTCCTATCCTGGGTCCCACACATAAGTACAATTACAAAGTAACTATGGCAGTAACTCTATATCCTTAGAAGTTTGCGAAGATCTAGTATGTTATCTAAATTTTTGGCAAACTTCTATACAGTGGAGAGTATAATGACTGATTGAATCATGACCTGATAAGGAAACACCAATGCCCAAGAATTGAAAGCCTACAAAAATAATGCATGCTACCCAGTCCATCGCAGGTAAAGCCCTCCCACCACTGAGCACAACTACAATGAGTGCTATCACAGGAAAACAGCATCCATCATCAGAGGCTCCCGCCATCCAGGACAAGCTCTCTCCTTACTGTTGCCATCAGGAAGAAGATAAAGGAGCCTCAGGATTGACATAACCAGATTCAGGAACGGTTATTGCCCCTCAAACATCAGGTTCTTGAACTAAAGCGGATAACTTCACTCACCCCAATACTGAACTGTTCCCATAACCTATGGACTCACTTTCACGGACTCATCTCAGGTTCTTGAAATTTATTGTTTCTTTATTGATTATTACTTTTTTTTCTCTTTTTGTATTTCTGCAATTTGCAATCTTTTGCACATTTGTTGTTAGTCCGGTGTGTGTGGTCTTTCATTGCTTGTATTATGCTTCTTTGTGTTTATTGTCAATGCCCATGAGACAATGAATCTCAGGGTTGTATATGGTGACATGTATGTGCTTTGATAATGAACTTACTTTGAACTTTGAATTAGTCACATAAGACGAGCTTTGAAGTGACTTTTAAGCTTTAAAGTAACAGCCATTGTTCACGACTAATATTACATACGCTAATGAATGCAGTTTCAAATGTGCACCATCTCTATTTCAGCATTATGCCCGACAGCATAATGGAACGTAATCTCTATTTCCGATGGTTGTAACTGTAAAGGCATCTTCCAGTAAAATTAGTCAATGTGCAGCAGCAGAATATTTTGGCTTAAACAGCATCTTGGTCAAATGTGCAGAATCCATTTCGTTTAAAACAGCCTTCAGTCCATGCAATCAGCAGGAGCTGGATTCTCACCTAGGTCTGCGAAGTGAGCAGATAGTGTTCTAATTCATTGGCTTCGATTTTCCTGACAATGACAGATTGAAGTGACACTATCACTAGTAGTAATCAATTTCCACCTGCCAATAGTCCATTTCACTACAGCCATCCGGTTTTAGATTTGATTATATTATCTCTTAGTATCAGTTATATGAAGTTACCAGAGGATGTAGAAAACGCTTCATATATAAAACAGTTCCCACAATTTGAGCTGCCAGCAGCATTAATTAATTTGAGACATTTCATCAACAGAGTAAAAAAAAACTAATTTTAAAGTTGTTACCTGATAATAGCTTTTTCCAGCTGCTTTGAGAAGGTCGGTGAGGGAGTCTGCTGGCTCAGCTGTCAGCTGACGCAAAGCGAGGCTGAAATCCCGTTTACTCCAATTAAGATGAAGATTGTTTCCTGTAAAGTTGCTAGGAATTCAAAATTAGTGGCCTGAAAATTCAAATTTGCTGAAACATAGACAATATTGACAATTCAAGGGTAATCCACACCAGTTTGAACTCTTGTGAGTGACCCACACCTGAAGTTCAATTGCACACCTCATTAACATGATTTCAGTGCTCAGCCTGCACCATTCCTGTTTACTATGTTAATATCATTCATGAAATGCAACTCCAAGAGTCATTAGCACAACGGATCTAACTGGCACTGGTGGAAGTCACAGCTTCACTCGGGGAGATATTCAAAAATTTGCTTCAGGCCTGAAACTGTGGTAGGGATTTGCAGATTTGTGATGTGGCTTTGTGAATGTGAACAGACTGCAGAGAGGTGCGAAATCCTTGACATCCAGGACCAGGAAGATCCTGTGATTGCCGATGAGAGATACCGGGGGAAATAGTGAAAAAGGTCAATGCAATGAATAAGACTTTCTCTTCCTAATTTATTCTTAATTGTTGGTAGTGATGGTTTTGCGGAGAAAGTGTGGAGTTACAGGCCAGGTTGGGGTTCGGGGCAGGTAAGTAAGCAGTCTGAAGTTGGGCTAAGGTCTCTGTGTTTGAAAGTTAGCAATATGGATGGATAATGAAGGACATCCAGAGTCTAGGCCTCTGTCCAGCAAGATAGAAGGGTGACAAACGACATCCAGAGTCCAGGCCTCTGTCCAGCAAGATAGAAGGGTGACAAACGACATCCAGAGTCCAGGCCTCTGTCCAGCAAGATAGAAGGGTGACAAACGACATCCAGAGTCCAGGCCTCTGTCCAGCTAGATAGAAGGGTGACAAACAACATCCAGAGTCTAGGCCTCTGTTTGCACTCAAAGGCCAGTGAAATGGATGGGTGATGAAGGACACAAAGACAGCTGTAGATTTCGTGCTGTCCCAGATCGGTAGGCACTGGGATAGGTGGGCTACTTGAGCAGAACGTATGAGGGCTGGAGAATCAGTGAGCCTGGAGTTCAATCCTAGAGTTCAGAGTCCCATCATCAGCCGCCCTGGAATCAGTATGAAAGACTTAAGGCTGGAGTCAAAGCCTGGAGATTATGTTTGGAGGACTGTCGGTTTCTGTGTGTGCGGGTGGGTGTGTAGGAGGATTGAAGCTTGGCTTGCTGTTGTTGTGTTCTGTGTTGTTCTGCTGAGCATTCCAGGCATGCTATGTTGGTGCTGGAATGTGTGTCAACACTTGCAGGCTGCACCCAGCTCATTCTTATGTACACTGACTGCTAACACAACAGCAGACTTGTGATAGCCACTGCCATAGGCTTTGTGCGTCACAGCGCTGTCCACAGGCTTTATGGCTAACACTGGCATGGAACTTGTGGCATAGCCACAATGGCCAAAGTCTTTGTTTCTATTGAAAAAAGGGAAAAAAAAAAATCTGAGTGGAATTTCATTCTTCAAAATCAGAAATGCCAGCATCATGGCTCTGGTTTTTAGTGTCTGCTGGGATTTTCTGGGTACTGCAATCTTCCCTGCAAGATTTATGAGAGGTTTATGAGATTGCCAAAGGCAATAGCTAATGTTTAGTGGCAGCAATTTGGAAAAATAAGCATGAGTCAGTCACCCTCTTGCACATGGCATTTTTTATGATCCATCACTCTCTTTTCCCCTGTACCTTCCATTTGCTTGTCAGACTGGCACGGTTCATGGCAGGACAGTGCAGACCAAAAACTGAGCTCTCCAAATCCGAAAGTTGCATTGTTTCTGCAGCCTGTAGCCCCCTTCACTGCAAAGAGCCACTTTTCATTAGATCCACTACAGCTGCCTAGAGAATTCAATGTGACAGGCAAATATACATAAATTTATTCTGATGGGTAAACATTTGATTATTAAAGGATTTTCCATTTAATGGAATGAATAAATACACTGATTTGATTGGATGTTGTGTACATAAATTAATTTGATTGATTGTTACATAGATAAATTGATTCAATTGGATGTTGTGTTCAGGGATTGTTATCAAAAGAAAATCAGCAGCACAGGGACTGAAAAGCCAAAACTATGTGGGTTTGATTCCTTTGTATTCTTTTTGTCTTAAGAAATGTGTGGACAGCTGACTGCTTGCTATTTAAGGACTATTCCTAATTCACTTTCAAAAGGTGATGAGAAGTTTCCTTCTTTTTCTGCTGCAGTGTTTAAAGACAAAAATCTCCCACAGCACTTTGAAGTGGCTATTTCTAGAAAGGCAACTGAGCAACTTCTGAAAAACAGCAATGTATTTCCACTGGGAAGCCAAACTTCCCATCGCCAAATATTTTAATTCCAATTCTCATTCTTGTTCCTAACATGTCAGTCCATGGCATCCTCTTGTGCCAAGAGGAGGCTATCCTCAGGGTGGAGGAGCAACACCTCAAATTCCATCTTGGTATCCTCCAACCTGATGTCATGAACATCAATTTCTCCTTCCAGTAAAAAAAAATTTCTCCTCCCCTCCCTCTTTTCATATTCTGCAATCTGGCCCCATATCTCTCCTCACCTGCCTATCACCACCCGCTGGGTCCCCTCCTCCTTCCCTTTCTCCTATGGTCCACTCTCCTCTCCTATCAGATTCCTTCCTCGCCAGCCCTATATCTTTCCCACCCACCTGGATTTACCTATCACCTTCCAGATATTCTCCTTCTCCATCGCCTCCCCTCCCCCACGTTTATTTTGCCACCTCGTCCCTTCCTTCCCAGTCAAGAAGGTGGTTCTCAGCCCAAAACGTCGACTGTTTTTTCATGTCCAGCGATGCTGCCTGACCTGCTGAGTTCCTCCAACATTTTGTGTGTCACTTTGGATTTCCAGCATCAGCAGACTTGCTCGTGTTTAATATATTTCTGTATGTGGTGCACGACTTAGAGATGATCCTGCATTACCTGGTGGTGTGTCCATGTAATGGCTCTCTTATTCCTGTAGCTGGTCAAAGTGTAGTATGATAGCATAATAGTTAGCACACAACTCTACAGTCCCAGCAATCTGAGTTCAATTCCCACTGCTGTCAGTAAGGAGTTTCTACGTTCTCCTCATGGTTGCCTGTTTCCTCTGGGTGGTCTGGTTTCTCACACAGTCCAAAGGCGTACCAGATGGTAGGTTAACTGGTCATTGTAAATTGTCCCTTGATTAGACAGGCGTTAAATCAGCTGGCACAAAGGGCCAGAAGGGCCTGATCCATACTGTATCTAAATAAACTAAAATTAAATAAATTACAGTCTGAGTTCATTGGTTGTCTTAAGGAAACTGACAATTTGCTAACACCCATTCCTAACCGTGCACGCATATTACCAGTGGTGGATAGATGTTAGAACATAGAAATCTGCAGCACATTACAGACCTATTGGCCCACAATATTGTGCCGACCATGTAACCTACTCTAGAAACTGCCTAGAATTTCCCTACCGCATAGCCCTCTATTTTTCTAAGCTCCATCTACCTATCCAAGAGTCTCTTAAAAGACCCTATTGTATCCACCTCTACCACCTTTGCTGGCAGTGAATTCCACACACCTACCACTCTGTGTAAAAAAAAAACTTACCTTTGACATTCCTCCCGTACCAACTTCCAAGCACCTTAAAACTATGCCCCCTTCTGTTACCCATTTCAGCCCTGGGAAAAAGCTTCTGGCTACCCACATGATCAATGCCTCTCATCATCTTATACACCTCTATCTGGCCACCTCTCATCCTCCATCATTCCAAAGAGAAAAGGTCAAGTTCACTCAACCTATTCTCATAAGGTACACTCTCCAATCCGGGCAATATCCTTCTAAATCACCTCTACACTCTCTATAGGGCCCACATCCTTTCTGTAGTGAGGTGACCAGAACTGAATACAGTACTGCAAGTGGGGTCTAACTAATGTTTTATATAGCTGTAACATTACCACACAGCTCTTGAACTCAATCCCACAGTTGATGAAGGCCAATATACCATGTGCCTTCTTAAAAACACTGTCAACCTGCACAGCAGCTTTGAGTGTCCTATGGAAATGGACCCCAAGATCTCTCTGATCCTCCATGCCTCCAAGAGTCTTATCATTAATCTTATATTCTGTCTTCAAATAAAATGAACCATTTCACACTTATGAGTTGAACTCCACTTACCACTTCTCAGCCCAGTTTTGCATCCTATGATGTCCTGCTGTAACCTCTGACAACCCTCCAGACTACTCACAACACCCCCAACTTTTGTATCATCATCAAACTTACTAACTGACCCTTCTATTTCCAGGTCACTTATAAAAATCACAAAGAGGAGGGGTCGCAGAACAGATCCCTATGGAACACCACTGCTCATCTACTTCCACGCAGAATACAAACCATCTACAACCACCCTTTGCCTTTTGTGGGCAAGCCAATTCTGGATCCTCAAAGTAAGGTCTCCTTAGATCCCATGCCTCCATACTTTCTGAATGGCATAAATAAGCATCGTTTCTGAATGAGAATGAACCTTATCATGTCACAATAGGGGCGTTGGGAACGGACCCAAATGCAAGACACAGACACTGAAGTACAAGGAATAGGACAAGGATGCAGGACCTGGGCTAGGACATGGACAAGAAACAGGGAAATCGGACAAGGACCTATGAACTAGGAGCCTGGGCTTGAACCCCGAGCCAAAGACTGGACAAAGAACCTGGGTCTTGCCTCGGGCTCGGGCCTGGGCTTGAACCCCGAGCCAAAGACTGGACAAAGAACCTGGGTCTTGCCTCGGGCTCGGGCCCCAGAACCAGGTAAGGACATGACATGACCGGAGGCTGGGGGCTTGGAGACAGGCTTGTGTATGGACTCCGAGCCAGAGACTGGGCAAGGACCCAGAACCTGGAACTTGAATCGGGCTTGGACTCCAGAACTAGGCAAGGACAAGATGAGGCTGCAGGACTGGACATGGCCCGGGTAAGGAACTCCTGGGTAGGGTGAGACACAAGGACAGGGAAAGGCACATGGACAGGACTCAGATAGGACTGGACTAGGCACGGACTGGACGAGGGCCTTCAGGGGCACGGAGCCTTGGACTAGAAGAGACAGGAGCACGGAACACAGAGCCAGGCCCCTCCTTGGGAACAGGACATAGGGCCAGGACTCATACACATAACACAGAGCCGAGACCCCTCCTTGGGAGCAAGACGTAGGGCCGGGACTCATACACAGAATGCTGAACATGTAGAGACAGATCCCAACACAAGGTGGCAGCAAACAGCCAGACCCACCTAGCGAAGGTGTGGACACAGAGAGACAATTCCACACAACAAAAGACAGTTCCTTATCTTGACCTAACAAGGCTCCGGTCTTGCTCCGGCATTGAAACTTCAGCGATACAGGCAGGGGATACAGGTGGGGTATCCAGGCTAGATGAGCAGGCAGAGTCAGGCGAGGTATCCAGGCAGAGCATCAGGCAAAGGGGAAAAGACAAGGAGGAGAACTGAACAGTCCAGTAGGGAAATCCCTCGTTTGCAGAGGTATTTATGTCTCAGCCCCAAAACGAGAATCATGTGCCTACAACAGAAACTGGGGAAAACCAGAAACCCTGGAATAAGGAACTATGGACTGGACCGTGAACTGGAGTATGGACTTTACGGACCGGACCATGACATAACAAGTGCTTGAATAAAATCCATATACGCTCCATTCACTGCTCTACTTTCATCAATGTGTTTTGTTACATCCTCAAAGAATTGAATCAGGATCATAAAGCATGATCTGCCCTTGAAAAGCCATGCTGACTATCCCTAATCAATAGGTTTCAATAGGTACATTTAATGTCACAGAAATGTATACAAAATCCTGAAACATCCTGAAACCCTTTTTCTTCGCAAATATCCATGAAAACAGAGGAGTACTCCAAAGAATGAATGACAGTTAAATGTTAGAACCCCAAAGCTCCCCCTCCCATGCATAAGCAGCAGCTAAGTGGTGACCAGCCCCTCTCCCACCAGCAAAAAACCATCTGCACCCTCCAACGAGCATTTCAGCGTGTAGCAAAGCATCACTAAAGCAGTCTTTGCAGTATCCCAAAGACTACTCGCTCACCTGGTATTTGGCATGCCACAGGCTCTCTCTCTCTCACTAATAAGGGAAAAAGAGGTGTCACAGCAAGAGGTGGGACATAACAAAAAATCTCACCGATTTATGGTGTTAAAAGTCTGTTTCCGAGCTTTTTCCAAGCTCTGTGCCTCTGGGCAGCAGCCAGCTCGCTGTTTTCAATCTTCCGTGTACCCCCATGACATAACAGTTTTCTGCGGCGGCACCGACCTTGAATCCGCCTGCCTCCAGAAGCATGAAAATCCAGCACCCTGAAGGTGCTCCAGTTTTCCAGGCGTTCTTGGCCTACCGAAAAATGGCCGGTTGTGAGGCCCTGAGAGCGGGTCCCATTCCCACAAAGAACCAAAGTCTGTGTATAACTCCAGGTCAGGGTCTTCAAAGGAACCCTGAAAAGGAAAAAAAGAGATATTAAAGATAGGAATAGAGCTGTTTCTGAAGATGCCTGCAAAGGAGTCACCGTTAATGGCTTCTTAGGATCTTCTCCAATAACTTGTCCACCACTGAAGTCAGACTCACTGGTCTATCATTTCCTAGATTATCTTTTCTCCCTTTCTTGAACAAGGGAACAACACTTATAATTCTCCAGTCCTCTGGTACTTCTCCCGTCCCTAGTGATAATGCAAAGTTCATCGCTAGAGGGTTAATAATCTCCCCCCTCACTTCCCATTGTAGATCTTGTCTGATCCTGGTCACTTATCTAACTTAATACCTTTCAAGAGCTCCAGCACATCCTCTTTCTTAATGTCTATATGCTCAAGTGTTTTAGTCTGCTGTAAATCATCCCCAAAATTGCCAAGATCCTTTTCCCTGATGAAAGTTAAAATCACCCATCACAACAACCCTATTATTATTGTCACCATTCCAGAATCTGCCTCCCTATCTGCTCCTCAATGTCTCTGTTACTACTGGGGGGGTCTATAAAACACCCAGTAGAGTTATTGCCCCTTCCTGTTTCTGACTTCCACCCACACTGACTCAGTAGACAATCCCTCCCTGACTTCCTCCTTATCTGCAACCGAGATACTATCCCTGATCAGCAGTGCCATGCCCTCACCTCCTTTGCCTTCCTCCTTGTCCTTTTTGAAACATCTGAAGCCCAGCACACTCAGCCACCATTCCTGCCTCTGGGACATCCAAGTCTCTGTAATGGTCATAATGTCATAGTTCGTTGTATTGATCCACACTCGAAGTTCATCTGCCTTGTTTATGACATTCCTTGCATTAAAGTAGAAACATCTCAAACCCTCAGGCTGAGTGCATCTTTGCACCATCATCTGCCTCTCCTTCCTCACAAACTCTTACAAGCTGTCTCTACTTGTGCTCCAACCTCCCCATCCTCTGCCTCTTCACTTTGGTTCCCAACCCCCTTCAAATCTAAACCCTCCCCGATCGCATTAGCAAACCATCTTCCCAGGATGTTGGTTCCCCTCCAGTTCAGGTGCAACCCATCCCACTTGTACAGGTCACCCCTTTCCCAGAAAATGTTCTAATGATCCAAGAACTTGAAACCTGCCCCATGCACCATTTGTCTGTGCTATCTTCCTGTTCTGGCATTCTCTAGCTCCTTGCTCAAGGAGTAATCCAGTGATTATTACCTTGGAGGTCCTGCTCTTCAGTCTCCTTCCTAACTCCCTAAATTACTGTGCAGAACCTCTACCCCTCTTCTGCCTATGTCACTGGTACCAACATGTACCACGACCTCTGGCTGCTCACTCTCCACATCAAGATTATTCTGCAACCACTCAAAGACATCCTGGATCCTAGCACCCGGGAGGCAACGCACTATCCTGGCATCTCTTTTGTTGCCACAGATCTCCTGTCTGTCCCCCTAACTATCGAGCCCCCTATAACTATTGCTCCGCCTGACTTCACGTTACCCTTCTGAGGCTCAGAGCCAACCACAGTACTATTGGTCTGGCTGCTACTGTCTTACCCAGACAGGACATCCCCTCAGCAGTGTCCAAAAAGGTATACGTGTTGCTGAGGGGAATGGTCATAGGGGGACCCTGCACTAACTCCTGTCTCCCTTTCCTCTCTCCGTGTTCACCCATCTACTGCTTGAATTCTGCACTCTGGGTGTAATCACCTGCTCAAAAGTCTTATCTATCAATTGCTCTGCCTCCCGGATGATCCTCAGTTCATCCAACTCCAGCCCCAGCTCCTTAATAAGGTTTTTCAAGAGCTGGAGTTGGTTGCATTTCCCACAAGTGTAGTCATCGGGGAGACCATCAGGTTCCAGGAATTCCCACATCCTACAGGAGGAGCATTCCACTGGAATATCATTCCTGCCTACTCTGAACCATGGGCAACCAAGACCAAATCAGCAATAATGAAAAGAAAACCTACCCTTCTTAGCTGTTTCTCTGGCCTCAGCCTCTTCTCGTCGAAGCCTCGAGTCAAAGCCTCTAAGTTCCCACTCTGACTCTGGCCCCCACTCCAATGGTGGCTGCTCCAACAGTGGCTGCTCTACTTGTCCCTACCTCTCTTTTACGGTTTAAAAATTGAGAACACCCCCCCCCCATGCAAAGAGAAGGAACTCATCACATTTGGTGGTTCTCTACCTGCCTTCCACTGCCTCTGACCCTCTGATTCCTCTGACGCTTCCTGTGCCTGCGCACTGGCTCCTGTTTTCAAGGAAAAAAACGATGCGAAGAGAATGAACTCACCACGTTTGGTGCTGTTGATGGATTGACTGCAAATTGACTGTTAGGTCCTGAATGTGTGGTTGAGGGTGCATTTGTTTAAATAAGTAAAGGGCATCCTTCACTGTGGTTAAAGTTGAGGTATTCAGTGAATTTAAAAAATACATAGTTTTGTAATCCAAACTTTTGCGTTGTGGATTCATGAAAGCCTTTGAAAATTCAGGAACTAAGGTTATTGTTATGGAACTATTCAGCTCTCAAGTCTATTTGACATAATTACCAGTACTCAAGTGTCAAGGAGAACAAAATAATTATTACTCTGAATCTGAGGCAGTACAAAAAAAAACTCTATCAGATAATCTCTATCAAAAACTCTATGCAGGTTTGATGTTGTCATTTAAAGTTAAATTGGATAGATATATGGACAGGAAAGGAGGGTTATGGGCTGAGTGCAGGTCGGTGGGACTAGGTGAGAGTAAGAGTTCGGCACGGACTAGAAGGGCTGAGATGACCTGTTTCCGCGCTGTAATTGTTATATGGTTATATGGTAAATAAAACAATAATTTAAAAAACAGGATGAATATAATTACATAAAATAGCTTATACATTGATAGTTTGTATGTTTATGAAGTGACACTTTACGGCATAGGAATGTCAATACATAAAATGATAAAGTGATGGGGTGGGGGTAGAGGATGGATGGGTTAGTGGGTGGAGTTGTTGATCAGCTTTACTATTTGGGCAAGTAATTGTTTTTGAGTCTATTGGTCCTGGTGGGGATGTTATGTTGCCTTCCCGTGATGGAAGAGGAACAAACACTCCATGAGCAGGCTGGGTGAGATGCTTCATGATGCTTCCCGGCACCTTTCCGTATATATGTCCTTGATGGCGGATCGGCTGGTGCTGGTGATGTGTGGAGTGGTTTGGACTCCCTATTGTCGAGCCTTGCTGTCTGCTGCAGTGCAGTTTCCGTACCCTGCCGTGACTCAGCATCCTCTTTAGACACAGGAACTCGCCCTCTGCTCTAAGTGTTTCCAGTTCATGTTGACTCAGCAATCATTTAAGGGTAATTATAACTGATTTGGTGAGTTCACCATGGCAGATTATCTGCAGCTTAACGTGAAAAAGACTAAGGAGCTGGTGGTAGACCTGAGGAGAGCTAAGGTACCGGTGACCCCTGTTTCCATCCAGGGGGTCAATGTGGACATGGTGGAGGATTACAAATACCTGGGGATACGAATTTGACAATAAACTGGACTGGTCAAAGAACACTGAGGCTGTCTACAAGAAGGGTCAGAGCCGTCTCTATTTCCTGAGGATACTGAGGTCCTTTAACATCTGTCGGACGATGCTGAGGATGTTCTACGAGTCTGTGGTGGCCAGTGCTATCATGTTTGCTGTTGTGTGCTGGGGCAGCAGGCTGAGGGTTGCAGACACCAAAAGAATCAACAAACTCATTCGTAAGGCCAGTGATATTGTGGGGATGGAACTGGACTCTCTCACGGTGGTGTCTGAAAAGAGGATGCTGTCCAAGTTGCATGCCATCTTGGACAATGTCTCCCATCCACTACATAATGTACTGGTTGGGCACAGGAGTACATTCAGCCAGAGACTCATTCCACCAAGATGCAACACAGAGCGTCATAGGAAGTCATTCCTGCCTGTGGCCATCAAACTTTACAACTCCTCCCTTGGAGGGTCAGACACCCTGAGCCAATAGGCTGGTCCTGGACTTATTTCCTGGCATAATTTACATATTACTATTAATTATTTATGGTTTTATTACTATTTAATTATTTATGGTGCAACTGTAACGAAGACCAATTTCCCCCAGGATCAATAAAGTATGACTATGCCTATGACTATGACTAGATGCTGAACCTACATTGGAGTAATTGAGTAAATTTGGTATTTAAAAAAATTGCAAGTCTTTGGGAAGCAGCTATGGAACATCCGGATTTTAAATTGGAATCCACAAGGTCCTGTATTGCTCCTTAAGGAGGGAAATCTGGTATCCTTACTCTGTCTGGCCCATTTGGTAATCTAGCACAATCGGTAGATGGATTCTTTACCACTTCCTGTACTTAGGGCAATTGGTATTGGATAGTAAAGCATCTGGGTGGCAGGGTGGATATACGTCTCTACCAAAGGAGGTGTAAGGCACTACTTCCCTCTGCTAGCCTGCAGGTCACCCTTGGGCAAGGTGTAGCACCTGTTCACCCCAGACAAGGTCATGTGAAGCCTTAGGAGTAGGTGGTGGATGGTCATATGAGCAGCTGGGGTATATCGCAAGTCCTGGTTATGCGACCACTGACACCAGGCAGGCAATCTCTGAAGAGTATTGATAATGGCTGGGGTCACATGTCCTGTAAAGACATTGTCCAGAAGAAGGCAAGGGCAAACCACTTCTGCAGAAAAATTTACCAAAAACAAAATTTGATTATTTATTGAGCCACAGAGCGGAATAGAATTTTCTGTCTCTTTGAGCCGTGCCACCAAGCAATCCCGCTATTTAATCTTAACCAAGTCACTGACAAGTTAAAATAACATATTAAAGTACCAGCTGGTATGCCTTTGAACTGTAGGATGAAGCTGGAGCACCTAGGGGAAACACGTATGGTCGTGGGGAAAATGTACAAATCCCATACAGGCAGCGAGAGGGAATTAACCTGGGTTGCTGGTACTGTCAAGTGTTGCGCTAAAAAATGTGCTTCCATTAGGGTCGAGACCATGATTGCCTACATCATATGACATGGTAGATAATGATGATGAGGGACTATTGGCCCACATTCATAAAAGAATAAATTTAAATGAAGACAGTCTCCAGTACAGACAGTACAAATGAAAAGAAATTTTGGTTAATAGGCTATTTAATTCAAAATATTGCTGTTATAATTCAACCTTATATGGAGCACAACTACCACAGATGAAATATCAGAAATATATACTTCCATGGTTTTCAGCCCAGTTCTGTGAATAATAAAAATTATAGAACCAGCTAAAGCTGTGGATAAACCAGGAGGTACATCATCTGCTGAAACAGATCTGTGGCATTCAAGTCTGGCGACCCAGGCCTGTACCAGAAAACCAGGTATGATTTGTGGAGGACTATTTCAAAGGTGAAGAGACTGTTTCAAATGAGGTTGGAGGCGACATCAGATGTATGACAACTTTGGCAGGGTTTGCAAGACATTACCTCAAACAAAGCGAAACCCAATTGAATGAATGGCAGCGATGATTCACTACCAGATGAACTCAACACCTTCTATGCCCGCTTTGAAAGAAAGAATATAACTACAGCAGTGAAGATCCTTGCTGCACCTGATGACCCTGTGATCTCTGTCTCAGAGGCCGATGGTAGGCTGTCTTTAAAGAGAGTGAATCCTCGCAAGGTGGAAGGTCCTGATGGATTAACTGGCAAGGCTCTGAAAACCTGTGACAACCAACTGGCAAGAGTATTCAAGGACATTTTCAACCTCTCATTCTATGGGCGGAAGTTCTCATTTGCTTCAAAAAGGCAGCAATTATACCAGTGCCTAAAAAGAATGATGTGAGCTGCCTTAATGACTATCGCCTGGTTGCACTCACATCAACAGTGATGAAATGCTTTGAGAGGCTGGTCATGACTAGACTGAACTCCTGCCTCAGCAAGGACCTGGACCCATTGCAATTTGCCGATCACCACAATAGGTTAACGACAGATACAATCTCAATGGCTCTTCACATGGCTTTAGACTACCCAGAAAACACGAACACCTGTGTTAGGATGCTGTTCATCAACTATAGTTCAGCATTTAATACCATCACTCCCTCAATCCTGATTGAGAGGTTGCAGAACCTGGGCCTCTGCACCTCCCTCTGCAATTGGATCCTCAACTTCCTAACCGGAAGATCACAATCTGTGTGGATTGGTGATGACATCTGCTCGCTGACGATCAATACTGGTGCATCTCAGGGGTGTGTGCTTAGCCCACTGCTCTACTCTCTATATACATAGCTAGGCATAGCTCAAATACCATCTATGAATTTGCTGATGATAAAACATTGTTGGTAGAATCTCAGATGGTGATGAGAGGGCATACAGGAGTGAGATATGCCAACTAGTGGAGTGGTGTCGCAGGAACAGCCTGGCACTCAATGTCAGTAAGACGAAAGAGCTGATTGTGGACTTCAGGAAGGGTAAAACGAAGGAACACATACCAATCCTCTTAGAGGGATCAGAAGTAGAGAGATGAGCAGTTTCAAGTTCCTGGGTGTCAAGATCTCTGAGGATCTAACCTGGTCCCAAAATATTGATGCAGTTATAAAGAAAGCAAGGCAGTGACTATACTTCATTAGTAGTTTGAAGAGATTTGGCATGTCAACAAATACACTCAAAAACTTCTATAGATGTAGTCATGTACCCCGTGACGGGTTAAAGAACCAGCAGAAATAGAAAACACTTTGCAGTCCGGTATTGCTATTAACTAATGATATTTGTTAGTAACTATGCAATACAGTAATATAAATGCAGATAAATCAAACAGGTTAGCAATGATTATATATAAGTAAGTGTGGAATATATAGGAAAACCAAGCTTCTTCAAGTCTAGGGGTAAATAGATAGTCTTACGATAATGAGTAAAGTTCAGTTCAGTTCGTGATATTGAGTTGAATAGTGATGGAGAGAGAGAGAGGGAGAGATTTGAGTCTTCAGATGAGCTGACGCCATCAATCTTCCCGTTGTCCTCCGAAATCCTTTAAAATTCACCGACTGTGACTTCAACAAAGGGGACCGTTCTTCTGTGGTGGAATTATCAACCCAGGCAAGAGTTGGAAATACGGACAACTCCCTACCAGTCACTCCCTTTTCTCACTGCAAGAACCACTGATCGTTCCGCCTGATCGATCCTCCAAATACCCACTTTTTCTGTGGGTACAACAAAGCTCACTCAGTGTCCAAAAAGGTGTTGCAGGTCTATCATCTGACCTCCTATTTATCTCTCTGTACTGAGTACCAACTGTCACTCAAGTAACTCTTCCCTTCTCTGTCTGTGTAAGAATGCACTAGCAGACCATGTCCTTGGGAAGTATAAACATGCTCCAGAGAAACCATAACTTCGATTGTCCATCAAATAGCACCGCCCTCGGTCACCATAGCAACTTACAAGCTGCTCGGTGCCTTCCCTCTCTGAAAACAGCAGAAATCCAGAAGTTAGTCTCAGTTCTTCCTCGTGCCTTAAAGTGACAGTCCGCAGGAATTATGAACCTTAGGGTTTCATAACACAATTTCAAAGCAGTCTTCGTCTCCCTCTCTCTTTCTTTCTCTCTCACTTAAAAACAAGATGTCAGTGTTAAATAACTCTCTCTCTCTCTTTTCAAAAGCACAATTCATAGGGGTAAGCAAGCACAGTTCATAGGGGTAATTTAGGACCCCGTCACAATGTACCGCGGAGAGCATTCTGACAGGTTGCATCACTGTCTGGTATGGGGGGGGCTACTGCACAGGACCGAAAGAAGCAGCAGAGAGTTGTAAATTTAGTCAGCTCCATCTTGGATACTAGCCTAAAATGTGCCCAGGATATCTTCAAGGAGGGGTGTCTCAGAAAGGCAGCATCCATTATTAAGGACCTCCAGCACCCAGGACATGCCCTTTTCTCACTGTTACCATCAGGTAAAAGGTACGGAAACCTGAAGGCACACACTCAGTGATTCAGGAACAGCTTCCTCCCCTCTGCCTTCTCATTCCTAAATGGACATCTAATTTCTAATTTCAATGGCTATTATCTTCACTGAAGCTAGAGATATTCATTTCTCGGCTCACCAGCTATCTTTAAACCAGTTCTTTTAATGTTTAAAGAAACTGGCCCAGCTCTGTAATTTTTTGGAGTCTCTTTGTAGTAGTTCAGAAACATAATCAGGTCTAATATTGCTCTTATATGATGTGAAATTTGCTGTTTGTGACAGCAGTTTTAAATTATAAAATATATATCAGAGCAAAATAAAAGTAATATTAAGGAAATGTTCGGGGGTTCATGGACCATTCAGAAATCTAGTGGTGGAGAGGAAGGAGATACTCTTAAATCACTGAACAGTTATTACCCCTCGACCATCACAATCTTGAATAAAGGGGGATAACTACACTCACTTGCCCCATCATTGAACTGTTCCTGCAACCAATGATTTCACTTTAAGGATTCTTTATCTCATGTTTTCATTATTTATTGCTATTTATTTATAGTTTCATTTGCACATTCTGTTATCTTCTGCACTCTGGTTGATCTTTCATTGATCCTGTTATAGTTAAAATTTTATGGATTTGTTGAGTATGCCCACAGGCAAATGAAATTCAGGGTTGTATATGATGGCATATATCATATGTACATTGATAATAAAACTTACTTTAAAAGTAGGCCTTCAGGCTCCTGTAACTCCTCCCTGGTCCCCGATGAAGTAATGAAAAGAGAGCTTATCCCAGATGGTGAGAATCTTTAATGTTGTTTAATCTTTCAGGAAACTCTGAGTATTTTGAATCAATGTATTGAAGAAAATCACTAATCAGAGAAATAATATATGACTCGATTTTCCATTTAACATAAGACACTGAATAATAAATAATGCAATAATTAATGAGAATTTTGTGTGTGAATTTGCCAGATTCTCATTTGTCATTCTGATGAGTTATCATTAGAAATTAAAAATATGTCATGTCAAGCAACACACATCAAAGTTGCTGGTGAACGCAGCAGGCCAGGCAGCATCTCTAGGAAGAGGTACAGTCGACATTTCAGGCCAAGAACCTTCGTCAGGACTAACTGAAGGAAGAGTTAGTAAGAGATTTGAAAGTGGGAGGGGGAGGGATGGAGCCAAGAGCTGGACAGTGGATTGGCAAAAGGGATATGAGAGGATCATGGGACAGGAGGCCCAGGGAGAAGGAAAAGGCGAGAGGTTGGGGGAACCCCAGAGGATGGGCAAGGGGTATAGTCAGAGGGGCAGAGGGAGAAGTAGGAGAGTGAGAGAAAGAATGTATGTACAAAAATAAATCACGGATGGGGTACAAGGGGGAGGTGGGGCATTAGCGGAAGTTAGAGAAGTCAATGTTCATGCCATCAGGTTGGAGGCTACCCAGACGGAATATAAGGTGTTGTTCCTCCAACCTGAGTGTGGCTTCATCTTTACAGTAGAGGAGGCCGTGGATAGACATGTCAGAATGGGAATGGGATGTGGAATTAAAATGTGTGGCCACTGGGAGATCCTGCTTTCTCTGGCGGACAGAGTTCAGCAAAACGGTCTCCCAGTCTGCGTCGAGTCTCGCCAATATCTAGAATTTTACACCCAGAAAGTGCTTAAAAACGCTGTGGCAGTGCATTGTATTTTAGAAGCAGAATATGACTAGTAGCTGTTATTATATATATTATGTTTAGTGCTGTTAAGCAGGCAACAGCTTTGGTCACCTACCTACAGGAATGATCTAGATAAGGTTGAAAGGGTACAGAGAAAATTTTCAATGACGTTACCAGTACTGGAGGGTCTGAGTTATGAGGAAAGATTCAATCGGTTCAGACTTCATTCCTCAGATCATGGAAGATTGAGAGATTTGATAGAGGTATACAAAATTTTGAGGGGTATAGATAAGGTAAATGTAAGCAGTCTTTTTCCACTGAGGTTGAGTGGGACTATGTGATACGTTACCCCAGTCGTGGGTTAAGGGTGAAAGCTGAAAAGTGTAATGGGAACATGAGGGGAAACTTCACTCACAGGGTTGTAAGACTGTGGAATGAGCTGCCAGTGCAACTGGTGTATGCAAGCTTGATTTCAATGCTTAAGAGAAATTTGGTTAAGGACTTGAATGGTAGGGGTGTGGAGGCCTATGGTCTGGGGGCAGGTAGATGGGAGTAGACTGTTTAAATGGTTTGGCATGGACTAGAGGGCTGAAGGGCCTGTTTCTGTTCTGTATGTTTCTATGACTCTATGACTAACAATTCATCTTTGCTGTCTAGGGTAATGATTGTAAAATCAGGAGGATCCCTGGGAAATTTCACTTCTTTGTCCTTTTTTTCCCTATTTCTCCACAATTTTCTTTCCAACAGCTTGTAGTCGCGCTGACAGGCTACAAGCGAAAACAACACACTGACTCGAGCAGGGTCTGGGTGAAAAACCTTTACTGTTTGAATCGGCGCGCGCTTATATAACCCGCTCCCAGCAACCCCCACCCTTTACAGAGCGGAAGTGATGTCAGCTTCCGGGCCGAGGTCTGCCCCACGCTCAGAGTCCTCTCGGTTGCCACTGGCTGCGGGCTGGTCAGTGACTGCTGGAGCCGGTTCGCTTGCTGCGTGGGTGAGCTGCCACAAGCTTTTATCTATTCATTCTCATTATATAAAGCATCATTTTACTTCATGCATTGAGGTAGAGAATCTGATAGCTCTTTGGTAACTTGTTTTGGTTTGAAAATGATTCATACAGTCTGTTTAAATCATTTCACCTATTAACCTACTACTGGTATGCTTTTGGACTGTGGGAAGAGAACTGAAGCACCCGGAGGAAATCCACGTGGTCACAGGGAGAACATACAAGCTCCTTACAGGCAGTAGCAGAAATGCCCCCTTGTCATTACTACCATCAGGGAGGAGGTACAGAAGCCTGAAGACACACACTCAACATTTCAGGAACAGCTTCTTCCCCTCTGCCACTCGATTTCTGAATGGACAATGAACCCATGAACACTACATCAATATTTTTCACTCACTTATTTAATTTCCTTTTATATATACTTTTTAATGTAATCTCTAGTTTTTATTATTATGAATTACAATGCACTGCTGCCTCATAGCAACAAATGTCATGACATATGCCAGTGATATTAAACCTGATTCTGTAGCTCAATGGATATTAAAGATAAATTAATTAAAATTTACATTATTAATATCATAGCTGTGGAAGTTGTTTAGAACCTGTATAAGACATTAGTTTGGCCACCACTTGTATAATGATCATGTCAGCTGGCAGTTCCATAGAGGTGTGTCTGTCTCACGTAGGATGCAGAAAGAACATACCAGTGGAATGCAAGAGGTGTGGCTATCTATGGGTCCAGCCCGGAGAGGTTTGAGTGAATTTCCTTAAAAGAGAGACGGTAAAATGTGATTCTATAGAAGTGTTTGACATGATCAAAGACCTAGGCAGAGTAACTATCCAGAATGAATCTTAGAGTTGTATATTGCAACATATGTGTACATTGATAATAAATTTACTTCGAAACTTGAACTTTTGAACTTTAAAAAGATTTGGTTCCCCTTGATAAAGGGACCTGAAACCAGATTTATGATGTCATACTATGATGACTTGTGATCAGGAACCATTTGCTTCAGAGTTGCAGAAGAATATTCAACTTTGATTTTCAAAGAGAAATATGGTAAGTATTTGAAGCAAAATATATGCATTGAAGGGCTGAATAGCTTCCTTCTGTAATGTACTATCAGTGGTTCTACAAAATCTGCTCTGAAATGCTTCCAACTGTTTCTGAGAACGACTAAACTGGAATTAATTTGCTTTGAAATATGATCAGTGTAACACAAATAAATGGAAGGGCATGATCAATGATAAGGTTTTCATTAAATTGTAGATGGAAATGTATCAGATAGATGGGCATCGGAGCAGTTGCTTTGCCAAATAACATACATTTAGATCAACCTATTGAATGCTGCACAGGTCTGTAAAAAACAGTAATAGCCAGGCTTAGTCAAAGATAAATCCTAAACGATGAGACAGTTATTTAATAGCTCCCTGATATTACGACCAATACAAGGCAATATTTCAGCTTTCTTCTAACGTTTGTCTTTTATAACCGCAGCTAATAAGACAAGCTCAGTTAACTCTTTTGAATTGAGACTAAAAGCGATAAGCATCGCCTCACTCGGATACTCAGTTGTCTATAGGTTTGGTTTAGTTTACCCGTCACTCTATAGTTACTGACCGACATTGAACTGTTCCTTCACCAGACATGTCCTTCTCGATATCCTCAATCTCCTACACCCTGTTTTACTAAACCTCCACATTCTTCCAATTCTAGATGCTTTTGCATTCTGTAGGTGATACAATAGGATTCTTAGATAGAGGCATACTTGTAAGGAAACTGAAGGTTATGGGCTGTGTAGGAGGAAATGAAGGAGTTCCCACCATGATATCCTGCTTTACCACCGTCATTGTCTGCCATTTTATTGGTTCTTCATTCAAACCTGGAACTTCTGGACAGTGAAGATGCATATATCAGGATTCTATTTATCAACTCTAGCAAGAGTGCCATTTTGAAGAAAGCACAGCAGTGTATCTATTTCCTTAGAAGTTTGTGAAGATTTGGCATGTCATCTAGAGGTTTGCAAACTTCTACAGATGTTTGGTGGAGACTATATTGACTGGTTGCAACATGGCCAAGTAGAGAAACACCAATGCCCTTGATTGAAAAAGCCAACAAAAAGTAATGAATATGACCCAGTTCATCACAAGTAAAGCCAAAACCACCATTAAGCACATCGAAATGTAGTACAGGTTTCCCCCGCCATCCGGAGGTAGGGCATTCCTATGAAACGGTCCGTAAACCGGAATGTCGTAAAGTGAAGTAGCAATTACCATTTATTTATATGGGAAAAATTTGACAGCGTTCACAGACCCAAAAATAGCCTACCAAATCATGCCAAATAACACATAAAACCTAAAATAACAGTAACATATAGTAAAAGCAGGAATGATGTGATAAATACACAGCCTATATAAAACAGAAATACTTCTCTACAATCATTGTTGCACTGTCCACCATAGCAAAAATCTCATGCAAGCTCTCTCGGCAGAAACTCTCTCCTGTAACCTTTAAGCTATGAAGCTGCCAAATCATACCAACTAACACATAAAAATGCACAGCATATATAAAGTAGAAACAACGTATGTACAGTGCAGACAACAGGAATTCTGCAGATGCTGGAAATTCAAGCAACACGCATCAAAGTTGCTGGTGGTCCTGACGAAGGGTCTCGGCCTGAAACGTCAACTGTACCTCTTCCTAGAGATGCTGCCTGGCCTGCTGCGTTCACCAGCAACTTTGATGTGTGTTGTATGTACAGTGCAGTATCACTTACCGGAATCGGGAAGACAGCGCAGAGCACACTGATGATGGTGTGTTAGGCTGAGTTGTCGGAGTTTGGGTGGTGCAGTGCTCCCCACCCTCCAGGCCGCCGACCGATACCGATCCACGAAGCATGCAGTGGTGCAGCAGTAGCCGGGAGGCACCCAGCACATCTTTAAGAAAAAAGTCGAAATAAACAGGCTAATTAATTAGGTGCCGCCCGGCACATAAATGTCAGCCCAGATCAGAGGCGACACAATCAGCAATCGCCTCTGATCTGGGCTGACTGCTGGGCGGCACCTAATTAATTAGCATGTTTATTTCGGCTTTTTTCTTAAAGATGTGCTGGGTGCGTCCCGGTTACCACTGCACCACTGCATTCTTTGCTGCAAAGTATCGGTCCGCGGCCCAGAGGTTAGGGTGATGTGACATTGGGGTGTCATCTCATCGTAGTCTGTTTCCATCAGGGCAGGCAGGTCATCTTCTTCTATGACTGCCTGCCTCGATGTCAAAGGTTGAGGTTCGTCGTCTGCTGTGGCTGATGTGGAAGGCTTGAAAAACGACAGTATGCTTGACTGCTTAGCCTCGCGCATTTTTCTATCATACAGTTCTTTGTAAGCACTCAAACCATCCTGCAAATATGCCCTGAACCTACGTACCCTTTCAAAATTAAAATTGTACTTTTCTGCAATCATTGCAGTGAAAATCTCACACAGTTGCTTCACGTTCAGTTCCTGGACGACTTCGCTTTTGGTCCGTTCGCTACTGCATTTGGTTTTGATTATCCTTTCCTCTTCCAATTGCATCAGCTCTTCATCTATCAGTTCTTGGTCATGGGATGCCAAAACCTCTTCAACATCATCTTCGTCAGCTTCCACAAGTCAAACTCACTTTGTCCTTACTTCGTTCACCACGATCGAAACGCTTGATTATGTCTAGTTTTACGCTAAGTGTAACACCCTTATGAGCTCTTTTAGGCTTTTCCGATACCTTAGAACTCATCTTGCTAACGGATGCTCAAGATAAATTGACATAAAACACAGATGCTCACAGGCACGTGTTTAAGCAATGCTGGCTAGAATGCAGTTCCGGGGGAGGAGCTTGGCTGTTCGGGGCGCGCACTGCCTTTTATCGCGCGCTGCCTTTTTTCATAACAGTGAAAACTCCTTCTGTTAGCAAAACCAGGTAACTAATGTAGGTCTTTTGTAACAGCGAGGTGTTGTAAAGTGAACGTTTGAAAAGTGGGGGACACCTGTACTGTCGCAAGAACGTAGCATCCATCATCAAGGAACCCCCACCATTCGGGCCATGCTCTCTTCTCACTGCTACCATTAGGAAGAAGGTATAGGAGCTTCAGGGCTCATGCCACCAGGTTCAAGAACAGTTATTGCATAGAACATAGAAAGTTACAGCACATTACAGGCCCTTTGGCCGACGACGATGTACCCACCGTGTAACCTATTCTAGAGTCTGCCTAGAATTTGTTGCAAAGAACGGGAGGACCCAAATGCAGAACACTGGCACAGAGACAGAGTGGGGATACAGGTGAGGCCTGTGAGTGTGGCTGGAGCTGAACGGCAAACAGGAGGATGAACGGAAAGACGGGTGGCAGGCAATACTTATCTTGACACGGAGCCTTGCTGGAGGCTGAACGGCGAATGGGAGAGTGAACGGAAAGGCAGGTTGCAGGCAAAAACTTACCTTGACACGGAGCGTGACTGGAGCTGTACAGCAAACCTCAGTACTGAAAGAAAACTTAGAATACACAATCCTAAGTGGCCGGGATCGTGAATTACCACATTTGCTGAAACAACGATCTGGCGATGAGTGGATGCAGAGCCAGGGTATTTATGCTGCAGGTTTAGATGAGAATCAGGTGCCACAATCAAGGAGCTCGGGAGAACACGGGGAAAAGGGAATTAGGAGAATATGAGGAATCAACTGTCGGGACCATGACAGAATTTCCCTAGGGCATAGCCCTCTGTTTTTAAAAGCTCCATGTACCTATCTAAGAGGCTCTTAAAAGATCCTATTGTATCTGTTTCCACCACTGCCGCCAGCAGTGCATATCATGCACCCACCACTCTCTGTGTGAGAAACTTACCCCTGACATCCCCTCAGTACTTATTTCCAAGCACCTTAAAAGTATGTTCAATCGTGTTAACCCCATTTCAGCCTTGGGAAAAAGCCTCTGGCTATCCCCACAATCATGCCCCTCATCATCTTATACACCTCTCTCAGGTCACCTCTCATCCTTCATCATTCTAATGAGAATAGGCCAAGTTCACTCAACCTATTCTCATAAGGTACGCCCTCCAATCCAGGCACAATCCTTGTAAGTCTCCTCTGCACTCTCTCTGTAGTATCCTCATCCTTCCTGTAATGAGGTGACCAGACCTGAACACAGTATTCCAAGTGTGGTCTGACCAATGTCTTATATAGCTGTAACATTACCTCACGGCTCTTGAACTCAGTCCCATGTTTGATGGATGCCAACACACCATACACCTTCTTAACAACACTGTCAACCTGTGCAGCAACTTTGAGTGTCCTATGGAAATGGACACCAAGATCTCTCAGATCCTCCATATTGCAAAGATTCTTACTATTAATATTATATTCTATCTTCAAATTTGACCTACCAAAATGAACCACTTCACACTTAACTGGGTTGAAGTCCATCTGCCACTTTTCAGCCCAGTTCTGTATTTTATTGTTGTCCCGCTGTAACCTCTGACAGCCCTCCAGACTATCCACAGCACTCCCAAACATTGTGTCATCAGCAAGCTTACTACCCAGCCTTCTACTTCTCCATCCAGGTTACATATAAAAATCACAAAGAGGAAGGATCCCAGACAGATCCTTGCAGAACACCACTGGTCACCGACATCCATGCAGAATCCAAACCATCTACAACCACCCTTTGCCTTCTGTGGGCAAGCCAATTCTGGATCCATAATGCAAGGTCTCCTTGGATCCCATGCCCCCTTACTTTCTGAAGGAGCCTTGCATGGAGAACTTTATCAAATGCCTTACTGAAATCCATATACACTAGATCCACTGCTCTACCTTCATCAATGTGTTTAGTCACATCCTCAAAAAATTCAATCAGGCTCATAAGGCACGACCCGCCCTTGACATTGATATTGGCACACCCCAACCATTAGGCTCTAAAACGGTGAAAATAACCCCATTACTGAACTGTTCACACAACCTATGGGCTCACTTTCAGGACTCGTCGTCTCATGTCCACAAATTGAGTCCTTATTTCTAATCAATGTTATTGCAATTTATTTTTTCTCAGCTCAAACTGGTGAAACCTGAGGGATGGGCATAGCCAAGCACTCTCCTTTCTCAACTTGTGGGTACCATAGAGAGTGTTCAGAGGAGATTTACAAGAATATTGCCTGGATTGGGGGGCATACCCTATGAGAATATGTTCAGTGAACTTGGCCTTTTCTCCTTGGAGTGACAGAAGATGAAAGGTGACCTGATAGAGGTGTATAAGATGATGAGAGGCATTGATCATGTGGATAGACAGAGACTTTTTTCCAGGGTTGAAATGACTAACACGAGAGGGCATAGTTTTAAGGTGCTTGGAAATAGGTACCGAGGGGATGTCAGGAGTAAGTTTTTCACACAGAGAGTGGTGGGTGTGTGGAATGCACTGCGGCAGCAATAGTGAAAGTGGAGACAATAGGGTCTTTTAAGAGCCTCTTAGATAGGTACATGGAGCTTAGAAAAATAGAGGGCTATGCGGTAGGGAAATTCTAGGCAGTTTCTAGAGTGGGTTACATGGTCGGCACAACATTGTGGGCCGAAGGGCCTGTAATGTGCTGTAAATTTCTATTTTATGGACTATAAACTTTCAGACTATTCTAGTGATGGGTAATATTGTGTTTTTTTGAATATTTACATAGATATTGCTGTGTAGGCCTAATTGTTTGATACTCTTTGGTAGTGACTTGGGGATGATACCATTTGTAGATATTACTATTGGGAGAATGTATCTATCCCCTGTTCACGTTCCCAATTCTTTCAATTTACTCTTTTAATTCGGCATATTTCTGGTGTCTTTCACTTTCTGATTTCTGTAAGTTATGTTTGTTTGGAATGGCTAATTCTATTAAGTTAAGTTTTCTTGCTTGTTTATTCTGTATTATTATGCCAGGACAGTTATTATGGATTGTCCTAATGTATAAACAAATCAGTTATAATATAATTTGTGGTATTCTATCCCTAAAACTGTATCAGGCTTGTATTTATAGTAGGGCATCATTTATTTTATGAGTTTGATTTTGAAAGCAATTTGTTGGTGAATGATGTTGGCCACTTGATTGTGCATGTTCAAGTAATCAGATTGTGCTAAACTGATACAGGATCCTGTAATGTGTTGGATTGTTTCTGGTTTTCCTTGGCATTTTCTGTGTTTATCATTTTGAATTACCATCTTTTATTATATATTTCAGATATTTTTTGTGTTAACCACCTGGTCGCGCATTGCCACAAGGAACCCCTCTGTTTCTTGGACGAGGTCTCCAACTCTGAGCCAAGCTTCCTTGTCAACATCTAGTCTGCTCAGATCATGGGGATATCTTCAATGGAGGGTCCAGCTCTTCCATTGGTTAACTTTTTCTTCAATAGTGATAACTATTTTGTTTGTCTGTGCTGTGCTCTCATTTCAGTTTGGTGGTGTATACTTCTTATCAAAATGATCAGAATTGCACATGCACTCGTGGAGTTATTATTATTTCTTCCTTTTTCTTTCTGTATTTGCACAGTATGTTGTCTCTTGCACACTGCTTGTTTGTCCATCCTGTCGGGGATGGTATTTTATTGATTCCATTGTGTTGCTTGTACAGTGTGTGCTGTGAATGCCCACAGGAAAATGAATTTCCGGGTTGTATACGGTGACATGTATGTACTTCAATAATAAATTTACTTTGAACTTTGATTGCAAGACCATCCAGATGAAGTGGTAGTTCACTCACTCTCACACGTTTAATCCACTGCATTCAATATCAATGTGGTCTCCCTCACAGATAAGGACGGGTCACCGTTTTGCAGAGCATCTGCGTTCATTTCACAGAAGGAACTGTGAGCTTCTGTTTCTCTGACATTTTAATTGCCCATTCTACTATTACTCTGAGCTGTTGCATGTCAACAGTTCATCCAATTCCCCACATTGCAAAGTGAACACACCTCAAAAGCATTTATAATTTGTGAATCATTTTCAAATACCTTCTGGTTGTGTGATGTTGTGCGCTGACAGACGATTGAACCCAGCTGTGGAGGAATGACACACTCCCATGTGGAAACAGAAAAAAGAGTTTATTCATCAGAACTCCAACTGAACTTTGTTGGTTTGACTGAGTGACAGCACAAGACAAATCCTCTTGAAACACAGGCATACACACACACACACACACACACACACACACACATACGCATACACACATACACACGCACATGCATACACACACACACGCAGAATATACACACACACACACATGCATACACACACGCATACACACACACAAACACACATACATTTGTAACCCTCAGGTTTGGCTAGGGCTTAATCTAGGGGGAGACAGCCTCCAGCCCGGACAAACTTGAGAAATCTTGTTTGGGTGGATGCTGCGTGATATGTTCCCCCGTTAGAAATCAGTACCATAAAATAACAAACAGTACACAATATGCAATTAAACGATTGAGCTTGGTAATTCTTAATTTGACTATAGGGTTAGTAAAGAAACAAAAAAGAAATTTTTTGGGGAGAACCAGTGGATGTGGTATATTTGGATTTTCAAAAGGCTTTTGACAAGGTCCCACACAGGAGATTAGTGTGCAAACTTAAAGCACACGGTATTGGGGGTAAGGTATTGGTGTGGGTGGAGAATTGGTTAGCAGACAGGAAGCAAAGAGTGGGAATAAACGGGACCTTTTCAGAATGGCAGGCGGTGACTAGTGGGGTACCGCAAGGCTCAGTGCTGGGACCCCAGTTGTTTACAATATATATTAATGACTTGGATGAGGGAATTAAATGCAGCATCTCCAAGTTTGCGGATGACACTAAGCTGGGTGGCAGTGTTAGCAGTGAGGAGGATGCTGAGAGGATGCAGGGTGACTTGGATAGGTTGGGTGAGTGGGCAAACTCATGGCAGATGCAAGTTAATGTGGATAAATGTGAAGTTATCCACTTTGGTGGCAAAAATAGGAAAACAGATTATTATCTGAATGGTGGCCGATTAGGAAAAGGGGAGGTGCAACGAGACCTGGGTGTCATTATACACCAGTCATTGAAAGTGGGCATGCAGGTACAGCAGGCGGTAAAAAAGGCGAATGGTATGCTGGCATTTATAGTGAGAGGATTCGAGTACAGGAGCAGGGAGGTACTACTGCAGTTGTACAAGGCCTTGGTGAGACCACACCTGGAGTATTGTGTGCAGTTTTGGTCCCCTAATCTGAGGAAAGACATCTTTGCCATAGAGGGAGTACAAAGAAGGTTCACCAGATTGATTCCTGGGATGGCAGGACTTTCATATGAAGAAAGACTGGATGAATTGGGCTTGTACTCGTTGGAATTTAGAAGATTGAGGGGGGATCTGATTGAAACGTATAAGATCCTAAAGGGATTGGACAGGCTAGATGCAGGAAGATTGTTCCCGATGTTGGGGAAGTCCAGAACGAGGGGTCACAGTTTGAGGATAGAGGGGAAGCCTTTTAGGACCGAGATTAGGAAAAACTTCTTCACACAGAGAGTGGTGAATCTGTGGAATTCTCTGCCACAGGAAACTGTTGAGGCCAGTTCATTGGCTATGTTTAAGAGGGAGTTAGATATGGCCCTTGTGGCTACAGGGGTCAGGGGGTATGGAGGGAAGGCTGGGGCGGGGTTCTGAGTTGGATGATCAGCCATGATCATAATAAATGGCGGTGCAGGCTCGAAGGGCCGAATGGCCTACTCCTGCACTTATTTTCTATGTTTCTATGTTTCTAAATAGGGCACATTCTCATGAGACAGTCTAATGCACAATGTTGGAGCTCACTGTTTTCCCGTCTGTTTGTTTTCCATTGATTTTCCCCCCCCCCGGGCATCGACTCCCGACCCCATTCCAGGTCCACTCCGTCCTGCAGACTACAACTTCCCCGTTCTGGCATTTTCTCTCTCCATCTTCCACCAAAACAAAGCCTGCAAAACCTTTGCCTGTGCACACAAGAAAGAAAATCATCTCCTCTCATTGGCCAGTGCACATTCCAAAGTCCCCGTTATCTCTAGTCATAACCCAAACACTGCTGCTACAGAGAAACCATTACATTAGCATGAAACAGTACAAGGTGTTACACACACCCACACCACAGTAAGTGCTAATTGAGAATCCGCTTTAGATAATCACAGTGGGCCAAAAGCCCACACCAGTCAAAAGAAACTTGACAAGATTAAACCGAAAGCACAAAGGTTTAATGACTCTTGATAATACAACAAAGAGTCAAACGCGGGTGCACAGAGCTAGCAGGGTCATGACAGTACCTCACTCCCTAAGGCCAGCATCTGACAGCCCAGAGAGTGCTGTGGAATTCGAGACAGGGCCAGTAAATTTGAAACTGATCTGAGCAAATCTGCAGAGAGATAGCAGGCAGCTGCAGGAAACATAAAGTTGTGGTGGTAGGGGATTTTAATTTTCCATACATTGATTGGGACTCCCATACTGTTAGGGGTCTAGATGGTTTAGAGTTTGTAAAGTGTGTTCAGGAAAGTTTTCTAAATCAATATATAGAGGGACCAACTAGAGGGGATGCAATATTGGATCTCCAGTTAGGTAACGAGTTAGGACAAGTGACGGAAGTCTGTGTAGGGGAGCACTTTGGTTCCAGTGATCATAACACCATTAGATTCAATTTGATCATGGACAAGGATAGATCTAGTCCTAGGGTTGAGATTCTGAACTGGAAGAAGGCCAAATTTGAAGAAATGAGAAAGGATCTAAAAAGTGTGGATTGGGACAGGTTGTTCTCTGGCAAAGATGTGATTGGTAGGTGGGCAGCCTTCAAAGGGGAAATTTTGAGAGTGCAGAGTTTGTATGTTCCTGTCAGGATTAAAGGCAAATTGAATAGGAATAAGGAACCTTGGTTCTCAAGGGATATTGCAACTCTAACAAAGAAGAAGAGAGAGTTGTATGAAGTGTATAGGAAACAGGGAGTAAATCAGGTGCTTGAGGAGTATAAGAAGTGCAAGAAAATACTTAAGAAAGTAATCAGGAGGGCTAAAAGAAGACATGAGGTTGCCTTGGCAGTCAAAGTGAAGGATAATCCAAAGAGCTTTTACAGGTATATTAAGAGCAAAAGGATCGTAAGGGATAAAATTGGTCCTTTTGAAGATCAGAGTGGTCGGCTATGTGCGGAACCAAAGGAAATTGGTGAGATCTTAAATAGGTTTTTTGCATCTGTATTTACTAAGGAAACTGGCATGAAGTCTATGGAATTGAGGGAATCAAGTAGTGAGATCATGGAAACTGTACAGATTGAAAAGGAGGAGGTGCTTGCTGTCTTGAGGAAAATTAAAGTGGATAAATCCCTGGGACCTGACAGAGTGTTCCCTCGGACCTTGTAGGAGACTAGTGTTGAAATTGCGGGGGCCTTGGCAGAAATATTTAAAATGTCGCTGTCTACGGGTGAGGTGCCGGAGGATTGGAGAGTGGCTCATGTTGTACCGTTGTTTAAAAAAGGATCGAAAAGTAATCCGGGAAATTATAGGCCGGTGAGTTTAACGTCAGTAGTAGGTAAGTTATTGGAGGGAGTACTGAGAGACAGAATCTACAAGCATTTGGATAGACAGGGGCTTATTAGAGAGAGTCAACATGGCTTTGTGTGTGGTAGGTCATGTTTGACCAATCTGTTGGAGTTTTTCGAGGAGGTTACCAGGAAAGTGGATGAAGGGAAGGCAGTGGATATTGTCTACATGGACTTCAGTAAGGCCTTTGACAAGGTCCCGCATGGGAGGTTAGTTAGGAAAATTCAGTCGCTAGGTATACATGGAGAGGTGGTAAATTGGATTAGACATTGGCTCAATGGAAGAAGCCAAAGAGTGGTGGTAGAGAATTGCTTCTCTGAGTGGAGGCCTGTGACTAGTGGTATGCCACAGGGATCACTGCTGGGTCCATTGTTATTTGTCATCTATATCAATGATCTGGATGATAATATGGTAAATTGGATCAGCAAATTTGCTGATGATACAAAGATTGGAGGTGCAGTAGACAGTGAGGAAGGTTTTCAGAGCCTGCAGAGGGACTTGGACCAGCTGGAAAAATGGGCTGAAAAATGGTAGATGGAGTTTATTACAGACAAGTGTGAGGTATTGCACGTTGGAAGGACAAACCAAGGTAGAACATACAGGGTTAATGGTAAGGCACTGAGGAGTGCAGTAGAACAGAGAGATCTGGGAATACAGATACAAAATTCCCTAAAAGTGGCGTCACAAGTAGATAGGGACGTAAAGAGAGCTTTTGGTACATTGGCCTTTATTAATCAAAGTATTGAGTATAAGAGCTGGAATGTTATGATGAGGTTGTATAAGGCATTGGTGAGGCCGAATCTGGAGTACTGTGTTCAGTTTTGGTCACCAAATTACAGGAAGGATATAAATAAGGTTGAAAGAGTGCAGAGAAGGTTTACAAGGATGTTGCCAGGACTTGAGAAACTCAGTTACAGAGAAAGGTTGAATAGGTTAGGACTTTATTCCCTGGAGCGTAGAAGAATGAGGGGTGATTTGATAGAGGTATATAAAATTATGATGGGTATAGATAGAGTGAATGCAAGCAGGCTTTTTCCACTGAGGCAAGGGGAGAAAAATACCAGAGGACATGGGTTAAGGGTGAGGGGGGAAAAGTTTAAAGGGAACATTAGTGGGGGCTTCTTCACCCAGAGAGTGGTGGGAGTATGGAATGAGCTGCCAGACGAGGTGGTAAATGCGGGTTCTTTTTTAACATTTAAGAATAAATTGGACAGAGACATGGATGGGAGGTGTATGGAGGGATATGATCCGTGTGCAGGTCAGTGGGACTAGGCAGAAAATGGTTCGGCACAGCCAAGAAGGGCCAAATGGCCTGTTTCTGTGGAGTTTCTATGGTTTCTATGTTTTTGCAACAGAGCTGGGAAATTTAGGGATATTGCATATAACTTGGGAACGTGGAATCAAACTCGGAAACATGGAATAATCCTTGGAAACATGGAGGCCCATGGGAGACTCAGGAAATATTGATGACTATGAACATTTTGGACTGGTGAACCTTGGAATGTAGCTTTGGGACAAGTGCTGAGAATAAAAGGCTCCTTCTCCTCCGGTCATCCGATGCCCAAGATCCGTTGAATCTCCGCTGGGTTAATTTATGGCATGGGGTCCTTCTGTCACAGGGTGCGCTGACTGATGACTGAACCCAGGTGTGGAAGAATGACAAACTCCCATGTTAAGACCGAAATAGGAGTTTATTCATCAGAACTCCAACTGAAATGATGGTTTGACCAAGTGACACCTCAAGATGAATCATTCTGAAAACACACACAAGAACCCCATGACCTGCACTAATTGGGAGTCTACCTTAAATAATCACAATAGGGTGAAAACCCATGGCAGTCAAAATAAACTTGACAAGATTCAACAGAAAGCATATAAACTGAATGACTCTCGATAAGACAGCAATTAACAAATATGGGCACAAGGCTGGCAGGGCTCATGACAGGTTGTGGAAGAATTACATAAATATATGATCCCATAATACATCATGCAATATTTACTTCATTATAATTTCATGAATTTACTGTCTAACCAAAATTTCATCTCCCTTTTACCCTTCTTTATTTTCATGTGAAGTTTTCAATCTATTTTAGGAAATCAGAATCAGGTTTATTATCACCGGCATGTGTCGAGAAATTAGTTAACTTAGCAGCAGCAGTTCAAGGCAATACATGAAAATCAGTATTAAAAAATCAATTATAGTAAGTATATATATTGAATAGATTTTAAATAGTGCAAAAACAGAAGTAATAATGATATATATAAAGAGTGTAGTTGTGTTTATGGGTTCAATGACCATTTAGGAATCATATTGCATACGGGAAGAAACTGTTCCTGAATCACTGAGTGTGTACCTATAGTCTTTTGTACCTCCTTCCTGACGGTAACAATGAGAAGACAGCATGCCCTGGGTGGTGGGGGTCCTTAATAATGGATGCCACCTTTCTGAGGCACCACACCTTGAAGGAGTTTTGCATACTATGGAGGCTAGAACCTAAGATGAAGCTGACTAATTTTACAATATTCTGTAGCTTTTTTTGGTCCTGTGCAATAGCCCCCATACCCCTTCCTCCATACCAGACAGTGATACAGCCTGTCAGAAATATTAGGCTTGTACTAAGTACACAATGTTTACATTTTGTTTTATTTAATTTTTCATTACTTTCTGTTGATCTATCCCCACACAATGCATTCCATTTAATTCGATCTCCTTTCATTCATTAGCTCATCTGTTACTATATAGTACTTATTGAATTTTTAATCAAAGCACAATGAAGTCAAAAGAAGGAACCATTCACAAATGTACATGTATGGATAAAAGCTAAATTCTAGCAATTATTTTCTGTTTGCTATTCTAATTTAATTAAGATTCTCCACTGCTGAAACCATCATGCGAGCATTTGTTTGTATTGGTTCAACCACACCAACACATTACTGGGTGTCATCCCTAGTTTTATTCCTGATTAAACTAGTTTATCAGTTGGTTATACCTTAGCTTTCAATGAATCCTTTTCCCACACCTACACCTTTTGAACACCTGTGCTCTGTCCGCCAGAGAAAGCAGGATCTCCCAGTGGCCACACATTTTAATTCCACGTCCCATTCCCATTCTGATATGTCTATCCACGGCCTCACTCAGGTTGGAGGAACAACACCTTATATTCTGTCTGGGTATCCTCCAACCTGCTGGCATGAACATTGACTTCTCTAACTTCCACTAATGTCCTATCTCCCCCTCGTACCCCATCCATTATTTATTTATATATATATATATATATACGTATATTCTTTCTCTCTCTCTCCTTTTTCTCCCTCTGTCCCTCTCACTATACTCCTTGCCCATCCTCTGGGCTTCCCCCCTCCCCCTTTCTTTCTCCATAGGCCTCCCGTCCCATGACCCTCTCCTATCTCTTTTGCCAATCACCTGTCCAGCTCTTGGCTCCATCCCTCCCCCTCCTGTCTTCTCCTATCATATCGGATCTCCCCCTCCCCCTCCCACTTTCAAATCTCTTACTAGCACTTCTTTCAGTTAGTCCTGACGAAGGGTCTTGGCCCGAAACGTCGACTATACCTCTTCCTAGAGATGCTGCCTGGCCTGCTGCGTTCACCAGCAACTTTTATGCATGTTCCTTTTCCTACATGCTGGCTGGCCAATTTGCTTCCTGCTGAGCAACGTGTTCATTTTAACATTATCTCATGCTTTTCCATTGTGTCTGTAACTCTGTAATCTTTTCTGGCCTCCAACTCTTATCAGTCCTTCAACTCTTGCTTTGATCTCATTCCAGCAGTGCTGGCTACTCTATTCAGCTAAGTCCAAGGCTTTGGAAGTCTTTACTGAACCTTTCCACTTACCTACACTCTTTTTCCCTTTGAGATTTCCCTGACAATTTTCTTCTTTGACTTTGCCCTTGAATACAGCCATGAATACAGCCCAATGAGACAGTGCTTCTCCAGGGCCTAGGTGTAAAACACTGTGCCAGCAGTCACAATAATTATTGTGACTGACGAAGGGTCTCGGCCTGAAACGTCGACTGCACCTCTTCCTAGAGATGCTGCCTGGCCTGCTGCGTTCACCAGCAACTTTTATGTGTGTTGCTTGAATTTCCAGCATCTGCAGAATTCCTGTTGTTTGCGACAATAATTATTCTATTTTGTTCCTCTGAAGAACAATAAAATGCTTTTGCTCCATTGAAGTTGTTATACAGCAGTGTGCTGTCTCCGATGTAGTTGGTTGACTAATCTTCAGAAATACTTCTACAGACAATACCCTTTTTACAGAGAAGAGAAAAAGCCCATACAGCCCACAGACTCTGGGCTGGCCATCACCCGTTTTATATTATCGTATTTTGTATTTTCTTCTCTCTTCATATTCCCATCAGCTTTCATCACCTTCTATCAACCAACTTCACACAGTGAGCAATTTGGCCAATGAAGTATCAGGCAGCAATATTTTTGGGAGATGGGAATAGGACAAAACCCACAGGATTACAAGGAAGAATGTGAAACTCCATACAGACGTCACCCAAGGTCAGCATAGGTCAGTATCCGGTGACTGGAAGCAGCTCTTTCGCTGTGACACCGGGTTACCTACATGTAGTCAATATGCTGCAAGTGAAAATTGCTCTACACTAATTAGAAAGCAGATTGATAATGATCTATCCCAGCATCATGGTGGAGTCACACATATATATTTGCAATATATCAGTCAAAGGCCTTATTAACTTCCCAGAATGGATAAGGTACACAAATGTCAACATTCTTAATTTACTTGTAATATTGACCTCCAACTCCTTATAAATTTATATTTTTTGATGGATTAGTACCATTAACCACTGATTGAACAAAATAGCATGCACAGCACTGCAAGTTTATGAACTTTCAGATATTTCAACTCTAATGAAGCACCAAGATTCAGATCAGCTGTCTAACTAGGTACAGAGCAAATCTTTCTTGTACAGTTATTGCTTAACTCCACAGGCCTCATTAAAAATCAAGCTTCCAAATAAGCTTGATTCCATTCAGTGAGTAGTTCAAGTTTAATTATCATTCAACCATACATGAATACTCATGAACAAACAAACGAGACAGTGTTACTCCAGGGCCAAGGTGCAAGTCACAGTACCAGCAGTCACACACAGCACAGGTGCATATAGCGCATGTAAGATACCAGTAAAACATACAGCCACACTAAAGATATATATTATAGCCCAATTCCCTGAGTGATGGTGCATGGGTGTTATTGGCAAGAACAAGCGGTTCTCAACAGTACGTAGATGAATGCACACACACACATATGGGTTTGTGATGGGCAGGTCCTGCCTCATATATCTGATTGAATTATTGGAGGAAGAGACATAACAAATTAATGAAGGTAGAGCAGTGGATGTGGTGTATATTGATTACAGTAAGGTGTTTGATAAACTATCCCATGGTAGACTCATTCAGAAAGTCAGAAGGCATGGCATCCAAGGAAACTTGGCTGCATGAATTTGAAATTGGTTTGCGAATGGACGACAGAGAGTAGTAAATGATGGAGAAAGAACTGTCTGGAGCTTGGTGACAAGTGGGATGCCACAGAGCTCTGTTCTGGGACCCCTGCTCTTTGTGATATTATAAATGACTTGGTTGAGGAAGTAGAGGGTGGGTAAGTAAATGGCACGAAGGTCAGCAATGCTGTGGATGGTGTAGCAGGTTGCTTACATTACAATGGGACATTGATAGGATGCAGACAGAGTTCAATTCAAAAAAAGGGTGAAATGAAGCACTTTGGAGGTTGAATTTGAAGGCAGAGTACAAAGTTAAGGTAAGATTCTGAACAGTATGGAGGAACAGAGGGATCATGGAGTTCATGTCCATAGATTTCTCAAGGTTACCGCGCCAGTTAACTGAGTGGTTAAAAAGACATCCTTCATTAGTTGGAGAATTGAGGTCCAAAGCTGTGAGGTACAGTAACCTTGCAGCTCTATAAAACTCTGCTTAGACCACACTTAGAATATTGTACTGCCCGGATTCGAGAGGATGTCCTATGAGGAAAGAGTCAATGAGCCAGCTCTTTTCTCTTTGGAGTGAAGGTGGATGAGAGGTGACTTGATTTAGATGCTTAAGATGATAAGAGGCATAGGTTGAGTGGACACCCAGGACATTTTCCGGGGCAGAAATGGAGAAATGGATAATATGAGGGGGCATAATTTTAAGATGATTGGAGGAATGTCAGAAGTAGGTTTTTCACTCACAGAGTAGTAGGTACAAGGAACACACAGCTGGGGTGGTAGTAGAGAGAGACTCTTAGAGAGGCACATGGATGAAAGAAATATAGAGGCCTTTTTTTTGGGAGGAGAATGTTACATTGATCTTGGAGTAGGTTAAAAGCTAGCACAACCTTGTGGGGTGAAGGGCCAGTACTGTGCTGTACCGTTCTATGTTCTAAGTTTTCTATGCTGATGGCTCTCTTAGTGTGAAGTGTAGAATTCTAGAATTTGATCTATTCGCAATGGAGGCTATGCCTATTTGGGATACACAGAGGAGAACCTGGGTTTTGCTACTGGTCTGCTAATCTCACCAAATTATCCTCATATAAACTGAATCAGCTGGCATGAAGAAGTAATCAAAGTAATGATGAAGTGTTGCTGGAACTCTTTGTTATGGATATGATATAATTTCAATAGCTGATGGGTTAATGTCAGCACACACAAAATGCTGGAGGAACTCAGCAGGCCAGGCAGAATCTATGGAAAAGAGTACAGTCGACGTTTCAGGCCAAGACCTGATGAAGGGCCTGCTGAAGGGTCTCGGCCTGAAATATCGACTGTACTCTTTTCTATAGATACTGCTTGGCCTGCTGAGTTCCTCCAGCATTTTGTGTGTGTTGCTTGGATTTCCAGCATCTGCAGATTTTCTCTTGTTTGTGATGGGTTAATGTCACTAAGGTTTGCTAAAGGTCAGCTAGTCTAGAAATGATCACAGTGAAGGGTAATCTGAGTAGGTCGCATTTAATAACATTGAAGCTTTAAGTAAGGATGAGAGATTGCCTCATGCTGCAGGTTAATGCAAAGTGAAAATATTGTGGAATATGAAATGGTAATGTCAAGTGCAAACATTATGTTATATGGAAGGTTAATGTGAGGATTTCCATACCGGTTGCTTGTTAAAATGAATTTTATCAAGATACAGTATTACATTTACCCTAAAGCTAGTAGGAATCTGTACTTCAGCTGGTGACTGGAAGAAAAGTCCTGCATTATAAGTTTGCTAATTTCTATTTTTTGCTCAGTTTTCTTTAACATGGACCTCAGTCATGGAGGTAATCTAATAATTTTTAGTACACTGTCATATCCAATTCCCCTTTTAGAACAATATACAAAGACAATAACTTGCTGTAAATCAAGTAATACTGACTCTCAGACAAACTGATTTATCACATTTGTTATGCTCTGGCTAAATGTAATCCTGTTATTCAGCAATCTTATTAATCTAACAGGATCTGTCTGCAACAAGGCTGAACAGTTTGCTGCAGAAGAACAAATGCTATCTCAGCACAGGCATTGTATTTCTGAAAGGCAATGAGACTATTAAAGCAGATTTTACTAAAACATTGAGCTCATTCCTACTGCAAAGAAATATCATTTTGTCCTCCACCGTGTTGTGAGTGTTGTTAAAATACAAGTTAGCCAACAAGTTAATAGAAAATCTGTCAGATGCAAATCAGAGTTGGTAGATTGACACTCTACGGTTGATTGCCGTGTACGAAATGCATCTTCCCTCAGCTGTCCTGTTAATGTTGTGTGCTTCCTATACATGTGCTTTAGACACACTGAAGAAAATTGCAGCACATTTTAAGAGCTCCTGTGCTCATTCAAAGTTCAAAGTCAATTTATTATTAAAGTGCATATATGTCACCATTTACAACCCTGAGATTCATTTTCTTACAGAGTTTCAAAGTATACACAAGAAACACAATAGAGTCAATTAAAGACTGCACCTAGCAGGATGGACAAACAACAAATGTACAAAAGACTACAAAAGGAAAGAAAAACAGAAATAATAATAATAATAATAAAAAATCTGGAAGACATGAGATAAACGGTCCTTGAAAGTGAGTCCACTGATTGAGGGGCAAGTGAAGTTATCCTCTCTGTTTCAAACAGCGTGATGGCTGAGAGGTAATAAATGTTCCTGAACCTGATGGTGTGAGTTCTGAAAATCTTGCACTTCCTTCCAGCTGGTAGAAGTGAGAAGAGAAGATGGTTTGTATGGTGGGGTTGCTTGATGATAAATGCTCCTTTCCTGTGACAGTATTCCATGTTGATGTGGTCAAAGGTGAGGAGGGCTTTACTCGTGATGGACTGGGCCCTATCCACTACATTTTGTAGGATTTTCAGCTCAAGGGCATTGGTGTTTCCATACCAGGCTGTGTTGCAACCAATCAATATGCTCAGCACCAAACATCTGTAGAAGTTCATCAACGTTTTAGAAGCCATGTGAATCCTCACAAACTTCTAAGAAAGCTTCTTTGTAATGGTACTGACATGTGGGACCCAGAACAGATCCTCTGAAATTTAAAGTTTAACCATACCAAGCCAATTACTACAAATGTAATTCACTACAGTAACACAAGAGATTCTGCAGTTACTGGAAATCCACAGTAACACACAAAATGCTGGAGGAACTCAGCAAGTCAGACCGCATCTATGGAAAGGAATAATCGGTTGATGTTTCAGGCCAGGACCCTTCATCAGGACTGGAAAGGAAGGGTCCGACTTCTTCTCCCTTCATTTTTCTTGAACTGCTGAAACTCTTTTAGTGAAGGCATCACAATAGAGTATTCAGACCCATCAACAGCAGGGGAATGGGAGGAGAGAGAGCAGCATGCCACATGTGCTCAGCCCCCTGGTGAAAAATTATATCGTATCCGTTAAATAGGGGCCGTGGATAATTCTGATTTGATAGAGACGGACGTAAAAGCACAGAGGAACATCTGGAGAAATTTCTGGAATGCTCGTTTGCTGCTGTCGTTACTGCACGGTCGGGGATCTTTCGGAGGGAAGGCCCCAAAATCCCCGGCCTTGCCTGCTGTTGGCGACCGAGATTGAGGTCGAATTGTTTGGACAGAGATGGCACTCAGTACTCGGTGTCGAAGAGCTGAACGGAGGCTCGAAGTTTTCCGATGACTCAGAGTTGGATTGTGGTCGGCATGGCAGGGAGAGTTTTTTTCTTCCTTCTCCCGTCTGCGTGAGATGTGGGACATTTGAGAGACTTTGAACTTTTTACTGTGCTCATGGACTTCTTCATCAAGTTATGGTATTGTTGCACTGTTGTAACTATATGTTATAATTATGTGGTTTTGTCAGTTTTTTCAGTCTTGGTCTGTCCTGTGTTTTGTGATATCGTACCGGAGGATACATTGTATCATTTCTTAATGCATGCATTACTAAATGACAATAAAAGAGGACTGCGTGTCTTCATAATCTAACAGTGGTTTATGCTGGTGTATTATGTAACTGGTGGAGAACATAAAGGAAGTGGTATCCTCACACATTTGTTAGCCGTGGCCTTTTTGGTGGGAGAGGTAGCAGGCTTTGAAAGGTGTTATTGGAGAAACCTTGGATGGTAACTTAAGCACATTTAGTAAATGGGTACACTGACTGTTGCACAATGTATCTCTGATGGAAGTAATCAACATCTGGGGTGATGACAGGCTAAGCAAGATAGCTGTTTTGAGCAGTGGAATCTGAATTCCCCAAATTTTACTGGAGCTGTATTCATACGAGCATGGGAGTACCATGCAGCAAGTGGAACTGCTTTGCGAGATGTGAACCACTCACAGTAGGATTCTTTGGCTTTGATCTACTCTTTGATCTGCAGCTGTTTTCCCTATCAATGGTGATGCTCAAAATGTTGAAAGAGGGGAAATTGGTGATGGTAATATATACACATGTCAAGATAATATGATTTCATCCTCTTGTTTGTTAACTTAGCAGCAGCAGTTCAATGCAATACATAATCTAAAAGAGAAAAAAATAATATTAATAATAAACAAGTAAATCAATTGCAATATACATATAATGAATAGATTTTTAAAAAGTGCAAAAAACTGAAATACTCTATATTAAAAAAAATGAGGTAGTATCTAAGGAATTACTGTCCATTTAGGAATCAGATGGCAGAGGGGAAGAAGCTGTTCCTGAATCACTGAGTGTGTGCCTTCAGGCTTCTGTATCTCCTACCTGATGGTAACAGTGAGAAAAGGGCATGTCCTGGGTGCTGGAGGTCCTTAATAATGGACGCTGCCTTTCTGAGACACCACTCCCTGATGATATCCTGGGTACTTTGTAGGCTAGTATCCAAGATAGAGCTGACTAGATTTACAACCTTCTGCAGCTTCTTTTGGTCCCCCCACAATACCAGACAGTGTTGCAGCCTGTCAGAATGCTCTCCACAGTACAACTATAGAGGTTTTTGAGTGTATTTCTTGACATGCCAAATTTCTTCAAACTCCTAATAAAGTATAGCTGCTGTCTTGCCTTCTTTATAACTGCACATTGATATGTTGGGACAGGCTTACATCCTCAGAGATCTTGACACACAGGAACTTGAAGCTGCTCACTCTCTCTACCTCTGATTCCTCTGTGAGGATTGGTATGTGTTCCTTCGTCTTACCCTTCCTGAAGTCCACAATCAGCTCGTTTGTCTTACTGACGTTGAGTGCCAGGTTGTTGCTGTGGCACCACTCCACTAGTTGGCATATCTCACTTCTGTACACCCTCTCGTCACCACCTGAGATTCTACCAACAATGGTTTTATCATCAGCCAATTTATAGATGGTATTTGACCTATGTCTAGCCACACAGTCATGTGAATATAGAGAGTAGAGCAGTGGGCTAAGCACACACCCCTGAGGTGCGCCAGTGTTGATTGTCAGTGAGGAGGATATATTATCACCAATCCACACAGACTGTGGTCTTTCGGTTAGGAAGTCGAGGATCCAATTGCAGAGGGAGGTACAGAGGCCCAGATTCTGCAACTTCTCAATCAGGATTGTGGGAATGATGATATTAAATGCTGAGCTACAGTCAATGAACAGCATCCTGATGTAAGTGTTTGTGTTGTCCAGGTGGTCTAAGTCCGTGTGGAGAGCCATTAAGATTGCATCTGCCATTGACCTATTGTGGCGATAGGCAGATTGCAATGGGTCCATGTCCTTGCTGAGGCAGGAGTTCAGTCTAGTCATAACCAACCTCTCAAAGCATTTCATCACCGTCGATGTGAGTGCTACCAGCCAATAGTCATTAAGGCAGTCCACATTATTCTTCTTAGGCACTGGTTTAATTGTTGCCTTTTTGAAGCAAGTGGGAACTTCCACCCATAGCAGTGAGAGGTTGAAAATGTCCTTGAACACCCCCGCTAGATGGCTGGCACAGGTTTTCAGAGCCTTACCAGGTACTCCATCGGGACCTTGCTCCTTGCAAGTGTTCACTCTCTTTAAGTACAGCCTAACATCGGCTCTGAGACAGAGATCACAGGGTATCAGGTAAGCAGGGATCGTCACAGCTGTAGTTGTGTTCTCTCTTTCAAAGCGGGCATAGAAGGCGTTGAGTTCATCTGGTAGTGAAGCATTGCTGTCATTCATGCTATTAGCTTTTGCTTTGTAGGAAGCAATGTCTTGCAGACATTCTTTGCTCCCACCAAATTTACAAACTCACTCTCCGCTGCAGTTTGACAAATCCAGTACAATGCAAAGGGCTTAGGAACCCTAGCTAAATTTATATGCCTATGACCTTTGCACAGTATTGTATTTCTAGTTGAATATGGCTGACGGTGTTTTGCAAGCACATTCTGAACTGTTATTTTGGTCGATGGGAAAACTCATAAAATCACACTCTCTAGTCAGCTGTTTTATTGTCCATTATTTTTCATGATTAGAATGTAACAATTACAACACTTATATCTTACCGTTTCATTCAATTATTTGACATTCATGTGGAGAGATAGTTATGAAAGAGCAGACGATAGCTGTGAGAACACCATCTTCAGTTTTCAGCACTTACCTCACCCAGTTTTTGCCGCGTGCTACTCCTGGCCTGCTCTTCACCATTTCTCAGTGAGACCTCATCAAATTTAAGTTCAAGTTCAATTTAATTGCCATTCAATCTTACATGGATACCTATGAATACAGCCAAACAAAACAGAGTTACTCCTGGGGCGAAGGTGCAAAATACAGAGCCAACAGTCACACACAGCACATATAGCAATGTAAGGTAGCAAGCACGTATAGGATATGTGGGGTCCATAGTCAAAGTTGAGGGTTACCAGGACAACCTCTTCCTGATTGTGCACTACTGTATAGCTGCTTTTGGTGAGTCTGTTTGGCCAATGACAACAGACATACTGATATTAGGATGGAGAAGTACATTTCTCTAACTAAATGGAATAATTCTGTGAGTGTGTCAATGTCAGACTTGCCCCTTTTTGAGCACTACTACATTGACTCTAGTGCATGTATGTTCAGACAAAAGCTTTGCTGAGCTTTTGAAACTGGTGTTTAAATTCATGAATTATGTGGCTATTCTGCCTATGTTCTGAATGTGCTTTTACAGAACACTTTTATCCAATGATAGCGAGTGCTAGTAACTGCTATTTTGTAGGGTAGTTTGGAATCAATTATATCGCTCTGGATTTGGATTCACACGCAGGCCAGAAAGGATAAGCGTGAAAGATTTCTTTTTTATTGAGGGACACTAAGGAACCAGGAAATTTTTTTATGATAATATGATTATTTATGCTTATGATTGACTTCCTGCTTGCCGCTTATTGAATTAGCTGTTGTGATGGGATTACAGTGATCTGTGAACTTGCAACAAGTCCAGTAATTTAACCATTCTCCTGTACTTCTAAGTTACAGCACAAAATGTTCTTGAGCTATAAAGCAAAGAGAAATCTGACTGATGGCACATGCCATAAGATGCTCACTCCAGCAAAAATTGGTTCATTAATGAGTTTTGCAAAAGTGAGCGTTTGCACTACTCATGACCCATCTGTTGTATAATGCTCATGCATAATGTAGCCACTTGCATGACTTTGCTTTCAAAAGTTTAATATCATAAATTCTATGTATTTTATTGACCTCTGTCTGTGAGTTAGGAAAATCATATTCATGATTTTATTATAATTCCTCCAACATTCCAGGGACTTTTTCTCAGCAGACAGCAATCAGCATGACAGGTTGCTTGATTTTAAACCTCAGTGCGATGTTTAAAAAGAGCTCAGGTGCTCGGGCTTTTTTTCAGCAGGTGGTAATTAGCATAAGAGCCAATAAAAGGTAAGACAGTGGAAGTGGAGCAGCCATTGTTGGAGTGGGACATTGACTTTGGGTCAGCAGTCTTAGGCAAGAAGAGGCTTGGGCAAGCACAGGTGGAATTTCAAAGTAAGAAAGAATGGCAGGAGGTAACGATTCAGAATAAACTGACCTTTTCTGATTGGCTGCTGCTGACTAGTGGAGTTCACAAAGGTCAGTGTTGGGACTGCTTCTTTTCATGTTGTATATCAATGATTTGGATGAAGGGATTGATTACTTTGTAGCCAAGTTTGCGGGCGATGTGAAAATAGGTGAAGGGCAGGTCGTGTTCAGGAAGCAGGGTGTCTGCAGAGGGACTTAGACGGATTGGGGAAACGGGCAAAGAAGTGGCAGATAGAATACTATGTAGTGAAGTGCATGGTGATCCACTTTGACAGAAGGAATAAAGGTGTTGACTATTTTGTAAATGGGGAAAATTCAAAAACCAGAGATGCAGAGGGACGTGCAAGTCCGCATGCAGGATTCCCTAAAGGTTAACATGGAGGTTAAATCAGTGGTGTGGAAGTCAAATGCAATGTAACATTAATTTCAAATGGATTAGAATACAAAAACAAGGACATATTTCTAAGGCTTTATAGGGCATTAGTCTGAATGCACTTGGAGAGTTGTAAGCAATTTTGGGCCCCTTACGTGAGAAAGCTTGTGCTGGCATTGCAGACAGTCCAGAGGAGGCTCACAAGAATGATCCCAGGAACGAAAATATTATATAAGGGGAGCGTTGGATGGCTCTGGGCCTGTACTTGCTGGAGTTCAGAATGAGGTGGATCTCATTCAAACCTATCAAATGTTGAAAGGAGAGAGTGGATGTGGACAGGATGTTTTCTATAGCTGTGAGAGTCTAGCACTAGAGAGCACAGCCTCGGATTTGAGAAGCGACTGTTTAGAACAGAGATGAAGAAAATTGTCTTTAGCCAATGGGTGGTGAATTTGTGGAATTATTTGCCACTAACAGCTGTGCAGGCCAAGTATTTTGGTGGAGGTTGATAGGTTCTTGGTTAATCAGGGTGTTAAAGGTTACAGGGGGAATTCAGGAGACTGGGGATGAGAGGGATAATAAGTCAGCCACGATGGAATGACAGTGCCAAATGGTCTAATCCTGCTGGTAGGCCTTATGGTCTTATGGGTGCATCCTGGGATGGTTTCAATTTTCTAAGCATTATAATAGTTTCCTTACTACTGTTAGTTAGCAAACAGTAAGACCATAAGGTAAAGGAGCAGAGTTAGGCCACTTAACCCCTCAAGATTGCTCCACCATTTCATCATGGCTGATCCATTTTTCCTCTCAGTCCCAATCTCCTGCCTTCTCTCTGTATCCCTTCATGCCCTGACCAATCAAGAATCTAGCAGCCTCTGCCTTAAATACATATAAACTGGCCTCCACTGCTGCCTGTGGCAATGAATTCCACAAATTCATCACTCCTTAGCTAAAGAAATTCCTCCTCATCTCCATTCTAAAAAGATGACTTTCTATTCTAATGCTATGTCCTCTGGTCTTAGACTCCCTCACCATAGGAAACATCCTCTCCACATCCGCTCTATCGACGCCTTTCAACATTCAATCAGTTTCATTAAGGTCAGCCCTCATTCTTCTAAATTACAGTGAGTAGAGCTCCAGAGCCACCAAACTCTCCTCATATGACAAGCCTTTCAATCCCAGAATCATTTTCGTGAACCAGCTTTGAAACCTCTCCTGTTTCAGCACACCCTTTCTAAGATAAGGACCCCAAAATTGCTCGCAATACTCCAAGTGAGGCCACACCAGTGCTTTATAAATTCTCAACATTACATCCTTGCTTTCATAGTCCAGTCTTCTCGAACTGCTTGCTAAAATCATATTTGCCTTCTTCACCACCAATTCAACCTGCAAGTTAACCTTTAAGGAATCCTGCACAAGGAAGGTTCAATCGTTAGGTGTTAGTATTGAAGTAGTAAAATGGATTCAACAGTGGCTGGATGGGAGACGCCAGAGAGTAGTGGTGGATAACTGTTTGTCAGATTGGAGGCTGGTGACTAGTGGTGTGCCTCAGGGATCTGTACTGGGTCCAATGATGTTTGTCATATACATTAATGATCTGGATGATGGGGTGGTAAATTGGATGAATAAGTGTTCAGATGATACTAAGATAGGTGGCGTTGTGGATAACAAAGTAGGTTTTCAAAGCTTGCTGAGAGATTTAAGCCAGTTAGAAGAATGGGCTGAAAGATGGCAGATGGAGTTTAATGCTGATAAGTGTGAGGTGCTAATCAAAAGTGTGTAGGAATAATCAAAATAGGACGTACATGGTAAATGGTAGGGCATTGAGGAATGCAGTAGAACAGAGTGATCTAGGAATAATGGTGCATAGTTCCCTGAAGGTGGAATCTCATGTGGTTAGGGTGGTGAAGAAAGCTTTTGGTATGCTGGCCTTTATTATTCAAAGCATTGAGTATAGGAGTTGGGATGTAATGTTAAAATTGTACAAGGCATTGGTGAGGCCAAATTTGGAGTATTGTGTACAGTTCTGGTCACCAAATTATAGGAAAGATGTCAACAAAATAGAGAGAGTACAGAGGGGATTTACAAGAATGTTACCTGGGTTTCAGCACCTAAGTTACAGAGAAAGGTTGAACAAGTTAGGTCTTTATTCTTTGGAGTGTAGAAGGTTGATGGGCGACTTGATAGAAGTATTTAAAATTATGAGGGGGATATATAGAGTTGATGTGGATAGGCTTTTTCCATTGAGAGTAGGGGAGATTCAAACAAGAGGACATGAATTGAGAGTTAAAGGGCAAAAGTTTAGGGGTAACATGAGGGGGAACTTCTTTACTCAGAGAGTGATAGCTGTGTGGAACGAGCTTCCAATAGAAGTGGTAGAGACAGGTTCGATTTTGTCATTTAAAAAAATTGGATAGGTATATGGACAGGAAAAGAATGGAGGATTTTGGGCTGAGTGCAAGTAGTGGGACTAGGTGAGAGTAAGCATTCGGCACGGACTAGAAGGGCCAAGATGGCCTGTTTCCGTGCTGTAATTGTTATATGGTTATATGGACTCCAAGATCCCTTTGCACCTCAGATTTTTGCATTTTCTCTCCATTCAGAAAATAGGCTACACTTTTATTTCTTTCACCAAAGTGCATGACCACACACTTCCCAGCACTGTATTCCATCTGCCATTCTCCTAATCAGCCCCTCTTACATTCTCAAAAACTACACTTCTCTCTGCTTATTTTCATATTGTCTGCAAACTTTTCCACAAAGCCATCAATTCCTTCACCTAAGTCATTGACATGTAACATAAAAAGAAGCAGTTCCAACACAGACCCCCGTGGAGCACCACTAGTCACCGGCAGCCAACCAGGAAAGGCTCTCTTTTCACAAACAAGTGAAAATCTGCAGATGTTGGGAATCGGAGAAACACAGAAAATGCTGGGGGAACTCAGCAGACCAGGCAGCATCTATGTAAAAGAGTAAACAGTCAACATTTTGGGCTGAGACCCTTCATCAGGACTGGAGAAAAAAGATGTGGTCAGGGTAAGAAGGAGGGGAAGGGGAGGAAGAAATACAAAGTGGTAGGTGATAGGTGAAACCGGGAGAGGTGAAGTAAACAGCTGACAAGTTATCGGTGAGAGAGATAAAGGGCTGGAGAAGAGGGACTCTAATAGGAGAGTATATAAGACCATGGGAGAAAGGGAAGAGGGAGGAGCACCACTGGATGTGATGTAAGGAGATAAGGTGAGACAGAGAAATGGGAATGAGCAATGGTGAGGGGGGGGGGACATTACCAGAAGTTGGAGAAACCGATGTTCATGTCACCAGTTTGGAGGCTAATCAGACGGAATATGAGGTATTGCCCTTCAAACCTAAGTGTGTCGTCACTGTGGAAGTAGAGGAGGCCTGCACTAGCATGTCGAAATGGGATTGGAAAGTGGAATTAAAATGGATGGCCACTGGGAGGTCCTGCTTTTTTGGATGGACCAAGCATAGTGTTCAGTGAAGTGGTCTCCCAATCTACATCGGGGGTCTCACCGAATATACAAGATGCCACACCAGGAGCACTGGACACAGTAGATGACCCCAACAGACTCACAGGTGGTGTCGCCTCACCTGGAAGGACTGCTTGGGGCCCTGAATGGTAGTGAGGGAGGAGGTGTAGAGACAGGGCGATCGCTTAGACCGTATGATATAGGAGCAGAATGAGGCCATCTGCCCCACTGAATCTGCTTCACCATTTAATCATGGCTGATCCCTTTTTTCCCCTCTCAACCACAGTTCCCGGCCCTCTCCCCACAACCTTTGATGCCATGTCCAATCAAGAACCTATAATTCTCTGCATTAAATACACCCAATGACCTGGCCTCCACAGCTGCATGTGGCAACAAATTCCTCAAATTCAACACACTTTGACTAATACCTACCTTATTCTGTATATTGTACACATTCAAATATAACACTTACAGCCCTGTATTCGCCCTTTTCGATTTTGTCAGCCTTTTATGTTGCAACTCATCCTGCTGACTGCAATTTTTCCTATCAACAGCCTCTCCTCTCTACACATTGCCTCTGTTTGTAAACTAGCTACCACATCTTCAGCATTATCATCCGCTTTTCTTACGATACTTCTTGCATTGAAACATACACAGCTCAGGACACTAGTTGCACCATGATCAACCTTTTGATTCCTAACTTTGTCTGAGGTCTTACCAACATCTGCCTCCACAACCTCCCCTCTAACTGTTCTAGCACTCTGTTTCCCATCCCCCGGAACTCTCCATTACAAGCACATCTTTTCTTAGATGAGGAGCCCAAAACTGTAAACAATACTCAAGGTGAGGTCTCAACATCACATCCCTGCTCTTGAATCCTAGACCCCTTTGAAATGAATGCTAACATGGCATTTGCCTTCCTCACCATTGACGCAACCTTTAGGGTGCTCTGCACAAGGACTCCCAAGTCCCTTTGCATCTCAGATTTTTGGATTTTCCATGACCATGCATTTTCCAACATTGTATTATATTTGCCACTTTCTTGCCCATTCTCCTAATCTCTCTAGGTCCTTCTGCATCCTACCTGTTTCCCCAACACTACCTGCCTCTCCACCAATCTTCATATCATCTGCAAAATTGACAACAAAGCCATCTATCCCATCATCTAAATCATTTATAAACAGCATAAAAAGAAGTGGTCCCAAAACTGACCCCTGCGGAACACCATTCGTCACTGGCAGCCAACCAGAAAAATATCCTTTTATTCTCATTCACTGCCTCCTACCTATCAGCCAATGTTCTAACCATGTTAGTAACTTTCCTGTAATACCATGGGCTCTCAACTTGGTAAGCAGACTCATGTGTGGCACCTCGTCAGTAGCTTTCTGGAAGTCCAAATATACAACATCCACTAGATCCCCTTTATCTGTCCTACTTGTAATCTCCTCAAGAAGTTCCAATAGGTTCATCAGGCAGGATTTTCCCTGAAGGAAACCATCGGACTTTGTCCCATCTTGTCCTGTGTCACCAAGTAATCCACCACCAAGCTATCAATTCCCAACTACTGAGGTCAGGCTAACTGGTCTATAATTTCCTTTCTGCTGTCTTCCTCCTTTCTTAAAGAGTGGAGTAACATTTGCAATTTTCCAGTCCTCTGGCACCATACCAGAGTCCAATGAGTTTGAAAGATCACTTCTAATGCCACCACAATCTCTAATGCTACCTCTTTAAGAACCCATAAGACCATAAGATTTAGGAGCAGAAGTAGGCCATTCGGCCCATCGAGTCTGCTCCGCCATTCAATAATAGGCTGATTCACTTCATCCAGTCATTCCCACCCTCCTGCTTGCACCCCATACTATTTGATGCCTTAAATGCCTTAAATACACTCAATGACTTGGACTCCACAGCCAATTGTGGCAACAAATTCCACAGATTTACCACCCTCTGACTGAAGTAATTTCTCCGGATCTCTGTTCTAAATGGACGTCCTTCATCCTGAAGTCATGCCCTCTTGCCCTAGAATCCCCTACTATGGGAAATAACTTTGCCATTTCTAATCTTTTCGGGCATTTTAACATTTCCAATGTTTCTCTGAGATCCCCCCTCATTCTCCTGAACTCCAGGGAATACAGCCCCAGAGCTGGCAGACGTTCCTCATACAGTAACCCTTTCACTCCTGGAATCATTCTCGTAAATCTTCTCTGAAACCTTTCCAATGTCAGGATATACTTTCTAAAATAAGGAGCCCAAAACTGCACACAATACTCCAAGTATGGTCTCACGAGTGCCTTATAGAGCCTCAACATCACATCCCTGCTCTTATATTCTATACCTGTAGAAATGAATGCCAACATTGCATTCGCCTTCTTCACAAGCGAATCAACCTGCAGGTTAACCTTTAGAGGATCTTGCACAAAGGCTCCCAAGTCTCTTTGCATTTCTGCATTTTGAATTCTCTCCCCATCTAAATAATAGTCTGCCCATTTATTTCTTCCGTCAAGTACATTCCATCAGGTCCAGGAGATTTATCCAACCTCAGATCATTAAGCTTCCGGAGCACCTTCTCAGTCGTAATTTTCACTGCACAAACCTCAGTTCCCTGACACTCCTGAATGTCCAGTATACTGCAGACGTCTTCCACTGTGAAGACTGATGCAAAATACGCATTCAGTTCCCCTGCCAGCTCTGCATCTTTCATTACAATATCTCCAGCATCATTTAGTATTGGTCCTATATATATCCTCGACTCTCTTTTACCCTTTATATATTTAAAAAAAGCTTTTAGTATCTTTTTTGATATTAGTCTCCAGCTTCCTCTCATCTTTTCCTTCTGAATGACCTTCTTAGTTTCCTTCTGCAAGTTTTTAAAAGCTGCCCAGTCCTCTATCTTCCCACTACCACTGACTTCCTTGTATGCCCTCTCTTTTGCTTTCACTTTGGCTCTGACTTCACTTGTCAGCCACGGTAGTGTCCTTCTTCCCTTTGAAAATTTCTTCTTATTTGGAATATATCTGTCTTGCACTTCCCTCACTTTTCGCAGAAACTCCAGCCATTGCTGCTCTGCTGTCCTTCTTGCAAATGTCCCTTTCCAGTCAACTTCAGCCAGTTCCCCTCTCATGTCATTGTAATTTTCCTTATTCCACTGAAATACTGACATGTTAGGTTTTATTTTTTCCCTCTCAAATTTCAAAGTGAACTCGATCATATTGTGTTCACTGTTCCCTAAGGGTTCCTTAACCTTAAGCTCTCTTATCACCTCTGGATCATTGCACAACATCCACTCCAGTACAGCCGATTCCCTCATGGGCTCAACAACAAGCTGTTCTAAAAAGCCATCCCTTAGACATTCTATAAATTCTCTCTCTTGAGGTCTAATACTGGCCTGATTTTCCCAATCCACTTTCATGTTAAAATCCCCAACAATTATCATGACATTGCCTCTCTGAGATGCCATTTCTATCCCCTGCTGTAATTTGTAATCCACATCCCGGCTGCCGTTTGGAGGCCTGTATACAACTGCCATTAGGGTCCTTTTACCCTTGTCATTTCTTAACTCAACCCATAGAGACTCTGCACCTTCTAAACCTATGCCATCTCTTTCCAATGATTTAATATTATTTCTTATACACAAAGCCACACCACCCCCTCTGCCAACTAACCTATCTTTCCGATACACCGTATATCCTTGGACGTTCAGCTCCCAATGGCAGCCATCATTTAGCCAAGTTTCAGAGATGGCCACAACGTCACACTTGCCAATCTGTAGCTGAAGTTCAATATCGTCCATTTTATTTCTTATGCTGCATGCATTTAAATATAAAACTTTCAGTCCCGTATTTGTTGCTTTCTGTTTTACCTGCACCACACCTCTATTTCCCTGTAAATCATCCCACTGGCTTTGATTAAGCCTCATCTCCTGCCTGTCCTTTCTATCATCTCTGTTGCACGCTATCTTTGATTTATTTATTTTTCCCTTTCCTCAGCTCTGTCACTCTGGTTCCCATCACCCTGCCAAATCAGTTTAAACCCTCCCTAACGGACAGGGGAACAGACAGGAGATTCTGTGAGCCTGATAGAGATACCCGCATGGTGTGTTGCCTCCCAGGTGCCAGGGTACGGGATGTCTCGGATCGGATCCAGAATATTCTAAAGGGGGAGGGTGAGCAGCCAGTTGTCTTGGTACATGTTGGTACCAATGACATAGATAGGAAAAGGGAGAAGGTCCTGAAGAGAGATTTCTGGGAGTTACCCCTGCTATTCCTTAGCTCAACCCATAAAGATTCTGCACCTTCCGATCCTATATCACCTCTTTCTAATGATTTAATATCATTAAATAGAAGGAGGCTGAGAAGCAGGACCTCCAGGGTAGTAATCTCAGGATTGCTACCTGTGCCACGTGCTAGCGAGGGCAAGAATAGTTGGATCAGGCAGATGAATGCCTGGCTGAGAGACTGGTACAGGGGGCAGGGCTTCAGATTCTTGGATCATTGGGATCTCTTCTGGGGAAAGTATGACCTGTTCAAAAAGGACAGGTTACACCTGAACCCAAAGGGGAACAATATCCTGGCGGGAAAGTTTAATAGAGCTGTTAGGGAGGGTTTAAACTAATTTGGCAGGGAGATGGGAATCGGAATGACAGAGCGGAGGAAGGGGAAAACAGAAGTAAATCTAAGATAGTGAGCAGTAAAGATGTCAGGAAAGACAGGCAGGTGATGGGGCAAATTTGTAGCCATTGGGATGAGTTGCAGTGCAATAAAGTTGCAGTGAAATCAAAGTGAAAAGTACCAAATACTGGTCTTAAGGTGTTGTACTTAAATGCACGCAGCATAAGGAATAAGGTGGATGATCTTGTTGTACAGCTACAGATTGGCAGGTATGATATTGTGGCCATCACTGAGACCTGGCTAAAGGATGCATGTCTCTGGGAGCTGAATGTCCAAGGATACACGGTGTATCGGAAGGATAGGAAGGTAGGCAGAGGGGGAGGCGTGGCTTTATTGGTAAGAAACGATATTGAATCATTAGAAAGAGGTGATATAGGATCGGAAGGTGCAGAATCTTTATGGGTTGAGCTAAGGAATAGCAGGGGTAAAAGGACCCTGATGGCAGTTATTTATAGGCCTCCAAACAGCTGCAGGGATGTGGACTACAAATTACAACAGGAAATAGAAAAGGCTTGTCAGAAGGGCAGTGTTATAATAATTGTGGGGGATTTTAACATGCGACTAGATTGGGAACATCGGGTCGGCACTGGATCTCAAGAGAGAGAGTTTGTAGAATGTCTGCGAGATGGCTTTTTAGAACAGCTTGTTGATGAGCCCACTAGGGGATCTACTAGGGGAACCTACCAGCCTTCTCCTTCCCACCCTCCCCCCACCTTCTTCATAGGGCCTCTGCCCCTTCCCTCTACAGTCCTGACAAAGGGTTCCGGCCTGAAACGTCGACCGATCGTTTCCACGGATGCTGCCCGACCTGCTGAGTTCCTCCAGCGTGTTGTGAGTGTTGAAGTGGACTTCATTCTTTGTTTTTTTCTTTGCATTTTTTTTGATGGATAGAGAGCATGTTGGTAGGGTTGGTATTTTGCTCTGGGTGTCAGATGTGGGAGCCCGGAGAATCTTCCAGTCTCCCAGATGGCCATATTGGCACCAGGTGCACCGAGATGCAGCTCCTGAGGGACCGTGTTATGGATCTGGAGCTGCGGCTTGATGACCTACAGCTTATTAGGGAGAGTGAACAGGAGACAGAGAGGAGCTACAGGGAGTCAGTCCCCCCGAGGCTGCAGGAGTCAGAGAAGTGGGTGAGGGTCAGGGAAGCGAGGGAAAGAGCTCGGATGGTAGAGAGCACCTCTGTAGCCATCCCCCTCAGTAACCATTATCTCGTTTTGGATGCGGTTGAGGGGGATGACCTGACAGAGGACGACCACGGCGATCGGGTCTCTGGCACTGAGCCTGGTTCCCTGGTGCAGAAGGGAGAGAGGAAGATGAGGAATGCAGTAGGGGATTCCATAGTGAGGGCAACATACAGGAGGTTCTGTCAGCCTGACAGAGATACCTGCATAGTGTGTTGCCTCCCAGGTGCTAGGGTATGGGATGTCTTGGATCGGGTGCAGAGTATTCTGAAAGGAGAGGGTGACCAGCCAGAAATCTTGCTACACGTTGGTACCAATGACATAGGTAGAAAAAGGAAGGAAGTCCTGAAGAGAGAATTCAGACAGTTAGGTAGGAAGCTTAAAAGCAGGACATCCAAGATAGTAATCTCAGGATTGCTGCCTGTGCCATGTGCTAACGAGTGCAAGAATAGCATGATCAGGCATATTAATGTGTGGCTGAGAGACTGGTGTAGGGGGCAGGGCTTCAGATTCCTGGATCATTGGGGCCTCTTCCGGGAGAGGTACAACCTGCACAAAAAGGGCGGGTTACACTTGAACCCAAAGGGGTCCAATATCCTAGCGGGCACATTTAATAGACCTGTTAGACCATAAGACCATAAGACAAAGGGCAGAAGTCGGCCATTCGGCCTATCGAGTCTACTCTGCCATTTTATCTTGAGCTGATCCATTCTCCCATTTAGTCCCGCTCCCCCGCCTTCTCACCATAACCTTTGATGCCCTGGCTACCCAGATACCTATCAATCTCTGCCTTAAATACACCCAATGATTTGGCCTCCACTGCTGCCCGTGGCAACAAATTCCATAGATTCACCACCCTCTGGCTAAAAAAATTTCTTCGCAACTCTGTTCTGAATGGGCGCCCTTCAATCCTTAAGTCATGCCCTCTCGTACTAGACTCCCCCATCATGGGAAACAACTTTGCCACATCTACTCTGTCCATGCCTCTCAACATTCGAAATGTTTCTATGAGGTCCCCCTCTCATTCTTCTAAACTTCAAGGGATACAGTTCAAGAGCAGACAAATGTTCCTCATAAGTTAACCCTCTCATTCCCGGAATCATTCTAGTGAATCTTCTCTGTACACTCTCCAACGTCAGCACATCCTTTCTTAAATAAGGAGACAAAAGCTGCCCACAGTACTCCAAGTGAGGTCTCACCAGCGCCTTATAGAGCCTCAACATCACATCCCTGCTCCTATACTCTATTCCTCTAGAAATGAATGCTTTCTTCACTACCGACTCAACCTGGAGGTTAACCTTAAGGGTATCCTGTACGAGGACTCCCAAGTCCCGTTGCATCTCAGAACTTTGAATTCTTTCCCCATTTAGATAATAGTGGGCCCGTTTATTTCTTCTGCCAAAGTGCATAACCATACACTTTCAAAAATTGTGTTTCATTTGCCACTTCTTTGCCCATTCTTCCAATCTATCCAAGTCTCTCTGCAGACTCTCTGTTTCCTCAGCCCTACCGGCCCCTCCACCTATCTTCGTATTGTCAGCAAACTTAGCCACAAAGCCATCTATTCCATAATCCAAATCATTGATGTACAATGTAAAAAGTAGTGGCCTCAACACTGATCCCTGTGGAACACCACTGGTAACCGACAGCCAATCAGAATAGGATCCCTCTATTCCCACTCTCTGTTTCCTGCCAGTCAGTCAACGCTCTATCCACGTATGTAACTTTCCTGTAATTCCATGGGCTCTTATCTTGTTAAGTAGCCTCATGTGTGGCACCTTGTCAAAGGCCTTCTAAAAATCCAAATATACAACATCCACTGCATCTCCCTTGTCTAGCCTACTGGTAATTTCCTCAAAAAATTGTAATAGGTTTGTCAGGCAGGATTTTCCTTTAAGGAATCTATGCTGAGTTCTGCCTATCTTGTCATATGCCTCCAGGTACTCTGTAACCTCATCCTTGACAATCGACTCCAACAACTTCCCAACCACCGATGTCAAGCTAACAGGTCTATAATTTCCTTTTTGCTTCCTTGCCCCCTTCTTAAATAGTGGAGTGACATTTGCAATCTTCCAGTCCTCCGGAACCATGCCAGAATCTATCGACTTTTGAAAGATCATCGCTAATGCCTCCGCAGTCTCCACAGCTACTTCCTTCAGAACACACGGGTGCATTCCATCTGGTCCAGGAGATTTATCTCCCTTTAGCCTATTCAGCTTCCTGAGTACTTTCTCTGTCGTAATTGTGACTGCGCACACTTCCCTTCCCTGCCACCCTTGAGTGTCCGGTATCCTGCTGTCTTCCTCAGTGAAGACTGATGCAAAATACTTGTTCAGTTCCTCTGCCATCTCCTTATCTCCCATTACAATTTCTCCAGCATCATTTTCTGTCAGTCCTATATCTACTCTCACTTGTCTTTTACTCTTTATATGCTTGAAAAAGCTTTTAGTATCCTCTTTGATATTATTTGCTAGCTTCCTTTCATAGTTAATCTTTTCCCACTTAATGACCTTCTTAGTTTCCTTTTGTAAGGTTTTTAAAACTTCCCAATCCTCTGTCTTCCCACTAGTTTTTGCTTCCTTGTCTGCCCTCTCCTTTACTTTAACTTTGGCTTTGACTTCTCTTGTCAACCACAGTTGCATCCTTTTCCCACTCGAAAATTTCTTCTTTTTTGGAATTTACCTATCTTGCACATTCCTCACCTCTCGCATAAACTCCAGCCACTGCTGCTCTGCCGTCTTTCCCGCCAGTGTCCCTTTCCAGTCAACTTTGGCCAGTTCCTCTCTCATGCCACTGTAATTTCCTTTACTCCACTGAAATACCGACACATCAGATTTCGGCTTCTATTTTTCAAATTTCACAGTGAGCTCAATCATGTTATGATCACTGCCTCCTAAGGGTTCCTTCACCTCAATCTCTCTAATCACCTCCGGTTCATTACACAATACCCAATCCAGTACAGCTGATCCCCTAGTGGGCTCAACAACAAGCTGTTCTAAAAAGCCATCTCGCAGACATTCTACAAATTCTCTCTCTTGAGATCCAGTGCCGACCTGATTTTCCCAATCCACTCGCATGTTAAAATCCCCCACAGTTATCATAATACTGCCCTTCTGACAAGCCTTTTCTATTTCCAGTTGCAATTTGTAGTCCACATCACTGAAGCTGTTTGGAGGCCTATAAATAACTGCCATCAGGGTCCTTTTACCCCTGCTATTTCTTAGCTCAACCCATAAAGATTCTGCACCTTCCGATCCTATGTCACCTCTTTCTAATGATTTAATATCATTTCTTACCAATAAAGCCACGCCTTCCCCTCTGCCTACCTTCCTATCCTTCCGATACACCGCGTATCCTTGGACGTTCAGCTCCCAGAGACATGCATCCTTTAGCCAGGTCTCAGTGATGGCCACAATATCATACCTGCCAATCTGTAGCTGTATGAATAATTATTTCGTTCATCAGCCTTGTCCCCCATTATTATTTCTTCTGCCTCATTTTCTAGTGGTCCTATGTCCACTCTCATTTCTCTTTTATTTTTATCACACTTGAAAAAGCTTTTAATCCACTTTGATATTATTTGCTAGCTTGCTTTTATATTTCATCTTTTCCCTTCTAATGATTTTTAGTTGCTCTGTAGGTTTTTAAAAACCTTCCCAATCTACTATCTTCCCACTAATTTTTGCTTTGTTGTATGCTCTTTCCTTTGCTTTTACAATAGCTGTGACTTCCCTTGTCAACCATAGTTGTACTATTTTACCATTTGAGTATTTCTTCATTTTTCGAATACACATGTCCTGCACCTTCCTCATTTTCCCCCGAAACGCACGCCATTGCTGCTCTGCTGACATCCCTGCCAGCAGCTCCTTCTAATTTACTTTGGCCAACTCCTCTCTCATACCACTGTAATTTCCCTTATTCCTCTGAAATTCTGCTACATCAGACTTTACTTTCTCCCTATCAAATTTGAAGTTGAACTCAGTCATATTGTGATCACTGTTTCCTAAGGGTTCTTTTACCTTAAGCTCCCTAATCGCCTCTGGTTCATTACATAACACCCAATCCAGTATAGCTGATCCTCCAGTAGGCCGAACAACAAACTGCTCTAGAAAGCCATCTCTTAGACATTCAACAAACTCACTCTCTTGAGATCTATTACCAACCTGATTTTCCCAATCGACCTGCATGTGAAAATCTCCCATGACTACCATAACATTGCCCTTTTGACTCGCCTTTTCTATTGCCTATTGCAATCTGTGGTCCACCTCCTAGCCACTGTTGGGAGGCCTGTATATTAATGCCATCAAGGTCCTTTTACCCTTGCAGTTCCTTAACTCTACAAGGATTCAACATCTTCTGATCCTATGTCACATCTTTCTACTGATTTGATGCCATTTTTACCAGTAGAGCCACACCACCCCCTCTCCCTACCTTCCTATCCCTCCGATATAACATGTAGCCTTGGACAGTCAGCTCCCAACTACAACCATCTTTCAGCACTTGTTCCGCTTGCCAGGAGGGAGATCAGTGGGGAGGGACGTACGGACAAGGAAGTCGCATAGGAAGTGATCCCTGGAGAAAGTAGAACGTAGGGGGGAGAGAAAGATGTGCTTGGTGGTGGGATCCCGATGGGGATGGCCGAAAATAAGGAGAATTTTGCTGTTTATTACCACTCCTTGCCTCCTGCCAATCATCCAATGCTTTATCATTGGCTGTACCTTTACCGCAATCCCATGGGCTCTTAACTTGTTAAGCAGCCTCATGTGTGGCACCTTGTCAAAAACCTTCTAAAAATCCAAGGACAAGCATCCTCCAAATCACCTTTGTCTATCCTGCTTGTTATCTCTTCAAAGAATTCCAACAGATTTGTCGATCAAGATTTTACCTTGTGTTGACTCGTGTTGACTACGGCCTATTTTATCATGCACCTCCATGTGCCCCAAAACCACATCTTTAACATCTTTTCGACCAGTGACGCTGGTCTAACTGGCCCATAGTTTTCTTTCTTCTGCCTCTCTCCTTTCTTGAAGAGTAGAGCAGCATTTGCAATTTTCCATTCCTCCAGAACCATGCCAGAATCAACTGATTCTTGAAAGATCAGTACAAATGCTTCCACAATCTTTTCAGCCACCTTTTTCAGAGCCGAGGGGTTTACTCCATCTGGTCCAGGTGACTCATCTACCTTCAGACCTTTCAGGTTACCAAGACTCTTCTTCTTCGTAATGGCAACCTCACACATTCTGCCCCCTGACATTCTCAAACTTTCGGCATACTGCTCGTGTCTTCCTCATTGAAGAGTGATGCAAAATACGTGTTCAGTTCATCCACCATTGCCTTATCCCCCTTTATTACCTCTTCAGCATGATTTTCCAGTGGCCCAATATCCACTCTTGCCTCTCTTTTACACTTGATGTATCTAAAGAAATCTTTGGTATTCTTATTAATATTGAAGCTAGCTTAACTTTGTATGCTATCTTTTCCTTCTTAATAACTTTTATTAGTTCCTTTTTCTTGGTTTTTGAAAGCTTCCCAATCCTCTAACTTCTCACAAATTTTTGTTCTAATATCAATTTTTGTCTATTTGAGCTCTATTACAGAATGATCCGCCAATCACGGTGGATCGTTCTCTCAATCATATTCTCCTACCTTCTTCCCATAACCCTTAACCTCTTACCGATCCAGAAACTATTGTTCATTTGTTTGTTATATGCCATGTTGTATAATTCTTGATGATTCTTTGCAAATCTTTCTACAGAAGTGGTTTGCCATTTTCTTCTTCTCGGCAGTGTCTTTACAAGACAGGTGCCCCCAGCCATCATCAATACTCTGCTGAGAATGTCTGCCTGGTTTCAGTAGTCATATAACCAGGACTTGTGATATTCACCAGCTGCTTATACAACCATTTCCTACCTGCTTCCATGGCTTCACATGACCCTGATCGGGGGGCTAAGCAGGTGCTACACCTTGCCTAAGGGTGATCTACAGGCTAGTGTAGGGAAGAAGCAACTTCCACCTCCCTTAGTACTAACATTTATGTTCCTATCAATCTCTGCTTTAACTGCTCAATGATTTCATTGAAACCTTGCATTTATTCCTCTGATTTTACTATGCCCAATTACAACTACATTTATTTTCTTTCTCTGTCACTCCATCAAATAACTTGCTGAACCACAGTGCCATAATGATGTTGCTCATCCCTCCTACAACCCCAGGTCTCACAGCCACTCAGGGAGCTGGAATTACTGGGTGCATTAAGCCACATCATCAATAAAGATGCAGGTGTTTGTGGAGGATCCTCCTCATTCTTTCTAATTGTCCACCAACTTTCATAACAACATATGGCAGGAGGGCACAGTTTTTTTACTTGATTCATTCGTGGTGAAATTGTAATGATCTTCAAAGGAGCAGACCTAGGTGCGGAGTAAACTCAGGACTCGAGAGTAGAAATTAATGCTGAAGATTTATTTGGAGTATGGTGGTGGCATCCGTTAGTCTCGTGAGACTATGGATCTGCGCCTGGAAAGTTCCAGGGCGCAGGCCGGGGCAAGGTCGTATGGAAGACCAGCGGTTGCCCATGCAGCAAGTCTCCCCTCTCCATGTCACCAATGTTGTCCAAGGGAAGCCAAGGGCCAATACAGCTTGGTACCAGTGTCGTCACAGGGGTTCGCAGAGCAAGGTTGAAGACAACGTCGGATTGCCTTAGGGACTCCAGCTCCGGATTTGTCCTCAGGGTTTACTCCCGAAGCCTTTCCCATGAGTGGGTATGGCCGCAAGGCAGCAGAAGTTTGAAATCAGAGCTTTCCTTCTCTTAGATGGACTGCCTTCCCAGGCTGATGAGCTCGATCTACCTGAAGCACTGGTTTTAAGGTGCCAGGACCCGACTTCGCCCCTTCTCCTGTCAATAGAAACAGTTCTGCCGGGCTTCGAGGCTAAGCCACACGAGAAGGCCAGGAGTTGGACTTGGTTGTCAGAGGCTATTTGAGTCACATGCCGTGAGAGCACTTTTAGGTAGTGGGAGCTTGTCCACACTACCACTCCCCGGCTTGACAAACATGGAACCTTGGAGTATAGTAGAGGTAATAATCAAACTAAGGGCTCACTTACTCAGGACTTGAGGATACAGAATGGAAGTTCACACAGAACTCAAAAACAGGACTCAGTGATGAGCACTGCTCCAGAATAGCCTTAAACAGAACACAAAACACTGAAACCCATGCTGGTTGAAATCAAAAACTAATCCATTAAGAATGAGAATCATAGGGAAATCGTATTCACATAATGAGCATCACGAAAAACACAGTGACAGCTCAATGCTAAAAGGAATCATGGAACAACTCTAATAAACTCAAAATAAACTTCCTCTCAATAAACTTCCGGTTTACAACGGACTACTGAAGTCGAGTGACAGCTGTCAGGTAGTTCAAAAGACAAGAAATATAACTAAATACTTTATTAATAACACTTACTCTGTTATAAGTTATGATAAAAACTGTGAGCAGTTTTGGGCTCCTTATTTCAGAAAGGATGTGCTGATGTTGGAGAGGGTTCAGAGAAGATTCACTAAAATGATTCCGGGAATGAGAGGGTTAACATATGAGGACCGTTTGTCCACTCTTGAACTGTATTCCTTGGAGTTTAGAAGAATGAGGTGGGACCTCATAGAAACATTTCGAATGTTAAAAGGCATGGATAGAGTGGATGTGGCAAAGTTGTTTTCCATGGTGGGGGAGTCTAGTACGAGAGGGCATGACTTAAGGATTGAAGGTCGCCCATTCAGAACAGAGATGCGAAAACATTTTTTTAGCCAGAGGGTGGTGAATCTATGGAATTTGTTGCCATGGGCGGCAGTGGAGGCCAAGTCATTGGGTGTATTTAAGGCAGAGATTGATAGGTATCTGAGTAGCCAGGGCATCAAAGGATATGGTGAGAAGGCGGGGGAGGGGGACTAAATGGAAGAATGGATCAGCTCATGATAAAATGGTGGAGCAGACTCGATGGGCTGAATGGCCGACTTCTGCTCCTTTGTCTTATGATCTAAACTAACACCACAAACACTGACGAGGTGAGCGAGGGTGAAGCTGACTCATGGGTCGAGGTATGCATGTGCAGAGGGTGGAATGGTTGAGGAGAAGCGAGGTCAAGATGTGGTTGAGATGCTGTCAGAGTTGAGGATGCAGCTGGAGCGAGCTAATCAGAGAAGAGTCAATGCGAAGGAGTTTCGGAGCCCATCCACCCAAGCCGGGAGTGAGTTTGGATCAAGCTGATTTGGAAAGGTTGAGACCAGCCTCACGCTGGGTGGTGAGGTCGAGGCCCAGAGCATATTTCTGCGGTGAGAGCTGGGCCCTATGCATGGCATGATCCAGTGTTTGGGCCTGACGGACAGAACAGGCGGTGTGTCAGGGTCGGGACAATTCTGATTGCTCTTCAGCGATATTCGCTTCTTCGGCTGTTCAAAGCTCTGTGTCAGTGAGCTTCGCAATGATTCGTCCCGTTGTGTGATGAACTGAGACCGGGGCTCAGCTTAATCCAGCTGCGCCCGCTCCAGGTCTATGGACACAATTTGGTTTGGAATGCTGTTGCTTGCTTTATTCTTTGTGTTTTTTTCCCTTTCTCTGCGCATTGGGCGTTCGTTTTTTTTTATAATTGGGTTCTTTTGGGTTTCTTGCTTTGTGGCTGCCTCACAGCAGATGACTCTCAAGACTGTATAGTTTTTACATTCTTAGATAATAAATGTACTTTGAAAGCTGCCAGAACTGCCGACTGTTTATTCATTTCGATAGATACTGCCTGGCCTGCTGAGTTGCCCTGGATTTCCAGCATCTGCAGAATCTCTCGTGTTTGTGATTTGCTGCTCCACTGCAAAGTCTCTTTGAGGAATGCTTACCCTGAAGAAGTTTAAAACTTCCCTTTGATTGGGAGTTCAGTGAAACCCTCTCTCACTGCTCTGAAGAAGTGTCTTGGCCTGAAACACTGACTGTTTACTTATTCCATAGATGTTGTATGACCTGCTGAGTTCCTCAAGCATTTTGTGTGTGGTGCTCCAAATAAATGACATTCAGGTGCACCAAGACCTTGCTCGCTTACTTGGTCTTCCACAACATTTACTCCTCTCTCTACAGTGCTGAGGTCGTGAGACTGCTGTGGCTGCTCCAGGCTTCGTACAGTATATGCAAAGCTTTGCGGGGATTTGCCCTGCTGTGTGATGAACTGAGCCTGAGGCTAAGGGCAATGTTCCTTCTAGTTTGTGATGACCAGTGTGCGCAGAAATCTTGTGCTGTGCAATTTTTTTGCCCAGTGACAACATGTGTGTTCTGAATTTTTCAGTGGAAGTAAATATTTGACTTTACAAAGTCAAGCTTCCAAATGTCACTCCATTTTTTCTCACTTGTAAATTGTCCAGCAACTTCTACATCGCACCAATACATGCAGATAACACCATATTCTGTATTGTATTTAAATATTTCCCATAGCGGCACATTCCTGACCTCATGAGCTTTTGGTGTAGCAATTGCTACTGTTTCATTAAACCATTCTGCTTTAAATAATCTAGCAGTTCTTTTGCACTTCACACCCTTAGCTTCTTCAGAATTCGACACTGTGAATCAATAATTTCTTCAATAAAAACAGTATAAATAAGCCAGTTCTGAAATCTGCAGACAAATCATCACAAACTCCACATTGCCATCACCGTCCACATCAAGAACCAGAAAAGGAAATGTGATTGTGTACGATTGTGAAAAATACTTAACATACCAACGAGGTAGAGGGTGACAACTTTTGTGCGCAATTTAAATTACTTTGTGAACTAGTAGCGAAAGATGTTTGTGTACGCACAAGTGCACACCTGAGAGGGAACATTGGCTATGGGCCTACTCTAGCTCCGAGCCTATGGACTCAAATTTTGTATGTTGTTGCTTGCTCTTATTGTTTGCAGGATTTGTGTTTTTTTCCCTCTCTCTGTGTATTGGATGTTGGTCTTTTTTAAAAATTGAGTTCTTTCAAGTTTCATGTTTTGTGGTTACCCATAATCAGACAAATCTCAAGATTGTTTGGTTTACAAATACTTCAATAATAAATGTCCTTTGAACGTTGCCCTTTGAGACCTCCCGCGACCTAGTGCCCCTTAGTAATCCAAAAATGCTTGGCCCTGCACATTAGTGTGAAGTACCCAACCAAGAGGAGCTAGGAAGTCTAGAAATTCTCAATGCAAGAGAATAAGCACTTAAAATTGATATAGAAATGCAGAATATTGTACAATATGATGGATAACTTTAAGAAGAGGTTATATTTTTAATGTGATTAATTGACTGTAAAATATTTGCTGCAGGAAAGACTGGAAAACATTAGATATCTCACTCTGTTTCTTTAACAGAGAATAGGACAAATGTAAACCTTTTAATACTGCACTCGTTATTAGTAGTTTATATTTTGGATTTCACTCTATTTAAATAAATTTACAACACAATAAAACAGCGTTTTGGTTACATGTCAAATGCCAGTATTTATGGTCTACTTACAATCAAGTTACTTAATCTCACCCTTTAACAGATCCTGCTGTTTTGTCTATCTGCCCTGCAATTTACCAAATCACATTTCCATCAACCATTCTACCTTGTGATAGTTTAGGCTTCAAAATCTGTTGAATGAGGCACTGTTTATTTGAGTTATGTGATTGAATTTTATCCAAAACTCACTAAATAGAGTGCCATAGGAGTGTAGCGGTTAGCACGGCACTATTACTGTACAGAGCACCAGAGTTTGGAGTTCAATCCCAGCATCCTCTGTAAGGAGTTTGTATGTCCTCCCCGTGGAATGCAGACGCTTTCTCTAGGAGCTCCGTTTGCTTCCATAGAGCACAAGGCCAAACCAGTTAGTAGGTTAATTGGTCATTGTAAAGTGTCCCATGACTTTTTTAGGGTTAAATTGGGGATTCCTAGGGGTTGTGACTCAGAGAGCTGGATGGCCTGTTCCATTTTGTATCTCCAAATAAAATAAAATAAAGATAATTAAATAAATGTTGGGAATCCTGCATGTGTGTGGTATGTTTCCATAAACCGTAGCCAATCAATGGTCTGACTGACATTGTAATGCCCAGAGGTTATTAGACATTATAAGGAAGTCAATTGGATGAGATGTATAATTCAAGCCATTCTCAGTTCTCTTAGAAATGTCTGTATTGTGAATGGTGCAGCCATTCAGAATGACAAAGTAAGTTGTCAGCCAGTGGAGAAGATCTGTTTGTCTGTAAGTTAGAAAGCTCTCCCCTCTGAGGGCCACTGGCAGTAAATGCAGTCTTGAAAATGTTTCTTTAGTCATTCTTGTCATCGGGTCTAGGTCATATCTCAAGGTAAGATCGTTTACTCACCTCGTGAACCAAAGTGGATAACTTCACTCAACTTCACTCACCCCTTCACTGAAATGTTTCTACAACCTATGGACTCGCTTTCAAGGACTCTTCATCTCATGTTCTCAATATTTATTACTTACTTGTTTATTACTATTATTATGATCATTATTTATTTCTTTTTATCTTTCTTTTTGTATTTGCACGGTTAGGTGTCTTTTCCACACTAGTTGTCCGTCCTGCTGGTGATGTCTTTCATTGATTCTATTATAGTTCTTCGATTTATGAGTGTGTCCACAAGAAAATGAATCACAAGGTTATATACAGTGGCACTTATGTACTTTGGTAATGCATTTACTTTGAACTTTGAACTTTGTTTACTGGAATAATTGCTGCCTGACTTGAAGTAATATGATGAACTTCAGTGTTGTGTGCAAAGTGTTACCATACAATTAACGATTGACGCTGTAGTGCATACAGGCACAAGAAAGTATTCACTGAGCCAGCTCACACGATGCATTGAATCTGCTTCTAGACTGAAATTATTAAAAGTTTTCAAAACAACAGAACCATTAAAAAGTTCAACTAAGACCTGGAAATGAATGAATATCTTTTGTTCAGTTACCAAATTTTATTTCTATAGAATATGACAAAGCTCTTCAAAAATAATTAATTAAAACATTGTCACTTTATTATGAAAACAAACACCACAGTTGGCATGTGCCCAGCAATCAAATTCGATTTGATTTCCATAAAACAAAGTTGCTGGTGAACGCAGCAGGCCAAGCAGCATCTATAGGAAGAGGCGCAGTCGACGTTTCAGGCCGAGACCCTTCGTCCTGACGAAGGGTCTCGGCCTGAAACGTCGACTGCGCCTCTTCCTATAGATGCTGCTTGGCCTGCTGTGTTCACCAGCAACTTTGATGTATGTTGCTTGAATTTCCAGCATCTGCAGAATTCCTGTTGTTTGATTTCCATAATCAAGTTTCATTTGCTCTGGAGTTTATGGTTGGAAATGACAATTAAACTCTATAAACGTATTAGTCCAAACTATTTACGTTTAGTTTATTTTAATAGGCCCTTCCGGCCCTTCGAGCTGCTCCATTCTCCAATACCCCACAACCCTGATTTAAGCCCAACCTAGTCACGGGACAGTTTACAATGACCAGATGACCTACCTGGTGTGCCTATGGACTGTGGGAGGAAACAGGGAGGTCCTAGGAAAACCCACACATCTCACGGAAAAATGTACAGGCTCTACAGACAGCAGTGAAACTCAGCTCTGAACTAACAAGCCAAGCTGTACTAACTGCTACGCTACTGCACCTCATTAGCTTTTGCTCCTACTCTAGCACATCTTTGAGATCTACCCGTAGAAGTGCACCCATCTATCAGTCCAACTCCTCACACTGGCAGCTGCCTAGCCTTCGCTCACATTCACCTTGCCAGTGTGCACTCAGGACGGTCCTCATAATCAGCATCACAAATGCTTTGCATCCATCTGTGCGTCATTCCTTCTATCAATCCATTGATTTTCCCATCAATCCACAATTCCATATATCCACTGCTCACTCATCCATCCATTCACCAGTCCCTCTGTGTATCCATCTTCTCACTGATCTATACCCCTATGTCTCCACCATTGTGTGTATCCACTCATTCACTAGCAGAATAAATTAGTCTTCCTCATTGGTCTTGACCGGAAAGGTGAGTACAGGGCACAAGGAAAATAACAGAGAACCGTAAAGGCTCTTCATCTCACAGTATCTATACCAACAATGATGTCAATTCAGCTCATCTCATCTAAATGCACGAGATCTATACACCCTGACTGGTCATCTGTCTGTCCAAGTGCCTCCTACTTACTTCAACCACCTGCCCCACTGAATGTTCCAGCCACTTGCAACTGTCAGTGTAAAAAACAAACAAGTCTCTCAAATCTCCTTTAAAATTCCCCCCCCCCCACTTCACTTTAAATCAATGGCCTCTGGTAGTCAACACATTGTTTCCTCTAAGCTGTGTGAGTGCGTGGCTGCACAGGGACGGAAATACTCCCATGCACATAGTGGTTTTTGTCATGCAGCTGGAATAAAGGCAGATGAGAAAAAATTTACAAAACGTGCAAGATTTTCTCTCTTGCACTGTTTTTCCTCTTACCCTTTAATTAATAAATAAAATAGAAAGTGTGTGGTTTTTCAACTTTCATTCTAAGTATTCATGGTATGCATAGTACAAAAAAGCCTGTGCAGTTTTCAGACTGTGTAAAAGGTCAGCATGTCAGGGCTGGAGGCAAGGGACAGGTCAGCGTCCATCTCGCTGCTCCACGAGGTTTACTCCTCTTTGCACTGAACTTCAGCTCGTGCCCGGTGAGCTTTACACGTCTCTGCACTGAACTGAGGCTGCAGCCTGCAAGTAAACGGGCTTCTGAATCGGCTGTGGACTCACTTCAGTTCTGAATGCTCTTTGCACGGTTTGTTGTCTTTTGCACTCCGGTTGAATACCCATGTTGGTGTGGTCTTTCATCAATTTTATTATGGTTATTATTCAATTCTCAACTAATTTAGTATGCCCACAAGAAAATGAATCTCAGTGTTTATGAGGTGACAGATATGTACTTTCAGAATAAACTTACTTTGAATATATATAAATGGTGGAAATGGAAATAGTGAAATATCAAATGTTATTCCATACCATTTGAATTTGTTAACAATCAACATCAGCATTCTCCTGCCATCTTGTTAACAGGGGTAGCACCATTGGAACAGTAAATAAACACAGTCAACAGATGTGGGTGGCGGGGTGGAGATACGTCTCCACCAAACGAGATGCAAGACGTTCCTTCTTATATAAGGCTAGCAGGAAGGAGCTTAAGAATGAAATTAGGAGAGCCAGAAGGGGCCATGAGAAGGCCTTGGCGGACAAGATTAAGGAAAATCCCAAGGCATTCTACAAGTATGTGAAGAGTAAGAGGATAAGATGTGAGAGAATAGGACCAATCAAGTGTGACAGTAGAAAAGTGTGTATGCGTCCCCTGTTGGAACTCCCTCTTCTCAACACCCTCAGAGCCCTCAAAAGGTGCCTGGGCTTCTTTTCATATTACGCCCAATGGGTCTCTAACTACGCAGACAAGGCCCGCCCCCTGCTCGAGTCCACCACATTCCCCTTCTCAGCCGAGGCCCACGCGGCCTTTAGCCGCATAAAAGGGGACATTGCCAAAGCAGCAATGCATGCGGTGGATGAGTCCATTCCCTTCCAAGTAGAGAGTGACGCCTCTGACTTTGTGCTGGCTGCTACCCTCAACCAGGCAGGAAGACCAGTGGTGTTCTTCTCCCGTACCCTTCAAGGCCCTGAAATTCGGCACTCTGCGGTAGAGAAAGAGGCCCAGGCCCTAGTGGAAGCTATTAGGCACTGGAGGCACTATCTCGCCGGCAAAAAGTTCACCCTGCTGACTGACCAGCACTCAGTCGCATTCATGTTTAATAACCAACAGCGGGGCAAAATCAAAAATGATAAAATTCTGAGGTGGAGAATCGAAATCTCCACCTACAATTATGACATCATGTACAGGCCTGGGAAGCTCAACGAGCCCTCCGATGCCCTATCCCGGGGAACATGCGCCAGCGCGCAGATCGACCGGCTATACGCCCTACATGTAGAGCTTTGCCACCCGGGAGTCACCCGGCTTTTCCACTTTGTGAAAGCCCGGAACCTGCCTTACTCCCTTGAGGAGATCAGGACGATGACCAGGGACTGCCAAGTCTGCGCAGAGTGCAAACCGCACTTCCACCGACCCGAAAAGGCACAACTCATCAAGGCCACCCGCCCCTTTGAGCGACTGAGTGTTGACTTTAAGGGCCCCCTTCCCTCCACCGACCGCAATGTGTACTTTCTTAACGTAATTGACGAGTACTCGCTGTTCCCCTCCGCCATCCCCTGCCCCGACACCACTACCACGTCAGTTATAAAAGCCCTGCACAAGCTCTTCACTCTGTTCGGATACCCATGCTATATCCGCAGTGACAGAGGGTCCTCGTTTATGAGTGACGAGCTGCGCCAATACCTGCTGGCTAGGGATATTGCAACTAGTAGGATCACGAGCTATAATCCCTGGGGGAATGGACAGGTGGAGAAGGAGAATTCCACGGTGTGGAAGGCCACACTCTTAGCCCTCAGGTCAAAGGGACTGCCAGTCTCTCACTGGCAGGAGGTCCTTCCCGAGGCACTCCACTCCATCCGCTCCCTGTTATGCATAGCCACCAATGCCACCCCCCATGAGCGGCTCTTTTCTTTTCCCAGAAAATCGACCACTGGAGCCACCCTACCAGCTTGGCTGACGTCCCCGGGGCCAGTGCTGCTCCAGAAACATGCGAGGAGCAATAAATACTCTCCGATGGTCGAGAAGGTTCACTTACTTCATGCGAACCCCCAGTATACCTATGTGGTTTTACCTGATGGGCGGGAGGACACGGTCTCCATCTGTGACCTGGCGCCCGCAGGAGCTCCGGGCCCCTACCCTGAACACTCCGTGGTGATTATTGACCCTGTACCCACCAATGTATGTACCTACGAGACACCGTGCACCCCAAACCCTATACAGACACCACACGACACTCCCATACCGGGCGCGATGCACACGCACGAGGGATTACCGACGCCTAACGTGCTGACACCTCAGGTCAGGCCAGAGCCAGCACAACTGCCATCGCCGGTGCTACGTAGATCACAGCGACGGACTCGACCGCCTGATAGACTTGACCTGTAAATATACTTGTTTAAAATATTGTCAGTCACTTCACTCCGCGGGACTCTTTTTTAAAAAAGGAGGGGTGAATGTGGTAAACCATGTATATATGTTGTAACTGGGTTACCTGTCTGGACACACCCCTCTGCTGACTGCCCTCTGTCCTCCCACAGACCCCTGAATAAAGGCATTGGGCCTTGGCTCCTCCTCTCAGTCCAAGGGCAGACACTCAGCATGCTGGAGGTCACATTTTACTGCAAATAAAAGCCTTTCAGTATTTACTCTACTTCCAGACTTTCGAAGTTATTGATGGTGCATCAAGGTCATTGGGACCGGACGGGATGTACTCCAGGCTGCTGTGGAAGTGAGGGAGGAGATTGCTGAGCCTCTGGCAATGATCTTTGTATCGTCAATGGGGATGGGAGAGGTACCAGAGGATCCTTCTCTCCACACCTGCAGGTCACCCTTGGGCAAGGTGTAGCACTAGCTTAGCCCCCTCCTCCCCCCCCCCATCAGTGTCATGTGAAGCAGGTAGTGGATGGTTGTATGAGAAGCTGGTGAATATCACAAGTCTTGGTTATGTGAACACTGACGCCAGACAGACAATCTCTGAAGAGTATTGATAATGGCTGGGTTCACCTATCTTATAAAGGCACTGCCCAGAAGAAGGCAATGACAAACCACTTCTGTTGAAAAATTTGCTAAGAACAATTTTGGTCATGGAAAGACCATGATTGTCCACGTCATAGGACACAGCACATACCAGACAAACAAATGAAGTACATCAAAATGATTGTTACTGGATTATTGTTGGTTTATTGTTGTCTATTGTACTAACATACAAAAAAAAGCATTTGTTCTGTGGGCTGTTAAAACAGATCATGCCATGTATAATTACGTTGAGGTAATAAAAAGAAAACCGAATACAAAATAGTGTTGCAGTTAGAGACAAAGTGCATTTAAGTAAACAAATAAAGTGCAAGGACCACCACGAGGTATTTTGGGAGATCAAGAATGATTCCAGGATTGAATGGCTTGTCATATGAAGAGTGATTGATGGCTCTGGGCCTGAATTAAGCAATAAATATTGAGGACATGAGATGAAGAGACCTTGAAAGTGAGTCCACAGGTTGTGGGAACATTTCAGTGATGGGGCAAGTGGAGTTGAGTTAGGTTCTCCACTTTGATTCAAGAGTCTGATGTTTGAGGGGTAATAACTGTCCCTGAACCTGGTGGTGTGAGTTCTGAGGTTCCTGGACCTTCTTCCTGATGGCAGGGAAGAAAGCAAGACCTGGTGGGAGTCGTTGATGATGGATGCTGCACTCCATGTGGATGTCAACTGTGATCGAGGAGGCTGTACATGGGATGGACTGGGCCATATCGACTATTTTTGTAAGATTTTCTGTTCAAGTTGCTTGGTATCTCCATACCAGTCTGAGGCATACATCCGGTTACACAATAAGGGTTGCCAGAGATAGGTGAGATAAAAGTAATGGAGTAATGTGAAACACACTCGGCAATTAAGTTTCTATTTCCTTACTAACTTCAAGATATCTTTGGCTAAAGGCATACAAGTAAATGCGGGGGAAAATCGTGTGTCAGTATTTGTGGAAGGGGTAGGGTTGGTGAATGTTGGGAATGTTGGGGTGGGCAAACAACCAGCTAGAGCCACCTGAGGAAAAGACTGGTAGGAGAGGGCTCGAGATCTCTTCTCCAGGTGACATCGAGCATTCAGAAACATATTTAATCTTTTCATAGTGTATGTCAGGGAGAGCTAACCACACTGAGCATGCTTCATTACATTAACTGGATCAGGAATTCATTCAAAGACGTGTTGTGATCAGTGCAGGCAGTACTGTAAAGGCTGATATGAGGGATTACTATATGTAATTTGAACACTCAACTGATTACTGACACACTGCACTGGCATTAACAAGGACTGTAGTTCAGAAAGCAGTTACTTTTTCTGCATTACAAGTTGAGTCAGAGTAAGGGAGGCAAATGCAATGTTACCATGCATTTCAAGAGGACTAGAACACACAGTGCCTAGAAGCAATATTCAGAGAAACATAGAAAACCTACAGCACAATACAGGTGCTTCGGCCCATATGCTATGCCAAACATGTCCTTACCTTAGAACTACCTAGGCTTACCAAGAGCTCTCTATTTCTCCATGCTCCTTATACCTGTCTAGGAGTCTCTTAAAAACCCCATCGTTTCCGCCTCCACCACTGCTGCTGGCAGCCCATTCCACGTACTCACCACGCTCTGCGTAAAAAACTTACCCCTGATATCTCTTCTATACCAACTTCCAAGCACCTTGAAACTATGCACTCTCGTGCTAGCCATTTCAGCCCTGGGAAAAAGCCTCTGACTACCCACACGATCAATGCCTCTCATTATCTTGTACACTTCTATCAGGTCACCTCTCATCCTGTCGCTCCAAGGAGAAAAGGCCAAGTTCACTCAATCTATTCTCAAATGGCATGCTCCCCAATCCAGGCAACATCTTTGTAAATCTCCTCTGCAACCTTTCTATGGTTTCCACGTCCTTCCTGCAGTGAGGCAACAAGAACTGAGCACAGTTCTCCAAGTGGCATCTGATCAGGATCCTATATAGCTGCAACATGACCTCTCAGCTCTTAAACTCAATCCCATGATTGATGAAGGCCAATATACCATAAGCCTTCTTAACCACAGAGTCAACCTGCGTAGCAGCTTTGAGTGTCCTATGGACTCAGACCCCAAGATACCTCTGATCCTTTACACTGCCAACAGTCTTACCATTAATGCTATATTCTGTCATCATATTTCACCTAACAAGATGAACCACTTCACATTTATCTGGGTTGAACTCCATCTACCACTTCTCAGCCCAGTTTTGCATGCTATCAATGTCCTGCTGTAACCTCTGACACCCTTCCACATATCCACAACACCCTCAACATTTGTGTCATCAGCTAGTTTACTAACCCATCCCTCCACTTCCTCATCCAGGTCATTTATAAAAATCACAAAGAGTAGGGGTCCCAGAACATATCCCTGAAGCACATCACTGGTCACCGGCCTCCAAGCAGAATATGACCCATCCACAACCACTCTTTGCCTTCTGTGGACAAGCCAGTGGATCCACAAAGCAATGTCCCTTGGATCCCATGCCTCCTGACTTTCTAAATAAGTCTTGCAAGGGGTAACTTATCAAATGCCTTGCTAAAATCCAAATATGCGACATCTACTGCTTTACCTTCATCAATGTATTTAGTCACATCCTCAGAAAGTTCAATCAGGCTCAGAAGGCACGACCTGCCTTTGTTAAAGCCATGCTGACTATTCCTAATCATATTATGCCTGTCCAAATGTTCATAAATCCTGCCTCTCAGGATATTCTCCATCAACTTGCCAACTAATGAAGTAAGACTTACTGGTCTTACTTTGTGGGCTATCCCTATCCACTTTCTTGAATAAGGGAACAACATCCGCAACCCTCCAATCCTCCAGAATCTCTCCCGTCCTCATTGATGATGCAGAGATCATCACTAGAGCCTCAGCAATGTCCTCCCTCGCTTCCCACGGTAGCCTGGGGTACACCCCGTCCGGTCCCAGTGACTTATCCAACTTGATGCTTTCCAAAAGCTCCAACTTAACCTCCTCCTTAATATCTACATGCTCAAGCTTTTCAGTCTGCTGCAAGTCAACCCTACAATTGCCAAGATCCTTTTCTGTAGTAAATACTGAAGCAACGTATTCATTAAGTATCTCTGCTATTTCCTCCGGTTCCATACACACTTTTCCATTGTCACACTTGATTGGTCCTATTCTGTAACATCTTAGCCTCTTGCTCTTCACAGACTTGTACAATGCCTTGGGGTTTTCCTTAATCCTGTCTGCTAAAGCTTTCTCATGGCCCCTTCTGGCTCTCCTAATTTCATTCTTAAGCTCTGTCCTGCTAGCTTTATAATCTTCTAGATCTCTATCAATTCCTAGTTTTTTAAACCTTTCATAAGCTCTTCTTTTCTTCTTGACTAGATTTACAACAGTACTTGTATACCACAGTTCCTGTACCCTACCATCCTCTCCTTGTCTCATTGGAACGTACCTATGCAGAACCCCACGCAAGTATCTTCTGAACATTTGCCACACTTCTTCCGTACATTTCCCTGAGAACATCTGTTTCCAATTTATGCTTCCAAGTTCCTGCCTGACAGCCTCGTATTTACCCCTACTCCAATTAAACGTTTCCCTAACTTGTCTGTTCCTTTCCCTCTCCAATGCTATGGTAAAGGAAGTAGAGTTCTGATCACTATCTCCAAAATGCTCTCCCACTGAGAGACCTGACACCTGACCGGGTTCCTTTCCCAATACCACATCAAGTACAGCCTCTCCTCTTGTAGGCTTATCTACATATTGTGTCAAGAATCCTTCATGAACGTTCCAAACAAACTCCACCCCATTTAACCCCTCACTCTAGGCAGATGCTAATCAGAATCAGAATCTGGTTTATCATCACTGGCATGTGATGTGAAATTTGTTAACTTAGCAACAGCAGTTCAATGAAATACATAATCTATCAGAGAGAGAAAAAAATAAATAAAATAAAACATAATAATAAATAAACAAGTAAATCAATTACGTATATTGAATAGATTATTTAAAAATGTGCAAAAACAGAAATACTGTATATTAAAAAAAAGTGAGGTAGTGTCCAAAGCTTCAATGTCCATTTAGGAATTGGATGGCAGAGGGGAAGAAGCTGTTCCTGAATCACTGAGTGTGTGCCTTCAGGCTTCTGTACCTCCTGTCTGATGGTAACAGTGAGAAAAAGACATGCCCTGGGTGCTGGAGGTCTTTAATAATGGACGCTGCCTTTCTGAGACACCGCTCCCTAAAGATATCCTGGGTACTTTGTAGGCTAGTGCCCAAGATGGAGCTGACTAGATTTACAAACTTCTGCAGCTTCTTTCGGTCCTGTGCAGTAGCCCCTCCATACCAGACAGTGATGCAGCCTGTCAGAATACTCTCCACAGTACATCTATAGAAGTTTTTGAGTGTATTTGTTGACATACCAAATCTCTTCAAACTCCTAAAAAAGTATAGCCGCTGTCTTGCCTTCTTTATGACTACATCAATTTTCTGGGATCAGGTTAGATCCTCAGAGATCTTGACACCCAGGAACTTGAAGCTGCTCACTCTCTCCACTTCTGATCCCTCTAGAGGATTGGTATGTGTTCCTTCATCTTACCCTTCCTGAAATCCACAATCAGCTCGTTTGTCTTACTGACGTTGAGTGCCAGGTTGTTGCTGTGGCACCACTCCACTAGTTGGCATATCTCACTCCTGTACACCCTCTCGTCACCACCAGAGATTCTACCAACAATAGTTGCATCATCAGCAAATTTGTAGATTGTATTTGACCTACGCCTAGCCACACAGTCATTTGTATACAGGCAGTAGAGCGGTGGGCTAAGCACACACCCCTGAGGTGCGCCAGTGTTAATCGTCAGTGAAGAGGATATGTTATCACCAATCAGCACAGACAGTGGACAATCAACATTTGGGAAATTAAAATCTCCCACCACGACAACCCTGTTATTATTACTCCTTTCCAGAATCTGTCTCCCTATCTGCTGCTCGATGTCCCTGTTACTATTGGGTGGTATATAAAAAACACCCAGTAGAGTTATTGACCCCTTCCTAGTCCTAAATTCCACACACAGAGACTCCATAGAGAATCTCTCCATGTCTTCCTCCTTTTCTACAGCAGTGACAACAATGCCACGCCCCCAACTCTTTTACCTCCCTCCCTGTCCTTTCTGAAACACCTAAAGCCTGGCGTTTGAAGTAACCATTCCTGCCCCTGCATCATCCAAGTCTCTGTAATGGTCACAATATCATAGCTCCAAGTGCTGATCCACGCGCTAAGCTCATCCGCTTTATTCATAATACTCCTCGCATTAAAATAGACACATCTCAAACCATCGGTCTGAGCTCAGAGCTCATCCCTTCTCTATCACCTGCCTATCCTCCCTCTCGCACTGTCTCCAAGCTTTCTCTATTTTTGAGCCAACCTCCCTTTCCTCCGTCACTTCAGTTCGGTTCCCACCCCCTTGGAAGATTTCATGTTTTAATGTTTTACAATATTGAATCACAGTGGATTTAATTTTACTTCTTTCAAACTGATCAACAGAATTTTTTGTGTCAAAGTGGAAACAGATCTCTACAAGTAACACACACAAAATGCTGGAGGAATCCAGCAGGCCAGGCAGGATCTATGGAAAAGAGTACAGACAACATTTTGGGCAGGCTGAAGGACCTCAGTCTGAAATGTCAACTGCACTCTTTTCTATAGATGCTACCTGGCCTGCAGAGTTCCTCCAGCATTTTGTGCCCGAGACTTGGATTTCCAGCATCTGCATATTTTTTCTCTATTTATAACAGATCTGTACAAAGTGATTTAAATTGATTACAAATACAAACCACAAAAAACACCACTTTTAGCAATAATTACAGCCCTGAGTCTATGTGGTTGGGTTTCTATCAGCTTTGCACATCTGGAGACTGCAATTTTTCCCCATTCTTCTTTTCAAAACTGCTCAAACCCTGTCAGATTGCATGCTGATCCTGAGCTAACAGCCCTTTTCAAGTCCAGCCGCAAATTTTCTATTGGATTGAGGCTGGACTCTCACTTGGCCACTCCAGGACATGAACTTTGTTCTTTTTTAAGCCATTCCTGTGTAGTTTTGGCTTTGTGCTTGGGGTCATTGTCTTGCAGGAAAACAAATATTCTCCCAAGTCTCAGTTCTCTGGCAGACTGCATTAGTTTTTCCTCCAGGATTTTCCTATATTTTGCTACCCTCTACCTCCCTTCACAAGCTTTCCAGGGCCTGCTGCAGTGAGGCATCCCCAAGCATGATACAGCCACCACCATGCTTCACGGTAGGGATGATGCATTTTTGATGGTGTGTGGTGTTCGGCTTGTGCCAGATATAACATTTAGTCTGATGGCCAAAAAGCTGAATTTTGGTTTCATCAGACCATAGAACCTTCTTCTAACTGACTTCAGAGTCTCCCACATTCCTTCTAGCAAACTCTAGCTGAGATTTCATGTGATAATTTTTCAGTAGGCTTTCTCTCTGCTGTTCTCCCATAAAGATGCAACTGGTGAAGCTCCCAGGTGACAATTGTATGTGCAGTCTCTCCCATCTCAGCCACTGAAACTTGTAACTCCTCCAGAGATGCTATAGGTCTTTTGGTGGCCTCCCTCACCTGTCCCCCTTCTTGCAAGGTCACTCAGCTTTTGAGAATGACCTGCTCGAGGCAGATTTACAGCTGTGCCATATTCTTTCCATTTCTTGATGATTGACTTAACTGTACTCCAAGTGAGGGTGAAAAGAGGATGATTTGGCACATGAAGGAGACTGAGGTCCTTTAACATCTGCTGGATGATGCTGAGGATGTTCTACAAGTCCGTAGTGGCCAGTGCTATCATGTATGCTGTTGTGTGCTGGGGCAGCAGGCTGAGGGTGGCAGACACCAAAAGAATCAACAAACTCATTCGTAAGGCCAGTGATGTTGTGGGGATGGAACTGGACTCTCTCACGGTGGTGTCTGAAAAGAGGATGCCGTCCAAGTTGCATGCCATCTTGGACAATGTCTCCCATCCACTACATAATGTACTGGGTGGGCACAGGAGTACATTCAGCCAGAGACTCATTCCACCGAGATGCAGCACAGAGCATCATAGGAAGTCATTCCTGCCTGTGGCCATCAAACTTTACAACTCCTCCCTTAGAGAGTCAGACACCCTGAGCCAATAGGCTGTTCCTGGACTTATTTCATAATTTACTGGCATAATTTACATATTACTATTTAACTATTTATGGTTCTATTACTATTTATTATTTATGGAGCAACTGTAACGAAAACCAATTTCCCCCGGGATCAATAAAGTATGACTATGACTATTACTATGAGTGTGTGGCTGAGAAGCTGGTGCAGGGGGCAGGGCTTCAGATTCTTGATTCATTGGGATCTCTTCTGGGGGAGGTATGACCTGTTCAAAAATGATGATTTGCACCTAAACATGTGGGGGACCAATATTCTCATGAGCAGGTTTTTTAGAGCTGTTGGGGAGGGTTTAAATGAACTTGGCGGGGGAATGCGGGAACCGGAGTGAAGGGACTCAGGATGGGATGGATGGTAAAAAAGCGAAGAGAGCATGCAGTCAGACTTTTAGGAAGGGCAGGCAAATGATAGAACATAATTGCAGCCAGCAGGGTGAGTATCAGTGCACTAGGGATGCAGAATCAGAAAGCAAATACAGTACTCAAAGTGTTATATCTCAATGCATGGAGTATAAGAAATAAGGTGGATAATATTATTGCACTATTACAGATTGTCAGGTATGATGGTATGGCCATCACTGAATCATGGCTAAAAGGATGATTGTAGTTGGGAGCTGAATGTCCAAGGTTCCACGTTGTTGCAGAGCAATAGGAAGGCAGGCAGAGAAGGTGGCTTCGCTCTGCTGATGAAGAATGGCATCAAATCAGTAGAAAGGTGTGAGATAGGATCAGAAGATAATGAATCTTTATGGGTTGAGTTGAGAAACTGTAAGGGTAAAAGGGCTTCCAACAGTAGCTGGGATGTAGACCACAAATTACAACAGGAAATAGAAAAGACTTGTCAAAATGGCAATGTTATGGTAGTCATGGGAAATTTTAACATGCAAGTCAATTGGGAAAATCAGCTTGGTAATGGATCTCAAGAGAGTGAGTTTGTTGAATGCCTAAGAGATAGCTTTTTATAGCAGTTTGTCTTTGAGCCTACTAGGGGATCAGCTATACTGGAATGGGTGTTATGTCATGAACCGGAGGTGATCAGGGCATTTAAGGAAAAAGAACCTTGAGGAAACAGTGATCACAATATGGTTGAGGTCAACTTGAAATTTGATAGGGAGAAAGTAAAGTCTGACATAGCAGTATTTCAATGGAGTAAAGGAAATTACAGTGGTATGAGAGAGGATTGGCCAAAGTAAATTGGAAGGAGATACAGGCATGGATGACAGCAGAGCAGCAATGGCGTGAGTTTCTGGGAAAAATAAGGAAGATGCATGATAGATGTATATCAAAAACAAAAAAATACTTAAATGACAAAATAATACAACCGTGGCTGACAAGGGAAGTCAGGGCAAAAGAGAGGGCATACAATAACGCAAAAATTAGTGAGAAGACAGAGGATTGGGAAACTTTTAAAAACGTACAGTCAGCAACTAAAAGAGTCATTAGGAGGGAAGAGATGAAGTATGAAAGCAAGCTAGCAAATAATATCAAAGTGGATAGTAAAAAGCTTTTTCAAGTATGTAAAAAAACTAAAGGAAAAGTAAGAGTGAATATAGGACCACTAGAAAATGAGGCCAGAGAAATATTAACAGGGGAACAAGGAATGGCAGATAAACTAAATACATATTTTACATCAGTCTTCACTGTGGAAGACATTAACAGTGAGCCAAATGTTGAAGGGTGTGAGGAAAGAGAAGTGAGTGCAGTTACTATTACAAAGGAAAAGGTTCTCAAAAAGCTGAAACCTAAATGTATATAAGTCACCCAGGCCAGATGAACTCATCCTCGGGTTATGAAAGTAGAGATTGTGGAGGCATTAGTAATGATCTTTCAAAAATTATTGAACTCTGGTATGGTTTAAGAGGACTGAAAAATTGAAAATGTCACTCCACTCTTTAAGAAACGAGGAAGGCAGCAGAAAGGAAATTATAGACCAGTTAGCCTGACCTCAGTAGTTGGGAAGATATTGGAGTCAAATGTTAAGGATGAGATGAGGGAGTACTTGGTGACACAGGACAAAGTAGGACAAAATCGACATGGTTTCCTTCAGGAAAAATCTTGCCTTACGAACCTTTTGGAATTCTTTGAGGAGATCAGAAGTAGGATAGATAAAGGGAATGCAGTTGATGTTGTATATTTGGATTTTCAGAAGGCCTTTAATAAGGTGCCACACATGAGGCTGCTTACCAAGTTAAGAGCCCATGATATTACAGAAAAGTTACTAACATGGTTAGAGCATTAGCTTATTGATAGGAGGTAGTGAATGGGAATAAAAGGATCCTTTTTTGTTTGGCTGCCAGTGACTAGTGTTCCACAGGAGTCGGTGTTGGGATTGCTTCTTTTTATGCTGTATATCAATGATTTGGATGATGGAATAGATGGCTTTGTTGCCACATTTGCAGATGATATGATAATTGGTGGAGGGGCAAGTACTGTTGAAGAAACAGGTAGCCTGCAGAAGGACCTGGACAGATTAGGAGAATGGGCAAGAAAGTGGCAAATGAAGTACAATATTGGAAAATGCATAGTCGTGAACCCTGGTAGAAGAAATGAAAGTGCAGAGCATCGTCTAAATGGGGAGAAAATCCAAAAATCTGACATGCAAAGGGACTTCTGCAGAACACCCAAAAGGTTAACTTGCAGGTAGAGCCAATGGTGAGGAAGGCAACTGCTATGTTAGCATTCATTTCAAGATGTCTAGAACATAAGAGCAGGGATGTGATGCTGAGGCTTTATAAGGCACTGGTGAGGCCTCGCCATGAGTATTGTGAACAGTTTGGGGCTCCTTATCTAAGAAAACATGTGCTGGCTTTGAAGAGGTTTCAGAGGAGGTTCACAAGGATGATTCCAGGAATGAAAGGGTTCTTGTAAGGGGAATGTTTCATAGCTCTGGGCCTGTACTTACTGGAATTTAGAAGGATAAGGGGGAACCTCATTGAAACATTTTGAATGTTGAGAGGCCTAAACAGAGTAGATAAGGAATGGTTGTTTCCCATGGTGGAAGAGTCCAGGGCAAGAGGGCACAGCCTCAGGATAGAGGGGCATCCATTTAAAACAGAGATGCGGAGAAATTTCTTTAGCCAGAGGGTGGTGAATTTGTGGAATTTGTTACCACAGAAACTGTGGAGGCTAGGTCGTTGGGTGTATTTTAGCAAGAGCTTGATAGGTTCTTGATTGGACATGGTATCAAAGGCTACAGAGAGAAGGCCTGGGAATGGGGCTGAGGAGGGGAAAATAAAGGATCAGCCATGATCCAATGGCAGAACAGATGGCCTAATTCTGCTCCTTTGTCTCATGGTCTTATGGATATTCTGTGACTTGGAATTTTCTTGCATCCATCTCCTGACCTGTGCTTTTGAATAACTTTTTCATGGAGTTGCTGAAATGTTCTTTTGTCTTCATGACGTAGTTTTTACCAGGATACTGACTCAGCAGCAGCTGGCCTTCCAGATACAGGTGTATTTTTACTACAAGCTCTTGTAACTCTTCCAGGGCCACAGCAGAGAACTGGGGCTAGTCATGCTGTTCACAGTGGCTGGGTGCTGCTGCAAGCACCCCCAGGCTTTCTCCCATACGGCACCGTCCGCTGCCCAGTTCTTCCGTCATTGCTTCTTGCCTCTGCCTGAAACACCCCTTCATCACCGCTGCAAGGGCCCTGTAGTCATGCTGCTCTGCCGATGTTAGTTCGAGGAGAGCCTGTAGGGCATCTCCATCCAGCGCCAGGACAAGGTGCACTGCCACCTCAGTGGGGCTCAACCCATTGTGCCATACGGCAAGTTTGACTTGCACCGGGTTAAGGCTCCAGGTGTCCAGCACCATTGCATCCGGGGAGCTTCAGGGTGGATGTTGTGGCATTAGGTGCCGAAGCCCATTGGTCTTTGTCTTTTTCCAGCGGCATTGGTAGTACCTACCACATTGCCAGTGCTCTCATGGCTGTGGTGTCTTGGGTCCCATGGTGCAGGCCACAAGGGTGGCAGTGATGCACTCTGCCATGTCCCCTGGGTTAGGGAGCCTGGGTACACTTCCCCCATCGGTTTTGACTGGTAAGGCATGATGGTCATTTCCCAGGTCCTCTCTCTGAGTGGGCGTCCTTTACTCCAGAGTCTGGCCCAAGGATGCTGGGGAGAAACACTGCTCGGTCCCTCGACTTATTCCTCAGATCTTTAGGTTCTCCATATGATATCATAGCTCTTCAACCTCCCTGACAATTTCTGATCCCACCCCTGACACCAATGTGGCAAGACAAAAAAACTTGTTTAACTGAACAGCCATTTTTATTGCGACAAACACAAAAACAGACCAGGTACTATGACCGAAGGAGAGAACCTCCTCAGTCACATACAGACAGGGGAGGTGATTATTACACACCCTGGTTACGATCAGGATGACCCACAAACACACACGTGAATAACTGTATAACCCAAGCTAAAATGTAACAATAAATGAACTTGAACATCCCACCAGAATCCCACGAATGCATTTTAAAACAAGAACAATAAACCGCAGCCCCGCCCCCGACCCCGGAATGTCATTTAATATACTCCTGTAATCCCCTTTGCTCCACTGTAATACAATACATCTGATTTCATCTTCTCCTTTTCACATTTTAGGGTGAATTAGGTCATATTATGATCACTTACACCTAAGGGTTCTTTTACCTTAAGCTCTCCAATCAAATGGGTTCACTGCACAGACCCGATCCAGAATAGCTGATCCCCTAGTGGGCACAGCTATGAGCTGCTCTAAAATGCCATCTCATAGGCATTTTAGAAATTTCCATTCTTGGAATCCAGCATTAACCCAATTTTCCCAATCTACCTGCATACTGAAATCCCCCATGACCATTGTAACATTGCTCATTTGGCATGCATTTTTTATCTCCCACTGCAATTTGTAGACCACATTCTAATGACTGTTTGGGGGTCTGTATATAACTTCAATCAGGGTCTTTTTACCCTTGCAGTTCCTTAGCTCTATCCACAATGATTCAATAACATCCAACTCTATGTCACCTCTTTCTAATGATTCGATTTCATTTTTTTACAAATAGAGCAATACTGCCTGTCCTTTCCATACAATGTGTATCCTTGGACATTAAGCTCTAAGCTGCAATCTTTCAACAATAATTTAGTGATGCCTACAACATCAAACATGCCAATCTACAACTCTGCTACAACTTCATCTATAAGACCATAAGACCATAAGACATGGGAGCAGAATTAGGCCAGCTGGCCCATCATGGCAGATCCTTTATTTCTATCTCCTCCTCCTCAACCGCAGTTCCCGGCCTTCTCCCCATAACCTTTGATGCCACGCCCAATGACCTGGCCTCTACAGTTGCATGTGGTAACAACTTCCACAAATTCACCACCCTTTAGCTAATATCTACCTTATTCTGTATATTGTACACATTCAAATATAACACTTTCAGCCCTGTATTCGCCCTTTTCGATTTTGTCAGCCTTTTACATTGCAACTCATTCTATTGACTGCAATTTTTCCTATCAACAGCCTATTCTCTCTACACATTGCATCTGTTTGTAAACCAGCTACCTCATCTTCAGCACTATCATCCTCTTTTCTTATGATACTTCTTGCATTGAAACATACACAGCTCAGGACACTAGTCACATCATGCTCAACCTTTTCATTCCTAACTTTGTCTGAGGTCTTACCAACATCTGTCTCCACAACCTCTCCTCTAACTGTTCTGGCCTTCTGTTTGCCGTGCCCCTGCAACTCTAGTTTAAACCCCACCATGCAGCATTAACAAACCTTCGTACTAGGGTATTAGACTCCCTCTAGTTCAGCTGTAAACTGACTCTTTGGCACAGGGCCCACCTTCTCTGGAACAAAGCTAAAGATCCAAAAATTTTATTTCAGTAATCTCTGTGAATAATTCTGACCAATAAACAATTTCATGCTTGATATTCTTGAGCTGATTACTGAATGAAGCAATCTAGTCTTCAAAGAATTTTATCACATTCTCAGAAAGTCCATATAAGTGTCTCAGGCAATTTCCTATTGAGAGCCATCGTTCAAACTGTTCATCGTTCTCAATATAAAGCTCTCAAAATAGTGGAGAATTGGAAACATGGGAATTGATTTTATTTACTGCTGTGGTAACAGCAATTAAGGATTTGTGCAGCCACATACTTGGTTTTTTTGCAACAAGGTGTTGAATGTGAGTGGTAAATATGTTAGGTACAGCTTTTTTCATGAAAGTAATAACTTCACAGTGGCGTTTTGTTGCCTCATTTGCTCTACAAGCAAGAATGTGGGTGAGTGGAATGTTCTTCTCTTTCAAAAATTGCTAAACAACCTGAAATATTGACTTCCTCTTTTGTATCTGCTTCTAATCCCCTTGCAAATAGTAACTGTTGAACCATGCTTTCATCTTTTATGAAGAAAACATAACCAGGAAGCAAAGATTCATTGCCTGGCAAAGTTGACTCATCCAACAGCAGAGCAAATTCTGTTGTCCTAAGTATGTTGCACAATATTATCTTCCACATTCTCAGGTATATCATCTATTCATCTTGAATAGAGTTGTTGCTGTGTGGAAATGCTTTAATTCTTTGATCTCTTGTTTAATGCAAAACCATACTTAGAACCTCCCTTACTTCTGACAGAATCAGTTCTTCTGACTTGTATGGAGCTTTCCAGATTTAGCAATGAGTAATGAAATGTTCTATGAAGCTCACGAACTATCACTGTTTTGTTGTGGAGTGCTGGAAACACGTTTTGAAGTGTTTTCCGTTTCTGAAAGTTTTCACCAAGTGACTGAAAATAAGTCAAATTCTTGTTTGGTTTATCAGAGTCTTTTCTCTTCAAATGTTCACACATCAGACACATTGGCTGCAGTTGGTTGCTTGGTGCTGGCATAACTCCATATTTCAGACACTCCACATTATACTGTCTACATTTCTTTGTTACTTGGTCTGCCTCTGCCATTTCATTAAAGATTAATGATCACAGTTTGTTTAGCTGAACTTCAAGCTCTGCGATCAATAAAGGGGAATGTCATTTATGTGTAACCCTGAGGTTCGGTTGGAGGTGTGAGTCTAGGGGTGACAATCTCTGGCCCCACCAAACATGTGAAATCTGAGGTGCAAAACCTCCTGTTTGTGTGGATGCTGTATGATTTATTACCCTGTAACAAATCAGTACCACAAAATAACAGACAGTACACCATATGCAATTAAACGATTTTGCTTTATAATTCTTAATTTGACTAAAGGGTTCAGAAAGAAAAGCAAAAAGGGCCCATTTTAATGAAACTGTCTAATGTGCACAAGTTGGAGCTCACGGTTTCCCTCCCGCTGGTCCTCCACCGATGTCCCTGGGCTTTGTCGACTCCCGACCCACTCCAAGTCCACTCCTTTCTGGTGTCTACAACCTCTCCTTTCTGGCATCTTCTCTCTCCATCTTCTGCCGAACCAAAGACCCAGATCACCTCGGAGTCAGGCACACAGCACAACAACACACTCCCCTCACTGGACGGCTCACACGCCAAAGCTCCCGTTATCTCTAACCATAACCCAAACACTGCTGCTACAGAAAAGCCATTACATTAGTAGTGAAATCTTTCCCAGGGTGTTACACTCTCCCCCCATCAAATTTAGTCATGTCCTCATGACATTGAGGTAATTTGCCAATCCTTCCTGCAAAGCACAAAGTCCAAGCCAGGTGTAAAAGGCAGTGACATAGTTCCCCAAGGCGATAGGTAATATACTCAGTCCCCCGGTGCTATATAGGCCAGCCTATCCAGTGGTCTTCTGATTCTTTGAGGCCTTCATACTCCCTCATCTACTTCTTCAGGTTCCAACATTACTTGGGGTACTTTTGGCCGACCTGGCAAGGACTCCCTCGGTCTATCCCTCGTGCCCTCCTGCAACTCAGACCCCTCCGTCCCTTGGCTGAGCCCCGCTTCATCCCTTGCAGGGTCCCACTGAAACCCAGGCTGTCCACAGATAGTCCACCCCCCCACAGATTTTACCTGACCGCATGAGAAGGGTTGGGAATCTCTTCCTCAATCAGTGGGGAGTTCGCAAGAGGCAGCATATACCACACCACCATTTCTTCATCCTCTGAGTCAGTATCCCATTTAGGGGTGGGGGCCGGTCCGATCTCTCCTGCTGTTGGTCTTTCAGTCGCCCCACTTCGCTGCAGAGTCCTGTTATTGGGTGTAGGCTCCAGGTCGGGCTCTGGGTCTACCTGCACCTCTTGTTCCAGAGGCAGAAGGTGGTTCCGATGGAGAATCTTGATAGGCCCATTCCCGTCCTCTCGTTACTTCCCCCGGCCGTAACATGGTTGGCTTTGACTGGGTGAACTGCACAGTCCCTCATCCAAACTCATTATCCGGCCCAATGCAGCCACACACTTCGTCAAAAACTGCTCGAAACACCAGGTGAACAGACAATGTTCTCAGAAAGCTTTCTTCAGCCTTCTCCTTGCAGGCTCTCATGAGCCTCCTCACAAGAGGGGTGTTGGTCCCCACAAGAATTTAAACTCCGTCTTTCTCAATGGGGTCTGGACAAACCACCGCTAATCTATCAAGGACCTCATCCACTCCCACATCGGCCTCCGAAAACTCCTGCTTCACTGACAAATAACCGTTGTATGGATAATCACCACACTAAGACCCCAGATCTCTAGTGCACTGCGTGGCATCAATGGTAATGCGTCAGATACTGGCTGTAAAACGTGTGGTACAGCAAAGTAACCTGCGACCCTGTGTCAAGTATGGCTTTAGCATAAATACCCTCTATCCATACCAATACACTGGAGCTTGGCCCCACTAAGCCTTCAGGAATAGGGTTTTTCGCTTTTGAGGGTTCCTTAGTAGATTGCTGGAAATATCTCTCTCCCCCCACCCCCCCCCCACCCGAGACACCAGGCTGTTCCCTCACTGGATCTCCTCTAAGTTTCCCAACACCTCTCTCTGCTTAGGTATCCAGGAGCTCGCTCTCCGAGGGGTTTCCGGTCATTCACACTCCCATCTGAAAAGGAAAACAACAGGAATTCTGCAGATGCTGGAAATTCAAGCAACACACATCAAAGTTGCTGGTGAACGCAGCAGGCCAGGCAGCATCTCTAGGAAGAGGTACAGTCGACGTTTCAGGCCGAGACCCTTCGTCAGGACTAACTGAAGGAAGAGTTAGTAAGAGATTTGAAAGTGGGAGGGGGAGGGGGAGATCCAAAGTGATAGGAGAAGACAGGAGGGGGAGGGATAGAGCCAAGAGCTGGACAGGTGATTGGCAAAGGGGATATGAGAGGATCATGGGACAGGAGGTCTGGGGAGAAAGACAAGGGTGGGGGGGACCCAGAGGATGGGAAGGGGTATAGTCAGAGAGACAGAGGGAGAAAAAGGAGAGAGAGAGAGAGAAAGAATGTGTGTATATAAATAAATAACAGTTGGGGTACGAGGAGGAGGTGGGGCATTAGCGGAAGTTAGAGAAGTCAATGTTCATACCCCATCCATTATTTATTGTGTATTGTGTATTGTGAAGTGTGTATTGAACCAGAGGAAATAGCAGAGGTACTTAATGAATACTTTACTTCTGTATTCACTATGGAAATGGATCTTGGTGATTGTAGTGATGACTTGCAGCAGACTGAAAAGCTTGAGCATGTAGATATTAAGAAAGAGGATGTGCTAGAGCTTTTGGAAAGCATCAAGTTAGATAAGTCGCCGGGATCGGATGAGATATACCGAGAGAGCTACTGTGAGAGGTGAGGGAGGAGATTGCTGAGCCTCTGGCGATGGTGTTTGCATCATCAATGGAGACGGGAGAGGTTCAGGAGGATTGGAGGGTTGCGGATGTTGTTTCCTTATTCAAAAAGGGAGTAGAGATAGCCCAGGATATTATAGACCAGTGAGTGTTACTTCAGTGGTTGGTAAGTTGATGGAGAAGATCCTGAGAGGCAGGATTTATGAACATTTGGAGAGGTATGATCTAATTAAGAATAGGCAGCATGGCTTTGTCAAAGGCAGGGCATGCCTTACGAGCCTGATTGAATTTTTTGAGGATATAACTGAACACGTTGATGAAGGAAGAGCAGTGGATGTAGTGTATATGGATTTCAGCAAGGCATTTGATAAGGTACCCTGTGCAAGGCTTATTGAGAAAGTAAGGAGGCATGGGATCCAAGGGGACATTGCTTTGTGGATCCAGAACTGACTTGCCCACAGAAGGCAAAGAGTGGTTGTAGATGGGTCATATTCTGCATGGAGGTCGGTCACCAGTGGAGTGCCTCAGGGATCTGTTCTGGGACCCTTACTCTTTGTGATTTTTATAAATGACCTGGATGAGGAAGTGGAGGAGTGGGTTAGTAAGTTTGCTGACGATAGGATGCAAAACTGGGCTGTGAAGTGGCAGATGGAGTTCAACCCAGAGAAGTGTGAAGTGGTTCATTTTATAGGTCAGATATGATGGCAGAATATACTATTAATGGTAAGACTCTCAGCATTGTGGAGGATCAGAGGGATCTTGGGGTCCGAGTCCATAGGACACTCAAAGCAACTGCGCAGGTTGACTCTGTGGTTAAGAAAGCATACGATCTATTAGCCTGCATTAATCGTGGAATTGAATTTAGGAGCCGAGAGGTAATGTTGCAGCTATATAGGACCCTGGTTAGACTCTACTTGGAGTACTGTGCTCAGTTCTGGTCGCCTCACTACAGGAAGGATGTGGAAGCCATAGAAAGGGTGCAGAGGAGATTTACAAGGATGGTGCCTGGATTGGGGAGCATGCCTCATGAGAACAGGTTGAGTGAACTCGGCGTTTTCTCCTTGGAGTGATGGAGGATGAGAGGTGACCTGATAGAGGTGTACAAGATGATGAGAGGCATTGATCGTGTGGATAGTCAGAGGCTTTTTCCCAGGGCTGAAATGGTTGCCACAAGAGGACACAGGTTTAAGGTGCTTGGAGTAGGTACAGTGGAGATGTCAGGGGTAAGTTTTTTTTACTCAGAAACTGGTAAGTGCGTGGAATGGGCTGCCGGCAATGGTGGCGGAGGCGGATACGATAGGGTCTTTTAAGAGACTTTTGGATAAGTACATGGAGCTTAGAAAAATAGAGGGCTATGGGTGAGCCTAGTAATTTCGAAGGTAAAGACATGTTCAGCACAACTTTGTGGGCCAAAAGGCTTGTATTGTGCTGTAGGTTTTCTATGTTTCTATGTTATCCATGTTTCAACTCTGCCACAATCTCCTTTACCATTCCCCAGGTTGGACTATCCATGGTCACTTCAAAACAAGGGGCTACTACCGAGGACGGTACCTTGCTGACTGAGCCCTCCCATGTCTCTGACACATTCTCCTCCTCTCGTATTTATCTGATCAGCTCAACAAACGAGGTATGGGGCGCGTCTTATGAGACAGTCGGAGACCCCAAGCGATCAGGTCCTGGGACTGGGTGCCCTTCGCTATTTGGTCCATTCTTCACTTATCCACCCCAGCCGTCTGAACGGCCTCTCTACGACGCAAGCAAGTTAGCTGCCTCTCTAGCCGTAAGATGTAGGGAGAAGGCTTCTCCCCCTTCTCCTGACTCATGTTCTGATACCCCGTCATGAGTTCCTTTGGAGTTCTTGTCGTGCCAAACGCGTTTTCCAGTGCTCGCATGTAATTGGCAGCAGTGGCAAGGGAGACTGGGACTTTACGGCTCCCACAACATCAGCAGCCTGCCCCCTCACACTCTCAACCAATCTCTGTCTCTTTACATTACCAGAGCAATGCCACTCACCTAACAACTAAAGGTCTGCCTTGCCCAAGTCTTATACTCCTCTTTCCCCAACGCCCCCCCCCCACCCCCGGGGATGGGTTTCATTTCAGAGAATATTGTTAGCTTTCGATAACCAGGGCTCCCTGCTTCCCCCTCCCACTTTCAAATCTCTTACTTTCTCTTCTTTCAGTTAGTCCCGACGAAGGGTCTCGGCCCGAAACGTCAACTGTACCTCTTCCTATAGATGCTGCCTGGCCTGCTGTGTTCACCGGCAACTTTGATGTATGTTGCTCTCTGCCTGTGCACTGGGCCATTTATTGGCCAGAGAAGTAAGAGCTGATACTAGCTCAGAACTCGCACTCTTCACTGGGGGGAGGGGACTCATTAGGCATTCCAAATCCAACCAGGCCTTCCCCTCACTCCTCAGAAACGAGAGAACACTGTCTTTGAAGTCTCCACCCCCAGCTACAGGAGGCTCGATTGTGATTTGGCCTTCTCTGCTACAGTCCCCTCCTCCTGGAAAGTATGGACAGCCCACAGCGTTCCTTTCCTGGGGCTTCAATAGTACCAGGCAGTTCCACTGCAGTTACATCAGTGCTAGTCTGAATTAAAACAAGGGTTGTGCCCGCAATTTTTTCAAACCTCCGCCCCACAATCGTAACTTTGTCTATGGCTTTAACAGTACTTAAGAGTCGAATTATCAATTCATCAGGAGTAGGAATATCTATCCCACTAAACATGCACACGTTCGTTACCAGTAACCCCATGGATGTACACCACTGCTCAACTGGACAGCATCCATACCCATGTATCATAATCACTTTACCGGACAATAGTTTAGCACAGACTTAAACACACAACTCACCGGTTCAATGCTCGGGGAAATCACACGGCATTCAATGAAATCAATCTCGAACGATACCCCCAATTGTAAACCTCAGGTTCGGTTGGCGGTGTGAGTCTAGGGAGGACAATCTCTGGCCCCACCAAACGTGTGAAATCTGTGTGCAAACTCCTGCTTGTGTGAATGCAGTGTGATGTTTTCCCCGTTACAAATCAATACCCCGAAATAACAGACAGTACACCATATGCAATTAAATGATTTAGTTTTATAATTCTTGATTTGACTAAAGGGTTAGTAAACAAAAACAAAAAGAAAAGGGCCCATTTTAACAAAACAGTCTAATGTGCACAAGTTGGAGCTCATGGTTCCCTTTCGCTGTCCTCCATCGATTTCCCTGGGCTTCGTCGACTCCTGGCCTGACTGCAAGTTCACTCCTTTTTGATGTCTATGACCTCTCCTTTCTGGTGTCTTCTCTCTCCATCTCTTGCCAAACAAAAGCCACACAGCACGAAAACACACTCCCCTCATTAGATGGCACGGCTCACATTCCAAAGCACCCGTTATCTCTGACCATATCCCAAACACTGCTGCTACAGAAAGACCATTACATTAGCAGTGAAACCTTTCCCAGGGTTACATAAGTAAAATCTGTCTCTCTGCCTGAAGGTACGTAAAGTGGAACAGCGATGTGTTGGTTGGGCTGTGGACTAGAGAAATGCAACCAAGACCATTCGAAGGTGCAAATTCTGATCTTTACTCCACTGAACACCATATCCTACTTCACAGGAAGTGCGACACTGCGTGATTAGAGTATGGGAATTGTACTAGCTAACACAGTACTACAGTAGAGAACAGCAATAATGTGCAGGCTGGGCCGGGAAGTAAAAGAATTCTTCAGATTTCCCATAATATATCAAATACAGAAGAGATGAGGTGATAACTTGATTATTGTAATCAGTTATGAGGTACTGAGGATCAAATGCTTATATAAGTAATTCAATTCTTAAATAAATATTTCTCTGTGGTCAGTGTAGCCTTGGCTGATGAGCGTGTGTTTGCCTCCTGTTCTAGGATTCCAACTCACCCTAACAGGTAACACATTAACAAAGATGCCAATAACAAAGTTCTGCCAGACGTGTCAGTACTGAGGCACATATTTAATTGAGTATTTCTCTAGCTATGTTAGAACTGTAGAAACCACTTGCTGCTAGCTGTAGCACATTGTATTCACATTGGAAGGCGTTTGGGGAATTTGTTTTGGTTCCGAAGTTCAGCCAGGTCTCCTGATGTCAGATTCAAGATTCAAAGATCCGAAGTACATTCATTATCTAAGCATGTATACAGTATACAACCCCAAGATTTGTCTTCCCACAGACAGCCATGAAACAAAGAGAGAAAACCATGGAAACTGTTCAAAGAAAAATATCACCCCTTCCCCCAACACACAAAAATAACCAAATCGTGCAAACAGCAAAAAAAAAGAAAAACACAGAATATATTACACTAAACCACAAATCATCGAACCAATCCAGGTTTATTCAGTTCAGCTTAGATCAGCAGATTACTCCTTCATGTACATATACCCGTAATAATTTGTATCTAAAATAGTTAGTCGATGTTGATAATGTTGAGTTCCTTCATAATTATGCCAGATACACTGATTAATCTGAATGGAAATGCCAGGGTCATTTTCTTTAAAGACACAACTCCACCCTGAAAAAGAGTCATTGAGAGAGTCTAACTTGTTCATTTTTCTTTTCAGTCATTTGAACATAAATATTGGACACTCATGGGACCAATTTCTAAGACACAATCCTAAACTAGGAGGTAGTTACCCTAATAATCAACTAATCTTGTAATAATAAATAATTAATTGTTAACTGATTGTAATTAACAGAGCCAACTTCTTAAAAGTTAATTTAGAGATAAAATGTGGAACAGCCCCTTCCAGCCCAATTCGCCACACCACCAGCAACCCACCGATTGGACACTATCCTAATCACAGGTTAATTTACAGTGACCAATTCGTCTATGAACCAATATGCCTTTGGGTTGTGGGAGAAAATGGGGGCAGCTGGAGGAAAGCAACGCAGCTTACATGCAGAACATACAAGCTGCTTACAGATGGTGCCGGAATTGAATTCTAAACTCTGGAATGACCCAAGCTGTATTAGTGTCACGCTAGTCATTACACTACCATGGTGCCCTCTAATAAGAACATTTTTCAAGTGAAACAAAGATGATATAATAAATATTGACTTTAAAATTTTGGAAGTTTTTATTAATAGACTGGCTAATACACCTGATTAGATTTCTTGCAAAACATCTACTGTATCATCACATGGTTATTAAAGCTAAATAATATCAAACCCTGCTTCATAACACAATTGCAATCAGATCTTCTATATTCCTTGTGATGGCCAAGGCTTTATGCTGAGTTTCTGGATCAGCAAATATATATCAAATGAAATAAACACAAGAGATTCTGCAGATGCTGGAAATTCAGAGCAACACACACAAACTGCTGGAGGAACTCAACAGGTCAGGCAGCATCTATGGAAATTAATAAACACAAGAGATTCTGCAGATGCTGGAAATTCAGAGCAACACACACAAAATGCTGGAGGAACTCAGCATGTCAGACAGCATCTATGGTAATGAATAAACAGTTGAAGTTTTGGGCCCAGACATTTGTTCAGGACATATCAAATGAAATGTCCATTTTACTTAGGATTTAATTTATTGAATAGCTTGTAGTTTATTTGGAGTATCTTTAATAATAAGAGATTCCATTTAGTTTGCACTTTATTTGAATCGAGTGAGAAAGATGTTTCATCTACTTTGTATTCACAAGTTTAAGTTCCTTAAAATGTCACAAATTTCAAGGGAATAATACGTTATGTAGATATAGCCTGAGTATTGGGGTTATTGGGGTCTCCCTACCTTCTGTCCAAGACCTCTTTCAGAGTCGATGCCTCCAGAAGACACGGTACCTCATTAAAGACCCCTCACACCCTCTCCACGAACTGTTTGTTCTTCTGCTATCAGGCAAACGTTACAGGAGCATCAAAACTAAAACCACAAGGCTACTAAACAGCTTTCTCCCACAGGCAGTCAGACTGCCAAATAGCTGCTCCACCTGATTCTGCTTTGGACACTTTTAACTTGCACTGGACACTTATAACTGATTTTAACTGACGTGTAGCTGTTTTATCTGAGTTCCTCCAGCATTTTATGTGTGCCACAAACTACCAGACTCGATATTTCATTATGCATCTGAAAGATGGCATTAGACTATTGAGTGTAAACCTCTTCTAACTACTTTCTGTCCTCTGCCTTGTTCCCTAAAGTGTTTAACCTTTGCTGATACCATCACTTCTTTATTTCTTACTGGCTGTGCAGTTAAAATATGAAATAGATTCTTTCAGGTTATCTAGCAAAGAGGAAAGATGTTAGTGAATGCTAAGATTTTTTTTCAGACAATGGATCCAAGTGGAGGCAATTTTTGAAGTAATTTTGGTTACACACATTGTTGATGGGATTTTGTGACCAGAGTTGCCCTGAAAATTTATCTCCTGCTTTTGAACAATCTGAGTAATCTGATATTGAAAAAGCTGCCTCGGAGAAGCTTGCAACACAATGTGACGGAAATACTTTCGATATTGTCAAATATAAATGATTTGTTCATATGTTTGTTATGTGCCATGTCATATGACGTGAGCAATTGTGGTCTTTCTATTACCATGGTTGTTCTTGGCAAATTTTTGCCTTCTTCTGAACAGTATCTTTAAAAGACGGGTGACCACAGCCATTATCAATACTCTTCAGAGATTGTCTGGCTGGTGTCAGTGGTCGCATAACTAGAACTATCCACCAGCTGTTCATATGACCATCCACCATCTGCTGCCATGGCTTCACATGACCCTGATCGGGGGCTAAGCAGGTGCCACACCTTGCCCAAGGGTGACCTACAGGCTAGCGAAGTGATGGAGCACCTTACATCTTCTTTAATATAGACGTATGTACTGGGCGGAATCCACTACCTTTTGTAGGATTTTCCATTCAAAGGCATTGGTGTTTCCATACTAGGCTATATACCCATGTATGTGTGGCTAAGCATAGCTCAAATACCTTCCATAAACTTGCTGACAATATGACCATTGTTGGTAGAATCTCAGGTAGTGACGAGAGCATGTACAGCAGTGAGATATGCCAACTAGTGGAGTGGTGTCGCAGCAACAACCTGGCACTCAACGTCAGTAAGACGAAAGAGCTGATTGTGGACTTCAGGAAGGGTAAGACGAAGGAATACATACCAATTCTTAGAGAAAGATCAGAAGTGGAGAGAGTGAGCAGTTTCAAGTTCCTGGGTCTCAAAATCTCTGAGGACCTAACCTGGCCCCAACATATTGATGCAGTTATAAAGAATGCAAGACAGCATCTATACTTCATTAGGAGTTTGAAGAGCTTTGGTATGTCAACAAATACACTCAAAAACTTCTATAGATATACTGTGGAGAGCATTCTGACAGGCTGCATCACTGTCTGGTATGGGGGAGCTACTGCACAGGATCAAAAGAAGCTGCAGAGGATTGTAAATTTAGTTGGCTCCATCTTGGGTACTAGCCTACAAAGTACCCAGGACATCTTCAAGATGGAATTGTTGAAATTGCGGGGGCCCTGGCAGAAATATTTAAAATGTCGCTGTCTACGGGTGAAGTGCCGGAGGATTGGAGAGTGGCTCATGTTGTTCCATTGTTTAAAAAAGGATCGAAAAGTAATCTGGGAAATTATAGGCCGGTGAGTTATTGGAGGGAGTACTAAGAGACAGAATCTACAAGCATTTGGATAGACAGGGACTTATTATGGAGAGTCAACGTGGCTTTGTGCGTTGTAGGTCATGTTTAACCAATCTGTTGGAGTTTTTCGAGGAGGTTACCAGGAAAGTGGATGAAGGGAAGGCAGTGGATATTGTCTACATGGACTTCAGTAAGGCCTTTGACAAGGTCCCGCATGGGAGGTTAGTTAGGAAAATTCAGTCACTAGGTATACATGGAGAGGTGGTAAATTGGATTAGACATTGGCTCGATGGAAGAAGCCAGAGAGTGGTGGTAGAGAATTGCTTCTCTGAGTGGAGGCCTGTGACTAGTGGTGTGCCACAGGGATCAGTGCTGGGTCCATTGTTATTTGTCATCTATATCAATGATCTGGATGATAATGTGGTAAATTGGATCAGCAAGTTTGCTGATGATACAAAGATTGGAGGTGCAGTAGACAGTGAGGAAGGTTTTCAGAGCCTGCAGAGGGACTTGGACCAGCTGGAAAAATGGGCTGAAAAATGGCAGATGGAGTTTAATACTGACAAGTGTGAGGTATTGCACGTTGGAAGGACAAACCAAGGTAGAACATACAGGGTTAATGGTAAGGCACTGAGGAGCGCAGTGGAACAGAGGGATCTGGGAATACAGATACAAAATTCCCTAAAAGTGTCGTCACAGGTAGATAGGGTCGTAAAGAGAGCTTTTGGTACATTGGCCTTTATTAATCGAAGTATTGAGTATAAGAGCTGGAATGTTATGATGAGGTTGTATAAGGCATTGGTGAGGCCGAATCTGGAGTATTGTGTTCAGTTTTGGTCACCAAATTACAGGAAGGATATAAATAAGGTTGAAAGAGTGCAGAGAAGGTTTACAAGGATGTTGCCGGAAGTTGAGAAACTCAGTTACAGAGAAAGGTTGAATAGGTTAGGACTTTATTCCCTGGAGTGTAGAAGAATGAGGGGAGATTTGATAGAGGTATATAAAATTATGATGGGTATAGATAGAGTGAATGCAAACAGGCTTTTTCCACTGAGGCAAGGGGAGAAAAAAACCAGAGGACATGGGTTAAGGGTGAGGGGGGAAAAGTTTAAAGGGAACATTAGTGGGGGCTTCTTCACACAGAGAGTGGTGGGAGTATGGAATGAGCTGCCAGACGAGGTGGTAAATGCGGGTTCTTTTTTAACATTTAAGAATAAATTGGACAGATACATGGATGGGAGGTGTATGGAGGGATATGGTCCATGTGCAAGTCAGTGGGACTAGGCAGAAAATGGTTCGGCACAGCCAAGAAGGGCCAAAGGGCCTGTTTCTGTGCTGTAGTTTCTATGGTTCTATGGTTCTATGGATTTTAGTAAGGCATTTGACAAGGTTCCACATGGTAGGCTTATTCAGAAAGTTAGAAGGCATGGGAGCCAGGGAAGTTTGGCCAGGTGGATTCAGAATTGGCTTGCCTGCAGAAGGCAGAGGGTGGTGGTGGAGGGAGTACATTCAGATTGGAGGATTGTGACTAGTGGCGTCCCACAAGGATCTGTTCTGGGACCTCTACTTTTCGTGATTTTTATTAACGACCTGGATGTGGGGGTAGAAGGGTGGGTTGGCAAGTTTGCAGATGACACAAAGGTTGGTGGTGTTGTAGATAGTGTAGAGGATTGTCAAAGATTGCAGAGAGACATTGATAGGATGCAGAAGTGGGCTGAGAAGTAGCAGATGGAGTTCAACCTGGAGAAATGTGAGGTGGTACACTTTGGAAGGACAAACTCCAAAGCAGATTACAAAGTAAATGGCAGGATACTTGGTAGTGTGGATGAGCAGAGGGATCTGGCAGTACATGTCCACAGATCCCTGAAAGTTGCCTCACAGGTGGATAGGGTAGTTAAGAAAGCTTATGGGGTGTTAGCTTTCATAAGTCGAGGGATAGAGTTTAAGAGTCGCGATGTAATGATGCAGCTCTATAAAACTCTGGTTAGGCCACACTTGGAGTACTGTGTCTAGTTCTGGTCGCCTCACTATAGGAAGAATGTGGAAGCATTGGAAAGGGTACAGAGGAGATTTACCAGAATGCTGCCTGGTTTAGAGAGTATGCATTATGATCAGAGATTAAGGGAGCTAGGGCTTTACTCTTTGGAGAGAAGGAAGATGAGAGGAGACATGATAGAGGTGTACAAGATAATAAGAGGAATAGATAGAGTGGATAGCCAACACCTCTTCCCCAGGGCACCACTGCTCAATACAAGAGGACATGGCTTTAAGGTAAGGGGTGGGAAGTTCAAGGGGGATATTAGAGGAAGGTTTTTTACTCAGAGAGTGGTTGGTGCATGGAATGCACTGCCTGAGTCAGTGGTGGAGGCAGATACACTAGTGAAGTTTAAGAGACTACAAGACAGGTGTATGGAGGAATTTAAGTTGGGAGCTTATATGGGAGGCAGGGTTCGAGGGTCGGCACAAAATTGTGGGCCGAAGGGCCTGTACTGTGCTGTACTATTCTATGTTCTATGTTCTATGCGTTATCACAGAAAGGCAGCATCCATTATTAAGGACCTCCAGCACCCAGGGCATGCCTTTTTCTCACTGTTACCATCAGGAAGGAGGTACAGAAGCCTGAAGGCACACACTCAGTGATTCAGGAACAGCTTCTTCCCCTCTGCCATCCGATTCCTAAATGGACATTGAACCCATGAACACTACCTTACTTTCTTAATATATATTATTTCTGTTTTTGCACGATTTTTATTCTGCTCAATATACGCATACTGTAATTGATTGATTTATTATTATTTTGTTTTTTCTTCTTCTTCTATGTTACACATTGCATGGAACTGCTGCTGCTAAGTTAACAAATTTCATGACACATTTTGTTGGTAATAAACCTGATTCTGATTCTGAGTTGTGATGGCTACTACATTTATTGTCGGGCAAATCAAATCTGCTATCGTTGGATGAATTTGCATATAGGAGGGAGATTGAAAATCGGGTTGAATCTTGCACAACAACAACCTCTTCCTCAATGTAGGCAAAACCAAAGAGCTGATTATGATTACAGGAAGCAGAGAGCAGATGTCCTTCAGCCAGTTCTCATTAGGAAATCAGAGGTGGAAAGCCTCAGTAGCTTTAAATTCCTTGATGTTATGATTATGGAGGATCTGTCCTGTGACCAGTTTGCACAGATTTGACATGTCACCCTAAATCCTAAAATCTTTTATAGATGCACAGTGACAGTGGAGCGTATCCTGGCTGGTTGTATCATGATCTGGTATGGAAACAATATTGTTCTTGAATGGAAAGGCTGACCGAAAGTAGTGGACATGACCAGTGCATGACAGTAAACATTCCCCCCTCACACCATTCAGCATATCTACAAGGTGGATAGGCATTTCATCTCGTTAGCATTTTATTTATGTCGCTTATGATGTCTATATTTTTATTACATCAAATTTTGCATCAAACAAAGGGGGTCAGATCCCTATCTCATATTCTTTTGTTTTTCAGAAAAACCATCACACTGACGCAGTCTAGCAGATCATTGAATAGTTGTTCCGATGAAGAGGCTTTGACCAGAAATATTAACTCAGTTTCTCTCTTTCTCCAGATGCTGTCTGATTTGTGAGTACCCTCTGCATCTTTTGATTCTATTATGGATGAATATTGATATTAACATGAAGAGAGTGGTTCATTGAAAATTTCTAGCTGTAACTATAGACGAAAATCTTAGTGGCACATGAAAATTTCCCAGAGCTTCTAACTTACAAATTTGCATCATTTTCTTTAATTCCATTTAGTTGGAAGATGATATATTAAATCAAGAGTTCATCATTGAAACAACCAAATAAATATGCAGTACTATTAAAATGCTTCCCACTGGATTAAATAGTTGATTAATGTTTCTACGAAAGCTTCATATGAATTACTGGGTCTCACAGGCATATGTTTTGTTTTAAAAAATGCAAATGAGTACTTTGATCAGCATTCTCTGTGAAACTCAAAGGCAGTTAATGCTTATTAACTTGGATATCTTATATTATTTCTTGCTATTTGCTCTAGAGAGCCAATCATTATCTTTGAACTTCCCTGCAGCTGAAAAATAACCACAGACGATATGGCTAAACCCATCAAGATTGATATGGAACTTACAGTTGCTGGGAGCCAAGGGTGAATGGAAGAGATATTCAACTTAGGTCACTTTCTGATGTGAAATGGGTTGTGTATTCAGAGAAGCAGTAAATATTTCAGATTGAAATCCAGTGGACGTTACACCTCAGTTTATTTCATTCATCTAATTTTGTGAGCAGTTGTCGTCACCTACCTGCAGAAGAGATGTAAATAAGGTTGAAAGGACACAGAGAAAATTTACAAGGATGTTGCCGGGTCTGGAGGACCTGAGTTATAAGGAAATAATGAATAGGGTAAGACTTTGTTCCATGGAATGCAGAAGATTAAGAGGAGATTTGATAAAATTATGCGGGGTATAGATAGGGTGAATGCAAGCAAGCTTTTTCCACTCAGGTTGGGAGGGAGTACAACCAGGGATCATGGTGTATGGGCGAAAGGTAAAAAGTTTAAGGGGAACATGAGGGGAAACTTCTTCATTCAGAGGGCCGTGAGAGTGTGGAACAACCTGCCAGCAGAAGTGGTGTGTGCAAACTCACTTTCAATATTTCAGAGAAATTTGGATGGGTACATGGATGTAGCGATATGGAGGGTTATGGTCCTGCTGCAGTTGATGGGATTAGGCAGTTTAAATGGCATGGACTAGATGGGCCAAAGGGCCTGTTTCTGTGCTGTACTTTCCTGTGACTCTAATCTGACAAGATGCGGGTGTCAGCTCTCAATTCCCATAGAGAGTTCTAGTGATGGCGAATGGTGTGCAGATCAATAAACACTGAGGAGGAGGAGCGAGCCTGGGAAGGTGTTGTCTAAAAATCATCTGCAGTACTGCAGAGGAGAAGACTGTTTTTTCTTGACTCTACAGATAGTAAAATGGTGAAAACGTTTCTTACCTTTCATGAATGCTCTTCAGTAGTCTTGGTAAAGTTTAAAATTCAGTGGGCTCCAGGCAGGATTCTGTGCTTTTCCAGATGATTAATTCCCAGCTCTGGACATCTTCAACATTGTATTTCATATAAAATGCATTGGTTCTTTTTTCACTGGGAAGAAGCAGTAAATAGCTGCAGGCAGGGAGCAGTGACATAATTAAATTTACAAGCTAGTGAAAGTAAAGGGGTCGTATCAGTGTGGGATCCAGTTTGAGAATGGGTTCTATCTATGTGAGATTCAGTTTGAGAATGGGTTCTATCTATGTGAGATTCAGTTTGAGAATGGGTTCTATCTATGTGAGATTCAGTTTGAGAAGGGGTTATATCTATGTGAGATTCAGTTTGAGAAGGGGTTATAAAACATAAAACATTAATAAAAGAAGACTGTCAAACACACAATGTGCAGGAAAGAAATAGTGTAAACAATAAAAGTAAGCAAATAGCATGAAGTTCACGAAAATGACTTCACAGCCATGAAGTCAGTCATCACTGCAGCCGATTCAAGAACCCATCAATTGCATTGGCTAAAGCTTATCTATGGTTATCTTAAATCTTAAGGAGCTGTGGTCACTGCTCCATAACTGTCCTCTCACTGATAGGCAAGTGGTCAGGATCATAGCACAAGGTCCAATATGACCATCTACATATTTATTTAAGAAATCCTGTTGGATGTACACTACGTAGCAAATTCTACAACATCTAAACCTTTTGCACTGAGGAGGTTCCAATCTAGATTAACCTGGTTGCTGCTGCTGCAAGCTGATCAAAATCTGAACAGGTTTATTGCAATTAACATATGTGGTAAAGATTGTTGTTTTGCAGCGGCAGTATAGTGCAAGTATAAAATTAATATAAGGTGCAAATATAAATAAATAGTACAAAAGATGAATAATGAAGTAGTGTTCATGAGTCTATAGACCATTCAGAAATCTGATGGCAGTGATAGCAACATGTTAAGCTTTTCTTAACATATTGAGCGTGCATCTTCAGGGTTTTACATTTCCTCCCTGATGATGGTAACACGAAGAGTGCATGTCCCTTTTTTGATATTATCATCATCATCATCATCATCATTATGTGCCGTGTTGTGTGACGGCAAATTTTTCTGCAGAAGTGGTTTGCCATTGCCTTCTTCTGGGCAGTGTCATTACAAGATGGGTGACCCCTGCGTTAATCAATACTCTTCAGAGATTGCCTCCCTACCACAGTGGTTGCATAACTTGGACTTACAATATGCACCAGCTGCTCATACAACCGTACACCATCTGCTCCCATGGCTTCACATGACCCTGATCGATGTGGGGGAGGGGGTTGCTAAGCAGGACCACACTTTACCCAAGGGTGATCTGCAGGTTAGCAGAGGGAAAGAGCGCTTTACCCCTTCTTTGGCAAAGACGTACCTCACTCCACCACCCTTTTTTTGATAATTACCTTCTATTAAAATTAGAAATCTGTTTTAGCATTATTGGATATTGCCAGAATAGTGAACAAATTTGAGAAATTAGCTCAAGAACTGATTTTACTTTCTTCATTTGTATCATTCAACTCTCTTCTCTTCGGACCTGTAATTTTTTTCTCTCCCAGTTACTTATCCAATTCCCTTTTGAACCTGCTTATTAGATTTATTTTCCTGCCTAGATCGTAATGATTAACTATGAGAAGAAACAATTCTCTTGCCACTGCTGTTTTATATCCCGATCATATGAACAGACATAGTACTACATCTACAGCCAGATAACAGTTTATGAAGGTTCAAGATAATCCTTTAGTTTATGTGTTGAATCTTCATTGTAAACACAACAACCCCATATAGTTTTCTTAATCATTTTCTCAAAATATCTGCCACCTTCAAAGATTTAAAGTTCAAAGTGAATGTTACTATCGAAGTTCATCTATGTCACCATTTACAACCCTGGGATTTATTTTCTTGTGGGCATATTCAATAAGTCTACAGAATCGTAACCATAACAGAATCAATGAAAGACCAAATGAGGTCAATGCCTTCTGTGCTCGCTTTGACCATCAAACATGGAAGAACCCACATGCCCTGATGACCCTATGATTTCAGTCTCAGAGGCAAGCATGCAAACAACCTTCAGGAGGGTGAACCCGTGATACAGGGAGAAGGTAGGCGAGGGGGTCGGAGAGGGAAATGCCTTAGCCATGATGAAATGGCAGAGTAGACCCAAATGGCCTAATTCTGCTTCTACATCTTATGGTCTTATGGAAAAGATGGGGTACCTGGCCAAGCATTAAAGACCTGTCCTGATCAACCGGTTGGAGTGATCACCGAGATCCTTCACCCCTTGCTTTGATGTTGTGTGGTACCCCTTTGCTTCAAGCCGGCTTCAATTATACCCGTGCCCAGGAGGAGTGTTGTGACCTGTCTCAATGACTATCTCCCAGTAGCACTTACTTCCACAGTAATGGAGTGTTTTGAGAGGTTGGTGATTAACACATGTATTCCTAAATTATGTTCCAGCACTCCCTTTAGAATTGTATATTAAAAAGTTTATTGCCTTTTTCACAATTCCAACTAACATATACTGCTACGCCCCTCACTTTCATCATCTATATGGATGACATTCCACCAGCCAATGTCCTCTTAAAGTCCATAATTATACTTATAATTTGCCTGATTCCTAAATTATGTGAAAGGCTGATCCATTTCCCTCTCAGCCCCAAACTCCTCCCCATATTCTGTCATGCCCTGATCAATCAAGAACCTCGCAACCTCTGTCTTAAATATACCCAATGACTTGGCCTCCACAGACAACTGTGGCAATGAATTCCATAGATTCACCTCTTTCTGACTAAAATATATGCTTACATCCTATTTTGAACAAAGGCAAAATACTAACTTTTTTTCTTGTCCTCTGGATCAAGCCAATATCAAAGAAAGGTTGAAATATTATGACCCCAGAACCAATACAATTTTAATCCAGGCTTCCCTTGTCAATCTGTGATTAATCCCATTCAGACATAATGACTTATTTCTTCTTCATGTCCTTCCTGTACCCCACTGAATTTTCTGTTTCAATCAGGTCATCTCTGGCTCCTCCAGTATCCAGCAGAGGGATTCCCATCCTCTCTAGTAGTCACATTCTTCTTTAAATAAGTTCAAAGTAAGTTTATGATCAAAGTACATACAATTGTCATATGTAACCTTGAGATTAATTTTTTATCGGTATTCTCAGCAAATATTGCACTCCAGATGTAGTGGCCAAAGCCATATATAATCAGAACATAACCCTACTACTTTTGTACCTGATTCACCTTTCAATAACATTTTATATTTTGAACAATGGGTAGCATAAATGGAAAGAGCTATCACTTTGAACAAACTCAGTATCTCTTATGCACACTTTGATAGGGCCCACCCGCACATCTCTGGATGACCCAAAATTTCAGTCTCTGAGGCCAGCTCTGGACATCCTTTAGAAGGGCGAATCCATAACTAACTGGCTGGAATATTCAACCTCTCATCTCTATGGTCCGAGGTTCTCACCTGCTTGAGAAAAGGCATCTATTCGCACGGGTGCCCAACCTGCCTAATGACCACCATCTGGCTGGTGGCACTTACATCAACTGTAATCACATGCTTTGAAAGGCTGGCTTTTGCGTGACTCTGAGACCACCTAGGTGGTCGTGGGAGGGAGACGAGCAGCTACAGGGTCACTTCGAGTCAGTGCTCAAGGACTCATCTGCAGATTTAAATGAACACACCATGAATATCACAGACTTTATAAAAACAGCCTGATCTCAATAGGTGCCATCCCAACAGATACACCTGGGCATGACCCCTCCCTCAAATATTTCCAAGCTAATTCCCATATTAAACAAAAATATAGGGCATAGATAAAAAATAAAGAGTACCAATGTAATACAACAGAGTATGTACTCTGCAATCTTCCCCTTGTCCCGGTGAACTTATGATGCGTTTTGTAATCCTTTGCATATGCGGGTCTGTTATCCAAGAGTTTCAAACTTATTCTTAAAACACACAAACACATTAACAAGCAAGTATGCCACTACGACACACACAAAGTGGAAAACAGTTAACAGTTGACATTTCGGGCTAAGACTTTTCTTCAGGAAACGGCCCGAAACGTTGACTGTACTCTTTTCCACAGATGCTGCCTGTCCTGCTTAGTTCCTCCAGCATTTTGTTTCTATGGCTTGGGATTCCAGCATCTGCAGAATTCCTCATCTCCAGTATGCCACAATACAGTTGCCCCGAATGAGTATACACACATTAGTTCCACACCCGCCCATACTGCACTTTAGGAATTCTGATCACTTGGCTGTACTTCCCCGGCCTGCGTACATGCAAATAGTCTTCATTGCATTTCCATCCTACCTTGCTGAAAGAGGCTTTAATGCAGTGCACCACATACTCAAATAAAACTGAAATCACTTGGACATTGTTACACATGGGGACTTAAGGCTTTTGGGGTCACAACTTGAGCCAGATATTTCAACACCTGCTAAAAACCATCAAGCTCAAGGATCACATTGATATTGAAGCTGCCGTACTGCACACAGGTACTGTATGTGCTAGGTTTAAAGACAAATAAAAATTGAAAGCAGAATCATTTTTCGCATGTTGCAAGTGATAGACATGTCTTCACACTAAGGGGAATGCCAGAAAGTGTGCCTAAGAGGGCATTGGCAAATGTGAAAGTGCTTTTTGGGAACGTTTGTAAGTATGAAGCTGCTTTAGGTGTTGATGGCAAGTATGAAGGTGCTGTAGGAAGTCATGAGCAGGTATGAAGGTGCCTTAGGGGGCCTCTGGCAAGTGTAAAAGTACTTTAGGTTGTGATAGCGCATATGAAAGTGCTTTGGGGGGCATTGGCAAGTATCAGGTGTTTTAGGGGGGCGATGGGGTAAAAAAGGTATCAGAAACACTGGGTTAAGACAACAACAAGGAAAGATTTAGGCAAGCACTGGATGGAACTAAATATAATGCAGTCCTATGGATAGAAATGAGTTTCAAATTCTATCTCAGGATCGTTTACATACATTTGAGAGGGCTAATTCAAGGTTTAATATTTGATCAAAAAAAACACCATTGACAGATCTCAAACTCGAGAAGATCTTCAGATGCTGAAAATCCAAAGCAATACATACAAAATGATAGAGGAACTCAGTTTGTCATGTAGCGCCTCAGGAAATGAATAAACAGTTGATATTTTGGGCCAAGGCACTTCTTCAAGACTAAGAAGGAAGGGGGAAATGCTAGAATAAAAAGGTGGGAGGCTGGGAAAGAGGCTAGCTGGAGGGTGATAGGTGAAACCAAATGGGTGGAAGAGGTTACTATCTGGAGAAGAGGGAATCTGATAGGAGAGGAGAGTGGACCATCGGAGAAAGGGAAGGAGGATGAGCCCTGGAGTGCAACATAGGAGAAAGAAAAGGAACTGCTTCCTTGGTACTGCATCAAGGTAATAGCTTAGCAGACGCTCTTATGTCTCTGGATAAGAGGTTGAATTCACAATCTTCACATCACTTCTCTCAAAGAAAGCTGCCCACAATCCGATCTACATAACATTGACTTCCCTCTTCCTTAATCTAATAGCTATTTTTCCTCAGAAGATCCCAGGCATCGACCAACAGGATAGTAAGTAGTCAACTTCGTTGATGCATTCTCAGTCACAAAACTAGAAAGTAAAAAATATCACTTTAATATAATGTTGTACATAAATATAAAAGTTTGGAAGTTTGAGATGGAAGTTAAAGTATCATAAACAAACTAAAGAAATATACTTTGCAATATTTACCCTAGGGACTCAGAAGCCAAATAAAATTGCTTTTTAAGTGCAGTGAGGTTGCGAAGCACTGAATTGTCTTTGTATGCTATTAAAAACTCAATTTCATTTCATATAACAGAGGCCATTTAATTTAATCAGCATAACCACCCACTTCTTCACTCTCATTCCTTTAATTCCCTTTATTTGAACTTATTATAAAGATAAATATGATGAAGAAGCTGCAGGCATTTGTGTGTCGGCTGTTGTCCTGAGGAACTCCTGCAGTGATGTCCTGAGATGACTGATCTCTGACAAAAGCAGCCATCTTTCTTTGTGTGGGGAATAACTCCAAACATTGGAGTGTTTTATTGTTAATAATTGTTGAATTCAGTTTCACCACACACGTTCCTGTCACCTTAGTCAGATAATGCTTTCATGTCAAGGCACTCACCATCACCTGTGGATTTCTGCTCTTTGGTCCAGAGTGACAGTGTTGTGCAAAAGTCTTAGACATGTATACCTGTATATAGTTAACTTTCCTAAGGCTCTTGGTCAGTACTATAATAATTTTATATATTAAACTGTATCGCTGCAACAAAAAAGAAAACAAATTTCAAGACGTATGTGAGTGATGATAAACCTGGTTCTGATATGAGTCTCTATTGTGGACTGAGAGTGGGAAGGGGGCAGGGAGAGGGGAATTATGGTTGGGAAAAGGAGAAGGGAAAGAGGAGGGCATGGGAAGCACCAGAGAGTCATTCTGTAATGATCAATACATCAATTGTTTTGAATCAAATTATCTTGACTGGTGTCCAGGTTTAGATGTGTCTGCATCCACACCACCACCCTTCCCCTGCCATTCTGTCTCTGTCACCTGTCACACACCCCACCCACAGCGCTCCATCCTCGCTATTCCAACATCCTTTGCTCCCGTCAGGTTTACAAATTCACTCTCGGCTCCATGTTGACAAACACTGTGCTGTGCAAAAGTCTTCGGCATACTTTATATGTGCTTAAGACTTTTGCAATGTACTGCAGACAGCATGGAATCAGGCCCCTTGGCCCACAAAGTCTGTGCTAATCACCAATCATTAATTCTATTTAATCTTCCACATCTTTATCAGGACTCACCAATTCTACCTCCTGCAGTCGGGGCATTTTACAGTTCACTTAGTCAATTCATTGGCAATATTTAAAGCAAAGGCTGGCAGGTTCTTGATTAAAAAGCATGTCAATAGTTACGGGGAGAAGGGAGGAGAATAGGGATGTTCGTTCATTATGTGCTGTGTGTATAATGCCAGCGATCGTAGTCTTTCCATGAGCATAATTGTTCTTGGCAAATTTTTCTACAGAAGTGGCTTGCAATTGTCTTCTTCTGGCAGTGTCTTTACACATGTGACCCCAGGCATTAGATTTAGATTTAGATTATGAGGACACTCAGTCCTCGTTTATTGTCATTTAGAAATGCATGCATTAAAAAAACGATACAATGTTTCTCCAGTGTGATATCACAGAAACACAGGACAGACCAAGTCTAAAACTGACAAAAACCACATAATTATAACATATAGTTACAACAGTGCAAAGCAATACCATAATTTGATAAAGAGCAGACCATGGGCATAGTAAAAAAAAGTCTCAAAGTCCCGATAGCTCATCATCTCACGTGGACGGTAGAAGGGAGAAACTCTCCCTTCCATGAACCTCCAACCCCGCAAACTTGCCAATGCAGCACCCTGGAAGCACCTGACCACAGCCGACTCTGAGTCCGTCCGAAAACTTTGAGCCTCCGACCAGCCCTCTGACACTGAGCACCGAGCATTGAGCACCATCTCTGCCGAGCGCTTCGACCCCGCCCCGGCTGCCGAGCAACAAGCAAAGCCGAGGACTTGGGGCCTTCCCCTCCGGAGATTCCAGATCACACAGTAGCAGTGGCAGTGAAACAGGCATTTCAGAAGTTTCTCCAGATGTTCCTCCGTGCTCTCACATCTGTCTCCATCAAATCAGAATTGTGCATGGCACCCTACTTGACAGATAACAGATATTCATCACAGGAGTGGCCGCTGCGAGCTGCGTCGCACTGCCATCTCCTCCTCTTGGATATTTTTCAACATTTTTCAGAGATTATCTGCCTGGCATCAGTAGTTACATAACAAGGATTTGTGACATCCACCACCTGTTCCTATGGCTTCACATGACCCTGACTGGGGGGGAAAGCAGGTACTACACCTTGTCTAAAGGTGACCTGTGACCTTGAATGGAGATGTATCTCCACCTTGCCACCCAGAATAGGGTTGAAAGGCAAAATAAACTAGCCATGATGGAATGGCAGAGCAGACTCTATAGGCAAATAGCCCTAATTCTTTCCTATGCATTGTGGTCTTATGGTCTAACTGGACCAGATTGTATGGAAGAAATCCATCAGAAACATATAAGCACCCCATGGATAATGCCCAGGATTAAATTCAGGGAGCAATAGGCAGGAATAGGAATCAACATCCCGTGATTTAGTTTACGGTTTGACCAAGGTTGTGTTAAGGTCTGAAGCCAAGTAGTTCTGGTGAAACCTGAATTTGGCATTGGTTTGGATGAAAGATTACAGACTTGAAATATTACTTCTGTTTCTCTTTTCCCGCAGATGCCGCTTAACCTGAGTGTTCCCAGCATTTCCTGTTTTTCTTTCAGATTTCCAGCATCTATGGTATTTGTTTAGTTATCTTCGTTAGCAACTGAGTTATTGAGAGTCAGAATCAGGTCGAATATCACTGGCATACGTTGTGAAAATTGTTGTTATGTGGTAGCAATACAAAGCAATATATAGTAATGAAAGCAGTATATTACAGTAAATATACATATTAAAATGTAAATAGTGTTACATAGCTTGTCAGCTTTATGTAATTATCTTGTGAGCATGATGTCATTATCTCGTGATGGGCATGATGTAATTGTCTCATGATAGAGGGGTGATGTTATGTCACTTGATGGCATGTTCCAAACAGTATTTAAACAAAGCCTGCCAATGTGACGCAGTTCTCATTTTTATTTTTAGTGCAACGTTGTTGTTGCCGGTCGGATGTTTGGAGATGCCACCGGTTTTGTTTGTTGCACGTTTATTTTTCCCTTACAGTCCAGTATCGGAAAGTGAAGACATGACCAGAGTTATCCGAGCAAAGGACTGGGTAAAGTTAACATCGGCAGATTCGTCATTACTTCGAAGGAATCGTTGTTTCGGGGAAGCCTCCCTTAATGACTGTATAAATCACATGGACTTTTGAATTTACCACTTTAAGTCTGTGCTTAGATGAGAACTCGTTAATAACAGTTTACAAGCTTCACACATCAAAGTTGCTGGTGAACGCAGCAGGCCAGGCAGCATCTCTAGGAAGAGGTACAGTCGACGTTCGGGCCGAGACCCTTCGTCAGGACTAACTGAAGGAAGAGTGAGTAAGAGGTTTGAAAGTGGGAGGGGGAGGGGGAGATCCAAAATGATAGGAGAAGACAGGAGGGGGAGGGATGGAGCCAAGAGCTGGACAGGTGATTGGCAAAAGGGATACGAGAGGATCATGGGACAGGAGGCCCAGGGAGAAAGACAAAGGGGGGGGGGAACCCAGAGGATGGGCAAGGGGTATAGTCAGAGGGACAGAGGGAGAAAAAGGAGAGTAAGAGAAAGAATGTGTGTATAAAAATAAATAACGGATGGGGTACGAGGGGGAGGTGGGGCATTAGCGGAAGTTAGAGAAGTTGATGTTCATGCCATCAGGTTGGAGGCTACCCAGACGGAATATAAGGTGTTGTTCCTCCAACCTGAGTGTTTACAAGCTTGACTGTTTGTTCGATATAGTTGCCTGACTGTTAACTTCCGGTTAAGTAAGTTGTTTGTTTATTTTTCGATGTTTTGAGCAGAGGTTAATAAATATCGTTGTTTGTTATAAATCCTGACTCAATTTCATATCCATTGTTGCTGGCCACGTAATAATAGACAAAAAGAAAAGAAAAAAATAGTGTGGTTGTGGATGTTCAATACCCATTCAGAAATCTGATAGCAGAAGGGAGAAGCTGTTTCTGAATCATTAAGTGTGTGTCTTCAGGCTCCTGTACCTCCTCCCTGATGGTAACAATGAGAAGAGGGTGTGCCCTGGGTGATGGGCGTCCTTAATGATGGAAACCACCTTTCTGAGACATTACTCCACTCGATGCCCTAGATGCTGGGGAGGCTAATGCCCGTGATGGAGCTGACTGAACTCATAATGCTCTACAGGTTATTTTGAGCCTGTGCAGGGCTTCCCCCACCCCACACCGAATGTTGAATAATTGCTGCTTCATAGTACTGCTGACAATACATCCTGCTGTTTTATTCATGATTGAGATTAGACGGATGAATGGTAAACAGATTGGTGGTAGACATCGCCTACATAAACTTCTGCAAGGCTTTTGACAAGGTCCTGCATTGTAGGGTAGTCTTGAAGGATCAATCATATGGGAGTTTCTTTAGAGATATACAAAATTATGACGGATATAGATAGGGTGAATACATGTAGGATTATTCCCCTCAAGTTGGAAGAGACTAGAACATTACAGGCCTTTCAGCCCACAATGTTGTGCTAACCATGTAAACTACTCTAGAGACTGACTAGAATTTCCCTAGCACATAGCCCTAGATTTTTATAAGCTCCATGTACCTATCTAAGAAGCTCTTAAAAGATCACATTGTATCTATTTCCACTTCTATCAGGTCATCTCTCACCCTCTGTTGCTCCAAGGAGAAAAGGCCAAGTACACTCAACCTTTTCTCATCAGGTACGCCCTCTAATCCAGTCAATATCCTTGTAAATCTCCTCTGCACTCTCTCTATCGTATCCACATCCTTCCTGTAGTGAGGTGACCGGAACTGAACACAGTATTCCAAGTGGAGTCTGGCCAAGGTCTTATATAGCCGTAACATTAGCTCACAGCTCTTGAACTCATTCCCATGGTTGATGAATGCAACACACCATACATCTTCTTCACAACACCGTCAAACTGCGCAGCAGCTTCGAGTGTCCTATTGACACAGACACCAAGATCTCTCAGATCCTCCACACTGCCAAGAGTCTTACCATTTATATTATATTCTGTCTTCGTATTTGACGTACCAAAATGAACCACTTCACACTTCTCTGGGTTGAACTCCATCTGCCACTTCTCAGCTCAGTTCTGCATCTTATCGATGTCCCGCTGTAACATCTGACAACCCTCCAGACTATCCACAACACCCCCAACCTTTGTGTCATCGGCAAATTTACTAACCCACCCTTCTATTTCTTCATCCATGTCATTTATAATAATCACAAAGAGGAGGAGTCCCAGAACAGATCCCTGCAGAGTACCACTGGTCACTAAGATCTAGATGTCATAGGTTAGCGGTAAATGGTGAAATACTTCATGGAAATCTGTGCAAAATCTTCTTCTCTCAGAGAGTGCTGAGAGTGTGGAACAAGCTGCTGGTAGAAGTGGTAGGTCCAGGTTCTTTTGTAACATTTAAGAGAAACTTGGATAGTTCCATAGAAAGGAGGGGCATCGGGAGCTATGGTCCTGGTGCAGGTAGATAGGACTAGACAGGTGATCAGGTTAGCATGGCCCATTTCAGTGCTGTAGTGCTCTATTATACCTTGTTGGATTCATCTGTACAGCAAAAATATAGACATCACAGGCATTGACGGTTGGTCCAGGAGAGTAGGTGTGCCCTCACTGCAAATAATATCACATATTTTATTAACTGATCACCCCTCTTGATTCTCACTGAAGATGGGAGAAATTTTCCACTGCTAGGAAGTATTGCAGCTACTGTATGAACAAAATCAACACTCTCCCATCGCTGAAAGGTGGTGCTGTGCATGTGTTTTGTTAAGCGTTCACAGATAGTATCTCAGACATGCCCTTCTGTGCTATACTGTTGGAGCAATTCAACAGGACCTTTGCAGTACCCCACTGAAAGAGGCACTGTACCGTAGTGGTTAGCATAATGCCATTTCAGCATCAGCAAACTGGGTACAATTCCTGCCACTGCTTGGAAAGAGTTTGTATGCTTTCCCCGTGACTGTGTTTGTTTCCTCCAGGGGCTCTGCTTTCCTCCCACAGTCCAAGATGTATGAGTCAATTGGTCATGGGGTGTAGTTGGGCAGCTCAGGCTCGTGAACCATAAGAACCTGGTAGAGCACTGTCATCATCATTTATGCGCTGCATTGTATGATGTGGGTTATCATGGCCTTTTGAACATTATTGTTCTTTGCAAGTTTCTCTACAGACCTGGTTTGCCACTGTCTTCTTCTGGGCAGTGTCTTTACAAGATGGGTGAACTCAGCCATTATCGACACTCTTCAGAGATTGTCTGCCTGGTGTCAGTGGTCACATCACCAGGACTTGTGATATGCACCAGCTGCTCATTTGACCACCCACCACCTGATCCCATGGCTTCACTTGACCCTGATCAGGGGCAGGGAGGTTGGCTAATTAGGTTACACCTTGTCCAAGGGTGACCTGCAGGCTAGTGAAGGGAAGGGGCACCTTACATGTCCTTTGGTAGAGACGTATCTACATCCCGCCACTGCGCTGTATCTCAATATAAAATAAAATATGTTAAATAAAAGCACACCTTTACACAAGGCAACCCACCATTGTTTTATTCTGCAGATTATAAACCATAGAAACCATAGAAACTACAGCACAGAAACAGGCCCTTCGGCCCTTCTTGGCTGTGCCGAACCATTTTCTGCCTAGTCCCACTGACCTGCACACGGACCATATCCCTCCATACACCTCCCATCCATGTATCTGTCCAATTTATTCTTAAATGTTAAAAAAGAACCCGCATTTACCACCTCGTCTGGCAGCTCATTCCATACTCCTACCACTCTCTGTGTGAAGAAGCCCTCCCTAATGTTCCCTTTAAACTTTTCCCCCCTCACCCTTAACCCATGTCCTCTGGTTTTTTTCTCCCCTTGCCTCAGTGGAAAAAGCCTGCTTGCATTCACTCTATCTATACCCATCATAATTTTATATACCTCTATCAAATCTCTCCTCATTCTTCTACGCTCCAGGGAATAAAGTCCTAACCTATTCAACCTTTCTCTGTAACTGTGTTTCTCAAGTCCCGGCAACATCCTTGTAAACCTTCTCTGCACTCTTTCAACCTTATTTATATCCTTCCTGTAATTTGGTGACCAAAACTGAACACAATACTCCAGATTCGGCCTCACCAATGCCTTATACAACCTCATCATAACATTCCAGTTCTTATACTCAATACTTCGATTAATAAAGGCCAATGTACCAAAAGCTCTCTTTACGACCCTATCTACCTGTGACGACACTTTTAGGGAATTTTGTATCTGTATTCCCAGATCCCTCTGTTCCACTGCACTCCTCAGTGCCTTACCATTAACCCTGTATGTTCTACCTTGGTTTGTCCTTCCAACTTGCAATACCTCACACTTGTCAGTATTAAACTCCACCTGCCATTTTTCAGCCCATTTTCCAGCTGGTCCAAGTCCCTCTGCAGGCTCTGAAAACCTTCCTCACTGTCTACTGCGCCTCCAATCTTTGTATCATCAGCAAACTTGCTGATCCAATTTACCACATTATCATCCAGATCATTGATATAGATGACAAATAACAATGGACCCAGCACTGATCCCTGTGGCACACCACTAGTCACAGGCCTCCACTCAGAGAAGCAATTCTCTACCACCACTCTCTGGCTTCTTCCATCGAGCCAATGTCTAATCCAATTTACCACCTCTCCATGTATACCTAGTGACTGAATTTTCCTAACTAACCTCCCATGCGGGACCTTGTCAAAGGCCTTACTGAAGTCCATGTAGACAATATCCACTGCCTTCCCTTCATCCACTTTCCTGGTAACCTCCTCGAAAAACTCCAACAGATTGGTCAAACATGACCTACCACGCACAAAGCCATGTTGACTCTCCCTAATAAGCCCCTGTCTATCCAAATGCTTGTAGATTCTGTCTCTTAGTACTCCCTCCAATAACTTACCTACTACTGACGTTAAACTCACTGGCCTATAATTTCCCGGATTACTTTTCGATCCTTTTTTAAACAACGGAACAACATGAGCCACTCTCCAATCCTCCGGCACTTCACCCGTAGACAGCGACATTTTAAATATTTCTGCCAGGGCCCCTGCAATTTCAACACTAGTCTCCCTCGAGGTCCGAGGGAACACCCTGTCAGGTCCCGGGGATTTATCCACTTTAATTTTCCTCAAGACAGCAAACATCTCCTCCTTTTCAATGTGTACAGTTTCCATGGTCTCACTACTTGATTCCCTCAATTCCATAGATTTCATGCCAGCTTCCTTAGTAAATACAGACGCAAAAAAACTATTTAAGATCTCTCCCATTTCCTTTGGTTCCGCACAAAGCCGACCACTCTGATCTTCAAGAGGACCAATTTTATCCCTTACAATCCTTTTGCTCTTAATATACTTGTAAATGCTCTTTGGATTATCTTTCACTTTGACTGCCAAGGCAACCTCATGTCTTCTTTTTGCCCTCCTGATTTCTTTCTTAAGTATTTTCTTGCACTTCTTATACTCCTCAAGCACCTGATTTACCCCCTGTTTCCTATACATTTCATACAACTCCCTCTTCTTCTTTATCAGAGTTGCAATATCCCTTGAGAACCAAGGTTCCTTATTCCTATTTAATTTGCCTTTAATCCTGGCAGGAACATACAAACTCTGCACTCTCAAAATTTCCCCTTTGAAGTTCACAATATTTCTGGAACTCCTTAAAATAGCATCAGAGAGACACAGAACTGTCATGATGCTGTCCTGTCCTGATCTTCGTTTCAGCCCAAAATATCAATAATTTATCTCCTCCCACAGATTCTGCTCATCCCAGAATTCTTTTGGTAGATTCATTCTCCCATTAGAGTTACTTTTAAGTTTATGCAATCTCAAATGTATTACAAGTTTTTCAACCTAGTATTTTAGTGACAAAGTTTATCCAAAGGATCATCTTGTTCCAAGGAGCAATCAGGGATCTCTCCTGGAAGAAGTTACAAATGTACATTACTGGTTAAAAGGAAAAGTCCTGCCCTGCTCTTAGAAGCCTGATCCGATGGGTCTCCATAGTTTTAACTTGAGCGCACTCTAACTTCGACTTTTCTATTCCTTCTTTTCCCCCATGACTCTCCACCTCAATTGTGATCTTGGGACTGGGTTGTGGTGTGGTTTTCGGGGAGCACTAGGGTTTACAGAAAGATGAAAAGAACAGAATTTGCCTTAAAAAGCATCAACTCAGCCTCATTGATTTGAAGAATAAGCTATCCCAGACTGGGCAAGAATAATAATTTCCATGATAACTTTTTCTAAGTTTTTCAAAAGAAACATTCACAAAGAATGAAATCATCGAATGCAGAAGCGATCCACTCCAGACTAAATCATAGATAATGATTCACAGAGGTTCATAATCCTATTTCACTCTGGAAAAAGAATGGAATTTAAGAGTGCTATGGGTTAGGGTGTATTCTGACTGCCTGTTATACTGCTAGTATTTAGGGTAGCAATGAAAGTCCTCCATCTCTGACAGTGTTCAGAGCTTTCTTCATCGTGCCAGGAGCTTTTCCTTGGTCTTCACTAGAAAGAGACTCCAAAAGACAGTAACACTCGGTGTAGAAGGATTCTTCATTGCTGTTTCCATAACTATTTTATTCAGGGTTGTTTGCCCCAAGCTGGAGCCCTGAACCTGGGGATGTGTGGTGGTATAGTATTTCTCATTTGCTTTTCTGACTGGCTTGCTTAATACAGTTGGCAATTGATGACAGTGTTCGCAACCACTTCTCACGTTGTAAGCTCCTGAAGTTTACTAGTCCGAAGAACTCCAAAATCCCCTGCATTAAAATCTTGATATTTGGTAGTATTGTTTCACAGGCTTTTCTTGTTTTGTTTATCCTATATCACTTCGGCACAGTTATAAAACACACATAAGGTGCTGGAGGAACTCAGCAGGTCAGGCAGCATCGATAGAAAAGAGTGAACAGTTGACATTTCAGGCTGAGACCCTTCATCAGGACTGGGAAGGAAAGGGGAAGACACCTGATTAAAAAGGTAAGGGGAGGGGAAGGGAAATCACTAGAAAGTGATAGATGAAGTCAGATGGGTGGGAAAGATAAAGTGCTGGAAAGGAAGGAATCTGACAGGAGAGGAGTAGACTGTTAGAGAAAGGGAAATGTGTTGATATTTCAGTGGAATAAAAGAAATTACAATAGCACGAGAGGGGAACTGGCCAAATTTGACTGGAAAGGGACACTAGCAGGAAGGACAGCAGAGCAGCAATGGCTGGAGTTTCTGCAAAAAATGAGGGAAGTGCAAGACAGATATATACCAAATAAGAAGAAATTTTCGAATGGACGAAAGACACTACTGTGGCTGACAAGTGAAGTCAGAGCCAAAGTAAAAGCAAAAGAGAGGGCATACAAGGAAGTCAGTGGTAGTGGGAAGATAGAGGATTGGGAAGCTTTTAAAAACTTGCAGAAGGAAACTTAAGAAGATCATTAGGAAGGAAAAGATAAATTATGAAAGGAAGCTAGCAACTAATATCAAAGAAGATACTAAAAGCATTTTTAAGTATATAAAGGGTAAAAGAGAGTTGAGGGTAGATAGAAAACCTACAGCACAAAGCTGTGCTGAACATGTCCTTACTTGAGAAATTACCTAGGGTTACCCATAGCCCTCTATTTTTCTGAGCTTTATGAGCCTGTTCAGGAGTCTCTTAAAAGACCGTAACGTATCCGCCTTCACCACTGTCGCCGGCAGCCCATTCCACACACTCACCACCTTCTACATAAAAAAAACTCACCCCTAATATCTCCTCTGTACCTACTTCCAAGCACCTTAAAACTGTGCCCCCTTGTGCTGGCCTTTTCAGACCTGGGAAAAAGCCTCTGACTATCCACATGATCAATGCCTCTCATCATCTTATACACACATATATATAGTTAAATTAAATAGCTCGTGTAAAAAGACTATCCATAACACCCCCAACCTTTGTGTCCAAATTTACTAACCAATTTACTAACAAAATTTACTAACCCATCCCTCCAATTCTTCTACCAGGTCATTTATAAAAATCACAAAGAGTAAGGGTCCCAGAACAGATCCCTGAGGCACACCACTGGTAACTGATCTCCATGCAGAATATGACCCGTCTACAAACACTCTTTGCCTTCTGTGGGCAAGTTAGTTCTGGATCCAAAAATCAATTTCCTGTTGGATCCCATGCCTCCTTACTTTCTCATTAAGCCTTGCATGGGGTACCTTATCAAATGCTTTGCTGAAATCCATATACACTATATCTATTGCTCTATCTTCATCAATGTGTTTAGTCACATTCTCAAAAAATTTAATCAGGCTTGTAAGGCATGACCTGCCTTTGACAAAGCCATGCTGACTATTCCTAATCATATTATACCTCTCCAAATGTTCATAAATCCTGCCTCTCAGGATCTTCTCCATCAACTTACCAACCACTGAATTAAGACTCACTGGTCTATAATTTCCTGGGCTATCTCTGCTCCCTTTTTGAATAAGGGAACAACATCCGCAAACCTCCAATCCTTCAGAACCTCTCACTTCCCCTTTGATGATGCAAAGATCATCGCCAGAAGCTCATCAATCTCCTCCCTCTCCTCCCACAGTAGCCTGGAGTACATCTCGTCCGGTCCCAGTGACTTATCCAACTTGATGCTTTCCAAAAGCTCCAGCACATTCTCTTTCTTAATATCTACATGCTCAAGCTTTTCTGTCTGCTGTAAGTCATCCCTATAATCGCCAAGATCTTTTCCTGTAGTGAATACTGAAACAAAGTATCCATACACACTTTTTCACTGTCACAGATGAGTGGTCCTATTCCCTTATGTCTTATCCTCTTGCACTTCACATAAATGTACAATGCCTTGGGGTTTTCCTTAATCCAGTTTGCCAAGGCCTTCTCATGGGACCTTCTGGTTCTCCTAATTTCATTCTTAAACTCCTTCCTGCTAACATTGTAATCTTCTTGATCTATATCATTATCTAGTCTTTTGAACCTTTCATAAGCTTTTCTTTTCTTCTTGACTAGATTTACAACAGCCTTGGTACACCACGGTTCCTGTACCTTACCATCTTTTCCCTGTCTCATTGGAACATACATATGCAGAGCTCCATGCAAATATCCCCTGAACATTTGCAATATTTCTTCCATACATTTCCCTGAGAACATCTGTTTCCAATTTATGCTTCCATGTTCCTGCCTGATAGCCTCATACCTCCCCTTACTCCAATTAAACACTTTCCTAATATGTCTGTTCCTATCCCTCTCCAATGGATTACTATCTCCAAAATGCTCTCCCACTGAGAGATCTGACACCTGACCAGGTACATTTCCCAATACCAGATCAAGTACAGCCTCTCTTCTTGTAAGCTTATCTATATATTGCATCAAGAAACCTTCTTGAACACACCTAACAAACTCCACCCCATCTAAACCCCTTGCTCTAGGGAGATGCCAATCAATATTTGGGAAATTAAAATCTCCCACCACAACAGCCCTGTCATTATTACACCTTTCCTGAATCTGTCTCCCTATCTGCTCCTCGATGTCCTGTTACTATTGGGTGGTCTATAAAAGACACCCAGAAGAGTTATTGACTCCATCCTGTTCATAACTTCCACCCACAGAGACTCTGTAGACAATCCCTCCATGTCTTCCTACTTTTCTACGGCTGTGACACTATCTCTGATCGACAGTGCCACACACCCACCTCTTTTGGCTCCCTCCCTGTTCTTTCTGAAACATCTAAAACCTGGCATTCTGAGTAACCATTCCTGCCCCTGAGCCATACAAGTCTCTGTAATGGCCACAACATCTTAGCTCCAACTACTGATCCATGCCCTAAGCTCATCTGTTTTGTTCATTAAAATAGATACATCTCAAACCATCGGTCTGAGCGTATCCCTTCTCTATCACTTGCTTATCCTCCCTCTCACACTGTCTACAAGCTTTCTCTATTTGTGAGCTAACCGCCTCTTCCCCAGTCTCTTCAGTTCAGTTCCCACCCCCCCAACAATTCTAGTTTAAACTCTCCCCAGTAGCCTTAGCAAACCTCCCCACCAGGATATTGCTTCCCCCTGGGATTCAAGTGCAACCTGTCCTTTTTGTGCAGGTCACACCTGCCCCAAAAGAGGTCTCAATGTTCCAGAAATATGAGTCCCTGCCCCCTGCCCAATCCCTCAGCCACGCATTTATCCTCCACCTCACTCTATTCCTATACTCACTGTCATGTGGCACAGGCAGTAATCCTGAGATTACCACCTTTGTGGTCATTCTTCTCAACTTCCTTCCTAACTCCCTGTAATCTGCTTTCAGGACCTCCTCCCTTTTCCTGCCTATGTTGTTGGTACTAATATATGCCATGACTTCTGCCTGTTCTCCTTCCCACTTCAGGATATCTTGGACGCAATCAGAAACATCCCTACACTGGCACCTGTGAGGCAAACTAGTATCCGTACTTCTTTCCTGCGCCCACAGGATCGCCTGTCTGACCCCCTAACTATAGAGTCCCCTATCACTGCTGCCATCCTCTTCATTTCCCTATCCTTCTGAGCCACAGGGCCAGACTCTGTGCCAGAGGTGTGACCACTGTTACTTCCCCCAGGTAGGCCATTTCCGCCCCCGCCCCCACAACAGTACTCAAACAGGAGTACTTATTGTCAAGGGAGACAGCCACAGGGGTGTTCTCTAGCCTCTGACTCCTGCCCTTCTCTCTCCTGACTGTTACCCTCTTATCTGTCTCCCCAGGCCCCGGTGTGGCTACCTGCTGACAGCTCCTCTCTATCACCTCTCTATCACCTCCTGGCTCTCTCTGACCAGACGAAGGTCATTGAGCTGCAGCTCCAGTTCCCTAACTCAGTCCCTAAGGAACTGCAGCTCGACGCACCTGGTGCAGATGTGGCTGTCTGGGAGGCTGGGAGTCTCCCGGACCTCCCACATCTGATACCAAGCACAGAAAACCAGCCTCACACACATACTTCCTGTCTGTATTCTACTCAGGCAACCCATCTCACCTCGACCCGTGATCACCGAAGCCCTGTTGAGCCAAAGCCTTCCTACTCTGTCCCCCTCTACTCTGAAGTCCACTCCTCTGTCACCTGCTCTATAAGGCTGTCTCCTTTTAAACACGTTGTGCCCCGATCAAACTGCTGAAGAAATAACTGTCTCCCTTTAAACTCTTCTCGCTGTTCTCACTGGCTGACGCCCACACACTTGTGCAGCAATGCCCCAATCAGTCCACTGCAGAAATGACCAAGAGAAAACGATGCTGGAGAGATTATAATGAGAGGCGCAGAAATGGCAGAGGAACTGAATACGTATTTTGCATCAGTATTCATAGTAGAAGACATCTGCAGTGTACCAAACATTCAAGAGTGTTGGGGAAGTGAAGTACGTGCAGTGAAAATTACGACTGAAAAGGTGCTCTGGAAGCTTAATGGTCTGAGGGTGGATAAAACTCCTGAATGTACCCTCAGGTTCTGAAGGAAGTAGCTGGAGAGATTGCAGAGGCATTAACAATGATCTTTCATGAATTGATAGATTCTGGCATTGTATAGGATGAGTGGGAAATTGCAAATGTTATTCCACTAGTTAAGAAGGGTGGGAGGCAGCAGAAAGGAAACTATAGACCTGTTAGCCTGACATCAGTGGTTGGGAGGTAGTTGGAATCAATTTTTAAGGATGAGATTACAGAGCATCTAGAAGCATATGACAAAGTAGGCCAAAGCCTGCATGGTTTCCTGAAAGGAAAATCCTGCCTGACTAACCTTTTTTGAGGAAATTACAACCTGGGTAGACAAAAGAGATGCAGTAGGTGTAGTGTACTTGGATGTTCAAAAGGCTTTTGACAAGTTGCCGCACATGAGGCTGCTTAGCAAGATAAGAGCCCATGGAATTACAGGGAAGTTACTAACGTGGGTGGAGTATTGGCTGATCGGCAGAAAACAGAGAGTGGGAATAAAGGGATCCTATTCTGGCTGGCTGCCGGTTACCAGTGGAGTTTCACAGCGTTCAGTGTTGGGACCGCTGCTTTTTGCGATGTATGTCGATGATTTGGACTATGCTATTAATGGATTTATGGTTGAATTTGCAGATGATACAAGGATAGGTGGAGGAGCAGGTAGTGTTGAGGAAACAGAGACCCTGCAGAGAAACTTAGATAGTTTAGGGGAATGGGCAAAGAAGTAGCAAATGAAATACAATGTTGGAAAGTGTATGGCCATGCACTTTGGTGGAAGAAATAAACGGGCAGACTATTATTTAGATGGGGAGAGAATTCAAAATGCAGAGCTGCAAAGGGACTTGGAAGTCCTTGTGCAGGATACCCTAAAGGTTAACCTCCAGGTTGAGTCGATGGTGAAGAAGGCGAATGGAATGTTGGCACTCATTTCTAGAGGTATAGAATATAAGAGCAGGGATGTGATGTTGAGGCTCTATAAGGCACTATTGAGACCACACTTGGAGTATTGTGTGCAGTTTTGGGCTCCTTATTTTAGAAAGGATATACTGACATTGGAAAGGGTTCAGAGAAGATTCACGAGGATGATTCAAGGAATGAGAGGGTTACCATATGAGGAATGTCTGGCAGCTCTGGGGCTGTATTCCCTGGAGTTCAGGAGAATGAGGGGGGATCTCATAGAAACATTCCAATGTTAAAAGGCCTGAACAGATCAGATATGGCAAAGTTATTTCCCATGGTAGGGGATTCTAGGACAAGAAGGCATGACTTCAAGATTGAAGGATGTCATTTAGAACTGAGATGTGGAGAAATTACTTTAGTCAGAGAGTGGTAAATCTGTGGAATTTGTTGCCACGAGCGGCTGTGGAGGCCAAGTTATTGGGTGCATTGATAGATAAAATATTGATTAACCAGGGCATCAAAAGGTATAGGGTGAAAACAGGGTAGTGGAGATGACTGGAAGAATTGGATCAGCCCATGATTGAATGGCAGAGCAGACTCAATGGCCTACTTCTGCTCCTATATTTTATGGTCTTATGGAAGAGGAAAGGACCCAGGCCTAGGTGTTAGGCAAGTGAGAAGATGTAAGAGGCCAGAGTGGGGAATAGAAGAAGAGGGGAGAGGGGAGTTTTTTTTTAATCAGACGGAATATAAACTGTTGCTCCTCTACCTTGAGGGTGGCCTCATCTTGACACATGAGGAGGCCATGGACTGACATGTCTTAATGGGAGTGGGAATCAAAATTAAAATGTTTGGCCATTGGGAAGTTTTGCTTTTGCAGATGGAACAGAGGTTCTGGTCAACTGGATCCAAACATCTAGCAGTTAAAAAATGCCTCGACACTAGAAAAATAGAATAGAATTTTTAAACCCCAACAGGATACGGGGGAAAAATGTGAAGCTGGAAACACTGATCAATTTTGAAATTTGTTTCTATTGTCTACCCACTAAATCAATAACTCGATAACATACTTGCACTTTTTATGACATAAAACTTATTTTTATATAGAGCCTTAAAAATTGTTTCTAAGGTCTTATCTGTACTCATCGGCTAAAATACTGGGTTTCAGTAGTGTTTCAAGTCTATTTTATCTGAAATTTTTTCAAAAACAATCTGTGCACAACAGCCCCTATGTGATGACATCATAGAGTTCTGCTTATAGAACGTTTCTGTGTGTGTGTGTGTTTGTGTGTGCTTTCCATAACAGCAAAACTGTTTTGCCCAAGTGATTTTCATTGCTTCAAGTTTGGAGAACAAACAGTTTTATATGTGTTAAAAATGGCAAGTCTGAGAAAAGTGTGAGAACAGTAATCTCATTTTTTCATGTTAAGACATTTTTTGGAGCTGACATCAGCATGCAAATTGGAGGAATATCAGTTAAAGACTTTGAATCTGAATGTTACTGTGTTCCACCTTTGCTAATGCATGTAGCTGGTTCAAATGTTCAGAACATGTCTTATTGACTTACACCTACAGTAATACTTCCTATGTAAAGATTTTCCTTTAATTTTTGACCACAGCCTGCCTACAATAGGACATGTTTCATAAGTTATCTACTATATTTTGGAAACATATTTAACATAAGCTCAATGTGCCCCATCCTTTGACTGGTTATTCCTCTCCATAGATGCTGCCTGACCTGCTGAGTTCCTCCAGCATTTTGTGTTTGTATTCTGGATTTCCAGCGACTGCAGAATCTCGAGTGTTACCATAAGCTACTTGCTTGTCTACCCTCTATTACAGTTGAGCTTGTAACATTGTGCAAAGCCATGGTTTTCTTCCTATATCAGATTAATTATAATATTAGTTCACTTTCCTCCATTATAAGGATTTTTGTCAGTAGAGTGATTACTTCCTTTGCATAATTGTTGGTAGAAATCAGGAATAAACGCAGACAATAGTTATAAGATTATTAAGACCAAAAGATATAGGAGCAGAATTAGGCCATTTGGCCCATTGGGTCTGCTCCATTTCATGATGGCTGTTCCATTTCCCTCTCAGTCCCATTCTCCTGCCTTCTCTCAGTAACACTCGATGCTCTGACTAATCAAGAACCTATCAACCTCTGCCTTAAATATTCCCAGTGGCATGGTCTCCACAGCCACCTGTGGCAGTGAATTCCACAATTCGCCACTCTCTGGCTAAAGAAATTCCTCCTCATCTCCTTTCTAAATGGTCATCCTTCTATTCTGAGGCTGAGTCATTAGATCTTAGACTCTCCCATCATAGGAAACATCCTCTCCACATCCACGCTATTGAGACCTTTCAACAATCAATAGGTTTCAATGAGGTCTCCTTTCATTCTTCTAAATTCCAGTGAGTACAGGCCCAGAGCCATAATTGCTCCATATTTGGTAAACCTGTCATTCCCAGAATCATCCTCTAAATCCTCTCCAATGTCATGACATCCTTTTTTAGGTGAGGGGCCTAAAACTGCTCACAACATTCCAAGTGAGGCCTTACCCGTGCTTTATAAAGCCTACCATTTCTAATAGGATTCTGTACCTCCTTCTTGGTGGCACTGGTGAGAAGAATGCATGCCCTGTGTGGCGGGTGTTACTGATAACGGATGATGCTTTTCTGAAAGAATGCTTCATGTAGATGAGCTCACTGCTGGGGAGGGCTTTACATGTGATGGACTGGGCCGTATCCATTACTTTTTGTAGGATTTTCTGTTCAAGGACATTGGTGTTTCTCTACTAGGCATAGAAACATAGAAACATAGAAAACCTACAGCACAATACAGACCCTTCGGCCCACAAAGCTGTGCTGAACATGCCCTTACCTGAGAAATTATCAAGGGTTACCCATGGTCCTCTATTTTTCTAAGCTCCATGTTCCTATCCAGGAGCCTCTTAAAAGGCCCTATCATATCCACCTCCACCACCATCATCGGCAACCCATTCCATGCACTCACTACTCTCTGCGTAAAAATCTTTCCCCTGATATCTCCTCTGTACCTTCTTCCAAGCACCTTAAAACTATGCCCTCTCATGCTAGCCAATTCAGCCCTGGGAAAAAACCTCTGACTATCCACACAATCAATGCCTCTCATCATCTTATACATCTCTATCGGGTCACCTCTCATCCTCCGTCGCTCCAAGGAGAAAAGGATGAGTTCACTCAACCTATTCTCATAAGGTATACTCCCCAATCCAGGCAACATCCTTGTAAATTTCCTCTGCACGTTTTCTATGGTTTCCACATCCTTCCTGTAGTGAGGTGACCAGAACTGAGCACAGTACTCCAAGTGGGGTCTGACCGGGGTCCTATATAGCTACAGCATTACCTCATAGCTCCTAAACTCAATCCCATGATTGATGAACCACAGAGTCAACCTGTGCAGCAGCTTTGAGTGTCCTATGGACTCGAACCCCAAGATCCCTCTGATCCTCCACACTGCCAAGAGCTTTACCATTAATACTATATTTTGCCATCATATTTGACCTACCAAAATAAACCACCTCTCAATTATCTGAGTTGAACTCCATCTGCCACTTCTCAGCTCAGTTTTGCATCCTATCAATATCCCGCTGTAACCTCTGACAGCCCTCCACACTATCCACAACACCCCCAAACTTTGTGTCATCAGCAAGTTTACTAAGCCCTCCCTCCACTTCCTCATCCAGGTCATTTATAAAAATCACGAAGAGTAGGGGTCCCAGAACAGATCCCTGAGGCACACCACTGGTGACCGATCTCCATGCAGAATATGACCTGTCTACAACCATTCTTTGCATTAATATAGCCAGTCAATATACTCTCCATACACATAAATCGAATTTGTTAAAATTTTAGATGTCATGCCAAATCTTTGCAAACTCCAAAGGAAGTAGTGCTGTGTTTTCTTTGTATTTGCACAATCCCAAGACAGAACTCTGAAGGGTAGTCTGTTAATGTCCCAGCTTTACTCAACTCAAAGTAATGAACATTCCTCTGATGCAGAGGAATTTCGTTCTGACTGCCTCTTCCTGAAAGTTTCATCAGGTCTAATAACAGTAGTGGCAGTAGTAGTGGTAGCAGTTTGTAGTAGTAGTAATTAGTAATAATTATATTAGTAGGAGTAAACCAACTACCCATTGGTCTGCAAGGACTACCCTGAGCTTCTGATTACTTGGCATTTCAACTCTCCTCCCCATTTCCACACTGCCCTTGGCCTTTCCATTGCCATGGTGAGACTAAATACACATTGAAACGCTTCTTCATATTCCTCAAGGTAGGCCACAGGTCAACGCTGCAAACACTGAATGTTCCAGTTTCAATCCAATGTTCCACTTCTTCTCCCACCAGTCCATTCATTTTCCTCTCTCCCACCTAATGCATTTCCTCCCCACCAAGCAATTACCTAGACTTGTCTGTTAACCCGCCTCCCGCTGGGTCCATCTCCTTAATCTCATCTGTTAATTTGTCCTCATCAATACACCTTGTGATTCCTTCAGAGAATTCCATCCAATTGGTCAGGCAGGATCTGCCAAGTTAGCTGTGTCTGATTAGTGCTTGTCAGAATCACTTTCACTTTCTTGCCAATGAGTGAAACATCGCAGAATTGATTGCGGTTCATTGTCAAGCATAAAGCACAGGACAATACCATTACAGACAACACAATAGCAATCCACAGCTTACAAGACAATAGTGCAAACAGCCACAAGCAATCAACAATTAGCAGATCAGTCACATGCACAAATGTCAACAATTAAACTTAAATAAATGTGAACATACTGCATGAAGAGACTCAATAATTATCAGCAGAACAAGGAGAGCAGGAAAGAGCATTTAGCGGATGGCGTGCAACGATAGTTAGGCTGTTACACCTGAATGAGTTCTGGCTAGCTTTCCAAGTGATCATTAATCCTCTCCCTCAGATTTCTTTCAGTGTCTTCAATGTCTCTTATGTTAGGTTTACAGGATTTTCACTTTGTACCTTTCTTGAAAAGGAGACCACATTTGATCTAGATATTTGGGGCCGCATTTGGGAGGAAATGTATTAGGTGAACACAGGGAGTGGGAATCTGATGGACCAGTGGAAGAAAAAGAGGAGCACTGGATTGAAACTGGAACAATCTTAGCCGGAATCACAGCAAGCTCTGTCATTGCCTCTCAAATCAGCCCAAGATAGATGCCATCTGTGAATTTATCCACCTTTAAGACAAGCAAAACATTGAATACCCCCTCTTTATTTCTGAAGACCTACACTAGACTTTCATCTATCCCTTCACTGAATATTCCAATGATAAAGTTTGATTGAAAGTCTTCATTTAGGATCTCATCTATATCTTCTGACTCCAAAGATAATGTCTCTTGTCCTTAATATACTTAGAAAAAGTCTCTGGATTTACGTTAATCCTCTGTGCCAGTGCTTTTGCAAGATCACTCAGCCTTCCGAATTTCTTTTTTAAGCATCACCATAATACTTTATTATACTTTCAACAAGCCTCCCCTTTCAGTGTACTTATCACAGGCTTCCTTTTCCCTGGTGAACGCAGCAGGCCAGGCAGCATCTCTAGGAAGAGGCGCAGTCGACGTTTCAGGCCGAGACCCTTCGTCAGGACTAACTGAAGGAAGAGTGAGTAAGGGATTTGAAAGCTGGAGGGGGAGGTGGAGGTGCAAAATGATAGGAGAAGACAGGAGGGGGAGGGATGGAGCCGAGAGCTGGACAGGTGATTGGCAAAAGGGATACGAGAGGATCATGGGACAGGAGGTCCGGGAAGAAAGACAAGGGGGGGGGGAACCAGAGGATGGGCAAGGGGTATATTCAGAGGGACAGAGGGAGAAAAAGGAGAGTGAGAGAAAGAATGTGTGCATAAAAATGAGTAACAGATGGGGTACGAGGGGGAGGTGGGGCCTAGCGGAAATTAGAGAAGTCAATGTTCATGCCATCAGATTGGAGGCTACCCAGACGGAGTATAAGGTGTTGTTCCTCCAACCTGAGTGTGGCTTCATCTTTACAGATTTTCACAACAGCAGCACATAAAGACCCGGCCTGCAGTTCAAGGCTGGAGTCGCAGTTGGTGGTTGCGCAATCACTTCGAATGTGTCCATGGTCGTTGCTGGAGTCCGGGTTTTGAATATGCCCTGAGGTGTTGGAGCCGGCGAGATCAATGGCAGGGGCCGCAATTGAAAGTTCATGTCAAGTTCATGAAAGCTCTGTCCGCCAGAGAAAGCAGGATCTCCCAGTGGCCACACATTTTAATTCCACATCCCATTCCCATTCTGACATGTCTATCCACGGCCTCTACTGTAAAGATGAAGCCACACTCAGGTTGGAGGAACAACACCTTATATTCCGTCTGGGTAGCCTCCAACCTGATGGCATGAACATCGACTTCTCTAACTTCCGCTAAGGCCCCACCTCCCCCTCGTACCCCATCTGTTACTCATTTTTATGCACACATTCTTTCTCTCACTCTCCTTTTTCTCCCTCTGTCCCTCTGAATATACCTCTTGCCCATCCTCTGGGTCACCCCCCCCTTGTCTTTCTTCCTGGACCTCCTGTCCCATGATCCTCTCATATCCCCTTTTGCCTATCACCTGTCCAGCTCTCGGCTCTATCCCTCCCCCTCCTGTCTTCTCCTATCATTTTGCACCTCCACCTCCCCCTCCAACTTTCAAATCCCTTACTCACTCTTCCTTCAGTTAGTCCTGACGAAGGGTCTCGGCCTGAAACGTCGACTGTGCCTCTTCCTATAGATGCTGCTTGGCCTGCTGCGTTCACCAGCAACTTTGATGTGTGTTGCTTGAATTTCCAGCATCTGCAGAATTCCTGTTGTTTGTCTTCCTTTTCCCTCTATATCCAACCCTCAATATCAATATCAAACCCTCAAAGGGAGGAGAAGATGGCGATGTGACGCAGCGCGCGCGGCCTCTCCGGTGATGATGCCTGTTATCTGTCAAGTAGGATGCCGTGCACTATTCTGATTTGATGGAGGCAGGCATGAGAGCACGGAGGAACATCTGGTGAAACTTCTGAAATGCCTGTTTTGCTGCCGCCACTACTGCGTGATCCGAAATTTCCGGAAGGGAAAGCCCCGAATCTTCGGCTTTGCTTGTTGCTCGGTGGCCGGGGTCGAAGCGCTCGGCAGAGATGGTGCTCGGTGCTCGGTGTCGGAGGGCTGGTCAGAGGCTCGAAGTTTTTGGACGGACTCAGAGTCGGTCTGTGTTCGGGTTCTTCCAGGATGCTGCATTGGCAAGTTTTCAATGCTGGAAGCTCATGGCAGGGAGAGTTTCTCCCTTTCACCGTCTGCGTGAGATGATGAGACTATCGGGACTTTGAGACTTTTTTTTACTGTGCCCATGGTCTCCTCTTATCAAATTACGGTATTGCTTTGCACTGTTGTAACTATATGTTATAATTATGTGGGTTTTGTCAGTTTTAGTCTTGGTCTGCCTTGTGTTTCTGTGATACCATACCGGAGGAACATTGTATCATTTTTTAATGCATGCATTTCTAAATGACAATAAATGAGGACTGAGTGTCCTCATAATCTAATCTAATATCCTTCAGATCCAGAATTCTCTATGCTTGTCACCCTTGACTTTTACCTTTCAGGAATCTGTTAGCCCTAAACTCTTGCTATTTGTCCTTTGAAAGCTTCCTACTCCGCAAGTGTAGACTTAACTGCTAGTCTTCAGGCAAGTGACTAGTGATGTGCCAGAGGAATTGGTGCTGGGATGGCATCTGCTGTTGCCCTGCTGTGATGATAAGCAAATTGGAGTGGATCAAAGGCAGGAGTTGATATGTTTCATCACCAACCGCTCAAAGCACATCATCGCAGTGGATGCAAGAGTTGCTGGACGATAGTCACTGAGACAGGTTACCACACTCTGCTTAGGTACTGGCACTGCTACAATTGACATCTTTTGAAGCAGATGGGTACCTCAGACTGCTGAAGCTAGAGGTTAAAAATATCAGTGAACACTCCACCCAACTGATCTGCACAGGTCGTCAGTACTCAGCTAGGTATTGGCTGGGCCACATGCTTTCCGTAGGTTCACCCTTCTGAAGGATGCTCTCATGTCAGCCTCAGAGACTGAAATCACAGGGTGACCGTGGTCTGTGGGAGTTTGTAAAGGTTCCACCATGTTTTAACAGTGAAAGCAAGCATAGAATGTACTGATTATTTAAAGCACATCAGATACTAAGAAGTAATTTCATATTGCGTCAAAATTACCCACAGGCTGGTACATTTTCACTCCAGCAAAGGTCTATTTTGAATTAGTTAGTACTAAAATAAAGAGCTAGATTTTATCTTTTTTTTTTATCCCACTGTGACTTTTTTTTCGCTGTAAACAAGTGTCATGGAAAATGATTCCATGTTCCAATAAACCTTTCATAAAGAAATTAATCTACTCTCTCTTTAGATTCTTAACAACAATTGATAACTTATCTAATATTCATTAATCATCAACTCACAATAGGGAAAATAAATTTTCCTTATTCTCTCCAACAAAGGCATTCACAGTGCTTTCCTATTGTAGTAGATGTAGTACAAATTTCTCAGTCCTTTCCTCATTTTTAATGTATGGCATCCTGACAGCACTGAGAAACAATAATTCTGAAGATACAATGCCAAAGTGAAAGAAGAGCGAAGAGAAATTAGCTGGAGTTGTTTTCACACAAGCTTGATTAACTGCATTGTATGCAGAGACTTTGATTGGTTATTAATCATACACCATTGGCCTTTTTATAAGATGAATCTTTGTTTCAGAATCAATGTCAGAATCTGACATTGTTTAAACATCACATGTCATTCACTCGTAATGTACTTTTTTTTAAAAACTTTATTTTTATTGTTTTGCCAATAACAGAACAAAAAGGGTAAAAACAGACAGACAGACGGTCATCATAGGTGAAGTAAAATCTGTATCTTATAATAAAAAAATGAAGAGTGAGAGTAAGAGTTTGGCACGGACTAGAAGGGCCGAGATGGCCTGTTTCCGTGCTGTAATTGTTATATGGTTATATGAAATGGGTTACATTGCTGTATCAAGTTTAATCCTATCTTAAAAGACTGAGAAAATATAAGACCAGGAGACTTGAGAGCAGAATTAGGCATTCAGCCCATTTCATATCAGCTGATTTGTTATCCTCCCCTCTCATCCTCATTCTCCTGTAACCTTTGATACCCAGACTAATCAAGAAACTCTCAACATTGCTTTAAATACACCCAACAACATGGCCTCCACAGCGTCTGTGGCAACGAATTCCACATATTCACCACCTCTGGCTAAATAAATCCCTCCTCATCTCTGTTCATATGTTCATAATGGATCTCTCTCTCTAACCTGAGGCTTTGACCTCTGGTTCAGGTTAAAGAGCATGCCTTATGAGAATAGGTTGAGTGAACTCGGCCTTTTCTCCTTGGAGCGACGGAAGATGAGAGGTGACCTGATGGAAATGTATAAGATGATGAGAGGCATTGATCGTGTGGATAGTCAGAGGCTATTTCCAGGACTGAAATGGCTAACACAAGGGGGCATAGTTGTACCTGCTTGGAAGCAGGTACAGAGGCATGTCAGTGGTAGGTTTTTCACACAGAGAGTGGTGGGTGCATGTAATGCACTGTTGGTAATGGTGGTGGAAGTGGATACAAGAGGGTCTTTAAGAGACTCTCAGATAGATACATGGAGCTTGGAAAAATAGAGGGCTATGTGGTAAGGAAATTCTAGGCAGTTTCTAGAGCAGGTTACTTGGTTGTTACAACTGTGGGCTGAAGGGCCTGTAGCATGCTGTAGATTTCTATGTTTTATGTAAATTACAGGTTTAAGATGGCACTACTGAAAGTGAGTGATAGCCTACTGACAGATCAAAAGCAAGAAATTCGATTAGGAGCATTATTAATCACACCTTTTCTGAAGTAAATTGTGGTAAACTATCACCACAAACAATAAAGAAGCGAGCGTAGGTGAAGCTGATTCGAGGGAGAAGCTATACTGGCCCTATGCAGACTCCGAGTCTAGTGTGTTCCAGACAGGGTCTCTGTGAGAGTTGGAGTCAGAGTGATTGATTTGTTGAGGAGGAGGAGTTTCGACCTAACCAGGGTGTGAAGTTGGATTGCTCCAAGCACCGAGCCGATTTGAAGCGGTTGAGACGGCTTCAGGTTGGGCAGCGAGGTCTAGGTCCAGAGCGTATTGCTGTGCCAGGGCCCAGGTCCTAATGTCAGGCACGATCTAGTGTTTGGACAATTTAAACGCAGGCCCACATCAACTGGAAAGGCAGGGTGTCGAAACCGGAGGCGAGAGTCATGGCAATTCCACTCGCTGTCTCGCAATGTCCACTCCTTTCTCTACTGTGTTGAGACCGTGAGACTGATTCTAGTACTGTGCTTTGTGGTGATTTGCCCCACTAATAGCAAGAATTCGGACAAAGGCTTTGGGCCTACTTCGCTGCTCCGGGGGGGTTGGGTCTATGGTTCGGAATATTGTTGCTTGCTTCTATTGTTTCAATGATTTGTCTGTTTTTTCTCTCTTTTCTGCACATTGAGTGTTGGTCTTTCTTTTTTTAATTGGGTTCATTCAGATTTCTGGTCTTGTGGCTGCCTGTAAGTAAACAAATCTCAAAGTTGTATAATTTATACATACTTTGATAGTAAAGGACTTCTGATTTTGACTTTGGTTCTAGACTCCCCTATCATAGGATCAGGTCACAGATCTCTCAGTGGGTGAGCATCTAGGGAACAGTGACCACTGCTCTCTGGCCTTTAGCATTATCATGGAAGAGGATAGAATCAGAGAGGACAGGAAAATTTTTAATTGGGGAAGGGCAAATTATAAGGCTATAAGGCTAGAACTTGCGGGTGTGAATTGGGATGATGTTTTTGCAGGGAAATGTACTATGGACATGTGGTCGATGTTTAGGGATCTCTTGCAGGATGTTTGGGATAAATTTGTCCTGGTGAGGAAGATAAAGAATGGTAGGGTGAAGGAACCATGGGTGACAAGTGAGGTGGAAAATCTAGTCAGGTGGAAGAAGGCAGCATACATGAGGTTTAGGAAGCAAGGATCAGATGGGTCTATTGAGGAATATAGGGAAGCAAGAAAGGAGCTTAAGAAGGGGCTGAGAAGAGCAAGAAGGGGGCATGAGAAGGCCTCGGCGAGTAGGGTAAAGGAAAACCCCAAGGCATTCTTCAATTATGTGAAGAAAAAAAGGATGACAGGAGTAAAGGTAGGACCGATTAGAGATAAAGGTGGGAAGATGTGCCTGGAGGCTGTGGAAGTGAGCGAGGTCCTCAATGAATACTTCTCTTCGGTATTCACCAATGAGAGGGAACTTGATGACGGTGAGGACAGTATGAGTGAGGTTAATGCTCTGGAGCATGTTGATATTAAGGGAGAGGAGGTGTTGGAGTTGTTAAAATATGTTAGGATGGATGAGTCCCTGGGGCCTGACGGAATATTCCCCAGGCTGCTCCACGAGGTGAGGGAAGAGATTGCTGAGCCTCTGACTAGGATCTTCATGTCCTCATTGTACATGGGAATGGTACCGGAGGATTGGAGGGAGGCGAATGTTGTCCCCTTGTTCATAAAAGGTAGTAAGGATAGTCCGGGTAATTATAGACCAGTGAGCCCTACTTCTGTGGTGGGAAAGCTGTCGGAAAAGATTCTTAGAGGTAGGATCTATGGGCATTTAGAGAATCATGGTCTGATCAGGCTCAGTCAGCATGGCTTTGTGAAGGGCAGATCGTGTCTAACAAGTCTGATAGAGTTCTTTGAGAAGGTGACCGGGCATATAGATGAGGGTAGTGCAGTGGATGTGATCTATATGGATTTTAGTAAGCTATTTGACAAGATTCCACATGGTAGGCTTATTCAGAAAGTTAGAAGGCATGGGATCCAGGGAAGTTTGGCCAGGTGGATTCAGAATTGGCTTGCCTGCAGAAGGCAGAGGGTCATGGTGGAGGGAGTACATTCGGATGGGAGGGTTGGGACAAGTGGTGTCCCACAAGGATCGGTTCTGGGACCTCTACTTTTCGTGATTTTTATTAATGACCTGGCTGTTGGGGGTAGAAGGGTGGGTTGGCAAGTTTGCAGACAACACAAAAGTTGGTGGTGTTGTGGATAGTGTAGGAGATTGTCGAAGATTGCAGAGAGACATTGATAGGATGCCGAAGTGGGCTGAGAGGTGGCAGATGGAGTTCAACCCAGTGAAGTGTGAGGTGGTACACTTTGGAAGGACAAACTCCAAGGCAGAGTACAAAGGAAATGGCAGGATACTTGGTAGTGTGGAGGAGCAGAGGGATCTGGAGGTACATGTCCACAGATCCCTGAAAGTTGCCTCACAGGCAGATAGGGTAGTTAAGAAAGCTTATGGGGTGTTAGCTTTCAGAAGTTGAGGGATAGAGTTTAACAGCTGCGGGGTAATGATTCAGCTCTATAAAACTCTGGTGAGGCCACACTTGGAGTACTGTGTCCATTTCTGGTCGCCTCACTATAGGAAGGATGTGGAAGCATTGGAAAGGGTACAGAGGAGATTTACTAGGATGCTGCCTGGTTAAGAGAGTATGCATTATGATCAGAGATTAAGGGAGCTAGGGCTTTACTCTTTGGAGAGAAGGAGGATGAGAGGAGACATGATAGAGGTGTACAAGATATTAAGAGGAATAGATAGAGTGGATAGCCAGCGCCTCTTCCCCAGGGCACCACTGCTCAATACAAGAGGACACGGCTTTAAGATAAGGGGTGGGAAGTTCAAGGGGGATATTAGAGGAAGGTTTTTTACTCAGAGAGTGGTTGGTGCGTGGAATGCACTGCCTGAGTCAGTGGTGGAGGCAGATACACTAATGAAAATTATGAGACTACCAGACAGGTATATGGAGGAATTTAAGGTGGGGGGTTATATGGGAAGCAGGATTTAAGGGTCGGCACAACATTGTGGGCTGAGCGGCCTGTACTGTGCTGTACTGTTCTATGTTCTATGTTCTATAGGTAACATCTTCTCCACATCCACTCTACCTGGGCCTTTCAATATTCAATACAGTTTAAGCAGATCCCTCCTCATTCTTCTAAACAACAGTGAGTACGGGACTGAAGCCTTCAAATTCTCCTCATGCATTAACCCTTCCATTCCCGGAATAATTCTTGTAAAACTCCTTTGAGCACTCTCCAATGCCCTTAGACAAGGCACTCAAAACTGCTCACAATACTCCTAGTTTGACCAGTGCCTTACAAAGCCTTAGCATTACATTTGCTTTTATATTCTAGTCCTCTTGAAATGAATGCTAACATTGCATTTGCCTTCCTTACCACCAACTCAACCTGCAAGTTAACCTTGTTGAGGATGCAGGGGACATTCTTGTGAACCTTCTCTGAATCTTCTCCAACGCTTACACCTCTTTTCTCAGATAGTCATGACGATGGGTCTTGGCCTGAAACGTCGACTATATCTCTTCCTATAGATGCTGCCTAGCCTGCTGCGTTCACCAGCATTTTTTGTGTGTTGCTTGAATTTCCAGCATCTGCAGATTTTCTCAGGTTTGCGTTTTTAAACAAACTTCTATTGATGTTTGGTGGACAGTATATTGATTGGTTGCATCACACCCTGGTATGGAAACATCAATGCCCTTGAATGGAAAATCCTACAAAAAGTAGTGGATAAGACAGAGTCATGATTAAAGCCCTCCTGCATCTACATGTAGTGTTGTCACAGGAAAGCCGCATCCATCATCCGGGACACCCACCACCCAGGACATGCTCACTTCTCACTGTTGCCATCAGGAAGAAGGTACAAGAGTCTCAGGACTCGCACCACTAGATCTAATTATTATTAACAATTATTAACCCTCTCTATCAAGCTCTTGACCAGAGGGGATAATTTCATTCAACTTCACTTGGCCCATCACTGAACTGTTCCCACAACCTGCGGACTAACTTTCAATGACTCTACAACTTATTTTCTCAATTGTTTATTTATTTATTATTATTATTCTTTTGTTTTGTTTTCTCTTGTTTTGTATTTTTACAGATAGTTATTTCTTGCACATTGTTGTTTGTCCACCCAGTTTAGATGTGGTCTTTCCATTGTGTGGCTTGTGTTTACTGTGAACACCCACATGAAAATAAATCTCATGGTTGTGTATGGTGAGAGATATGTACTTTGGTAATAAATGTACTTTGAAAACTACACATAATACTTTAAGTGTGGTCTGACCAACACGTTATAAAGCCTTAGCATGGCACCCTTGCTTTTATACTCTAGTACTCTTCAAATGAATGCAAACATTGCATTTGCCTTCCTTTTTTCACCAACTCAACCTGCAAATTAACATTAAAGGAATCCTGCACAAGGACTCCCAAGTCCTTTTGTAACTCTGATTTTTGAATTTTCTCGCTGTTCAGACAACACTCTACCTTTTTATACTTTCTATCTAAGTGCATGACCATAAGCTTCCCTACAGAATATTCTTTCTTTGCACATTCTCCAAAACTGTGTCAGTTCTTCTGTAGCGTCCTTATTTCTTCAAAACCACTTGTCCCTACACCCGCTGCACCTTTGTATTGTCCGCAAACTTGGCCACAAAGTCATCATTTCTGTTATCTATGTCATTGACATATAATGTGCAAAGAAGTGGTCCCAAGGCAGACTAGCCACTGACATTCAACCAGTTAAGTCTCCTTTTATTTCCACTCTTTGCCTCCAGCCATCGGCTAATCCTTTATTCATCCTTTAATCTTTTCTGCAATATCATGGGCTCTCACCTTGATAAGCAGCCTCATGTGTTGCACCTTGCCAAAGACCTTATGAAAATCCAACTAAACAACATCCACAGACTCTCCTTTGTATATCCTGTTATTCCCTCAAAGAATTTCAACAAATTTGTCAGGCAAGATTTCCCATTAATGCAACCATGCTGAATTTGACCTATTTTGTTATATGTCTCCAAGTAACCTGAAACCTCATCCTTACTAATGGACTCTAACATTTTCCCTACCACTGCTATCCCTACCTCCCTCCCTCTCTTCTTAAAGAGTGGAGTGACATTTGCAATTCCAGAATCCAGTGATTCTTGAAATATAATTATTAATGCCTCCACAAACTCTTCGGCTACCTCTTTCAGAACCCTAGGTTAAAGTCCATTTGGTCCAGATAACTTATCTACCTTCAAACCTTTCAGCTTCCTAAACACCTCCCTAGTAATATCAACTACACTCACTTCTGCCCTCTAATACTCTTGCATTCTGCCCCTGCCTTCCACAGTGAAAACTTAATGCAAAATACCTATTACATTTGTCTGCCATTTTCTTGATGCCCATTTCTATATCTTTTCTCTCCTTCTGGCTTTTATTTGCCTTCTGTTGATTTTTAAAAGCTTCCCATCCTCTATCCTCCCACTAATTTTTGCTTTATTGTTTGCCCTGTCTTTGTCTCTTTGTCTTTGTCAATTTGCTCCCAGAAACACTAGCTATTGCTCTTCTGCTGTTATCCATGATAATGTACCCATCCAATTGATTTCAGACAGCTCATTGATGCCTATGTAATTCCCTTCACTCCACTGTAACGCTGAACATTTGACCCTATCTTTGTTGTCTCAAACTGCAGGTGAATTCAATTCTATCATAATATAATCACTACTCCTAAGTGTTCCTGTACCTTAAGCTCCCTAGTCAAATCTGGTTCATTACAGAACACCCAATCAAAAATAGCCTTTCCCATGTGGGCTCAACCACAAGCTTCGAAAAAAAATGTCTCATAGGCATTCTATAAATTCTGTCTCTCGGGATCCAGCACCAACTTGATTTTCCCAATCTACAAGCAGATAAATATAGTTATTCCTCTTTCTTTCTGACCTTGAAATAACTGAAAGAGGATCAGAATCAGGTTTAATATTACTGGCATTTTTTGTGTGTTGTTCTGGAGATGATACAGTGATGAAATGAACAAATGAACATCAATGAACAATGAACAATAAACAAATCAATGAACAAATAATACCCAAGTGTGAAATTATGGTGTAGAGACATGAACTTGAATTCTTATCTAGGATCTGAAGAACTTAAATTGAGTTCTATAAATTTGGAACCAGCAGCAGATGTTTATAAAATCTAACTGGTTCACTTAATTCCTTTAGGGAAGGAAAATGCTCTCTTAAATACTATGGCCTAGTTTTGCCTTCAGCAGTTCTCTTGGAAGTGGCTAACAAGGGAAACAAATGCCCCAGATCAATAGAGTGCAGAGAAAACTATGTGGACCACTTAGTATAAACCTGATAACAGGACACATCAAAGTAAAGCCCACCCTATCAACCCAATAAAGTCCTTCTCTCTCACATCTGTACGCAGCTTAATATAGCCATATCCACAGCCATCCCTTTCAGCCAATATTCCATCCTCCACTATTCCTTAATCCTCTCTTTTCCACCATTAGAAAGGACCAACCAGAGGCCACCTTCTCTACATTTTAAGAGCATAGCTCTGAGAATGTCTAATACTGATGACAGGCTCCAAATGATCTCATAAACATCCGATCAAGCAATGAGCAGGAAAATATCCTTCTGATTATAAGATTAGCTTTATTGGTCAAATACATCAAAACATACAGTGAAATGCATCATTTGTGCACTAAACGGTGACTCCTTTGCTTGTATTTTTGGAAACAGCTTTATTTCTATCCTTGATTTTTTACTTTTCATGGTGTGGGGTGTTCCTTTAAAGACCCTAACCTGGAGTTACACTCTGACCTTAGTTCTTTGTGGGAATGGGACTCGGTCTCAGGGCCTTACGTCGGCTGCTTTTTGATATCTGAAGGATGCGGCCTGGAAGGCGAGAGCCCCTTCAGGGTTCTGGGATTTTGTGGCTCTGGGGACGTGTTGATTCTAGGCTGGTACCCCTGACTGAAGTGTAGTGGGAGAACATGGAACATCAGGAGCAGCGGGTTAGCTGCCGGGGGTTGTGTCTCCAGAGAGCTGTGCCTTTTTGGTGCCAACTCTCTGGGTACAGAGTGAGGAAAAAGTGACACTTCTAACATTGTAAATCAGCGAGTTGTTTTTTATGTCTCCCCTCTCACTGTGAAACAGGGACACCACTTTTTCCCTTATCAGGGAGAGAGAGAGAGAGAGAGCCTGTGGTATGTCAAATTATCAGGTGAACATGTAGTTTTTGGGGTACTGCAAGTCTGTCTTTACTCATGCTTTGCTGCACACTTGAGTGCACAGTGGAGGGTGCTGATGCTTTTTTTGCTGGTGAGGGGTGTTGTTGCTTTGCTGCTGTTTGTGTATGGGGGGGAGTTGGGGAGGTGTGCATGGGAGGGGGAGTTGGGAGGTGTACATGGGAGGGGGAGTTGTGAGGTGCTCATTGAAGGGGGAGTTGGGGAGTTGTGTATGGGAGTGGGAGTTGGGAGGTGTGCATGGGAGGGGGAGTTGAGAGGTGTACATGGGAGGGGGAGTTGGGAGGTGTACATTGAAGGGGGAGTTAGGGAGTTGTGTATGGGAGGGGGAGTTGGGAAGGTGTGCATGGGAGGGGGAGTTGAGAGGTGTACATGGGAGGGGGAGTTGGGAGGTGTACATGGGAGGGGGTGTTGGGAGGTGTACATGGGAGGGGGAGTTGGAAGGTGTACATTGAAGGGGGAGTTGGGGAGTTGTGTATGGGAGGGGGAGTTGGGGAGGTGTGTATGGGAGTGGGAGTTGGGAGGTGTACATGGGAGGGGGAGTTGGGAGGTGTACATTGAAGGGAGAGTTGGGGAGTTGTGTATGGGAGGGGGAGTTTGGAAGGTGTGCATGGGAGGGGGAGTTTGGAAGGTGTGCATGGGAGGGGGAGTTGAGAGGTGTACATGGGAGGGGGAGTTGGGAGGTGTACATGGGAGGGGGAGTTGGGAGGTGTACATTGAAGGGGGAGTTGGGGAGTTGTGTATGGGAGGGGGAGTTGGGGAGGTGTGTATGGGAGTGGGAGTTGGGAGGTGTGCATGGGAGGGGGAGTTGAGAGGTGTACATGGGAGTGGGAGTGGGAGTTGGGAGGTGTACATGGGAGGGGGAGTTGGAAGGTGTACATTGAAGGGGGAGTTGGGGAGTTGTGTATGGGAGGGGGAGTTGGGGAGGTGTGTATGGGAGGGGGAGTTGAGAGGTGTACATGGGAGGGGGAGTTGGGAGGTGTACATGGGAGGGGGAGTTGGGAGGTGTACATTGAAGGGGGAGTTGGGGAGTTGTGTATGGGAGGGGGAGTTGGGAAGGTGTGCATGGGAGGGGGAGTTGAGAGGTGTACATGGGAGGGGGAGTTGGGAGGTGTACATTGAAGGGGGAGTTGGGGAGTTGTGTATGGGAGGGGGAGTTGGGGAGGTGTGTATGGGAGTGGGAGTTGGGAGGTGTGCATGGGAGGGGGAGTTGGGGAGTTGGGGGCTTTGGGGTTCCAATATTTTAACTGTCATCCATTGTTTGGGGGCACTCCTCTGTTTTTGTGAATGTCTGCAAAGAAAAAGAATTTCAGGATGTGTACTGTATACATTTCTCTGACATTAAATGCACCTATCGAAACCTATTGAAATCAGATCAATGAGGATTGTGCTGGGGGCAGCCCACAATTGTCTCTATACTTCTGTGCCACAACTGTAGCTCCTTGGAATGTAGGAGGAAACTGGAGCACCTGGAGGGAACACACATCTTAATTATCTGGTTTTATTTTGCTTAGATATACAGCATAGATCAGGCCTACCAGCACTTCAAGCCACACCGACCAGCAAACCCTTGCCACCCCACCCCCTCGATTTAACCCCAGGACAGTGTACATTAATCAATTAACCTACTAACCGTTACGCCATTGGACTGTTGGAGGAAACTGGAGCACTCGCAGAAAATTCAAACATTCCATGGGGACACGTACAAACGCCTTACAGAGGATGCTGGAATTGAACTCCTAACTCCGATGCCCCGAGCTGTAATAGTGCGATGCTAACTGCTGCACTACTGTGATGCCCTAACCACCATACGCTAAAGTGTCATCACATTGTCATTGGGAGAACGTACAAACTTCTGAAAGACATCATCGGGCATTGAAGACCAATCGATGATCACTGGCAATATAAAGCAATTGCGCTAACCTTTACACTGCTCTGCGCCTTTTCCTTTCTTAAAGAAAGGAGTTTGCCACACCAACAAACTCCTTTCCTTCAAGCAACCACCTTGAACACAACAGTATGAATACTGTAGATGTACTCTGGTTAGGTGAATTGATCATTATCCAGAGTGATTTAATACTGGCATCGTCCTGAGCCCTACGGGCCTTTGTGGCGTGTCGTAGTGTGTTGGGACTCTAGGTTTCTCGAGCACCTGTACTTACTAATTGTAGCCGTTAAGCGCTGGTGCTTTCTGTTTGACCTTGTCAAGTTAATGGAGGCTGGCATGGGCTTTCCACTTTCGTTTAGTGGACTTTCGTTTAGCACTCATCGCAGAGTCCTTGTGCAGAGAATGATTTGTCTCACGATATCATATTTCAGTTTTGCTATTGATGCTCTGTTGGAATTCCTGTGTATAACCTCTCTTTCCATCTCTACATGCGACTCTACCATTCATCTGCTCCTGGGTTCAGTCATTGCCAGCGCTCACTGTGACCGAGTCTGTTGTTACTCCACATCTGGGTTCAGTCATTGCCAGCGCTCACTGTGACCGAGTCTGTTGTTACTCCACATCTGGGTTCAGTCATTGCCAGCGCTCACTGTGACCGAGTCTGTTGTTACTCCACATCTGGGTTCAGTCATTGCCAGCACTCACTGTGACCGAGTCTGTTGTTACTCCACATCTGGGTTCAGTCATTGCCAGTGCTCACTGAGAAAGGCATTGATGGTTCAGACTAGAAGCACAAGGCTACTAGACTGGGACAACTGCAGTTACTAAGAGAACTAAAACATACAATTAACATAGAACTACAGTACTATATAAATATATTTGATCTCATCTTCACCAGTTCATTTGTCACAGCTGTATCTGCCCAAGGCTGTATCAGTAAGAATAAGCTATCCAGAATCCTTATGACGTAGAAACTTCCATCTTCATGTAGAGAACAGCATTAAAATAGTCATGAGAAGGGGAGTGAGTTTGAGGTAGATCTAGCAGCTCAGAACTGGGTGACAATGGGGCAAAAGCACAATTCAGAATAGAGGGATATCCTTTTAGAACAGATATGAGGAGGAATTTCTTTAGCTGGAAAGTGGTGAATCTGTGGAATTCATTGTCACAGGTGGTTGTGTAGGCTAGGTCAGTGGGTGCATTTAAGGTGGAGGTTAATAGGTTCTTGATTAGTCAGGGTGTGAAAGGTTATGGCGAGAAGCCAGGAGAATGGGGATGAAAGAGAAATGGATTAGCTGTGAGGGAATGACAGAGCAGACCTGATGGGCCAAATAACCTGATTCTGCTCCTATATCTTATGGTCTTATGGTTGATTTTCAACTATCAGTAGCAGGAGAATGGTTTTCACCACGATCTGTAACCTTGTTTTTCCATTATGTTTTGATTTTGCAATTACAATCCAGCCAGGACAGCTCACCTGGATGATAGGGATATAAAAGAGTATAACATGAGCAGTACCATAAATAATTCTATCTTAAGCTATGCCACAGGCTAAGTGCATGCTAAATTGCAGTTAAAGAAAACACAATATACTATGCTAAACAATATCAGAATCCAAATAAAGATTTGCAACATTGGTAATCTGCAACATTTGGTTAGGAATAATGCTAAATAATGAAAGAACTAAATGAGTGAGAAGTTTTCACAGCACCATCTTCATTTGTGATGGAGCCTAACAGGTGAGCCCAAATATGAGGCCGATTTTCTTGCAACCACTGTCAAATTCCAGTTCTGAGGGAATAATCCATTTTTATTCCTTCTTGGGTTCCTTGTCATTTCAGAACAGTTTTCATTTTGGTCCACCTAATATCAAGAAATACCTGAATACACAAAGGTTACAGGTTTCAAAAACATCTGGACTACAAGGTGAAAGCTTGTATTGTAATATTAATTACACTTCTCTGCAAACTACTTAAGTTTAGATATAATTCTGGCACATATTCAACATTGTTTAGATATGAACTGTCAATGTAAAGCAGGCTAGTTCCAATCTGGCCAGTTATCACTGCCCATCAACACTGTCAAACCCATGTAATGGAACAGCCTGTTGACACTTCAATGTGGCGTGGAATGTTTGTAGATTTTTTAAACCGACAAACCAAGTTAGCAGTTGAGCATTCCGATGTCACTGTAAGTCTCATATTACCCATGAGCAGTATCATGGGAGAACAGTTTGTACTCACTGTATGCAACACAGCTAGAAAAAATATTCACCTTTGATGAATAATAGAAAATGCTTCTTTCCTGCAAAGAAAGTATACATTTCTACAATCATTCTGGAATATCATATCATAAGAGCTGTAACCTTTACATTATTTATTTGAAGCAGAATTACAGCTGAGGCCATGCACTTACATCAGCAGTTCATTACCACTAAGGGATTCCAATGGACATCAGAATGAATTATAATTAACTATTTCTGTAATCCTATGTATAGATCTAAAATAAACTGCACATCCTCCATAGTATCTAGGACAGCTTCAAGAAACGATGCCTCAGAAAGGCAGCATTAATCATTAAGGACCATTATCACCCAGAACATGCCTTGTACCCATTGCTAACATCAGGAAGGAGGTACTGAAGCCTGAAGTCACACACTCAACGATTCAGAAAAAGCTTCTTCCCCACTACTATCTAATTTCTGGTGGACATTGAACCTACGAACACTACCTCACTACTTTTTGCTTCTTTTTTTTTTGCACCACTTATTTAACTATTTAATATCTATATTGATATGTGGGCACGTGGCCAAGTAGTTAAGGCATTGGACTAGCTACCTGAAGGTCGTGAGTTCGAGCCCCAGACGAGGGAACGTGTTGTGTCCTGGAGCAAGGCACTTAATCACACATTGCCCTGCGACGACACTGGTGCCATGTGTGGGTCCTAATGCCCTTCCCTTGCACAACATTGGTGTCGTGGAGAGGGGAGACTTGCAGCATGGGCAACTGCTGGTCTTCCATTCAACCTTACCCAGGCCTGCGCCCTGGAGAGTGAAAACTTTCCAGGCACAGATCCATGGTCTTGCAAGACTAACAGATGCCTAAAGTATGTATATTGATGCTGTAACTTACGGTTCTTTTTCTCCGCAAAGCTAACAAATTTCATGACATAACACTAGTGATATTAAACTAGATTCTGATTCTGATTCTAATCCTTCAAAATAAATAGGTTAGGTACTTCTATTTTGCCATGAGCAATTTGCTTTCTTGCGTTGCCTTAAAACATAGAGTACACAAGTTGACTGTTCAAGCAATTTCTTGGGTGTTGTGAATCCTCACCTGTCTATAGTTATATCAAGTTCGAAAGCATGGGTTCTGCAAGCTGCACCAAAAGGCGCATTAAGGAGGGTGCTGCCCTTGGTGTTCTTGCCACTGAAAGTTTGAAGATGAAGGAGAATGACGTCAGTCATCCTCCAAAGTGTTTAACACTACTGCCAGATTCGACACCAAAAATGCTCTCGTATAAATCATTGAAAAAAAAATTCAGATGTCTCAGTCTGAAATAAAACAAAATTACTTCCCTTTCCACAGATTCCACGGAACTTGCTGAGATTTTTGAGATTTACTGTTTTTATGCAATTTATGTCATGAATTGAATAGACACAGAGGATCAAGTGTTCAGGCGCAGGAAGGAATTCTATATACATTATTGAAGGGATTGTCATTCACCTGCATAGAAAATAAATATGCAGGAGCGGAATCACTTCAGAGTTGTGGTGAGTGAAATTATCCACACATTTTCAGGAGCCGCTTGGTTGTAGAGTAATAACTGTTACTGAACCTGGTGATGTGGGTCTTAAAGGCTCTGTACCTCCTTCCCGATGGTAGTAGCAAGAAGAGAGCATAGCCTTGATGATGGGAGTCCTGGGTGCTGCTGTCTTGTGGCAGGAACTTGTGTGGTTTTATATAACAGACTAGTGTGATTTCAAAGATTTCACAATTACTTGTTGCTTCCAAATTTGAATAAATCAGTAGTCTTTTATAGGACATGCAAGGAAAATGAAGAGACAAGCTAGAGTTTACAGTCTGAGTAGGACCATGAGCAAAAGATTTTATCCACCATGGAACTCTCTTCATTGATGAATAAATTTTGCATGAAAAATTGACTCTGCTTCCTGTTTCACTTACGCTGCTGGACTTCCTGAAGTCTTCCAGCATTTTCTGATCGTATTACTGAATGTCAAAACATTTTGTAGATGTGTAAGAGAAACAAACATTTTATTTCAGAGGCAGAATATATCTCATTCTCTCTTATTGGCTCTTACATGTTGTTTTGTCCACACTTTGGGTTTCCCAATGGTTCAGGGGTATCTTTGACAAATACAAGGGATTCTGTGATGCTGGAAATCCAGAGCAACACACACACAAAATGCTGGAGGAACTCAGTAGATCAGGCAGCATCAATGGAAATGAATAAATGTTTCTGGATGAGACCTTTCTTCAGGGTATCTTTGTCTGTCTTATCTTTATTCTATGAGAAGGTCACATTGATTCTGCTCATTCACCCAAGTTGCACCCAAGCAATCCTCAAAGTTTTTTTTTGCAGTGCAGATTGCTGGGTTGCAGCAAAGCACTCAAGGACTCTCTGAACACTGGCAACTTGTGTTGTGTTAGCAACAATCTGAAACTTCACTTCTGCTTGTTTTGGCAAATCAAGTGAGATATTAGCCATCTGTACATTATAGTTGGCTTCTAAAGTGTGCTAATGGTGTTCTCCATCACTTTATTAATAAAAAGGATAGCTCCAAGCTTGAGGAAGTCTTTCTGCAAGGTGGTTGCATTTTTAAGTTAACTTCTTGAAAGTGTAAATAAGCATTTATATGGTCTTCTCCATGATCATTGTGTTTGTCCATCATGAAGGTTCTGCACTAATAATCATTTTCTAAGATCACTGTAGCAAAATTGAAAGTGACCTTACTCTTTCTTCCCTCTCAAGTGCATTTGTACATTTGATGCCAGCATCTCACCACAAGTAGATCATGCCTCTATATTCTCCTCTACCGCTTCTAAAGTGCTAGTTCAAAACCTGGCTCTGGCAGACACTTAATAGCATGTGATGCTGACTCATCTTCAAGTACCTTTGCTTCTAATACCAATCAGACCAAGGTGTGGTTCAGTGTACGTGGATGGTGTGAAAGATATCCTGAAGAGATGATGGGCAGTGTGAATACTGTGAAGGTGTTATGTAAGAATTTGGGCTGTTTACAAAATTTGTACTTTGTAAATCAGGAGAAATTTCAGAATGGAAAAAAGATGAGTTGTGAAGAGGATTGGAGATGTGAATTCTGACATCTCAACAGCTTCAGTCTCACTATTAGAAACATAGAAACATTGAAAACCTACCTTTCGGCCCTTACCTTTAAAATTACTTAGGGTTACCCATAGCCCTCTATTTTTCTAAGCTCCATGTACCTGTCCAGGAGTCTCTTGAAACACCCTATCGTATCCGCCTCCACCACCGTCGCGGGCAGCCCATTCCACACACTCACTACTCTGCATAAAAAACTTACCTCTGACATCTCCTCTGTACCTACTTCCAAGCACCGTAAAACTGTGCTGTCTTGTGCTAGCCATTTCAGCCCTGGGAAAAAGCCTCTGACTATCCACACAATCAATGCCTCTCATACTCTTATACACCTCTATCAGGTCACCTCTCATCCTCCGTTGCTCCAAGGAGAAAAAGCCGAGTTCACTCAAACTATTTTCAGAAGGCATGCTCCCCAATCCAGGCACCATCCTTGTAAATCTCCTCTGCACCCTTTCTATGGTTTCCACATCCTTCCTGGAGTGAGCGATCAGAACTGAGCACAGTACTCCAAGTGGGGTCTGACCAGAGTCCTACACACTTTAGGTGGGGGGGGGGAGGGAGAGAAAAACACAGGATAATAGGTGCAACCTGGAAGGGAGGGATGAAGTAAAGAGCTGGGAAGTTAATTGGTGAAAGAGACATAAGGCCATGGGAGAATTTATAAGGGGGGAGGAGCATTAGAGGGAGGCGATGGGCAGGCAAGGGCAAGGAGATAATGTGAGAGAGGGAAAAGGGGATGGGAATTGGTGTTGTGGGGGACATTACCAGTAGTTTCAGAGACTGATGCTCATGTCATCGCTCCACTTCATTGCTTTACTGCATCCCTCTCCCTCCAGGTTTCACCTGTCACCTCTGGTGGTTCTCTCTCCCTTCCCCACCTCCACCTTTTAAATCTACTCCTCAGCCTTTCTTCTCCAGACCTTTTGAAGGATTTCAGACAAAACCTCGATGGTACTCTTTTCCATTGATGCTACCTGGCCTGCTGAGTTCCTCCAGCATTTCGTGTGTGTTGCTCAGATTTCCAGCATCTGCAGGTTTTTTTCTGTTCGTGAAATTCTAGAGAGAGCTGGGCAGAGTGAGATTTGTGATCGACTGTGGGGTGGCCACACGTTTTAATTCCACATCCCATTCCCATTCTGATATGTCTATCTACAGCCTCCTCTACTGTCAAGATGAAGCCACACTCAGGTTGGAGGAACAACACCTTATATTCCGTCTGGGTAGCCTCCATCCAGATGGTATGAACATTGACTTCTCTAACTTCTGTTAATGCCCCACCTCCCACTCGTACCCCATCCGTTATTTATTTTTTTTATTATTATTTATTTTTTTTTTTCTCTCTCCTTTTTCTCCCTCTGTCCCTCTCACTATAACTCCTTGCCCATCCTCTGGGCTCCTCTCCCCCTTTATTTCTCTCTAGGCCTCCCATCCAATGATCCTCTCCTTTCTCCAGCCTCGTATCCCTTTTGCCAATCAACTTTCCAGCTCTTGGCTCCATCCCTCCCCCTCCTGTCTTCTCCTGTCATTTCGGATCTCCCCCCTCTCCCTCCCACTTTCAAATCTCTTACTATCCGTTCTTTCAGTTAGTCCTGACGAAGAGTCTCGGCCCGAAACGTCGACTGTACCTAGAGATGCTGCCTGGCCTGCTGCGTTCACCAGCAACTTTTAAGTGTGGTTCACTGGACTTTTTGGGACAGGAGGAAAGATGACTGAGAATGTCGGGGAAGGGGCTGTCCCTGGTGCACAAGGAGGAAGGGCTAATATTCCCGAGAGAGAGTCCATTTGTTCAAGATGGATTTTGAGTGACAATCAGCATTTTATTGTAATGTAGTATGGAAGAGGCACTTCCAGCCCTCCTAGCCTTGCTGATCAGTAACCCGAGCCTGATCACAGGACAATTTACAATGACCAATTAACCTACCAACCGGTACGGCTCTGGACTGTGGGAGGAAACCAGAGCACCCGGAGGAATCCCACGTGATCATGTGGAGAGTGTACAAACTCCTTATAGGCAGCTGCAGGAATTGAACCCAGGTTGCTGGAACTGTGAATTGTTGTGCTAACCACTACACTACCGTGCCACCCACTGTATATGCATGCACACACACATACACACACACACACAAGCACACACACAGACATACACCCACACCCACAAACATTCATGCACACACACACACACACACACACACACTACCTTGTCATTCTGCTGTCGATGAACTGAGTGTACACACTTCAGTATCTTCCCATAATGGGTCCTAAATTGAGCTGATGGCCTCAGATTGGCTCTATGGTACCTTTCCCGCCATACACAGTGGAATATTCCATTTCCTTACTAATAAGGATGTATAAATTTGTACACACAAACACGAGAAAATCTGCAGATGCTGGAAATTCAATCAATACACACAAATTGCTGGTGAACGCAGCAGGCCAGGCAATAGCTCTGGGACTGCGAAGGGGCTCGGCCCGAAACGTCGACTCTACTTCTTCCTATAGGTGCTGCCTGGCCTGCTGCGTTCACCAGCAATTTGTGTGTGTAGCTATAAATCTGTGCATGTTGTTTGTATTCTGTATTTAAAGTGGATACTTCTGCTTATTTAGTAATATGATTGTGGGATGCATCATATTCTAATTCATGTGTAGTCTTAAGTTAACTTTGTTGGTAATTAAAGGTGATACGTCTTGGTGCCTAATAAACAGGACTCATTGGTCTCCATGAGAGAAAGAGTTCATACTGGACCAAGTATGAAGCTATTATTGTCTTTTCTGGTAGATAACTTTTAGTAAATATTTGCAGTTTTCTTTTCACTTTGTTCACAAAGTTTTGTAAGATTAATTCTTGACACACCTAATAAACACCCTTGCACTAAAGTGCTATGCGACTCCAGCCATTTTACCTTTGGTCTTAGCCCATGTATCTAACAGTATTATTGATTTTTTAATCTGGTACTATATCCAACTTCTTGGAAGGGGCAGTTTTCTCAACTCCTCCTATTGTTTTGTGCTTGAGGGCCTCTTCCTTTCCACATTCCTGCTCCTGTGGATGGTTCCTATTTTCCCATAATGCTACACAGGAGAGTTTCGGAAAAATACAGTCTGATTTCTTCTGCACAATTCCATTCTTACTGAGCAAGCCTTATTTTCTGCTACACACAACCCCACCTGTTCTTGAAGTCACTTTGTGCCTCTTTAAGTTTCAGATTATGCAAAATAGTCTGAAAATTGAAGAAGCACAATAGCATGGGATTGGTGCAGTTTCCACCCAAATTCCAAAGATGAACGAGTTGGGAGGTTAATTAGTCATTGTACGTTGTCTCATGATTAGGCTAGGGTTAAATCGAGGGTTGCTGGGCAGTGTAGCTCAAAGGGCCCAAAGGGACTGTTCCCCACTGTGTCTCAATAAATAAATAAAATATTGAAGACAAGCCTCAGGCTGTCATGATTCCAAGACCACCCTCTTCCCCCACACCCCCCCAGCACCCATTGGTGGCTAGGCACTATTTTTTTCCTCAAAGATGACCATAATATCAGTAGCAGGTTTGATTTTTTCTTTGATCAAACCAGTTTACACAGACAAACAGTAATGTACTAAGCAAGAGACGGCACTTAGCGTGGTTCATAGTGGGAATGCTGCCAAGTTGTGCAGCTTGTCATTCTGGCCTGCCTTGCTTCTGAAGTTTTTCTCTGCTCAGTAACAGTAGGAGCTTCTACCAGGTGGAATGATCATGTGTTGGATTCTCCAAAGCAGCTCTGAAACAAAGGATGACCTGAGACCTTGCATCCCTGAGAGCGGGACATTAATTTCATTTTTTTCCTAGCTTCCCAGCTGTGATATCATCTGCAGAATGAGAAATCAGGAAATGCTTGTTCACTTGAGAACCTTTACCTTGCTGCCTGATGTTCATCAGCTTTCTGAAAGCCAGTGGAACAACTGTTCATCTTTATAGCAGGTGTCTGCTCACTAACTGGTTTTACACATATCTATGTCAATTGATAAAAAATAGCTGTAGACATTCAGTCTTGTCTGTTGACTGATGATTCATAGAAACATAGAAACATAGAAAATAGGTGCAGAAGTAGGCCATTCGGCCCTTCGAGCCTGCACCACCATTTATTATGATCATGGCTGATCATCCAACTCAGAACCCCGCCCCAGCCTTCCCTCCATACCCCCTGACCCCCGTAGCCACAAGGGCCATATCTAACTCCCTCTTAAATATAGCCAATGAACTGGCCTCAACAGTTTCCTGTGGCAGAGAATTCCACAGATTCACCACTCTCTGTGTGAAGAAGTTTTTCCTAATCTCGGTCCTAAAAGGCTTCCCCTCTATCCTCAAACTGTGACCCCTCGTTCTGGACTTCCCCAACATCGGGAACAATCTTCCTGCATCTAGCCTGTCCAATCCCTTTAGGATCTTATATGTTTCAATCAGATCCCCCCCTCAATCTTCTAAATTCCAACGAGTACAAGCCCAATTCATCCAGTCTTTCTTCATATGAAAGTCCTGCCATCCCAGGAATCAATCTGGTGAACCTTCTTTGTACTCCCTCTATGGCAAAGATGTCTTTCCTCAGATTAGGGGACCAAAACCGCACACAATACTCCAGGTGTGGTCTCACCAAGGCCTTGTACAACTGCAGTAGAACCTCCCTGCTCCTGTACTCGAATCCTCTCGCTATAAATGCCAGCATACCATTCGCCTTTTTCACCGCCTGCTGTACCTGCATGCCCACTTTCAATGACTGGTGTATAATGACACCCAGGTCTCGTTGCACCTCCCCTTTTCCTAATCGGCCACCATTCAGATAATAATCTGTTTTCCTATTTTTGCCACCAAAGTGGATAACTTCACATTTATCCACATTAAATTGCATCTGCCATGAATTTGCCCACTCACCCAACCTATCCAAGTCACCCTGCATCCTCTTGGCATCCTCCTCACTGCTAACACTGCCACCCAGCTTCGTGTCATCCGCAAACTTGGAGATGCTGCATTTAATTCCCTCATCCAAGTCATTAATATATATTGTAAACAACTGGTGTCCCAGCACTGAGCCTTGCGGTACCCCACTAGTCACTGCCTGCCATTCTGAAAAGGTCCCGTTTATTCCCACTCTTTGCTTCCTGTCTACAAACCAATTCTCCACCCACACCAATACCTTACCCCCAATACCGTGTGCTTTAAGTTTGCACACTAATCTCCTGTGTGGGACCTTGTCAAAAGCCTTTTGAAAATCCAAATATACCACATCCACTGGTTCTCCCCTATCCACTCTACAAGTTACATCCTCAAAAAATTCTATGAGATTCGTCAGACATGATTTTCCTTTCACAAATCCATGCTGACTTTGTCCGATCATTTCACCGCTTTCCAAATGTGCTGTTATCACATCCTTGATAACTGACTCCAGCAGTTTCCCCACCACCGACGTTAGGCTAACCGGTCTATAATTCCCCGGTTTCTCTCTCCCTCCTTTTTTAAAAAGTGGGGTTACATTAGCCACCCTCCAATCCTCAGGAACTAGTCCAGAATCTAACAAGTTTTGAAAAATTATCACTAATGCATCCACTATTTCTTGGGCTACTTCCTTAAGCACTCTAGGATGCAGACCATCTGGCCCTGGGGATTTATCTGCCTTCAATCCCTTCAATTTACCTAACACCACTTCCCTACTAACATGTATTTCACTCAGTTCCTCCATCTCACTGGACCCTCTGTCCCTTACTATTTCTGGAAGATTATTTATGTCCTCCTTAGTGAAGACAGAACCAAAATAATTATTCAATTGGTCTGCCATGTCCTTGCTCCCCATAATCAATTCACCTGTTTCTGTCTGCAGGGGACCTACATTTGTCTTTACCAGTCTTTTCCTTTTTACATATCTATAAAAGCTTTTACAGTCCGTTTTTATGTTCCCTGCCAGTTTTCTCTCATAATCTTTTTTCCCCTTCCTAATTAAGCCCTTTGTCCTCCTCTGCTGAACTCTGAATTTCTCCCAGTCCTCAGGTGAGCCACTTTCTCTGGCTAATTTGTATGCTTCTTCTTTGGAATTGATACTATCCCTAATTTCTCTTGTCAGCCACGGGTGCACTACCTTCCTTGATTTATTCTTTTGCCAAACTGGGATGAACAATTGTTGTAGTTCATCCATGCAACCTTTAAATGCTTGCCATTGCATATCCACCGTCAATCCTTTAAGTGTCATTTGCCAGTCTATCTTAGCTAATTCACGTCTCATACCTTCAAAGTCACCCCTCTTTAAGTTCAGAACCTTTGTTTCTGAATTAACTATGTCACTCTCCATCTTAATGAAGAATTCCACCATATTATGGTCACTCTTACCCAAGGGGCCTCTCACGACAAGATCGCTAATTAACCCTTCCTCATTGCTCAAAACCCAGTCCAGAATAGCCTGCTCTCTAGTTGGTTCCTCGACATGTTGGTTCAAAAAACCATCCCGCATACATTCCAAGAAATCCTCTTCCTCAGCACCTTTACCAATTTGGTTCACCCAGTCTACATGTAGATTGAAGTCACCCATTATAACTGCTGTTCCTTTATTGCACACATTTCTAATTTCCTGTTTAATACCATCTCCGACCTCACTACTACTGTTAGGTGGCCTGTACACAACTCCCACCAGCGTCTTCTGCCCCTTGGTGTTACGCAGCTCTACCCATATCGATTCCACATCTTCCCGGCTTATGTCCTTCCTTTCTATTGCGTTAATCTCTTCTTTAACCAGCAATGCCACCCCACCTCCCCTTCCTTCATGTCTATCCTCCTGAATATTGAATATCCCTGAACGTTGAGCTCCCATCCCTGGTCACCCTGGAGCCATGTCTCTGTGATCCCAACTATATCATAATCATTAATAACAATCTGCACTTTCAATTCATCCACCTTATTACGAATGCTCCTTGCATTGACACATAAAGCCTTCAGGTGCTCTTTTACAACTCTCTTTGCCCTTATACAATTATGTTGAAAAGTGGCCCTTTTTAATGCTTGCCCTGGATTTGTCGGCCTGCCACTTTTACTTTTCTCCTTTGTACTTTTTGCTTCTACCCTCACTTTACACCCCTCTATCTCTCTGCACTGGTTCCCATCCCTCTGTTGTGAACTAACCTCCTCACGCCTAGCCTCTTTAATTTGATTCCCACCCCCCAACCATTCTAGTTTAAAGTCACCTCAGTAGCCCCCGCTAATCTCCCTGCCAGGATATTGGTCCCCCTAGGATTCAAGTGTAACCCGTCCTTTTTGTACAGGTCACGCCTGCGCCAAAAGAGGTCCCAATGATCCAAAAACTTGAATCCCTGCCCCCTGCTCCAATCCCTCAGCCACGCATTTATCCTCCACCTCATCGCATTCCTACTCTCACTGTCGCGTGGCACAGGCAGTAATCCCGAGATTACTACCTTTGCGGTCCTTTTTCTCAACTCCCTTCCTAGCTCCCTATATTCTCCTTTCAGGACCTCATCCCTTTTCCTACCTATGTCATTGGTACCTATATGTACCACGACCTCTGGCTCCTCACCCTCCCACTTCAGGATATCTTGGACACGATCAGAAATATTCCGGACCCTGGCACCAGGGAGGCAAACTACCATCCGGATCTCTGGACTGCGTCCACAGAATCGCCTATCTGACCCCCTTACTATCGAGTCCCCTATCACAACTGCCCTCCTCTTCCTTGCCCTACCCTTCTGAGCTACAGGGCCGGACTCTGTGCCGGAGGCACGGCCACTGTCGCTTCCCCCGGGTAAGCTGTCCTCCCCAACAGTACTCAAACAGGAGTACCTGTTGTTAAGGGGCACAGCCACCGGGGTACTCCCTATTACCTGACTTTTCCCCTTCCCCCTCCTAACCGTGACCCACTTGTCTGCCTCCCGTGGCCCCGGCGTGACCACCTGCCTTCCACTCCTCTCTATCACCTCCTCACTCTCCCTGACCAGACGAAGGTCATCGAGCTGCAGCTCCAGTTCCGTAACGCGGTCCCTTAGGAGCTGCATCTCGATGCACTTGGCGCAGATGTAGACGTCCGGGAGGCTTGGAGATTCCAGGGCCTCCCATATCCGACACCGAGAACAGCAAACTGCCCTCTCACTCTCCTCAAGCTCTACAAACTGTACTTGTAAGAAGTGTGTTGAATTCACAGCTGTTTTGTCATTTCTAGTGTTCATTTCATCAGCAATATGAACAGCATTTAACAGTGTACATCTAAAACACGTGAACTAATCTACTGCTGGAAAACATAATCCTTAGCTTGGTGCAAGATGATTCAGGATGTCTGAATATTTAATCCTATTCAACAGACAATGCAAGTTTGCATCTTGCTGCATTGAGTCAAACAGGGATGTACTAATCACAGGGCATAACCTCTTGTCCATTGCAATCTGAGGGCATAGGCTCCACTCCAAACTAATGAGATTGAGTCATTTGCTTCAAAGGGAAAGTGCGTCATACCTGCAACACTCATGAAATGAGGCAGCTCCAAGCTGCTAGCCAGTATCGGACCAAATGCAACCTGTCTGAAAGGGCATGTCAATGTGGACTAAAAGTAATGGTGTTCTTAAGAGAACAATATGAAGGTGATGTGGGAGATATAATTCTCTATGTAAGAAAGACCCTAAAATATGGTATATCTGAGGGCCCCCGCAAAACAGAATATGAGAGTAATTGCTGTTCAATGGTCTTTCCTGCTCCCCTTGTTCTGTTGGTAATTATTGAGTCTGTTCATAAGTTTGCATTTATTTAAGTAAGATCATTAATACTTGCACGTGACCATTCTGCGAATTGTTGATTGCTCTTGGCTGTTTGTGCTATTGTCTTGTAAATTGTTGGCTGTTATTGTGTTGTCTGTTATGGTATTGTCCTCTGTTTTATGATTGGCACCGTACCACAATCAGTTCTGGTATGTTTCACAGACTGACAATACAGGGATTCTGATTTTGAACCTACTGAGTTGTTCTTGAAAGGGTTATCTCTTTCAGAAAATCTTCTGAATATGAATCACTTCACACAGTCACTGCTTGACCCTTCTCTTCCTTCCATTTCTGAGATGCTTTCCTCTTACTCTTGGTGCAACCTCTTTGCTGGAGTATTCCAGCCATTATACACTTGCCTAGTGAGCTACATGTGGTCAGTCTCCTCAGATAAGCATGGGGTCTGTTCCCTCCAATGTGGATGGACAAGAGACTGTGTTCCTTCCCTCCTTCCACTATTGATGCTGCTCTCACCTGCATCTCCTCCATTTCCTGAATATCTGCACTAATCCCAACTTCCCACCACCGAAACAGTTGTCAGTGAGTTGCTTTGTTTTGTTAGTCTTTTCTTTCACTGTGGAAAAGGAGCAACATCTCTCTGTCCCTTGTTAGTGAGAGCGAGAGCCTATAGCATGTCAAATTGTCAGGTGAACAATTAGTTTTTGTTGGACTGCAGATCATGGTCTCTCTTTGGGGCTTTGCTATTGCTTGCCTGGTGGGTGGTGGGTTCTGATGCTCTCTGCTGAAATGTGGGGGAGGGGATGGGGAAGGGTGGATACTTTGCTGCTACTTCATTTGGCGGTGAAGAGGGGGCCTCTGGGTTCTAACATTTTACTGTCATTTATTCTTTGGGGTTTCTTCTGTTTTTGATGGTGACTGCAAAGAGCAACAATTTCAGGTTGTATGCTGTATATATTCTCTGATATTAAATGGAAGCATGAGCCATGCCCCCTCTCCACTTTCCACAGGGATCACATCCTCTGAGATTCCCTTGGCCATTCGACCCTCCCCACTAATCTGTTTCCGGGCACTTATCCCTGCAAATGGCTAAATGCTTCGCCTGTCCATTCACCTTCTCCAACATCTCCATTCAGTTCCCCAAACAGTCCGTCCAGGTGAAGGTTCACTTTACCTGCGAATCTGTTGGGGTCGTCTCTTGTGACCGGTGCTCCCGATGCGGCCTCCTCTACATTGGAGAAACCCGCCATAAACTGGGGGCAGCTTCACTGAGCACCTCTTCACCATCCTGCAGAAGCAGGTCTTCCTGGTGGTCAATAATTTTAATTCTGATGCCCATTCCCGTTCTGACATGCCATTTCATGGCCTCCTATTGTGCCACGATGAGGCCACCTTCAGGATGAAGGACCAACACCCAATATTCCATCTGGCTAGCCTCCAATCTGAATATCAGTTTCTAAATCCAGTAAAAAAATTTCCCTCTCCCTCCTTCACTTCGTCTGTTCCCCACTCTGACCTTCTACCTCTCTTCATCTGCCTATCACATTCCCCTGGGTTAATTCCTATGGTCCACTCTCCTCTCCTATCAGATTCCTCCTTCTCCAGCCTTTTACCTTTTTACCTACCTGGCTTTACGTATCACATCCTCCTTCCCCTCCCTCCAGCTGTTTATTATGGCATCTTGCCCCTTCCTTCCTGGTACTGAAGAAGGGTGTTGGCTGAAGTCTCTTTACAGAACAGTTCTGGAGCTGAACTCCAAGCTCTGGAGCCCCCTGGGCTGAAATAGCATCATGCTAACCACTACGCTAGGGTACACCCATTTTAAAAACGTCTTCTGTGAAGTTTTCCTTTCTTTAAGTGGAATTGATATTTAATACATGGCCTTTAATATGATGATGCCATCAGCTTATCTTAACATTTACATGTCTGAAAAATTTCCAAGGAACTTTACATCAGGTGTCTGAAACAGCTCACAACACAATTAATCACCAATCAGAGGTAGTAGAATGGGAATCTGAGAAAAAGGCATCACTGTTTTAACACAAGCTATCAGTTCTGCATGGATTTGCTGTTCTAATGGAAAGAAAAAACATCTCACAAATGGCATATTAGACTTAAGCCAAAAATTGAAAAAAAAAATTGCAATGACTGTGTCAGTTGTGGCGTAGTTAGTAGCTCTGATTCACCATTAAGACTCAATGACTTGAATTCAGTCTGAAATCGCTAAGTAGTACTGAGAATCTGCCATCGTGTTGCTTGCTTCACCAATCTGCCGACATTTTAATCCAAGGCTCTGTGACTCTTGATTCAATGGCACTGCTTTGAGGAAACTCAGGTGTCCTGACTAATATTTATTTCTTAATCAACATCACCATAACATATTATCTGCCATGACCATTTTGTTATTCATAGGAAGATGCTAAACAATTCTGCCACGTGTCCAAGATCATACCAACTGCCTCAATCCAAAAGTACTTCCTTGGTTGCAGAGTATTTTCAAACATTCTGTGAAAAGTACAATGTAAATCAATAGTTTTGTTTAGTTGGAACAGCTCTGCTTATTAGAGTGATGTTAATGTCTATTACCATTCATACTGTTTGCTCCATCATGAAATCAGGACTGGGGAAATGAGACATAACATTTGTTGAAAGGCCTCGATAGAGTAGATGTGGACAGGATATTTCCCACGATGGGAGAGTCTAAGACCAGAGGACACAGCCTCAGGAAAGAGGGACATCCATTTACAACGGAGATGAGAAGGAATTTCTTTACCCTGAGAGTGGTATTCATTTCTAAAGGTGGCTATGGAGGCCAAGTCATTGGGTACATTTAAGGCAGAAGTTGTGAGCTTTTTGATTAGTCAGGGCATGAAGGGATACAGAAAAGGGGATGAGAGGGAAAGTTGATCAGCCCTGATGAAAAGGTGAAGTGGACTTAATGGGCCAAATGGCGTAATTCTGCTCCTCTATCTTATGGCTTAAAAGGCTTATATCAATAATAATGCCTATAGTATAATTATGAACTACTATTCTATGCTGTTTGTGTGGCTGGGCGGAGATACCAAAGGAGGTGCAAGATGCTCCTACCCTACACTAGCCTGCAGGTCACCCTTGGACAAGATGTAGCACCTGCTTAGCCCCCTCCCCCTGCCCCAGCTGACCAGGGTCACAGGAAGCCACGACAGCAGCTGGTGGATGGTCATATGAGCAGCTGGTGCACATCACAAGTCCTGGTTATGTAACCATTGACGCCAGGTAGACAATCTCTGAAGAATATTGATAATGTCTGGGCTCACCCATCTTGTAAAGACACTGCCCAGAAGAAGGTAATGTCAACCAGTTCAGTCGAAAGATTTGCCGAGAACAATGGAAAGACCATGATCACACATGTCATATGACACAGCACATTAACAATGTCAATAATGTTCTCTGAATATGTTTTCTTAAAATGTCAGTATTTAGGCAAATAGACATTTGTAGCATTGTAATTAGAAACACTATATTTCAATACACATATACAATCTTGAGATATTTAATGATGCAAAACTACCAATTCCTGTAATTATACGTGCAATTCTGTTCCTTCATCTGCAATTGCTTTGAGAAGAGCAAGGCTTAAGTAACGATTAGTCACCAACAGTAACTACGACTTAATAACATGTATCAATGTGACACTTCATTTCCTTCACCAGTCACCCAGAGACCAAAATTACCAATTAATGCTGAACTAAGAGCTTTTCTGTGCTGCAGGTCTATGCTTGCTGCAAATTGGCTTGAGACAATGTAGATTATATTAGAAGTAGTTTTGATTTGGAAAGCAATATGAATCCCACAAAAGCACCCAGATTCCTTTTAGATATGCAACTTTGATACTTCATATAGCATCCGCTTTGATTGAATTTGCCCAGTAACACACACAAGCATGGAACATTTATTTTTATTAGTACGCAAGGCCTTTCAGTACAGGGATATGCACTTCAGTTTGAAAGTGCCACTCTATCTTGTTTAAATATTCTTGCACCTTAATAACCTCCATACAGCATATATGCAGTATGCTTTCATTGGGACAGAGGAAGGCTGAACTGCCAGACAGAATCGCCATTCTCTACTGCCTACTAAAGGACTTCATTTTATATCTGTACATTTGTTCATGCATTGCTGCATGCAGGACTTCACTTTGGTCAAGATGATCAGTATCAGAACCAGATTTAGTATCACCGGCATTCAACGAAATACATGATAAATAAATATAGAGAAAAACTAAGCTACATTATGTATATATATATGTCAATAAAAGTAGTTAAGATCAAACTATTAGTGCAAAATAACAGAAATAAAAAAGTAGTGAGGTAGTGTTCATGGGTTCAATGTCCATTTAGAAATCAGATGGCAGAGGGGAAGAACTTTTTCCTGAATTACTGAATGTGTGCCTTCAGGCTTTTGCACCTCCTTCCCGACAGTAACAGTGCATGTCCTGGATAGTAAAGATCCTTAATGTTGGACATTGTGTTCCTAAGGCACTTTTCCTTGATGATATCATGGATACTATGGGGGCTAGTTCCCATGATAGAGCTGACTAATTTTATGTTTCTTCAACTTGCTTCGATCTTGTACAATAGACACCCCCCCCGCCCCCATACTAGAGAGTGATGCAGCCCGTCAGAATGTTCTCTATGGAACATTTGTAGAAGTTCTTGATTGTTTTAGTTGACAAACCAAATCTCCTCAAACTCCTAATGTAATATAGCCGCTGTCTTGCCTTCTTTGTTGCAGCATCAATATGTTGCATCCAGGTTAGGTCCTCAGAGATACTGACACCCAGGAACTTAAAATTGCTCACTCTCTCCACTTCAGATACCTCTATAAGGATTGGTTTGTGTTCCGTTGTCTTACCCTTCCTGAAGTCCACAATCAGCTCTTTGGTCTTGATGACATTGAGTACAAGAACGTTGCTGCAGCATCACTCAACTAACTGGTAACTGGTAACTAACTACCCTTTTGTCACCATTTGAGATTCTGCCACAATAGTTGCATCATCTGCAAATTTATAGATGGCATTTGAACTGTGCCTAGCCATGGATGTAGAGAGAGTAGAGCAGTGGGCTGAGCACACATCTCTGTGGAGCACCAGTGTTAATGGTCAGCGAAGTGACATGTTATTTCCAATTCATGAAGGTTGTTGTCTTCCAGTTAGGAAGTTGAGGATCCAGTTGCAGAGGGAGGTACAGAGGCCCAGGTTCTGTAGCTTTTCAAGTTAAGTCAAGTCAAGTCAAGTCACTTTTTATTGTCATTTTGACCGTAACTGCTGGTACAGTACACAGTAAAAACGAGACAATGCTTTTCAGGACCATGGTGCTACATGAACAATACAAAAACTACACTGAACTTCATATTGGCGGAAGGAGAAAGAGCAGCGCGCCGCGCGTGCAGAGCCCTCTGGTGAAAAATGATATCGTATCCGTTAAATAGGGGCTGTGGACAATCCTGATTTGATGGAGTCAGCCGTGAAAGCACAGCGGAACATCTGGAGAAATTTCTGAAACACCAGTTCGCTGCTGTTGTTACTGCGCGGTCGGGAATCTTCCGGAGGGGAGGCCTCAAAATCCCCGGCTTTGCCTGCTGTTGGCGACTGAGATTGAGGTCGAATTGTTCGGACAGAGATGGCGCTCGGTACTCGGTGTCGGAGAGCTGATCGGAGGCTCGAAGTTTTCGGATGACTCAGAGTCGGACTGTATTCGGGCATGGCAGGGAGAGATTTTCTTACCTCTCCCGTCTGTGTAGGATGTGGGACATTTGAGAGACTTTGAACTGAGCTGATGGACTTCTTCATCAAGTTATGGTATTGTTGCACTGTTGTAACTATATGTTATAATTAGGTGGTTTTGTTAGTTTTTTCAGTCTTGGTCTGTCCTTTATTTTGTGATATCACACCGGAGGAAATATTGTATCATTTCTTAATGCATGCATTACTAAATGACAATAAAAGAGGACTGCGTGTCTTCATAATCTAATCTAATCTAATATTGTTCATGTAGCACCATGGTCCTGAAAAACATTTTCGATCTGGACTGTAGGAATAATGGTATTAAATGTTGAGTTATAGTCACTAAACAGCATCCTGACATAGGTACTTGTATTAGTGCATAGATGATGCAGAAGATTTTCCATTTGAAGCGATGTCACACAAGATAACTTAAGGTCAATGCCTGATTAAATTTTTAGATGATTCAAGGACATTCCCAGGACTGTAGGACTGGATCACTTGCAGCACAGGAAGCTGAATGCTGGCATTACAAAAGTTTATAAAATCCCTAAGAGCATAGATAAGGTGAATAGTCACGATCACTTTTACCAGGGTGGGAGATTCTAAAACTAGGGACATAGGTTTAAGATGAGAGAGGAAGGATTGAAGAGGGTCTGAGGGGCAGTATTGTTCCTGCAGGTGTGTGGTACAATCTGCCAGAGGAAGTGATAGATACAGGCAAAACTACAACACCGAAAAGACATTTGGTGAGGTACATATAGGAAATATGGACCAGACACTGTTTCTCGTCAGCTGTGTGGGTGGGTGGCTATGGAGTAACTGAAATGCTCCCATATAACTGGAATTTTCTTTGATATCAACATTTGAAGTGCCATGCAGTTTTCAAGCTATGTAAGAATTTCCTGGTCTGAGCAATATTTGGTCCTTGCAGGTGTAAAAATCTTAGAGGGGACTTTGCAAGGAAATGGGAATTTGGTTGGCATGACGAACAGGGTCAAATTGCTTGCTTCTATGTTGTATAATTCTAATAGTCTGTGATGCTGGAGCTTTGGCAGGGGAACTCTGTGTCTTAACAAGACTGTAACAGGTTTACCTATGAGTATTAGGAGAGTAATTCAAGACCATTGAGCACTGGGATACACCCTTGGTAACTCAGAGAGGCAAGGGAAGAGCTTGCTGGGACTTTGGCCAATATCTTCCTGATCTCATTAGTCACAGAAGAGGTCTCAGGGGACTGTTGATTAGCTAATGTTGTTCCACTATTCGAGAAGGGAGCAGGGGATAATCCTGGAAACTATAGACTGGTGAGTTCATAGATCCCTGAAAGTGGTTACACACATTGATAGAGTGGTTAGGAAGCCACATGGCATGTTTGCCTTTATTAGTTGAGGCATTGAGCTTAAAGGTCACCAAGTTATGTTGCAGCTTTATAAAACTCTCGTTTGGCCACATCTGGAGTATTGCATACGGTTCTGGTTTCCTCATCATAAGAAGGATATCAAAACTTTGGAGAGGGTGCAAACAATGTTTACCAGGATGTTGCCTGGTTCCTTAAGGTTGTTATAGCTAGGGGTGGTAATGGGAACAAGCTCCCACCACCTATTAAATGCTCCTAATGGCGTGTGCCTAAAATAGTCTCTGACAACCAAGCCCAACTCCTGGTTTTCATATGTGGCTTAGCTACTAAGTGTGGCTGAACCATTTCTACTGACAGGAGAAGGGGAAAATGCGGGCTATTGGTGCCTTAAAACCAGACGTTTTGGGCAGATGGAGCTCATCAGCCATAGTTACTTTACTTTAGTTTACTGTCACCAAACAATTGATACTAGAGCGTATAATCATCACAGCGATATTTGATTCTGCGCTTCGTGCTCCATGGAGTACAAATCAATACTAAATATTAAAAATTTAAATTATAAATCATAAATAGAAACTAGAAAAGGGAAAGTAAGGTTTGTGCAAAAAAACCGAGAGGCAGGTCCGGATATTTGGCATATATTTTATTTAGTTGCAGCTCATATAGGAGAAGGAAAACTCCGATCTCAAACCTCCGCTTCCTTGCAGCTATACGCACTCTGGGGAAAGCTTCCAGAGGAAACCAGGAGGGAAAAATCCGGAGCTGGAGTCCCTAAGGCTGTCCTACATTGAGTTCAATGCTGACTGGTAACTCCTGCGATGCTGCTGGTACCAAACTGTATCGATCTCCGCCACTCCTTTAGGTTCATCAGATGCACAGAGAGGGAAGCTTGCTACAGGGGCAGCACTTGCTCTCCATATTGTGCCCAGGCTTGTATGTCTAGACAGCTGGGATGCAATATCTATCGTCAACTCTGACCGACGGCGGCTTCGCTATAATGCGAGGCTGGATAAACTTGGGTCATTTTCTCTGGAGCGGTGGAGGCTGAGGGAGATCCAATAGATGTTTATAAGATGATGAGAGGTGTAGAGAGAGTGGACAGAAAATACATTTTTTACCCAAGGGTTGAAATGTCTAATAGCAGAGGGCATGCATTGAAGGTGAGAGGGTGTAGATTCAAAGGAGATGTGAGGGGCAAGTTTTTTTTCCCCCACAGAGAGTGGGTGGGTGCCTGGAATGCTGGTAGAGGCAGAATATTAGAGACTTTTAAGAGACATTTAGATGGGCAAATGTATGTGTGGAAAATGGAAGGATATGGACGTTGTGTTGGGAGAAGGGATTAATTCTGCTAGGTCAGTGGTGTTGCAGCAATAACCTGGCACTCAACGTCAGTAAGACCAAAGAACCGATTGTGGGCTTTAGAAAGGATAGGATGAGTGAACACAAACCAATTCTCAAAGAGCGATCAGAAGTGGAGAGTGTGAGCAATTTCAAGTTCCTGGGTGTCAAGATCACGGATCTAACCTCGTCACAACATAGCGATGCAGCTATAAAAAAGGCAATATTTCATCATGAGTTTGAGGAGATTTGGTTTGTCACCTGAAACACTCAAAAGCTTCCACAAATATACCATGGGGAGTATTCTGATTGGCTACTGCACAGGATCAAAGTAGGCTGCAGAGAGTTGTAAGATTAGTCAGCTCCACCATGGGTAATAACCTTTGTAGTATCCAACACTTCGTCAAGGAGCAGTGCCTCAGAAAGGTTGCATCCATTATTAACCACCCAGGCGATGCCCTCAACTCATTGTTACCATCAGGAAGGAGATACAGAAGCCTGAAGACACACACTCAGTGATTCAGGAACAGCTTCTTCCCCTCTGCCGTCTGATTTCTGAATGGACATTGAACCCATGAACACTACCTCACTACTTTTTTAAATTATCTTTTTTGCACTATTTACTTAATTTAACAATTTAATATACATATATACTTACTGTAATTCAGATTTTTTTCTCTGCATTGATCTTGTATTGTACTGCTGCTGTAAAGTTAACAAATTTCACACCATGTGCCAGTGATTCTGATTCTGAATTAGTTAGTCATTTGATTACTTATTTAACTGGTTCAGCACAACAGTGTGAACTGAAGGGCCTGTTCCTGCCGTGCTGTACTGTTCTGTGCTCGACATTCACTGCATGTCAGTCCTGCCAACAATGAGCTGAAATTCTTCAGAAGGGCATCCCAGGGGAGAGAGGGAGGAAGGGAGGGAGGGAACGTCGACTCAGAGGCCTGCGTTGGGCATTTTCGTGCCCTACAAGGCACAAATGGAAGTCTGTGTGGGGTGCCACTCCTTGCACAGACACTAGAGCAATGTGTGATTAAGTGCCTTGCTCAAGGGCACAAACACGCTGCCACAGCTGAGGCTCGAACTAGCGACCTTGAGGTAACTAGACGAACACCTTAACCACTTGGCCACGCATCCCAGGTTAACTTAAAATGGAAAGATAAAGTTAAACCAGAATTGGAAGCATCCACCAACAGCCACAAATGAACTGGATTCATTAAGACAGGACCCACAAATAAACAGGTTTCATTCAGACGGGACCCACAAATAAACCGGTTTCATTCAGACAGGACCCACAAACCCAGGGTACCTCTCAGCATCGGACAGTAGTTCTACTCTCATACCCTTTTTAAAGATACTTTTAAAATGATCTTGAAATCAAAATCAAACATGAAAAAAATATTTGCCTGACTGGTATTAAAAATGACCAGGTGAGAGGAACTTAAAAGCACAAATTCACCTTCAAACTAAGTTTCAACAATTAGAAAACAGGACAAGACATGAAAAATAATTCTTTGGTTGTGAAGTAATTAAGAGCACCTGCAGGCATGAGCTGCTACACAAATTCCAATCTCATTTACCTCTTCCCTCAATCTTCAATAGGCACTAATTAAAATCAATTGTTTGCTCCACCATACTCCCATCTGCAAAGAGTGGTGAAGTTGATATTTTGGAAAATCCTGTTTTAATGATTAAATGCAATATTATACAGTGCCCATATCTACTGAGCTATCGAAAAAAACCCAGCAAGAAGACAGATAGTAAAATTTTCATTGTCAGCTTCTTGGCTCTCCTCAGAGATTACAATTAAGTTGACTCAAAACCACTTGTTCCCAGTTGTTTTTAATAATGAATCTGCCCTAATATTCCCCATGGTGGTGACATTACTTCTTGAAGAGGAAGGAGACAAAAGCTTTTGCTGTCACTGTGCATTAACTGAAGTGGAGGATGGTTTGAAATATAGCAGAAATGATTCTGATGCAAAGGGAAATTACATCATATTTTAAATAAGGACATGTTTCATTCATCAATGACAAGTTGTTTGCACTGGTAGAATTTACTGTGGCTTTTAAATGAAGAACTGTATTTTCTGAGATAAATAGCCACGTATGCTAGTTTGGCAAACAAGGTTAAATATGTTCAATCTGTACTTCTAACACCAGATCCCAAGTGATATCTTTATAAGATAATCGCTTTAAATATTAATACTTTTGTGATGTATATGAATAATATCTGTCATGAATATTCCATCATAAGAAAGCACAGCAGATCCTATTTTTAACCTTTTCTGATCCAAAAACCTAGCAACATTTCAAAGTTACAAAGATTTGTTTATTATCAAAGTACATATGCAGTATACAACTCTGAGATTTATCTTCTCTAGATAGCCATGAAACAAAGAAAACCATGGAAGTCAGTTCAATGAAAAACATCAAGCACACCCCACTGCACAAAAAAAACACAACAAAACCATTGACCCCCAAACCCCCTCCCCCACACAAAAAAGAAACAAAACTCAACAAGAACATGGACTGCCATACCCCCCTCGCCTACTTGAAACTAATGAATATTAATGAATTACAGTTTCATTCGTAGAGATGAAGTCAGAATTAATGTTGGTTTTTTTTCTGAACAAAGGCACAATATCAAAACTTCAACTAAGTGTGCAACTCAGACAAAGTAAATAGGTTCTTTGTAAACTGGAGAATTGAACACAGCAATAAATCAAACAAAATACTCTTAATGATTCCATTTAATGTTTGGCAGAAGCTCTTAGTATGTATGCAAGCAGATTCTGATGATGATAAATGGATACCCATTCATTCATGGCAATTGCGATCAGTTTCATTAGATTTAAACTGTAAGTGAGCTAGAAGTAATGAGACTAGAAGGTTAATAAGCTGAATGTGGTATTTTACAATGAGCTTGAGCAGACCTCTTTGAATTGCGTCTCAGTGGTTAATAATCAGTAATGTTATTTTGTCATGGCATCTGCTGCCGTGGCTGGGTTCGATCTATGATAATGAAGGGTGTGTAAATGACAATATTTCTCTACTTATTTTGCCATTGTCTTTCTTATCACCTTCCATGTTCTATGAAGCACTGTGTGCCATTAAGAAGTTCAGCAATGCAAGCTTGGAATACTGAACCCAATGAAGAAATGTAAAAATCAGAGCAGAATGTAGAAAACTGGAGTCGAGTAGTATATGCATTCTCACCAAGTAGTTACTTGTGATGCAGCATTTCTGTTGGTACCTTTCTTCCAATCACTATGGAGGGTTATGGAGAGAAACATTAAGAAATTGACATTAATGTATGACTAGCGTAAATATCTGTTTAATGATTAGTCTGAATACAATGGGCTGAATGGCCTGATTTCATGCTGTACCTCTCTATGACACTATAACTGTATGACAAAGCAAAAGCAAGCTATTCACTGACTTTGTTTTGAGGGACTATCAGATCTCACCATCTTTTCTGTACGTTGCTATTTGATACAATTTTCAAGTAGAAACTAATAATCAGATCTGGTTGTGGTTCACATGAGCAAAGAAATATAAATGTCTTCACTTTTGGTCAGTGTTTTATACTTGTAATATATGCAACTGCAATAGGATAATACATGCATTAGTAACTGGCCATTATAACCTGAATGCCATTTTTAACTTTATCTCGAGAAAGAAAAGTGTGAAGTAAGTTGTAGCAAGGATGCAAAAATATATGTAGAGCACTGAACTTCTTAGCCGTTAGTTCCATTCATACCTTGAGAATGTGGCAGGATAACAAGTCACTTCACCTTAGATGTGAGACCACATTGCTGGGCTCAGAGAGAACTACTGCAATGTCTTAACTATGGTTGAGGAGGGGCTCGACCAACAGGCAAATAAGCCCATTTTCTGTCCACCACCATGCCAATGCACTCTGCTAGCTGGCTCACAATCAAAACTACACATGGTTGTCATGCATCCATGCAAAAGGGATTGGTGATTATAATGCTAGACGCTAATAGGGAGACAAATTATATTTCAGTAGTCAAGTGGAGGCAGACAGAATGTATAAATGACAGTTTTATGGGATGGGATTGAGGAGTCGTGTCAGTTGCTAGGTGTGTCAGTTACTGCACATTAGTAAGTTCTGTCCACCAAAATGGACCCGCCCTTTATCTACTGGGGGTGGGAGCTGGGGCTAGGGGAGGGGAGAATGAGAGCTGCACAATCCATCATTTGCTGCTTGCTATGTTTTGTACCTCCAAAAACTAAGTGAAAGAAAAGCAAAGGATAATGTGTGTACTTCGTTCTACTCTACGTGAGGTGTGTTCATATGATGTGCTGGTGTATGCCAATCATGTACTTCCTGCATATAACCCATAATGAATGCTATAAATAACAAATAATGCCTCACTAAACAATATACTTACAATATTACTCAAATATTAGTGAAATATTAAACACACCACACTGCTTGAGAGTGAAAATCTCCCTATGGTGGTTAAGGTGTTGTGGTTGTTCTCCCTTCAATGTGTGTGTGCTCCTAACAATTGGCCTCACTTGTAACAAAAAGCAACTCATTATTCAGTTATATACACAGTTGTAGCAGGAACAACTTACAAATGATACTAATGACTTGGAAGTTAAGTGTTACACATATATTCACTGGTGTCAGCTTGCTTGAGTGTAACCCTGCCACTTTAAATCTCATTTTCATTAATCCAGGCAGTGTTCAATATCTTCCTAAGCCTACTTCCCCAAAAATTGTGATTTCTGCACAACTGAATGTTGTGATTATTGTGAATTCCATAGACTCTGAAATGCTAAAACACAGTTCATACTGAAAGAAAAATGACATAGTACTACAAGAAAATATTCTTTGGGAGTCTCCATTTGGGACGGATGATAATTTTGTTGACATAGTCCCATGATGATTGCAGTGACCAACCAGGCAAAAAGAGGAGGAAGAGAACAGTCGGTCAGATACTCATCTCTACAGTTTCCTCCAGTTTCCATGCAGCAATAACACTAAGTAAATATGTGTTGCTTTGGGTATCAGAAATATTTGAACACAACACTTTTCACAGGATCATAAAACCATTTGCTCTATCTGTGAATTGCTTGTTAATCAAGGTTGTGGGGGTGGGGGGTGTCCAAGCCCCAGAGCATACTGAAGTGACTGAACCCAATGTTTGGGTGATGGTTTAGGTGCTGGGCCAGATTAAAAAGGTCAGGGTGCCGGGACTGGAGGTGAGGGCTTGGTTGGTTCAGCTCGCTACTCCGCTTTGTGCTGAACTAGGAATCTGTGGAAGGACTCTGTGTGGACTCCAGTTCAGAATGCTGTTTACCTGTGTTTACTGTTTGCATGATTTGTTTTTTTTTCCTGCACATTGGGTGTTTGATAGTCTTTTTTTTAATATGTTTTTTTTTCAGTTTCTTTGTTTTGTGGCTGCCTGTTGGAAGATGAATCTCAAGGTTACGTAATGTACACATACTTCAATAATAAATATACCTTGATTTTTGAACTTCCTTTTCATCTCTATCTTTGTCCACTTCCATTGATCATTCAGTGCCACAGTCTTCCAATTCCATTCCACTCAGCTTCCTTTCCTGGCACATCCTATCTGTCATGCTGCATGCAGCCTTCCCGAATTCACCAAATGCCTCTGAATTCTTTTCTGCCACTCCCCTTTCCCTCCCCATTCTGGCCACCTCACCTCTCCACTCTCTTACAGCCCGTTACACCACTGGCTTTTAGGGCAGCAATGAAGGTCCTCTACCTCTGGCTGTATTCAGAGCTTGCTTCATTGTGTCAGTAGCTTCCTCTCAGTTTTCACGACTGTCAGTCAAGCAATTTCCGGCTGGAGACTCAGGAGGACCGTCACTCTCAGACGTAGAAGAATTTTTCATTGCTTTTTCCGTAAAAATTTAGTTTAACCCGTTAGGGTTGTTAGCCTGGGCTGAACCCCCGAATGTGGAGGACTGCTGCACAAGTCTTACTCTGACCTTTACCCTTTGACCTGTATCGCATGGGTGACCCCTCCAAGAGCCAAAGCATAAAGCCCTGACCCCAACCAGCTTTGCTCACTGGATCGTTGAGGCACAGAAGCCTACAAACCCTACGACAAGGTTATGGTCCTCTTGGAGGCTGTCCACTCTCAGTCTGGATTAAAGTTTCGATCCTAAACACCTAAAATTTCTTTCCTCTCACTGATTCTGCTGAATAATTAGTTCCTCCACCAGACTGTCTGTTGCTCCAGATTCTCCCCCCTCTTTCCCCCCTCTCCCATATATAAGTAGGTCTTATTTTGCTGAGGTAACTGCATTTTTAAAATCAGAATTTGTGTGGTTAAAACCTATGCAGCTGTCTAAATTAGATTGACACTTGAGGACCATACTGAATAAATGCTGAGTTTTATTGAAGGTTCTCTCCTTTCAGTAAAACCATGCACTATGGTCCCGTGTGTCAGTTTCTGTATGTCAACTCAATATCAAGGGCCCCATAGCACTAATGGTCTGGTGTTTGGAGCTCTTTTGGATTCCTCATCAACATTCCCACCTTAATCAATACCACAAACTGCAGATCAATGGTCATTCATCTCTTTGCTCCTTCTGGGACTTGACTGATGCAGGCACTCTCTTCAAACCTATCTCATTACACAGAAATATAAAGAGGCCATTCCACCTTTTTGTCCCACACTGAAAAACACGTTGAGATATTTTGATGTGATGAAGCACAATATAAATGCAAGCACAGCATTATACATCTAACCAATAGTTTTCTCTTGGGCATTAAACAATTTAGATTAATTTATTTCATTGCAGAATCTAGTTTGCACAGAGCTTGTAGAGTTTCAAAAGTCACAAGTTTTTATCAAAAATAAAATCAATAATAGCAGGACAGCTATGCTCCTGTATGGAATCACTTAGAAACCATAGAAACTACAGCACAGAAACAGGCCTTTTGGCCCTTCTTGGCTGTGCCGAACCATTTTCTGCTTAGTCCCACTGACCTGCACACGGACCATATCCCTCCATACACCTCCCATCCATGTATCTGTCCAATTTATTCTTAAATGTTAAAAAAGAACCCGCATTTACCACCTCGTCTGGCAGCTCATTCCATACTCCCACCACTCTCTGTGTGAAGAAGCCCCCCCCAATGTTCCCTTTAAACTTTTCCCCCCTCACCCTTAACCCATGTCCTCTGGTTTTTTTCTCCCCTTGCCTCAGTGGAAAAAGCCTGCTTGCATTCACTTTATCTATACCTGTCATAATTTTATATACCTCTATCAAATCTCCCCTCATTCTTCTACGCTCCAGGGAATGAAGTCCTAACCTATTCAACCTTTCTCTGTAACTGAGTTTCTCAAGTCCTGGCAACATCCTTGTAAACCTTCTCTGCACTCTTTCAACCTTATTTATATCCTTCCTGTAATTTGGTGACCAAAACTGAACACAGTACCCCAGATTCGGCCTCACCAATGCCTTATACAACCTCATCATAACATTCCAACTCTTATACTCAATACTTTGATTAATAAAGGCCAATGTACCAAAAGCTCTCTTTATGACCCTATCTACCTGTGATGCCACTTTTAGGGAATTTTGTACCTGTATTCCCAGATCCCTCTGTTCCACTGCACTCCTCAGTGCCTTACCATTAACCCTGTATGTTCTACCTTGGTTTGTCCTTCCAACGTGCAATACCTCACACTTGTCAGTATTAAACTCCATCTTCCATTTCTCAGCCCATTTTTCCAGCTGGTCCAAGTCCCTCTGCAGGCTCTGAAAACCTTCCTCACTGTCTACTACACCTCCAATCTTTGTATCATCAGCAAATTTGCTGATCCAATTTACCACATTATCATCCAGATCATTGATATAGATGACAAATAACAATGGACCCAGCACTGATCCCTGTGGCATACCACTAGTCACAGGCCTCCACTCAGAGAAGCAATTCTCTACCACCACTCTTTGGCTTCTTCCATCGAGCCAATGTCTAATCCAATTTACCACCTCTCCATGTATACCTAGTGACTGAATTTTCCTAACTAACCTCCTATGCGGGACCTTGTCAAAGGCCTTACTGAAGTCCATGTAGACAATATCCACTGCCTTCCCTTCATCCACTTTCCTGGTAACCTCCTCGAAAAACTCCAACAGATTGGTCAAACATGACCTACCACGCACAAAGCCACGTTGACTCTCCATAATAAGTCCCTGTCTATCCAAATGCTTGTAGATTCTGTCTCTTAGTACTCCCTCCAATAACTTACCTACTACCGACGTTAAACTTACTGGCCTATAGTTTCCCAGATTACTTTTCGATCCTTTTTTAAACAACGGAACAACATGAGCCACTCTCCAATCCTCCGGCACCTCACCCGTAGACAGCGACATTTTAAATATTTCTGCCAGGGCCCCTGCAATTTCAACACTAGTCTCCTTCAAGGTCCGAGGGAACACTCTGTCAGGTCCCGGGGATTTATCCACTTTAATTTCCTCAAGACAGCAAGGACCTCCTCCTTTTCAATCTGTACAGTTTCCATGATCTCACTACTTTTTTCCCTTAATTCCATAGACTTCATGCCAGCTTCCTTAGTAAATACAAATTCACTTTCTTAAACATGAATATTAACAACTATTCTAAAGTCTTTTGCACTGTCATATTATCCGGGACAGCATAACCTTTAGATATATGTATGAACTTGCTTTGGATTTCTAGACTTCTTGCAAGAAAAAATAGTACTCTAAAATATACACCCAGTGGCCACTTTATTGTGTTCCCCTGTGCCCAATGAAGTGGCCCAGTGTAAGTTTTGTGATCTGCTGATGCTGTAGCCCGTCCACTTCAATGTTTGACATTTTGTACATTGAGATGTGTACTTCTGAACAGCACTGTTTTAACATGTGTTTATCTGAGTTACTGTCATCTTCCTGACAGCTTGAACCAATCTGGGCATTCTTCTCTGACCTCTCCTATTAATAAGGCATTTTTGCCCACAGAACTGCTGCTCACAAGATGTGTTTTTTTTCATTTTTCACACCATTCTCTACAAACTCTAGAAACTGTCGTCTGTGAAAATCCCAAGAGATCAGCTATTTCTGAGATACTCAAACCACCCCGTCTGGCACCAACAATCATTCCATGGTGAAAGTCACTTGGATCACATTCTGTGCCATTCGGATGTTTGGCCTGAACAATAACTGAATCTTTTGATCATGCCTGTATGCTTTAATGCACTGAGTTGCTGCCACATGATAGGCTGAGTAGATACTTACACTAATGAGCAGGTGTAAAGCAGCCACTGAGTGCATGCTGATAACAGCTAAATAGTTAAATTCTGAATCTGGAATAATATTCTTGACCCAACTGATAAGAATGAAGAATCTTATGTAGACTGTGGATTATTTCCAGTTTGAATACAGGGCTGGACTCCCCTCAGTGAAATATCGTCCACATGATCCTTATCATTGAGTTAGTGAAAATAGCTGAATGGGTGACACCTCTACTTTAAGCATCTACCAGCTGGCTATATTGTTACTAACCCATTTAAAAATATTGTAACAAATTATGTATGACAATTTATTTTTAGACACTAGGACATTTGGAACAGAATTGATGGGTCAAATAGCCTAATCCTGCTCAGAAAAAGGATCAGGTTCAATATCATCGGCGTTTGTCATGACATTTGTTAACTTTCCAGCAGCAGTACATGGCAATAAATAATAATTTTAAAATGTGAATTACAGTAAGAAGTATGTATGTTTTAAAAAGTTAAATTAAATAAATAATGCAAAAAGATAATAAAAAGTAGTGAGGTACTGTTCATGGGTTCAATGTCCATTTTTAAATCTGATTGCAGAGGGGAAGAAACTGTTCCTGAAACATTGAGTGTGTACGTTCAGGCTCCTGTACCTCCTTCCTGGTGGTAGCAATGAGCAGAGGGCGTGTCCTGGGTGAATGAGGGTCCTTAATAATGGAAGCAATCTTTTTGAGACACCACTCCTTGATGTCCTGGATATTACAGGGATTAGTGCATATGATGGAGCTGGACTGAGTTTACGACCCTCTGCAGCTTATTTCAGTCTTGTGCAGTGCTCCCACCGTCCCCATACCAGATGGTGATTGAACCAGTTAGAATGCTCCTGTGTCTTCTGGCCTTGTTCTTGGCACTGCAGAATTTGTGCTTTTGGTTACCATTTTTCTAATTCAAAATCTCTGACAAATGTGTGATCACAAAAAAACATGGCACTTGATGAGACTATTCTGTTAGAAACATTTTTATCCTTCACTATAAAGTGGCCTTTCACAAAATATATGATTTAATTTATAAATTAAATTATAAATGTTTTCTTTCTGGCAGAGCATATCAAAATCAATTAATATATACTGAAAAATCAGAGCAACCAATTTATTTTTGGGGGGGATCAATTACAATGAACATAGGAGAACAAATTTGATTCTAGCTATCATAAATAAGGATATATGTCCAAAGAAATTTGCCTCCTTCAGTCTTCTCCACTGTGACAAAAGAGAATAAAATTCCTTAACTCTGGGTGTGCCAAATATTACAGATAACCCTCAATGTATGAATATTCTCTTTACAAATTTTTGCTGTGACATTGTTGAGCCTTTGGGGTTTATGCCCTCAACTGATGAATCTACTATAATGAGTAGCACAATGCTCGCTGCCCATGGGAATCATCATCATTATGTGCTGTGTTGTATGATGTGGGTGATCATGGTCTATGATCATCATTGTTCTTGGCAAATTTACAGAAAGTGGTTTGTCATTGCTTTCTTCTGGGCAGTGTCTTTACAAGTCCGGTGACTCCAGTCATTACCAATACTTTACAGAGATTGTCTGCCTGGCATCAGTGGTCACATAACCAGGACTTATGATACGCACCAGCTGCTCCCATGGATTCACATGACCCTGATCAGTGTGCTAAGCAGGTGCTAAACCTCATCCAAGGGTGAACTGCAGGCTAGCCTTTTCAATTTACAAAATTTTGCTTAACAGAAGTGTTTTCCATGAATAAAATGCTTTCTTAAATCAATGACACCTTGCAATACCACCATTCGTATCTTTGCAAATCCTCCCAATGTACTGGAAGGATAAGCAAATCAATGTCACTGTGCTGTCCTAGGCCAATGTCACCAGAAATAAAGTCCTACATCCTTTCAGTCTGCTACATGCATCTATCATTTCACCTGTGGAAGAGTCTCTATTTCTCATACAGGTTTCTACCTCACAAACTGCCAAGCTGCCTGTCTGAACAGCCATCTGTCGTTTCACCTGTAGAAAAGTATCTATTTCTCATACAGGTCTCGTTAGCCACCTCAGAGCCCTCAAAACTAGTTTGGAAGCAAGCTACCCTCAATCCCTAAGGACTAACTAAGTAGGAGGATAATCTCATCCATTAAGAAAAATCAAATACAATTCCAAAGTTTAGCAATTGCTAGAGAGGATTTCATTCTTTACCTGAAAAACGGTGATCTATTCTTCTATTCAATGGAATGTGGAATGATGAGAATGGTGTGAACTGAACCCAAGTTTGTGGATAAGGAATGAAAACAGAAAATTGCAGCTACACATCAACTGAAAATCATTTACAAAGTAGTAGTTGCAAGAAGTTTGACTAAACAATAGCCTGCAATGAAGCCAACAAGTATGGCTTTACATTTTATTTAAGTTAAAAAACGACGGGAAGGCAACATTGGTACATTGCAGATCTCTGCTGCTCTGATCCCCCGTGGAGGGATCAGAACTGTAGTTTTTCAAGTGAGTTGTCAAGTGAACACTCGGCACTTGCTTGCAAATAGAGAAAGAGAATCGGAAGATGACACAGGTCCCTCGCTGCATTTACACAACAATTCTTTGGCAGGTACAGAATGATTGGAACAAATAACATACCAAAAATTTCAACTAGTGAGAAACAAAATTAAGGTGAAAATATTTTTGAGCGATTTGCTTGTTCCCCTTAGTAGAAGTTATGGTTATTTCCAGCCTGGAAATTTTCGTAAGTTTTAATTGGTCAATTCTCTTTACAGTTTTGAGGTGATGATATTCTTTCATTTCTGCTAATAGATAATTAGCATGGTCTTGATTCTCTCAGTAAAACAGAGCTTAATTGCAGAATTAAGGAAATGTATTCTCAGTATAAGTTATCAATAAATAAAGCCAACAGTCAGCGCCTATGACTTTGAACTTGATTCTTTTCCCCAAGGTGGTATATTGAGTAAACTAGGACAGCTGGTGGGGCGCGGTAGAATGTTCCATGGCCCAGGGCATTTAAAGTTCTTCTGCATTTTCATACCAGATGGACCATTGCTGAGTAATTGCTATTTATACAAATATTAAATTGGGTTGAAAATATGTAGTGTTTAACAGAGATGTCTGGCTCATTTTGGAAAATGCTCTAACTCACCTCTGGCTGTCAGTTTGTTACTACCAACATTAACGTTTATTTTATAACCTTACACCAACACAAAGTAAAAAAGGACTGTGAAATATTTAAAATGCTTTGAAGTGATAAAAGTATAAAAGTATTTTACCTCTGATCATGGACATGAATTGATCGATCAATTGGGAATAAAAATGTGGCAAGATCTAACAAATAAAAATATGTAGCATAATAGCTCAGGCTATGGAATGATGGAATATGACTCCACTGGCATTGTTGTATTCATTAGGATTTTCGAATATATGGAAAAGTAAATGAAATACTCCATTTTCAGTTCATTAGAAATCACAACTGATTGGAGTGGCCTCAAAGCCAGATCACACTGTGGAACATAATAGAATTTCTCCACTGTAAAGCTAAATATCATTGAACAATAGTATTTTGCTTGAAATTACGCAGCTGCCTGAACATTTTATTTAGAGTCAGGCCTTTTGGTTCATCTAATCTATACTGAAACCATTTAAACTGCCTACTCCCATCGACCTGAACCGGGACCATAGCCCCCTGTACCCCAACCATCCATGTACCTATGCAAACTTCTCTCAAATGTTAAAATTGAGCTCACATGCATCACTTGAACTGGCAGCTCATTCCACACTCTCACAACCCTCTGAGTGAAGAAGTTTCTCCTCATGTTCCCCTTATGCTTTTCACCATTCACCCTGAAGCCATGACCTCTTGTAGTCTCTCCCAAACTCAGTGGAAAAAGCCTGCTTGCATTTATCATATCTCTAGCCCTCGCAATTTTGTATACCTCTATCAAATCTCCTCTCAATTTTCTACATTCCAAGGAATAAAGACCTAACCTCAAATTCAGAATCAGGTTTATTATCACCAGCATGTGACGTGACACTTGTTAACTTAGCAGCAGCAGCTCAATGCAGTACATAATCTAGGAGGGGGAAAAAAAAAAATGATAAAAATAAATAAATAAATCTTAATCAGTATACTTTACACAATATACATATATTGAATAGATTAAAAATGCAAAAAAAAAGAAATACGATATTTTTAAAAAAGTGAGGTAGGGTCCAAGAGTTCAATGTCCATTTAGGAATCGGATGGCAGAGGGGAAGAAGCTGTTTCTGAATCACTGAGTGTGTGCCTTCAGGCTTCTGTATCTCCTACCTGATGGTAACAGTGAGAAAAGGGCATGCCCTGGGTGCTGGAGGTCCTTAATAATGGACGCTGCCTTTCTGAAACACCACTCCCTGAAGATGTCCTGGGTACTTCGTGGGCTAGTACCCAAGATGGAGCTGACTAGATTTACAACCGTCTGCAGCTTCTTTCAGTCCTGTGCAGTAGCCCCTCCATACCAGACAGTGATGCAGCCTGTCAGAATGCTCTCCACGATACATCTATAGAAGTTTTGAGTGTATTTGAATTGACTATTTATTTCTTACATCCTTCACATACATAAGGAGTAAAAATCTTTGTTACGTCTCCATTTAATTGTGCAATGTCCAGTCATAGTAATTTATAATCATTTATAATAAATAGAACAGTCAATGTAACATAGAAATACACTCAAATCAGTGTGAATTAATCAGTCTGATGGTCTGGTGGAAGAAGCTGTCCGGGAGTCTGCTAGTCCTGGCTTTTATGCTGTGCTATCATTTCCTAGATGGTAGCAGCCGGAATAGATTATGGTTGGGGTGACTCAAGCTCCCAATGATCCTTCAGGCTCTTTTTACACACCTGTCTTTGTAAATATCCTTAATCATAGGAAGTTCACAACTACAGATGTGCTGGGCTGTCTGCACCACTCTCTGCAGAGTCCTGCGATTAAGGGAGATACAGTTCCCATACCAGGCAGTGATGCAGCCAGTCAGAATGCTCTCAATTGTGCCCCTGTAGAAAGTTCTTAGGATTTGGGGCCCACACCAAACTTCCTCAACTGTCTGAGGTGAAAGAGGCGCTGTTGTGCCTTTTTCACCACACAGCTGGTGTGTACAGACCACGTGAGGCCCTCGGTGATGTGGATGCCCAGAAACCTAAAGCTGTTTATCTCCTCAACCCCAGATCTATTGATGTCAATAGAGGTTAGCCCATCTCTATTCCTCCTGTAATCCAGCTCCATTGTTTTTGCGACATTGAGGGAGAGGTTGTTTCTTGACACCACTGTGTCAGGGAGATGACTTATTCCCTGCAGTTCCTTGTTGACATACCAAATCTCTTCAAACTCCTATTAAGTATAGCCTCAGAGATCTTGACACCCAAGATCATGAAACCACTCAATACTCCACTTCTGATCCTTCTTTGAGAATTGGTATGTGTTCCTTTGTCTTACCCTTCCTGAAGTCCACAATCAGCTCTTTCATCTTACTGACGTTGAGTGCCAGGTTGTTGCTGTGGCACCACTCCACTAGTTGGCATATCTCACTCCTGTATGCCCTCTCGTCACCATCTGAGATTCGACCAACAATGGTTGTATCATCAGCAAATTTGAGCTACACCTGGCCACACAGTCATGTGTATGCAGAGAGTAGGGCAGTGGGCTAAGCACACACAGCTGAGGTGTACCAGTGTTGATTGTCAGCGAGGAGGATATGTTATCACCAATCCGCACAGATTGTGGTCTTCTGGTTAGGAAGTCGAGGATCCAATTGCAGAGGGAGGTACAGAGGCCCAGGTTCTGCAACTTCTCGATCAGGATTGTGGGAATGATGGTATTAAATGCTGAGCTATAGTCGATGAACAGCATCCTGACATACGTGTTTGTGTTGTCCAGGTGGTTTAAAGCCATGTGTGGAGCCTTTGAGATTGTGTCTGCCATTGACCTATTGTGGCGATAGGCAAATTGCAATGGGTCCAGGTCCTTGCTGAGGCAGGAGTTCAGTCTAGTCATGACCAACCTCTCAAAGCATTTCATCACTGTTGATGTGAGTGCCTCTGGGTGATAGTCATTAAGGCAGCCCACATTATTCTTCTTAGCCACAGGTATAATTGTTGCCTTTTTGAGGGAAGTGGGAACCTCTGCCCAAATCAGTGAGAGCTTGAAAGTGTCCTTGAATACCTTGAATACTCTGGCCAGTTGGTTGGCACAAGTTTTCAGAACCTTACCAGGTATTCCATTGGAACCTTCCGTCTTACGAGGGTTCACTCTCTTTAAAGACAACCTAACATCGACCTCTGAGACAGAGATCACAGGGTCATCAGGTGCAGCAGGGATCTTCACAGCTGTAGTTATATTCTCCCTTTCAGAGCAGGCACAGAAGGTGTTGAGTTCATCTGGTAGTGAAACATCGCTGCTATTCATGCTATTGGGTGTATGGGGTGTCAGGGAGGGGTAGCACCTCTGGTGGGGGAACATGTCACGTCCTTTTCAGGGCGGTTAGTCCACCTTTGGTCCCCACCTAGCACTCAGCTCTCACCTGTGGGTCCCCGTAGTTGTTTGCATGCGACAGCGGCCACACCCCGGGCAACGGCTTCGACAAGCCGGCTAAACCAGGTGAGGGTAGCCAACGGGTCTCAAACCCTCGGTGAGATACGGAGTTGTCTATCCCAGCATGTGGAGACAGACTCCGGCGGATTGAGTGGACGAGACCAATGGAAGGTCCAACGGTCAAGAAGGCGGTCTCTGCAAGCGTCGTGGAACGTGTAGAGCAGGACAAGACACAGAAGACGTCCTGGTCATCCACTGCGCCTAGTCCCATCTCCAGCCATCTCGACTCTATCTTGCCACTGGATCCAGATGGGAATTGGGAAGAGAGAGTGAGGCTGACGCTGCGCAACTCTCCCTCACTTAAATCCAAATCACGCGCTAGTCTCGATACCATCATAATGGTATCGAGGTCTTCATCGACGTCAATGATGGACGAACAACCAGGGTTTTGCTTTGTAGGACGTAATATCTTGCAAACACTGCCAGAGTTGTTATGCATCTGATGTCACCTCCAACCTCGTTTGAAACTGTCTCTTCACCCTTGAAGCAACACACATAAAAGTTGCTGGTGAACGCAGCAGGCCAGGCAGCATCTCTAGGAAGAGGTGCAGTCGACGTTTCAGGCCGAGACCCTTCGTCAGGACTAAACGTCGACTGTACCTCTTCCAAGAGATACTGCCTGGCCTGCTGTGTTCACCAGCAACTTTTATGTGTGTTGCTTGAATTTCCAGCATCTGCAGAATTCCTGTTGTTTGCGTTTTTCTTCACCCTTGAAATAGCTCTCCACAGATGATAGGTGGTGCAGGCCTGCGTCACCAAACTTGAATGCCACAGATCTAGCCTTCAGCAGATGATGTACCTCCTGGTTCATCCACCGCTTTTGTTTTAGGAATGTACAGTAAATCTTTGCAGGCACACACTCCTCCACACAGGTTTTATTGAAGTCATTAACAACTGCAACATACTCATCTAGGTTTGAAGACGAATCCCTGAATACAGTCCAGTCCACTGATTCAAAGCAGTCCCGTAGGTGCTCCTATGCTTCCCTTGTCCATACCTTCTTGGTCCTCACTGCTGGTGCTGCAGTCTTCAGTCTCTGCTTATACTCAGGGAGTAGAAGTACTATCAGGTGATCTGTTGATGGTAATTATTTAGTGATTTTCTTTCAGACTGGCCTGGTTAAAATCTCCCAAAACAATGGTGAAGGTATTAGCATGTGCTGTTTCGTGCATGTTGAGCCCATTGCTCAGATCATCTAAAGGTGATTGACATTGCCCTGAGGTGGAATGTGGGTACTGCTATCAAAATGACCATGGAGAACTCCTGTGGTAGGTAAAAAGGTCAGCAATTAATTGCTAGCTATTCCATGTCTGGTGAGCAGAATTGGGACAGCACTGATATATTTTGCACCAAGAAGAGCTGATCGTGAGGCAAACTCCTCCACCTCTGCTTTTGAGAGACTCTGTAGATCTATCCTGACGGTGTATAGTAAATCAGGAGTGGATTCTCAATATTCCTGGATTTCAGTGCTTTAAAAGGATAGAGAGGGGGGAAAAGGGGAGGAAGGGTGGCATTACTGGTCAGGGATACTATTACAGCTACAGAAAGGGTGGGTAATGTAGTAGGATCCTCTTTTCAATTAGTATGGGTGGAAGTCAGGAACAGGAAGGGAGCAGTAACTTTACTGGGGGTATTCTATAGGCTCCTGGTAGCAGCAGAGATACAGAGGAGCAGATTGGGAGGCAGATTTTGGAAAGGGGCAAAAATAACAGGGTTGTTAACATGGGTGACTTTAACTTCCCTAATATTGATTGGCACCTGATTAGTTCCGATGAACGGGGCAGAGTTTGTTATGTGTGTCCAGGACAGATTCCCGTCAGAGTATGTTGACAGGCTGACTAGGGGGAATGCCATACTAGATCTAGTATTAGTTAACAAACCGGGTCAGGTTCCAGATCTCTCAGTGGGTGAACATCTGGGGGACAGTGACCACCGCTCCCTGGCCTTTATCATTATCATGGAAAAGGATAGAATCAGAGAGGACAGGAAATGTTTTAATTGGTGAAAGACAAATTATGAGGCTATAAGGCTAGAACTTGCGGGTGTGAATTGGGATGATGTTTTTGCAGGGAAATGTACTATGGACATGTGGTCGATGTTTAGAGATCTCTAGCGGGATGTAAGGGATAAATTTGTCCTGGTGAGGAAGATAAAGAATGGTAGGGTGAAGGAACCATGGGTGAAAAATCTAGTCAGGAGGAAGAAGGCAGCATACATGAGGTTTAGGAAGCAAGGATCAGATGGGTCTATTGAGGAATACAGGGAAGCAAGAAAGGAGCTTAAGAAGGGGCTGAGAAGAGCAAGAAGGGGGCATGAGAAGGCCTTGGCGAGTAGGGTAAAGGAAAACCCCAAGGCGTTCTTCAATTATGTGAAGAACAAAAGGATGACAGGAGTGAAGATAGGACCGATTAGAGATAAAGGTGGGAAGATGTGCCTGGAGGCTGTGGAAGTGAGCGAGGTCCTCAATGAATACTTCTCTTCGGTATTCACCAATGAGAGGGAACTTGATGATGGTGAGGACAATATGAGTGAGGTTGATGTTCTGGAGCATGCTGATATTAAGGGAGAGGAGGTGTTGGAGTTGTTAAAATACATTAGGATGGATAAGTCCCTGGGGCCTGACGGAATATTCCCCAGGCTGCTCCACGAGGTGAGGGAAGAGATTGCTGAGCCTCTGGCTAGGATCTTTATGTCCTTGTTGTCCGCGGGAACGGTACCGGAGGATTGGAGGGAGGCGAATGTTGTCCCCTTATTCAAAAAAGGTAGTGGGGATAGTCCGGGTAACTGTAGACCAGTGAACCTTATGTCTGTGATGGGAACGTTGTTGGAAAAGATTCTTAGAGATAGAATCTATGGGCATTTAGAGAATCATGGTTTGATCAGGGACAGACAGCATGGCTTTGTGAAGGGCAGATCGTGTCTAACAAGCTTAATAGAGTTCTTTGAGGAGCTGACCAAGCATATAGATGAGGGTAGTGCAATGGATGTGATCTACACGGATTTTAGTAAGGCATTTGACAAGGTTCCATACGGTAGGCTTATTCAGAAAGTCAGAAGGCATGGGATCCAGGGAAGTTTGGCCAGGTGGATTCAGAATTGCCTTGCCTGCAGAAGGCAGAGGGTGGTGGTGGAGGGAGTACATTCAGATTGGAGGGTTGTGACTAGTGGTGTCCCACAAGGATCTGTTCTGGGACCTCTACTTTTCGTGATTTTTATTAACGACCTGGATGTGGGGGTAGAAGGGTGGGTTGGCAAGTTTGCAGACGACACAAAGGTTGGTGGTGTTGTGGATACTGTAGAGGATTGTCGAAGATTGTAGAGAGACATTGATAGGATGCAGAAGTGGGCTGAGAAGTGGCAGATGGAGTTCAACCAGGAGAAGTGTGAGGTGATACACTTTGGAAGGACAAACTCCAAGGCAGAGTACAAAGTAAATGGCAGGATACTTGGTAGTGTGGAGGAACAGAGGGATCTGGGGGTACATGTCCACAGATCCCTGAAAGTTGCCTGACAGGTAGATAGGATAGTTAAGAATGGTTATGGAGTGTTAGCTTTCGTAAGTCGAGGGATAGAGTTTAAGAGTGGAGGGGTAATGATGCAGCTCTATAAAACTCCGGTTGCCTCGCTATAGGAAGGATGTGGAAGCATTGGAAAGGGTACAGAGGAGATTTACCAGGATGCTGCCTGGTTTAGGCAGTATGCATTAGGATCAGAGATTAAGGGAGCTAGGGCTTCACTCTTTGGAGAGAAGGAGGATGAGAGGAGACATGATAGAGGTATACAAGATATTAAGAGGAATAGATAGAGTGGACAGCCAGCGCCTCTTCCCCAGGGCACCACTGCTCAATACAAGAGGACATGGCTTTAAGGTAAGGGGTGGGAAGTTCAAGGGGGATATTAGAGGAAGGTTTTTTACTCAGAGAGTGGTTGGTGCGTGGAATGCACTGCCTGAGTCAGTGGTGGAGGCAGATACACTAGTGAAGTTTAAGAGACTACTAGACAGGTATGTGGAGGAATTTAAGTTGGGGGGTTATATGGGAGGCAGGGTTTAAGGGTTGGAACAACATTGTGGGCCAAAGGGCCTGTACTGTGCTGTACTATTCTATGTTTAAATCCATCGATCTGAATTTCTGCATCTGATACAGAAGGGGTTAACCAGGATTTTGTGAAGCAAAAGACACGTGCGGTCCTAATGTCCCTCTGATTCAGCACCCTAGCTCTGAGATCATCAAATTTATTCACCAGAGACTGCACATTTGCCAGCAAGATAGTCAGTTTGGTAGTTTAAATCCCCATTTCCTTAAACATACTTGTAACCCCAATCTACAGTCCACAGTCAGAGTTGTTTCCATCAGTTTTAAGCAGCTATAGTTTGTTTAAATGCATTAAGACATCTTTGTTGACTGTGTTCAGTATTTCCTTATAACTCAGGTCCCCCAGACCTGGCAGCATTCATGTAGGTTTTCTCTGTATTCTTTGAACCTTATTTACACCTTTCCTGTAGGCAGGTGACCAAAACTGCACACAATACTCAAAATCGGGCCTTGCCAACGCCTTGTACAACTTTAACATTACGTCTCATCTTCTGTACTCAATACTTTCATTTACTTGATATACTTGATAGAAGATTGTGAAGAATGGAATGTTATTACCATTGCACCTTCCTATTCCTAAGATCATTAATTATTTGTTCAAAAAATATGATTTTAAACAGATTTTCTTGTGTAAGTTCAGAATTTAATGATACTGTGTAAAATGTTATTCAGAGTTGAACTTAATTACATGGATTCTACATCGATGGAAATTCAGCTATTTCCTGTTGCTTGCATGCATCAACCACATTCTGCACTAAACAAGTACTCAACTCTATTCCCATTGCAATGTTTGTTTTGAGCATTTCTGACATAAAATGAAGTCACATTGAAATGATATACGCCTATAATCAGAATCGGGTTTAATATCACCGGAATATGTTGTGAAATTTACGTTTGTGCCAGTAGTACATTATAATACATCATATAAAAACTGTAAATTACAATAAGATGCATATATAAAAAAAGAAAATTAAATTAAATAAGTAGGGCAAAAAGAGAGTGAAAAATAGTGAAATGGTGTACCTGGGATTCATTGGTTCAATGTCCATTCAGAGATCAGATGGCAGAGGGAGAGAAGCTGTTCCTGAATCATTGAGTATATGTCTTCATGATCCTGTTCCTCCTCCCTGAGGGTAACAATGAGAAGAGGGCATGTCCTGGGTGATGGGGTCCTCAATGATGGATACTGCCCTTTTAAGGCATTGTCTTTTGAAGGCATCCCAGATGGTGGGAGGGTAGTGCCAATGATGGAGCTGGCTGAGATTGCAACTTTCTGCAACTTTTTCCTATCATCGGCAGGGGCCTGTCCATACCAGACGATGATGCAACCAGTAAGAATGCTCTTCATTTCTTACGAGTGTCTTTGGTGACGTAACAATTCTCCTCAAGCTCCCAGTGAAATATAGCCACTGTCACATCTTCTTTGTCACTGGGTACGGGTTTAAATGTTTCAGTTCAGATGGATCCCAGCCTGACAGTAACCTGATAGACATCAAAGTTGCTGGTGAACGCAGCAGGCCAGGCAGCATCTATAGGAAGAGGCGCAGTCGACGTTTCAGGCCGAGACCCTTCGTCAGGACTAACTGAAGGAAGAGTGAGTAAGGGATTTGAAAGTTGGAAGGGGAGGGGGAGATCCAAAATGATAGGAGAAGACAGGAGGGGGAGGGATGGAGCCAAGAGCTGGACAGGTGATTGGCAAGGGGGATACGAGAGGATCATGGGACAGGAGGTCCGGGAAGAAAGACGGGGGGGGGGACCCAGAGGATGGGCAAGAGGTATATTAAAAGGGACAGAGGGAGAAAAAGGAGAGTGAGAGAATGTGTGTATAAAAATAAGTAACAGATGGGGTACGAGGGGGAGGTGGGGCATTAGCGGAAGTTAGAGAAGTCGATGTTCATGCCATCAGGTTGGAGGCACCACCTCCCCCTCGTACCCCATCTGTTACTTATTTTTATACACACATTCTCTCACTCTCCTTTTTCTCCCTCTGTCCCTCTGAATATACCCCTTGCCCATCCTCTGGTCCCCCCCCCCCGTCTTTCTTCCCGGACCTCCTGTCCCATGATCCTCTCATATCCCTTTTGCCTATCACCTGTCCAGCTCTTGGCTCCATCCCTCCCCCTCCTGTCTTCTCCTATCATTTTGGATCTCCCCCTCCCCCTCCAACTTTCAAATCCCTTACTCACTCTTCCTTCAGTTAGTCCTGACGAAGGGTCTCGGCCTGAAACGTCGACTGTACCTCTTCCTAGAGATGCTGCCTGGCCTGCTGCGTTCACCAGCAACTTTTATGTGTGTTGCTTGAATTTCCAGCATCTGCAGAATTCCTGTTGTTTGAGTAACCTGATAGATTCCTTTTTGGTGCAGTTTCTGCCCTTCACCCTGCAAACCCGACCAACACAACTGTTCACCCAACCCAACTGCTGCCTTTCCCATTCTACCTCTTCCCAAATCCCCTCCCCTGCCCCCAACCCGATGCAGAAGAAGTAACTCTGTTCACTTGAATGCAGTGGAGTGTCAATAGAGGAGCAAAATAATTGCTAGAGAAATGGCCATGTTTTTAAAAATAATTCTGAAATGTATTTGTGAATTAGCTGAAAAAGTATTTTTACTTGTTTCATTTTAATGTTTGATTATTGGGGATATTCAGGAGGGTTCAAAGTATTTGCTATGCTTGGTTAATAGTTACACTTGTACGTGAAGTGTACTTATGAATTCAGAGGAAGAGCTGGCTACCTGGTGGCCTTGTCTGCCTTTCCTTAACATCATGGTTATTCTAATTGTAGCCTGAACTCCTACCTAATTCTGCCAGCCCTTTCTAAGAAAGAAGCAATCTGCTGCTGGAAACTACATTTTTAATAATACATTTTATAATATTTTTATTTTTTAACAACTTTTTCACACCCATTGGCAGAAAGTAGTATAACTAACGGCTTTATCACCGTTCTTATTTGTCATTGGCTAAGTATTAGCACATTACCCACGTGATGTAATTCTTTTGATTATGTAGCCTATTAGCTAGTTTATTTCTGTCGAAGAAATGTCCTGTCTATCAAAGTGATGGATATTTCAGAGGTGCCTTCTTGGCTTCCTTATTTAGTTGTCTATATACGTCTTAGCATCATTCCTCAGCTCTTTATTTAGTTTGCTTAGTATTTGTATGTTTATTTGTACTCTGAAATGAACTGTAATCTTGAATTTAAGACTGCTCGCTATTCCTGACTCCTGAAAGAACCCTAAGGATCAGAAATTGAACAGAGATCTAGCACTACCTCAGCCTTAAATATTGAGCCACTCTGCTTCCACCAACACCAATAATAAACCAATACAGCTGAAGTTTAAAATTTTCCCTTGTGCTACTTCAATGCACTGATGTGATGAAATGAGCGGTGCGGATGATGTACAAAGTTATGTCTTTCACTCTGCCTTGATACACCTGTGGCATGGGTAGCATAGTGGTTAGCACAGTGCCAGTGGCCCACATTCAGTTCCCTGTCGCTGCCTGTGAGGATATGTATGTTCACGCCGTGACCACGTCAGTGTCCCCTAGGTGCTCTGGTTTCCTCCCACTATCCAAAGATGTGCCAGTTGGTTAATTGGTCATTATAACTTGTCCCGTGAATAGGCTTAGGTTAAACCGAGGGTCGCTAGGTGGTGCGGCTCGAAGGGCCGGAAGGGAGTATTCCAGGCTGTGTCTCATTAAATAAATGTGACAATGATAAACAATTCCCGTTTGAGGGAAGGACTTCCACATACCTTCTGAGAGAAAAATAAACTCCACCTGCACTTTCTTAATTGAGTAGTCCCTTGTGTTTCAACAGGGACACCATAGGAGGAAACGTGCTCTTCAGACACACCCTGTTCAGAGCTATGAGGATCTCGGATATTGGCCAAACAATAGACTTACTGCCTACAGCTTGCTTTGGAATCTCTCCTTCTCTCCAACCTGCCTGTGGTGTCCCTGCAGATATCCTTGCCAATGAGTGACAAGGACATGTGCGGACGCTGATCTGAAAGAGGCAGGTTTGTACTTGCTGCATGGGTCAGTGGGAGACCAGCTGGCTCGCTGCTGGCAACACGTTCTGCCTTTCTGTCTGACGTATACTGACACAAAACAATAGGCAAAATCAAATGTACATGGTTACTAATGACAGCAGGACACGTGGAGAGATGCAGACTCACTGATGCATAGATAAGTTCAGTTACAGACAATCATACAGCATCTTCAACATTCACACAATCACGTGCACTAGAATCTCTTTAGAATTCTTCGGAGGTTTGTGATCAAAGGGGAAAGAGAGAATCTTCAGCTCAACAGTCTAAAATGTTAAACCACTACGAAAACTCACACAGCTTATTTTTCACTCACCAGAAAAAAAGGCATTGCTCAAACTTGTAAATTAAATCCCATCACTACAGGAGGCATAGTCTGAGAACTGCCACAGAGTCTGTACTGTAGCACACTTACATAGAAACAGAAAACCTACAGCACAATACAGGACCTTCAGCCCACAAAGCTGTGCCGAACAGGTCCCTAACTCAGAAAAACTGAGGCTTTACCCACAGCCCTCTATTTTTCTAAGCTCCATGTAGCCATCCAGGAGTCTCTTAAAAGATCCTATCGTTTCCGCCTCCACCACTGCCACTTCCAGCCCATTCCACGCATTCACCACTCTCTGCGTAAAAAACTTACCCCTGACATCTCTTCTGTACCTACTTTAAAGCACCTTAAAACTATGCCCTCTTGTGCTAGCCATTTCAGCCCTGGGGAAAAGCCTCTGACTATCCACACGATCAATGCCTCTCATTATCTTATACACCTCTATCAGGTCACCTCTCATCCTCCGTCGCTCCAACGAGAAATGGCCAAATTCACTCAACCTATTCTCATAAGGCATGCTCCCCGACCCAGGCAACGTCCTTGTAAATCTCCGCTGCACCCTTTCTATGGTTTCCACATCCTTCCTATAGTGAGGTGACCAGAACTGAGCACAGTACTCCAAGTGGGGTCTGACCAAGGTCCGATATAGCTGCAACATTACCTCTCGGCTCTTAAACTCAATCCCATAATTGATGAAGGCCGATGCATCGTATGCCATCTTAAACACAGAGTCAACCTGCATAGCAGCTTTGAGTGTCCTATGGACTCAGACCCCAAGATGCCTCTGATCTTCCACACTACCAAGAGTCTTACCATGAATACTATAATCTGCCATCGTATATGGCCTACCAAAATGAATCACCTCACACTTATCTGGTTTGAACTCCGTCTGCCACTTCTCAGCCCAGTTTTGCATCCTATCAATGTCCCGTTGTAACCTCTGACAGACCTCCACACTATCTACAACACCCCCAACCTTTGTGTCATCAGCAAATTTACTAACCCATCCCTCCACTTCCTCATACAGGTCATTTATAAAAGTCACGAAGAGTAAGGGTCCCAGAACAGATCGCTGAGGCACACCACTGGTGACTGACCTCCATGAAGAATATGACCTGTCTACAACCACTGTTTGCCTTCTGTGGGTAAGCCAGTTCTGGATCCACAATGCAATGTCCCATTGGATCCCCTGCCTCCTTACTTTCTCAATAAGCCTTGCATGGGGTGCCTTATTAAATGCCTTGTAAAAATCCATATGCACTACATCTACGGCTCTACCTTCATCATTGTGCTTACTCACATCCTCAAAAATTTCAATCAGGCTCATAAGGCACAACCTGCCTTTGACAAAGCCCTGCTGACTATTCCTAATCATATTATGCCTCTCCAAATGTTCATAAATCCTGCCTCTCAGGATCTTCGCTATCAACTTACTAACCACTGAAGTAAAACTCACTGGCCTATAATTTCCTGGGCTATCCCTACTCTCTTTCTTGAAGAAAGGAACAACATCCGCAACCCTCCAATCCTCCCTAACCTCTCCTATCCTCATTGATGATACAAAGATCATCACCGGAGACTCAGCAATCTTCTCCCTCGCTTCCCACAGTAGCCTGGGGTACATCCTGTCTGGTCCCAGTGACTTATCCAATTTGATGCTTTCCAAAAGCTCCAGAACATCCTCTTTCTTAATATATTCATTCTCAAGCTTTTCAGTCCACTGCAAGTTATCCTTTTCCATGGTGAATACTGAAGCAAAGTATTCATTAAGTCCCTCCGCTATGTTCTCCAATTCCATACGCATTTTTCCATTGTCACACTTGAATGGTCCTATTCTCTCACGTCTTATCCTCTTGCTCTTCACATACTTGTAGAACGCCTTGGGGTTTTCTTTAATCCTGTCCGCCAAGGCCTTCTCATGGCCCCTTCTGGATCTCCTAATTTCATTCTTAAGCTCCTTCCTTCTAGCCTTATTATGTTCTAGATTCATATCATTACCTTGTTTTTTGAACCTTTCGTAAGCTCTTCTTTTCTTCTTGACTAGATTTACAACAGCCTTTGTACACCACGGATATTGTACCCTACCATCCTTCCCATGTCACATTGGAATATACCTACTCAGAACCCCTTGCAAATATCCCCTGAACATTTGCCACATTTCTTCCGTACGTTTCCCTGAGAACATCTGTTTCCAATTTATGCTTCCAAGTTCCTGCCTGATAGCCTCGTATTTCCCCTTACTCAAATTAAACGTTTCCCTAACTTGTCTGTTCCGATCCCTCTCCAATGCTATGGTAAAGGAGATAGAATTGTGATCACTATCTCCAAGATGCTCTCCCACTGAGAGACCTGACACCTGACCAGGTTCATTTCCAAATACCAGATCAAGTGCAGCCTCTGCTCTTGTAGGCTTGAAAGGGTATACTAAAGAATACCAAGATTTCTAAACAAGATAAGAAAATATTTTCTGATCAATGTGCCTGGAGTCATAAAGCAAGCAAAGAGAAGTGGGTCCTGCAGCGTCTGTGCAGGCAACCATCGATGTTTCTGGATGAGGTCCAACACCAGGCGTAGCGTAGAGAGGGAGATTGCCAGAATAATCAGGTGGAAAGCTAGGACTGAGGCAGGGTTTGACAGGTGATGGGCAATAAAGCAAAGCAGGGGATTGGGGAGGGAGGACGGGTGGATTTGGAAGACTGTGGCTGTCTGGTGGGTGATATGAGTAGAGATTGTGAGAAAGTCACAGATGGAACACCGTTTCCCATCTTGTTCTATCTGTCCTTTTTTTCCTTTCTCCTCATCAGCCTCTGCCAGCCACCAATTATCCAATTCTCTTTAATTTACCTTCTTTTCCCCATTGGAATGCAAGTCCAGCGGCAACACGTTGATAGGGCGGCAAAGAAGGTACTCAACTCATTTGCCTTCATCAGATGGAAGTCGTAATTCTAGATCCACAAAGCAAGGTCTCTTTGGATCCCATGCCTCCCTACTTTCTCATTAAGCCTTGCATGGGGAACCTTATCAAATGTCTTACTGAAGTCTATATACACTACATCCACTGCTCTACCTTTATCAATGTGTTTTGTTACATCCTCAAAGAATTCAATCAGTCTCGTAAGGCACAACTTCCCCTTGACAAAGCCATTCTGACTATCTATACAACACACATCAAAGTTGCTGGTGAACGCAGCAGGCCAGGCAGCATCTGTAGGAAGAGGTGCAGTCGACGTTTCAGGCCGAGACCCTTCGTCAGGACTATCTATAATCAGATTATGTCTCTCGAAATACTCATAAATCATGCCTCTCAAGATCTTCTCCAACAGCTTGGCCACAACTGAAGTCAGATTCACTGGTCTATTATTTCCTGGGTTACCTCTACTCCCTTTCTTGAACAAGGGAAAAACATTTGCAACTCTCCAACCCTCCGGTATTTCTCCCATCCTTATTGATGATGCAAAGATCATCGCAAGAGGCTCAGCAATCTCCTCCCTCACTTCCCACAGTAGCCTGGGTTTTATATCACATCCGGTCCTGGCGATTATCTAAATTAATCCTTTTCAAAAGCCTCAGCATATCTTCTTTGTTAATGTCTATATGTGTTTCAGTCCAGTGTAAGTCATCCCCACAATTGCCAAGGTCTTTTTCCCTGGTGAATACTGAAGCAAACAGCATCTAACTTGGAGGTAGAGCAAGGTCAAGATGGTGCTAAACGATGATTCCTTTGCTTGTATTTTGGGAAGAGCTCTATTTCTATCTTTGATATCTCTTTTTTTTCAAGATTCTTTTGAAGACCCTGACTTGGTATTGCACTCTGACTTCAGTTCTTTGCTGGAATGCAACCCGCTCTCAGGGCCGCTATTTGATATCCCAAGGACACGGTCTGGAAGACTAGTGTCCTTCACGGTGCTGGATTTTTGTGGCTCTGGCGATGGGTTGATTCAAGGCCAATGTCCCTGACTGAGGTGTTGCGGGAGAATTCGGAATATCGGGAGCAGTGCGTTAGCTGCCGGCTGTGTGCCCAGTGACTTGAGCCTTTCCGGGGCAAATTCTCTGGGCGTAGAGCTTGGAAAAAGTGACGCAACAGACTTTTAACATCATAAATCAGTGAGTTGTTTGTTATGTCTCCCCTCTCACTGTGAAATGGGGACACCTCTTTTCCCCTTATTAGGGAGACAGAGAGAGCCTGTGGCATGTCGAATTACCTGGTGAATGAGTCATCTTTGGGGTCTGTGTCCTTATTGATGCATTGCTGCACGCTTGTGTGCTCGGTGGGGGGTACCGATGCTTTTTTTGCTGGTGGGGGCGGGGTCATTGCCTTGCTGCTGCTCGTGTGTTGGAGGGGGAGCTGGGGGAGCTTTGGGGTTCGAACATTTAACTGTTGTTCATTCTTTGTGACACTCCTCTGTTTTCATGGATGTTTGCGAAGAAAAAGAATTTCAGGATGTATATTGTATATATTTCTCTGACATTAAATGTACCTATTGAAACCCATTAATTCTATTGAACATTTCCACGTTCGACCTGAAGGTTTTGAGAATACTCATGGCTTTCCACTGGCATCCTCACTTATGCATATCCCCTGGTTACACCTTGCTGCAGGTGTACCAGTGGCCCAAATGATACACCTGTTGTGTTTTTAACATTTCAGTAGTATTGTAAATATATTGTTTGATTAAGTATTCTTTGTTTACATTATGAATTACGGGTTATATGAAACTACATAAATAGTATACATCATTACATCACCATGTCATGCATGTGCATCTCGCTTAAAGAAAACACAAAGTTGGACTCACATTTCAGAATCCTGTCTTTTCCTTTAAATTAGTTTAAAGCTTTGGATTTACAAAGCATAAGAGTGGTGATGAGGAAGTTGAGATGACTACCTATCTGTTGAAACTCAGTGAGGCATTGAGTTTTTTTAAAACAGTGCAGCAAGAAATAGTCAAATTTAAAAAAAAAATAGCAGAGCAGATGCTTCTTTGGGAGTGGACAGAGACCGTCATCAGAAAATGGGTCATCAGAAAATGGACAAATACACAGTTCATAAACAGTGAGCAGCGGATGATAATATCATAAAAAAGCAGAAGTGGCTGGCTACAGAAAGATTGACACATTTGATTGTGCAGCAGATAACTGGATATTGAATATGAATCAGAGTGAATGGAATCTTAAAGCAAATGAAGTAACCAATGAGAAGCAAGTGTCAGTTTTGCTACGTGCATTGGGTTTAAAGGCGTACAGTTTGCTTAGAAATGTAATTGCTCCAATCAAACCCAGCCAAAATGAGCTTTGCTGATATCATGAAGCTATACAGGAACATTTGGCATCAAAACTATTGTTGATTGCAGAATGCTTTTGGTTTTTTAAGCAGAATCAAAAGGAAAGAGAGTCCATTTCAGTGTACATTGCTGGAATTGAAGAAGTGCTCTGAGCAGTGTCAGTATGATGATGTGCTTAATTATGCACTAGGAGATTGTTCAGTTTGTGGGATCTAACAAGAAAGTATTCAAAAATATCTCTTAATTGAAGCACAACTTAAATTTAAAACAACAGTTGAAATAGCTGTATCAATGGAGACAGCAGACAGCTGCAACTGACATCTAAACAAAAAGCTGCCAAACAAATTGTGCTGCCATTGTGACAGGGAGTCACCATACACCAGGTTAATTCAGGGTTAAAGGTCAGCTTTACAGAAAATGTAACAAAGTGACAGACACTCTGCACATCGGGCAGACAAAGATAAATGGATTGCATAGGGAAAAGAAAAAGCTAGCAAGTCATGTTGCAGTTTCAAAAAGAGCACTAGTCTGCAGTCTGTTGATGAAAAATCTGATAATGATTTATACTTTTTGGAATTTGTTGAACGTGGTGTCTCAGGTAGATAGGGTCATAAAGAAAGCTTTTGGCACATTAACCTTCTTAAATAAAGGTACTGAGTGTAGGAAATGGGACATTATATTAAAATTGCAAATGACGTTTATGAGGCCTAATTTGGAGTATTGTGTGCAGTGTTAGTCACCTACCTACAGGAAAGAAAAGATGTAAATAAGATTGAAAGAGTACAGAGAAAATTTACAATGATATTGCTGGTACTGGAGGATCTGAGTTATAAGGTAAGAATAAGTAGGTTAGAACATTATTCCTTAGAACATAAAATGTTGACATATTTGATAGAGGTATACAAAATTATCAGGGTTACAGATAGTGGAAAAAGCCTGCTTGCATTTACCCTGAGGTTGGGTGGAACTATAAACAGAGGTCATGGATTAAGGGTAAAGAGTAAAAGGTGAAAAGTTTAAGGGAAACATGAGGAAACTTCTTCACTCAGAGGGTTGTGAGAGTATGGAACGAGCTACCAGCACAAGTGGGGCAAGCAAAACTGATCTCAACATCCTCTGGCCGAGAGCTCAGAGGATGTGCAGACCAGCTGGCAGATGTTTTCACTGACATCTTCAACATCTCCCTGAGCAGCGCTGTTGTTCCAACGTGCTTCAAGGCCGCCACCATTGTCCCCGTACCGAAGAAGTCTTCAGTGTCCTGTCTCATCGACTACCGTCCCGTTGCACTCACATCCATCATCATGAAGTATTTCGAGAGGCTCATCATGAGGCACATCAAGACCATGCTGCCCCACTCACTGGACCCCCTGCAGTTCGCGTATTGTCCCAACTGCTCAACCGACGTCGTTATCGCCACGACCCTCCACCTGGACAAAAAAGACACGTACGTTCAAATGCTGTTCGTAGACTTCAGTTCAGCATTCAACACAATCATTCCTCAGAAACTGATTGGAAAGCTGAAACTGCTGGGCCTGAACACCTCCCTCTGCAACTGGATCCTAGACTTCCTGACTGGGAGTAGAGTGAGAGGCAATAATCTCTCTCTGATGTTACACAAACGGGGAATTAGATAGTTCCATTTCTGATCCAGCACCTCTGAGTTCAAATAAATTTTAAATGTTAATTGATGACAGGAAATTGACCAACGTCTTGGGGGACGTTTGCGGTTTCAGCTTTGCTTTTTCAAAAAGCTCAGGGTATTTTGTCAGTTGAAATTCTCGAGACTGAGATGGATAGAAATTTGAGAGATGTATCAAAGGAGACATGACAGTCATGGCTGAGCGGTTATAAGGTGTAGATTTGTTTTGATCAAACAGAATTGAGGCTCTTCGTTCTTCTTTTGATTAAAAATCACAAACCTAAGGGAAAGCATAGAAAAATGTAAATTTTATCATCCAAGTACATATATATCACCATATACAATCCTGAGATTCATTTTCTTATGGTCATACTCAGCAAATCTACAGAATAATAACCATAACAAAAATCAATGAAAGACCGCCCAAGTAGAGCTTTCAACCAGATTACAGAAGATTACAAACTGCAAATACAAAAAGAAACAATAATAACAGATAAGCAATAAATGTAAAGAAGATGCTGTGCAGGTTCCTTGAAAGTGAGTCCATGCGTTAAAAAGAGAACAGGCTATTCAGCTCTCTTATTCTGTTCCATCAGTCACATCATGGTCATCATATAGAAGATAATGAATTATCTTGCAAGTATTAGCAAAGCTTTCAGATTAAATGTTCTTATAGATACTGAATTCCACAAACGTCTTAGATGAAAGTGACCCACTTACATCGTCTTTTTTCGTACTAAGGTAATTTAGTAACTGAGTGCAAAACAGGAGAAGGAAAACTCTGACCTGAAACCACTACTGTCTTGTGACTATCTCCACTCATAGGGAAGGCTTTGGGAATAAACCCCGAGGAAAAGTCTGGAGCTGGAGTCCCTAAGGTAGTCCTACATTGAGTTCAATGCTGACTAGCAACGCTGTGATATTGCTGGTACCAAACTGTATGGGTCTCTGCCATTCCTGCTGCGCGGAGAGGAGGAGTCTGGTACATGGAAAACAGCTCGGTCTCTATATTGCATCAGACTGGCTTGCATATCATGTAGACAGCTGGGACACCGATCCATGGGTGACCTCGACCAATGGAATTCCGCAAAAAAGAGTGCAAAATAAAATGTTGAAGTTAAATTTTAGTGGAGTTGAAATGCGCATCATGTCTGTTACATGCCAGACTAAGTTCCTTATCCATTAAAATTTGCTGACTCTCTGAGCAACTAAAATGCACTCAACACACATCAAAGTTGCTGGTGAACGCAGCAGGCCAGGCAGCATTTGTAGGAAGAGGTGCAGTTGACGTTTCAGGCCGAGACCCTTCGTCAGGACTAACTGGGTCAGGGTCTCAGCCTGAAACGTCGACTGCACCTCTTCCTAGAGATGCTGCCTGGCCTGCTGCGTTCACCAGCAACTTTGATGTGTGTTGCTTGAATTTCCAGCATCTGCAGAATTCCTGTTGTTTGAACTAAAATGCACTGGCAGCTTTTAAAAGACTTTTTAGATGGGAAATTAGCTAATGTGTGTTACAACAGTTGGGATAAATAGATGCAAATTCATTCTGTTTAATGTATTAACATGATGCGGTCATCCATAACAAGTATCAGGTTCTGATTTCAAAACACAAACCTTATTGTTTGTTTCATTTAGTCCATAAAAGCAAGGATAAAATTCTATCCCAAGTGGTTAATAGATGTGAGAGTCCATTTTGACATGGCATTGCTAAAATTAATTTAATAGTAAGGATTTTGAAATTAGACCATAAGACCCAAGAGCAGAATTAGGCCTTTTACCCCATTGAGTCTGTCTGTGACTGCATCATCTCTTAATTATTATCCCTCTCAACCCTATTCTCCTGTCTTCTCCCTGTAACCATTGGTGTCCTGACTAATCAAGAACCTGTCAACCTCCACCTTAAATATAGAAACATAGAAACATAGAAACATAGAAAATAGGTGCAGGAGTAGGCCATTCGGCCCTTCGAGCCTGCACCGCCATTTATTATGATCATGGCTGATCATCCAACTCAGAACCCAGCCTTCCCTCCATACCCCCTGACCCCTGTAGCCACAAGGGCCATATCTAACTTCCTTTTAAACATAGCTAATGAACTGGCCTCAACAGTTTGCTGTGGCAGAGAATTCCACAGATTCACCACTCTCTGTGTGAAGAAGTTTTTCCTAACCTCGGTCCTAAAAGGCTTCCCCTCTATCCTCAAACTGTGACCCCTCGTTCTAGACCTCCCCAACATCGGGAACAATCTTCCTGCATCTAGCCTGTCCAATCCCTTTAGGATCTTATACGTTTCAATCAGATCCCCCCTCAATCTTCTAAATTCCAACGAGTACAAGCCCAGTTCATCCAGTCTTTCTTCATATGAAAGACCTGCCATCCCAGGAATCAATCTGGTGAACCTTCTTTGTACTCCCTCTATGGCAAAGATGTCTTTCCTCAGATTAGGGGACCAAAACTGCACACAATACTCCAGGTGTGGTCTCACCAAGGCCTTGTACAACTGCAGTAGTACCTCCCTGCTCCTGTACTCGAATCCTCTCGCTATAAATGCCAGCATACCGTTCGCCTTTTTCACCGCCTGCTGTACCTGCATGCCCACTTTCAATGACTGGTGTATAATGACACCCAGGTCTCGTTGCACCTCCCCTTTTCCTAATCGGCCACCATTCAGATAATAATCTGTTTTCCTATTTTTGCCACCAAAGTGGATAACTTCACATTTATCCACATTAAATTGCATCTGCCATGAGTTTGCCCACTCACCCAACCTATCCAAGTCACCCTGCATCCTCTTAGCATCCTCCTCACTGCTAACACTGCCACCCAGCTTCGTGTCATCCGCAAACTTGGAGATGCTGCAATTAATTCCCTCATCCAAGTCATTAATATATATTGTAAACAACTGGGGTCCCAGCACTGAGCCTTGCGGTACCCCACTAGTCACCGCCTGCCATTCTGAAAAGGTCCCGTTTATTCCCACTCTTTGCTTCCTGTCTGCTAACCAATTCTCCACCCACACCAATACCTTACCCCCAATACCGTGTGCTTTAAGTTTGCACACTAATCTCCTATGTGGGACCTTGTCAAAAGCCTTTTGAAAATCCAAATATACCACATCCACTGGTTCTCCCCTATCCACTCTACTAGTTACATCCTCAAAAAATTCTATGAGATTCGTCAGACATGATTTTCCTTTCACAAATCCATGCTGACTTTGTCCGATCATTTCACCGCTTTCCAAATGTGCTGTTATCACATCCTTGATAACTGACTCCAGCAGTTTCCCCACCACCGACGTTAGGCTAACCGGCCTATAATTCCCCGGTTTCTCTCTCCCTCCTTTTTTAAAAAGTGGGGTTACATTAGCCACCCTCCAATCCTCAGGAACTAGTCCAGAATCTAACGAGTTTTGAAAAATTATCACTAATGCATCCACTATTTCTTGGGCCACTTCCTTAAGCACTCTGGGATGCAGACCATCTGGCCCTGGGGATTTATCTGCCTTCAATCCCTTCAATTTACCTAACACCACTTCCCTACTAACATGTATTTCGCTCAGTTCCTCCATCTCACTGGACCCTCTGTCCCTTACTATTTCTGGAAGATTATTTATGTCCTCCTTAGTGAAGACAGAACCAAAGTAATTATTCAATTGGTCTGCCATGTCCTTGCTCCCCATAATCAATTCACCTGTTTCTGTTTGCAGGGGACCTACATTTGTCTTTATCAGTCTTTTCCTTTTTACATATCTATAAAAGCTTTTACAGTCCGTTTTTATGTTCTCTGCCAGTTTTCTCTCATAATCTTTTTTCCCCTTCCTAATTAAGCCCTTTGTCCTCCTCTGCTGAACTCTGAATTTCTCCCAGTCCTCAGGTGAGCCACTTTCTCTGGCTAATTTGTATGCTACTTCTTTGGAATTGATACTATCCCTAATTTCTCTTGTCAGCCACGGGTGCACTACCTTCCTTGATTTATTCTTTTGCCAAACTGGGATGAACAATTGTTGTAGTTCATCCATGCAACCTTTAAATGCCTGCCATTGCATATCCACCGTCAATCCTTGAAGTGTCATTTGCCAGTCTATCTTAGCTAATTCATGTCTCATACCTTCAAAGTTACCCCTCTTTAAGTTCAGAACCTTTGTTTCTGAATTAACTACGTCACTCTCCATGTTAATGAAGAATTCCACCATATTATGGTCACTCTTACCCAAGGGGCCTCTCACGACAAGATCGCTAATTAACCCTTCCTCATTGCTCAAAACCCAGTCCAGAATAGCCTGCTCTCTAGTCGGTTCCTCGACATGTTGGTTCAAAAAACCATCCCGCATACATTCCAAGAAATCCTCTTCCTCAGCACCTTTACCAATTTGGTTCACCCAGTCTACATGTAGATTGAAGTCACCCATTATAACTGCTGTTCCTTTATTGCACACATTTCTAATTTCCTGTTTAATACCATCTCCGACCTCACTACTACTGTTAGGTGGCCTGTACACAACTCCCACCAGCGTCTTCTGCCCCTTAGTGTTACGCAGCTCTACCCATATCGATTCCACATCTTCCCGGCTTATGTCCTTCCTTTCTATTGCGTTAATCTCTTTTTTAACCAGCAACGCCACCCCACCTCCCCTTCCTTCGTGTCTATCCCTCCTGAATATTGAATATCCCTGAACGTTGAGCTCCCATCCCTGGTCACCCTGGAGCCATGTCTCTGTGATCCCAACTATATCATAATCATTAATAACAATCTGCACTTTCAATTCATCCACCTTATTACGAATGCTCCTTGCATTGACACATAAAGCCTTCAGGCACTCTTTTACAACTCTCTTAGCCCTTTTTAATGCTTGCCCTGGATTTGTCGGCCTGCCACTTTTACTTTTCCCCTTTGTACTTTTTGCTTCTACGCTCACTTTACACCCCTCAGTCTCTCTGCACTGGTTCCCATCCCTCTGTTGTGAACTAACCTCCTCACACCTAGCCGCTTTAATATACCAAATGATTTGGCCTCGCCAACTGTCTGTGGCAATGAACTATACAGTTTGAGTTCTATTTCCTGCTCTGTTAATAGAAACATTTTAAGAAAGGTCCACCTTCAATTGTTTGGAATTACTGCATAAAACAAATACAAAACACATATCCGTGAATCATGAGAGAGGAACTGCCCAAAGTTAATTGGAATGGACACTATTAGGGATGCTGGAAGAACAACAATGGCTGGAGTTTCTGGGATTAATTCCAAAAACATAGGACTGGTTCATTCCAAGGAAGACGTGGAGGAGGAGGCAGCCATGGCTGACAAGGAAAGTCAAAGATGGCATAAAAGAAAAAGAGAAGGCATACAATTTAGCATAAATTAGTGGGAAGCTAGAGGATTGGAAAGCAACTTAAAAAAAAGCACCAAGGAGAGAAAAGATGAAATATAAATGTAAGCTAGCCAAAAATATAAAAAAGGTACCAATTTTTTTTTTCAGGTGTGCAAAGAGTAAAAGAGAGGCAAGAGAAGATATTGGGCTGTTGGAAAATCATGCTGAAGATGTAGTAATTGGGGCCAAAGAAATGGTAGACAAACTGAATAACTATTTTGTGTCTATCTTCATTGTGGGAAACTCCAGCAGTGCTAAAAATTGAGAATGTCAGTGTGTGTAGTTGCTATTATTAAAGAGAAGGTGAAAGGTCTGAAGGTAGGTAAGTCATTTGGACCAGATGTACTGGATCTTAGGGTTCTATAAGGTAGCTGAAGAGATTGTGGAGGTATTCCTAATGATCTTTTAGGAATCACTGGATTCTGGAATGCTTCCAGAGGCAAGGACTAGATGAGCTAAAGGCTGAAGGCTATGTTTCTGTGTTGTACTTCTCTATGACTCAGTGAATGGAAAATTTACAGATGTCCCTCTAAGAAGGGAAGGAGGCAAAAGGCAGGAAGTATAAGTCAGTTAGCCTGACTTCAGTGGTTGGCAAGATGTTAGGGTCCATTATTAAATATGAGGCTTCAGGATACTTGGAAGCTCATGATAAAATAAGCCCAAGTCAGCATGGTTTATGTAAGGGGAAATCATGCCTGACAAATCTGTTGCAGTCTTTGAGGAAATAAGCTGACAGCGATGCAGGTGGATGCTTTCCTGGTGTCATGGATTCTTGATTACCTGACTGGCAGACCACAGTACGTGTGCTTGCAACAGTGTGTGTCCGACAGAGTGATCAGCAGCACTGGGGCTCCACAGGGGACTGTCTTGTCTCCCTTTCTCTTCACCATTTACACCTCGGACTTCAACTACTGCACAGAGCCTTGTCATCTTCAGAAGCTATCTGATGACTCTGCCATAGTTGAATGCATCAGCAAGGGAGATGAGGCTGAGTACAGGGCTATGGTAGGAAACTTTGTCACATGGTGTGAGCAGAATTATCTGCAGCTTAATGTGAAAAAGACTAAGGAGCTGGTGGAAGACCTGAGGAGAGCTAAGGTACCGGTGACCCCTGTTTCCATCCAGGGGGTCAATGTGGACATGGTGGGGGATTACAAATACTTGGGGATACGAATTGACAATAAACTGGACTGGTCAAAGAACACTGAGGCTGTCTACAAGAAGGGTCAGAGCCGTCTCTATTTCCTGAGGAGACTGACGTCCTTTAACAACTGCCAGACGATGCTGAGGATGTTCTACGAGTCTGTGGTGGCCAGTGCTATCATGTCTGCTGTTGTGTGCTGGGGCAGCAGGCTAACGGTAGCAGACACCAACAGAATCAACAAACTCATTTGTAAGGCCAGTGATTTTGTGGGGATAGAACTGGACTCTCTGATGGTGGTGTCTGAAAAGAGGATGCTGTCTAAGTTGCATGCCATCTTGGACAATGTCTCCCATCCACTACATAATGTACTGGTTGGGCACAGGAGTACATTCAGCCGGAGACTCATTCCACCGAGATGCAGTACAGAGCGTCATAGGAAGTCATTCCTGCCTGTGACCATCAAACTTTACAACTCCTCCCTTGGCGGGTCAGATACCCTGAGCCAATAGGCTGGTCCTGGACTTATTTCCTGGTATAATTTACATATTACTATTTAACTATTAATGGTGTTATTACTATTTATTATTTATGGCGCAACTGTAATGAAAACCAGTTTCCCCCAGGATCAATAAAGTATGACTATGACTATGACTAACAGGCAGGGTAGACAAAGGAGAATTGGTGAATGTTGTGTACATGGATTTTCAGAAGGCCTTTAACAAGGTACCGCACATGAGGATGCTTAACAAGATAAGATCCCTTGGTATTACAGGAAAGATACTAGCATGGATAGAGGATTGGCTGGCAGGAGACAAAGAGTGGGGGAAAAAAGGGTAAAGGGGGCCTTTTCCACAGGGGTGGTGTTGGTACAGTCCTGCTGCTTATCAGGTTATATGATAATGAGTTGGATGCTGGAATTGATGGCTTTGTGGCCACGTTTGCAGACAATATAAAGATAGGTGGGGCGGGGGGGGTGGAACAGGTAGTGTTGAGAAAGCTGAGAGGCCGTGGAAGGACTTAGACAGATTAGAAGAATGGACACAGAAATGGCAGTTGGAATACAGTGTTGGGAAGTGTATGGTCATGCGTTTTGGTGGAAGGAGTAACGATGCAGACTATTTTCTAAATGGGGAGGAAATTCAGAAGTCGTAGGTGCAAAGGGCCCAGGAGTCCTAGCAAATTTAAAGTAGGTGCTGATAGGTTCTTAATTAGTAAGGCTGCCAAAAGTTGTGGAGAGAAGGCAAGGGAATGGGTTTGAAAGAGAAAATAAATCAGCCATGATCGAATAATGCAGCAGACCCAATGGGCCAAGTGGTCTAATTCTGTTCCTATGCCTATGGTCTAATATTCTTATGGAAAGTGGGAGAGTTAATGAAGTTAGGAGATCAGTTTACACACATCTGGGCAAGGCAAGCTCTATTTTAAAAAATAGAAACGGAAGAAAGCCAATTTTAATAAGATCATGGCTGATCTAAAGTTGAACATCTTCATTTTCTATCTGGTTCCCATAACCTGTGATATTCCCAGAGACTAAATATCATTCTTAAATCCTTGAATATGCAAATGACTTAGCTTCACAACTCCCTTGGGCTAGAAGGGGAATGGGTGGAGACAATGACCCCTTGTTTTTTTTACCCATGAGAGAAAACATTCTTTTAGTATCTTCTCTAGCAGGACCTCTCAGGATCTACCATGTTTCAAAGCGTTCGCCTCCCATCCTTCTAAACCATAGGGGGTCGTAGGTCCAATCCGCTTAAGACTTCCTCAAAATAATCCATTTATAGTCAGAATCCATAACTCCTCTGCTGGAGTGAATGGCCTGAATCAAGTCCTTAAAATAACAAAGCATGAAGAGAAATCCTTTCCTCCATACTTGTTAAAGGGAAAATCATAACAGGATAAAAGTGCAGAGGCACTTCATAGTAAGTTACTGCCAAGCTCTGACCTATATTCCAGACTTCACAAAGACAGCCATCTGCATTTTTCTAGTTCTTACTATAGTGCCCTATTTAAAAATAGTCAGGAGAATGTATAGAAAACATCTTGACAATTAACATGAAAAGGAAAGTCTACTCTCAGAAGGCCAGCCTTTATCCATTGTAGTATTTCTTTGTGAATGTGCCATGCCCTACTGAGTATTGACAGCATATTCTGTTTTGTTTCAGATTTTCAGCACCTGCAAGTATTTAGCTTTTATAGTGTAATAATGAAACCAGTTAGAAAGACGCAAGGACATTACTGTTTACATTATCATACCCATGGAGTCGTAGCATCAGCCAATGCAAAAAAAGGCTTTTCAGCCCTCTCCCCCTCCAAATCTGTGCTGACCATCAGCCACACAATTACATTAACCCTTTCTTAATCCCATTTAAACATTCTCCCCTCATTCTCATTTACACCCACCCCCCAGAGTCTACTACTCATACAAGGTTCAATTTACACTGGTCAAGTCACCTAGGAACCTAGATGTTGTGGGATAAAGGAGGAAATACTCTTTCAAAGACTATAGTGCACTTGTAACATCAGTAAAGACCCATCCCATCCCAGACACTGTCTGTTCAATCTCCTGCCATCTGCTAGGAGATACAGAAACATCTTAGCTAAAACAGTAAGACTGAAAAAGAGCCAAAGTAAAAGCAAAAGAGAGGGCATACAAGGAAGCCAAGCCAGTGGGAAGATAGAGGATTGGGAAGCTTATAAAAACTTGCAGAAGAAACTAAGAAGGTCAATAGGAAGGAAAAAATGAATTATGAAAGGAAGCTGGCGACTAATGTCGAAGAAGATACTAAAAGCTTTTCTAAGTATATAAAGGGTAAAAGAGAGGCAAGGGTAGATATAGGACCAATAGAAAATGACACTGGAGATATTGTAATGAGAGGCGCAGAGATGACAGAGGAACGGAATGCATATTCTGCATCAGTCCTCACAGTGGAAGACATCTGCAGTATACCGGACATTCAAGAGTGTCAGGGAAGTGAAGTATGTGCAGTGAAAAGTACAACTGAGAAGGTGCTCAGGAATCTTAATGGTCTGAGGGTGGATAAATCTTCTGGACCTGATAGAATACACCCTCGGGTTCTGTAGGAAAAGGCTGAAGAGATTGCGGAGGCATTAACAATTATCTTTCAAGAATCGATAGACTCTGGCATAGTACAGGATGACTGGAAAATTGCAAATGTTATTCTACTATTTAAGAAAGGTGGGAGGCAGCAGAAAGGAAATTATAGACCTGTTAACCTGCTATCGGTGGTTGGGAAGTTGTTGGAATTGATTGTTAAGGATGAGATTATGGAGTACCTGGAGGCACATGACAAGATAGGCCAAAACCAGCATAGTTTCTTGAAAAGAAAATCCTGCCTGACTAACCTACTGCAGGGTAGACAAAGGAGATGTAGTAGAAGTGATATACTTGGATTTTCAGAATGTTGGGAAGTGTATGGTCATGCACGTTGGTGTAAGAAATAAACGGGCAGACTATTATTTAGATGGGGGAGAGAATTCAAAATGCCGAGATGCACAGTGACTTGGGAGTCCTTGTGCAGGATACCCTAAAGGTTAACCTCCAGGTTGAGTCAGTGGAGAAGAAGGCAAATACAATGTTGGCATTCAGTTCTAGAGGTACAGCATATAAATGCAGGGATGTGATGTTGAGGGTCTATAAGGCACCTGTGAGACCACACTTAGAGTATTGTGTGCAGTTTTGGCTTCCTTATTTTAGAAAGGATATACTGATATTGGAGAGGGTTCAGAGAAGGTTCACGAGAGTGATTCCAGTGTTACGTAACCGGCAACAATGAATATCAATCGAGTCAGGTTATATAAAAACGAACCAAACATTTATTAAACACGGATAAACAATTTTTAAAAAAGCAAACGAAAACCTTAACTGGAAGTTAACCACTATGCGGCCATTCAACAAATCGCCACTTGGTACTGGTTCTTAAAGCTATAAATGCGAAAACAGTTCTTAAAGCGGTAAAGTCAAATACAGTTCTTAAAATGGTAAATTTGAAAGTCCAACAGATTTATACATTCAATTGGAAGAGACTTCTCTGGAGAAGGATTCCTTCATAGACACGACTTTCCTGCTGGTTCTGTCCAAAAGGATTCACGATGAAGGAAATAAACAGCTTAAAACAACTGACCTTTCTTCTGGCGAGCAATTCCTGCATGAACTACCTTGCTCTTTTGGCCGGAGTTATCTCGATGCAGGTCGCTACTTCTTCAACGAAGACTCAATAAGGTCGATCCTTTATTAAACTGCCGAACATTCCTGACTTCTCTTAAACCTTCATATCCTGTACTTCGATAAAGTCTTCACTCTCCAATACTACTGAAAAGGTACATCAACAAATCTGGCAGAAATGGGTAAACTGACAATCCAGCACTATTGTACCTTACAATAGAACGTAACACTCAGTTTTAAAAATGAAACTGCATCATAAAACAAATACACAACGGAACGGAGTCACTGACTAGCGTTCTAGCTGGAAAACTAACTGCGTCACCAGGGGTCTACCCTTTTATACCCGTGATGAACATGTCATCACGTGACTTCACATCGGCGGGAAAATTACGTCAGGTGACCTCCAAAAGACCATTACATCATTCTCACAAGAAAGTCACAAGATCTCCTTGAGGTATGTAACACCAGAAGTGAAAGGGTTACTGTATGAGAAACGTCTGGCAGCTCTTGGGCTGTATTCCCTGGAGTTCAGGAGAATAATGGTGGGGGGAATCTCATAGAAACATTCCAAATGTTAAAAGGCCTGAATAGATTAAATATGGCAAAGTTATTTCCCATGGTAGGGTAGTCGAGGCCAAGAGGGCACGACTTCAGGATTGAAGGACGTCCATTTAGAACAGAGATGCAGAGAAATTATTTTAGTCAGAGGGTGGTAAATCTATGGAATTTGTTACCATGAGCAGCTGTGGAGGTCAAGTCATTGGTTCATTTAAAGTAGTGATAGATAAGTTCTTGATCAGCCCATGATTGAATGATGGAGCAAACTTGATGGGCCGAATGGCCTACTTCTGCTCCTATATGGTCTTAAAACCAGCTTGTTCCCAAGGGCTGTTGTAAATATTTGTTTTGTACAGAAGCATGCATGGTAAATATCTATTTTGTACAGACTGGAGTAGCACTGCAATCTCACTGTCTTGAGCAATGGCAATAAAGTTCTACTCTATTCTAATAATGGGGTGTAGGAGCCCATCAGAAAATGAATCTCAGTGTTGTATAGGGTGACATACATGTACTTCAAATAGAAATTTACTTTGAACTTTGAAACAGGAGCTTTCAGGAGAAACAGATACTGTATGTGACATGGATATTGTACAAATTACACACAGACAGCTCCTGCATCTGGGATTGAATGTGGATTTCTGACGCTGGGAGGCAGCACTACAATTAGCTGTGTTACTTTAGCACCCATACAGGTGATGACAAGATGTAAAGGGTTAATCTAGCAATAATGATGTCTGTGGGCAAATAATAAATTAAACTGAAAGGTCTCAGATACATCTAAATCACTTTTTACAATGTTACAATGGACTGGTGCATGGATCTGGACCTGGTAAGAATATGGATCATATACTTAGATTGGGGGTTCATAGATCTTTCGGATAATAGCAGGGGACCATGCATAAAAAAGGTTGGGATCAGTTTGGAAGATGTGATGGTTGGGTTGAGTTGTTCCCTGATCATGCCAATCAACAGCGCTCTGATGATATCTTCTCCTTTGGTGAGGAAACATTTTCAGGTAAATTGTCAAGATGGGAGAACAATTAAACCAACCAAGGTTGGGAACCCCTGCTTTAGAGGAGAGGGGTACATGTTGGAATACAACACATTGTCTATTCCAATCCATCTTCAAAGCTTCTGCTCTTTACACAAATAATGTTGGTTAGGTTACAGATTTTAAGATCTTAATCAAAGTAGTCAATTTGAAAATTTCTATCAAACTAATATTTGCTTAATCTTGGGTTTCTTTAAAATACAACATGTAAAAGTTTGGATGATTATATTTTGAAAGTTACTCTATAAAATGACTCATTTGGAAAGAAAATAATGAAGTAGAGACAATGGGGAAAACAGTATTTAATTTATTTTAACAGAACTAGTTGGTCATTTTGTTTATGGTAGACGATATCTTCTATATACAGACTGTTTATTTTATGCTTCAAGAGCCTTGAACTCATTAAATTGAAGCAATCATCAAAATGCATGAGTGAGTACACTATGCTAAATTACAGAGTTTCAAAAAGTACATTAGGAAACTGCCTGAATTACAGCTTTTTAACTTGATTTTTCACATTTAAGTCAAAAGCATGATCAGAGTTTCCTTATTCCCTCATAACCTTGTAAAATATTCAACAGCACAGCCATAACTTAGACACTTAGACATCTATAGGGCAAAAAAAAATAAAATCTGATTACAGCAGTATTCTAAATTATGCTCCTGTAGATGAGGGAAGACCGGAGCTCTGATTGGTTGTGTTAGAGGCTGTCACATTTTGTGTTGAGGGGGAGTTGAGCAGGATGCTGGATAAACGCAGTCTTACTGCCAGGTCTGTAGTGTGTAGATCAGAGCCTTGGGAAAGGATCCATGTAAGAGTATAACAGCCTTAGGTCAAACTACAATTTAAAGAGGACAGATTTACTGATCGAGAAAATCTGCAGCTTTACGCTCTTCAGGATTTCACTGCACCCAAAGGCTTGCAGAATGAATCAGACAGCTTCTGTATCCCACCAAGTCAAATGTCAACCCACCAAGGTAATTAAGGTAAGTAAAGCCCTGCCTTTTTAACTTACCTGTAAATATAAATTCCGAAGATCTGATGAACTGTAGATTTATTGTGGCTGGAAATGGGTTCAAAAGCTTGATTTGTGTGTCTAATCACAGAAGGCACTTGGTTGACTGTTAAGAAATATCATAAAAGTTTCCAGAATTAATGTGGGGTAATGGTTTGGAGATGCAGCAGTCCTTTATGGAGGATGAGGAAAATAATGGAATGTAAATTATTGATCTTCTCTTGCCTTTTGTGGAAATTTAAAGTAATTTATGTTATGGGATTTGTGGGTGCTGCCAAGACTGGTGGATCTTTGTGATGGGAATAAAAACAGGCGAGTTGATTTGGTGACTCATGCTGATATTTTGTATGAAATACCTTCAGTAACAGGAGGCATTGCATTATCATTAATATATTGTGAACCGAACATGGAAATTTCCCAGTCTGTTCAATTTATTCTTTTCTGTACCTTTATCCTTTCACTAATATCTCTGCATACAATAACCAACTACTATACTGACAAAAACAAGCCTCTATCAAAAATGTTGACAACTTCTCCTAATGTCTAATTTGTGCTGAAAGCTACCCATTAACCTTATATAATGATATGCATTTACTTCAAACTTCAGACTTCAAATTGGACTAGAAGAGTGCAGTATAGCACACTGCAGCGAATCAGAGAGCAACGTTTTCTTAGCAATATATGCTTTTCTCTTTGTCCCCACTGGGATACTTGCTCATTGGAAAACCATTCACTGCAACGCAAGCTGTTTTTATGATGAACTGTGATATCTCTTCTGCTGATTTAAAGAGCTCCAGCTAGTGATATTCAATCATGATACAATTAAGTGGCATTTGTTTTGATTGTGATATAATAGCAATTTATTTTACATAAAAATATACACATATTTACTGCAAATCAATAGTATCTTGAAGTTGTGGTCACTTTTACAGCATAAATTTCAAAGTAAATTCAATTATGATGAAGTTCCTTGACAAGAAAATCACTGGATATTTTGGTATGAAATTGTATGTTTACCTAGAGTTTATTTTATAGTTATCTGTCAACTTTTCATATCTAATATTGAAAAAAAAATCCTTTTTAGGAATGTGAATTCACCTAAATTCAGAAGAAGGCATATGAAATGGAACTTAATGAATTTTTTACCATGCTAGTTTTCAGTAATAGAATGTCCAGGATTGAATACTGATGAGCTTTATTTCTTATCAGAAAAGCATTTACATTACAGAAGTTGTGAGATGCAATATGGGTTTAATTACTGTTGATATACATTTGAACATTCTGGTTAGATCCAGTGCAAACCATGATTGTCAGTGCAATTGATCTAACTCAGTATGAAAATAAATATTAAAGGATGAATCAACATTGTCACACAAACTGTTATAAAAATCAGCTGCCTTGTGGCTTGATGAAATCAGCTGCTATGCTTTGATGAACATAGTGAGTTTAAGACAGATCTCGCTTTGCCTGATTTTCTGTGAGAAACATACTTCAAAAGGGAAATCTTTTAACAAAATTGCCTTGTGAATCAATATTTCAACAAGTAATATTTTAAAAAGCCTTTGTTGTAACAGGGATTTTAATAAGAGCTTCTCCTATGAGGATATTAATTGCTTATTAAAAATTGTATGTGATACAGAGGCAACATTGTACATCTATGCTGGGAGAAATCCAAAAGACAGTACTGCAATCAAAGAACTGATTAGAAATAAATTGGGTCTTGTCTATTGTTATAATCTCAATTTAGTGTATTTTTCAGGTATCAGTCTATGATTTAAGTGAATTGAGTGGTTATAGAAAAACTGAAAATCCTTTTAAAATTTAGTCACAACAATTCCTGAATCAAATTTTGCATTAACTCTGATCCCTGTACTTTTGTTTCTTCATCTATACATTTGATTAGATAATGAAATCACAAGTGAATAATACATTCTCATATTCCACCATTCTCACATTCTATGATTTACAATTTCTCTCATAGAATACAGCTGCTTCTATTACACCAAAAGTTTTTATGTGTTATTTTAGTAACTTTAGAAAGGCATAGAGAAGATGCTTTTTCTTATTTTTTTAATATAGGTATCATCACATTGTACACCCTTTACCTTGCCAGGATTAGCATGGACACAACTTTTCACTTTCCATGGTGCATTTGAGATCTCTAAATGAATGTCCATGTACATTTGAACTCAGCATAACGTCAAACGTACACGACATAAGCAGCTTGTTTCATTTACCTGCTTCTTGTCAGTCTTGATGTTTGAGATGAACATCCTTTTACCCATGTTCATCTTAATCTATCCAGATAACTGTCCATTTATTTCCTCTTTTCTGCCTTTAGTTACCTTTTGTTCCTAATTCATCTATGCTATGCACCTCAACTACCACTTGTGATTCTCACTTCAGAGTCTAAGTCAAGGGTTCCCAGCCTGGGGTCCATAGACCCTTTGCTTAATGCTACTGGTCCATGGTATTGAGAAAGAGTATCCACAAGTCTCCATTAGGTCAATTAATGAAGTTTGAATATTCATCATTCCCATCTTTTCGAAGAACTTTTACAAAAACAAACTGGTATCATACAAAAAAAAATTCTTTCAACTGTTTGGGATCTTTTCTACAAATCTACGTAGAAATGGTGGGAGGACTTTGGCCCTGAAGTTGTTTACCTGAAGAAGAGAATAGAAGTCAATAATATTTATAAGATTATTTCTTATAATCTGGTAATTCCATCTACAATGCTATAAATCCTCATCATGAAATAAAGATTCTATTTATATTGCTGATTTTTGTGTGTTAAGCATGTTTCCATCATCTAATTTGTTGAATTGGAAGGTGAAAAGAATGTACAAATTAAAATTGTGGTGTAGTACAATTTACTTGGAAAGGTTTCATCATCATGCCAGGAGATATCGTAAGTGTTCTGTTGCTTGTAGTGTGTCCTCCAAATGCTTGGTCTTTATATACTTTTCATCAACTGATTGGACATCATTTCAGAAACAATTGTGATGTTGAGAGGAAATCATGTTACTGATTGGCTGTGTGGCAAACTTCATGCGTTATGGTCAGGAATTTTTCTCACATCTGCTCACAAATAACATTGAGGTTTTCTTCTTATTAATGGTGATTGGCAGGCCAACTTCCAGCAGTAAATCCAGAACATATTGCTAGAACGACTTGTTTTAAGACTAGTCAAAGCCAAAATATAATCTGAGCAAATTGTAACTTTGCAGGGACAAATTTCCTCCACTCACTGTGAGCCCAAATTGACGTGGGAAGAATGAGGTCTATGAGCTGATGCAGGCAAAATTCCAGATCACAACACACAAAGCCAATCAGTGATGAGAGTTCCTCCCCACATCAGCTGATTGAAAAGTGTACAAAGGTCAAACATTCGGAGGACACGCCACAAGCAACAGCACACTGATGATGTCACCTCATACGGTGACAAAACGCCTGCAAACAAATTTCCCAGATTGGGGAGCAACTCATTCCAACCATCAACCACCCAAGCTATACATTTTCAGAATTATTTCCAGTACAATATTGGTATGTTTACACTGACAAAATGGGTTCTACTCCTCTGAAATGACAATGTAAGAAATTGTCAGGTGCTTGCCTCAGACAAAGAGGGATGCGATCAGAGTGGAGTTATTACCAATTTCCATGAGTGCATTGTTCTACTAGCTGTTTCAAATTACGTTTATTGTTAACCAACACTATTAGCTGTCAGCTCTGCTTAGCGAGATGCAACATGAAAGCAGGTGAGAAATCACATCTAGTGTGAAACCAAGGGCCAGGAGGGACAAAGGCATTCTGAAACACATTACAGAGAGAGGGCATGACACCAGGGAGGGATTTGAATATGTTGATATGAATGATAAAGATGGGTTTTGGCTGGGACATGCAGAATTATCAATTCTGCAGTTTGCAATAATGTCATAACAAATTGTTGAAATTAATGTTTGATCATGCATTCATGTTGCCTGCTACTTTACAGCTGTAAATCAGCAAATCGGTCATCTATTTATCATTGTCACATGTACAAGGTGCAGCACATTGAAAAACTTGTTGTGTCTGCTGTCCCTACAGAGGATTCATTAGTAGAGTGCATTGAGGTAATACAAGATAAAACAAAATACAGGATAATGAGTTACAGTACAGAGGAAAAACCGGGCCGAACTGTAAAGTTCAAGGTTTGGTGAGGTCGATTGTGAGGTCAAGAGTTCATTATCAGTTTTCAATTGTCTCGTAGCAACGAGAAACAGCAGCGAAGAGTCCTTCGATATCTGAGTGTGATGGTATTCCTGAGTCTCCACCTGGGACTTACGTAACTGACAGTTGTGAAAACTGAGGGGAAATACTGACATGATGAAGGAAGCCCTGAACACCACCAGAGATGGAGGACTTTCATTGCTGCCATAAATGCCAGTGGCATAATGGGCAGAAAAAAAGGGGAAAGCAGTTGTCCATAAGACTTCAGTATCTTCTGCTTAATGGGGGGTTGGGGGGTTGGGGGGTTGGGGAAGGACAGAAAATATCCATGCTCGGGGGGATTCTTGATTATGCTGACCTGTTACTGAGCAAGTGAGAACTGTAGGCAGAGTCCATGGAGGAAGGATGGTTTCTGTGATGTGCTGAGCTGTGTTCACAAGTCTCTGCAGTGGCCATACCAAACCGTAAAGCATCTAGTTGGGATGCTTTCTATAGTGCGTTGATAAAAATTACAGGATTTGTCAAAATACTTTGTGTTCTGAGGAAGCAGAGGCACTGTGCTTTCTTAGCTGAAACGTCAATCTGGTTGGACTAGGTCAAGTTGTTGGTGATGTTCTGAACTCTCTCAACCTCTGAGGTGTTGTCAATGACTAATTCTTCTGTTTTTCTAGCATTGAGGGAAAGGTTTCGGCCAAGACGCCATGCCACTAGGATTTCTATCTCCTTCCTGTACACGAACCAATATTATTTGTGATATGGGCCACGATGGTGGCATCATCTCCAAACTTGTAAATGGAGAATCTAGCCACACAGTCATGAGTGTGGAGAAAGTAGTGAAAGGAGCTGAGGATGCAACCTTTCAGGATGGTAGTTCTGAAGATAATTGTGATGGAGATGTTGATGTCTATTCAGACTGATTGTGGTGTGATGGTCAGGATGTCAAGGATCCAGTTGCAAAGAGCAGTGTTGAATCCGTTCTATTATAGTTACTCAAACAATTTAAAAATACAAATTTGTTTATATGTGGTAGTAACGATGAAGGGATGGCTCAACTTAAAAAATATAGATTTATGGAAGTGTTTTGTCAAATATAAAATTTGACCCCAAAACAACCAATTAAGCAGGGAGAAAGAGAATCACTTCCACTTGTAACATCTTCTCACGTTGTTTTTTTGTCTCTACCTGTCTCAGATCTGCTGAGCAATCATTGGCAAACAGGAGAAAGAAAATCTAGGGCAGTATGTTCTGCCTGGTGACAAACTGTATTACATAACACTTGTTCCGAAATATACATACATAACGTCTCAGTGCACTAGAATTTCAGTTGTTAGAGGGAAATTGCTTTATGAAAACCATCACTGAATCCCTCACTGTTTCCAAAGACAGAATGAATTATGACTTGTGATAAACATTTGTCTATTCTATCATTAATAATTCCTCATAAGCACCGAAATAAAAATGCAAAAATAATTTGTAGGACAGAATGAGGCTATGTCCTCAGTGTCTTCGTTGATAGCATTCTTTAGGTTAAAAGCAAAGGGGATTTCTAATGGGATCTGGAATTGTAATGTCATCATCACTAAGTAACTTCCATTAAAAAGGTTCTGGAACTTTGGCAGCAGTGGTTCAATTGATTTAATTTAATTTTGTAATTAATGCAAAAAAATGAGTTAGCAAGCATGGGTTGACCTTTTGACCAGCCTTTTATTAATTTCTGTTCATTTGTCCTGGTCTCTGATTGCTTTACACAAAATAAGCAAAGCTCTGGATATTAAAGATAATTTAAAATAGTTACCTTTTGTTTATGTACATCATTACAACTGTATTACATTTAAATAATATGTAAATTGTTGCATGATTAAGCTAAACTAGGCTACCTAATGGCTTTTCCTTAGGATACTTGGACAATCTCAAAAAGCTTAAATTTTTCATTTCAAAACTATTGTTCTACTCCATAATCTTAAACCGTTATTCTCAACAGAATGCTGGCCATTACATTAACTTCATCAAAGAAAGCTGTCACATTGAGAAGGGAATATGCTTGATCCTGTCACTTGCTCAATGCTTTCCCATTATACCCTGCTATCTCATCAAAGCAGAAAGCCTTATTCACTTCATACTGATGTGTACCGTTCAACAGGACTTTATAATCAAGCGTAAACTAACTGCTAAGCTATTTTGATAGCTCAGCAGATAAAATCAATCTGGCCAAACCTTAGAAACTAGACAAATTCTAAACCTGATCCCTTCAAACTTTGCAAGTACCAGTGCAAGCTGAGATTCCTGTGATAATAGAATTGCTTTTGGAGACTACGTTGTTCAACTGGTCTCCCTGCTGTAGATATTTTAGGATTTCTACTCCCAGTCAATATCCATGGAAAATAGTTGTGTGGGTGTAAGGTCTGGAACAACTTTGATGCTCAAGATTTGGAAAGTCTGCCACCAAATATTGACCCAGGAAGTCAATTATAGAGCTTGTACCTTTTTTGTGTTATGCGTATTAGTGAAGCTGTGAATTCAGTCCCTTCTAAGCACACACAATGCAAATAGAATATATGAATCATACTGTTCTGTACACGTGGCAAGCTGATGTACAGAGCCTGCTGGACGCACTGCAGTAAATGTGTTTCAGCACATAATTCAATGTAATGTCACTGCTGCAGCATTGTAGAATGCATGGGCACCTGGGAACAGCATTCACTTTCACCAGGAACTCAAGAGGGTTAAGGCATTCTTATTTAAACTGCTGCGTGTCTGCTATTGGCAGCAGTACCTTAATAGACCAGAGGTATCAGAAATTTGCAGGCAGTGCCATCCACTTATTTTTTAGGAATGGAGCCTTCCTGCAGTAATTCTAGCCCCATTGTCCATCCCCATTGCCTTGATGATCAGTTGAGCATTGGAGAAGCCCACTCCCATACCAGTCTCATTAGTCCCGTTCAAAACTTCTGATTTACAATGCCAGGCACAGTTTGTGCTTTCATCTGCCTCTTGAAGTTGTGTCATCACTTTGGATAATCACAGTAAAGGTTTATGAATTGTGGGGGATACATTCACAACTACATGCTGTGTACATATAAACATTCTTTTCCTGCATGCTTCGAGGATTCCAACGCACAGCACAGCGTTTTGCAGCACTAATATATGTCATTTCTGTAACAGGACAGAAACCAGGTTTTTCTTTACAATTTATCCTGGCTATTATAAAGCTGATACATTGTGTATGGGAATAATGGTCTTTCACTCTGATATTTCAAATCTTATTATTTTACAAATTGCTTATTTGCCTGATGGTTTGAACTGAATGAAATATTAATAAAGGCAAAGTGTAGCTGCTACGGTTATATAATTTCTGCCTTTGTGCTTCACTTAGGTTTTAAACTAGAATAGAGTTATTTCATGAAATGCACAGCATAATAAATTTTTTTGTGAAAAGTAGCTGACACAAATCTTTAGTGGCACATTGAAAGCATATGGAGCTTATTCAGCACATAGGTATAATAGAAATGAATTATTGGAAGAAAGGGGTATTTTGTTTGTAGGTTGTATTGTGTGTTGCCTTTCGACTTAAAGCTCTCAGCTAGTCAATATATTGTAATGGCAAGGATCCCAGTGAAAATTGGTAACTATTTTAACAACTAGATCTCTGCATGGCACAGCCCTTCAGATATTTTACATGGTCTCTCTTAAATAATGCTGGGTGGCAGGGTGGAGATATGTCTCTGGCAAAGGAGGTGTAAGGTGCTCCTTCCCTCCACTAGCCTGCAGGAGACTATTAGGCAAGGTTCAGTACCTGCTTATCCCCCAGTCAGGGTCACATGAAGCCATAGGAGCAGGTGGTGGATGGTCGTATGAGCAGCTAGTGCATATCACAAATCCTGGTTATGTGACCACTGACGCCAGGCAGACAAAATCTGAAGAGTATTGATAATTGCTGGGTTCACTCATCTTGTAAAGGCACTGCCCAGAAGAAGGCAATGGCAAACCTCTTCTACAGAAAAAAAGTTTTGATCAAAACAATCGTGATCGAAGACCAAGGTTACAGATGTTATGTGACACGGACAATATAACATGGTCAAAACACTGAACCTGGGTGTCTCACTGGCAGTTGTAGCCCATATGACAATGATTTGGATGACTGAATTGATGACATTATGGTCAAGTTTCTCGAAAATAGATGGAGCAGCAGGTAGTGTTAAGGAAGCAGGCAGTCTGCAGAAGGACTTAGACAGATTGGGAGAATGGACAAATATGTGGCAGATGGAATATAGTGCAGGGAAGTGTATTCTTTCACCAGAAAGAATGGGAAGAAAATCTGAATATCAGAGGTTCAAAGGGATTTTGGAATCCTCGTGCAGGACTCCCTGAAGGTTAACTTGCAGGGTGAGTCAGTGGTAAGGAGGCAAATGCAATGTTAGCATACATTTCAAGAGCTCTAGAATATAAAAGCAAGGATTTAATGCTGAGTCTTAATCAGGCACTGGTCAGACTACACTTGGAATTTTTGGAGCTATTTTGGGCCCCTTATCCAAGAAAAGATGTGCTGGCCTTGGAGAAAGTCCAGAGGAAGTTCCTGACAATAATTCCAGGGCTACGCTTATCAGATGAGGAGCGTTTAATGGCTCTAGGGTCTTTTACTCACTGGAGTTGAGAAGAATGAGGGTGGATCTTATGGAAACCTATCGATATTGAAAGGCCTAGATAGAGTGGATATGGAGAGGATGTTTCCTGTAGTGGTGGAGTCCAGAACCAGAGGACACAGCCTCAGAATAGAAGGATGTCACTTTAGAAGAGAGATGAGGAGGAATTTTTTTAACCAGAGGTTAGTAAATCTAGAACTCATTGCCACAGAACAGCATAGATGCCAAGTCATTGGGTATATATAAAGCAGAAATTGATAGGTTCTTGATTAGTCAGGTCATCAAAGATTATGGGAAAAATGAGGTTGAGAAAGACTTGATGAGCTGAATTGCCTAATTCTGCTTGTATGTCTTATGGTCAAATGTGGCTAAGGTGCCAATATAGTGAATATTTCATTATTAAAGCATAGCTCTAACCTACTGAGAAGCGTCCTTTACTGAGTACATATTGGTCAGATGGATTTGAAGGCCTTTGATACATTCGAAAAAGAATGAATGTAGTCAGGCCTAATTTGCTTCGATTGATTATCCATCAGAAGCACAACTCTTGAAAAAGGCCAACAATTTTTTTGATTGGTATGATTTTCTTCAGGTGATTTTTCTCTCACGTGGAGATAGTACATTAAAAAAAAGCGCACGCAAAACTGCAGCATATGTAATACTGATAATTAATAGTCCTCAAGTAAAAATAGACATGAACAAAACAAAGTAGGCTCACTTAATGGCTCTTAAGAGGGACATACTTAATTGAACTGTCATTGAGGATTCTGCCATGGATGATGATAGATTATTTTTGAAAGCGTTGGAACAGATTTTTCAGTCTTCTTTAGGTTAAACATTTCACTTTTTCAGGTGACACCATTAAACTTGACAAAGTGTTATCCACTCAACTAAACATGTCAGCTTACTTCAGCTATATGGACGATACCAATATGAATGATAAAATTGAAGAGCCTTTTAAGAGAAGAAATTCCAGAAGAGAATTCCAAAGAATCACGGCCAGATTCTCTGAATCTTCAGCCTCTAACATTGATGAGAAGAGGGAATACACATGATAGTAAAGCATGGACTAAACAAAGTGGAAAAGTTGATTATAGAGATGAGGGGGAGCAAGACTGAGAAAGCATGTGATTTCTGATTCCTGTTCATGTTCTGACTTCTTGCCTCCTTTTGTGCCAAGATGAGGCCACCTTCATGGTGGAAGAAAAGCACCTTTTGTTCCATCTGGGCAGCCTCCAACCTGATGGCAAATTCCCACCACCCCATTCCTCTATTCCCCACTTTGACCTTTTACTTCTTCTCACATGCCTATCACCTACCCTGGTCCCCTCCTCCTTCCCTTTCCACTCCTATCAAGTTCCTTCTTCTCCAGCCTTTAATCTGTCCCACCCACCTGGCTGCACCTATCACCTTCCCCTCCCTCGAACTTTTTATCCTGGCATCTTCCCTCTTCCTTCTCAGTCCTGAAGGGTCTCGGAATGAAGCATTGACTGTTTAGTCATTTCCATGCACGCTGTCTGACCTGCTGAGATCTTCCAGCATTTTGTGTGTATTGCTTTGGAGTTTGCTTTATTTTCGATTAGTGGAAAAATAATATTATTGGTTGATTATTAAATGTATTCCCATTTTGTTTTGAAGAAAAGCTATGAAGGGCTAAGGAAAAAAAAAATAGAACCTATCTCCCTTTGTAGAGAAGTCAAAACACAATACATCATAATTGGTTGAAGGGTTGGTGGAGATAGTAGGAATTTTATTTTTTTCATCAGTAACAATAGACAATAGGAGCAGGAGTAGGGCATTTGGCCCTTCGAGCCAGCACCACCATTCACTGTGATCATGACTGATCATCCACAATCAGTATCCATTTCCTGACTTATCCCCATAACCTTTGATTCCGCTATCTTTAAGAGCTCAATCTTTCTCTTTCTTGAAAGCATCCAGAGACTTGGCCTCCACAGCCTTCTGGGGCAGAGCATTCCATACATCCACCACTCTCTGGGTGAAAAAGTTTTTCCTCAACTCCGTTCTAAATGACCTACCCCTAATTCTTAAACTGTGGCCTCTGGTTCTGGACTCACCCATCAGCGGGAACATGCTTCCTGCCTCCAGCGTGTCCAATCCCTTAATAATCTTATATGTTTCAATCAGATCCCCTCTCAGCCTTCTAAATTCCAGAGTATACAAGCCCAGTTGCTCCAATCTTTCAACATTTGACAGTCCTGCCATCCTGGGAATTAACCTCATGAACCTATGCTGCACTCCCTCAATAGCAAGAATGTCCTTCCACAAATTTGGAGACCAAAACTGCACACAGTACTCCAGGTGTGGTCTCACCAGGGCCCTGTACAACTGCGGAAGGACCTCTTTGCTCTTATACTCAATTCCCCTTGTTATGAAGGCCAGCATGCCATTAGCTTTCTTCACTGCCTGCTGTACCTGCATGTTTGTTTTCAGTGACTGATGTACAAGAACACCTAGATCTCGTTGTACTTACCCTTTTCCTAACTTGACTCCATTTAGATAATAATCTGCCTTCCTGTTCTTACCATCAAAGTGGATAACCTCACATTTATCCACATTAAACTGCATCTGCCCACTCACCCAGCCTGTCCAAGTCACCTTGCATTCTCATAACATCCTCCTCACATTTCACAGTGCCTCCCAGCTTTGTGTCATTGGCAAATTTGCTAATGTTACTTTTAATTCCCTCATCTAAATCATTAATATATATTGTAAACAGCTGCGGTCCCAGCACTGAACCCTGCGGTAACCCATTGGTCACCGCCTGCCATTCCGAAAGGGACCTGTTAATCGCGACTCTTTGTTTTCTGTCAGCCAGACAATTTTCAATCCATGTCAGTACTCTGTCCCCAATACCATGTACCCTAATTTTGCCCACTAATCTCCTATGTGGGACTTTATCAAAGGCTTTCTGAAAGTCCAGGTACACTACATCCACTGGCTCTACCTTGTCCATTTTCATAGTTACATCCTCAAAAAATTCCAGAAGATTAGTCAAGCACGATTTCCCCTTCGTAAATCCATGCTGACTCGGACCGATCCTGTTACTGCTATCCAGATGTGTCGTAATTTCATCTTTTATAATTGACTCCAGCATCTTTTCCACCACCAACGTCAGGCTAACCAGTCTATAATTCCCTGTTTTCTCTCTTCCTCCCTTCTTGAAGAGAGGGACAACATTAGCCATCCTCCAAAACACAGGAACTGATCCTGAATCTATAGAACATTGGAAAATGATTACCAATGTGTCCACGATTTCTAAAGCCACCTCCTTAAGTACCCTGGGATGCAGACCATCAGGTCCCGGGGACTTATCAGCCTTCAGACCCAACAGTCTATCCAACACCATTTCCTGTCTTAATATAAATTTCCTTCAGTTCATTCGTTACCCTAAGTCCTTTGGCCACTATTATATTTGGGAGATTGTTTGTGTCTTCCCTAGTGAAGACAGATCCAAAGTACCTGTTCAACTCGTCTGCCATTTTCTTGTTCCCCATAATAACTTCACCCGCTTCGGTCTTCAAGGGCCCAATTTTGGTCTTAACTATTTTTTTTCCTTTTCACATACCTAAAGAAGCTTTTACTATCCTCCTTTATATTCTTGGCTAGTTTACCTTCGTACCTCATTTTTTCTCTGCGTATTGCCTTTTTAGTTACCTTCTGTTGCTCTTTAAAAGTTTCCCAATCCTCCGGCTTCCCACTCGTCTTTGCTATATTATACTCCTTCTCTTTTATTTTTATACTATCCATTACTTCCCTTGTCAGCCACGGCCTCCCCTTACTCCCCTTAGGATCTTTCTTCCTCTTTGGAATGAACTGATCCTGCACCTTCCACATTATTTCCAGAAACACTTGCTATTGCTGTTCCACTGTCATCCCTGCTAGCGTATTGTTCCATTGAACTTTGGCCAGCTCCTCCCTCATAGCTCCATAGTTCCCTTTGTTCAACTGTAATACAGTACTGACACTTCTGATTTTCCCTTCTCCCTCTCAATTTGTAGATTAAGACTTATCATATTATGGTCACTAGCTCCTAATGGCTCCTTTACCTCGAAGTCCCTGATCAAATCCGGTTCATTACACAACACTAAATCTAGAATTGCGTTTGTGCAATGTGGATGGTTGTGGTTTGGAACTTGCTACCTGAAGAGTTAGGAGAAGCAGAAACCCTCATCATAATTAAACATTGGTACACACACACACAAAGTGCCGGAGGAACTCAGCTGGTCAGGTAGCATCTATGGAAATGAATAAACAGTCAATGTTTCATGTTGAGACATGAGAATTAAACATTGTGTGGATGTGTACGTCAAAAGAAATGATCTGCATATGGATGTGAGCTTATGCTAGGTAGACTTTTATGATTAGCTCAGAAAAAATGGTCCAAATAGTCTTCTCTGTATAATAAATCTCGGTCTCAAGAAAATTGTCTGAAGGTTAATCCAGCCAAAATTTGGCACTTTTTGCATAATTATCCTCATCCAATATATGACCAACAAGTCTTCATCAAAGGCAGGTTTGCAGTGTGACATCTAAATGGTTAAGTTGTTGATAGGATAAGAAGTATAAAATTTGGCCCATCGAGCCTGTTCGGCCATTTTATTATGACTGATCCAAATTCCTTCTCAGCCCCAATCTCCTGCCTTCTCCCTGTATCCCCTCATGCCCTGATTAAACAAGAAGCAATTGACCCCTGCCTCAAATATACCCAGGCCTCTATAGCCATCTGTGGCAACAAATTTCATAGATTCACCACTGTTAGGGTGAGTCAGAATATTTTTCTGGATTGGACAATGGAAACTCAAGATCAAAGGCAATATATATTTAATGAAAAAAATGTGTTGTAGGATTGAGGTAAAATTAGCAATGAAAAGGAGTAAAAATAGAAACTATTGCAATTCTTTAGCAGGTCAGATCATCTCTAGACAGAGAAACAGATTTAATATTTCAGAACATTGACATTTTATTGAGATATAAAATGTTAAAGATAAACTAAATTGGAAACTGCAGAGATTGTAGGGAAAGAGAAAGAGAACTAAATGGATGACCTGTGGTACAGGAATGTAGGAGAGAATAGATGCTAAGAGACATTTAAAAAGATGAAATAAAATGGTAATACAACACATCAGAGAATGCAGAGTAACGTGAAACTCCAGAAGGTAGAAGAGTGAATTCCGAAATGAAAGCTAAGTAATAGTTTTGGCGTTCCATTGAAAGTAATATTGAAAAAGAAAGGAACATGGAATGGAGAATGGACAAAGAAGTGGCAACTTACATCGTATAAAAATGTTGAATAAACGGTCTCCAGGTTTCTTCAAATTTAACTGAAGAATCACCCATACCACACCTAATTTTTTCCAGGTTTAAACATAATATAGTTTGGGAAAACCATTGAAATGTAGTAGGAGGATCAGAATCTTTCCATTGAAGTAAGATGGATCTTTTAGCTATTGGTGTAACAAATGCAATCAAATCCCGCCGAAGGGTCTCATCCTGAAACGTCAACTGTACTTTTTTCCATAGATGCTGCCTGGACTGCTGAGTTCCTCCAGCATTTTGTGAGTGTTGCTTAGCCATGTATTTTGTTGGAAGAAATAAAGGCATAGACTATTTTCTAAATGGGGATAAAATTTTAAAAATGTGAGGTGCAAAAAGATTTGGTAATTCTTGTGCAGGATTCCCTAAAGGTTAACTTCTAGGTTGAGTCACTAGTAAGGAAGGTGAATGCCATGTTAACATTCATTTCAAGAGGACTAGAATATAAAAGCTAGGATGTGATGCTGAAGCTTTATAAAGTTATGTTTGACATAATTAACTCTTTTGAGCAGACAGAAAAGTAGCCAGTTGTTTGCAATTAAAGCTTAATATGAGATGGGTGTACTGACAGATTAAAGATCAGTGTGCACATTGATAAAGAGAGTAGCACATTGCTAAAATTGTATTTCATCTGTATTCATACTGCAAGTAAGTCAATTTCAATCAATGCTCTTGTGAGGGACAGTTATTGAAAAAAAGGAAGGAAATTCTGAAGAGACCTTGGGGTATTTCATCTAGCAGTCAGCTCAAGTTTATTAATACTTCACCAGACTGTGTGGCTGTCCATTCATTCAAGAACGTTGTTCTGTTTTGTTCCTAATTCTCTCCATGATGTTAAAATTGAACACCTTTAGATTGCTTACTAATTCTGACATGAATCATCCCTGGATCCCTCCAGAATGTTAAACTTCATCTCTTAATTAGATCACAAGAAATAACTCATGGTAAGTCCATAATACTTTGCTTTCAGCCGTGCAGGAAATCCAATTATGGAATAAAGGCTATATCGGAAGATGCCTCCATTGGGAATATATAATCTCCAGTTAAATATCCTAAAGTAGTTCTGCACTCCACAATAGTCCTGTCTAGCAGTACACCTGTGATAGCATTTTGCAAAACAGAAATAATTGCCATATTTTAGGCTTGTTACACAAAGGGAGCTTCTGTTTGCATGAAGCTCCCAGAAGGCCTTCGGGGAGAGAATAGGACTTTATTACCATGGCACATCATCAACAATTTGTCATTTTATAGGGAATTGCAGGAGGATGTAATTGGACAAAAAATAATTGCGACACAGCAATCACACTGGGGTACTTTCAGTCTGGATGGCTTCTGGGAAATAAGTGCTCCCAACCCTTCTCTTGTTCTTGAATCAGCACTAAGGCAGAGGGGAAATACATGGTAACAAGGTGAAGAACTGATGTACGTTTAAGTTCTTTACAATCCATCCATTGTAGATGTTATAGTAAATAATAATTTTAGCATTCAATGGATAAATCAAATTTGAGCAGGAATACAAAATACTTTGTGAGAGACAACATGCAGTAGAATCCAGTAGAACAGAGTATTGATAAGTGAGTATGACTGATAACTTGTCCTCTGACCAATTTCAATACACATTTGATATTTCTGCATGCAGATGTTGTTTAATCAGTATGATGTGAATACTTCCTCGATGTCTATGTTGCACTTTTTTAACACGATCAGATTGTTCAAACTGTGTTAGTTAATTATAATAGTTGCAATAGAGGAAATGTGTAACTTGCTTTCTGAAAGATTTTTAAATATAGGGGCATATGTGTCAGGTTACTGCCAAGGTCTAAAAGTTTTGTGTCATTGTGGCAAAGTATTTAATCTGATTTTATACAGGAATCATTAAAAAAAATGACAGAAAGTCATGAAGGGGAAAAATTTACTTCTTCTAAAGGTTTATAAAAGTCTTTTTGTTGCCAAGTTTCTCCAATGGGGAAATGATAAACTTGGTTGTGCAAATCTAAAAATAAGGAACAAAATAATTTCAACACCAGTAAATTATTTGTGCACGCACTCCTTTCCAGGACTTCTTGGATTTTTGACTATGGATATAATATATTTCAAAAATATGAATATGTTCTCATGAATTGGGATATCAATAACTTATGAACAAATAAAATTAATAGGTTTGAAAAAGCCAATTGTTCCATCAATTTGATTCTACACAATGATGAATAAACAATCCTCCCATTTGCCTCCATTTCCAGACCATATAATTTTCTGGATTAGACAAGATAAAAGGATCAATATTCTGATAAATTCTATTCAACCACCTTCAGGTGATCAAATGTAGGCTTGGAGATCACATGTTATGGATAGAAATATTTGCCTTCAATATAAATCAATACTATTACAGTTAAGAACCAGGCCGGCAGGGAATCAGCACTCCCCACACAACTAACAATGGGCTGATGAATCTCTGAAAAAGTCACAGTCTAATATGCGGAAATCTGAAGATGGAGACCACTCTTACAGTTTTATTTCAATCCTGTGTGGGATAATTATCATCACGAGAGTTTGGTTAGAATAATCTATTACAAGATCCACAACATTATTTAGAAAGGAAACAACTCTTTCTTAACAAATTGCCCTATTCTTTTTCTAATATGTAATTTCCTTCAACTTAAATTGTTAACTTTTTTTCCCTCTGTTCGCAGATGCTGCCTGGCTTTCTGTTTCATTCTGATTTTCCTGCATCCACAGTATCTTTCTGTGGACTAATCTTATTAGTTCTCTGATGTTTGCTGATATACAATATGAGGCATAATTTTAGAACATAGAACATTGGAACACAGTAAAGGCCCTTTGGTTCAACCTAGACTAAGATCAATTTAACCCTTCTGCATGTACTCCATTTTCTATCCATCATGTGCCCATCTAAGGGTTTCTTAATACCCTTAATGTAACTTTTTCTTCCTCTTAACTGGATGTTCCACATCTCTTGTGAACCATGATTCCTTCACCCTACCATTCTTTCCTGCTTCAGCCTATCTTGAACCCCATGAAAAGGTCCACAAATAACTTCTGCATTTCTGTTGTGCATTTCACTGAGATCATCTGTTGCCAATTAATGCTCTGCAGTTCCAGTTTAATAGTTATAATTATCTTCTGTCATTTAATCCTTTCCCATACTGTCTGCTCCTATCTCTCTCCAAGGCTGTAATAAAGGTTGTGGTCACTCTCTCCGAAGTACTGTCCCACCAAGAGATCTGACCTGACCTGGTTCATTGCCCAGCACTAGATCCAATCTGGCTTCTCCTCTAGTCAGTGCCTGATTAACAATACCACTCCCACCTCTTACCTCCCTCTCTGTTCTTTTCAAAATATCTAAACCCTGGGACATTCAGCAACCATTCATGTACATTCATGGAACAAACTGTTAGAAAAAGAAAATCTTTTTCTGTGAAAGATAAGCTTCATGCACTTGACGCGATCAAGACTAAAAGTCAAATTCAAGATGTACAGGACCTCGGGATACAGGAATCAACACTTCAAGGTGAACCACATAAAAAATCTCTAACTCAGAAGCATTCTAGATTTTGCTCGCAGCCAGAGACTTGCTACGTTCAAGCAAGGTACACTCGATCACTTTTTTTAAGAAATAAACTGTAAATGATGATTGCTAATATTCTTGAATGTTTTATTTGTTGTTTTGTGTATTAAAAAGCTTCATTAAAAATTAATTTGTGTTTTAATTTCTACAGTAACAACAACCCTTATTTAGTGCGACCCCGCTTTTTTCGCTATGACATTTTATGGACTCAAACGATTGCGTTATAATGGGGTTTCACTGTATTTGCCTTTGTTTGCTGTCTATATTTTATATATGCTAAAATTCTTTGGTGAAGATAGTTGTTACAAAGATTTGTTATAAAATAGCACATTTGATATCGGTTAAACAATAAATACTTTCATCAAGTGAAAGGTTAGGATATATCGATCTACAGACAGATTAACTCAACTCTCCCTTAAAGATCTCTAAAACTTTTGTTTTAGAGATCAAAGCTGACAATTAGAGACTATTAAAAGTTTAATTAAATTAATAACCATGCCAAATTGAACAAATTACATCTAATGTGTAGAAAATGGAAAAATAAATTTGCAAATCCTGGAATTCGGAAATAAAAAAAAGCATTCAGGGTATGATGCATAAGATTTAGACTGGACCTCAGAAGAAAGTGTTAAATTGGTTAAAGGCCAATGATAAAATTTTTAGGCAGGAGCTGGGAAGAGGATGTTATTGAACAAGTCTACATCTGATATCGAGAAGTCATTTATCCAAATTCAAGACCAACATATTGCTATGAGGAAGAATGCTACGGTTGGGAACCTTGGTTGACAAGATATTGTAAATTTAAGCAAAATAAAAGGAACTATGAATGTTTAGGAAAAGGAAATCTGACAGGAATTTTGATGAATATAAAGGAAGCAGGGAAGAAATTAAACAGAGTATTAGGATGGCTAAAAAGGGTCATGAAGTGTCCTTGATAAATTGGATTAGGGAAAATCCTGAGATACTTTACATCTATCATTGAAAACAAGAGGGTAAATAGGGAGAGAGTGGGATCACTCTAAAACAAAAGAGGGAAGTTGGATCTAGAGCCAGAGGAAATGGGGACTAAATGAATACTTTGCATTGTTCGTCACAATGGAGAAGGACATGGAGGACAATGAGATCAGGAAGGAGATATTCTAGGGCATATGATATAAAAAAGGAGACACTGGATCACAGGAAAGTGGCATCACAGGTAGATAGATTTGTAAAGAAAGCTTTAGGCACTTTGGCCTTGTTAAATCAATGTATTGAGTAGAGAAGATGGGATGTTAAGTTGAAGTTGTATAAGGTGTTGTTGAGGCCTAGTTTGGAATATTATTTTCTGTGTTTTAAAGACTTGAAAGTGGACCTCAGTGAATGATAGGCCTTTTTGTGCGTTACCTGTTCAGGGTTGAAAGTCGACCCCACTGAATGGTAGCCCCTTTTTGTGTGTTCCCTGTTCAGGGTCGGTCGCTCACCTCAGAGAAACTGTCGCAAAGCTCCAACTTTTAAAACTCAATCGGCATGCCGATTGAAAGATTGCACTTCTAACGCACCCCTGGTGTTGATTGTCTAACTCTTGCCCATTCTTCTCTGACCTCTCCCCATTAATGTGGCACTTTCACCAACAGAACTGCTGCTCACTGGATGATTTTATTTTTGTTTTTTACACCATTCACTGTAAAGTCTTGCAACTGTTAAACATGAAAATTCCAGGAAATCAACAGTTTCTAAAATACTCAAATCACTCTGTCTGGCACCAACAATCATTCCACGGTCAAAGCCACTTAGATCACATTTCTTCTGCATTCTGATGTTTGGTCTGAACAACAAAAGAACCTCTTACCCATGTCTGCGTGCTTTTATGCATTGTTACTGCCACATGATTACCAAACAGCTGTACAGGTGAACCTAATAAATTTGCTCCAAATGTACGATTTGACCATAAGACCATAAGACAAAGGAGCAGAAGTAGGCCATTCGGCCCATCGAGTCTGCTCCGCCATTTGGAAGAAGATGCAGGATTGGCGATTAGTAAGTATGCAGAAGACACAAAAAATGGTCAAGTTCTGGATAGTAAGGAAGCTTCTCAAATGATTCAGCAGGATGTAGATCAGGTGCAATTGTGGACAGAGAAATAACAGATGGAGTATGAAGACTTGCACTTTGGGAGGTCAAACTTCAGTGAAAAGTAAACAGTAAAGGGCGTTGATAGCATGGTGCAAGTCCATAGCTTCCTGAAAGTGACAACGCATGTAGACAGGGTGGTAAAGAAATAATATTACCTGTTGGTCCTCATTTGTCAGGGTGTTGAATATAAGTTTCAAAATCATGTTGCAGCTGGTTCACTTTGATCAATCCACACTTGGAATATTGTGTTCATTTCTGGTTGTTACATTCCAGGAAGAGTGTGAAGATTGTGGAAGGAGTGCAGAAGTGGTTTATCAGGACGTTGCCTGCATTAGAGAGTATTATCTGAGGGGAGATTAGACATACTGGTATTTTTTTTCTATGGACAGTCGGAAGCTGAGGGGTGACTGAGCAGAAGTTTATTTATTGAGATGCAATGCGGAGTAGCATCTTCTGGCTCTTCAAGCCACACCACCCAGCAATCTCCCAATTTAAGCTCAGACTAATCACAGAACAATTTACAATGACCAACTAACCTACTGAGGAAGGAAATCAGGGCACCCGGAAGAAACCCAGGAGATCAAGAGGAGAACGTAAGCGGGAACTGAACCTGGTTGCCTGTACTGCTAACCACCTCGCTACCGGGCCACCCAAAATTATGAAATTCTGGATATAAAATTATGAGAGGCATAGGCAGAGATAGACATGTCAAATACTCTGGAACAGGGTGGCAATCATTTTGGAGACTGTTTGCCCCAATTGGCGATAATCTTCTATAAAAATTCTCGTGTGTCCTGGTAATTTTGAGTGGAGACTATCACTGATAAATGAATGAGTAAAATACACAATTTTAGTAATGAGTCCTGTTGTTTATTTATTGTTTTACTATTAATAAAATCGTAAGTGTATCTTCAGTCTGAACAAAGTGAAAGCAGATTCAGTAAGTAGGGCAGAAGACATTGTTTGCAAGTGAGCTTTTTAACTGTGTACTTACAAGACAAACCGTGAAAACTCAACCAAGCATTAAGTCAAACAAGTACTTATCTAAACCCTGCTAAGTTACAAGACCATGACACTAACCATTCGATAACCCTTCAAGCTAAACTTGGGTTACAGATTCTGATCTAAAGTGTCAGGACAAAACAGACACGAATCATACACACTGTGGCAAGTACTCAATTAGGGGGTGCACATGGGCCCTCCGCACTACAGCACACCTCCCACTGTTTACTGTTTCTGTGGCACTGATCGCCTACCTGGTCCATGGCAACCCAGCAGGAAAAGAGAGACCACTTGGTTACTGCACGCTACATTTAAACCCTACCCACACCATGACATCATCAGCTAAACGAAAGTTAGTGGGTGGGGCTGGAATGCTCCTCACACCTCCCACGTGGGTGTGGGTTTTGATGAGCAGGTAAGGTAAGATGCTTATTGCAACACCAGGGTAAATGCAACTTATCAATAAACAAAAATAACATAATTTTACTATTATAATTAAAGTATGTGTATTACCAATATATATATTATGGAGGTGCTAAACTACATACAGTATTTTCCATTAATATCACTGAATATCCAGTGTTCACTCAAATATGTTGAATTCTTTGCCACAGGCAGCTGTAATTTTAAGTATATGTATATTTACATAATTTATTTTATGTATGTTTAAGGCAGAGGTTGATAGATTCTTGATTGGTCAGGGCATGAAGGGATATGGGGAGAAGGAAGGAGACTGGGGCTGAGAGGAGAATTGGATCAGCCAAGATGAAATTCCAGAACAGACTGAATGGGCCAAATAACCTAATTCTACTCCTACATCCCATGGTCTTATGAAAGAAGGAAAATATAAGCAGAGTCATATCAGTGATGACTGGCCTAACTGTTTACTCACCCGGTACTGATGTGTACATTAGGTTTGCAAGGATTTCATAATGTATCATCCAAAGTCACATGTTCTTGTAAACATCTAACTGGTGCCAAGCAGGTGTGAGACATTTCCTGTGAAAACATCTCGCTGCTCTCAGCTTGTCAAAAAATCATTGACAGCTTAATTTGGCAGTAGAGGTAATCATTATGAATATTTTTATTCTTAGTGGGGTTTTCTGAATCAAGGGATTTCACTGCATGCCATATGCCAACAAAATGTTTGCATGTGTGATTTTGGGCACATTAGAGAAATGCCTAAGTTGGTCAGCAGGTCAGGCAGGGTCAGTGGAAAGAGAACTGAGTTAACATTTCAGGTTAAAGATTCCTCATCAGACTCTTTGAAAGAGCTTCAACAGGAAACATTAGAGTTGCTTCTCCTTCCACAGATACTACCTAACCCAGTATTTTCTTTTTTTTAAATTTCAGCATTTTTCTTAGTTGAACAAATTTTGAATGTCTAGAACATCTTTCTCTTCTTCTTTGTCTTGTTTTACGGCAGTTGGCACCCAGCTTAATGGTGCATTACTGCCACCTTCTGCTCCGGAGTGTACAATAGACTTACATTCTAAATCCCTTCACCCAATCACACAAACACACACCTAACCTACACCTTACCTTCCCATCTTTGGCCAGTCTTGTACCCTATTCCTGCTTATCCATCATATCCTATCAAAAACCCTATATCCCTTAAGAAAGCTAAAAGTACCCTGACCTGTACTCTCTCACCCATGCCCAGCAACCCTTTTAATGTGAATTCCTGCACCCCCAATTCCCTCAGATTAATTCTCATCATCTCTCTCTGTACCCCATACTCCCTGCAACTCAGAACTACATGTTCTACTGACTCCTCTTCCTGACATTCCTCACACAATCCTGTCTGGTGTTTCCCTATCATTCTCAATGTTTTGTTTAATACACCGTGCCCCAGCCTTAACCTAGTCCACACAGTCTCCTCTCTTCTCTATCTGCTACCTACCCTAATACCTGTAACACTCTTTTGTATTTGATATAAATGCCTCCCTTTCCCCTCCCTGTCCCATCTTTCTTGCCACATTGGGTTGATTTTTTTCCCAGATTACGCACTTAACCTCTGTTTTACCGATACTAATGTGCATTTCTATATTTTCTTTCTTTAATGCCCTCTTTGCCAACTCATCCACCCCTGCATGTGCTGGAACCCATAAAAAATTTACCTGACCTCCTTGATTTGCAATTCTTGTGACTGACTGAAGGACTTCGTAAAGTACATCTTGCCGACTGTTTGAGTGAAAAGACCCTAAACTTGCTAGAACTGAAGGTGAATCTGAACATATCAACACTTTGACTTGTCTAGCCTTCTCCACCCATCATAACGCAACCAACACTGCCAGCATCTCCACTGTAAACACCCCTAACTTATGAGATGTTCTTCTGCTGAATCCAATTTTCTTTGATGGTATAGCCACCCCAAACCCTGTCACTCCTGTTTCAGGTTCCTTAACACCATCCGTATAAATCTGAGTATAATCACTGTACTTTTCCATCACGTGACAGTTAAATGCACTTACCAAATCAGTTTTATCATTTTCCTTTCCTTTTTACCTCTGACAAATGCCAGTCTATGTCAGGCCATACAAGCTTCCATGGAGCTACAACCATGGAGATGGAACATCTTCTCTTGATTAGATCAAAAGGGGACAATATTCCGATTGCTACTGTTCCACATTCAGATTGCCTTCTGAATTACTACAATTCTCTGTGTCTGAAGTGATTCAGGAGTAAAGGCAATGATTTAGAACTAAGTTGCTGACTAGTACACTTTTTCATATGGCTTTCTCTTTTATTTTGTACCAGGTAGTCTTCAAACCACAGCCCTGCTACGGCATCTTTTTTTTAAACTTCCTTCTGGTCGTTTCTCTCATTCTGGAGTTTCCTCTCAGTTATAATAAGCAAAAAGGCAAACAAAGTTAAACATGGCTAAGCAAATTCAGATCTCAAAGTTAACTATTTTGTTGATACACACCTTACAGATTATATACAGATCGGAGAATGAACTTCGTTTTCTCATGTGGAACATTGATTGATTGTTTAACTTCTAGTATTTTAACCAATTTGTAATAAAAGTATGTAATAAAGATCAAATTAAATGCACTCATGGATGCTGAATTTGTTTTATATATATATTGATATTTCAATGAGTTACATTAACCTTCATGTTGGATACCTTTTCCACTCTCTCAGGAGAAATTGGGCTACCCTAACTATATATTGAAACTTGAAATACCTTAGTCTGGTAACAAAACATAATACTTAAGAAATTATTTTTAAAAATGGAAATAGAAACTTATGTAATGTATTTTCTAAGACCAAATCAAACAGTTGAAACTTTGGATTTGAAAAATTATGTCTGCATTCATTAGAGAGTACAGCTGTTGAAGCTGCACCATAACTTTTAGATTATGCTATTTCAATGTCTTCATTTTATGTAGAATAATACTTTAGCCATCTGTTACTCCATTCAAGCAACTAAACATTGCATGATCAGGGAAAAGTTCTTTTCCTGCAGACTGGGCTCAATCTAAAGCAAGGAATATTGTAAATATAAATTTTCCTGAGTAGTTCTTCACCATATTTGCAAAAGTAAATGATTTTTTTTTGAAATACTCATCAACTAGTAAATTATTTGACTTGGTTTCTTTATCAGTTTGTCAGTTCAATGAGAAGTGGTAATTGGCATTAAAATGTAGCAATGGTTGGTTTCATAAACATTTGAAGCTTGTGTGCAGGTTGCTATGAAGTGGAAAATGGACAGTGAAGAAGAGATTTGCTATGTTTTGATACCGTCGGGGCCAGTTGATCTCAATTTAAAGTTGCAATCTCCTCTGCATCTTCTCTAAAGCTCCTACATCCTTTCAATAATTTAGGATTTAAGCTTGTTTAATGCAATTTGCAGTACACAAGTGTAAAGGAGAAGAAAGTAATTGTTACTCCCAAAAATAACAACAATATAAAGAACACAATAATTTAAAAAAATAAGCACGTAAGACAGCTTATATACATAGATTGATTGTACTGTATATCCATAAAGTGATGCTAGGGACAGGAGTGTCAGTATATAAAATGACACTGACAGCAAATGATAAAGCAGTTGGAAGTCAAGGGTGTGGAGGGGAGGGTTAGTGGGTGGAGGTGTTGATTAACCTTGTTGCTTGTGGAAAGTAACTGCTTTTGAGTCTGGTGGTCCTGGTGTGGATGCTGCGTAGCCTCCTTCCTGACAAGAGAGTGACAAACCATGAACAGGATGTGTGATATCTTTCATGATGCCTCTGGCCCCTTTCTCACATCGGCGAGCTTGACTCAGGTGCTGGCCATGCAGTCATATTTGAGCAGAGTGTACAGCAACGAGCTCAGCACACAGCCTGGGGAACGGGGAGCCCACGTTGAGGATAATGGGGAGAGAAGAGCAAGATGTGCATCTTAACGATCTGAGGTCTGTTGTTTGGGAGGTCCAAATCCTAGTTGCACAGTAGTGTTACTGAGGAGTAGGAGTTAGTTCATTCTGTGAGGCAGCCAAAACTGAAGACAATACTTCAAGTGCAATCCAGTCACAGTTTTATAGAGCTGTAACTTTACCTTGCAGCTTGTGAGCTGAATCCACTGATAAAAGAAGGCTAATACTCCAAATGCCTCCTTAACCTGTGAACAACTTTGAGGGATCTATGGAAATGGACTCCATGATCTCTCTATTCCTCACATTTGTCAAATGGTGCAAGATGAATCATCTGCAGCTCAACATCAGTAAGGCAAAGGAAATGGGAGACTAAGCCTGCACCGCTCCCTGTTATTATCGATGGTGAGGATGTGGAAGTGGCCAGGACCTACAAGTTCATGGGTGTGCACCTGGATGACAGACTTGAGTGGAGCACCAACACAGAGGCTGTGTACAAGAAAGGCCAAAGTCGCCTCTACTTGCTGAGGAGACTGAGATCCTTTGGAGTATGCAGGCCTCTCCTTCACATGTTCTACCAGTCTGTTGTCACCAGTACGATCTTCTATGTGATGGTGTGCTGGGGCAATGGCAGCAATATGGGTGATGCCAACAGGCTCAATGAACTGATTAGAAAAGCTGAGTCTGTAATAGGAGTCAAATTGGACACACTGAAGGCTGTGGTAGAACAAAGGACCCTGTGGAAAATCCTGGCAATTCTGGACACTGTTTCTCAATCTTGGCCATTACGGTCTATAAGGAGTCAACCTATAGCTGGGAAATGATGACCCTTCCCTGTTAGACTGTGGTACCTTACTTTTCATTCTTTCCACTTCTCTTCTAATATTTATATCTGTGTACTTGTAATGCTACTGTGACACTGTAACTGCCTTTGGGATCAATAAAGCATCTATCTATCTATCTACTTATCTATGAATATTGCCATTAACCTTGTACTCTGCCTTCAAGTTGTTTACCTCATTAGAAATGTAATCTTATAGCAATGTCAACAATCTTTCTGTCACCTGCATATTTTGTACTGACACCTCTATATTCACATCTACCGTAAGTCTCTAAGATACAGAACAAATAACAAGGGTCTTAGCACTGATCCCTGTAGTACAGTCTTAATCTCTGGCTTTCAAGTACATAAGCAACCCTCCCCAATCAGTCCTGAAGAAGGGTCTTGGCCCAAAAAGTTGACTATTTATTCATTCATAGATGCTGCCTGACCTGCGGAGATCCCCCAGCATTCTGTTGGCATGGTATCATCATCTTCTGTCTCCTTTTACCAAGCCAATTCTGGATCCAATTCCCTTGGTTTTAAATTTTCAAAGAAGTCTTTCATATTGGACCATTACCAAAGTCCACATGGACAACATTAACCACACGGCCCTTGTTAAAGGCTTTACGAAAGTCCACGCAGACAACATCAACTACACAGCCTTTATCTTTTACTTTGTTACCTCTTCAAGCCTTCAACTAATTAGTCACACTGTACCTCCCATGAACCAATTCATGCTGATTATCCCTGATCATACCTTACCTTTCCAATTGCAGAAGAAAATTTCCATTAGGGCACAATTTTACTGATCACTTAAAGTACTAATATCTTGAATGTATCTTCTCACCAGGGCAAAAAGTAGGCAACCTTTCATAAAGTTGCCTACCACAATTTTTTTAAATTGTGCAATTTGTAGAATGTGAATGAAGAAAGCCTTGCACAAAGATAGATAAGCAAAAGGATTAATACCTTTTCAAAATGTAATTAATAGAATAACTAATTGGAAGAGAGTCATGATGGAATCTATCCCATATGTCATCATCAGTTACGTTATTGTACAGCATGAAATCACATTAAAAGAACCAGAAGGATTACCACCAAGATTGTACAAAAATACAAAACGTGGTATTGAAATGTATTTAATGAACAGTGAGTTTGTTGAATAAGAATTTGGGTTCATGCTGATTAAAATTGTGTTTGAAATAACATTCTGGAAAACAGTTAATCTTGCAAAATCATTTGTATGAAATTCTGGAGTGTTCTAATTCTCTCATTCTATGAAATAATACTTCTTTTTCTTTTTAAGGCTGTTGATTTAGAATTGGCTACCTTTTTAAACTAATATGCAATACTCTGTAATCCTATTGATTTTCCCCTGAATGCAGCAGATTCGTAAAATACACAGGGGAGAAAGGTGATAATTTTCTTACAACTCCTACATCTTACTATCAATTGTTGGACATGGTTGATGCTTAATTGTGTATTTTATGCTCACTGTACCAGAATAAATGATGTTTACGTGCAAAACAAACTGTATTTATGGATGTGAGGACTGTTATTTATTCAGTACTTCAGCTAGTACCAGCTATATGGTGCTATATAACCTCAGATGGTCAGAATGCACAATCACTCTCATAATCAGGTTTAATATCATCAGCAGATGTCATGAAATTCGTTAACTTTGAACAGCAGTGCAATATAACACATGATAAATATGGAAAAGACACTAAATTATAGTAAGTATATATATGTATGTCTGTGTGTGTGTGTGTACGTATATAAAATAGTTAAATTAAAATAAGTAGTTACATTAAAATAAGTAATAAAAAGTGTGGGCACATGGCCAAGTGGTTAAGGCATTGGACTAGCGACCTGAAGGTCATGAGTTCGAGCCCCAGCCGAGGCAACGTGTTGTGTCCTTGAGCAAGGCACTTAATCACACATTGCTCTGGGACGACACTGGTGCCAAGCTGTATGGGTCCTAATGCCCCTCCCTTGGACAATATTGGTGTCGTGGAGAGGGGAGACTTGTAGCATGGGCAACTGCTGGTCTTCCATACAACCTTGCCCAGACCTGCGCCCTGGAGAGTGAAGACTTTCCAAGCACAGATCCATGGTCTCACAAGACTAACGGATGCCTTTACTTTAGTGCAAAAACAGAAATTGACAATAAGGTGGTGAGGTAGTGTTCATGGGTTCAATGGCCATTCAGAAATTGGATGGCAGATGGGAAGAAGCTGTTTGTAAATCGCTGAGTGTGTACCTTCAGGATTCTGTTCCTCCTTCCTGATGGTAGCAGTGAGAAGAGGGCATGTCCTGGGTAGTGGGGATCCTTGATGAATGAAGCTGCTTTTCTGAGGCACCACTCCTTCAAGATGTCTGGAATACTATGGAAGCTAGTACCCATGATGGAGCTGACTAATCTTACAACTCTCTGCTGCTAACTTTGAGCCTGTGCAGTCGCCCCTCTCCCCATAAAATGCTCTCCACCTGTAGAAGTGTTTGAGTGTTTTAGGTGACAAACAAAATCTTCTCATATCCCATATGAAATATAACTGCTGTCTTGCCTTCTTTGTAGCTGCATATAGCTGATATGTTAGGACCAGGTTAGATCCTCAAAGATATTGACACCCCCAGGAACATGAAATTGTTCACTCTCTCCATTTTCGATCCCTCTTTGAAGATTGGTTTGTGTTCCCTCATTTTACCCTTTCTGAAGTCCACAATCAGCTTGTTGATCTCACTACCATTGAGTGCAAGGTTATTGGTAGGACACCTTTCAACTAGCTGGTATATCTCACTCCTGTACAGCCTCTCGTCACCATCTGAAATTCTACCAACAATCGTTTTATCAACAGAAATTTACAGCTGCCTTTTGAGCTGTGCCTAGCCACACAGTCATGGATGCAGAGAGAGTAGAGCAGTCGGCTAAACACACATCCCTGAGGTACACCAGCGTTGATTGTCAGTGAGGTGGAGATGTTAATTCCGATCCACACAGGTTGTGGTCTTTCGGTTAGGAAGTCATGGATCCAGTTGCAGAGGGAGGTACGGAGGCCCAGTTTCTGTAGCTTTTTGATCAGGCCTGTAGGAATTATAGTGTTAAGTGCTGAGCTTTAGTCAATGAATAGCATCCTGACATTGGTGTTTGTATTGTTCAGGTCTCCCACACCATCATCCTGAACACTGTTAACGCCCCCCGGGTTGTGTGCTGAGCCCATTGCCCGACACCCTACTCACACGTGACAGCACAGCCAAACACCCCAGTAATCTCATTGTCAAATTCAGTTTGAGTTTGATACCTGGTGCCAGCAAATATCAACAAGATAAATTGGAGATGGTTATCTCTTTCAGGAGAAGTCACACCACTCACACCTTAGGTTGTTAAGCAGTCTCATGTGTGGCATCTTGTGAAAGGCCTTCAGAGTATCCAAGCACGCAACATCTACTGCTTGTTAGGTTTTCTTACTTTGCCAAATAAAGAGATTAACACATATGAAGATAAACTTATTTTCCAGAATCTGCATTATTTTGCTATTATTTGTGAGGTGTATCTATGGACTTCTTCCATAGAGTGATCTTATTCCAGTTTCTTCACAGTTATCAGACATGAAAAGTCCTTTTGATAATGAAGATTCAGATAATTAGTACACATGTGTAAGAAATGTAATTACTAGTTACTATCTGTGTGAGTGAATAGACTACAAATTAACTCAGTACAGAGCTGATTGTGTAGATGGAGAAGTGCCAAAATTATAGTCCAGCTTACTTAAAGGAGTGGCACATTCAAGAAGCGATTTTTTCAAAGCAACGTATTTTAGGAATAATGGGTTGGCTAAGTATTTGGTTCTAAAAATCCAAAAATGTTCTGCTATTCACTTTCTATAAAGAAATACCAAACACTTATGTAGAGAAAAATGCTAGATTTCCTTCAAGATTTCCTTGCATATTTATCATTTTACTCTTTCAAAATAACCTCTTGAATATGTTTACTGTTGCCCAGGTAACACTAGATCCTTGCTATAAGATTGTCTTCATTGTCATGAATCTGGATGTAAAATCATTCATTCTGGTACAGTGAAGAAAAATCAGAGAGTCTTTTGGAATGGGAATCCGGAATGTATTTGATATCAGGATGTTCTCCGAGCTCGGCAATTAGCTTGCAGATGTTTCCTCACCAGTCGAGGCGACTCTTCAGTGTGCAGTTGTTGGTGTTTCTCTCTGGGAGTGCTCACATTTATATTGGCCCCCATTAGCTTGCTTTGGTCCTGATTGGCGACCCCCTCAGTTGACATTTGAATTTTATTGGCTTCCATTTCTTTGCCTCTTAGGGGATTGGGGTTTGTAGATGGAGTCTATTTCAATATGTTTGTCTACAGAGTTATCAGAAGAGAACCACCTTCTAAAAATTCTGATGCCCATTTGGAATTGGTTTATTATTGTCCCGTACTGAGGTACAGTGCGAAGTTCATCTTGTATACTGTTCATAGAGATCAATTCATTACAGAGTGTATTGAGGTGGTACAAGGTAAAACATTAACACTGTACTGTATAAAGTGTAACAGCTGCAGAGAAAGTGCAATGCAAGTAGACAATGAGGTGGGTTATGAGATCAAGAGTCTATTTTATTGTTCTTTGCTTCAAGTATGCCAAGCAGTTGATACAGATATTTAATAGAAATGAGATAATTATTGTTAGTTTTACCTGAGTGTGTATTGGGGAAATTCTATTATCATCAGGCCAATAATATGATTCCAGAGGATTACAGTATAGTTAAATAGGCAGCCAGTTCTAAACGGACAGCAGAAAAAAAGCTAACAAACTAGAATTATTTTATATTTTGAAGAACATAGGCATTCTTCCTGATTTCAGGCTTCTGCTTGGCTATGGGCCTTTTTCTTACCATCCTCCTTGAGTCACATAAAGGCTGCAACTTTGTCATTAGTTATCAAGAGGAGGAGAAGTTTAGATTACATTACTATTATTTGTCATGAAACATAAAGAGAAAGGATTGTTTGTGTCACATCAAATCAGAAGGGTTGTACGGGGGACAGTCCACAAGCATCACCACACTTCCAATGCCAACATAGTGTGCCCACAACTTTGCAATCCCGAAGCTAACCATAGCACCTTGGAATGTGCAGAGCACCCGGCGCAAATCTACGTAGTCAAAGTTCAAAATAAATTTATTACTAAAGTACATAAGTGTCACCATATACAATCCCAGAGATGTATTTTCTTGTGGGCATGCTCAGTAAATCTATAGACTAGTAACTACATCAGGATCAATGGAAGATCAACTAGAATGCAGAAAACACCAAACTGTGCAAGTGCAAATACAAATAAATAGCAATAAATAATGAGAATGTATGATAATGAGATAGAGTCCTTGGTTGTGGGAACATTTCATTGGTGGGGCAGGTGATGTTGAATGCGGTTATCCCCTTTGCTTCAAGGACTGGATGGTTGAAGGGTAGAAACTTCTTGAAACTGGTGGTGTGGGTCCTGAGGCAGCAGTGAGCATGACTGACCTCCGACAATGAATGCTACGTTCCTGCGGCAGTGTCTTTGGGAGGACGTACGAACTCCCTACAGACAGCAGTGGGAATCAAACCCTGAATGGTGATTGGCGGTGTTGTAAAATTATTCTGATAACTGCTACACCCCAGCAAATGAGAACTCCCAGCAACAGAAATCTTCAGCCATTTCTGGGGCCTAAACCACTGCTTTAAGTACAAATAAGGATTATAATTAATCTGTAAACGTTATTATTGTAATCAGGAAGTACCAGTTTATTGTACCCTACAGATGATTTCATTCATAATAACAGTTTGTTTTGTAAAGATGTGTCAGAAATTTGATTGCATCATACTCTGCAATGCGGCAGGAGATATTTTCAAACTCATTCCAATGTGAGAAGCCCATCACTTAATGTCCAATTGGGCTGCATTGCGAAGGATGCAGGATACAAGATGGAATCATTTAAAACCTCATTATCATATTTAAATAAATGTCAAGCAATTCTGTGGAATTAGTTTACATACACTTGATCCACTACAAAATAACTCCACTTAATGTTTAATAAGTACCCTCCAGCAGCACTAATTAAAATTCCTTCCCAGCATGTGTAGCTAGATTTAAGTCTGCTGATTAACTTTGAGGATTACTTTTGCCTAGTTTCTGATATTTTTCTTAACTCATTTCAGAAAGCTTTATTGATGCTGAAAGAACTTTGTTTGGTGTCCCAGAGCCATGAATGGTCCACTTTGTAAACCCTTGACCTGAGGAAATTGCAGGAGCAGTCTAGACTGTTATGCTTTGTAACTCCAAAGCAGAAAAACTAATTACAAGAGAAAGATGGGAGCCCAAGAGAGGTGAGTCTTAGTTCTGTGATCATCAGTCGGTACTGTCTGTGTGCTCTCCTGATTCAGTTGTAGAGGGAAGTACAGAGGCCAGATTTAGGAGCTTGGAGACTGATACTAAAGTGATGATGGAGCTGAAAGCTGAGCTGTAATCAATAAACAAATCCTGACACATGTTTTGTTGTTGCCTAAGTGTTCCAAAGCAGAATGGAGAGCCAGTGAGACTGTGTATGTTGTAGACCTGTTGCAGTGCAGGTCCTTGCTCAGGCAGGAGCTAATTCCAACTGACGCCATACTCTCAAAGTACTTCATTATGGTAGATGTGAGTGATACCAGTGGATTGGTGTTAAGGCAGCTCATCCTGCTCTTGTCCAGTCTGATTGCTGCCCCTTTTAAGCAGGTGGGAAACTCAGACTGCAGCAGTGTGAGATTGAAGTTGCCCTTAACACTTTCAACAACAAGGATACAGCAGCATCTTCAGTCACTGACCTCATTCCAGTTTCATCATTCACATGAGAGGAATCAGTCTGATCTCAGCCAAACAAAATATCAAGTCCTGTAACAATATAGCAAGGATAAAATGCTTTTGATTTAAATTTAGGAAACTATGGGTAGTTATATCAACTATACCACGTTTCCACGTTGTAGAAAAAGAAATGTTCTTAAGTGAGAGTGAAATGAATAATCCAACTAATATAACTTTATATATGAGAAGATTTCTTCAGGAATACACTTAATGCTGTGATGATTATTGTCTGCATAAGGAATAGGTGAAAGGAGAGATTCAATAGCGAATAGTTTATAAAGGGGAAATTTTGTCTTCCATAATAACTCACCGGCAGTATAGTGCCATACTCCAGGATCTGTGATTCGTGTTATTACCTATCAGGTTAAAGGTCATTTAAATCTTTTGAACCATTAAACTTCAATCATTCCCCCATAATCTTCCCAACAAAACTAGAAATAAAGACCAATAGCAATTACAAACACTGAAAATATAGCAGACATCAATGTCAAATTGATATTGCAGCAACTTAATGCATCTATCAGTTGTTTTGTCTTTTATCTTTTTCTTTGATGTATCAGTCATTTCATACAGTCAAAATATTAGCTGAGCCCTGTCAGCGACAAAAACAGGAAGAGCTATTTAAAACAAGTTGGTTTCTAACAGCTTGTTTCTTTGCAAAGCTTGATTTCAAAGTCAAGAAAAAATTGAGATGCTGAAAATCCGAAATGAAAATGGGAAGCACAAAAATCACAGAAGGTCCAGCTGCATCTGTGGTGAGAGGAACCGAGATAACAAATTAAGTCAAAGATCATTCATTAAAGGACCTTCAACCTGTAGATTTGACTGCCTAGTTTACTTGTTTTTATTTATTCAGATACGGCGTGGAACACGTCCTTCTGGCCCTTCGAGCTGCCCAACCCAACCAGCAATCCTCCGATTTTAACCCTGGCCTAACCACAGGGCAACTTAGAATGACCTATTAACCTATTAACCTATTAACAGTACGCCCTTGGACTGTGGAAGGAAACCCACATGGTCATGGGGAGAACGTACAAGCTCCTTACTGGCAGCAGTGGAAAATAACGTGGGTTCCCAATCTCTTTGTTTATGCCATGTACCCCTATCATTAACTGAGGGGTTTGTGGACCCCAGGTTGTGAACCCCTGGTCTAGTATAACACTAGTGGCATGCAATATGAGATATGTGAGAAAGAGAGGTTTAAATTTAGGTGCAAATTTTCAGATTAATTAAATTTTACTTTAGTTTTTCCATATTCATTATTACCCATGTAATATAATTGAGATTATAAAAATAACATGGAATGGAAAAACTTCAAAGGAAATTAAACTGTGAGATAACTGTTTATTCAAGTAATGCAATCATGGGATTGATTCCAGCAAAGAAATGTTCTCTTCTGATAACTCCGTAAACAAACATATCAAACCCCAAACAGCCAAAGAAACACGAACCAATAGAATTCAAAAGTCAGCCAAAGGGCTAGCCAATCAGGCAAGCAAACAGGGGCCTGTAGAAACACAAGCGCTCCTGGAGAGACACTCCAACAACTGTTCACTCAGGGTGTCACCTTGACAGGTGATGAAATGTTTGCAAGCTAATTGCCAAGCTTGGCGAACATGGCAACATCAAATTCCTCAACCTGAGCTACCAAGAGTTACACTATCTTAAAGAAATTTACTGCCATATTGATTTAAAACAATAATTATTGGCAAAAAAATCTGGTTAGGAATACTGTTGACTATGAAAAAGCAAACTGTAGACAGTAATCATCATATACTCATGGAAAGCAATGCTATCAGAGCTGGTAAGATCATGAATATATTGTTTGTGGAAAGCATTCAATCAAGACTAAATAATGTAAGTAATAAAGCCAGTTAACGTTTTGCTCAATTACTTTGCATGATGTAATTGTTGTTCTGAGAATGGAGTTTATGCAAGCTGTTGGAGTCTAAGTAAATGCATTTATTTATCTTGTGTTATCAGTGATCCAGGAAATGATTGATGCCAGTGGTAGATTCAAACAGCAAACCCATGTCCCTGCCTGTCACACCGACATTCTTCCCTTTGATGGATGTATAAATATGCTGTTAAAATGAAAACCTCTTTCCCATTAGGAAGGATTTAGTGCAAATTAAGTTAAACTCTGAAATAAAATAGAGTTCCAGTAGGCACTCAGTTGGAGCTCCTCTTCCCACTCACAAACCTTTGCAAATGTGAATTCACCTTCAACGCAGGAGAAATCCTATTTATATGCAAATCAAGCATAGTATGTAGTTTTGGCTAATTAATAGCAATGGAACTGGACCAAACAAGAGGAAATTAGGAGCCAGTTTGTTATGTAATTATGCAACCCAAATTGTTTTAAAATCAGAAATAAACAGAAAGAGCTGTGACGGGAAAGTGAGCAGACTTGGGGAGAGTGGCTGCTAAATGGCCTCACTGACTCATGAGCGAGCAATTCTCCTCACCTCATCTGGCTTGACCCAGCCTCCAGTGGCTGCAGCTCTGCATGAGGCTGCTGGGGAGAGCAGGCATGTGAATGTCTTTGTTTCAGCAGGCAGAAGGTGTTGGTGGGAAGACAAGGCATGTGAATGTCCTTACTTCACCAGGCAGAAGGAGCTGGTGGGGAAAGAAGGCATGTGAGTTGTCCTGTTTCCATCTGGCAGTAGGTGCCTAGCCCTCCAATGCCTTTTCATTGAGATATTCAAATGTCAGGCGTTTACTGCCTGGGGAAGATCTGCATTGCTCAGGAGAGAACATTAAATACTCTCTGTGCTTATCTTTTAGTTGGTGAAGGTAACTTGGGAGATAAATTGGATAAGCTATCGGCAAAGAGCAATTGGAAGTTAAAATTAGTGTCTCGCATACTTTCTCCCAAATGGTATCCAGGGACTTGAATGCCTCTTGAAATTCATTCATCCAAGTGGAAGTTATTTATTTATTTTATTCCCATACCTCGCTGGGATCGGGCACCCTTTGAGGAGATGGGAGGTAAGCTACTCTGTTGCTTGCCTACTTGAATTGCTAGGACATTCATGCAATTGCTGGTGTCAAAAATGATTTCTTGCAGAGTTCAAGTTGTTAGCTTCTCTCTGTAGTCCGTGTTATTATGAATACTTTGGTTTAACACTTGGTCAATTAGCCTTGGTTCCATCGATAGTGGGAGTTTCGCTGATAATTTTCCTAAAGCTAAAGTTGTTTTCTGATAATGTCACTGAAAGCTGTTTTATTTTCTTACAAATCAACATTCTTTCCTCAATAAGGCTTAATAATTGACATCCCAAGTTTAGGACTTATTTGGATTTTGTTATTGGTTTACTAAATTTGTAAATGGATGTCAGTCCTAAATTCATGCATGGATGACATGACTCCATTCGAAAGTCTATTTATAATGGATCTACTGCCAGCATTTTGTAGATAGCTAGGTCCAGAACCTACCCATAATTTTTTTTCCCCAGTTATATAAGATTAAAAGGGACTTGAGAGTTGATATTGGACCACTGGAAAATGATGCTGGTGAGGTAGTAATGGGGAACAAAGAAATGGCAAATTAACTTAATGCAACATACATCAAAGTTGCTGGTGAATGCAGCAGGCCAAGTAGCATCTATAGGAAGAGGCGCAGTCGACGTTTCAGGCCGAGACCCTTCGTCGACTGCGCCTCTTCCTATAGATGCTGCTTGGCCTGCTGCGTTCACCAGCAACTTTGATGTATGTTGCTTGAATTTCCAGCATCTGCACAATTCCTGTTGTTTGCGTTTGAAATTAACTTAATGGTTGCTTTACATCAGTCTTCACTGTGGAAGATACTAGCAGTGTGCCAGAGGTCCATGAGTGATAGGGAGCAGGAGTGAATGCCATTGCTATTACAAAGGAAAAATGTTAGGCAAAACTCAAAGGTCTTAAGGAGGATAAATCACCTGGACCAGACGGACTATATCCCAGAGTCTTGAGAGAGGTTGCTGAAGAGGTAACAGATGCATTGGTCACGAGCTTTCAAGAATCACATGATTCTGGCATGGTCCCAGAGGACTGGAAGATTGCAAATGTTATCCACTCTTTATGAGGTTTCAGGGTACTTGGAGACTAATGATAAAATAAGTCAAAGTCAGCATGGTGTCTGTGAAGGGAAATCTTGCCTGACAAATATGTTACAGTTCTTCGAAGAGTAACAAACAGGGAAGACAACAAAGTGGCAGTGGATGCCATTTACTTGGATTTTCAGGGGCCTTTTCTGGTTGGCTACCAGTGACTAGTGGTGTTCCTCAGGGGTCAGTATTGGGACCACTACGTTTCACGTTTTTTGTCAATGATTTGGATAATGGGATTCCTGGCTTTGTGGCAGAGTTTGCAAGTGATACAAAGATAGGAGGAGGAGTAGGTAGTGCTGAGGAAGCAATGTGATTGCAGCAGGACTTAGACAAATTGGAAGAATGGGCAAAAGTGGCAGATGGAATACAGTGTTGGGAAATGTATGATCATGTATTTTGGTAAAATAGTGTGGACTATTATCTAACTGGGGAGAAGGTTCAAACATCAAAGGTGAAGAGTGTCTTAGGAGTCCTCATGCAAGACTCCCAGAAGGTTAATTTACAGGTTGAGTCTGTGGTAAAGAAGGCAAATGCAATGTTGGCATTTATTTCAAGGGGAATAAAATATAAAACCAAGGAGATAATGCTAAGCCTTTATAAGACACTAGCTGGGTTGCACTTGGAGTATTGTCAACAGTTTTGTGCCCCGTATCTCAGAAAGGGTGTGTTGTCATTAGAGGAGATTCACGAGGATGATTCCAGGAATGAAGGGGTTAAAGTATGAGGAGTGTTTGGCAGCTTTGGGCCTGAACTTGAATTTAGATGAATGTGGGGCGATTTCATTGAAACCTGCCGAATGTTGAAAGGACTAGATAGTGTGGATATGGAAAGGATGTTTCATATGGTGGGGGTATCCAGAACTAGAGAGCACAGCCTCAAAATTGAGGGGTGACATTCTAGTATGGAGGTATAGAGGAATTTTTTTAACCAGAGAGTAGAAAATCTGTGGAATGCTCTGCTACAGATTGAGGTGGAGGCCATGTCTGTGGGTATATTTAAGGTGAATGTTAGTACTTCCCTGATTGGTCAGGACAGCAATAGATATGCTGAGAAGGCAGGTGTATGGGGTTGAGTGGGATCCGGGATCAGCCATGTTGGAATGGTGGAGCAGACTTGATGGGCTGAATGGCCTAATTCTCCTCCTATGTCCTATGGTCTTATAGTAATGACTGGCTTCTGATAACATAATCATATACCAAAATGTATATTCTTGCCATTGGAGAATTTTACTTTTGACTATGCCACTTACCTTTTGTTCATTAATCTCTCCCGTGCTCCCACCCTAATCTGAGTAACAATTTTAACTTTGGTTGAGTCATGCCCTTTGTGCTGTATTTTATTGAATATTGCCTTGGTATCTAGGACACCTTCTCTCTATCTTCTACTAAGCAGGGCTCCTCAACCTGGGGTCCTTGGGACCCCTTGTTTAATGGTATTGGTCCATAGTACAAAAATGATTAGGAACCCCTGGTCCTAAAGGAACTCTTTTCTTTTCTGAAATAATAACTTTCGTTTCTAAGTTCTTTGAAGCTTAGTCTGCTTTGGTTTGGGCTGAATGCAAGATTACAAAGTACACATTGAAATTTCTGCTTTGGGATTTCACTGGATTCAGCATGGATTTTCCAATGAGGTTTTATTGATCTAGAATTTTCTCTCTAGGTATCAGTAAAATGGTAAAGGTAGGAGAACAAGTCTCTTTAGACATTAATGGAGGATGAAAACTCATCCTGTTTGTCCTTTCATCCCTCACTGCCATCTCCAGTCAGAAGAGGCAGGCCAGAGGAATGCTAAAGAGTAAATTCCACTATTTGCATCATTTTGAAAGATAATGTTAATATATTCCCTGCAGATCCTTGAGAACAGTGGGGATATCAGTGTTATGTCCTGTAGAAATGTATTCTGATAGATTTCCCTGAGGAGGCTGAGAAAGTGGTGGAGAATTGCTACAGACGGGAAAAACAATGAATGGAAAAGACCATAGTGTAACTACTTTTGGCTGCAGGGGAGATGCACTGATATCTGAAAAATCCATTCTGAAACTGCTAAATAAAACCAAAGACCTCCACTGTGACATAAAGGCAGGTAGTATTTTACTCGTCTAAACAACCCTGCTCACATCCTCTTACTAATAACCCAACACACAGTCAAAGAGACAGCACTTAATCAAATTCCCTCAAACAGTGACTGTAACAACAATCTTTCACTTGTTATAAGGTCTTCATTGTTTCTCTCCAAATAAGATCCATTGTGTACAATGTGAAATTGGTTGTGTTGCTCGAGAGGTCAGATTTACTGCAACGAATAGCTAAGCCCTGAAATTCATGGGTGCTGTTAATGCTCAAGGGAAGTGTATTGGAATGTAGTAAATCACATTCATGCCTAAAGAAAAGTTTCTGTCAGCTGAAGGAGACAGATACAATTGACCACACCTACAAGTTAGGAACAGCAGGCCAATCGAGAATGGAGTGATGTGAAGAATGTGTGTAAGAGTAATTAGATTGTTGATTTTTGAGTCAGGAGTAGTCAAAGACAAACATTATTCTACATATTAATCATATATTAAATGCCTAGGTCTCACCATTTGTTTGTATAATGCTCAAAAAACAAATCTGTGCAGGTGTAAAGAGAGTTAACACCAGCCATTAACAAGATGAATGTTGTGTTTCCTGCTAGTGTTTCTGCCAGCCAGCTCACCAATATGACTCAACAAGAATTAGCTTTCAATAATGATGAAGTATTCTGTCCATATATCTCCATTCATTGTAGGTTGGACTCATTGCTTGTCAATACTTGTCAACAGATGAGAGAGTGCTGACAGTGTTGTAGTGTTCAGCTAGGGAGCCACAATTCTTAGATCAATCAGAATCTGAAGCCAGTTTAATATCACCAATTTATGTCGTGAAATTTGTTGTCTTTATGGCAGCAGTACAATGAAATACAGAACAATAAAAAATAAGTATATATATTAAATAGTTAATTAACTAGTGCAAACGTAGAAGTGAAAGAAAATCATGAGGTTCAATGTCCATTCAGAAATCAGATGGCAGTGTCAAAGGAGTTGTTCCTGAATAATTGAGTGTGTGACTTCAGGCGTCTGTACCTCCCTCCTGATAGTAGCAATGAGAACAAACCAACTCCCTCGACCCCCCTCCCCCTCTCTCCATGGAGCCAGTTAGAATCAAAACTACTAATGAAGGGAAATTCAACCTCAAATATCAATACTGAGAACATTTTCACAATGAGCTTTTTGAAACAGTTTGAGGACCATTGCTAATATTATCTTCATTTTGAGGAAAAAATAATGCAGACTAATTTCTAGACCATGGTATGTATCTTCTCTAGGAGATACATACTCCTCTAATCCAACCAGGAAAACTTGCGCAATACTTTCCATTATTTAAAGCAAGTCGTTAATGCTAGGAATACAACTGGTTCAACACTCCATTATTCAATGTATCTCCTATTCTGTGGCATCTCTCAGATGCTTTGTTCATTTTGGAATTTGTAAGCATCAATGTTTCAGAGAAAGTTAATGTTAAACGTTAATATCCATATATGTCGATTGACGTGATGAGCCAGTGCTTTCAACACTTTTGCTAATTCTATCATATGCACGACAGCACATTCGATGTGTTCCATTTAATGGTGAGATGCTACAATGACCACTGTGTGCGATTATGTAAATGAAGACTAAAGTGTTTTTTCTGGTTGATTTTACATTGCTGCAGCAATTTTACAGCATTCTGCATTTGCTAGAAAGGATGAAATTAGGAATAACAAATACAAGCAATTGGGGTGAAATATCTTTGCAACTTTAGCACGAGGGATCCATTTATTTTGTAGAGTTCTCTCAATTTGTAGTATGTAGATGTGTTGAAAATACATCAGCATTTAATTTACAAAAATCCTTTCAAAAATGGTGAGTCTTTTTTTGATATTCAGTTCCATCAGGAGAATATTAAATAGGAAACACTTGTTAGAAATTGCTGCTATTAAAATACTTCAGAATTACGTTTAATGCAAAGCAGAATTTCTCTTTCAATATTATTTCAATATTTCTTTTTTATTTTATAGATCAGTGGCAATCAATTCTGATTAGAATGATATTATTTAAAACTGGGATGACAATTTGTCGTATCACGGAATCCAATGAGAATCAATCCAATCTAACCATTGTTAAACATAATTGTAGAAAAATATCTGTCAATTAGTGAGTGATTACATTTTTTCTTCTTCAATAAAGGCAAATTCAGTTCCCGGGGAGTATCATTGATTCACTGACAGTTTTGTTGATTCTATTGTGTTTCTTTGTATTTACTGTGAATGCCCACAGAAAATGAATCTTAAGGACATATATGGACTTTGATAACAAATTTGTTTTGAAAACTGAACTTTGAACTTCACTCAACACACCCACAATGCTGGAGGAACTCAGCAGGCCAGGCAGCATCTAGGAAAAGATTACATTCGATGTTTCGGGTCAAAACCCTTCGGCAGGACTAAAGAAAAAAGATGAAGGGTAGATTTAACAGGTGGGCGAGGGGAGAGAGAAGCACAAGGTGGTAGGTGAATTTAGGGCTGATACTTGAACATAATTGCTATCTTACTGGATGGCTGAACTGTGTACAATCAGCACCAATAATGTAGGTAGGAAAAACGGGGAGGTCCTGAAGCGAGATTTTAGGGAGCTAGGTAAAAAGCTGAAAAACAGGACCTCCAAGGTAGTAATCTCTGGATTGCCGCCTGTGCCACGTGCCAGTGAAGGGAAGAATAGGGTGACTTGGCAGATTAAAGTGTGGCTGAAGAACTGGTGCTGGGGGCAGGGGTTAAGATTTGTGGATCAGGGGGATCTCTTGCGGGGAAGGTATGATCTGAAAAAAAGGGACAGGTTACATCTGAACTGGAGGGGGACCATTCTGGGTAGGTTTGCTAGAGCTGTTCAGGAGGGTTTAAACTAATTGGCAGGGGATGGGAACTGGAATGATAGACTGAGGATGAGGTAGTTAGTTTACAAACACTGGGTAGTGAGACTGCTAGCAAGGAGAGGCTGATGATAGGGCAAAATTGAAGTCAACAGGATGAGATGCAATGTAAAAGGTGGACAAGATTGAAACCGGTGAATGCAGGACAGAAGGTGTTATATTTGAATGCATGCTGCGTACAAAATAAAGTAGATGAATTTGTGAACATCATTGAATTGTGGCTGAAAAAATGATTATAGCTGGGAGCTTATGTCCAAGGATACACATTATATTGAAAGGGCAGGCAGGAAGGCCAAAGGGAGAAGGGTGGCATTGTTGGTAAAAAATGAAATTAAATCATTAGAAAGAAGTGAAGTAGGATTAGAAGATGTTGAATTATTGTGAGTAGAGCGAAGGAATTGAAAGGGTAAAAAGATCCTTATGGGAGATAAACACAAACCTTCAAATAGTAGTGAAGATGTGGTCTACAAATTACAAAAGGAGATGACATTTCGAAAGGGCAAAGATGCGATAGTCATGGGGGTTTTCAAAATGCAGATAGATTGGGAAAATCAGGTTTCATGCTGGATCCCAAGAGGGGAATTTCCAGAATGCCCATGAGATGGCTTTTTAGAGTAGCTCATGGTTGAGCCCATAAGAGGATCAGCTATTCTGGATTGGGTGTTGTGCAATCAACATAGAACATAGAAACCTAGGACAGAGAAATCTACAGCTCCTTACAGGCCCTTTGGCCCACAATGTTGGCCAACCATGTAACCTACCCTAGAAACTGCCTAAAATTTTCCTAGCACATAGCCTTCTATTTTTCTAAGCTCCATGTACCTATCTGGAAAGACCCTATTGTATCCATTTCCATCACCACTGCTGGCATTGCATTCCACGCAGCCACCACTCTCTCTGTGAAAAGCATACCCCTGACATCCCCTCGGTACCTATTTCCAAGCACCTTAAAACTATGCCCCCTCGTGTTAGCCATTTCAGCCCTGGGAAAAAGCCTCACGATCAATGCCCCTCATTATCTTATACACCTCTATCAGATCACCTCTCATCATCCATCGCACCAAGGAGAAAAGGCCAAGTGCACTCAACCTATTCTCATAAGGTACGCCCTCCAATCCAGGCAACATCCTTGTAAATCTCCTCTGCACCCTTTCGATGGTTTTCACGTCCTTCCTGGGTGAGGTAACCAGAACTGAGCATAGTATTCCAAGTGGTGTCAGACTAAGGTCTTATATAGTTGTAACATTACTTCACAGCTCTTGAACTCAGTCCCACTGTTGATGAATGCCAACACACAATACGTCTTCTTAACAGCATCAGCTTTGAATGTCCTATGGACATGGACCCCAAGACCTCTCAGATCCTCCACACTGCCAAGAGTCTTACCATTAATATTATATATGACTTCAAATTTGACCTACTAAAATGAACAACTTACCACTTATCTGGGTTGAACTCCATCTGCCACTTCTCAGCCTAGTTTTGCATTCTATCGATGTTCTGCTGTAACCTCTGACAACACTCCAGACTATTCAGAACACCCCCAACCTTTGTATCATCAGCAAACATACTAACCCACCCTTCTACTTCTTCATCGAGGCCATTTATAAAAATCAGAAAGAGGAGGGGTTCCAGAACAGATCTCTGTGGAACACCACTCGTTACTGCTGGAATACGAACCATCTACAACCACACTTTGCCTTCTGTGGACAAGCCAATTCTGGATCTACAAAGCAAGCGCTCCTTGGACCCCATGCCTCCTTACTTTCTGAAGGAGCCTTGCATGGGGAACCTTATCAAGTGTCTTACTGAAATCCATATATACTACATCCACTGCTCTACCTTCATCAATGTGTTTTGTTACATTCACAAAGAATTTAATCAGGTCATAAGGCATGACCTGCCCTTGACAAAGCCACGCTGACTATCCATAATCAGATTACGTCTCTCCAAATGCTCATAAATTCTGTCTCTCAGAATCTTCTCCAACAACTTGCCCACCACTGAAGTCAGACTCACTGGTCTATAATTTCCTGGGTTATCTCTACTCCCATTCTTGAACAAGGGAACAATGTTTGCAAACCTCCAATCCTCCGGTACTTTCCTGTCCCTATTGACCATGCAATGATAATCGGAAGAGGCTCAGCAATCTCCTCCCTCACTTCTCACCGTATCCTCGGGTATATCTCATCCAGTCCCAGTGACTTATCTAACTTAATGCTCTTCAAAAGCTGCAGCACATCTTCTTTCTTATACTCTATATACTCAATATACTCAAATGTTTCTGCTGCAAGTCATCCCCACAATTGCCAATGTCCCCGGTGAATACTGAAGCAAAGTATTCATTAAGTACCATTGTACCTCCTCCGACTCTATGCACAAGTTTCCACTATTACACCTGATTGGTCCTATTCTCACACGGCTCATCCTCTTGCGCTTCACATACTTGTAGAATGCCTTCGGGTTTTCCTTAATCCTGTTCAACAAGACCTTCTCATGGCCCCTTCTGGCTCTCCTAATTCCATTCTTAAGCTCCTTCCCAGCAATCTTGTAATTTTCTAGAGCTCTAACAGTACCTAGTTTCTTGAACCTTTCATAAGCTTTTCTTTTCTTCTTAACTAGATTTTCTACATCCTTTGTACACCATGGTTCTTTAACCCGACCAACCTTTCCCTGTCTCAATGGAACCTTCCCTAGCAAAACTCCATACAAATGCTCCCTGAACATTTGCCACATTTCTGCCTTGCATTTCCTTGAGAACATCTGCTGTCAATATATGCTCCCAATTTCCTGCCTAATAGCATCATATTACCCTCTACCCAATTAAATGTTTTCCCATATTGTCTGCTCCTATCCCTCTCCAGCGCTATGGTGAAGGAGATAGAGTTGTGGTCACTACCTCCAAAATGCTCTCCCACCAAGAGATCTGACACCTGATCAGGTTCATTTCCCAATGTTAGATCAAGTACAGCCTCTCCTCTAGTTGGCTTATCTACATAATGCATCAGGAAACCTTCCTGAATGCACCTAACAAACTCCACCCCATCTAAGCTCCTTGTAATAAGGAGAGGCCAATGAATATTAGGGAAGTTAATTTCTTCCATCACAGCAACCCTATTATTGCACAATTCCGGAATCTGTCTCCCCATCTGCTCCATGATATCCTTGTTACTATCAGGGATGATCTGAAAAAACACCCAGTAGAGTTATTGCACCTTTCCTGTTTCTGACTTCCACCCACACTGACTCGTAGACCATCCCTCCATGACTTCCTCCTCTTCTGCAGCCATGGGACTATCCTTAATTAGCAATGCCACACCCCCACCTCTTTTGTCTCCTCTCTGTTCTTTTTGAAACATCTAAAGCCTGGCACACTCAGCAGCCATTCCTGCCCCTGAGACATCCAAGTCTCTGTAATGGCCACAACGTCATAGTTCCATGTATTGATCCACGCTCAAAGTTCAACCACCTTATGATACTCCTTGCATTAAAACAGGTACACCTCAAACCATCGGGCTGAATACATCTTTGCTCTAACATCTGCCTATCCTTCCTCACAAACTGCCTACCAGCTGTCTCTACTTGTGCTCCAAACTCCCCACCCTTTGCTTCTTCACTTCGGTTCCCAACACCCCTGCGGATCTAGTTTAAATCATCCCCAGGAGCATTAGCAAACCTCCCCGGATATTGGTCGCTTGGATTCAAGTGCAACCTATTCTTTTTGTACAGGTCACACCTGCCCCAGAAGAGGTCCCAATGATCCAAAATCTGAATCCCTGCCCCCTGCTCCAATCCCTCAGCCACACATTTATCTTCCACCTCATTCCATTCCTATACTCACTGTCGCATGATCAGGCAGCAATCCCGAGATTACTACCTTTGAGGTTTTGCTCTCAGCTTCCTTCCTAGCTCCCTGTATTCTGTTTTCAGGATCTCCTCCCTTTTCCTACCTATGTCGTTGGCACCAATATGTACCACGGCCTCTGGCTGCTCACCGTCTCTTTTCAGGATACTGTGGACACGTTCAGAAACATCACGAACCCTGGCACCTGGGTAGGCAAACTACCATCCGTGTTTTGTTTTTCACACCCACAGAACCACCTCTCTGTCCTCTTAACTATAGAGTCCCCTATTACTGCTGCCATCTTCTTCCGTTCTGTACCCTCCTGAGCTACGGGGCCAGACTCAGTGCCAGGGACACGGCCAGGTAGGTCGCTCTCCCCCAACAGTACTCAAGAAATGAATGTTAAGGGGGACAGCCACAGGGGTGCTCTCCATTACCTGACATCCTCCCATCCCTCTCTTGACGGTCACCCACTTACCTGTCTCCTGTGGCCCCGGGGTGATACCTGCCCGTAGTTCCTGTCTATCAACTCCTCACTCTCCCTAACAAGCTGAAGGTCATTGAGCTGCAGCTCCAGTTCCCTAACTTGGTCTCTAAGGAGATGCAGCTCGATGCACCTGGCGCAGATGTGGCCATCAGGGAGGCTGGAAGTCTCCTGGACATCCCATATCTGACACCCAGAACAGAAAACTGACATCGCAGTCATACCCACTATTCATGTTAGAGGGGTAAAAAAAAGTAACCTACCTCACCTCGGCCCATCCTCGCCGAAGCCCCGATGAGCCAAAGCCCTACGACTCTGACTTATTCTACTCCGACAACTGCTGCGCTAGACAAAGTCTCTCTTTTATCTTGGAGCTTCCTCTGCGCCCTTGCGCGATGACAAGCTACTGCACCTGTGCGCTTCTTTCCAACCTGTGCGAAGCTCACTCTCTCTTCAAATTGATTGGTCCCGCCACTAAGGTTGAGAGGGATGATCAATCAGCCATGATGGAATGGTGGAGCAGATCAATGAACCAAATGGCCTAATTCTGCTCCTACGGTTTCTGGTGTTGTTTGATTGTGCCTTACGGAATTGATTGACAACAAGCTGGTGTTACTTATAGTCTGCTCACTGCATCTGTCAAAGTGAAAACAAAATGTGCAGTTTGCTCAGTCGGATGCAGGAGCGCAGAAATACTGACACCGCTGTCAAATCAAGACTTTGCAGGTCTTTGTGGCAGAAGGGGCTTCTTTTTTCAGGTAATGAGAGCTAAGTGGATTGGTTATAAAGTGTTGGGAAGGTGAGTTCAAGCTGCTCTGTGATATCATTGGACATTCAAAGCCGCTGAAGCTCTGGTTACCCTTATCATTATTCTTTAAACCAGCCATAATCCAAGTGTTAAAGCTTTTCCTCCTCACTTATCTGATCATGACAACGTATTTCACTGAGCCTCAGTTTGCTGCTAATATTCCTCTGAACCTCCCAATAGTAATCCTTCATGTGAAATATATACTTTTGTATCTCAAAAGACCGAACTGGATGGTTAAAGATTAATGTGTCTTCCTGTAATCGAGTAGTTGGGAACAACTGAGGGCACCATCTCGAGAGACCATCTCAGCTCCCCAGGCCAGGCTGCACTGGGGCTTATGGGCTGAATTTCATGACTACTGCTGAGTTCAAAGTTCAAAGTAGATTGGTCAATATATACAACCCTGAGATTCATCTTCTTGCAGACAATTTACACTAAATCTATAGAATAGCATAAAGCCACAATAGAATCAATGACAGATTCAAAGATTAAAGATTCAAAATACATTTAGTATCAAAGTATGTACGCAGTATACACCCCTGAGATTTATCTTCTTGCAGACAGCAAGGAAACAAAGAAAACCATGGAACCTGTTCAAGGGAAAACATCAAAATCCCAATGTGCTATAAAAAAGAATGACTTGTACAAACAGCAAACAAAAGTGAGCAACACAGAATATAAAACATCAAACCACAAACCACTGAAGCAGTTCAGCTCAGTTCAGTTCAAACTAGCTCTGTGTCATTTGCTAAGTTCAGGCCACAGAGTCAATGCACTCTGATCAAGAATCTCACAAAATAGCCACCAAAAAGGAGTGTCAGCACCAACCGGGGCATTCAACCAGAGAGAATCTGTCCAGATATCTGAAAGAGATGGAAGAAATGTAGTGAACCACAGAGCATCAGGGCACATCAATGTATCCTACAGGGAACAAAAACCACAGATTCATTTAGTACTCTTTCCTCATTCACTTACTTCCATGGTGATGATTGTGACAGTTTCAAAGTTAGTTATCTCTACTTGCTCTATATGATCAGATTGGATCACAAATGATCCTATAACCCCAAGAATATCCTAATCTCGACTGCAGCAGACAGCACAGCTAGAAATGGGTCCCACAGTTAATCATCTGAAGAGTGGCCCACAACTTACTAAAAGTTGTCAAAAATCATTGAAAATAATACACATGTAGACATCTTAAACGTGGAAAATTCTGCAGATGCTGGAAATCCAGAACAACACACACAAAATGCTGGAGGAACCCAGCAGGTCAGGCAGAATCGAGGGAAATGAATAAACACAAGTGATTCTGCCAAGACTGGAAACCCAGAGCAACACGCATAGAATATTTGCCAGGCAGAGATGTAGAGGCATCAACACCAGACTTCGAGGCAAATGGTCCCAAGTTCAAATCCAGCCCGCTTCTTGTACACTTTCCACGTGTGCAGGGTTGAGCATCGAGCTAGCAACTCGCCCTCATACAAAAACAGACAAATATTATGGAAGCAGCAAAAATGCTGCCCACTGCCATAAAGCACAAAAAAGAACAACACCAGCACACAAAATACTGGAGAAACTCAGCAAGTCAAGTAGCATCTATGGAAATGAATAAACAGCTGACATTTCAGGCTGAGACCTTTCGTCAGGCCTGGAAAGCAAGAGGGGAAGATGCCAGAATCTTGCCAATACTAATCAAAGATCTATGATGAGATATTAGAGTTAAGTAGAACATTTCCAAAGCCAAGTGAGTGTTTTGCCAACATCTTTCTTGCTGATGCTACTTTTTAAGCAATAAAACCAATAATGAGCACTTATAATGTCCAATAGGAGCAAAACATTTAATGATAATTTCCAGAAGCACTTACCAACAAAATTAGGATTGTTGATTAAAAGGAAGTGAGTTTCATCTGGTTGAGAAAGCAGCAGACAAATAAAAGTAAAAGGTGGGAAATGGAGGAGATGAAATCAGGAGAAACACTGCGATGGGTCGATGGGTAAATAAGGATTTTAGAAGCTAAGGCAGATGTGATACCTGCCATAAATTCACCCAAGTCAGAGGTGTTGAACTGATGGTATGCCAGAAAACCTGACAGGCATGAATTGAATTCTGCTACTTAATTATCCTTCCCCTAGATGTCTGGTTTATACACTGGATGATTAGAGTCATACAGTAGTTACTATGGTAAACTCTGGCATTCTGATAACCTTTACCTGAGATTGCAGTCCCAGCAAAGATTAAACATTTAAATAAATAGTGCTCAGGTGTTTGTTAACAATAAATATTGCTGGGATGTTGACTTTGATAATATAAGTCAATAAACCTCTTTCACTATTTCTTTTCTTTCCAAGGGGCTGTAATCACTGCACTTCCTCCTCCAGCTGAGAGCCGAGATTTTCTGGTGCCACAGTTCAGTATGAACATCATGAATGATATTTCATATTTAACTGCACAGTGGATAATTTAAGTCAGGAAGGTGTCAGTTCCCTTCCCACATGTAATGATTCATCTTTGCATAGAAGTTCATAAAGGCACCTGCCTGAGAACTGATGAGATTGTCCTAGCCAAACAAAGTGAGAATTTGTAACTATGGGAACAAAACTAGTTTCCTTCTCTTTAGCTCACATTTTCAGTCTTCTTAAACTTAAAACATTCAATATCAGGCAACACTGGAGAAGGCCGTTTGGCTCAGAAGTGGATTCAATAGTGCTTCTCTCCAACTCTTGTCCAGCAATCCTGTAATTAAAAAAAAAATTAACCTTCGTTATACTGAATTGATTTCCATTCCCTGATTGAAATAAATTGCAATAAAACTGATCAGATGTTGATGTTTTCATAATTATTGTACCTCTGTCCCTTTGATTACTGATTCCTTTCCCACTAAAAACAATGCAATATAATACTTTTATCGAGATTTTTGATCATGTTAATTTTGGTTCTGCTCACTGCTTTGCGACATTTACTCGGTCTGCGATGAACTGAGGCTGTGGCCTTTCCGATTACAGTGATGCCTGGCTTCATATCTGCATTCCCACAACGTTTACTCAGCTCTGCATTGAACTGGAGCTGTGGCCTGTTCTGATTACGGTGATGCCTGTCTTCATTTCTGCCTTCCCACGACGTTTACTCGGCTCTGCATTGAACTGAGGCTGTGGCCTGCTTCAGCTACAGTCTTGCCTGGCTTCACATCGTTTGCAAAACTTCACCTGAATCCTATATGCTTATTTTTATTGTTTGCACAAATCTTTTTCTCACTCTGCGCATTGGGTGTTTGATGGTCTTTCTTAACGGGTTCTTTTGCGGTTTCTTTGATTTGTGGCTGCCTGTAAGGAGAACAATTCTCAAGGTTGTATAATGTATACATTGATAATAAATGTACTTTGAAGAATGAACTTTGAATTTTGAATAACTCTGTCTGGAACTTCACTGCTCTGGACAGCATGGTGTGGATGTTCACAGGACCTCAGGTGGGTCACGGCTGTAAAAATCATAATTGAAATTTGTTGTTTTGTTGTTCAATGACATGTAAACACTGATCCTGTTTGTCCTTGTGGCAGCAGTACAGTGCACTACATAATAATAGAAAAATAATGTGAATTACAGTAAGTATATTTATATTAAATGGTTAAATTAAATACGTTGTGCAAAATGGGAATAAGAAAGTAGTGAGGTAGAGTTCACAGGCTCAATGTCCATTCAGAAATTGCATGGCAGACAGAGAGACTTTCAATTTTTAATTAGAAATAATAAAGGAAAGCAAAATACAACTTATTGAACAAGTAGCTTAAATTTTCTGACAATTCCTGACAACAGTGGGGTTTCTGGTTAAGGGGCAGGTCTAACACATTATGAGGTCTAAGAACAGATTTGACTGGTGAGAGTGGGTGTCCCAGGCTGAGCACAGTGAGAGAATCCCACAGTGACGAATACTGAAGAAAATGGTCACTACATCCCAGACTCTGTCTTTTACTATTCATAATCCAGTTTCAAAGAAAAAATAACTTCAGTTATGACTGAAATTATTCACAGTATTTAAAATGATCCTGTCCAATGGAATGGATATCCAGTGGGTCATTTATAATACCCAAACTTTTGCCTCTTCTCTGTTCATATGGGAATGAAATATTCAGCTTCCCTACCTTGTCTCAGTCTCCTAGCACTAAGCCTATAGTTTAAACAAATTATAGAAAAGCTGTGGTTGGAATCTTTCTGTAACCTGGGAAGCATTCTGTCTGTTTCTCCTTCATCATAGCCCATTATTTTCAAAGTGCTTGCTTATTATCTGTTTTTAGCAACCAATTTATTGAGCACCTCCTTCTTTCATGTGACAGTAGCCTTGAGAAAACAGATGCAAACTATTTATTTCCTGAACCCTGACTTCTGCTTTTACAAGATGCTATTTTTCATGCTTTCTCAGTCCCATCCTTCTTTTGAATAATTTAAGTATATATAAAGTCTTGAGAGTTCCAATTTCCATTAATTAGATATTTTAGTACTCTCAGTTTCACTCTTCCCTCTAAGCTGCACAGATGTGGGGCCATGCAGCAACTGAAGAGCTCCTGTGCACATAGCCTTTGTTGCCACGCAGCTGGTATAAAGCCAGACAAGAAAAAGTTGAAAAAACATGATTTTTTTCCTTTGTTGTCCTCTATTTCATTACACCCTTCAATTAAGGATTCAAAGTTCAAAGGTTCGAAGCACATTTGTTATCAAAGTATATATGCAGTATACAACCCTGACAGCCATGAAACAAAGAAACACATTGGAATCCAAATACATTCTTCTCAGGCTTCCAGCGGGATACAAATATAAATTTTAACAAAGTTTCGATGACAAGCTCTGCCATCTTCATCAGGGATGATCCCTGGGCACATCTACTCCTGTGGTATGTATACCACCATCATCTGTCTCTCCTGATTGCTTAGTCCTCATCCAATCAGGTTTCCGCTCTCCCACCTTGTTTAGAATTGATGGACAACGGGAGTGTAAATGCCACCAGACTAGATATGCCCTAACCCCCACGCTACCATACTGTTCCCAATTCACAGAACTCAATCCAACATTGCTTCCTTCTCATTATCAAGAATAAATTTCAACCACTCTTTCAAGTGTGTTCCTGATCATAACAACTTGCCAAATAATCCAGATTTTACGCCATTTTTCTTCATTCCAGATCCTCTTGTCCAACTAGTCTTCATCTGCTCTGCACAATTCTACAGTCTCTAAGTCCATACTAGGACTGTATTTCAGGTGGACCTTTACAACTTTGTCCCTTAAATTGTTTTTATTCAAGCCTGTGCAAGGGTTCTGCATTGTATACACAATGCAGCTTCTGTAATTACAACATCTTGAGAAGTGAATAGCAGGCGAGATCTGATATCCTAAAATACTAGCCACCTGCCCTAGGGCCTCTATGTTCCTTCCAGCTCAGCTGTGGGTGCGCGCTCTTTACCTTTGCATGTCTAGCTCCATTATCCAGTGTTCAGTAGTGTGCCTGTATTGAATAATGCAGATTACGAGCAGCCTCAGCACTGACAGGAAGGGTTTGACAGCTGCTGAGGCCTTACCTTCAGACTCAATACCTGTCAGTTATTAAATATTCAAACATTTTTAGGGTTTATTTAAAAAAATAAAATTATACTAAAAAAGTAAAGGACTGAAAACACTGGCAGACAAAAATATTTCAAACAACTTTATTGAAAAGCTCGGCATATCTTTCTTCCTTTAGTGGATTTCCTCAGTCATTTTAATAAGACTCATAATGTGATATAGGCCGAAAGATTCAGTAGCCTGAGAGTTGGAAAATCAGTCTGACCGCTTGTGATATCCATCATCCCTGTTCCCTCTAAGCTGCATGGGTGTGTGGCCCCACAGTAACTGAAATGCCCCTGAACACGTGGTCTTTGTTGCTGCATAGCTGGAATTGGACACAGTTAGAAAAAGTTTACAAAATGTGAAAGATTTTCTTTGTTGTACTTTATTTCATTATACCCTTCAATAGTAAATAAAATCAATTTTCTACAATTTTCATTCTAAATATCCACAGTATGCATATTATAAAAAAAACATGAAGTGCCACGCAGTTTTCAGGCTGTGTAAAAATTTCCTGCTCAAAGCAATAGTTGGCCCATGCAGTTGTAAAATTAAAAAACTGGTGGGATCATTGTGTGATGCACTTGGTAAACACACATTTTTTCTTTGGTCATATCTCACATGTTGTCCATTAGCCAAACTTAAGAGCCTTGGTTTGGAAAGCAAATCGGCCTATATCCTGTGAGAGAGGAATCTACCAACAGACCTGGGCAACTGTCAGGAGGAAATCTGCACCATTGTTTTCATACCTTATATTTATGACAACAACATGCTGTACCTAACTCCTGTATCCATTAGTTAATAAGTGGTCATGGGACAGAAGGATGGAAATGAATTTTTGACCTCAGAATCTAATTATAAATAACATTTCTGACACAAATTAAGCAGATGAAAAAATGGCACATGGAATTTTTGTCAGTTTGTATGCTGATTTCTGAAAGTTAGACGTCATTAGAGACAAGTGAGTAATGGCTGTAAATATAAGTAATAAGTTCAATGTTGGTATTCATAGCAATACACAACTGAAGAAGGGACTCAGCCTGTAACATTGACTATTGATTCATTTCCATAGATGCTGCCTGACCTGCTGAGTTCCTCCAGTATTTTGTGTGTGTTGCTCTGGATTTCCAGCATCTGCAGAATCTCTTGTATTCTGTATTCACAGCATTTCCTGATTTTTACCAGCTGTCTTGATATTTTGCCCACATCCCTAATTTGGACCTGGCAAATTTAGATTTATGGGTTCGTATTTTTTCGCCTGATTGGATACAACCATTGTTGATAGAATCTCAGGTGGTGACGGGAGGGTGTACAGGAATGAGATATGCCAACTAGTGGAATGGTGCTGCAGCAACAACCTGGCACAATGTCAGTAAGACGAAAGAGCTGATTGTGGACTTCAGGAAGGGTAAGACAAAGGAACACATACCAATCCTCATAGAGGGATCAGAAGTGGAGAGAGTGAGCAGCTTCAAGTTCCTGGGTGTCAAGATCTCTGAGAATCTAACCTGGTCCCAACATTTCAATGTAGTCATAAAGAAGGCAAGACAGCAGCTATACTTTATTAGGCGTTTGAAGAGATTCGGCATGTCAACAAATAAACTCAAAAACTTCTATAGTTGTACGGTGGAGAGCATTCTGACAGGCTGCATCACTGTCTGGTATGGAGGGGCTACTGCACAGGACCAAAAGAAGCTGCAGAAGGTTGTAAATCTAGTCAGCTCCATCTTGGGCACTAGCCTACAAAGTACCCAGGACATCTTTAGAGAGCAGTATCTCAGAAAGGCAGTGTCCATTATTAAGGACCTCCAGGACCCAGGGCATGCTATTGTTACCATCAGGTAGGAGATACAGAAGCCTGAAGGCACACACTCAGTGATTCAGGAACAGCTTCTTCCCCCCTGTCATCCGATTCCCAAATGGACATTGAATCTTTGGACACTACCTCACTTTTTTTTAATATACAGTATTTCTGTTTTTGTACATTTCTTAAAATGTATTCAGATATATGTAATTGATTTACTTGTTTATTTATTATGTTTTATTTTATTTATTATTATTATTTTTTCTCTCTCTCTGCTAGATTATGTATTGCATTGAACTGCTGCTGCTAAGTTAACAAATTTCACATCACATACCGGTGATAATAAACCTGATTCTGATTCTGATCTCCAGTACAGATGAAAGATTATTCAGCAAAGAGGATCAAAAGTTGAGAAAATTGGCATAAAAACTAGATAAAAAGAATGATTGTATGGTTGGTGAATTGTTATGATCCAGAATGCATTTCATGATTAAGTGTTAGAAAAGTATTCAGATAGAGTATTTCAATGTAATTTCTAAACTGATTAATGATTACTGATAAGTTTAAGCACATTTTTTGGTTTCAGATTGTGACTTTGAAGTTTTCTTTCCAAAATGTATATGCCACGTCAGTACTTTTTCATATTAATGACCTGCTGTGTTATGTTTTGCAACTTTAAGATATTAAACTAATTCAAAGGAAGACACAGGAATCTGAAATGTGTGTATAACTTCAAGTTTACTTTAAGCGAGGAGCGCAAATATCACGTGATAGCGTGATGATGTATGCAATTCATGAATTTATATATATATATAAACAATTAAGCATTATTGTTCATTTAAATAATTCATTATGAGTTTTATATATATATAAAAAACATAATGAATTATTTAAATGAACAATAATGCTTAATCAACCTATACATATGTATACACAAGATTACTCAAACATTACTTAAATATTAAATACACGACCTGCTATTGTTGATTTTGCTTTGGAATCAGGTTGGAATAATAAGACTCCTATTGTGAGCAATACCATTTAGGATCCGAGCATAGGGAGAGCAATTCAAATGAGACCAGTCAAGACTTTTTTTGTAAACACGAGCTGAAATTTAAATTAAATTATTGCAAGCCTTTCAACTTTGACTTAAATAAATAAGTGGGTAAATGCATAAGTGAGAGTAAGTAAATGGGTAGGAGCATATCGAAGTGACAGAATCTGATGTTTGAACAAGATTTAGATGCTGGGCTGAATCAGAAAGGTTGGGTACAGACCAAATCGAGACAACGGGGTCCAGGCCAGACACAAGGCACAGGATGGGCTGGTTCAGCTCGCTACTCTGCTCTGTGCTGAACTAAGGGTCTGTGCATGGAATTTCTCTTTGGGCTTCAGTTCATGTTTCTTGTTTCTCTTTATTCTTTGCATGATTTTTTTTTCTCTCTGCATTTTAAGTATTTGACAATCTTCCTTGTTTTTATTGGTTCTGTTGAGTTTCTTTGTTTTGTTGCTGCCTGTTAGAAGATGAATCTCAAGGTTGTTTCATGTATCTATACTTTAATAATAAATGTACTTTGAACTTTGAACCTTGAAATGAATTCCAGCATGTTGTATTTAAATATATGCCAATAATGTGCTTCCACAGATTCCGTAGAATCAATGTTTAAAAATATATAAATCTTAGTATATAACCTTACATTTATTATTTATTAGGCCTGCAGTATTTCTTCTTTGTTATGAATATTTTATTCTGACAGTGTGCAACATACTGAAAGATAAGGATGTGCAATAGCTCTTCTACAAATTCCATTGGCAACAGCATCAACCTTCATGTACAAAAATCTCACTTCGACCTAAGTACAAAAATAATTGGTAAACCATGAAAGCAAACTGATATAAAACAAAAAGTTCAAGTACGAAGAGTGAAGTGTTGTTTGACTTAAAAGCAAAAGCAATAACCTCATTGTATTATGGGGCTTCAAAGTTTCAGAAACCACAAAGTAATCTGCAGATGCTGGGGTCAAAGTTTCAGAAAGATAGGGGACAGCATTATTTATAAATGTAAAGAATATACTGTATTATAAGATGATTATTCTCTCAATAAATTTCAGAAGAGTTTGACAGCTAGTTTAAAAGATTGTCAAACATCTTAAGTGTGAAAGTGAAAAGGGTATTTAGGAATGAGATTGATGGATCAGTAAGGAAGAAAACAAACTCTTTTGAGTGACGTTTGTAAATTCATCAAGAATAATAGAATTTATTTGCTTGAGCTTCAGTATATCAAATTTATAATAAAATTAGAAGGTAAATATTTAGCTCTTGTGAACTTTAAAAGACATATTAAATAATATTTAGAAAATTGAAAGAAGGCTGATTTGAACAATTTGGCAACAAAGCAATTACACCTCATCCTCCATTCTTTGTGGTGCTAAGCATTGCAGAGTTAATTTTCTGCATAATCCCATTTTGGCTGAGATTTATAGGAGTCAGTCAATTTGCATTCCTTCCAGAAGGGTTTGAGTACATTGTTGAATCTTTTCTGTTCTCTGCTACTATTTTTTCCTGTGACTACGCAAGGCGAATAATGTCTGTTGTGGGTGTCTGGCATCGGCCAAATGAATAATACAGCCTATCCAATGTAATGGACTGAGACTCAATATAGGCCACTTTAGTTTAGGAGAGGACACTGATATTTGGCCCATCATTTTGGAGGCTTTATTGAAAGCCTTGTCAATGCTTCTCCAGCAAGAAAAAAAAACATTTTTACAGTGAGAATGACTGTAAAATCATGGAGCTAATTAACTAGGAATTTCTAGATTGGAAACTCCAGTTTTCCTTGAGAGAAAATAAACACCTTTACTGATGGCAAAGTTTCAGAAGAAATTCTGTGATCTGAAGCCTAGAGTGCAGGAGACCCAGCACCTTGTCAACACGCATGACCAATCAAGGTTCGTCACCAGCATTAAAAGCCATCTGCAATCCCAACACTCAAAGCTACACTCCACAGACAGAAAATATTGAAACCAGTGAATAACCAAGAGTCAGTCAATACTCACTGAAAGGAACATTCCGAAGGCCTCTTCAACCATGACTATCTTTGATGTTAATATGCTTGACTCCTTTACACAGCAGTCTATGTTGGCTAGCCTGAACCTTACCACCACTGCTTAGCCAAAAAGATTCAACAAAAAAATAACAAGTACTTAGGAGCAGACATGTATCCTGAATATTGAAGTTCTAAACCTCTGTGGTGAGCAGCTTCAGTTACAAACACACAGCATCATTCCTCACATCTGGTAAGAAGAGGATGTTCTAGGTGACCTCAGAGATGTTTTAATTATGACTCTATTCATGAAAGGAGACATCTGACTTGATAACTAGAGAGGGGGCCACTACAGGGAAAGCCATTACCAGGATCCTTCTTAACAGATTCTACATCCCGTGGCCCAAAGGCTGCTCTCTGATTCACAGTGTGGAGTCCAATCATCTAGACATGGTGAACTTGACATCATGACAATTCCAAGAAAAAAATGCAAGAAGCTGTATTTAGCCTTTTTAAAATCTTGCGGAAGATTTGAGGCATTGATCATGTGGATAGCCAGAAGCTTTTTCCCAGGACTGAAATTGCTAACAGGAGGGTGCATGGTTTTAAGGCACTTGAAAGTAGGTACAGAGGGGATGTCAGGGGTTTTTCACACAGGGAATGGTGGGTGCGTGGAATGCATCGCTCGCAAAGGTGGTAGAGTTGGATACAATAGGGTCTTTTAAGTGTCTCTTAAGGAGGTACATGGAGCTTAGAAAAGTAGAGGGCTATGCGGTAGGGAAATTCTAGGCAGTTTCTAGAGTAGGTTACATGGTCAGTACAACATTGTGGGCTGAAGAACCTGTAATGTGCTGTAGGTTTCTATATTCTGTGTTCTATTTTAATTGAAACAGTTCGAACAAAACCTGTTGATCCAAGAAGTGTTGCCAAATTTTAAAAGGGTCAACTTCTTGTTCTTCAGATTTCATGTCAGAGTAGGGTTGGAAGTGTTACAAACTATGGAGGGAGTGGATGAATCTAGAGTTCTTTTAGGAAGGTCATTGTGAAATCAATGCACTAATTTCCATGAGGCACTGGGAAATTTGGGAAGCTGAACTGAGTTCCTGACTTGCTGAAGTAGACTTGTGTAGTTGGGCAGCATAGTCGTTAGCACAACACCCTACAGTACCGTACCTGCAATGTGGCTTCAATTCCCACCACTGCCTGAAGAGAGTTTGTATGTTCTCCCCATGACCGCATCGGTTTTCTCTGGGTGCACCTGTTTCCTCACACAGTCGAAAGACATGCCGGTTGGCAGGTGAATTGGTGACTGTAAATTGCCCTGTGATTAGGCTAGGATTAAATCGGGGGATTGGTGGGCAGCACGGCTCAAAGTGCCGGAAGGGCCTATTCTGCGCTGTATCTCAACCAATAAACGGACGACTTATACTGTACTAGAATATACAAAGTCCTGTTATTATTTTTACCAGATGAGTTCAAATCTCACCATACAAAATAGTGACTTACGTAAACTGGGAATACGAAGTTAGTTTTGGTGCATTAGACCTTTGGGCAGGAATAAGACTTTAGTTCTATTGGGCCTGCTCTGCCATTCAACAAAACCCTGACCCGATAACTTACCTCAGTACCACGTTCCTGCTGCTCTCTAATTCAGTATGAACCATTCCAAAATCTATGTATTTAGGAAGATAATAAGGCCATCCTTTTTCTTGATTACCACATCTTTCAACATTTGGGATGTAAATTATCAAGTCCTTAAGATTTATGCTTTTGGTCTCATCAATGTCTTCAGTCATTATACAACTGAAGTACTAAATTAGAATTCCTTATTGTTGTTATAGTCAGAAGTGGTAATGGGGATAAGCTCCCACTGCCTATTAAATTCTCCTAATAGCATTCATCTCAAAAAGCCTCTAACAACCAAGTCCAGCTCCTGGCCTTTACATATGGTTTCTACTGACAGAAGGGGAAAAGGCAGGTTACTGGTGCCTTTAAACCAGTTGCTTCAGAAATATCGAGCTCATCAGCGGAGCACGGCTGGCAGCTCATCTAGGAGAAGAAAAACTATGACCTCAAACCTCCACTGCCTGGTGGCCATACCCACATATAGAGAAGGCTTCGGGAGTGAATCCTGAGGGAAAAATCTAGCGCTGGGGTCCCTAAGGCAGTCCAACATTGAGTTAAACGCTGACTGGCAACTCCAGCAACGCCAGCGGTGCCAAACTATATTGGTCTCTACTCTTTCTTTAGATTCATCAGCTGCGTGGAGAGGTGGAGTCTGCTGCATAGGCAACAGCTTGCTCTCCGTATTGTACTGTCGGGGCTTGCATAGACAGCAGAGATGCAACATCCATCGTCAGCCCCAGTTAATGGAGGGCGTCAAAATAAATTGTATTAAGTATGAAGCTATTAAATTCTGCATAAATATTTCTTGCTAATTTGCTATCACATTTTACTTTAGTGTACTGTGCAAAGTTTTAGGTAGATGTAAAAAAATTGTAAGGATGCTTTTAAAATAATTAAATTAAAACTTTCCAAATATCAAAACACTTACTATAGAGCAGTAAACAGTGAAAACTAAATCTAATCGATGTTTGGTGTGACCACCTTTGCCTTTAAAACTGCATCAATTCTCTTAGGTACACTGTTGTGCAGTTTTATAAGAAAATCGGCTGGTAAGTTGTTCCACCATTCTTCTGCAGACTTTTCCTGTCTCGCTTGCTTCTGCCTCTCTGAGTGATCCCAGGCAGTCTTGATGATGTTGAGATCAAGGCGCTGTGGAGGGCATATCATCTGACACCATATCAAAAACCTAGGATGCTGGAGACTTTATTTTTCTTTAACAACTATTTGGTCATCTTGTTTTTGCCGAAAACTCTCAAATCCCAGATGTTGCTCAGTCTGTTTAGATTTCTGATATAAAAGTCATTAAACAATCTAATCAATCCCACACAGCCCCCATGTGTTTCTCTTTAACCCTTTGGCCCTCTGATTCAGCATGTCTTTGGGTTTGCGGGGAAACTGAACCAAGCAGGATAAAATCACATGGACACAGCAAAAGCGTGTCAACTCCACAAACAGAGCACCCAAAATCAGGATTGAAATTAGGTTGCTCAAGCTCTGAGGCATCAATAAAACCTACTGCACCACTTCTAACGGTGTTGTTATTTCATTCATAAAATGACAGATGGATCACTTTTTCAGTTGTCTCTTTGTAGCAAAGGTATCGTTGATGCCAATCATGCATTACATTTTAACACGCTTACTACTACCTGATGCACGTTTACTGCTTTCTGTAGTCTGACCCTTTTTCATGCTCGCCCACAACACTAATTTTCAGTTTCAGCTTCACTTTTCTCCCACCTGATTCATCACTCAGGTTCCCATTCCTCTGTCAAAAGCACAAGCAACTGCAAACCACAACACCCACCCCACCTCCAATCACCTGTTGTCTAGCCCAACAACACTGAGGTACATCACACGATAGGATTCTGAAACTGAGTTCAATTCTGATACCGTTCTGTAAGGTGTCTCTGTATGTCCTCCCTGTCGGTTTCCCCAGGTGCTCCACCTTCCTCCCACAGTTCCTAAAATGGAACAAGTAGGTTAGTCATAGTCATAGTCATACTTTATTGATCCCGGGGGAAATTGGTTATTGTGAATTGTTTCATGATTAAGTTAAGGTTAATTGGGTTTTTTCGGGGGTTGCTGGACAGTGTGACTCAAGAGGCCAGAAGAGCTTACTCCTCACTGTATCATTAAATAAAATAAAAAGAAAATCACCCGCTCTTGTCTTTGTTCATAAAAATATAAAAACTTGATGTTTTTTAAATTTAATTTTACTTTATTTTTAGTTATTTTGGGTTTGAGAGATTCCTCCACCAGAGGTGAGGCCATGCTCGTTGTTGTGATGCTACATTTCAGAATTCAGACTTCAATTCCAGTGCCAGGTGTAAGGAGTTTGTACATTCCCCTCCGTAAACCACGTGTGCTTCCTCCAGGTGCTCCAGTTTCCTTCCACATCCCAAAGCGTATTGGTTAGAGTGTTAATTGGTCATTATAAGTGGCCCTGCGATTAGGGGCTTTGCTGGGTGGTGCAGCTTTCTAAGCCAGAAGGGCCTGTTCCGTGATTTATCTCAAAATAGATCAGCAAATTGCAGTCCTTTCGAGGTTTAATTCACCTGACCTTCACCAGAAATGATCCTAAAGTCTGAGCTGAGTGTTATTGGACATCTTCAAACTCTAGCTTTGAAAATCTGAGGTACCCATCTGCTTCAAACAGATTTCAAATATATCAGTGGCCTAGAAGAGTGTGGCAACCTGCCTCAGTGATAGTCATCCAGTAGCACTTACATCTACCGTGATGAAGTGTTTTGAGAGATTGACCATGAAGTAGATCGTCTCCTGCCTGAGGAGTGACCCGGCTTCATTCCAATCTGTCTGGTTACAGCAAGTCAACAGCAGATGCTATTTCATTGGTCATCTCGAGAACACCTGGACAATTAAAGTGCGTGCATCAGGATGGTCTTCATTGGTTACAGCTCAGCATTCAACACCTTCATCCCTTTGAAACTCATCACTAAGCTCCAAAACCTGGGTCTTGATACCTCCCTGTGAAACTGGATCCTCGGCTTCCTCACTGGGGCATTGCAACAACATCTTCTCCACACTCACCATCGGCACAGCTGCACTACGGGCCATATGGTTCACCTCTGCTTTATTCACTTTACCTATGATTGTGTGGCTTGGTACAGCTCCAATGTCATAGTTGAGATTGCTGACAACAACACCACTGTTGATAGCCGAATGAAAGGTAGTGACAAATATGCAAATGTGTGGAGAAGATGCAAATGCGAGGGAGATTAAAAATCAGATGTTGTTGTTCAACCACAACAACATCTCACTCAATGCCAGCTGATTACAGACTACAGGTGGAAGAAGCTAGAGGTCATGAGCCAGTCCTCACTAGGGGATCGGAGGTGGAGCGAGTCAGCAACATTAAGTTCCTTGGTATTATCATATCAGAAGATCTGTCCTGGGACCAGCACGTAAGTGGCATCACAAAGATGGTACATGTTCTCTTCTCACTTCTACCATCGGACAGGAGGTACAGAAGCCTGAGGTCCTAAACCACAGCTTCAGGAACAGCTATTACCTTACAACCATCTGGCTCCTTGGGCAACTTCATTCACCTGAAATCCAAATTGATTCTACAAACTACACATTCACTTTCAAGATCTCTTTGCAACTCATGTTCTCAGTATTTTTTTTGTTTTCTTTCTCACATTGGTTGTTTGTCAGTCTTTGTTTATGCATAGTTTTTGTTATTCTATTTCTTTATTTTCCTGTAAATAATTGCAAGAAAATGAACCTCAAATAGTATATATTTACATATTTATGTACTTCAATAATAAATTTCACTTTGAACTTTGAAATCTATGGCCATCACTCCAGCTACACATCAATTTGTTCTGCTATCCCAGCTTTATATTTGTTATTGGTTGTGGTCATTGGCACCAATAAGCACAGGAGGGAAACTAGTTTGTAGACACTTGGGAAAAGATGAAATGGGACTGTATGTATTGCTGGCACAAACATAGTGTTTGAGTGGTCTCCATCTGGATTTCATTAATTCAGTGATACTAATTCAGACTGAATAAAATGTGGTACACAGAGAAAAAAACAGGAATGATGAAGCATGGCCAATGAAATTAGTTTGATTGAGGGCACTGAAATTGATGCCAGGAAGACTGAAAATGTGCTACATACAAATTTGCCTCGGTTAATTTTCTAAACAGTGGTTGAAAGGGATACACCTGGACAAAATATTTCATATGTAGTCTTACCTGGGCCTTATATTCTTGTACTCAAATTGTCTTGTAATAAACAGAAATATTCCATCTGTCTTCCTAAGAACCTGCTCTACCTATACATTACCTTTTTGTAATTGACATGCAGGGAAGCTACGTTTTCTGAACACCAACTGAAAGGTCTGAAGGTAGTTATGTCACCTGCACCAGGTGGTGTACACTGTGTGGTTCTGAAAGAGGTGGCTAAAGAGATTCTGGAGACATTGGTAATGATCTTTCAGGGATCACTAGATTCTGGAATGGTTCTGGACGACTGGAAAATTGCAACAGCCACTCTGCTCTTCAAGAAGGAAGACAGGCAGATGAAAGTGAATTATAGGCTAGTTAGTCTAATCTCAGTGGTTGAAAAGATTTTGGATTCAATTGTTAAGGATGTGTTTTCGGGGTACTTGGAGGCACATTATAAAATAGGCTGTAGTCAGCATGATTTCCTCAAAGGAAATATTGCCTGAAAAATTTGTTGAAATTCCTCAAAGAAATAATAATCAGGATGGACAAAGGAGAATCAGTGGATGTTGTGTACTTGGATTTTCAGAAGGCCTTTGACAAGGAGCCATGCATGAGGCTGCTTAACAAGTTAAGAGCCCATGGTATTACAGAAAAAGATTCTAGCATGGATAAAGCAGTGTCTGATTGGCAGGAGGTAAAGAGTGGGAATAAAGGGAGCCTTTTCTGACAACTGGTGTTCCAGTGGAGCCTATTTTGGAACCAATTCTTCTTATGTTCCATGTCAATGATTTGGATGATGGAATTGATGCCTTTCTTGCAATGTTTGCGGACGATGCAAAGGCGGGTGGAGGGGCAGGTAGTTTTGACGAAGTAGAGAGGGTACAGAAGGATTTAGATAAATTAGAGAATGGACAGAGAAGTGGCAGATGGAATACAGTGTCGGGAAGTGTATGGGCATGAACTTTGGTAGAAGAAATGAAGGGGTAGATTATTTTTCTAAATGGAGAGAAAATTGAAAAATATGAGGAGTAAAGTGACTTAGGAGTTGGGGACCTGGGAGTTCTTGTACAGGATTTCCAAATGCCTAATTTTCAGGTTGGTCAGTGGTGAAGAAGGCTAATGCGATGTTAGAGTTCATTTCAAGGGGACTGGAGCATAAAAACAAGGATGTAATGTTGAGACTTTATAAAGCACTGGTGAGGCCTCATGTGGAGTATTGTGAACAGTTTTGAATGTACTGGCACTGGAGAGGGTTCAAAAGAAGTTCTCAATTTCCCTCGGGATCAATAAAGTATGGCTATGACTGTGACTAAAATGATTCCAGGATTGAACAGATTGTCATATGAGGAGTGTTTGGTGGCTCTGGACTTATATTCACTGTAATTCAGGAGATTGAGGGGTGACCTGATTGAAACCTATCAGATAGCGAAAGGCCTTGAAAGAGTGGATGTGGAGAAGGTGTTTCCTATGGTGGAATCTAGGACCAGACGACACAGCCTCAGAATAGAGAGGTGTCCTTTTAGATAGAGATGAGGAGAATTATCTTTAGCCAGAGCGGGGTGAATCTGTGGAATTCATTGCCGTAGGCACTTGTAGAAGCCAAGTCTTTTCATATATTTAAGGCAGAGGTTGATAGATTCTATATTGGTCAGGGCATGAAGGGATGCAGAGAGAAGGCAGGAGATTGGGACTGGGAGGGAAATAGATCATCCAATGTGAAATGGTGGAACAGGCTCGATGGGCCAAATGGCCTAATTCTGCCCCCAAATCTTGTGATCTTCTGCTATTATCTGTGGAGGTAAAAACAAGCAATTTTTCAGTCAAATGATCTAAGGTTAGGATTCATAAGGAATTAATTATGTAAATCCTTAGCATTATTTTTCTCTTCACAAGCACTACCTGACTTATTGAATATTTTCAGAATTCCTCATCTTCTGACCTCATTCTTCCACTGTATTCTAGATTTAGTTCTTTCCCTCTTCCTTGTACAACCACAACTCCATTCTGGGTGTTGCTGGCCTAGATGCTAAGGACTTCTGTGAGCATGTACTTTCTATAATCACACTCCTTGTCAGTGTCAAACTGGTGATAGAGTTTTGCAGCCAACATGTTCAGACTAAGCTGCTTCACTGGCTCATATTTGCATTTTCATTTCAGTGAACATGTCGCGTTACCTTCCCAATTTATAAATATTTGCCATTCTGAGAGAAAAGCAATAGATCCATTTTTCCTCAAAAATTTTCAAGGCTATTTCTACATATTAACTATTCAGGATATCCAAATAATCCCCTAAAGCCTGAATGTGTTTTCTTCATTACACAGAACCATGTACATATAGTGGATCTCAATTTGCTGCATTCCAGCTCAGATTCTGGTCTTAACAATAACCCTATATGGTAAATTTTGTATTCTTCTAAAGTAGAAACCTATGTCAATTATGTTATTATCAATAACATTATGTGCCATGTCGTATGACATGGGCAATTATGGCTTTCCTTGACCATGATTGTTCTTACAAATTTTTCTGCAGAAATGGTTTTCCATTGCCATCTTCTGGTCAGTGTCTTTACAAGATGGGTGACCCCAGCCATTATCAATACCCTTCAGAGATTGCCTGCCTGGTGTCAGTGGTCACATAACCAGGACTTGTAATGTGCACCACCTGCTCCCATGACTTCATGTACCCTGATCGGTGGGTTCAGGTAGATGCTATACCTCACGGAAGGGTGACCTGCAGGCTAGCGGAGGAAAGGTGCACTTATACCTCCTTTGGAGGAGATGTATCTCCACCATGTCACCCATAATTGTGTTTTTATAATTTAAAGTTATCAGCTGCAGGAGGAAAGAGAACTATCCAGGCTTATTGACTTCCATTTCTTTTTCTTACATAATCTGATTGTTTACTTTCAATTTCAATGTCACCAAATGGAGCATTTTATATTATAATTAAATACAGAAGATTTCTTCAATGTCATAGCGGGGTAGCCAGTATGTGTCTCCCATTCCCACTCCTCCATCCCACCACCACTCACACTTACTTAAATACATTTAACTGGAATGATAGAACATGGCAAATGCTTGTTTTCTTACTCCATTCCTTGAGAGTATCTGTTCAATATTTAGTGGAATAGGTAGTATTTTGGGCATGGTTAAATGTTCTGGCAAATACACTCAGTGCTTTTTTATTAGGTAGCTCCTGCACCGAAAAAAGTGGACACTGAGTGTATGTTTATCGTCTTCTATTGCTGTAGACCATCCACTTGAAGGTTCAATGTGTTGTTCATTCAGAAATGCTCTTCTGTGCACCACTGTTGTAACCTGTAGTTATTAATTACTGTCTCATTCCTGTCAGCTTGAATAACTCTGACCATTCTCCTCTGACCTCTCTCATTAACAAGCTGTGTTTGCTTCAGAAACTGCCACTCACTAGATCTTTTTTTTGTTTTTTACACCATTCTCTGTAATCTCTCGAGATTGTTGTGCGTGAAAATCCCAGAAGTTCAGCAGTTTCTGGGATACTCAAACCACCCCATCTGGCACCAACAATTATTCCATAGTCAAGGTCACTTAGATCACATTTCTTCCCCATTCTGATGTTCGGTCTAAACTACAATACAACTCTCTGACCATGTCTGCATGCTTTTATGCATTGAGTTGCTGCCACATGATTGGCCGATACTTGCATTAATAAGCAGATATTCTGGTGTACTAATAAAATTGCCACTGGAATTTGATATAATTTATGATGTGGCTACAGACACTGTGCTGTGATACAATTTAACTTGAAAACACAGCTCCACCCTAAATACCTTCCTAAATTCTTTCTTTCACATTTCTTTACATGAACTGTGCTCCAGACTGGCAAATCAAGGATGGCGGTGAAAAACGATACATTTTGATATTCACTGTTTCATTCCTTAATTTGTCTGTTGGACCCCTTTCTCAGGAACACAGCTCAATTACTGTGCAGAGAAATCACAGGTGAACAAGTGAAAGAACTAACCAGGGGTGACACAGTAGTGTAATGGTTAGTACAATGCTTTACCAGCAATCAGCAACCCAGGTTCGATTCCTGCCACTGACTATAAGAGTTTGTATGTTCTGCGTGTGTTTCCTCTGTGTGCTCCGGGTTTCATCCTGGTTGTTAGGGTAATTGGCCATTTAAATTGTCCCATGGTTAGGCTAGGATTAAATCAGGGGATTGCTGGATGCCGTAGCTCCAAGGGCTGGAAGGACTAATTCCACACTGTATCTAAACAAAAATAGATAAATAAATACATACATAAACATTCATAATTTGAAAAATTACAAATGAAATATGAATGTTAAAAACCCTATGCATTTCGGTTTAAAACTTAATAATATTCTTTAACATGGAAATTTAAGTTTCCTTCTAATCTCTAATCATTGTTGTTAATGTACTACCTGCATACGTTAATACTAGAAGATAATATGCAAAGTGTTCAGTGTGTAAAGCAATTAATGTGGACGTCACACTTCTTAGTACACCTGTTAAATTAATTTTATACTTTTAGGACCTCAAGCATTTCCCCTGCGCTTTAATCTGCTAATAGAGTCCTCTCTGTATATATGGGAAATTCCATATAATTTCTAAGCCACTGTTACCATATCAACCTCTACCCCACTGTGGTGTGAAATATATTCTTGATATAACCGGGCAAAAATGGCATAGTCATAAGTGTAGATCTTTCAATGTTATTGTCATGAAGAATCTAGGGAAGAGATAGCAAAGGGATCACTCCATTGTTTAATAACTCATTGGATAAAGGTGTGGCAGCGTAGGTTCATTGGATAGCTAATGGAAGCAACACGCTTGACACGATGTCAGTAAAACCAAAGAGCTGATTGTGGACTTGTGAAAAGGATCACATACCAGTTCTCATAGAGGGATTAACGTGGAAAGAGTGAGCCATTTCAAGTTCCTGTCAATATCTCTGAGGACCTAACCGGAACCCATCATATCAATGCAGCTAGAAAGAAAGCAAAACCACAGCTAGATTTCATTCGGAGTCTGAGCAGATTTGATAGGTCACCAAAGACACTCGAAAATTTCTACAGATGTACTGTGGAGAGCATCAGCACCGTCTGGTGTAGGGGTTGTGGGGGGGGGGTGGGGGGGAGGTCTACTGTACAGGATCGAAGTAAGCTGCAGAGAGTAGTAAAATTAGTCAGCTTCATCATGGGCACTAGCCCCTATAGTATCCAGGACATCTTTAATGAGCAGTGCCTCAAAAAGGCAGCATCCACCCTTAAAGACTCCCACTCTACCCAGGACATGCCCTCTTTTCATTTCTACCATTATGAAGGAGATACTAAACCCTGAAGGCACACACTCAATGAATCTGGAACAGCTTCTTCTCCTCTGGCTCCTGATTTCTGGATGGACATTGAACCCATGAACAATACCTCACTACATTTTATTTCTTTTTTTTTGCACTACTTGTATTGCATTGTACTGCTGGCACAAAGTTATTGAAGAAGGAGATTTGGACATGTCCAGGGAGTTATGAATCAGTCAAGTCAGCATCGTGATAGGGATAAAGAAGAGATAGAATATGAGGATGATAGGTGAATGATTATGTTACCAAATTAGTGACTGCAGATCAAGAACAACAGTCAAACTGACATCCCCCTATAGATACCATTATCAAATTCTTGTTTTTCTTGAAGACCATAGCTGAAAGATTCTGGGAAGCATGAAATATCAGCAACTGTACAAACTGTCACTGTTCTTTAAGTACAGATTCCACAATAACTTCAGAGGAAGGCGTACTTGTTCTTAATTGTGGATATGGAATTATTAGAAGCATGTTATTCCATTATTAACTGTCAACAAAAATATGACATTCCTGTAATTTTACTGTAAGTAAGAATTAGAGCTGTCACGGGAAATTAAAATTTTATTTCAAGATTAAATGCTATTTTAAGGATGTGACAAATTATTAATTAATGGGTGTCAACCTGTAGAATATAAAAATTAGACTTTAAATATAAACAAAACATTATAATGGTTATTGATAAGGTGATAACTTCACTAAACTTCACCTGCCCTGTCATTGAAATGTTCCCACAACCTATGGACTTAGTTTCGAGAACTTTTCATCACAAATTCTTAATGGTTATTGCTTATTTATTTATTAATATTATTCCTTTATTTTGTATTTTCACATTTTGTTGTCCTTTGCACACTGATTGAATGCCCAAGTTGGTGCGGTTTTTCATTGATTTTATTATGAATTTATTGAATATGTCCACTAGAAGTGAATCTTAGAGTTGTATATTTACTTTGAACTTTGAATTTTGACCCTTTTCCTTTAAAAGTGAGGTGGCTTAAAATTCTGTTTGTATCTCAGTCCTCTCTGCCCAGTCTTTCTAACCTCACTTTATTATATTATCTGTACTTGATTCCACATTGAAATCATCACAGAAAGTCAGTTTCTTGTTCTGATCTTTTGTTGTTCATTTCACAGGATTCTTATCTAATTAGTTAAGGAATTAAACAAATGATTGATTACCTGATCAGTTATTTCCTAAATGACCTTGAGAAGGGTTTCCATCTTAGACTTTCAACAACCTGCCATGCATAAAGGTTTCACTGAGCTTTACTGTGTGATGAAGTCTAGTTAATGAATGTTGATTAATTTCCAGAAGTTTTGGGAACACGTATTTAAAAAAAATTTAAATCCAGGTTCAGGACAATCCTGGTTCCAACTGTTGGTTGGAAAGTCTATGAGTCCACAGAACAATCTGTTATATACTAATGAGCTGAATTATATAAAAATACATTTGTTTTAATGAAGACTGCATACTGACTCCATCAAAAGCAGCAGTGTCCCTCAACATATATGTGATAAATTTATTAAGTCTGTTCAATGGGAAATGTTGTTCATAAGATAAATCTTCTCAGTCACTGATGTTGGTAAGAATAAAAATAGTTAAAATGCATTACAAAAGCAGCTTAAAGTGAGTTCAGGTTGTATGTTGTGGGGAAAATTATTTGAAAATTTGACAAAATATGATTTCAATTACCAGTAGCTGTCATAAACAAAAGCACTATAAGGGAATCAGACTTCATTCTAAAGGTTTGTTGTGGTGGGAGATCTTAATTTCCCAAATATTGATTGGCATCTCCCTAGAGCAAGGGGTTTAGATGGGGTGGAGTTTGTTAAGTGTGTTCAGGAAGGTTTCTTGACACAATATGTAGATAAGTCTACAAGAGGAGAGGCTGTACTTGATCTGGTATTGGGAAATGAACCTGGTCAGGTGTCAGGTCCCTCAGTGGGAGAGCATTTTGGAGATAGTGATCACAATTCTATCTCCTTTACCATAGCATTGGAGAGGGATAGGAACAGACAAGTTAGGGAAATGTTTAATTGGAGTAAGGGGATCTATGAGGCTATAAGGCAGGAACTTAGAAGCATAAATTGGAAACAGATGTTCTCACGGAAACGTACGGAAGAAATGTGGCAAATGTTCAGGGCATATTTGCATGTAGTTCTGCGTAGGTACGTTCCAATTAGACAGGGAAAGGATGGTAGGGTACAGGAACCGTTGTGTACAAAGGCTGTTGTAAATCTAGTCAAGGTTCTTGTTTCAGTCGAAGCAAGTAGCTGAAGAAGTGAGCGGAAGAATTCGGGTCGAAAAAGTCTTTTTTTTTAAAAAACTGCTCGGGGAGAAGGGTCTGCACTGCGCAGGCGCGTGACGTAGTGCGCCAAGGTTTAAAAAGCAGACCACCATATACGGCGGCCATCGTCAGAGTGGACTGAGTTAGAGTGGGACGGCTTTGGCTCAAACAGACTTTGGCGAGAACAGGTAGAGGCCAGGGTAGGTTCTGGTAAGTTTTTTGTTCAGATTGTCTAGCATAGAGAGAATGTCAGGCAGGATGTTAGAATGCTCCTCTTTCAGGATGTGGGAACTCAGGGAGCCCTCCGGTGTCCCTGACAACGACACCTGCAAGAAGTGCATCCAGCTGCAGCTCCTGACAAACCGCGTTAAGGAACTGGATGACCTGCAGATCATTCGGGAGAATGAGGAGATTATAGATAGTAGCTACAGGGAGGTATTTATGCCAGAGGAGCAGAGGACTGGAAATTGGGTCACTGTCAGGCGAGGGAAGGGGAAAGGGCAGGCAGAGCAGGGTTCCCCTGTGGCCATTCCCCTCAACAATAAGTATACCGCATTGGATACTGTTGGGGGGGAGATGACTTACCTGGGACTAGCTGCAGTAGCCGGATCTCTGGCAGTGAGTCTGGCTCTGCAGTGCAGAAGGGAGGGGGGAAAAAGAGGAGAGTGGTAGTGATGAGGGACTGGATAGTTAGAGGTACAGATAGGAGGTTCTGTGGTCGTGACAGAGAATCCAGGATGGTTTGTTACCTCCCAGGTGCCAGGGTCAAGGATGTCTCTGATCGATTGCGTGACATTCTGAAGTGAGAGGGTGATCAGACAGATGTCGTGGTGCACATCGGTACCAATGACGTAGCAAGGAAGAGTGAGGAGGTCCTGGAGAGTGAGTATAGAGAGCGTGGTAGGAAGTTGAAAAGAAACATAGAAACATAGAAACATAGAAAATAGGTGCAGGAGTAGGCCATTCGGCCCTTCGAGCCTGCACCGCCATTTATTATGATCATGGCTGATCATCCAACTCAGAACCCAGCCTTCCCTCCATACCCCCTGACCCCTGTAGCCACAAGGGCCATATCTAACTTCCTTTTAAACATAGCTAATGAACTGGCCTCAACAGTTTGCTGTGGCAGAGAATTCCACAGATTCACCACTCTCTGTGTGAAGAAGTTTTTCCTAACCTCGGTCCTAAAAGGCTTCCCCTCTATCCTCAAACTGTGACCCCTCGTTCTAGACCTCCCCAACATCGGGAACAATCTTCCCGCATCTAGCCTGTCCAATCCCTTTAGGATCTTATACGTTTCAATCAGATCCCCCCTCAATCTTCTAAATTCCAACGAGTACAAGCCCAGTTCATCCAGTCTTTCTTCATATGAAAGCCCTGCCATCCCAGGAATCAATCTGGTGAACCTTCTTTGTACTCCCTCTATGGCAAGGATGTCTTTCCTCAGATTAGGGGGACAAAACTGCACACAATACTCCAGGTGTGGTCTCACCAAGGCCTTGTACAACTGCAGTAGTACCTCCCTGCTCCTGTACTCGAATCCTCTCGCTATAAATGCCAGCATACCATTCGCCTTTTTCACCGCCTGCTGTACCTGCATGCCCACTTTCAATGACTGGTGTATAATGACACCCAGGTCTCGTTGCACCTCCCCTTTTCCTAATCGGCCACCATTCAGATAATAATCTGTTTTCCTATTTTTGCCACCAAAGTGGATAACTTCACATTTATCCACATTAAATTGCATCTGCCATGAATTTGCCCACTCACCCAACCTATCCAAGTCACCCTGCATCCTCTTAGCATCCTCCTCACTGCTAACACTGCCACCCAGCTTTGTGTCATCCGCAAACTTGGAGATGCTGCATTTAATTCCCTCATCCAAGTCATTAATATATATTGTAAACAACTGGGGTCCCAGCACTGAGCCTTGCGGTACCCCACTAGTCACCGCCTGCCATTCTGAAAAGGTCCCGTTTATTCCCACTCTTTGCTTCCTGTCTGCTAACCAATTCTCCACCCACACCAATACCTTACCCCCAATACCGTGTGCTTTAAGTTTGCACACTAATCTCCTGTGTGGGACCTTGTCAAAAGCCTTTTGAAAATCCAAATATACCACATCCACTGGTTCTCCCCTATCCACTCTACTAGTTACATCCTCAAAAAATTCTATGAGATTCGTCAGACATGATTTTCCTTTCACAAATCCATGCTGACTTTGTCCGATCATTTCACCGCTTTCCAAATGTGCTGTTATCACATCCTTGATAACTGACTCCAGCAGTTTCCCCACCACCGACGTTAGGCTAACCGGCCTATAATTCCCCGGTTTCTCTCTCCCTCCTTTTTTAAAAAGTGGAGTTACATTAGCCACCCTCCAATCCTCAGGAACTAGTCCAGAATCTAACGAGTTTTGAAAAATTATCACTAATGCATCCACTATTTCTTGGGCCACTTCCTTAAGCACTCTGGGATGCAGACCATCTGGCCCTGGGGATTTATCTGCCTTCAATCCCTTCAATTTACCTAACACCACTTCCCTACTAACATGTATTTCGCTCAGTTCCTCCATCTCACTGGACCCTCTGTCCCTTACTATTTCTGGAAGATTATTTATGTCCTCCTTAGTGAAGACAGAACCAAAGTAATTATTCAATTGGTCTGCCATGTCCTTGCTCCCCATAATCAATTCACCTGTTTCTGTTTGCAGGGGACCTACATTTGTCTTTATCAGTCTTTTCCTTTTTACATATCTATAAAAGCTTTTACAGTCCGTTTTTATGTTCTCTGCCAGTTTTCTCTCATAATCTTTTTTCCCCTTCCTAATTAAGCCCTTTGTCCTCCTCTGCTGAACTCTGAATTTCTCCCAGTCCTCAGGTGAGCCACTTTCTCTGGCTAATTTGTATGCTACTTCTTTGGAATTGATACTATCCCTAATTTCTCTTGTCAGCCACGGGTGCACTACCTTCCTTGATTTATTCTTTTGCCAAACTGGGATGAACAATTGTTGTAGTTCATCCATGCAACCTTTAAATGCCTGCCATTGCATATCCACCGTCAATCCTTGAAGTGTCATTTGCCAGTCTATCTTAGCTAATTCACGTCTCATACCTTCAAAGTTACCCCTCTTTAAGTTCAGAACCTTTGTTTCTGAATTAACTACGTCACTCTCCATGTTAATGAAGAATTCCACCATATTATGGTCACTCTTACCCAAGGGGCCTCTCACGACAAGATCGCTGATTAACCCTTCCTCATTGCTCAAAACCCAGTCCAGAATAGCCTGCTCTCTAGTCGGTTCCTCGACATGTTGGTTCAAAAAACCATCCCGCATACATTCCAAGAAATCCTCTTCCTCAGCACCTTTACCAATTTGGTTCACCCAGTCTACATGTAGATTGAAGTCACCCATTATAACTGCTGTTCCTTTATTGCACACATTTCTAATTTCCTGTTTAATACCATCTCCGACCTCACTGCTACTGTTAGGTGGCCTGTACACAACTCCCACCAGCGTCTTCTGCCCCTTAGTGTTACGCAGCTCTACCCATATCGATTCCACATCTTCCCGGCTTATGTCCTTCCTTTCTATTGCGTTAATCTCTTTTTTAACCAGCAACGCCACCCCACCTCCCCTTCCTTCATGTCTATCCCTCGAGGGTGGTAATCTCAGGATTGCTACCTGTGCTACGTGCAGTGAGGGTAGGAATAGGATGCTCTGAAGGAGGAACAAGTGGCTGAGGAACTGGTGTAGGGGGCAGGGTTTCAGATTTCAGGTTCATTGGGACCTCTTCTGGGGCAGGTGGGACCTGTACAAGAGAGACGGGTTACACTTGAACTACAGGGGGGACCAATATCCTTTCAGGGAGGTTTGTTAATGCTATTGGGGGGGCTTTAAACTAGATTTGCAGGGGGATGGGAACCAATGTGCCAGAGCTGACAGTGTGACTGGGGTGAAAATAAACGATGTTAAAAGTTCAAGCAAATCCACTAATAGAAAGGTTGTGAGTGGTGGTAAAAATCTTCTGAGGTGTATATATTTCAATGCTAGGAGTATTGCGGGGAAGGTGGATGAGTTGAGGGCGTGGATTGACACGTGGAATTATGAGGTTGTAGCAATTAGTGAAACTTGGCTACAGGAGGGGCAGGACTGGCACCTTAATATTCCAGGGTTCCGATGTTTCAGATGTGATCGGGGCAGAGAAATGAAAGGTGGGGGAGTAGCGTTGCTTGTTAGGGTAAATATTACAGCAGTGCTCAGGCAGGACAGATTAGAGGGCTTGTCTACTGAGTCCTTGTGGGTGGAGCTGAGAAACAGGAAAGGTATGGCCACATTAGTGGGATTGTATTACAGACCACCCAATAGTCAACGAGAATTGGAAGAGCAAATCTGCAGAGAGATAGCAGGCAACTGCAGGAAACTTAAAGTTGTGGTGGTAGGGGATTTTAATTTTCCATATATTGATTGGGTCTCCCATACTGTTAGGGGTCTAGATGGTTTAGAGTTTGTAAAATGTGTTCAGGAAAGTTTTCTAAATCAATATATAGAGGGACCAACTAGAAGGGATGCAATATTGGATCTCCTGTTAGGAAACGAGTTAGGACAAGTGACAGAAGTCTGTGTAGGGGAGCACTTTGGTTCCAGTGATCATAACATCATTAGTTTCAACTTGATCATGGACAAGGATAGATCTGGTCCTAGGGTTGAGGTTCTTAACTGGAAGAAGGCCAAATTTGAAGAAATGAGAAAGGATCTAAAAAGCGTGGATTGGGACAGTTTGTTCTCTGGCATGGATGTGATCAGTAGGTGGGAAGCCTTCAAAGGGGAAATTTTGAGAGTGCAGAATTTCTATGTTCCTGTCAGGATTAAAGGCAAGGTGAATAGGAATAAAGAACCTTGGTTCTCAAGGAATATTGCAACTCTGATAAAGAAGAAGAGGGAGTTGTATGATGTGTATAGGAAGCAGGGAGTAAATAAGGTGCTTGAGGAGTATAAGAAGTGCAAGAAAATACTTAAGAAAGAAATCAGGAGGGCTAAAAGAAGACATGAGGTTGCCTTGGCAGTCAAAGTGAAGGATAATCCAAAGAGCTTTTACAGGTATATTAAGAGCAAAAGGATTGTAAGGGATAAAATTGGTTCTCTTGAAGATCAGAGTGGTCGGCTATGTGTGGAACCAAAGGAAATGGGGGAGATCTTAAATAGGTTTTTTGCGTCTGTGTTTACTAAGGAAACTGGAATGAAGTCTATGGAATTAAGGGAAACAAGTAGTGAGATCATGGAAACTGTACAGATCGAAAAGGAGGAGGTCCTTGCTGTCTTGAGGAAAATTAAAGTGGATAAATCCCCGGGACCTGACAGGGTGTTCCCTCGGACCTTAAAGGAGACTAGTGTTGAAATTGCAGGGGCCCTGGCTGAAATATTTAAAATGTCGCTGTCTACAGGTGAGGTGCCGGAGGATTGGAGAGTGGCTCATGTTGTTCCGTTGTTTAAAAAAGGATTGAAAAGTAATCCGGGAAATTATAGGCCAGTAAGTTTAACTTCGGTAGTAGGTAAGTTATTGGAGGGAGTACTAAGAGACAGAATCTACAAGCATTTGGATAGACAGGGACTTATTTGGGAGAGTCAACATGGCTTTGTGCGTGGTAGGTCATGTTTGACCAATCTACTGGAGTTTTTGGAGGAGGTTACCAGGAAAGTGGATGAAAGGAAGGCAGTGGATATTGTCTACATGGACTTCAGTAAGGCCTTTGACAAGGTCCCGCATGGGAGGTTAGTTAGGAAAATTCAGTCACTAGGTATACATGGAGAGGTGGTAAATTGGATTAGACATTGGCTCAATGGAAGAAGCCAAAGAGTGGTGGTAGAGAATTGCTTCTCTGAGTGGAGGCCTGTGACTAGTGATGTGCCACAGGGATCAGTGCTGGGTCCATTGTTATTTGTCATCTATATCAATGATCTGGATGATAATGTGGTAAATTGGATCAGCAAATTTGCTGATGATACAAAGATTGGAGGTGTAGTAGACAGTGAGGAAGGTTTTCAGAGCCTGCAGAGGGACTTGGACCAGCTAGAAAAATGGGCTGAAAGATGGCAGATGGAGTTTAATACAGACAAGTGTGAGGTATTGTGTGTTGGAAGGACAAACCAAGGTAGAACATACAGGGTTAATGGTAAGGCACTGAGGAGTGCAGTAGAACAGAGGGATCTGGGAATACAGATACAAAATTCCCTAAAAGTGGCATCACAGGTAGATAGGGTCGTAAAGAGAGCTTTTGGTACATTGGCCTTTATTAATCAAAGTATTGAGTATAAATCTGGAATGTTATGATGAGGTTGTATAAGGCATTGGTGAGGCCGAATCTGGAGTATTGTGTTCAGTTTTGGTCACCAAATTACAGGAAGGATATAAATAAGGTTGAAAGAGTGCAGAGAAGGTTTACAAGGATGTTGCTGGGACTTGAGAAACTCAGCTACAGAGAAAGGTTGAATAGGTTGGGACTTTATTCCCTGGAGCGGAGAAGAATGAGGGGAGATTTGATAGAGGTATATAAAATTATGATGGATATAGATAGAGTGAATGCAAGCAGGCTTTTTCCACTGAGGCAAGGGGAGAAAAAAAAACCAGAGGACATGGGTTAAGGGTGAGGGGGGAAAAGTTTAAAGGGAACATTAGGTGGGGACTTCTTCACACAGAGAGTGGTGGGAGTATGGAATGAGCTGCCGTACGAGGTGGTAAATGTGGGTTCTTTTTTAACATATAAGAATAAATTGGACAGATACATGGATGGGAGGTGTATGGAGGGATATGGTCCGTGTGCAGGTCAGTGGGACTAGGCAGAAAATGGTTCAGCACAGCCAAGAAGGGCCAAAAGGCCTGTTTCTGTGCTGTATTTTCTATGGTTTTCTATGGTAAGAAGAAAAGAAGAGCTTATGAAAGGTTCAAAAAACTAGGTAATGATTTTGATCTAGAAGATTATAAGGCTAGCAGGAAGGAGCTTAAGAATGAAATTAGGAGAGCCAGAAGGGGCCATGAGAAGGCCTTGGCAGACAGGAATAAGGAAAACCCCAAGGCACTCTACAAGTATGTGAACAGCAAGAGGATAAGGCGTGAGAGAATAGGATCAATCAAGTGTGACAGTGGAAAAATGTGTATGGAACCAGGGGAAAAGTGGAAGTACTTAATGAATACTTTGCTTCAGTATTCACCATGGAAAAGGATCTTGGCAATTGTAGGGATGATTTACAGTGGACTGAAAAGCTTAAGCATGTAGATATTAAGGAAGAGGATGTTTTGGAGCTTTTGGAAAACATCAAGTTGGATAAGTAATTCGGACCGGACAGGATGTACCCCAGGCTACTGTGGGAGGTGACTGAGGAGATTGCTGAGCCTCTGGCAATGATCTTTGCATCATCAATGAAGACAGGAGAGGTTCCGGAGGATTGGAAGGATGCGGATGTTGTTTCCTTATTCAAGAAAGGGAGTAGAGATAGTGCAGGAAATTATAGACCAGTGAGTCTTACTTCAGTGGTTGGTAAGCTGATGGAGAAGATCCTGAGAGGCAGGATTTATGAACATTTAGAGAGGCATAATACGATTAGGAATAGTCAGCATGGCTTTGTCAAAGGCAGGTCGTGCCTTAGAAACATACATCAAAGTTGCTGGTGAACGCAGCAGGCCAAGCAGCATCTATAGGAAGAGGCGCAGTCGACGTTTCAGGCCGAGACCCTTCGTCAGGGTCTCGGCCTGAAACGTCGACTGCGCCTCTTCCTATAGATGCTGCTTGGCCTGCTGCGTTCACCAGCAACTTTGATGTATGTTGCTTGAATTTCCAGCATCTGCAGAATTCCTGTTGTTCGTGCCTTAGAAGCCTGATTGAGTTTTTTGAGGATATGACAAAACACATTGATGAAGGTAGAGCCATAGATATAGAGTATAAGGATTTCAGCAAGCCATTTGTTAAGGTACCCCTTGCAGGGCTTATTGAGAAAGTAAGAAGGCATGGGATACAAGGGGGCATTGTTTTGTGGATCCTGAACTGGCTTGCCCACAGAAAGCAAAGTGTGATTGTAGACGGGTCATATTCTGCATGGAAATCGGTGACCAGTGGTGTGCCTCAGGGATCTGTTCTGGGACCCCTACTCTTTGTGATTTTTATAAATGACCTGGATGAGGAAGTGAAGGGATGGGTTAGTAAATTTGCTGAAGACATAAAGTTTGGGGGTGTTGTGGATAGTGTGGAGAGCTGTCAGAGTTTACAGTGGGACATTGATAGGATGCAAAACTGGGCTGAGAAGTGGCAGATGGAGTTCAACCCAGATAAGTGTGAGGTGGTTCATTTTGGAAGGTCAAATATGATGGCAGAATATAGCATTAATGGCAAGACTCTTGGCAGTGTGGAGGATCAGAGGGATCTTGGGGTCCGAGTCCATAGGACACTCAAAACTACCACACAGGTTGTCTCTGTGGTTAAGAAGGCATACGGTGTATTGGCCTTCATCAATCGTGGGATTGAGTTTAAAAGCTGAGAGGTAATGTTGCAGCTGTATAGGACCCTGGTCAGACCCCATTTGGAGTACTGTGCACAATTCTAGTCGCCTCACTACAGGAAGGACGTGGAAACTATAGATAGGGTGCAGAGGAGGTTTACAAGGATGTTGCCTGGATTGGGGAGCATGCCTTATGAGAATAGGTTGAGTGAACTCGGCCTTTTCTCCTTGGAGCGACGGAGGATGAGAGGTGACTTGATAGAGGTGTATAAGATGATGAAAGGCATTGATTGTGTGGATAGTCAGAGGCTTTTTCCCAGGACTGAAATGGCTAGCATGGGAGGGTACAGTTTTAAGTTGCTTGGAAGTAGGTACAGAGGAAATGTCAGGGGTAAGTTTTTTACACAGAGAGTGGTGAGTGCGTGGAATGGGCTGCTGGTGGCGGTGGTGGAGACGGAAACGATAGGGTCTTTTAAGAGACTCCTGGATAGGTACAGGCAGCTTAGAAAAGTAAAGGGCTATGGGTAAGCCTAGATAGTTCTAAGGTAAGGACATGTTCAGCACAGCTTTTTGGGCTGAAGGGCCTGTATTTTGCTGTCGGCTTTCTATGTTTCTCATTAATGCTCTCTTCTTGCTGCTGCCATCAGGAAAAAGATACAGGAGCCTCAGGATTCACTCTGACAAGTTCAGGAGCAGTTATTACTCCTCAACTATCACGCTCTTGAACTAAATCGGATAACTTCACTTGACTTCACTTGCCCATGATTGAAATGTTCGCACAACCAATGGACTCACATTGAAAGACTCTTCATCTGTTCTTGATATTTATTGCTTACTTATTTGCTATTATTATTATTATTTCTTTCTTTTTGTATTTGTACAGTTTGTTGTTCCTTTCACACTGGTTGAACACCCATGTTGGTGCAGTCTTTGATTGATACTATTATGATTACACTCACATGAGCACTGAAGTGAAATAAGCAGTTGAAATGGCATTACGGGGTTAATCTTTGGAGATGAGTTGTCTTCTATAATAATGCTGTAACAGGTGGTCAGTTACCCCAGTCACAGCATAAGGCAGGAGCAGACTTTGGCCAGTCGGCCCACTGACCTTGCTGTGCCATTTCATCATGGATGACCTATTATCCCTCTCAACTCGATTCTCTTGCCTCCTCTCCATAACCCGCAGAGTCAGGCAGAATGGTAGCATAGAGATTAGTACAAAACTTTGCAGTATCAGCGACCTGGGTTCAATTCCCACCACTGCCTGTAAGAACTTCCCGTGACCGTTTGGGTTTCCTCCCACAGTCCGAAGCATTCCGGTTGGTAGGTTAATTGGTCTTTGTAAATTGTCCCGTGATTAGACTAGTGTTAAATCAGGGTGGCATGGTTCAATTGGCCAGAAGGGCCAACTCCGCACTGTATCTCAATAAATCAATAAATAAAAATGCTGGAGGAATTCAGCAGGTGGGGCAGCATCTTTGGTGGGGTTGCTTTCGACCAAAATATTAACTGTTTACTTTGTTTCATTGATGCTGCCTCACCTGCTGAGTTCCTCCAGCATTTTGTGTGTGTTTGATTGGATTATTCTGGCTATCTCAGGTTGAAGCAGGGCTCAAGAATTAGTTATTATCAGTGCTGTTTGATAACAGAAGTGAGCTCTCTGTCTGTCCCTGCGAAAGCTGTATTTCATTTTGCTTTGAGGCCCCTCCAAGTCAGGAATCTTGATAAGAAACAAAATGCTCGTACGATATGACAATAGGAGATTGACCTTGACACTCGAGCATGGAGACTCCATTATAATAACTGTCTTTGTTAACATTTATATCAAAGTGTAAATAGACCATTGCAATACTCATCTTCCTCATTTTCACTGCAGAATAATCAACTATATGTTTCTAATTTTACTTGTGACATACTTTCACTTTATTGTTTGGAATTAAAATTTAATGTGGTTGCATTACAATTTTGTGTGTCAGTAGTTTTGAGTAATGCTTCTTTGTGCCATCACAGAGAGCTGCCAATATTAAAAGGTTAGTGTCACCTTGATTTGATGACTTGAATTAAGTCATTTCAGAAGTAACATGCTGGAAAAATCGTATTTTTGATCGGCAATCTATTTTAATTCTGAAGGAATATACATTGAAAGACTGTTGTGGTTTTAATTGTCAGGCACATCACATTGTGTATCCGTGTAATTTAACACTCTTGTGAAACACTTTAAGCTGATAAATGACCAGAAGTCAACTTACTCAATGTGACCAGAAGAAAACCAACAGAGGGGTGTGGAGGACTACGGTCCAGGTGCAGGGCGAGGCAGGTTAAATGGTTTGGCACAGACTAGGTGGGCTGAAGGGGACGGTATCTGTGCTCTACTTTTCTATGATTATGAGTTCCACTTATAGGAAAATCTATCACTCAACCTTGAGAAAATGAAATGTTTTCTTTTCTTGGTTACCTTACTTACATATATCCCATTAGGAACTGTACATAATCCATCTTAAGAAGTTGTGGCCTTTTATATTTTTCACTCTTTTTTTCCTTTCTTCCTTGTACTAAACATTACTTATCACAAGCTGATTATTCAAAGGTCAAAAGTTCAAGGTACATTTTGTTATCAAAGTATGTCTACTTTATATGACCTCGAGATTCATCTCCTTATAGGTAGCCACAAAACAAACAAATACAAAGCAACCCCAAAGAGCCCTTCGAAACAAAAGAGAAAACCATCACACACCCAGTGTGCAGACAGAAAAAAAATTATGTAAACCGTAACTGGAGTGATAGTACTGAGGATGAAGTAGTTGGTTTACAAACAGAGGCAGTGATTGGGCAAAATTACTGTCAGTGGGATGTATCAGCCACGATCATAATAAATAGCGGTGCAGGCTCGAAGGGCCGAATGGTCTACTCCTGCACCTATTTTCTGTTTCTATGTTTCTATAAAAGTAAGCAAATAGCCTTCAGAATGAAAGTGAGTCTACAGACACGAAGTCAGGCATCACGGCAGGCAGAGCAGGCCACAGCTTCAGCTCAGCACAGAGTTGAGTCAACGTCACAGAGTGGCGAGCACAATTAACCTGCCCTTCTCTCCCACTCTCGACACCTTCACCTTTTCAATCTGGTCTGGCATTTAAATGTTGGGGCCGTTTCTCATTGTAGGACCGGGGCCCCTTTGCTTCGATACCCTTGGGGCCTGGAGCTCTCTGCCGTGTTTTGGCCCGTACCTGTCATTTGCAATGCAGCCCAGCACTTAAATCGATCAAACCTCAGGCCTCTCCTGGCTTTTGGGGATGGGTTCAGGCTTGGCCTTGCTTCTGCTCGAACAATAGATTATATTTCTGGTTAAACATAATGAATGATCAGTTGATATAGATTTAACAATTTTACTCCATCTTTCAGTCTAACTCTTGAATACTTCCTGAATCACTACTTCTTGTGGTTTTAAATTGTTTTTTAAAAGTATAGATAGTTTTAATTACTGCCTGTTACGCCCCTGGTGTCTAGGGCTGCAATGGAGGTCCTCCATTTCTGGCAGTATTCAAAGCTTCCTTTATCATGTCAGTAGCTTCCTCTTGGCTTTCACTAAGTCATTCATTCAAGTCCCTGGTGAAGACTCAGGGATACCGCTGCACTCAAGGGATTTTCGTTACTGTTTCCTTAACAACTCTGTTTTGTCTGTCAGGGTTGTTAGCCCCGAGCTGAACCCCCGAACCTGGAGGACTGGTCTCAATCTGACCTCTAGCCTTTGACCTGTTTGACACAGGTGACCCTACCAAGAACCAAAGCATAAAGCTCTTACTTCAGCCAGGTCTCTGGGTCACTAAGGCATGCAAGCCTCCAAATCACAACAAGGTTGTGGTCCTTTTAGAGGAGATATTTTTAAGGGGGAACTATATGAACATGAGAGGAAATAGAAGAACTTAATGATAGAGTCACATGGGGGTGGGAGGAGGTTTAAGTGGAGCAAAAACATCAACATGGAGATGAAGGAGTAATTACTGTGCTGTTCATTCAATAGAATTTTATGTACTATTTGACCTTATGTACTATTTACTCTAGAGTTGTTCTGTGTCTAATCCTCAGAAAATTCTGTTTTGATTAAATTAGGCTTGCTCTCCTCTACTACCATCTTTTTATTGTTTTACATATACCTTAAACCATCTTTTTAAGATGACACTTCAAATAAGCTGTAGGTGTGCGGTGGAGAGTGTATTGACTAGCTGCTTCACAAACTGGTATGGAAACACCAAAGCCCTTGAACAGAAAACCCTGAAAATAGTAGTAGATATGGCCCAGTACATCATGGGTTAAGCTTTCCCACCATTGGGCACATCTACACAACGTGTTGTCAGGGAAAGAAGCCCCCATTATCAGGGACCTCCCCCCCACCCCACATTCAGGACATACTCCCATTTCGCTGCTGCCTACAAGAAGGTGGTACAGGAGCCCCAGGACTCGCACTACCAGGTCAGCAACAGTCATTACTCCTCAACCATCTGACTCTTGAACCAATAGACTCACTTCCAAGGACTCTTCATGTCATGTTCTTGATATTTATTCCTTATTTGTTTATTTATTTATTCATTATAATTATTTCTTTCTTTTTGTACTTGCACAGTTGTCATTTTTACAGTGGTTGAATGCACAAGTTCATGCAGTCTTTCACTGATTCCATTATAGTTATGGATTTTATGGATTTATTGAGTAAGCTTGAAAGAAAATGAATCTTGGGGTTGTATATTGTGACATATATGCACTTTGGTAATAAATTTACTTTGAACTTTGAAAAAAGCTGTTTACTAACAGAAAAACAATGATGTAAAAAGAGTGGACTTCAGCAAGGTCTGTTTGGGGGCTTGTCCAGATGTTACACTCACTTTGTTTTCAGGATGGATTCAGTCTTGGCTGAGCTGGAGAAGGCGGAGAGTGGAAGTAGACGACTGGAGGCCTGTGACTGGTTGTCTGCCACAAAGTTTGGTACTGAGCCCTTTGTGGTGCTTCTCCTTGCATGTGACAGCCAACATATGTTGCATTACCACCACCAACTGCGCTGGAGTGTGGAGCAAAAAGGCAGAAAGTACACCCCTTAATTACCTCCCCCTAAAAATACTGAAATAATATCAATGTCTAATACTTCTCAGAAAGTCAACTGTAAACTTATATACATGATGATGGCAGTGATATGCTGACAAACTATCCATGTGTCTGTCCAAAGACCTCAATTTAGCAATTACAAGTTTCCTTTGCATCTCATAGAAACAGCATTCAAATAATATGATACACTCCCTACAAATGACCATATCATGTATATTAGTTCTGAAAAAGCAATTATTCAACCAATATGTAGACATGTAAGTTTATCATCCTCCCTCCTTCTATACCCACCTTCCAGATGAGCCGCCACCATCCAAGAATTTTATATAAATCCATCTTTTCTTTTCCTTACCCTGACTTTGTTGCCATAGTGATCCCATGCACTTTACACAATATCTTTAATCTACCTGTATTCTGGATTTTAATAGGTCCCATTGACACTGCCTTCTGCACTTACCGCTGAGCCACTGCATATGAAATGCCCATTTCCACCCAAACATGCTGTCCTTCCGCAGCTTTCTTGTATACAGGACGCCCTGTATAAGTAGAGTTACGCCCCCTGCTTAATTGCTGCATTTTGGTCTAACGCCTTCTCCATTACTTCCGTAATCATGTTGTCCACCATAGCTACCACACCGCTGTTTATACACAGCTGCTACAAGGCCAAAGTTCTGGCACTGAATACATCTCAGAAGGGGCAGCACATAGACTTGAACAATATAATTTATAAAACCTAAATCAAACCTACCTGGCAACTTCTTTCCATCAAATTTAATCAGCACCAATAAGCTGTCTGTTTTTACTCCACCATGAAACCCTTTTAAACGTTAGGCATTCACAAATTTACCTCCTACTAAATTATTTTTATCTTGGTTCAGGGATACATCTGGAGGCACTCCTGTGATTATTCCCCAAAGCTACTGTTGTTCAATAGCTTATTTAGAGATTCAGTATGAGTAGACTCTTCAAGCTGTACCACTCAGCAACTTCCTACAATCCTGATTTAAATCTAACCTAATCATAGGACAATTTATAATGACCAATTAACCTACTAACCAGTACATCTTTGGACTGTGGGAGGAAACGGAGCACCCAGGGAAAACCTATGCATTCCACGGGGAGAACATACAGAGCCTCCTTTATATAATATAATTCCTTGGTGTTAATTTCCTTACTCCCACAACTTTTAACGCCAAAGCTTTTTCACATTGCTTACTGTCATTAAAGAGCTCCCCATCTCTTACACCCATATCTCCTAGTTTTTTCAAATCATTAGATAATCTAATTAGATCAATATCAGAACATGTCGACATTTAAAACTCAACAAAACCTGATACTCTTCCTTCTATTCATTTAAATCCTGTCTATTGCCTTTGTCACTGAATGATAAGCCATTGCAATCAGCAATCGGCTGCTTATTTTCTCATTTCTCGTAAACCTACCATTAGTCTTATTCCATACAGCTCCTATCAACCAATACTATCTCCTGTACACCTCCTCAGTCTTTTTCATCACCTCCTGTCAATTCTACCCCACTTCCTGTCTGAAGTTACTCCCAACAGTAGGCTCAGCCTTTTGCAACAATTCTAGTCCTGGCTCCTGCGACAACTCTATCAGCTCAGTGTTTGACTGTGCCAGTGCCTTCTTAGGCCTGGGCCTGGTTGCCGTTTGTCACCTATGTTAATGTTTCTGATGATAATGTGATTTTTGTCCCAACATGTACTCTCCTGTATTCCGGGAAAATCAAAAAGTACTTGGCAAAAATCTTATAAAACTAATTTGAAAACAAAATAAAAAAGGAATAATTTAACTAAATATATTCACTAATAGTCTGATTGAAATGCTGTAGTAAATTTAAATGCCTATTTACATTCTTCATTAAGCTAGCTGAAATTCTTTATAATCTATCAATTGACAGCTACAGGTATAAATACCTTTGTTTTCATCAACTCCCTTCAGAATTTCTTTAATTATTTTTATCTGAAGCTTAAGTGCCATTTAATGGAATTTTTACAGTACTAAAGTATGCGTTTCACTAAATTAATCAGTTGCACTTGGAACTGCTCTGGGACTTACAGAAATTAATTTAAATAAACAATAAACAAAAAAAAAGGAAATTGTTAAAGTCCCAGTTTAGGATCAGTCATGATCATATTGGCAGAACAGACACAAGGGACCGTGTAGTCTATTCATGTTTCCGTTTCTGATGTTCAGAATAAAGAGCTGGGATTAGTAAATAATATAATATTTAACCCCTAGAGCATGACTACATGTGAGATGTGGATCCATGCATACAAATTTATGCATTGATGTAACAGCACAAAGGAAGGTTTGAAACATTTCTGCTTTTTTCTTCCCATTGAATACAGATAGGAAATGTTTGCAAAGCAATTAGATGTATTTATATCTTATAAAAGGCACGGAGCTGAACAGAGCAATATATGAACAAAGAACATAACATACAGTGGACTCTGGTTCATTGGGACACATTGGGACCAGTACATTTTGGACAGTTAAGCAGCTGCCCCAATTAACTGAAGTTTTATGGAAATAATTCAAAAAGACAAACTGAGTGACAATTTATGTTTTTAAATGAAATACAGAACAAACTAGAACACTACCAGTACTACTACAGTACTATAAAACTATTAGTTCATAATAGTTATCGACGGAGGAATTCATCCAGTGTATGGCTGCCGTGTTCTTTTGATTGACTGTACACTAACATTAACAAAATCAGTGCAGGCACCTGGTTAGTATAGATTATGGACTGTCTTCACACAATGCTTTAGATGATTGCATCCTCCAAGTCTTCATTTTCATTTTAACATTCTAGATGTCTGTTGATACCTTCAAATTCTTTGTAGCCCCTAACTTGTTGAAATAATGAAATTGTTACACTTACACTCGGGGCTGTTTCTGGCATTTCTAGGCCTGAATGCTTGAAACTGCAGCGAACAAAACAGTTCTGGATTATCCTCCCCCCCACTTCCTCTATTCCCCACTCTGATATTTTACTTCTTCTCACCTGTCTATTACTTCCCCTCGGTCCTTTCCTCCTTCCATTTCTCCTATGGTTCACTCTCCTCTCCTATCAGATTCCTTCCTCTCGACCCCTTGACCTTTTCCCTCCCACCTGGCTTCACCTATGACCTGCGAGCTAGCCTCCTTCCCCTCCCACCACCTTTTTATTCTGACATCTTCCCCCTTCCTTCTCATTCCTGAAAAATGGGTTTTGGCCCAAAACATCAATTGTCTATTCATTTCCATAGATGCTACCTGACCTCCTGAGTTCCTCCTGCATTTTGTGTGTGTTCCTCTAAACTATAATACTGCTTATTTCTTTCCAACAGTCAGTGACAAAAATCACTGCCTTTTGAGCACGAACACCCTCAACTGAGGCTATTTAAAAATTGATCTTTCTGAGCATGGTGTCGTGTCTAACGGCCACTCAAGTGCACATTGACGGACATTCACTGGAAATTATTCACAACAGTCTTCTGTCCCAATTAAGTGGCATAATGTCCCAAATAAACTAAGAGAATGCTGGCTATTTTCTCGATTTGTGTTTGTTCTTTAATGCTTGTCTCAGATAACCAACTGCCCTGATTAACCGATGGCCCAATTAATCAGAATTTGCTGTGTATAATTAAACTGCATTTTATAGTTGAGTTTAATTATTTATCATTACTTTGGAGACAATCAGAAGATGATTAGCTGAAGGGTCTCTTTGATGATAATTAAAGACGGTATCACAAAATAATCTGCAGATGCTGAGGTCAAAGCAACACTCACAACACGCTGAAGGAACTCAGCAGGTCAGGCAGCATCCGTGGAAAAGATCAGTCGACATTTTGGGCCAGAACCCTTCATCAGGACTGTAGAGGGAAGGGGCCTCTCCTGAAACATCGACTGATCTTTTCCACGGATGCTGCCCGACCTGCTGAATTCCTTCAGCGTGTTGTGAGTGTTGCTAAAGACAGTATGTCCTGGTGCCTAACTACAGGAGCTCATTGACCTCAGTGAGGGAGAGAGAGAGATTGGGGTGGCCAGGAGTTCTCACCCAGAATAGTATGGAGCTATTATTGTGTTTTCTTGTAAATATCTTTTTGAAAATGTTGGTAGTTTTCTTTTTGCTATTTTCACTACATTTTGTAAGTTTGATTTTTTATGCACCTAATAAGCACCCTTGCACTAAAATGCTAAACGACTCCAGCCATTTTTCCTTTGGTCATAACTCACGTTTCTTACAAACGGTATGGTTTATTTGCCCTCAATGTAAATCCAAAATATTATGAATTGCTATTTCGACAAATTAACAAATGCAAAGAGGTGCAAAAATATAACAAAGCACATTAGTCCTGATTTCCAAATTAAGTGATTATTCTATACATTGCAACAAATAGTTTGGATTTATTTTTTCCTTGTGACGTGGGCTTAACAATCAGAGCCATGCACGCAATGTGAGGGAGGGGCTCGGTGGATCGGGCAGTATCTATGGGTGGGAATAAAGAGTCGATGTTTTGGGCCAAGACAATTCCATTGGTAGTCTTTACACTCAGAATTTCAGACTGAGATACTTAAGCCAAGAAATTGCATTGGGAGCAGTGGATAAAGACAGAGATTAAAGATGAGCTTTATTTGTCACACGTACATCGAAATACACAGTGAAATAGGTCATATGCATCAACAACTAACATGGTTTAAGGCTGCACCGGGGTGCAGCTTGCAAGTGTAGCCATGCATCTGGCACGCCAACATAGCATGGAATGTGGGAGGAACTGGGGCACCAGGAGGAAACTGATGTGGCCATTAACTCTTTGCAGAAGCCAGGGGGATTGAACTGCAATCAACAGTATTGTAAAGCATTATAACAGCTGCTATACTATTATGTTGGCTGGGTAGAGTCTATCACAGTAGGAATGGTGTTTATGTTGTGGATTCATGAGCCAGTGTGTGTTCTGTTGTCTGTTCCTGAATGCACAATGGGGAAAGTTTTAATTTCTTTCCCTGTATTGATTATCCAGTTCCTTAAGGCTGTTATGACTGGGGATGCTAGTACCTATTACCCACCAGCTGTTAATTGCTCCCAATACTGCGTGTCTCAAATAGCTTCTGACAACCAAGTCCAGCTCTGGCTCTCATGTGTGTACTAAGCAGAAATGTTTCTACTGACAGGAGAAGGGGCAAAGGAGGATAACTGATAGCTTAAAACCAGTCGCTTCAAGCAGATGGGACTCTTCAGATATGGTTGCCAGCTCATCTAGGAGAAGGAACACTTTGATCTCAAACCTCCTCTGCCTTGCAGCTGTACCCACTAATTGGGAAGGCTTTAGGAGTAAACCCTGAAGGCCAAGGTGGAAAACACAGTACGTACAGTCACACACAGTACATAAACACAGTACATACAGTCACACACAGTACATAAACGTAGTATGTACAGTCACACAGTATATAAACACAGTACATACAGTCACACACAGCACATACACACAGTACATACAGTCACACACAGTACATACAGTCATGCACAGTACATAAACACAGTACATACAGTCACACAGTTGTATTATACACAACACAAAGTTATGATTCAGCACATACTGTCAGAAAATAATATTAGGACAGTCTTTCAGTGGCATGAGCTGAAGGTTGACAGGTTGAGATGAAGTGCAAAGTGAATGTTTCTGTAAGACAGTATAATGTTTCTGGTTCTATTGTACTAAAACAGGCAGCAGTAGACACCATGCCTTGTGTCTTGGGTTGGAGACGACACGTACTGTATTTTTCAGCCAGAGGCTTTTCATGCATTCTGAATCAAAGGTCGAGGACAGAGCCTCAGCTGTGGGATTGCTGTACTTTCCCTGGTCTTGACGCCAAAGCTTGGTCAGGATAACTACGTTTTCCTTTGGTATCCTGACAGTTGGCTGTGAATATGGTAATTTTGCTACGAAAGTTGTTGGCATTATGGATAGTGAGGAAGATTTTCCAAGGCTATTGGCATATGATCTTTAATTCAGACTAGTGTAGGGAGATTCAGTTTGGGAAGTTAAATCGGGTGGTACTCATGCCTTAACTGTGAGGTCATTAAGGAAAGCTAACGAACAGAGGGCTCTTGGAATTCAAGTCTATGTCCTGTTAAAAGTGGAAATGTGGGTAGATAGGGTGATGCAGAAGCAATATTGCCTTCCTAGACTTTGCTATAGAATATAAAAGCTAGGATGCAAAAACCTTAGGCACAAACACTATACATTCCTAGGGTGCCTAAGACTTTTGCACAGTTTTGAATTTGTCCATATGGAGCAGAGAGTGAGTTTATAAATCTGATGGGACCAAAGGATGTTGGGAATGGCGAGGGTGGAGCATCATGGGAGGGGTGTGGGGCAGGTGGGAGACAGCAACGGGAAGGTAGCACGGGTGCAGACACACCCAGCTCTGAGACACCAGGCAAGGTCACTTAATTCTAAACAAGTGAGTTATTGATCATTACAAAAAGTCTCTCTGGTGCTTCCTGCTCCCTCCCCTCTCCCTTCACTTTTCCCAACCATGATTCCCCTCTCCTTGCCCCCTCCCCACTCTCAGTCCACAACAGAGACCCAGATCAGAATCAGGTTTATCATCACTCACATATGTCATGAATTTTGTTCTTTCTGCAACAGCAGTACAGTGCAATACATAAAATTACTGCCATACTGTACAAAGGACTTAGGCATCCTAGCTATATATACTGCATGCGCACAGTGTCGTGTGTTGCAACTTTACGAAAGAGGTTTGAATGCTCTTGAAGTAAGGTGTACAATTCGAGTCAGGATGGAGTTGTGCTGAAGCAAGTATGGAGGAGATTCACTACGATCATGCCTGGTTTGGATGACTTCAGTTAAAGGGAGAGATTAGATAACTGCGTTTGCTGTAGCTGGAGTGAAGGAAGCAGATGGGTAACCTGATATGAGTATATAAAATCAGAAGAGGCACAGAAAGGATAGATAGCCCATGGCAACAATACCAAAAACAAAGAAGAATAGCCCTTAACTGGGCAGTGGAGTTATCAGGGCACCGTCTCTTGACGGTATTTCCGTAGCAAGGTATTCTTGCTTTTACGAGGCCGAGTTGCTAGCTCGACGCTCAACCTGACTTGGATTCGAACTCGGGAACCTTCGCTCTGGAGTCCGGCGCTGATATTATTGCGCCACCAAGCGGGAATACCAAAAACAAAGCTGCAGGTTTAAGGTGAGCAGAAGGAATTTTAACATTAATCTGAGGGGGATGTTTTGTTACAGGGTGTTTGATATCTGGAATGTCCTGTCAAGGGGATATGACCACTATGTTTAAAAGAAACTTAGACAGGTGCATAAATAGGTAAGGCATAGTATGATACAGGGCTCAGGAGAATAAATGGGATTTGGATAAAGAAAGTTGGCATAGATGTGGTGAATTTAAGAGTCTGTTTTTCTACCGCATCATTCTATGATTCTATATTCTTTGTGGATAGTTGGTTCAACAGAACATTTGATCATTTGGCTGATGCCTACTCGAGATTTTTCATTGGATTTTATTGACTGGCTTTTTAATGAGTCATTTTGACTTGATGGGTTTGAGCATGCAGTGTCCTGCCATTGCTTTTGGATTGTAGCCAGCGTCCATGTCTTTGTTGTATAAATTTTCCAGCAACAGGAGTCCTTTTGACAACAATCTCACACTGTCTTTGCGATTCTTTCCTTTTCTCGTTCCAGCTAATACATCCTTTATTTCCTCTGTGCTGACAATGGGTAGAAATTGCTTCAGCTGGGGGTCCCTTTAATGCTTTCCAATAGCATGGAGGCTGTGATTTGAGCTGAGCTTTACACAATATTTAATTGTGTACGCTGCTCCACGACGTCACTGTTAAGCTCAGAGTTGATGATCTGAAGAGTGAACCAAGCCTCGGATACAAGAATCTGATGCTGGTGGTCAGCTGAGTCCAGTGAGTTCACTAAGATTTTCATTACATGTGGATGCCTTCCCGCTACCGGCTCTCTCTGCTGACAAATCCAACAACTTAGTAACCAAAAATATATAATTGGATTGGTTTATTATTGTCTTGTGTACTGACAACCAGAGAAAAGCTTTTCTTGCATACTGTCCATACAGATGAGACTACTGAGGCAAAACAAGGTGAAGCACACAGATTAAGGTGTAACAGCTACAGAGAAAGTACAGAGCAGTTATCAATAAGGCGCAAGATCATAAGGAGGTAAATAGTATGGTTGCCAATCCAGTTTATTGAACTTGTCATCATCATTCCGTGCTGTGTCATTTGACAGATGATCATGGTCTTTCCATGAGCATCTTTGTTCTTGAAAAATGTTTCTACAGAAGTGGTTTGCCAATGCCTTCTTCTGGGCAGTGCCTTTACCAGACAGGTGACCCCAGCCATTACCAATACTCTTCAGAGATTGTCTGCCAAGCATCAGCGGTCAAATAACCAGGACTTGTGATACCGATCAGCTACTCATACAACCAACCACTACCTGCTCCCATGGTTTCATGTGACTCCGATCAGTGGGGGGGGCCAAGCAGGTGCTACACCTCGCCCAAGGGTGACCTACAGCCTAGCGGAGGGAAGGAGCACCTTACACCTCCTTTGATAGAGACATATCTCCATCCAGCCACCCGATTTGTCATACTAGGGAGCCATTTCTTATTCTTACAACAGCAGGGCAGAGGGTTATCCTTGAGCGTGATGGTTTACGGTAAATTAATTAGTGATCTGCCATCCTCACCGTAACAACATCTGGGCAGTACTGAAAATCCAGAAATAACTGTGTCAGAGAGCTAATCTGTATAGATTCATATTTCATCTTATGTTACTGTTTTTATTTCCAACATCAATATAACTCTTTCTGTACGTAACTAATTGGGTTACCTGAAGTTATTTGACTTTAACATAGACAGAAAAGATCTCAAGGGTTTTGGGAGAGAGTGGAGGTATGAGATTGTGGTAAGTGATCAGCCATAATGGTTTGAATTACAGAGGACATAGACACAGAACAGTACAGCTCAGGAACAGGCCCTTTGGCCCACAATGTTGCGCTAAACCAACTAAAAAGTAAATCAAAATCCCCCAAAAGCTAATCCCTCCACCTACACAGTCCATATCCTTCCACCTTCTTCACATCCATGTGCCTATCGAAATGTCTCTTAAAAGCCCCGTAGGTAGTTGCCTCTACCTCCACACCAGGCATCCATCACACTTTGAGTTAAAAACGTTACCCCTTACACCCCTTTGATGCTACCCCCTCTCACCTTCAATACATGCCCTCTGGCATTATATATTTTTACCTTGAGAAAAAGATACTGTCATAGGGATCTTCCCCTTGTAATAATGATCAGTGAGGCACAGAGGGAATCTGCATTTACCTACAAGTAACCTTATTGTCTCAACTAAATAGCATATGGTTTTACAAATTAACTGCCTGGCCTGCTGAGTTCCTACAGCATTTTGTGTGTGTGCACAAATTAACTACCTCTGTGCACACCCACTAGAATTACTTGACCCTTTATGAACAGTCAATCAAGACAAAAAGTATTTCCAGGGATAGGGGTCTACACTAGCCAGGCATTCCTCGTGGTCCTGGTCTCCACATGCCCGTGAGGTCCTCCCCATCCATGATGACTGGTCTCTGGAGAGTTATCTCTGATAGTGCAATTGAAGTGTCCATTCTTATATTCATTACTTATCAATTCAAATGTAGCGTTCCAGCGTCATTGGATACACATCACCTGGTTGACCTTTTAACACGGTTTTATTGGTTCAGGGTTACAACCCACATTGTTCTATAGTTTCTGCCCTCAGCCTTGTGTTCCTTTCTAATCTGACTGGTCCAAGCCGGTCAAACTAGGTGAGTTTGACACACTGAGTCTAACAAGATTACAGATTGCTTCTTTGGTAGGTTTGGCACTTCACATAATAAATAGCTACTCGTCTGAGAATGGTCTCAGGTTTAGCAGGTCATTGGGTCCACATTCAATTGCTCTGATTAGATTATCCCAGAGCATGAATCAGTTCAGAGTCCAGAAGATGGGGGTGGGGGTGGATTGGAATCTGCAGGGACAATCTCACAAAATGAGCATCTCCATCCCGCTGTTGTTGTTGGCCCACTGGAATTCGATGTTTTCTACCATATTTTAAATCCTCCAGGATCAACAGTACTTCCTGTCTACTCTACCTGTACCTCTCATAATCTCATAATCATTAAACCTCCATCAGCTCTCGCCTGAGACTCCACCTCCAAAGAAAACCACCCAAGTTTATCCAGCCTCTCATGGTAGCACATGCCCTCTAAACCAGGCAGCATCCTGTAAACCTGTCTTACACCCTCAGGCTTGAAGGGCTGAATGGCTTTCCAACCATTATTTTTCTGTGTTTCTATAACTGTAACTATTTGCTGGATTGGCCTATTTTCTGCCGCTAAATTTAACCGTCCTAGTGACTCACAGTACTGGATTCTTTAACATTGGTAAGGTGCACTGGCATTCCTGTCTGATGGAAGTGATATAAACATCCCCCAAAACTTCCGCCTACCTCTTATTCAGCTAAATACTTCTCCTCATGAGCAGCTGATTAATGAAATGTTGACTTATACAACAATACTGTTAAAAAAAACTGACCTGGAATCTGATGCTTTGGTTGTGAGAGGAAAAGAAATGGGCTTCATTTTGTGTCACTGTGCATCGGAAGAGATAAAGTGGAAAGTTAATAACTTTTGATTTGGTTGAAAAATAAATGTAACTAATAATTCTGTTTGTGGTGCCTAAAGATATTTTTCATTGTTAAATCTGAAATTACAGTTTGAAACTAGGATTAATCAAATTGCCATGTACCTATAGCCTAGCTAGCAGTCTGAGATTATTGAGTGCCCACAGATTATAGGTCACATATTGCAAATATAATTAACCTGTTCAGTACTGAATGATGGAACTCCTTTCGGAAACACTGAGACATGGTAACAAGGGGTATCTTAAGCAGGTAGTGGAATGACCATCACTGACATGCTAGTCTGGAATTAAAAGTGAAGTTTTCTTCTAAAATAGCTCTCACCACCCTGTATTAGGAATTATCCTCCACAACTAAAGCTTCTGTACATTTACAAAATTTTTTAAATTTATGTATTGAAATACAGCATGAAATAGGCCCTTCCAGCCATTTGACCACACTGCCCAGCAGTCCCTGATTTAACCCTAGCCTAATCACGGGACAAATTACCATGACCAATTAACCTACCAACTGGTATGTCCTCGGCCTGTGGGCGGAAAACATGAGTGCCCAGAGGAAACTCATGTGTTCACGGAGAGAACATACAGGCTCCTTGTAAACAGCTCTAAGTTTACCAGCTGACAATTGTCCCCCACAGCTAAAACTTCTGTATATCTGTAACAGTCAGAGAAATGTGGTTCTCCACACTTACCAGCAGATAGAAGAACTCTGTAGTCCTCACCACCACCAAATCTGACTTAAAATTGACTAATATCAGAGTCAAAATCAAGCACTGAGAGAGACCGACAAATCCTTGGAAAAGTTTAAGTTTAAACACATTAGTGAGATAGAAAAACCTTGCTAAAACGGCCAAAATACTTTGGCATACTTACTGTTGTAATTTACTTCAGCAGAAGCTGTTGCAGACAACATGACACAGAGGTGTCAGTATCACTTCTTTCCTTGTTATATGTCAGTGATTTGGATGATAGAATTGATGGCTTTGTAGCCAAGCTTGTGGATGATACAAAGGTAGGTGAAGAGGCAGGCATATCAACCATAATATCTTACTCTCATCATTTACACTGAGGCAATAAGATGTGTGTAGACTGAGCTTTAATTCAAATTCTTGCTTCTTGTCTAGTCCTTAATCAACATTCTCCCATTCAGAACTCGGCCTGTGTCTATTCATTGATGGCAGTGTTCATCATTGCATTAAAACTGAATCTAATATCATCCATTGTGATATCTCTGTATCAAGATGGAGTAGGCCAAACTTAATTTTCCTCTGAGCCGCTCCAGAGACTTGAGCATATGAATGAGGCAGCATGATAGTGTAGAGGCTAGCACAAAACTTTATAGTACCAGCAGCTCGGATTCAATTCCAGCCACTCTCTGAAAGGAGTTTCTACATTCTCCCTGTGACCACTTGGGTTTCCTCCAGGTGCTCCAGTTTCCTCCACAGTCCAAGGATGTACCAGCTGATAGGTTCATTGGTCATTGTAATGTACCAGTTGATAGGTTCATTGGTCATTGTAATTTGTCCCATGATTAGGCTAGGGTTAAATCAGGGGTTGGCTCGAAGGGCTGGAATGTCCTATTCTACGCTGTTTGTCAATAAATAAAATATTTGTTGATAGCAGTGTTTGTCCTCCATTAAAACTAAAGCTGAACTCATTCATTGTGATAGTTTTGTACCAAGATAGAGTAGGCTAAATTTAGTTTGCCTCTGAGCCTGTAAGAGCCATTCCTGAGTCTTGAGTATATGAACCAGGCTGCCTCTGTCCAGCAGTACAAAGGAAATGCTCTGCTTTGGAGAAGTCTTGCTTTGGATTATACATATCCCTGAGGCTGGTTCTGCCACTTAACCCATTAGAGATAGCCTACAGGACTACTTGAGGAAGTGCAAGATTCAGGACAATGTTGCCGTCGCTGTTTACTCCACTGTTCATGCAATCCAGCATGTTACGACAGTGACTGCATTTCAGAATGATTTCCTGATAAAGTGCCTCGGATAGCCTGGATTGGATGAAGATGCTGAACAATGTCAGGAGGCTACATAATCATTTTTGCTGTTCCCCACTCACAAATACAAGCTAGGAGAATGAGTGAACTCCATTTTTGTGGAGGTGCTTGCCCAGCTGTTAAGCAGGGCCTGATTCTCTGGAAAGTAGGCCAGAAGCTCCTGCCAACTTCAGACCAAAGAGGAAAACCAGAATAAAAAGTCAAAAGCCAACAGCATTGTGAAGGACCCCATGCACCCCTCAAACAAACTCTCCTCCATCCTGCCATCTGGAAAAAGGTACCGAAGCTTCCAGGCTCTCACGACCAGACTGCAACGGTTTCTTCCCCCAAGCCATCAGACTCCTGAAGACCCAGAGTCTAGACTGACATCTACATAATTTATTATTATATTGTAATTTGTCCTTTACTGTGCCTATTGTCTTGTTTATTAATTCTTGTACTGCCCTGCACTGTTTTGTGCACTTTATGTAGTCCTGTGCAGGTCTGTAGTCTAGTGTAGTTTTTATGTTGTTTTACGTAGTCTAGTGTAGTTTTGTGTTGTTTCATGTATCACCAGGGTCCTGGAGGAACGTTGTTTTGTTTTTACTGTGTACTGTACCAGCAGCTTATGGTCGAAATGACAATAAACTTGACTTGACTTAATTTGAATACCCAGAAGGTAGCTGAAATGAAAAGACTCCCAATCACATTTCTACACCACTATATTTGCCATTTTGATCTTCTCCCACTTGCTTTTCATGTTTCTCGTTCAAGCACAAGGCCTTTCACTGCACCTTCATCAATTACTATTTTGACATCGATTGTTGTTACAATCAAGGTATCTTATTCTCACCATGTACACCAAACTGTGCCATACTTCTGGGATAAGGAGTATCTTATGTGTTGGGAAGATATAGAAGTCCGTTATTAAGGATGAGATTTCTGAGTACTTGGAGGCACATGATAAAATAAGTCAAAGTCAGCATGGTTTCCTGAAGTGGAAATTTTTCCTGACAAATTTGTTGGAATTCTTTGAGGAAATAACAGGCAGAATAAACAAAGGAGAGTCAGTGGATGTGCTTTACTTGGACTTTCAGAAGGCCTTTGACAAGGTGCCACACATGAGGCTGCTTAATAAGATAAGAGCCCACGGTATTACAGAAAAAAATACTATCATGGACAGATAGTGAACACAGCAGGCCAGGCAGCATCTCTAGGAAGAGGTACAGTCGATGATTCGGGCCGAGACCCTTCGTCAATCCTGAGGGTCTCGGCCCGAATCATCGACTGTACCTCTTCCTAGAGATGCTGCCTAGCCTGCTGCGTTCACCAGCAACTTTGATGTGTGTTGCTTGAATTTCCAGTATCTGCAGAATTTCCCGTCTTATCATGGATAGACTGGTAGGAGGTAAAGAATGGTAATAAATGGGTCTTGTTTTGGCTGGCTGCCAGTGACCACTGTTGTTCCATAAGGGTTGGTATGAGGACTGATCCGTTAGTCTTGCGAGATCATGGATCTGCGCCTGGAAAGTCTTCACTCTCCAGGGTGCAGGCCTGGGCAAGGTTGTATGGAAGACCAGCAGTTGCCCATGCTGCAAGTCTCCCCTCTCCACGACACCAATGTTGTCCAAGGGAGGGGCATTAGGACCCATGCAGCTCGGCACCAGTATCATCGCAGAGCAATGTGTGATTAAGTGCCTTGCTCAAGGACACAACACGTTCCCTCGGCTGGGACTCGAACTCACGACCTTCAGGTTGCTAGTCCAATGCCTTAACCACTTGGCCGCGTGCCCACACAAGGACTGATACTTTTCACATAATATATCAATGAACATGATGGTAGAATTGATGGATTTGTGGCCAAGTTCATGGATGATACGAAGACAGGTAGAGGGGCAGGTAGTGTAGAGAAATCAGAGAATGATTAGGAGAATGAGCAAAGAAGAGGCAGATGGAATATAGTGTAGGAAAGTGTATGTTTATGTAGTTTGGGAGAATGAATGAAGGTGTAGACTATCTTCTCTTTCAATATTGTTATTGATTTCTTACATAAAAAAAAATACCGAGTACAGAATACAATATATTAGAATCACACTTACAGTCTCAAAACCCCATATTCATGTAAATTAAATTGGATCGTAATATTGAAAAATAATAATTTTATTATACAAAAAAAAAGACTACCTTCTAAATGGGGAGACAATTCAGAAATCAGAGGTGTAAATTGTGCAAGATTCCCTAAGGGTTAACTTACAGGTTGAGTCAGTGGTGAGGATGGTGAATTCATTTCAAGAGGACTAGAATATAAAAGCAAAGGTTTATATGGCATTGATCAGACTGTACTTGAAGTGTTGTGAGAAGAATTGGGCCCCTTATCTATGAAGAGACGTGCTGGCATTGGAAAGAGTCCATTAGTGGTTCATGAGAATGATTTTGTCAATGAAAGGGTTAACATATGAGGAACATTTTGATTGCTCTCGGCCTGTGCTCACGGGATTTTAGAAGACTGACTAGGAATCTCGATGGAGGCTATAGAATATTGAAAGGCTTAGAAAGAGTGAATGTGGAGAGGAGGCTTCCTTTAGTGAGAGAGTCTAGAACCAGAGGGCACAGCCTCAGAATAAAGCAGTACTGTTTTAGAACAGAGATGAGGAGGAATTTATTTAGCCAGAGAGTGGTGAATCTGTGGAATTCGTTGCCACAGATCGCTGTGCAGGCCAAGTCATTAGGGATATTTGAGGCAGAGGTTGACAGAATTTTGAACAGTCAGGCTGTCAAAGGTGATGGGAGAAGGTAGGAGAATGGAGTTGAGAGGGATAATATATCAGCTATAATGGAATGGTGGCGCAGACTCGATGGGCTGAATGGCCTAATTCTGCTCTTATGTCTTATGGTAATATGGTCTTATCTCACTCCCGACCTTGTCACTGGAAAATTTAGCTTTTGTGTAGAGGGATGTGGTGAGGTATGGAATTGAGCTGGCTTTAGCCCAAGTGCACAACACAATTGTATAAGCCGCACTCAGCAGCAATGCGAAAAACGGGGCAAAAGACAAACACTCCCTCTCCATGCCACCATTCAGCTTATGTTAATCAATGATATAATTGATAAAAGCAGATGGAAAACTAATTAGGAGTTTCAATCCAATTACTGGCACCTTCACTAATGTAACAATTCTCCATTACTGCATAGGAAGCAGCCTGTTCTAGTTCTGGACTGGTTTACAATAGTATAGGATAATAAGAAGATCTGTGTGGAAACTCGGCTTTAAAAATGCATGATTGTCAAATTTACATTCACCTTTTTCTCTGGTGGCACTATTATTGTAAACAATAATTAGCTATGTACACTTGATGCATTATGATTATGCTGTTTATTGTTTTACATGTACTTCAGATGTGAAAATATATGTCTATTTGTTCTTATTGAAGTGTATCGTGCCTTTTCTTTTTTAATTAGGGACTTCAGTTGAGAAACTTACCAATGAATTTAGTTCTGCCTGATTTGCATTACTCAGATTTGAAAAAAAAATTCTCTTGTGGTTTAACCTTACTACAAAGTCAATATTATTTTACTTAGAGAAATTTTAAAGTCTGTTTTGTAATTATTGGTATAAATAACTTCACCAGTGTTTTACCTGATTAAATTAGTGGAGGCATTTAAGTCACTGGAGTCAGGAAAGGCTCGGTGGGAATATGTAAACAATTATAAGACTGAACCTCTCCAAAGATATGTCACTTAAGTCCTTCTTTAGCTTGTCAATTGAAGTGGATCTGGCTAAAATCCAGGAAACTATCCATATGAATATTCTCCAGTAAGGTGAAAAGAGCAATCAAATATAACTTGCTGAATCTGCAGAAAAAGCATTTAGCTAAATCAATAGTTTCTGAAATTGTTACAGCATATTGCATAAAAATAAAACGTTTCTTCGTTTTTAGGCAACAATATTACCTTCATTTGCCATTTGTTCTTGAATCTTTGAACAGTTATTAACGGTAGTGTATTTGCTAAGTATAGGTAAAATACCACTCCCATGCACCAGACCATGAACACAAATATTCCAATCATGAACACGAGAGATTGTAGAGATGCTGGAAATCCAGATCAACACACACGAAATGCTGGAGGAACTCAGCAGGTCAGGCAGCATCTATGGAAATGAATAAACATGATAAATTCTGTAGATGCTGGAGTTACAGACGCAAAATGCTGCAGGAACTCAGTGGGTCATGGTGCTCTCTTGGAGGACTCGACCCAAGTGTGGAGGAACGTCAGAATCCCCATGAAGAGATGGAAACAAGGCATTAGACATAGGAATACCAACAGAGCCTCCGAGGAGTGACTGAGTGACACTGCAAAACAACTCACTCTCTCCAACTCAATGAATCTGCTGAGGCACTAAACAAGAGTCTCTTTAAATAAACATGTGGCAGTCACAATTACCTTGACAACATTAAACCAAAAGCACAAGGGCTTAACGGATCTGGTTAAGATAACAATTAGTAAATTCAGATGCTCAAGAACCCTAAAATCTCAACACTCTACGGCAAGTCACAGGAAGTGCAGGACTCACGACACAGCAGGTCAGGCGGCATTAATGGAAACGAATAAATGGTCGACATTTCAGGCCGAGACCCGTCTTCAAGACAGGAAAGGAGGGGGGTGACACCAGAGTTAAAAGCTGGGGGGAGGGGAAGGCGGACAGCTAGAAGGTGATAGGTGAAGCCAGGAGGATGGGAAAGGTAAAGGGCTGGAGAGGAAGGAATCTGATAGGAGAGGAGAGTGGACCATAGGAGAAAGGGAATGAGGAAGGAATTCAGGGGAAGGTAAGAAGAGGTAAGAGGCCAAAGTGGAGAATAGAAGAAGAGGGAAGGGGGAGGAAATTTATTTTTACCAGCGGAGAAACTAATATTCATGCCATTGGGTTGGAGGCTATCCAGACGGAACATTAGGTGCTGCGCCTGCACCTTGAGGAGTGGCACGACAAATTGGGAATGGGAATCAGATTTAAAATTTTCAGCTACCAGTAAGTTCTGCTTTTGGCAGATGGAGTGGAGGTGCTCACTAAAGTGGGTCCCCAATTTATGATGGGTCTTACCAATGTATACGAGCCTGCATCAGAAGCAAAATATATTCAAATATTTTATTCTGGTCTTCTTGCTATATACAGTATGTTACTCGTTACTAACACCATTGAAGAGAAAGGAGGAAGTTTCCTCAAACTCTGATCCACTGAACAGCCTCGGATCAGTGGATGTATTCAGCACTGGAAATACAGGCAGAAAGGAAGAAATGAGGAGTATAAGAAATGCAAGAAAACACTAAAGAAGGAAATCAGGAGGACTAAAAGGAGGCATAAGGTTGCTCTAGTCGACAAGGTGAAGGAGAATCCCAAGGAATTCTTCAGATATATTAAGAGCAAAAGGATAGCAAGGGACAAAATTGGTCCTCCGGAAGGTCAGAGTGGTCATCTATGCATGGAACCGAAAAGGATCGGGAAGATCTTAAATGGATTTTTTTGCATTTACATTTACTTGGGAGAAGCCACGGACTCTACAGCAGTGAGCTCGTGTGCCCCATACAGATTACAGAGGAGGAGGTGGCAGTCTTTGCGATAACGATGAAATGAACATAAGAAGTGGGAGGAGTTGGCTGCTCGGGCCCTGAATCCTGCACAGATCAGGGCAGGTCACTTTACTTCAGCTGCACTGTCTTGCACTAATCTCATATTCTTTAAGTTCAAAGTTCAAAATAAATTTATTATCAAAACATACAACCCAAAGATGCATTTTAGCATATTAGGTACATCTAAAGAATAATAACAATAACAGAGTCAATGATAGACTGCACAACTTCGGTGTTCAACCAGAGTGTGGAAGATTAAAAAAACTATGCAAATACAAAAAAGAAAGACACAATAATATCAAGTAAATAAGCAATAAATATTGAGAACATGAGATGAAGAGTCCTTGAAAGTGAGCCAATAGGTTGTGGCAACATTTCAAAGTTACTTCAAAGTTCAAAGTAAAATTTATTATTGTAGTACATACATGTCACCACATACAACCCTGGGATTCCATTTTCTGTGGGCATACTTAGCAAATCCATAGAACAGTAACAGTAACATCAGGAACTGTTAACTGTAAACAAACTGTGCAAATACAGATATAAATAAATAGAAATATGCTTTCCTTGGATTCACTCTGTTGAAGGCAGCCCACATGTCATCTTCAGATACTGAGACCAAAGGATCATTGGGAGGCATTGGGGTGCCAATGTTCTGGTGGTCAAAGTAAGCAAGTAGGAATTGAGTTCAATTTGAAATGAAGCTCTGTTGTCCTCTATGTTGCGAGATTTAGCTTTTTAGGAGGTTATGGCTTTCAAACCCTGCCACAATCACTGAGCCACTCTCGTTGATTCCAGTCCAGTCCGGATCTCCACTCTGCCCAAGAGATGGCTTTCCAAGGATCATACCTGCATCCCTTGTAGTATTCTTGATCTCCAGTCGTTAATTCCTCTGGTCTGGCTCTCAGAAAGTTCCAGATTTCATAGTTCATCCAGGGCATCTGATCGGAGAAAACTCTGTATGATACATTCATACACAGCTGTTTTAATAAAGTCTGTAATGACCTTGATGTCATCCTTCAGGTTCTCAGTTGAGTTCTTGAAAATGGCCCAGTCCACCGACTCGAAGCAATCCTGTCACATTCCTCAGCCTCCCACAACCTCCTCTTGGTTGTCTTGATCTCTGGAGCCTTGCTCTTTAGGCTTTGTCTATATGCAGGTAGTGGGAGTACAGCCAAATGATACGACATGCCAAAATATGGTCTCGGGAAGGAACTATGGGCAGTCCTTATTGTAGTGCAGCAGTGGTCTAGTGTGTTCGGACCTCTGGTGCAACATGTTACATGCTGGTGATAATTGGGCAGGGTTTTCTTCAAACAGATGGTTAAATTGACCGACTACAATATGAAATGTGTTGGGATAGGCCGTTAGCATCAGTTGGATTCCATCAGTATCTGAAAATCTGTCACTCCTTTCCTTGAACATATTTAGTTCCTGAGTCTCCACTATCCTATAATGAAGAAACTTATTTTTATCACTTCCCCAGTCAGAATTTTCTTCATGTCTCGTTCAGATCACCTCTTCCTATTCCTCTAAACTGTACATAGAATCAGCTGAATCTGCTCCCACCGCACACGAATCTCTCTGGTGAACCTTTATCGTACTCTGGTCTTTATGTACCTGCTTAGAAAGGGCATTATACTCCAGGTACTGACTCACCAAAGCACCATATAATTTCAGGATGACATCTTAATTTTTGTACTGAAATCCGTCTGCAACATGCAGTATGCCTTTCTAATCGTTATACGTTAACTTGCAATATTTCCTGTGCAAGGACATTCAGTCCCTTTAAATATCAGCACCTATCAATTCTTCACCACTTGACAAATACTGTGTTTCTATTTTTTTCTGACTAAAGTGAACAATTTCACAGTTTTCCAAATTCAGTTTCAATTGCTTTGTCTCGGTTTATGCACACTGCATCTAACTCCCTTGAATCCTCCTCACTGCTCATACTACAACCCAGCTTCACACCATCACCAAACCAGGATCTATTACAATTAATCCCCTCGTCCAAATTGCTAATGTAGATTGTCTACCAATGAAAAACTCCCTATCAAGAATGTTCTTTTATTTATTTTCTTTTTTCTTCTGTTCATTAGCTAATCCACAATTCTCACTAACATATTACCCCCACCCCCCTCCACTAATTTCATGTGCCTGTACTCATTCAATAACATCTGCTATGGTACTGACACAAAGGCCCTTGGGAACTCTAAGCAGGTCACATCCTCCTTGACCCCAAAAACACTAACAGATTTTCAAACAAGATTTCCTTTACATAAATCCACGTTGATTCTGTTGAATTACTTGCCTTGCCATCTCGATAATTAGAGCTCACTATTTACTGTTCCTGATGTTAGTTTCTTGTTTACTCTCTCTCTCCTTCCTTTATTAAATTGGGAACTACATTTGTTCCCTTTCAATGCGTGAGACCCATTCTAGAACCTACGGAATTCTGGAAGTGGACCAACAGTGGAGTTCTGATGAAGGATCTTGGGCCAAAACATCGACTATTCACTCTTTTCTATAGATGCTGCTTGACCGCTGAGTTCCTCCAACAAAGGTCTTAAAGGTGGATAAGTCACCTGGACCAGATGGACTACATCCCAGAGTCCTGAGAGAGGTTGCTGAAGAGATAACGGATGCATTGGTCATAATCTTTCAAGAATCACTGGATTCTGGCATGGTTCTGGAGAACTGGAATATTGCAAATGTCACTGCACATTTTAAGAAGGGAGGAATTCAGAAGAAAGGAAATTATAGTCCAGTTAGCCTAGCCTCAGTGGTTGGGAAAGTGTTGGAGTCTATTATTAAGGATGAAGTTTCGGGGTACTTGGAGACTAAGTCAAAGTCAGCATGGTTTCTGTAAAGGGAAATCTTGCCTTACAAACCTGTTAGAGTTCTTTGAGGGAATAACAAGCAAGATTGGCAAAGGAGAGGCAGTGGATGTCATTTACTTGGATTTTAAGAAGGCATTTAAGGTGCCACACATGAGGCTGCTTATCATGTTAGAATCCTATACTGTTACAGGAAAGATACTGGCATGGATAGAGGAATGGCTGGCAGGCAGGATTAATTGATTATTGATTCCAAGTGGGAAATTCTTTCATTACAGCAGCAGTATCCATAACTTCTTTAGTTTGCAATATTTTTACACCTTTGCCTTTGAGTTTCTTCTGTCAGAAAGTTTCTTGCTGTTGTTGTAACCTATGCAATTTTTTATATTTATTAATAATAACCTTGAGTGTTGTGTTGGAGATACGTCTCTATCAAAGGAGGTGTAAGGCTCTCCTTCCCTCCGCTCACCTGCAAGTCAAGCTTGGGCAATGTGTAGCACCTGCTTAGCCCCACCCCACCCCCGATCAGGGTCACGTGAAGCCATGGGAGCAGGTGGCGGGTGGTCGTATGAGCAGCCGGTGCAGGTCATAAGTCATGGTAATGTGACCACTGACACCAGGTAAACAATCTCTGAAGAGTATTGATAATGGCTGGGGTCACCTGTTTTGCAAAGACGCTGCCCAGAAGGCAGCAATGGCAAGATATTTGCATAGAAAAATTTGTCGAGAACAATCATGGTCATGAGACCATGATCGCCTACGTCAAACAACACAGTCAGTAATGATGATGATGATGAATCATAGCCTGCTTGCTATCATATCTTTTTAAATGCAGCTTCCCAATCTGTCATTATCAATGCACACCTCACACATTATAATTTGCTTTGTACAGATTTAAGAGTCTGATTTCAGATTGAATTAATTCACTCTCAATCTATTATATGAAGTTCTATCGTGTTATGCCTGCTATGTAATTAAATTAGTTTGTCAGGATATGAAGTCAGCGAATCAGCACAAGGTTAAATGGGAGCAAAAAGGGTTCTAAACACTTTAATTCGGCCTGTGAGGAGGATGTGGTAATGAAGAAATGTATTCATGGGCCTATGGTAGAAAATAGTGGCGTGAAAGTGTATATACCCATTGAGAAATGAAAAGATTGCTTGATAAGAGGTATCATGTTTCAAAGATGAGCAATTTTCTAGATTGTTAATCATGGAAATAATACAGCTATTCTCTCAGCTGAAATATGAAATTCATTTTCAAAATGAGATTCTTAAATAAGTATCAGAAAACAAAAAGAAAATACCAGAACAATTCGGAATATTCTTGTTTATTTTGTTCTGACAGGTCCTTGTTATCATTAGTTAGACTTTGTTGTTTCCTTGTTATAATTGTCCATGGTAGGGTCTTGCTGTTCCTTTTAAAAGGGAAGTATAAACTTGCTGAACTGTAGTGTCAGTCACCGTAGACACTTCCAGTGTTTCATTCTCACTGTACGTACTGTGAAGTGGTTGATCTTGGATATGTCAGGAAAATAACATCATGTGAAGTCATTTCTGCTGATATTATTTCAGTTAAGAAGAAGTCTTTTTGATCAAAAGTGAAGCTCTTCTGTGGTTTTTGCCTTGCTCAAGGACACAACATGCTGTCTCAGCTGAGGCTCAAACTAGTGACATTCAGATCACTAGACCGACGCCTTAACCGCTTGGCCTCGTGCCAACACTACAATCTATATTACAATCTAAAACACGGTTAATATAATAACAGCTAATAAATATACTCAGATAAGTGGAGTCAGGACAGTGCTTACCTGTGAATACAATGTATTTTATATAATTAAATACATTATTTTATGGAAGAGAATAATTCATTTGATTAGGAGTTAAATAAAAATTTTTGGGCATTACTTCAATACCGTAAGACCATAATACCTTCCAATGTTTCCAATCTTTTAGCCAGCATTTATTCTAAAGTTTCTAAAATGGGACAGAAATATTGCAGAAGCTATTTTTGTCCTAAATTTGGTCAACTTAATTAGTTTCTTTCTTCTCAGTCACAGATTTCCAGATGATTACTTTGTATTAAATTAAACCACACAATTATGATAATAGAAAACTCAAATGACTTCCTCTGTCTAGAGTTCTGACAAAGTTTAAACTTACCCAATAACTTCTGTAGCTGTGGAAGACATGATCATGAGTAGGAACAATAGTGCCCTCCAATGGCTTACTCTTTATGTAACACCCAACATCTTCACCAATGATCAAGTACTCAGACATCCAGCGTACGACAATTCTAATCTCTTTCATATATTCATTTCTGCTTGCTCTCGAAAAATAATATTTTGATGGGTGAAGAACAACCTGCTGGAGGAACTGAGATAGCCAAGCAACGTCTTTGGAGGGAAAGGACTTATCAATTTTGAGATCCCTCAGCAATTTACTTAAAGCTAAGTTAGAGCCTCATCTTGTGTCTCTATTACACTGGTGAGTATTAGACTAAAAGGGGTGAGTATGATGGCTGTTTTTTGTGGGTTTTTGCTGATGTCCTCCTGATTAGGAGAATGAGCTTAGCAGCAGCTCCTGATTATCTAAACGTTCAGTATTTCTTTGGGACTGTTATTAGTTACATCAGAAGATCAGAGGAACTGTGTAAATTCTAGTCTTTTTATAATCTCCGCTCATTAAACCATAAAAGTAACCCTCTGATAAATTCCCTGGAAGTATAACAAATACTGTGTATATATTTGAATATTCTCAGATTACATACAAGTAGATGGGCAATGTGCCAATTAATAGCATTGGTACCATTATGTACAATGCTACTAATAGGAAGTCATCCTATACCTGTTTAGTCATACCACCTTTACAAGTTCAAAGTTATCAAAGTACATATATGTCACTGTATACAATACTGAGATTCATTTACTCAATAAATCCAATAACCAATAGAATCAATGAAAGACCACACCAGCAGGGCGGAAAACCAGTGTGAAAAAGGACGTCAAACTTTGCAAATACAATAAGGAAAAAAGAAATAATAATAATAATAAATAAGCAATAAATATTGAGCAGATGAGATGAAGAGTCCTTTGAAGTGAGTCTATTGGTTGTGGGAACAGTTCAGTGACAGGACAAGTGAAGTTGAGGGAAGTTATCCCTTCTTTTGTTCAAGAGCCTGATGGTTGAAGGGTAATAATTGTTCCTGAACCTGCGGTGTAAGTCCTGAGGTTTTAAACATTATGCAGACTACTTAATTAGACTTGTGTTTTGACATCTAGGTGAAGTGACTTGACCCAAAATGTCAACTGCCCACTTCCCTCTATAGCTGTTGTCTGACCTGCTGAGTTCATCTGCAAGTTTATTTGTTTCCTCCAGATTTCAGCATCTGCAGTGTCTTGTGGTTCCATGTACATTGCTGTTTGTCTTATTATAGAAGTTCTGCTTTTGTTTTTAATCCTTTACATTCTTAACAAGTGTTTTTCCACAATTGTTACCTTGTACTGTCATTTTAGTGGAATGAAGATTCATTAAGAGAATCTATTTATACTTCCACTTCAGTTTTCTTTACACCATGGCAGGATGGATTCTAAAATGTTATCTTTCTATTCACCACTAGGTTGTGCAAATGCCCTGTCATATGAAGTACGTGCTGATCGGAACAATCTGCTGTGTAATTACAGAGTCCCTTTTGTTCCTACCCTGACTTCACAGTCCAGAAACAGGTCATACTATACATTGCTTGCTCCTGCCCTGACCTTACAGTACAAAAACAGGTCATTCTACACAGTGCTTGCTCCTACCCTGACTTTACAGTACAAAAACAGCTTATTCTATACATTGCTTGCTCCTACCGTGACTTTACAGTGCAAAAACAGGTCGTTCTACACATTGCTTGTTCCTATACTGACTTTACAGTACAAAAACAGGTCATTCTACACAGACGCGAGGAAATCTGCAAATGCTGGAATTTCAAGCGACACACATACCTGCCTTTTTGTTGTCTTTGTGGAACAATCTATGTTCCAAACCTATTCTGGTATCTGTCCCCCACTTTTCCTTCGCTACATCGATGACTGCATTAGCGCTGCTTCCTGCACGCATGCTGAGCTCGTTGACTTCATTAACTTTGCCTCCAACTTTCTACCTCAAGTTTACCTGGTCTATTTCTGACACCTCCCTCCCCTTTCTTGATCTTTCTGTCTCTATCTCTGGAGACAGCTTATTTACTGATGTCTACTATAAGCCTACGAACTCTCACAGCTACCTGGACTATTCCTCTTCTCACCCTGTCTCTTGCAAAAATGCCATCCCCTTCTCGCAATTCCTCCGTCTCCGCCGCATCTGCTCTCAGGATGAGGCTTTTCATTCCAGGACGAAGGAGATGTCCTTCTTTTTTAAAGAAAGTGGCTTCCCTTCCTCCACCATCAACTCTGCTCTCAAATGCATCTCTCCCATTTCACGCACATCTGCTCTCACCCCATCCTCCCACAACGCCACTAGGCATAGGGTTCTCCTTGTCCTCACCTACCACCCCACCAGCCTCCGGGTCCAACATATTATTCTCCGTAAATTCCGCCACCTCCAACGGGATTCCACCACTTAGCACATCTTTCCCTCCCGCCCCCTCTGCTTTCCGCATGGATTGCTCCCTACGCAACTCCCTTGCCCATTCGTCCCCCCCATCCGTTCCCACCGATGTCCCTCCCCGCACTTATCCGTGTAAGCGGAACAAGTGCTACACATGCCCTTACACTTCCTCCCTTACCACTATTCAGGGCCCCAGACAGTCCTTCCAGGTGAGGCGACACTTCACTTGTGAGACGGCTGGGGTGATATACTGCGTCTGGTGCTCCCGATGCAGCCTTCTATATATTGGCGAGACCTGACGCAGGCTGGGAGACCATTTCGCTGAACACCTACGCCCTGTCCGCCAGAGAAAGCAGGATCTCCCAGTGGCCACATATTTTAATTCCACCTCCCATTCCCATTCTGATATGTCTATCCACGGCCTCCTCTACTGTCAAGATGAAGCCACACTCAGGTTGGAGGAACAACACCTTATATTCCGTCTGGGTAGCCTCCAACCTGATGGCATGAACATTGACTTCTCTAACTTAAGTTAATACCCCACCTCCCCTTCGTACCCCATCCGTTATTTATTTATTTTTAAAATTATTATTCATTTTTTCCTCTCTCCTTTTTCTCCCTCTGTCCCTCTCACTATACTCCTTGCCCATCCTCTGAGCTTCCCCCCTCCACCTTTCTTTCTCCCTAGGCCTCCTGTCCCATGATCCTCTCATATCCCCTTTGCCAATCAACTTTCCAGCTCTTGGCTCCATCCCTCCCCCTCCTGTCTTCTCCTATCATTTTGGATCTCCCCCTCCCCCTCCCACTTTCAAATCTCTTACTATCTCTTCTTTCAGTTAGTCCTGACGAAGTGTCTCGGCCCGAAATGTCGACTGTACCTCTTCCTATAGATGCTGCCTGGACTGCTGCATTCACCAGCAATTTTATGTGTATTATTCTACACAGTGCTTGTTCCTATACTGACTTTACAGTACAAAAACAGGTCGTTCTACACGGTGCTTGTGTAGTAGTGTTTATCTTCTGCAAGATGCTCTCCTACCTTTCCTAACCTTATGCTATCAGTTCTACCAGTCCAGATGAAGGATCTCGGCCTGAAATGATAACTGTACTCTTTTCCATAGATGCTGCCTGGCCTGCTGAGTTCCACCAGTATTCTGTGTGTGTTGCAAGGATTTCCAGCATCCACAGATTTTCTCTTGTTCATGATAACAATTAATTCTCTTAGACTCATAGAGACATAGAAACTGCAGCACAGAAAGAGGTCCTCCAGCCCATCTAGTCCATGCTGAACTATTAATCTGCCTAGTCCTATTGACCTGCACCAGGACCATCACCCTCCATACCCCTCCCACCCATGTACCTGTCCAAATTTATCTTAAATATTGAAAGCAAACCCATATCCATCACATAGGCTGGCAGCTCATTCCACACTCTCACCACCCTCTGAGTAGAGAAGTTTCCCCTCATGTTACCTTTAAATATTTCACCTTTCACTCTTAACCCATGACCTCTAGTTCTAGTCTCACCCAACGTCAATGGAAAAAGCTTGCTTGCATTTATCCTATCTATACTCCTCATAAATTTCTGTATCTCTATCAAATGATACAGTCCTGGTGGTTTGGTGCCTGGAGGAATGGGTTAGTGGGTGGAGGTGTTGCTCAGCCTTACTGCTTGGGGAAAGTAGCTGTTATTGAGTCTGGTGGTCTTAGTGTAAGTGCCACATAGCCTTCTTCCTAACAGGAGTAGGATAAACAGCCCATGAAGAGGTTCGGTGGGTTCCTTCATGATGTTATTGGCCCTATTCTGGCACCGTTTGACCTTGATGGTGGGTAGGCCAGTGCTAGTGATGCATTGGACGGTTTTGACTACCCATTGTAGAGCCTTCCTATCCAGTGAATCCTCCCAATAACTGTCCGATAACATCCCAACTCCTGTACTGAATGCTTTCATTTATCACCAATGAACTGAAAGCTCTCCTTATGGCCTTATCTACCTTTCAATGAATCATGGATCTGTTCTATCAAGCTCCTCAGTGCCCTCTAGCTCACCATCTAAGTCCTACCCTGGTTTGTTCTCTTAAAGTGCAACATCCCATATGAGTCTGCGTTAAATTCCACCTGTCAGTTTTCAGCCCATTTTTCTAGCTGGTCTAGATCCCACTGCAAGCTTTGATAGTCTTTCTTGCAGTCCCCTACATCCCCAATCTTGGTGTCATCTGCAAGTTGGCTGATCCAGTTAACTACATTATCATCCAGATCATTGATACAGATGGCAAACAATAAAGGACCAGCACCAATCCCTGTGCCACACCAGTAGTCGCAGGTCCCCAGTCACAGATGGAACCAGGTACTACCACTCTGTGGCTTCTTCTGCAAAGCCAGTGCCTAATCCAATTTACTACTTCACCTTGAATGCTGAGTGACTGAACCTTCTTGACCAACCTCCCATGTGGGACCTTGTCAAAGGCCTTGCTAAAGTCCATGTAGAAAACATCCACTGCTTTGTCTTCTTCAGCTTTCCTGGTAACTTCCTCAAAAAACTCTATAAGTTTTGTTAGACATGACCTAACATGCACAAAGCCATGTTGACAATTCCTAATCAGCTCCTTTCATAGAAACATAGAAACAGAGAAAACCTACAGCACAATACAGGCCTTTCAGCCCACAAAGTTGTGCAAAACATGTCCCTACCTTAGAAATTACTAGACTTCCCCATAGCCCTCTATTTTTCTAAGCTCCATATACCTATCCAAAAGTCTCTTAAAAGAACCTATCGTATCCGCCTCCACCACTGTCGCCGGCAGCCCATTCCACATACTCACCACTCTCTGAGTAAAAAACTTACCCCTGACACCTCCTCTGTACCTACTCCCCAGCACCTTAAACCTGTGTCCTCTTGTGGCAACCATTTCAGCTCTGGGAAAAAGCCTCTGACTATCCACACGATCAATGCCTCTCATCATCTTGTACAGCTAATAATTTTATCCAAATAGTTGTATATCTGGTCCCTTAGACACCTTCCTATAGCTTACTCACTACTACAGTAAGGCTCATCAGCCTATGTTTCCTGGCTTATCCTAGAGCCTGTCTTAAATAGTGGAACAACATTAGCTATCTTCCAATCATCTGGCTAAGAATGTTTTAAGTACCTCTGCAAAGACCCTTGCAATTTTTGCCCTGGCCTCCTCCAAGTTCTCATGGATCACTTTGTCAGGCCCTGGAGATTTATCCTCTCTGATTAGCCTCAAGGCAGCAAGTACCTCATCCTCCGTAATCCGTGTATGGTCCATGTCTTCACTACGGTCTTCCTCATTTCTATGGACTTTGTGTCTGTCTCCCAAGTAAATGTAGATGCAAAAAAAAAATCATTTGAGATCTCCCCACCTGTTTTGGCTTCACACTTAGATAACCATTCTGATCTTCCAGAGGACCAATTTTGTCTCTTGTAATCCTTTTGCTCTTAATATATCTGTATAAGTTCGTGGGAATCTCCTTAACCTTGTCTTCGAGAGCAATCTGACGCCTTCCTCTAGCCCTCCAGATTTCCTTCTGAGTCTTTTGGAAATGTCTTCTTACATTAACTATACGCAGTTGCACAGAAATATCCAAAAGCTGCACATGCTGCAAATCTGATATTTTAGAGGAAATTTTTGGAAATACTCGGCGGGTTTGGCAGCATTAGTGCAGATGGTAACATTCAGTATTTGGGGTTAATTCCCTTTCATTATAACAGATATTCATCAAATTTACTCTGAGCCGAAGAAATTATATTTTGAAGTATGACATTCACTTACCATTAAACATGGAGCAGATGAAAGCCTATGGTTAAGGCATTTTTCTGCAGATCTCCCTGTTCTTAACACTGATAATCCTAACCCAGCAGAAAACAACTTCTAACTTTTGTACCTCACAGACCAAAGGGACAGAACAAATCTTCACTAACTTAAAACCATTAGGCCATAAGATATAGGAGCAGGACCCATCAAGTCTGCTCCGCCATTCAATCATGGCTGATCCAATTCTTCCATTCATCCCCACTCCTCTGCCTTCTCCCCATACCCTTTGATGCCCTGGCTAATCAAGACCCTATCTATCTCTCTCTTAAATACACACAGTGACTTGACCTCCACAACCACGCATAGCAACAAATTCCACAGATTTACCACCCTCTGACTAAAGTAATTTCTCCGCATCTCTGTTCTAAATGGGCGTCCTTCAATCCTGAAGTTGTGCCCTCTTGTCCTGGACTCCCCCGAACTTCCCAACTCTCAGGTGAGGAAGCCTACTCAGCTAGGCCTGGGTGAGCTTAAACATCGAAACATAGAAAATAGGTGCAGGAGTAGGCTATTCGGCCCTTTGAGCCTGCACCGCCATTCAGTATGATCATGGCTGATCATCCAACTCAGAACCCTGTACCAGCCTTCCCTCCATACCCCCGATCCCTTTATGCACAAGAGCCATATTTAACTCTCTCTTAAATATAGCCAATGAACTGGCCTCAACTGTTTCCTGTGGCAGAGAATTCCACAGATTGATACTCATAAACCTTGTATGAGTATCAATCAATGGTGGCCCTGTTCAAATGTATGGGAGTAATCTGTCCCAAGCATTAGTAAGTGGAGCAAACGTTTATTACTTATACACCTTAGACTGAACATTTTAAATATGCATGTGCATGTATGTGTACTTTTGTTATTGAAGCATTAACTTTTGTTATAATACTTAACATTTGAGTTTACTTCTTGAGAAATTCCAATGATATTGAATGCATGCAAATATCAATGATGTTAAACTATTAATTTTTCAATAACAGTGACAGTTTGAGCATCCAATAAGTCTGGATATGACCTCACCAGCTCTGAAAGCTGGTGTCTGAGAGCGGCTGTGGCTTGTACTGCCATTGTCCCTGCACTGCGCTCCACCACACTGCTGGGCTGAGAGTGAAGATCTCAGAAGAGGACAGTAGTCTAGGGGCAGTCAGAGTGTGATTGTGAGGTAGCAGATCAAATGGTACATCTTTGGACTGTGAGAGGAACCCCAGGCGGTCACGGGCAGAACGTACAATCTTTTACAGGCATTGGTGGGAATTGAACCTGGGTCATTGGGACAGTAAAGCATTGTGCTAATCACTGCACTACCGTGCAACGCTATACTCTTGTCTCATGTGTCCTTATGTTCCAGATATTTAATACAAACTATCAGGGCTAATTTTCACCCCTTTCTGTTTATTTAGTAAGTTGTTGCAAATGGCATATTTACTGCTTTTATTCTTCTTGCAATCAAAACAGTGAGACTGTGGAAGATGAGATTAAATTATTTTATCTCTAAGAAGGTAAAATACCATTCCAATGAAAAAAGCGTCAGAGAGGTGTTAAATTGGCAGTGAACTAACAGTGTTAATGCTATGCTTTCCATGTATCCCATCCACACAAAAGCCATTCATATAACCATATAACCATATAACAATTACAGCACGGAAACAGGCCATCTCGGCCCTTCTAGTCCGTGCCGAACTCTTACCCTATCCTATTCCCACCGACCTGCACTCAGCCCATAACCCTCCATTCCTTTCCTGTCCATATATCTATCCAATTTAACTTTAAATGACAACATCGAACCTGCCTCAACCACTTCTGCTGGAAGCTCGTTCCACACAGCTACCACTCTCTGAGTAAAGAAGTTCCCCCTCATGTTACCCCTAAACTTTTGTCCTCTAATTCTCAACCCATGTCCTCTTGTTTGAATCTTCCCCACTCTCAATGGAAAAAGCCTATCCACGTCAACCCTATCAATCCCTCTCATAATTTTAAACACTCTATCAAGTCTCCCCTCAACCTTCTACGCTCCAAAGAATAAAGACCTAACTTGTTCAACCTTTCTCTGTAACTTACAACATTTGTAGATGAAACACAGGCAATGTTTTGTAAACCTCCTCTGTACTCTCTTAATTTTATTGACATCCTTCCTATAATTCAGTGACCAGAACTATACACAATACTCCAGATTTGGCCTTACCGATGCCTTATACAAATTCAAATATTACATCCCAACTCCTATACTCAATGCTCTGATTAATAAAGGCCAGTAAACCAAAAGCTTTCTTCACCACCCTATCAACATGAGGTTCCATCTTCAGGGAACCATGCACCATTATTCCTAGATCCCTCTGTTCTAAAGCATTCTTTAATGCCATACCATTTACCATGTATGTCCTATTTTGATTAGTTCTACCAAAATGTAGCACCTCACATTTTTCAGCATTAAACTCCATCTGCCATCTTTCAGCCCAGTCTTCTAACTGGCCTAAATCTCTCTGCAAGCTTTGAAAACCTACTTCATTATCCACAACTCCACCTATCTTAGTATCATCTGCATACTTACTAATCCAATTTACCACCCCATCATCTATATCATTAATATATATTACAAACAATATTGGACCCAGTACAACAACAACAACAAACAACAGGAATTCTGCAGACGCTGGAAATTCAAGCAATACACATAAAAGTTGCTGGTGAACGCAGCAGGCCAGGCAGCATCTCTAGGAAGAGGTGCAGTCGACGTTTCAGGCCGAGACCCTTCGTCAGGACCCAGTATAGATCCTTGAGGCACACTGCTACACACCGTCGTCCAATCTGACACACAGTTATCCACCACTACTCTCTGGCGTCTCCCATCTAGCCACTGCTGAATCCATTTTACTATTTCCATATTAATACCTAACGATTGAACCTTCCTAACTAACCTTCCGTGTGGAACCTTGTCAAAGGCCTTACTGAAGTCCATATAGACAACATCCACCATTTTACCCTCGTCAACTTTCCTCGTAACCCCATCAAAAAATTCAATAAGATTTGTCAAACATAACCTTCCACGCACAAATCCATGTTGACTGTTCCTAATCAGACCCTGTCTATCCAGATAATTATATATATCATCTCTAAGAATACTTTCCATCAATTTACCCACCACTGACATCAAACTCACAGGCCGATAATTGCTAGGTTTACTCTTAGAACCCTTTTTAAACAATGGAACAACATGAGCAATACGCCAATCTTCCAGCACCATCCCCGTTTCTAATGACATTTGAAATATTTCTGTCAGAGCCCCTGTTATTTCTACACTAACTTCCCTTAAGGTCCTAGGGAATATCTTGTCCGGACCCGAAGACTTATCCACTTTTATATTCCTTAAAAGTGTCAGTACTTCCTCTTCTTTAATTGTCATACTTTCCATAACTACCCTACTTGTTTCCTTTACCTTACACAATTCAATATGCTTCTCCTTAGTGAACACCGAAGAAAAGAAATTGTTCAAAATCTCCCCCATCTCTTTTGGCTTCGCACATAGCCGTCCGCTCTGATTCTCCAAGGGACCGATTTTATCCCTCACTATCCTTTTGCCAGTAGCATAACTGTAGAAACCCTTTTGATTTATTTTCACCTTACTTGCCAAAGCAACCTCGTATCTTCTTTTAGCTTTTCTAATTTCTTTCTTAAGAATCTTTTTACATTCTTTATATTCCTTGAGTACCTCATTAACTCCAAGCTGTAATTCCTGTCTTTTTAGGTAATTTGCCGTTGCTTATTATCTCAAATTGAGAACTTGTCAGTCAGTTCTCAGGGAAAGTTGACTCAGATTGTAAGAGAAGTGCGAGTGACCAGCTAGGAATTAGTTTTCCCTCAAGGCTGCAATTAAGTCAATGATGGAATGCTTAAATGCTTCAGCAGAAAATCTGTCCAAATAGCTCAGTATCAGTATTAATTCAATCTCCAAGCCACCAACCATCTTCCTAGCAACTGCCTGAAACTGAACAAGAATATTTGCGACATGTATGTCAGATTTCACCCTGAGATCATCTTCAAATCATAAATCCCCACGATACCCGCAGGAGCCTTATTTCCAACATTGAAATGTTACCTGCTGAAAACCACAGGTACCTTCAAGGAGCAATGCCTCAAAAAGGCAGCATCCATCATTAAGGACCAATCAATATATGTGTATATATACTTCTTACTGTAATTTACACTTTTAATATTATGTATTGCAGTGTACTGCTGCCACGTAATAACAAATTTCACAACTTATGCTGGTGATATTAAACCAGATCCTGATTTTATTCTCATTATCTTCAGTTCTCCCACTCCCAATCAACCTCCCTGCTCTATTCTACATAAATATGAGGGCCCTTCAAAACATTGCTGCCTGGATCCTAATTCACATCAAATGCAGTTTATTCATACCTCTGAGACTGCAGACCTACACTGACCACTGGTTAAGCAGCATCTCAGTTTTAAAGTTTTCATCCTTCTTTTCAAATCCATCCATGGCCTCATCCAACAGCACCTGTGTTCCCAGTGTTTTTTATGCATGGGCCCCCACCATTAACCGAAGAGTCAACAGACCCCAGGTTGGGAACCCGTGGTGTAACCTCATTTAGCCAGTTATGCCACTGAGATGTTTGTGCTCCTGTAAGTTGAACTTCAATCCTGAACATTAAACACTTTAAAACTGGCAATGTGGCATTCAGTTAGCAAATCCTTTTATGCTGCCTTTCGTTTTCTGATTACCTTTTCTTTTTAGAAATGCTTCTTAATATCTACAGCTTAGAAATTCATATACTGCATTGAAATAGTATTGCATGTCATTCTAACTCATTGGGATGGCCCGATAGCATAGTGGTCAGTACAAAGCTTTACAGTGCTGGTGACCAAGGCAATCCCCACTGCTGTCTGGAAGGAATACGTACGTACTCCCCGTGACTGCGTGAGCTTCTTCTGGGTGCTCCGGTTTCCTCCTACAGTGGAAAGATGCATCAGTTGGTAGGTTAATTAATCATTGTAAATTGTCCTGTGATTAGCTCTGGTGGAGGGTGGCTCGAAGGCCCGGAAAGGGCATATTCCACATGGATTGTCAATAACTAAATAGATAATGTGTTTTCTAAAGTCCAGTTTAGATTGTAATTTTACACAGCAAGCTTTACAGAACACCATTGTTATGAATCCCTGTGACATATCACATTTTCGTCAGTGTCAGCATGCACTACGTGTTGTTCTAATGTAAAATCCTCATAGTCACTGGTGTTTAGCCCTGCTGCTGCAGCCTTGGTAATCAGATATCGAAGTGGTATGAGCACAATGCAAACAATATTCTGCGCTACTGGACAATACTGCTAGTTGAAGAATGCCACCTTCAATGATGCATTCCAAAGGGATTACAGCAGGAGTTCCCATCCAATGCCATTAAGCAAGGAGTCTGTGGACCCCAGGCTGGGAATGCCTGGATTAGAGCGACACTGATAGAAAGGCAAACCATGTGACCTGTGGAAAGAATGCTCTCCATGCCAACAACCCACAGATATTTTCCAAGGTTACAACCAGGCACTCCTGTCAAGCAGATTTTTTAAAAATTTGGAACAATGCTTGAATGCCTGCACTTAGGCAAAACTTTAATAGTAGGAAATCCCCATGCTTACTCTGCCCAAAGATCCGTCAGGGCTGCGGAAAGGATTATTGGTGTGAAGCTGCCCTCAATCCAGGATTTAGATGCATCTAGAGTCAGGAAGCGAGCAAGCAGCATCATTGTAGACCCATCACACCCTGGACATCACCTGTTCCAACTCCTTCCTTCTGGTAGGCGCTTTAGATCACTGTACGCCAGGACAAATAGGTACGAGAACAGTTTCTTTCCGTATGCCATCAGTCTTATGAACACTTGAATTTTAGTCTATTATAAACCAATGATTATTTGCACTATTGTTTTGTTTGCTTTTTGATTCTGTACAGCGAGAGCTCAGGGAAACCGGTATCAAATTCCCTGTATGTGTCCACATACTTGGCGATAATAAAGGATTCTGAATCTGATTCTGTTCTCGAGGTAGAAAGAAAATTAAGCCAAGTCTTTGCTCCTTGAAAATGGAGCTTGCTTAGAGTCTATATGCTTCTAAGACTTGAAATACCTGTGGTAAGCACCTCAAACAACTGGACAAATACCACCAATAACACTTTTGCAAAATCCTTCAAACTTGCAGAATAGGCAAACCAAGGATTCTACATCTCACAAACCTCTTTCCAAATTAGCAATGAGCCACAAATTGTGAATATGGCAGAGATTAAGAGCAGCCTTGAATGATTTTGGTGTCTTGGCTTTGATGGTGCTGCGAACTTGACCTCTAGGGGCAAAATATTGCAGGCACATGATCAAGACTGTATACAAGGTCACAGATGATGATGGGCTTCAGTGAGGACAGTTTTTGTGAGGGCATAGACATTTCTCCTCAGATGAGTCCAGCTTTGTGCATGGGTAAACTCACAATGAATGTTGTCTTGGGCGATAAATCTGTCAGTGCACAGACCAAGGTGTTTCTCATGATTCTCTGGCATATCTCTGTTGCCCACAATCCAGCTTCATGCTATCTAGAAGTGAACAGTTTGAAGAAGACAAACTCCCTTTGGAAGTCAGTACCTAGTGCAGAAAATCCGATGAAGCTGAAACTGAGTTTCAGTTTTAAGTGTGAGCCGTGTGTTGAGTAAACTGTGAGGCTGCAGAGTTCTGCGAAGTAGCTTGGCAGTAAATGTAGTTTGAGAGTTGGCCCCTTAGTCAGTGTTGCTTCAGGGAAAACAGAGCTCGAAAAAGCAAATAAACAAAACCTGTGAGGTTAAAAATAATGCTGGAGATGAAATTAGATGTTGTGCTACCTGGGGGCAGTTTTACACCAGAACAATGTTTCCAATCCAACATGAACAAAAATGTTGCTGGAAAGTCAGGGGTCTAACTTCTCTTCAGATATTAAGGCAGCCTGACATTCATGTAATTTTTTTCGACTATATGCTAAACCCATTTTCAGCTACACGGTTCTCTTTATTTTAACAATGTGAGAAAAATTTCCCAGCCAACCTCTTCAACCCTTTAATTCGTCCGCCTGAATATAAGACTGACATAGGGGTATGGTTGGGCCATTTGGCCCATCAAGTCTGCTCCGACATTTGATCATGGCTGATCCATTCCCCTCTCTGCCCCATTCTCCTGCCTCCTCCCCGTAACTGTTCAGGCCCTGACTCATCAAGAATTTATCAATCGCTGTCTTAAATATACCCAATGACCTGGCCTCCATAACTGCCTGTGACAGTGAATTCCACAGATTCATCACTCTGGCTAAAGAAATTCCTCCTCATCTCTGTTCTAAATGGATGTCCCGCTATTCAGAGACTGTGTCCTCTGTTCCTAGACTCCTGCACTATAGGAGACATCTCTCCACATCCACTCTACCTTTGATAGGTTTCAATGAGATCCTCCTTGATTCTTTTAAATTCCAGTGAGTACAGATGCGGAGCCATCAAAAGCTCCTCACATATTAAGCCTTTCATTCCAGGAATAATGTTCATGAGCTTCTTTTGAACCAGCTCCAATGTCAGCACACTCTTTATTAGATAAGGGGTCCAAAACTGCTGACAATACTCTAAGTGATGTGTCACCAGTGCTTATAAAGCCTCCACATTACATCCTGGTCTTTATATTCTAGTCCTCTCAAAATGAATGCTAACATTGCATTTACCTTCCTCACCACAGATTCAACCTGCAAATTCACCTTCAGATAATCCTGCATGAGGACTCCCAAGTCCCTTTGCACCTCGGATTTTTAAATTTTCTTCCCATTTAGAAAATAGTCTACACTTTTATTCTTTCTACAAAAGTACATGTCCATACACTTCCTGACACTATATTTCATCTGCCACTTCTTTGCTCATTCTCCTAATTTGTCCAAGTTCTTCTGTAACCTTTCTGTTTCCTCAAAACTATCTGCCTCTCCACCTATCTTCGTATCATCCTTAATCTTCTGTCATTCAAGTAACCTGAAATCACATCCATAATAATCAACTCCAGCATCTTTCCAACCACTGAGGTCAGGCTAACTGGCCTATAATTTTCTTTCTTCTGCCTCCCTCCCTTCCTGAAAAGTGGAGTGACATTTGTAATATTCCAGTCCTTAGGAAACATGCCAAAATCAAGCGAAATAACATCTCCTTATGCGGCTTAGTATTTATTTCAGTTCCTATGAGACATCTTGCGACCTTGCCGAGTGGCATCCGCTCTAGAAGTGGAAGTGTTATTATTCATTCTCTGACATGCAAGCTGTATATCTACAATCACAGAGCATCTGAGCTGAGGAAAGTTGGACAGATGTGAACAGCTGAACCTATGGAATAATTTTTTAACAAAATGGGAATTTTAAGACTAGGCTGACCTACAGTGTGATTCGGTATGAGATTAAGACACAGGCAGCAGAATTTTGGATGAGCAGAGGCTATTTATCTGAGGAACTATGGTCAAGTTTTACACATCCATAGCAGTTTGTCATGCATAAAACTTTAAGCGGACAGGCAATAAATGGTTGAGAGCAACAAGGTGCTGATAATTAGACATTTCATTTTTCCTGACAGCCTTTGAAAAGCTCAAAATATATTCCATTTAATAAATCAGGATGAATACAAATTTGAAGAGAGGAGGAAACAAGTGTTTATGTAAATAATACTTTTGAGCATATAATATATCTATCCCAGTTACTGATCTTATTCAAACTTTCAAAACCCAGCATATGAATTGGAAGCACAAATTCAGCTTAACTTAATTTCTTACCTTTCTCTGTTCCTTGGAGTAAAAGTTATCTGCTAGGTTTATCCATTACCAGGTAGTGGCCAGTACAACTTTTGAGCTCTGGACAATTACACACAGATCACGACTGAGCAGATTCCTTCAACATGAATAATTCACCTCAACCAGATGAAGTACTTTTTGAATAGTTCAGATTGATAATACAAAAACTTGTATTAAATCATATCAATATTATATATTTCATAAAGAATATCTGTTGAAGAATACTAATTTTCTGTGAGACACCAAAAACAATCATCATCATTAGGTGCCGTGCCCAGTTTGAGCTTTGACTGCCATGGCCCACACACTCCTGTTTTGGGTCAAGTGGATCAATTCATTGATATTCATTTCCAGTTCTCTGGCTGCTGTCTCCATCATCATTTGTCTTTGTCTTCCTCTTGCATTCTTCCCTTCAATCTTTCCCATAATTACCAAGCAGTCTAACTCCTCTTTCCTAATCACATGTTATATTGCCTTTTCATGATCTCATACATTATTTCTCTTTTTGTGTTTGCTCTGTTCATGACATCCTCGTTAGATATTCATTTCATCCATGATAATCTTTGCATCCTCCTTAAAAACCACATCTCTGCTGCTTCAATTCATTTCTTCATGTTACTAGATATTGTCCAACATTCTAAGCCATGTGACATAACTGGATAAACGTAACATTTCAGTACTCTGAGTCGGGTTGTCATGCCCAGTTTAGTATTGGTCAGTATACTCTTCATTCTCGTAAAGGTATCTTTTGCCATCCCTATTCTTCTTTTGATGTCCATGTCGTACCTGCTATCTGATGTCACTCAGCTTCCTAAGTAGCAGAAGTTCTGTACTTGTTTTATGTCTTCCCCATTTATTCTCAGCCTGCAGATAGAATTCTCCTTCTTTTTAGATATCACCATACATTCTGTCTTTTTGCAATTGATAGATAGGCCCATTTTTGCACTTTCTTCAACAATTATATCAATTAAGTTTTGTAGTTCTTCCTCCGTACTTGCAATTAACACAATGTCGTCTGCATATCTGAAATTATTGATGTCTTCACTGCCAACTTTGATTCCAAAGATGTCTCTTATTTTTTGTAATATTGTTTCACTGTAGACATTAAATAAATCAGGGGAGAAAACATACCCTTGTCGAATACCTCTCTTGATTTTCGTAAACTGACTCACTTCTCCATCTATTCTTACAGTGGCAGTTTGTTCCCAGTACAGATCTCTGATTAGGCGGAGGTGTTTCGAATCTAGATCTAGAATTTTATGTAATATTTCAAATAACTTATTGTGCTTCACTTCATCAAGTGCTTTTGTGTAGTCGATAAAACAAACAAATATTTTGCACATGAATAGCTCGTTCTGATAGTATCCTTAACATCAATATTGTGTTACTTGTACCTTTGTCTTTCACAAAACCACACTGTTCTTCACCTATTTCAGCTTGCATCTTACTTTTAGCTCTTGTCATTAAAATTCTTAGAAGTATCTTGGTGATGTGACTCATTAAACTTATGGTCCTATGTAATTCACATTCTATTGCTCCAAGTTTCTTAGGAAGAGTGATAAATACTGATTTTTTTCATCTCTTCTGGTATTATTCCAGTCTCATAAATATCATTGATTAAATCAGTAAGTTTTTCAGTTCCATAATCTTCAAGGGCAATAATTTGTTCTATTACTAATTCATCAGGACCTGCTGCCTTTCCTTTCTTCATCTTATTTATTGCATTACGAACTTCAGATTTTAAAATACTTGGACCTTCAATGTTTTGCTTAATTTCTGGTTTTTCGCCTCGATCGTCTTCAAACAATTCCTGAATATACTCAGTCCGTCTGTTCATAATCTCATCTTTTTCCATGATAATGGTACTGTCCTTTGCTTTCAAACATCCACCTGAAGAACAGAGGAGTTTTTTACCAGAGATATTCTTGATTTGTTGATGTAACCTTTTTGGATCAGTAATAGGGATTCTTGATTTTCCCTGTAGAAGTGGGATGCAGGGGATTCATTACTACATCTACGACTAGTCTATTGAAGAAGATGGGGTGAGGGGTCGTTCCCTCCAACAAGCAATCAAGTCCTTGTCAAATGCAGCAGAAGAAAGCAGCAATTGGATTTGGATTAAAAGGAAAGACAACAACTGGGCTGCAAGATGAAGACAGGAGGGTATGGAACTGAGGGGGTGTATCTGGGACGCCAGATAGCACCGTTGAGCCCTCTGGAGACATCGTGGGCTTATCAACGAAACATCAAAGAAGGAGGGTGCCCACCCGATGACCCCGATGACGTACCTACCCTCCCTCCTTGTCACCACTCCAAGCCCACTGCCAACATTGAGAGTGCCGACTTACCATAGGGATTGAAACATCAAGTCCTAGTAGCTCTACTCTACTTTCTATTTTCTCACATTCCTGGTTTAACCATCCTTCTTTGGCTTTTTGACATAAGCTTTTAACTTTTTTATCTAAGGACTTATATTCTATAGGATTTGCTTTCTTCTGTCTCCTTTCTTCCATTAGATTTTTGATTTCATCTGTCATCCATTTATTCTTTGTACTTTTTTCTTTTTTAGGAATCACTGACTTTGCTGATTCTACCAAGGCATCCTTTAGAGAGTTGAATTTCATTTCTACATGGTTGCTATCATCTTCAACAGATTCTATTTCTAGACTTTGAAATCTATTCCTTACTTCAATTGTAAATTTTCGTCTTAAGTTTTCTTTTTTAATTAATTGCAAGTAGTCAAGGGATTGTTCAAGTTTTTGCTTCTTTAGTTTTTTAAGTTTTACTTTTACATGACATACTACTGAGTATGGTCACTATTACAGTCTGCACCTGGATATGTTTTGCATTGAGTCGCTGAGTTTCTAAATCTTTGGTTTATAGTAATAAAGTCAATTTGATTTCTAGTGTTATCACCTGGACCTTTCCAGGTCCACAAGTGTCTTGGATGGTTTTTAAAGCAGGTATTCATAACGACCTGATTATTCATCTTGCACCATTCTACCCATTTCTCACCTCTTTCATTTCTTTCCCCTAGTCCAAATTTTCCTGTGCTATTTCAGCACCTTGTCCTACTTTAGCATTTAGATCTCCCATGACAATAACAATATCTTGAGATTTGCATCTGTTCTTTGCTTGTTCAAGCTCTTCATAGAATTTATCTATATCCTCATTTGTTCCATCTGTTGTTGGTGCATATAAGACCATAAGACAAATGAGCCATTCAGCCCATCGAGTCTGCTCTGCCATTTTATCATGAGCTGATCCATTCTCCCATTTAGTCCCACTCCCCCACCTTCTCACCATAACCTTTGATGCCCTGGCTACTCAGATACCTATCAATCTCTGCCTTAAATACACCCAATAACTTGGCTTCCACTGCTGCCTGTGGCAACAAATTCCATAGATTCACCACCCTCTGGCTAAAAAAATTCCTTCGCATCCCTGTTCTGAATGGGCGCTCTTCAATCCTTAAGTCATGCCCTCTCGTACTAGACTCCCCCACCATGGGATTAATTTTGCCACATCCACTCTGTCCATGCCTTTCAATATTCAAAATGTTTCTGTGAGGTCCCCCCTCATTCTTCTAAACTCCAAAGAATACAGTCCAAGAGCGGACAAACATTCCTCATATGTTAACCCTCTCATTCCCGGAATCATTCTAGTGAATCTTCTCTGTACCCTTTCCAACGTCAGCACATCCTTTCTTAAATGAGGAGACCAAAACTGCCCACAGTACTCCAAGTGAGGTCTTACCAGTGCCTTATAGAGCCTCAACATCACATCCCTGCTCCTATACTCTATTCCTCTAGAAATGAATGCCAACATTGCATTCGCCTTCTTCATATGCCTGTATAATTGCTAAATCAAATTGTTGTCCTCTGAATCTAACAAGGAGCACTCTTTCTGATATTGCCCAATGTCCTAAAACACTCTTTGCTATGTTTTCATCTATAAGAATTCCTACTCCATTAGTATGGGATGTTCCACAAGAATAAATTAGTGTTTTATTTCTATTCTGACATGTTCCAGCACCTGTCCAACGAAATTTGCTAATTCCCATGATGTTAATCTTTAGCCTTTTCATTTCATTTATCACATTGTCCAATCTTCCTGCTTGATATAGGGTTCTTACATTCCAAGTGGCAATAATTTTCTTTTCTGTTACTTGAATTTTATGAGCAGTAGCTTGATGACAGTTGGGGATCCCCTGCTGACCAGAATCAACTCTACCGAGCGAAGCATCTTCAGAATTGTCTTGAAGATCCTCTTGACGCTGTAGTTGTGTGATACATTTTGTGAGTTTGACTATGGTTTTCTTAGCAAATAGATTCTAGGAAACCTAGTATCTAGCAACGGTGGTTTGCTATTGCCTGCCGTTGGGTGAACTAAAGAAATCGCCATTTCTCTTCCGAAATGTTCATCCGCCTGTACTATAGCCGTTGACATTTGAGGTCGTAGCTCATCCGCCTTCTCCGTCATAAATTTAGTTACTGAACTTGCCGGATCTGCCGTTGGCCTTTGCTCGTATCCTAAGCAGGAGCCCTTGCAGGTGCTACCGTTCTGGGTGAGAGCGACCCTGGGAGCAATGAATGACTAAGGGGTAAATCCACTTTCCCCAAAGCTCTGAAAGTCCACAATCAGAATTTCATCACCGGTTGCAGTTTAGAGTCATACGCAGGACTGAAAAACAATCATACTGAGATGAAATTTCTTCTTTTGGAACATTTGATGTTGTTTTAATTTTAGCTCTACCCAATACTTATTATTATTATTATTATTATTATTATTATTATTAACAGTCAGGGTTGTTAGCTTTGAGCTGAACCCCTGAACCTGGTGGACTGGTGGACCAATCTTAGTCTGGTCTCTACCTTTTGACTTGTTTGGCATCAATGACCCTACAAAGAGCCAAAGCATAAAGCCCTGACTCCGGACAATATGGCTCTCCAGATCATTGACGTACAGAAGCCACCAAACCACGACAAAGTTGTGGTCCTCTTTGAGTGGTAATATTTTAATACATATTAAATGCTGACCCTAATGCTGGTGATGATTTTAATCCACCAACCAGAGGAACCCAGCTACATTAAGCAAAGGCAAATTTTCACTCTGATTTGTTAAGACAGAAGTTGGAGGTTAGATATATCTTGAAAGGACTTCAAGTGATTAGGTTGTGAGCAGGCAATTTGGCTTTTAATGGTGTGTCTGATCTCTCCTGGCTGCCTTGGGAATTTTACCATGATGCAACACACATGCTTAACAGTCAAGTGAACACTGACATGGTTTTAACAAAAAAGCCTTTGCAAGAGTTCATGCTTTTCAGTGAACGGATGAAATTGTCCATTGTAGAAATTATTTCCTTGAAATGCTAGCAATCAGTTTCTTTTGGGGGGAACATGACATATTTTTAACTCAACTCTTTCACCTGTAAGAACCTCCAGCTCACTCTGAAATGAATTGCAGAAGGCTATTCCACCATTGCAGAAACCCTAAAGACTGAGCAGTTCCATTACAACAGTATCAATGTAGGTCAGTCACCCCAGCCATTTAAAATTACATCCTCCCTAGGATACGTTCCTGACTTTTCCAGGATTCAATAAAGAAAGTATACAATTCTGCTATGGATTTAGCATCCTGGTTTATATTGCCCAAATACGCCACACTTGATAATTATCACGATCCATGTAGCATTAATGTGGAAGATTATAATTTATACTTAATCTTACACTGAGCTCATAATCTTGAAACATACTGTGGTAATTTTATGTATTGCACTGTACAGCTGCCAGACCAAAAATGTCATGACGTATGTGAGTGATGATAAACCTGATTCTGATATGGTTCTGTATTGTGGGCAGAGAGTGGGAAAGGGGCAGGGAGAGGGAGGGGAGCAGGAAGCACCGGATGGACATTCTAACATTCTGTAATGATCAATAAACAAACAAACAATTGATTCCAAATCAATTTGGAATTGATTTCAAATCGTGTGATGTGTTGGGACTAGATGTATCAGCACCCATGCCCCCCCATCCCCAGCACTCCTTCTCTGCCACCCGTTCCACACCCCTCCTGCGGGTCTCCACCTTTACCATTCCCAACGCCCTTTGCTCCCGCCAGGTTGACAAACTCGCTCTCTGCTCCACGTTGACAAATGCAATACTGTGTGAAAGTCTAATGTATGTGCCTGGGACTTCTGCACAGTATTGTACACGAAAGAAAAACTTCAGTCAAAGGCTTGCATATTTGTAGCAGTGTAAAGCATGAATGAGCTACTGGAAAATTAATTTAATGAGGTCAGCTATTTAAAATGACAACATACTCGAAAATTAATTACCAAATTGTACCGTGTCAATTTTGGTTTTAATTGTTTTGTGTGTCTTAATTAAATTATAGATAAATATTATGTCTAACTGGTAGAGCAGTTTACTAATTAAAACTTTCCAGCATTATTGTTTCTGAATAGAAATTAACAGCAGAGCTGAATATTAAAATAGGATAAAACTTGATGGCACCCGTGTTTTATGTCTTCTGAGAACATGGAGATGAGAAAACGGCATTGCTGACAAATGTGTTCATTTATGCTGCATGACAATTCGAGGCGAAACTGTAATTGGTGAGTGATGATAGAATATCATCACTGAGCGCCTCCCTGTAATATGTGGGAACAGGCTGATCTGAATGAAACTTGAAAATTAACATTTGTATTACTATTTTAGAAATTAAATCTATGGCTGATAGAAATATATTAGACTGAAGATACATTCATTATAGGTAAGACATCCTTAGTTTTAACTATATGCATCATCAACTGGATAATGTTAGTGAGTTTCCATAACTGTTGATGATTTCTACAGTTAGAGTCAGTGCCTCTACTTCCTTAGGAGTTTGTGGATATTCGACATGACATCTAAACTTTGACAAACTTCTAAAGCTGTGTAGCGGAGAGTGTACTGACTGTCTGCATCACAGCCTGGTATGGAAACATCGATGTCCCTGAATAGAAAATCTTGCAAAAAGTAATAGATATGGCCAAGCCCTTCACAGGTAAAACCTTCCCAACTACTGAGCATATCTACATGAAATACTGTCACTGGAAAGCAGCTTCCATCCGTGGGGACCCCCACCACCCGCTACATGTTCTTTGCTCACCGCTGCCATCAGGAAGAAGGTATGGAAGCCTCAGTACTCCCACCACCAGGTTCCTGAATAGTTATTATCCCTCAACCATCATGCTCTTGAACCAGGAGGGATAACTTCACCCAATTTCACTTGCCCAACATTGAGATTCCAAAATCTTCTAAGGCCAGTATCATTTCAACAGCGATGTTGTCTGGACCAGTAGCTCTGTTATGTTTTGTTTTATTTATGGCTGCTCGAATTTCTGATTTTAGCATGCTAGGTCCTTCAAGATTCTTCTTTATGTTCGGTTTTTCTCCTCTTTGGTCTTCAAAAAGTTCTTTTATATATTCTGACAATCTGTTTAGGATTTTATCTTTGTTCTTAATTAAGCTGCCATCTTTTGCCTTGATGCATCCACTTGCTGAGCAAGATAATTTCCCCGTTAGTTCTTTAATCTTATTGTGCATCAACTTTGTTCCAGGGTTATGGGTTTGTAGCATTTCTATCTCTGAGCATTTCTCATTTAGCCATCAGTCTTTAGCTTCTCTGCATTTTCTTTTTATTGTCTTACCAAGTTGTTTGTATTCTTCGCTGTCTCTTATTTTGATGGTCTGTTTTCGTTGCATCAATTGTATTATATCACAGTTATCCATTTCTTCTTACTTTTCCGTTCTTTTCGTGGGATGGTTTCTTTTGAATTCCTTCCGTATGTCCCAGGAAGATTTACCTCCTTCATCCTGCAGCAATTGAAAACAGTTTTTCACCTTGATTGTGTATTCTGTTTTTAGGTGAGGGTTGTTTTGGAGTTGTTGATAATCCAGTGGTTCGGATCTTTTTGGTTTCTTTAATTTTTGAGAGGAGCCAGGTAAGGTTGTGTCTTTTCACCAGACTTATTCAACCTGTATAGTGAAAATATCTTGAGAAGTATCAAAGACATCAAAGGATTCACAATTGGAGGCCATAATATAAATAACATCAGATATGCTGATGACGTCGTACTAATAGCTGACTCAGAAACAAAACTTCAAGAACTACTCACTATAGTGGCAGCAGAAAGTAATCGCAGAGGCCTCTCAATCAGCACCAAGAAGACAGAAAGCATGGTCACCTCCAGAAAGACAAACATCCCACAAATGTGTGATCAAGATCGGAAATACAAACATCAAACAAGACAACAAATTCAAATATCTTGGCAGCCTAATAACAAGTAATGGCAGGTGCGACACAGATATCAAATACAGAATAGCAATGGTGAAGGAAGCTTTCCAGAAAATGAAGACCATATTAGCAGACAGAAAGATGAGCACATACACTAAAAACAGAATACTGCAGTGCTACATTTATTCTATCCTGACTTATGGAAGTGAATGCTGGACCATTTCTCCAGCAATGGAAAAGAGACTAGAAGCAGCTGAATTATGGTTCTACAGGAGAATGTTAAAAATATCATGGACCACACACACATCAAATGAAGAATTTCTCAGAAAAGCCCCAGCAGTTCGATCACTCATACCAACAATAAGAGAAAGACAACTCAGATTCCTAGGACACATCATGCGGAAAGATGAACTAGAAAAACTCATACTCTTTGGAAAAATTGAGGGGAGCAAACCTAGAGGAAGACCTCAGCTTATGCACATCAAAAGCATAGCCAGGTGACTACACATCGAGGAAATGGAAGTCATCCAAAAAACGAAGGATAGATCTATATGGAAAACCATGGTCACCAAAGTCCGCATCGGATATGGTACCTAAACATTGAGATGTTCCATCAACCTATGGACTCACTTTCAAGGATTCTTCATCTCATGTTCTTGATATTTATTGTTTATTTATTTATTATTATTATTATTATTATTTCTTTTTGTATTTGCACAGAACGCCCTAGCAAGGGGGTCTTTTATTGATTCTGTTATGGTTATTATTTTATACACTTATTGAGTATGTTCACAGGAAATTGAATCTCAGGGTTGTATATGGTGACATATACTGTATGTATTTTGATAATAAATTTACTTTGAACTTTGAATTTTGAAGAAATATTCAGGAAGTAGAATGAATTAGTGTACAGCCCGTGAAGATGTTTGCCGATTTCCGGTTTCATAGCAATTTTTCCAAAAGCTTTTAAATCATAAATGCTTTAGCAGGTATTTTCCTTCCCAAAGTTCAAAGTATATATATTATTAATGTATGTATACCATTTACAGCCTTGAGATTTGTCTTCTTAGAGGCAGCCACAAAACAAAGAAACCCAAGAGAACCCATTAAAAAAAAAGATAATCAAACACCCAATGTGCAGAAAAAAAACAAATTGTTCAAGCAATAAAAATAAGCCGATACCATTCAGAATTGAAGTACACAAAAGTGAATCCATAGCCACAAAGCCAGTCACAGCCGGTCTAGGAGCCTGTTGGTTGCAGGTGACAGCCTCAGTTCAGCACAGGGACGAATAAACCTGGCGGAACAAGCGGCTGAACACCAGCCTGTCCCTGGCCTCTGGTCCTGACACCTTGACATTTTCAATTTGGTCCGGTGCTTAAATCGGCCAAACAATGTTTCATTCCTTGCTCCCTGATCTGGGCCCTGCCACAAAACCATAAATCCAAACGAACAGACCGGGCAGATGATCAGTAGAGCAGAAATAGGAGGGAGAGGGCGAGAGCTTTCAACCCACAGTGGTCAGGGAGAAAATTCTGCTCCTCAGATCTTAGTAAGGACCAATGTGGAAGATGTCTGGGCTGAGAATGTACTCACTGAAGTATGCCACCTGCTGCAGTTATAGCTACAACCAGAGAATAGAGCCAGGACTGCGTGTCAGAGTTTTCAAGTGAGTATGACAATGAACTTCGATGAATCAGGCTTTCTCCAATATGACAGTGGAGCTAGAAACACTGGCAGCACCTTGCAGTTTTCATGCACTGTTGCAGTAGGAATATCTTTCAAAACTATTTTCATTTTATCCCCTGTTACCAGCCAGTAATGAAGAAGAAGAGTCAGCGTCCACTTTATGAATATTGAGATTTCCCCATAATGCGGTGCCTTATTGATTGTACATACATCTCTTTGAGGATGCTGGTTTGGAAATTTGCCCTGTACTGCGCAAAACGTTTGATAACGTTTCCATCCTGTCTCTCCAACCAATATGTGTGTGACCACAGGCAATTAATCAAGTAGTCAATTCTTCATAACCTGGCTGCAGTCACAATGTAGTTATCCCATGGCATCCGCCGGTCCTTCCCAGTTTCAGTGACCATCAGGTTACAAGAATTGTCTGCTGATATCAGATGCTTGCAGAAATGTGGCATAACAGAGCATGAAAAAGACTTTGGTTATTTGAGCTGAATGGGAGGACCCTTTTGATAAATGAAAATTTGAATTGTTTCATTTTTGACACCTACAGAGATACAGTGAGAAGCTTGTATTCCAAAGTAACTGACGCAAAATGCTTGAGGAACTCAGCAGGTCAGGCAGCAGCTAGGGAAATGAATAAACACAAGATATTCTGCAGATGCTGGGTATCCAGAGCAACACAGACAAAATGCTGCAGAAGCTCCTGGCCTTCTGGTGTCTTCCCCTTACCTTTCTGGTCTTGAAGAAGGGTCTCTACCCAAAACGTCGACTGCTTATTAATTTCCTTTCCGATCCTGTGTCATGGTCCGGTCCATGAAGTCCGTGTTCCGGTTCATGATCTGGCTGTCTCTTGTTTCAGCTGGGCTTAATCATAGGCACCTGATACTCGTCTTGGGGCTGGGAATATAAGTGGCCCTGGGTTCAAGTATGGGTGCTGGATCGTCTCGTCAGTATCCTGTCCTTGCCTCTGTGGGGTAAGTCAGGCCGTTTATGCCGTTACCCTGAAGTTGGATCTGTCCCTTTCTGTCCTTGCCTCCATTGGGTAAGCCAGGCTGTCTTTGCTGTTACCCTGAGGCTGGACTGTTCTCTTCTCTTCCCCTTCCTTCTGAAGCCTTGCCTGTTTCACCGTGAAGTTCTACCGCTGAAGCAAGACCAGAGCCTTGCTGTGTCTAGATAAGGAACTGTGTATTGCTGTTTTGAAGCATCTCTGTGTCCACGCCTTCGCTAAGTAGGTCCGGCCATTTGCTGCTACCTTGTGTTGGGAACTGTCTCGTCGTGTTCAGCATTCTGTGTAGGAGTCCCGGCCCTATGTCCTGTTCCCAAAGAGGGGTCCCGACTCTGTGTTCTGTGTTTGAGTCCAGGCCCTACGTCCTTTTGCCAAGGAGGGGTCCCAGCTCTGTGTTCCATGTTCCTGTCTCTCAAGTCCAACGCTCCGTGTTCCCATGCTCTCACCCAAGGCTCTGAGCGTCCAGTCCTCGTCTAAGGCTCTGAGCGTCCAGTCCTCGTCCAAGCCTCTGAGGTTCCTGTCTTCCAAGACCACGTCATGTTTTTGCCTAGCTCTAGAATCCAAGCTTGAGTCAAGACCCAGGTTTTGGGTCCTTCCCCAGTCTTTGGCTTGGAGTCTATACCCAAGCCTCGAAGAACCCAAGCCTCGTCATGTCCTCGCCTAGTTCCAGGGTCCAAGCCCGAGTCAAGACCCAGGTTCTGGGTTCTTGTCCAGTCTCTGGCTCGGAGTCCACGCCCTGGCTCCGAGTTCCGAGTTCCCAGTTCCCAGTTCCCTGTCCTGGTCCCGCTTTCCTAGCAAAGTCCTAGCCCAAGTCTGCGTTCCTCTCCCAGCTCTTAGGCTGTGTCTAGTCCCGTCTCTACTCTTATCCAGTCTAGTTCTAAGTACTTCAGTGTCTGTGTCTTGCATTTAGGTCCGCTCCCAGCGCCTCTTCTTTATGACAGAACGAACCAGCCATACATGGACCCAGCAACGCAGACACTGTTGTCTAACTCTCGTCATCCTGAGTTCCCTCCTGATTGAATACCCCCCTCCCACCCGTCCAGGTCGTCCTTAGGTCCTGGAGAGCTTGTTCAGTCACCCAGATGCTCCCATAGACGGGGGTGGGGCGGTGGGGGGGGGTTGTGCTGTCATGGTCCGGTCCGTGAAGTCTGTATTCCAGTTCACGATCCGGTCCATAGACTCCAGACTCCGGGTCTTCTGGCTGTCCCTTGTTTCATTTGGGCTTAATCATAGGCACCTGATGCTCATCTTGGGCTGGGAATATAAGTGTCTCTGGGTTTGAGTGTGGCTGCTGGTTCTTCTTGTCAGTATCTTGTCTTTGCCTCTGTGGGGTAAGTCAGGCTGTCTTTGCTGTTACCCTGTGGTTGGATCTGTCCCTTTCTGTCCTTGCCTCCGTTGGGTAAGCCAGGCTGTCTTTGCTGTTACCCTAAGGCTGGACCGTTCCCTTCTCTTCCCCTTCCTTCTGAAGCCTTGCCTGTTTCACTGTGAAGTTCTACTGCTGGAGCAAGACTGGAGCCTTACTGTGTCTAGATAAGGAAGTGTCTGTCATTGTTTTGAACCATCTCTGTGTCTATGCCTTCACTAGGTAGGTCTGGCCATTTGCTGCTACCTTGTGTTGGGAACTGTCTTGTCATGTTCAGCATTCTGTGTATGAGTCCCTGGCCCTATGTCCTGTTCCCAAAGAGGGGTCCTGACTCTGTGTTCCATGTTCCTGTCTCTCAAGTCAAGGTGCTGAGTGTCTGGTCCTTGCCCAAGGCTCTGAGGTTCCTGTCTTCCAAGACCATGTCATGTCTTCACCTAGCTCTGGAATCTGAGCCTGTGTCAAGACCCAGGTTCTGTGTCCTTGTCCAATCTTTGGCTTGGAGTCCAAGCTCAGGCTCTTAGTTCCCAGTTCCCTGTCCTGGTCCTGCTTTCCTAGCAAAGTCCTAGCCCAAGTCTGCATTCCTGTCCTAGCCCTTAGTTTGTGTCCAGTCTTGTCCAGTCTAGTTCCCAGTACTTCAGTGTCTGTGTCTTGCATTTGCCCCGCTCCTAGCGTCCCTCCTTTATGACATCCTGAAGAAGGGACTCTGCCCAAAATGTTGACTGTTTATTTATTTCCTGAACTGCTGAGTACCTCCTGCATTTTGTGTGTGTTGTTTTGGATTTCCTCATGTTTAAGCTTACTGTTTGTACAGATCAGTTCATTACATGGTGCACTCAGGTACAACAAGGTAAAAGAGTAGCGGTGCAGAATAAAATGTAACAGTTACAGAGAAAGTCATTTTCTGATAAATAGTAAGGTGCGAGGCCATAATGAGGTCAATTGTGAGGTCGAGTCCATCTTATCATACTAAGCATGCTATGACAGCGGCGTACACTCTACCCAATGGAAAAGGGAGACGGGAGAACGTCCAGTGTGGGTTGGCTCTTTAATAGTGCTGGCTGCTTTACTTCAGGAGCAGTGTCAGCAGAGTCCATGGAGGGGAGGCTGGTCTTCGTGGTGTGTTGAGCTGTGAACACAACTCACTGCAGTTTCATGCAGTCACATGCAAATCATTTGCCACCCTCAGCCAATATGCATCAGGATAGGATGCATGTGGTGCATCAATTTGAAAACTGGTAAGGGTCAATGCTAGCTGCCAAACTTCTTTAGCCTCCTGAGGAAGTACAAGTGTTGGTGAGCTTTCTTGGTCATGGCATCTACACAGTTGGACCAAGACAGATGTTTACTCCTCAGAACCTGAAACACTCAACCCTCGCAATCTCAACACCACTGATGTAGACAAGAGCACATGCAGTCCGCCCCCACTGTTGCTGAAGTTAATGAGTAGCCCTTTTGTTTTGTTGACATTGAGGAAAAGGTCATGTAGGTTTTCGCAAAGGCATTTTGCATTTAATGAAACTTGTAACACATTTTATTGCACTCCAAAACCTAAACACAAAAATGTGCTAAAAATTCTTATGTAATAACATCATGTCAGACCAGTCTCTTAAAGTGAAACTCCAGCTGAATGTCAGTAGTTGTGAATTATGTACATTTCTCCCAATAACGTTACCTAACACGGCCCTCCCAGAGTTCTCTAAAACCGGCATTGTGAGCCTGTCCAGGGCTCGGATGAGACGTCTGGCTTGTGTCCTGTGTTCCATGGGAGGAGGAACTGCAGGTGCCTCTGGCTGATCCAGAGGGGCATTGACACGCTCATGGTCATGTTGTGATGCCAGGGACACAGCAGCAGGATACTCTTGGTGGGCCAGGGGCATGGCATCAGGATATTTCAAATCTTGGTGGTACATAATACATTCAGGTTTGCCCCTCTTATCTACAGCATGATAAGTCTTTTAGCCCGGTTCAAAACGTGCAATGGGCTATCGTAATCAGGCCTAAGTGGCTGTTGGTGTGCACCATGGTGGACAGAAACAAACGAGGTGGAATGTAGGTCAACAGGAACCCAAGAGTGCTGTATGCCATGACAGGAGGTAGGAATAGGTGGAAAGGAATTGAATTTACTGAGGAGGGTGGAATGCTCTTGAGAGGCAGACAAGGTGGTTGTGACATCAGGAATGAAATCACCTGGCACTCATAATGGCTGCCTGTATACCAACTGGGCTGTGGATGACTGCAGGTCCTCTTAGGGAACAGTTCTAAGCCCCAGAAGGACCCATGGGAGACAATCGTGCCAACACTCATCAGTCAGGGATGCTCTCAGAGCAGCCTTTCTTTTCTTTTCAAATCTTTTTATTGTATATATAGGAAAAATAACAGGAGTACATCGAAGTAACAACACTTACAATGCCTCAAAGAAAAACCCATTATCTTAAAGATTGAAAACACAATTTTGTGATAACAAAAAAAAACCCTACTGAGCAGAAAAGTGAGGAAAAAAAAAGAGAACCCATTAGGTGTACAACCCCAGAGCCGTGCGTCATACAAAAAGCTTCAAAAAATAAACATCAAACCGCCAGCAATAAAAGAAAATATACTAAAAAAATTTACAATTAGATTGTGGAAAAATTGTATCAATTAATTCAAATGATAATGAGCAAATGAGCCCCATCTTTTCTCAAAATCAAATAAAGGTTCAAAGGTTCGACTTCTAATTTTCTCCAAACTAAGACATAGCATCACTTGAGAGAACCATTGTGACAAAGTGGGAGCTGATGTATCCTTCCACTTCAACAAAATGGCCCCCCTAGCTATCAATGTAACAAATGCAATAACATGTTGGTCAGACACAGAAATACCATGAATATTTTGAGGAATTATTCCAAAAAGCACCGTTAATTTGTTAGGTTGTAAATTAGTTTTAAGTGCTTTAGAATTTGTTGAGAAAACTGACTTCCAGAACTGTTCCAATATAGAACAAGACCAAGACATATGTGTCAGTGTAGCTATCTTAGTTTTATCACAATGACTATCAACATTAGGAAAGATTTTAGAAAGTCTCTCCTTTGTCAAATGATAACGATGTACAATTTTAAATTGAATCAATGAATGGCTAGCACAAATTGAAGAAGAGTTAACCAACTTCAATATCTGCATGCAATCCTCCATTATAAAAGTCAAGTTAAGTTCCTTTTCCCAATCCTGTTTAATCTTAGATAAAGGACGCTTATCCCATTGTAATAATAAATTATAAATTCTTCCAATAGAACCCTTAATCGAAGGATTCATGCTCATAATAGTATCTAACAGGTCAGCCTCCAATATGTAAGGGAAATTACTTAAATATTTTTGTAAAAAATATCTAACTTGAAGGTATTGCAGAAAATGTGAGTATGAAAGAGAATATTTATCAATTAATTGTTCAAAGGACATCAATGTATCTTCTTTAAATAAATCCAAAAAAGAATTAATACCTTTATTTTTCCGAAGTAAAAAAATTGGATCACTCAAAGAAGGCTTAAAAAAGTAGTTTTGGTAAATTAAACTACAAAGTTTAAATTTTTTAAGATTAAAAAAATTGCGGAACTGGAACCAAATTTGTAAAGCATACTTAATCACAGGATATAGGTTTAAATTAACAATTTTACCTAATTGCATAGGTAAAGGAGCTCCCAATAACGAGGTTAGATAAAACTGTTCAGAGCAGCCTTTAAGGAGCGGTGAAACAGCTTTCATCGGCCACTGGACTGTGGCTGATATGCTGAGGTTCTGGGCTATAGCAACCTAGAGGGCTGAAATGTCTTGGGGATCGCGGGCAGAGGAAATATCAGATGGGGTGCCAAACCGAGCAACCAAGATGTTGATGAATGTCTGAGCCATGTCTGCAGCTGTCATTGATGCTTGAGAGATGACCTCTGGCCAGCTGGTGGTGTAGTCCACCATGGAAAGAATGTGTGTGAAACTGCAGGAGAGAGGAAGAGGACCAATAATGTCCATATTGATATGATCAAATCATCTCTCAGGAACCTTAAAAGTTGCCAATGGCACCTGAGTATGACAGTTAATTTTTGCTTGCTGGCACTTCACACAGGCTGCAGTCAAATCACAGGCATCCTTTCTGAGGCTGTACAAAGCAAATTTTAGTGCATCAGTTTCTGTGAGGCCTTCCGGCCTGGATGTGAGAAGGCATGTATGGAGACAAAAATAGTCTGTCTCCAGTTTGCAGGCACAATGAGGCGAGCACAATCGGTTGAGACTTAGCACAGGAGAGAAACCTTAGCTTTCCTGAACTTAATGTCAGCCAACTGCAGGCCCGTGACTACTGTTCTGTAAGCCTGGACCTCTGGGTCAGTAACTTGGTCGGGTGCCATGCCAGCGTAGTGAACCCCTATGTGTATGGCCTGAGTGGCTGGATGTGCGAGGCGATCAGCTGCGGTATTATTTTTCCCCTTGATATGTTGTATATCAGTTGTGAACTCAGATATGTAGGCCAGGTGTCATTGCTGCCGTGCAGGACAAGGTCTGATCCTTTGGCCATCGTGTGCATGAGGGATTTGTGGTCAACGAACACTGTGAAATGGCGACCCTCTAGAAGGAAATGAGAATAGCGGACGGCAGCTAGATAGAGACCGAGAAGCTCACGGTCAAGCATGCTGTACATCCTTTCGGAGGGACAGAACTGCCAACTGAAGAAGGAGAGCTGCTGCCACACCCTGCGACCAGCTGTTCATGCACAGCACCCACAGCATAGTCTGAGCCATCGTAGTCATGGCTACGTGTGGGCTGGGGAGTGTTAGAAAGAGCTAGTTTGATATCATCAAATGCCCTGAGCAGTCAAGTACTTGATTAGGGGTATTGCCTTTAAGTACATTATACAGGGGAAGCATAAGTTCAGCAGCTCGTGAAATGAAAGAGTGATAGAAATTCACCATGCCTAAAAACTCCTGTAGTTTTTTAGTAATGTGGAGCAGTGGGACATCCATAACAGCGGCTACTTTCGATGGGGGGAGGGTTTTACACCTTCTGTGGAGATGTGATGGCCAAGAAAGTCAGTAGTTGACAACCCAAAATGGCACTTAGAAATCACCCCCAAGTGCTCAAAAAGTGAGTGGAGATGAGATACGTGGTTTGATTAGGATATACTGGTGATAAGAATGACATCCAGGTAAACAAAAAGAAAATCTAAGTCTTTTAATACAGAGTCCATCAGCCATTGGGAAGTCTGTGCTACATTTTTCAGCCCAAGTTGCATGCACAGAAACTCAAAAAGGCCAAACTGAGTTATCACTGTTGATGAAGAAGTCAAGGATCCAGCTGAAGAAAGGGAGGGCATTGACTCCCAGGTCTGAGTTTGGTGATGAGTTTGTAGGTGGAAATGAAGTCAGTATACAATAGTCTGGCATATGTGTCTTTACTGCCCAGATGCTCCAGAGATTAGTGTAGAGTCAGGGAGATGGTATCTACCATAGAAATTGCTGGTGAACGCAGCAGACCTGGCTGCGTCTATAGGAAGAGGTACAGTCGACGTTTCGGGCCGAGACCCTTTGTCAGGACTAACTGAAGGAGGAGATAGTAAGAGATTTGAAAGTGGGAGGGTGAGGGGAGATCCGAAATGATAGGAGAAGACAGGAAGGGGAGGGATGGAGCTAAGAGCTGGAAAGTTGATTGGCAAAAGGAATATGAGAGGATCATGGGACGGGAGGCCAAGGGAGAAAGAAAGGAGGAGGGGGGAAGCCCAGAGGATGGGCAAGGGGTGTAGTGGGAGAGACAGAGGGAGAAAAAGGAGAGAGAGAAAAAGAATGTGTGTATATAAATAAATAACAGATGGGGTATGAAGGGCAGGTGGGGCATTAACAGAAGTTAGAGAAGTCAATATTCATGCCATCAAGTTGGAGGCTACCCAGACAGAATATAAGGCTTTGTTCTTCCAACCTGAGTGTGTCTTGACAGTAGAGGAGGCCGTGGATAGACATATCAGAATGGGAATGGGGCGTGGGATTAAAATGTGTGGCCACTGGGCGATCCTGCTTTCTCTGGCAGACAGAGCGTAGGTGTTCAGCGAAACGGTCTCCCAGACTGCGTCCGGTCTCGCCAATATATAGAAAGCCATATCGGGAGTACCAGACACAGTATATCACCCCAGCCGACTCACAGGTGAAGTGTCGCCTCACCTGGAAGGACTGTCTGGGGCCCTGAATGGTGGTCAGGGAGGAAGTGTAAGGACTTGTGTAGCACTTGTTCCGCTTACACGGATAAGTGCCGGGAGGGAGATCGGTGGGAAGGGATGGGGGGGACGAATGGACAAGGGAGTCGCGTAAGGAGCGATCCCTGTGGAAAGCAGAACGTGGGGGGGGAGGGAAAGATGTGCTTAGTGGTGGGATCCCGTTGGAGGTGGTGGAAGTTACGGAGAATTATATGTTGGACCTGGAGGCTTGTGGGGTGGTAGGTGAGGACAAGGGAAACCCTAGTCCTAGTGTGGTGGTGGGAGGATGGAGTGAGAGCAGATGTGTGTGAAATGGGAGAGATGCGTTTGAGAGCAGAGTTGATGGTGGAGGAAAGGAAGCTCCTTTCTTTGAAAAAGGAGGACATCTTCTTAGTCCTGGAATGAAAAGCCTCATCCTGAGAGCAGATGCGGCGGAGACGGAGGAATTGCGAGAAGGGGATGGCATTTTTGCAAGAGACAGGGTGAGAAGAGGAATAGTCCAGGTAATTGTGAGAGTCCGTAGGCTTATAGTAGACATCAGTAAATAAGCTGTCTCCAGAGATAGAGACAGAAAGATCTAGAAAGGGGAGGGAGGTGTCAGAAATGGACCAGGTAAACTTGAGGGCAGGGTGAAAGTTGGAGGCAAGGTTAATGAAGTCAATGAGCTCTCCATGTGTGCAGGAAGCAGCACCAATGCTGTCATTGATGTAGTGAAGGAAAAGTGGGGGACAGATACCAGTATAGGCTTGTAACATGGATTGTTCCACCAAGCCAATAAAAAGCCAGGCATAGCTGGGACCCATATGGGTGCCCAGGGCTAGACCTTTAGTTTGGAGGAAGTGGGAGGAACCAAAGGAGAAATAATTAAGAGTAAGGACTAATTCCACTAGACGGAGCAGAGTGGTGGTAGAGGGGAACTGTTTAGGTCTGGAATCCAAAAGGAAGCGGAAAGCTTTGAGACCTTCCATCTTCCTCTCACCCCAACCCTCACTGACACCACCAGACTCCCTCCCCCTATACCCCCGATCCCAGCTCTCATCTGTGCCGGGTCTTTACCATCCCCTCCGACTTTCAACTGTCTGAGGCATAGCACTCTGTCCTCAGTAAGGGCTTCACCTTTGTCCCCCTTCACCCACACCTGTCTGCAAATGTCTGCAAATACCCCATTAGCTGATCTACACAGGATCTAAGGATTTGCCCATGATCAGATGTTTTTCGTAGATTCACTCTGCTGAAGACTAAGCTTATGTCTGCAGTGGTGTGTGCTGACCTACCCATTTCCTTCTGTTCCAAACACAAGGGGAGCTTTTCCCAAAACTCGTGGTAGGCATCCCACATGCTGCATAATTGACCAAAGCGAGTGCTGAGTGGTGGTAAATAATTATTTACCACCAGTTCCATAGAAAACTGAATAGCAAGAGTCAAACTGTGAGATAGAGGGGGGGAGTTCGAACAGCAAGGGAATCAGCATCAACATTGTCCTTTTCTGCTCAGACCCAAATTTCGTGAAGAAGTGCTACGTGCAATTACTAGATCCAATGTTCCCTCCAATTCTTTTTACAGCTCCAGGAACCAACCATTACTCTGAGCAGGAAATTTTTACTTGGCCTGAGAACTACGCAGAACTTTAAATGCATTTTTTAAAAATATGAATGAGCGTTCAGTGGGCTGTCCATTTATTAACAATGAGTTACCGACTTCCATTCTGTGTTCATTGCTACAATTTGTAACTAGAAACACTGACAATGTGAATATATTGAAGCTCGAAAATGTTTTAAAGTAAAGGTTGTGGTCTGTTTATTATTCAGAAAATGTACAGATTATATTCATTAACATAAATAATTAGAGTATTTCACTATTATATTAACATAGATTTCAATATTAATATAATTTCAAAACTGTATTAACATAATTTCAAAATTGTATAAATGAAAATTCCAGCTCGTGACATCAAAGGCTATGTGTGCAGGGGCATTAATAAGTAACACCAAGAGGACGGTTTAAAAAGCAGGAAGAGAGGACAGATACTGAAAGAGGACCAGCCAACCACTGGCACTCACTGGGACATCAGTGGTCCTGAAGAATTATTGGACTGCAGGCTCCTGAAAAATTCTGAGACAGGTGGAATATGACCTGCCATGACTGCTTTCTTCTGCAAAGAAAATTGGCAACTAATCCTTCACAGGAAATGAATGAGCTCCAAACACATCTCAAGGTGCTGTTCCAAGGTACCATTGGACCTGGAATATCTGCAGGCATTGTGGGACTGAAAGTTTTTCAATGTATTCACTTCATCCGTGTACTGTTGGGTTGAAGCTCCAATTCAAGTCCTCTACTGCATAACGTGTGTGATTTTTTTTTTTCCATTCTGCAAACTGGCTGCTGCATGAGTATTTCAGCTGCTGTAGGTCAGCTGGGTCAAGTATATTCTCATATATGATTACCATTTCAGTGGCATCACATAAACTATGCAGAGTGACACTATCTGAACCGACTGTGTGTGTGAAATTGACTGATAGGATGTCTTTGTAACTACTGTCACTTCACTGTTGCTCTGAGTCTAGGTGGGTTTCACTTCACTGTCATCTAAAAAGAATGAGAGTGTGATTATTTTGTGATGAATATGGTGGGGGCTGCAGTTCTGGACTACTGGTGGGGAAGTAACAGATGCATTGTTATAGCACCTGCACCTTATCTGAAGCTGATATGACCTGAGACAGAATTGATTATGATAAGGTGAATTCATTATGATATTGCGGTAATCATAAGGGACATAGATAGGGTGAATATGCACAGTCGTTTTACTAGGGTTGAAGAATCACGAGCTACAAGGCATGGATTAAAGTGAGAGGAGCAAGTTTTAATACAAACTTGAGGGGCAACTTAGATGGTTTTCATTTATGGAATGAGCTGCCAGAAGATATGGCTGAGATGTGATATTGTGTATTTGATATTTCAATAATTTTTAAGTAATATAAATTTTTAAGTATATATATATATAGCATTTGTTTAAATAATTAATTATGGGTTATATGTAAAAATATGCTAACGGCCTACATCGTCACACTAGCACATGATACTATGCACCTGGCTTAAAATTTATAGGCATCCGTCAGTCTCATGAGATCATGGATTTGTGCCTTGGAAGGTTTCCAGGGCACAGGCTTGGGCAAAGTTGTATGGAAGACCAGCAAGATGCCCATGCTGTAAGTCTCCCCTCTTCACACCACTGATGTTGTCCAAGGGAAGGGCATAAGGACCCATACAGCTTGGCACCAGTGTCGTTGCAGAACAATGTGTGGTTAAGTGCCTTGCTCAAGGACACAACACCCAAGGCTCGAACTAGCAACCTTCAAATCACTAGACGAATGCCTTAACCACTTGGCCATGTGCCACCACTGGCTTAAAGTAAACTAGAAGTTACATGCATATTTTTAGATTCCCATCTTAATTTGAATTAGCTTAATGTTTTGAAGTTACAAAACATAACATTAATGACACTGAAAATACACTTGAACAGGTGCATGGATAGGAAAAGATCAGAGGGATTTGGGCTTAGTATGAGTGAATGGGACAAGCATAGAGGGTAATCTATACCCAGGAAGTCTTATAAACTTCCATAACATCACTCCTCAGTCTCCTTCTTACTTCCTTACTTACTGTCCATTATGCTGCTGGCGTTTAAGGCAGCAATGGAGGTCCTCTATCTCTGGCGATGTTCAGAGCTTCCTTCATCGTATCAGTAGCTTCCTCTTGGTTTTCACTACTGTCAGTCATGCAAGTCCTGGGTGGAAACTCAAGAATACTGTTGCATTCAGATTTAGAACAACCCTTCATTGCTGTTCCATAACAACTTTGTTTCAGCAGTCAGATTTGCTAGCCCTGAGCTGAGGCCTTGAACCTGGAAAATGGTTGGAACACTCTTAGTCTGGCCTCTACCCTTTGACTTGTTTGGCATGGGTGACCCTACCAAGAGCCAACATAGCTCTCCAGGTCACTCAAGCCTCCAAATCAGGACAAGGTTGTGCTCCTCTTGGAGGTGAGCTTCCTTCATTTAGAGGAAAGCATTTCCAGTCTATCTAATTTCTCCCTAAATTCTTCTCGGGCTTCCAGCTGGGTACAGGTATTGTTCTAACCAATGTTTTGATGACAAACTCTGCCATCTTCATCATATACAGCAGGAAAACACTAGATCCTTAATCTCCATAAAAGTTGCTGGTGAACGCAGCAGGCCAGGCAGCATCTCTAGGAAGAGGTACAGTCGATGTTTCGGGCTGAGACCCTTTATCTGCTCTCAGGATGAGGATTTTCATTACAGGATGAAGGAGATGTCCTCCTTTTTTAAAGAAAGGGCCTTCCGTTCCTCCACCATCAACTCTGCTCTGAAACACATCTCTCCCTTTTCATGCACATCTGCTCTCACCCCATCCTCCCGCCACCCCACCAGCCTCCGGGTCCAACATATTATTCTCCATAACTTCCGCCACCTCCAACGGGATCCCACCACAAAGAACATCTTCTCCCCGCCCCCCCATGCGACTCCTTTGTCCATTTGTCCCCCCAATCCCTCCCCACTGATCTCCCTCCCGGCACTTATCCTTGTAAGCGGAACAAGTGCTACACATGCCCTTACACTTCCTCCCTCACTACCATTCAGGGCCCCAGACAGTCCTTCCAGGTGAGGTGACACTTCACCTGTGAGTCGGCAGGGGTGATATACTGCGTCTGGTGCTCCCGATGTGGCCCTCTATATATTGGCAAGACCCAACGCAGGCTGGGAGAGCGTTTCACTGAACACCTACGCTCTGTCCGCCAGAGAAAGCAGGATCTCCCAGTGGCCACACATTTTAATTCCACATCCCATTCCCATTCTGACATGTCTATCCACGGCCTCCTCTATTGTAAAGATGAAGCCACACTCAGGTTTGAGGAGCAACACCTTATATTCCATCTGGGTAGCTTCTAACTTGATGGCATGAACATTGGCTTCTCTAACTTCTGTTAATGCCCCACCTCCCCCTCGTACCCCATCCATTATTTATTTATTTATTTTATATATTCTTTTTTTCTTTCTCTCCTTTTTCTCCCTCTGTCCCTATGACTACACTCCTTGCCCACCCTCTGGGTTTCCCCCACCCTCCCCCTTTTCTTTCTCCCTGGGCCTCCTGTCCCATGATCCTCTCATATCCCCTTTGCCAATCACCTGTCCAGCTCTTGGCTCCATCCCTCCCCCTCCTGTCTTCTCCTATCATTTTGGATCTCCCCCTCCCCCTCCCACTTTCAAATCCCTTACTCACTCTTCCTTCAGTTAGTCCTGACGAAGGGTCTCGGCCTGAAACATCGACTGTATCTCTTCCTAGAGATGCTGGCTGGCCTGCTGCGTTCACCAGCAACTTTTATGTGTGAAGCTTGAAATTCCAGCATCTGCAGATTTCCTCGTGTTCGCATTTTTAGATCCTTAATCTGTCCCTGTTATGCAAGGAACATCCACAAAATATTGTGTGAAGTCAGCAGATCAAGCAGCACTGATGGATGAAAATAAATGGTCAATATTTTGGGTTGCAACGCATCATCAGGACTGAAAAGGAAGGTGGCAGAAGCCAGAATAAAAAGGTGGGAGTGGTGGAAAAGTACAAGCTGGTAGGTGATAGGTGAGACCAGGTGTGGGGGAGGATAGGTAGAGGTGAGTTGGGGGGGGTGAAAGGGAATAATGTGGGAACAAAAGGACTAGTTGTGCTGAAGGTTCTAGTTTCATGTGACGTCGCTCCAGGGCACCAGGATTCAATGTTACTGCCACCATTGATAGTTGCATCCACACTGTTATTATATTACTAAATTTAGCCTTTAACTAATAAAATGTCAAATAACTACTTTCTAAAATTTTAATGATTTACTTTGTGATTGTCAACTTCACTTCTCTATAATTCCATTTGCTGATGAGAAGTGAAACTTTGACAACTGGGATAAGTGTTGAGATTAATGAAATTGGAATATTTTAAAATGCTTCTAAAACACAAAACTGATGATAATGAATGGATCTCAGTTAATCAGAAAGGGCTTATAGTTATCAGATTTATTGAACCATACAGGAAACCATGATATCTGAAGTGTCTGAAGAATGTGCTTAAGGAAATGGAGGTAGCTCAGCCAACCAGTGCCCTGCAATGATGACACACTAACATTTTTAAGACAGCTAACATGGTACATAAGCAGTGCGAAGGCAGAACTGTTTGCTCACTCAACACCGCTGTGTGTAGTTGTTGAGGGAGATTGCTGAGTGGCAATTGTCTGCACTGAACTTGGAGTAGTTGTATGTGCTTGGCCTTTAATGACAACCTTGGTGCGACTGCTTCTGAATGTTTTGCTAGAGATAATGTCCCTGAAGTCCATGGCGCTTCACTGATGAGTCAGGACTCGTTTCATCATTAATTATTTACTTGTTGCTCATCTGAATGGACTTTGTGAAATCAGCTTATTCAAATATTGATTGACAGGCCAAGGGCATGTACATTGGGAGAGCAAGACTTTGGTTGTGAAGCACAGCAGATGATTATTGAAAAAGCATTTCTACAGAATTTAAATCCTACAGCGGTATACAGTAATAGTAAAATTTTGCTTGTGTGGTGTCCCAGTGTCATCTTTGACTATAATAATGCCTTCATCAACAAACTATGATTTGCCCATCCCAGGAGTTCTGAAGCCTTCACTGCGAAGGATCAGAATGGAGTAACTCAGTATGGTGCACCCAAAAATAACTTTGATAGGGAGGTTTGAGAACAATAAATTGTGGGGGATTTCCTCTCACTACTATCACTTGTAGAGGACTTCCTTACCTTAGCCACGAAGGTATGCTTGGATGCCTCTGAAATGGCCTAATAAATCAATCAATTCAGAGGATAATAACATATGAACAATTCATCGTGATTTGTTGAGACAAAAAGAGGGAAGATCTCCTTCACAATTGGTTCTCGAGGGGCAATGTGGAATAAGCTGCCAGAGGAAATGGTTGAGGCAGATGCATTAAAAACTTTACAAAGTTTCTTGAACAGGTACTTGGATAGGAAAGATTCAGAGCAGGAATTCCCAACCTGGTGTCCACGGACCCCTGAGTTAGTAGAATTGGTCCATGGCATGAAAAAGGTTGCAAACCTCTGGTTTAGAGGGATATGGGCAAATGGGACAATCTTAAATGGGAATCTTGGTCACCATGGACTAGTTGGGCTGAAGGGCCTGTTTCTGTGCTATATTGTTCTCTAATTAAATGCAGGTCTTGCAAATTTCATCCAATTTTTAAATGAATATAGTTTTGACAACAATAAACGTGATTGAGAATATTGATGAGATCTTGCATCTTTCCACAATTAACAAAGAGAATTAAAGTACGTCTGTACTTAACACGAGCGCTCCAGAAAATAATGGTACAAGATCAGAAAACAGAATATGTGAAGCATACTTTGGAAATGGATTAGAAATTGGTTCTGTTTAGAAGATGCAATTTATGACCATAGAGAGAATTTCACAAGAGTGGGGAAAGTTTAAGAGTTAAACTGATCAGACACTGGAAGTAGAAATGTGAGTTGTTAGTTATTAATGCAAGAAAGTCTGCAGATCCTGGAAATCCAGAGAAACACATACAAAATGTTGAAGGAACTCAGCAGGCCAGGCAGTATCTATGGAAATAAATAAACACAGGAGATTCTCCAAATGCTGGAAATCCAGAATAATACACACAAAATGCTGGAGGAACTCAGCAGGCCAGGCAATAAATAAACACAGGAGATTCTGCAGATACTGTTAGAGGTTTTCACAAATGAAATGGCAGAGGCATTTTATGTTTAAGAAAAGCCATAGTAACTGACTTATTGAACATGAAAACTGAACACAAAGCATGGTAAAACCTTTATGTAATTACCTCATCACATCAGACCCACCTTCTAAAGTGAACCTCAACCCAATGTTGGTAGTTGCGAATTCTGTATGTTTACCATTTACATTACCCTTCACAGTCCTTTCCCCCTCCCCCCCCCCAAGAATTCACTAAAAGCAGCATTGTGAGCCTGTCTGGAGCTCGAGGAAGAGCAGATGTCTCTGACTCATTCAGAGGTGCATTGACAGACTCACGGTCATGTCGTGATGGCAGGGTCATGGTGGCAGAATCTTGGTGGGCCAGTTCAAGGCATCTGCCAAAACACATTCAGGTTTACCCTTCTTATCTATGATAAAAGTCTTTTCTGTCTGTTCCAAAATATAGATTGGGCATTGTAGGGGGATTGAGGGGATGCTGGTGTGCATCATAGCAGGCAAAAACAAACGAGGTAGATGTAGGTCAACAGGAATCCAAGAATGCTGTACAAAATGATGGGAGGTAGGAATCGGGATCCACTACCTTGCGGACTGTAGACTATCAGCCATTGTAGCCAACTCCCTATAGCATTCGGGAGGACTATGTGAACTTGATCAGGCATTTGCTGCATGAAGAGTACTTTTAAAAAAAAACAAGGATGATGATTTCCCAGGAGAGACAGCATGTGTTCGATTATCTCCAATGGCTTAGCATTGCCAAGGCTGGGCAAGGAGAGCAAATGTTTGGCAGACTCAGACACCAATGGTTCAAAAGTCTGTAAAAGGTGAGTTTTCAACAATCGGTATTTATCATGTTCAAGCAAGTGTCCTAGTAGACTCACCACTCTCTCAGATGTGGAGTTACTGAGCAATGCTATCACATAGAAATAATTAGAAACATAGAAAACCTACAGCACAATACAGGCCCTTCGACCCACAAAGCTGTGCTGAACATGTCCTTATCTTAGAAATTACCTAGGGTTACCCATAGCCCTCTATTTTTCTAAGCTCCGTGTACCTATCCAGGAGTCTCTTAAAGGGCTCTATCGTATCTGCCTCCACCACCATCACCAGCAGCCCATTCCATGCATTCACCACTCTCTGCATAAAAAAAAACTCATCCCTGACATCTCCTCTGTACCTACTTCCAAGCACCTTAAAACTGTGCCCTCTTATGCTAGCCATTTCAGCCCTGGGAAAAAGCCTCTGATTTTCAATGCCTCTCATCACGGCCTGTTCAAAATCCTTGCATCCTGGATATCAAATGGATTGGTTATCCCCCGAGGCTCCTTGAGATAGTTCAGTCATTCTACACAGACATGAAGGGTGTCGTTCAGTTCGATGGCTCTTCTTTGGAGGCCTTCAACATCCGCAGCGGTGTGAAGCAGGGCTGTGTGCTTGCCTCCACCCCGTTTGGCATCATCTTTGCAGTCATGCTGAAGCACGCCTTCAACTGATGGTCTCTACCTCCACGCCAGATCGGACAGGAGGCTGTTCAGTCTGTCCCGGCTGAGGGCAAAAACCAAGGTTCATGAAGTACTCATCAGGGACATGGTGTTTACAGACAATGCGGCACTGGCAACACACTCTGAAGAGCAACTGCAGCTCCTCATGGACAGCTTCTCAAAAGCCTGCCCAGGACATCAGCTTGACCATCAGCCTGAAGAAAACCAATGTGTTGGGCCAAGGCGTTGAGCACCCCCCTGCCATTACCATCAACAACTATGAGCTGGAGATAGTTCATGAGTTTACATACCTTGGCTCCACCATCACGGACAGCCTCTCCCTAGACCCCGAGATCAACAGACAGATCGGACGAGCAGCCTCAACATTCGCCAGGCTGACACAGAGAGTCTGGGAGAACTGAAAGCTGACAACGCACACCACAGTTGCAGTCTACAGGGCCTGCGTCCTCAGCACACTGCTTTACAGCAGTGAGACCTGGAGCCTCTACTACAGACAAGAGCGACGTCTCAACGCCTTCCACCTTTGCAGCCTGAGACGCATCCTAGATATCACATGGACTGACCAAGTCATCAACAATGAGGTCCTGGCCTGCACCCAGATACCCAGCCTCTTCACCCTGCTCCAACAACGCTGTCTCCACTAGCTGGGCCACGTACACTGCATGTCAGTCGGGAGGATCCTGAAAGACCTGCTGTACGGAGAACTGGCCTCCGGCAAGAGAGCACAAGGTGGCCCCATCTTCGTTTCAAAGATGTCTGTAAGAGAGACATGAAGTCACTGAAAATGAACGTCGAGAAGTGGGAGGACATCGCAAGCGATCGCTCTCACTGGAGGCTGGAAGTACGCAGAGGTCTGAAAAGAGGAGAAGAGAAGTGAGGCTTGCTGATGAAGAAAAGCGCACTCGTCGGAAAAACAGCACCAAGATAACACTGGAGGACAGCGCCTTCAAGTGTAGTCGCTGCAGCCGAGACTGTTACTCCCGTGTGGGCCTCTACAGCCACAACAGACGCTGCTCTAACGCAGACTGAAGCAAGACTTTCCAGGTGCAGATCCATGGTCTCGTGAGACTAACGGATGCCACCATCATCTTATACACTGGCATTTTCAGCAGGGAATTGTCGTTGCTGAATTGGGCCTCAGCTGTACAAACCAAGAAATGGCATTTTGCTCTCAAAACTTCAGCACTTTCAAAGTGATACTGTTACCCAATGTGCTCAATAACTCTGGAATCGCCTTAGAGCATCGGGTGCCCTCAAACAAAATGACAGGGGTGTTTTATGTTTATGAAAAACTGTAGCTCTTATTTACTGAACACCAAAAATTGAGCAAAAGACTCAGTAAAATCCTTTATGTAATTACCTCATCACGTCAGGCCAGCCTCCTAAAGTGAACCCCAGCCCAATGCCCATGGTTGTGAATTCTGTATGTTTCCACCAATTACGTTACCCTACACTGCAAGTCCAGAGTAATACACAAAATGCTGAAGGAACTCAGCAGGTCAGACACTTTCTATTCCGATGAATAAACACAAGAGATTCTGCCGATGCTGGAAATCCAGAGCAACACGCACAGCAGGTCAGGCAGCATTTACGGAAATGTATAAACAGTTGATATTTCGGGCCAAGACCCACCTTCAGGGCTGAGATGGAGGCGGTAAGATACCAGAATAAAAAGGTGGAGGGAGGGAAGGGGGCTAGCTGGATGATGATAGTTGAAGCCAGATGGGGAAGAAAGATCAAGAACTGGAGACTAGAGTGGACCACAGGAGAAAGGGAAGGAGGAGGGGACCCAGGGGGAGTTGATAGGCAGCTGAGAAGAAGTTAAAGGCCAGCATGGGGAATAGAAGGTGAGGGGAGGGAGAGAGAAGATATTTTTTTTACCAAAAGGAGAAATAAATATTCATGCCATCAGGTTGCAGGCTGCCCCGACAGAATATAACTCGTGGCTCCTGCACCCTGAGGGAGGCATCATCTTGGCACAAAAGGAGACCATGGACCAACATATTAGAACAGGAATAGAAATCAGAATTAAAATGCTTGTTTGACCACCAAACACTGTATGAGTAGTTGTAGACTGCAGCAAAGGAATCTGGGTCACAGGTAAATAGCTGACTGAAGCAATCAGTCCTTCATACCAAAACAGAAAAAAATCACAATTAAGACCTTATGGTGTGTAATGGGAGACAGAGATCCAGAGATCAAGGCATAACTGAAAATATTAAATTAATTCAAAGGAAGTCATGGGAGTCCAGGAATGCGGGTCTAACTTCTAGTTTTCTTTAAGCGAGGCATGGACATATCACATGGCAGTGACGTATGCAACTCACATTTATACATACAACCCAGAATGAATTATTTAAGCAGACAAGAATGCTTAATCAACCAATATATGTACACATTTCCTCAAATATTATTGAAATATTAATAGACAATAGGTGCAGGAGTAGGCCATTCGGCCCTTCGAGCCAGCACCGGCATTCACTGTGATCATGGCTGATCATCCACAATCAGTATCCCGTTCCTGCCTTATCCCCATAACCTTTGATTCCACTATCTTTAAGAGATCTTCCATCTCTTTTTTGAAAGCATCCAGAGACTTGGCCTCCACAGCCTTCTGGGGCAGAGCATTCCATATATTTGGGTGAAAAAGTTTTTCCTCAACTCCGTTCTAAATGGCCTACCCCTAATTCTTAAACTGTGGCCTCGGTTCTGGACTCACCCATCAGCGGGAACATGCTTCCTGCCTCCAGCGTGTCCAATCCCTTAATAATCTTAACGTTTCAATAAGATCCCCTTTCAGCCTTCTAAATTCCAGAGTATATAAGCCCAGTTGCTCCAATCTTTCAACATATGACAGTCCTGCCATCCCGGGAATTAACCTTGTGAACCTACGCTGCACTCCCTCAATAGCAAGAATGTCCTTCCTCAAATTTGGAGACCAAAACTGTATTAAATACACAACACATTCATTACTGAAATGAGATTTTACTTTTGTTAACTAACATTTAACCTGCTGTAATATTGCACAAGGGAGTATATGAATTGTTTGGAAAATGTGCATTTTACACTTGGTAACACTTGGGACATGAGTTGAGAGTTAAAGGGCAAAAGTTTAGGGTTAACATGATGGGGAACTTCTTTACTCAGAGTGGTAGCTGTGTGGAACGAGCTTCCAGCAGAAGTGGTTGAGGCAGGTTCGATGTCATTAAACGTTAAATTGGATAGCTATATGGACAGGAAAGGAATGGAGGGTTATGGGCTGAGTGCAGGTTGGCGGGACTAGGTGAGAGTAAGAGTAAAGCACGGACTAGAAGGGCCGAGATGGCTTGTTTCTGTGCTGTAATTGTTATATGGTTATATATGGTTTTATGGTTCCTTGGGCAAAATCTCTCAGATAGCCAATCTCTTCAATTATTTAACTTTTTCTACACCTTCTACTTGTTCTTTTTGTCTTGATTGCATTTTGGAAACTGTTGGAGCCTGTGACGTGCTGTTTGGAGTTTGATCGTGTGATCTAGCACTCTGCTGTCCCTGAAGAGGACTGAGAGCATGAGTCACCTCTCACCGAAGACCAGGGGTGTGGGGTCATCAATAGTTTTACTTTGAAGCTACGAGGAAGATTGAAGCATCGAGGCGAATGTGGAAGAGGTCAACGGTCGCTCTCCATGGAGACCACGGTTCAAAAGCGCCCAGAACACTGTACGTCTGAGGCTCTCGGAAAGCTGCTAGCCAGCAGTGTGGTGGTTGCTCTACATAGAAGGATGAACTTCGATTCTGACAGGAGGATGTTTTTGAAATTCTAAGATTTATGTGATTATTGGACTGTGGTTTATATTGCTCTCCTTCAGTTTTCTGTGTTTTCTTTCGGTTTGCCTATTGGCGGTTTGGGATTCCTCATGTGCGATGTGTTAGTTTTTGTGAGAGGGAGGGTTTGGGGATTTGAGGTTCAGATGTTCTTGTTGGTTTTTCTCTGTTGGCGATCTGTTCTTCGTTTGTGAGAGAGGGGGTTGGGGTTTTAATGCTATTGTCACTGTTCTTTTTTGCAAGGGAGGGGATTGGGAGTTTGATGCTATTGATACTGTTTTTTTCCCTTGTGGGCAACATGTTAGTATTTTGTGAGGGAGGGGTTTGGGGAGTTGGGCATTTTGACGTTCCAGTTGCTGTTTTCCGTGTGAGTGATCTATTAGCTTTTGTGGGAGGTAGGGGTGGGGGGGTTTGGGGTTTACGAGTTTTTTTCCTTTTTCCTTATCATGCAGGGAGGGCGGGAGGTTTGATATCTTTTCATTCAATGTCTCCTTTGGCTTTTTCTGTATCTTATGACTTTGGAGAAGATGAATATCAGATTTGTATCGAACATGCATACTTTGACAATAAAATGAACTTTACAAATAATACAATATAATCCAGCAAGTAATACAATTCTGAATTGCAAGGTGGTTTGAACAACCATCTTCTCCTTCAGATTTGTTCCTTCCACAATGGTCCATTTTCTCTAAAGATGGTTATGGAGATATCAAATGAAGAATTTCATAATGCCAGAGTTATGTTCTCCTGGTTATTCTCCTGGTGCCCTCACATTGGAGCAAGGATCTTGAGCTGCTGCTCGGAGCTGTTGATTATTTCTCACAACAAAGACCCTTTTGGGTTTGAATATGCAGAAAATGTAATGAGACAAAAATGGATTGATCACAAAGGCAATTAAAGCCTTGTGAAATTCTTAGAGTTGGCTCCTTTGTGCAAAGGGAAAACTGAATTGAATTTATTTAAATCTTACATCCGTTCCACAATGTGAGGGAGTAACAATCTTTGTGTTATGACTCTGTCGCAATGTACAGACATGTGAATTTATAAGTTTAATGGCTTGTAGAAAGAAGTTGTTCCCTAGCCTGTTGGTCTTGGCTTTAAAGTTGAGGTACTGTTTGCCAGTTGGAAGCAGCTGAAACAGTTTAAGGTTGGGGTGACTGGTGGCCCCGGTGATCTTCCAGGCCGCCTTTCTGCACCTGCTGCTGTAAATGTCCTCAGTGGAGGGAAGTTCACATCCACAGATGCGCTGGACTGTCGTCCCACTCTCTGCAGTGCCCAGTGATCAAGGTTGGTGCAGTTCCCATACCAGGTGGTGATACAGTTAGGACGCTCTCAATAGTGCCCCTGTAGAAAGTCTTGAGAATTTAGAGGTTCATGCCAAACTTCTTCAGTCACCTGAGTTGGAAAAGACATTGTTGTACTTTTTTTTTACCACACAGCTGGTGTGTACAGTCCAGGTGAGATTTTCAGTGATGTCTGTACTGAGGAACTTGAAACTATAGTCATACTTTATTGATCCCAGGGGAAATTGGTTTTCGTTACAGTTACACCATAAATAATTAAATAGTAATAAAACCATAGGTAGTTAAATAGTAGTATGTAAATTATGCCAAGAAATAAGTCCAGGACCAGCCTATTGGCTCAGGGTCTCTGACCCTCCAAGGGAGGAGTTGTAAAGTTTGATGGCCACAGGCAGGAATGACTTCCTATGACGCTCTGTGTTGCATCTCGGTGGAATGTGTCTCTGGCTGAATGTACTCCTGTGCCCACCCAGTACATTATGTAGTGGATGGGTGACATTGTCCAAGATGGCATGCAACTTGGACAGCATCCTCTTTTCAGACACCACCGTCAGAGAGTCCAGTTCCATCCCCACAACATCACTGGCCTTACGAATGAGTTTGTTGATTCTGTTGGTGTCTGCTACCCTCAGCCTGCTGCCCCAGCACACAACAGCAAACATGATCGCACTGGCCACCACAGACTTGTAGAACAAATGACTCACCCTCTCAACTGCAGACCCATTGATGTTGATCAAGCTGAACTTGTCTCCGTTCCTCTTGTAATCTATGATCAGCTATTTTGTTTTTTGGACCTTGAGGGAGAGGTTGTTATTTTGGCACCACTGTGTCAGGGTGTTAACTTCTCCTCTGTAGACTATCTCATCAGCAGAAGAAGTAAGGCCGATCAATGTTGGGTCATCTGCAAATTTCATCAGCAGATTGGAGTTAAGGTTGATATGATGCCAGGGACAGGAAAAAGCAGAAGTCCGGTACAAGTGTTCTGCAGCTTTGATTATTAAATCTGAATTATGAATTGAATCTGTCAACAAAAAGGAAATATTGTTGGATATAGAGAGGCTAACCAATAATACTCTCACTCATTACCTGCAGCTCGAATAATTGAATAGCAAGGTTAACAGCATTGGACAGAAGTCCTAATGTGTTTGTATTGATCTGTGCAGTAAATACACTTACTATAGGTAAATAATAGAAATGATGTATTACATTAGTTTGCAGCAAATGTGGGATGAACTAAGACCAATAAAGGTAGCATCCAAATCATGTGCTGTTTTATGAGATGAAGTTCAGCAGAACCCAGTTATGCCATTGATTTCTTGGAATCTTAGTATACAAGACTTATATCATGCTAGCTTTCACCACTTACAACCAGCCTACACATCTTCAAGGGAGACTAACAATTCTGGAACACCATCTTCATGTTCAATCCGGAAAAGTGTTCAGTGATACACATTGAAAGGCGAGACTTGAAGCCAGAATTCAAGGTGAATGCAGGATTCTTAACCTTGTGGAGAAACAGAGGATCTGAAGTCCAAATCCTATAAGATGATTTATTTATTTATGGAGATATAGTGCAGATTAGGCCCATCTGGCCTTTTGAGTCGTGGCACCTAGCAACCCCTCAATAGAATTCCAGCCCAATCATGGGACAATTTTCAATGACCAATAAACCTACTAACTGGTATGTCTTTGGACTGTGGGAGGAAACCATGGCACCTGGAGGAAATCCACATGGTCATGGAGAGAACGTGCAAACATCTTACAGTCAGTGGTGGGAATTGAACCTGGGTCACTTGCACTATAAAGTGTTGTACTAACCACTACACTACCACGCCGCCCAAAATTAAAACTCTTCAAAGTTACGTGGCAAATTAATAGAGTGGGTTAGAAGGCATATGATGGGGCACTGAATTCAAGGACTATGAAGTAATGTTGTAGCTCTATAAAACTCTGATCAGACCTCAGTTGTATTGCTTTCAGTTATGGTTGCCACGTTATTGGGAAGGATGTGGAAGCTTTCTGTAGAAGGGTATGGGTGCAAAGTAGGTTTATCAGAATGCTGCCTGGATTAGAGAACATGTCTTATAAAGCAAGGTTGTGCAAGCTAGTGCTTTTCTCTTAGGAATAGAGGAGGATGAGAGGCAATTTGATAGATATGTATAAAAGGCATAGATAGAGTTGACAGCCAGTGTTGTCACACTTTTCCCAGGCTGGCAATGGCCAATACCAAAGAACATCCTTCTAGTGGGAGAAAGTGCAGAGGAGATGTCAGAGATGAGCTTATTTTACATAGAGTGTGGTAGTTGCTTGGGATGCACTGCCTTGGGTGGTGGTAGAGGCTAATACAACAGGGCCATTCAGGAGAATCATAGATGGGCACATGGATGTAAGAAAAATGAGAGGTTCTCAGCTATGTTGGAGGGAAGGGTTAGATTGATTGTGGAGTAGGTTTATATAGGTTGGACAGAATATCGTAATTCTGTCCTCTACTTTTGTTTGCAAGTATGCATGTTCTATGCTAAAGGTGTGTTAACATGCCCCAGTATGTGAGAGGTTGCAGCAATATTCTCAGAACTGGCAGTCAGGCATTGATGTAGAAGAGGTGATAGTTTAAACACAGGGGGCCAGGGGCCTCCAGATCTCATGTCATTGGCAGCAGAGAGTGACAAACATCTATATTCAGTGCTGAACAAACTTCAATCATTGTCTATGTGGTGAAAATCGGTGACTAGATTTAAATCCTGCATCCTAGAAAATGTAGTTTTGGATACAGATACTACTCAATTTGCCATAACTCCTCCTTGATCAGTCAACAAATGTGCCTATATCTGGTCCAATTTTAACTCTACGCTTACTTTGCCTATTTTTTTAATCTTGTGTAAATATGTTGCTGCAAAGACAACATTTAGTGCTATACCTGATTTATTTGAAATGGTGGTGAGGTGCATTCTTGAAGCACTCAGCCCTGCTGAAACTGGTTCCATAATACCAATAGGCCGGTGGTACTTTTCCAAGGATGAAAAGTACATGATTTGGTAATTAAAGCATTTGATGTGCCTATCTCTCTTGTCATTATGGATGGTGAAAGTTAGTGTTTTGGGATGCATTGTTAAAATGGAATAATGTTGTACATGCATGGAATAAATGTTGTACATCTGTGGACAGTACCAAGTACATACATGTGTCTTCAAAGAGAGGAGAGCGAAGGCCTACTAAATGTAGTTGATCTGTGTGAAGGGATATGAGGGAGATGAATAAGGATGGAGGTGAGGAAAGGGAAACCAAAACTGGAACTCTGAATTGTAAAGTACAGTTGTTTGTGAAAATGTGAACTAAAAGAAAATATTGAAAATATCTAACAGGTCAGGTAATATTAAACGAGAGAAAAAAAGCTGAATCAGTATTATAGGTTGATAGCTATGTATGGAGCAGCCAGTTCTGACCTAAATGGAAGAAGGTAAAATAAGTTTGTTTTCTAACTTTTCCTTCCTCTTTAAGTTCATAGACCTGAAACATTAATGTTGTTTCACTTTCCAAGATGGAGCCTCAACTGCTGAGTATTTCATTTGCCTAGGTAGTTGCTGGATAATATCGCTTGGGTCACTGAACTGCTTTATCTGTCAAGTAGTGAAAAGAACCGAACAATCCAATTATTATTGAACATCCCATTTCAGTTGCTGAAGCAGCTATTGATGGCTGATCTGAAGCCTCTGCCATAAGGATTTCCTACTGTGTTGTCCTGGGACTGAAATATATTACTGCGGACCACACAAGCATTTTTCTTTATGTGAGGTCTAACTACAACCATTGAAGTTGTTTTTTACTCCTTAAAACATAATGTCTACAATCCTACTGAGATCCTCTACTCCAGTCGGTGGTACTCTGATGTCAGTAGTGATCACTCCACCTGAACTGAGAGATTCAGGGAGTTTTGTACAAAGAAATCCATCTTCATGTCATTAGAGCCCAGATAAACCAGAGCTTCAAGACTCATGCCACCAGGTTCAGAAACAGTTATTACCCCTCACCCACCAGGCTCTTGAACCAAAGCGGTTAACTTCACTCAACTTCACTAGCCCCGTCATTGAAATGTTCCCACAACCAATGGACTAACTTTCGTGGACTCTTCATCTCATGTTCTTGATATCTATTATTTATTTATTTATTTATTTGTTATTTCTTCTTTTTGTATTTGTTATTATTATATTTTGTTTTTGTTTGTTGTTTTCTGCACTCCGGTTGAATGCCCAAGTTGGCGCGGTTCTTCATTGATTCTGTTATGGTTATTCTGTACATGTATTGAGTATGCCCACAAGAAACCAAATCTCAGGGTTGTATATGGTGACATAGAAACATAGAAAATAGGTGCAGGAGTAGGCCATTCGGCCCTTCGAGCCTGCACCGCCATTTATTATGATCATGGCTGATCATCCAACTCAGAACCCTGCACCAGCCTTCCCTCCATACCCCCTGATCCCCGTAGCCAGAAGGGCCATATCTAACTCCCTCTTAAATATAGCCAATGAACTGGCCTCAACTGTTTCCTGTGGCAGAGAATTCCACAGATTCACCACTCTCTGTGTGAAGAAGTTTTTCCTAATCTCGTTCCTAAAAGGCTTCCCCTTTATCCTCAAACTGTGACCCCTCGTTCTGGACTTCCCCAACATCAGGAACAATCTTCCTGCATCTGGACTGTCCAATTCCTTCAGGATTTTATACGTTTCAGTCAGATCCCCCCTCAATCTTCTAAATTCCAACGAGTACAAGCCTAGTTCATCCAGTCTTTCTTCATATGAAAGTCCTGCCATCCCAGGAATCAATCTGGTGAACCTTCTTTGTACTCCCTCTATGGCAAGGATGTCTTTCCTCAGATTAGGGGACCAAAACTGCACACAATACTCCAGGTGTGGTCTCACCAAGGCCTTGTACAACTGCAGTAGTACCTCCCTGCTCCTGTACTCAAATCCTCTCGCTATAAATGCCAGCATACCATTTGCCTTTTTCACCGCCTGCTGTACCTGCATTCCCACTTTCAATGACTGGTGTATAATGACACCCAGGTCTCGTTGCACCTCCCCTTTTCCTAATCGGCCACCATTCAGATAATAATCTGTTTTCCTATTTTTGCCACCAAAGTGGATAACTTCACATTTATCCACATTAAATTGCATCTGCCATGAATTTGCCCACTCACCCAACCTATCCAAGTCAGCCTGCATCCTCTTAGCATCCTCCTCACAGCTAACACTGCCACCCAGCTTCGTGTCATCCGCAAACTTGGAGATGCTGCATTTAATTCCCTCATCCAAGTCATTAATATATATTGTAAACAACTGGGGTCCCAGCACTGAGCCTTGCGGTACCCCACTAGTCACTGCCTGCCATTCTGAAAAGGCCCCGTTTATTCCCACTCTTTGCTTCCTGTCTGCTAACCAATTCTCTATCCACATCAATACCTTACCCCCAATACCGTGTGCTTTAAGTTTGCACGCTAATCTCCTCTGTGGGACCTTGTCAAAAGCCTTTTGAAAATCCAAATATACCACATCCACTGGTTCTCCTCTATCCATTCTACTAGTTACATCCTCAAAAAATTCTATGAGATTCATTAGACATGATTTTCCTTTCAGAAATCCATGCTGACTTTGTCCGATGATTTCACCGCTTTCCAAATGTGCTGTTATGCTGCTGTCATCACATGACAGACAGTATATGTACTGCGATAATAAAATTTACTTTGAAGTTTAACCACGGTACATGTATTATTGGTATTAGGTGCTACCTTACAATATCTTCCATAGTTTTGCTAATATTGACCAAAACCACTTAGATGACAATCTACCTGACTGGATTTGCCATGTCTTTTTGTAGTCATAATATACTTGGCCTATTTTCTATACTGTGGATGATGCTATTACTAAAGCCAGTGGTGGTAATGAGACCACAGAAGGTGATAATATTTGAAACTTGATTGTACTTATAACCCACTGACTCCCATTTGGTATTTTCTATTCATATTTTGAGTTGACTGTGATGTAAGCCTGTACTTGCTAATTTTCTTTCTGCGTAGGAGTGAGCTTATTGCTTATAGCCAACCAAAAATTCCAACCTAACCAAGCAAATATGGAACAGCATGAGTGTCGCTGAAGAAATGACATCCACAGTCATATCTTCATTGATTCTTCATCTCATTTTCTCGATATTTATTTTTTCTTTTGTATTTGCAGAGTTTGTTGTTGTTTTCACATTAGTTGTTTGTGCACCCTGTTGGGTGCGGTCTTTCATTGGTTCTATTACAGTTCTTAGATACACTGAATATGCCTGCAAGGGATTCCCAATTTAATAGGATGATTGGAAAACACTCACTCTTTCTCAATTTCTACACCCTTGAATGCTGCTTTGGCGATACTGACAAGTTCACATACTCAGAAAATGAAAGTAGAGAGATGATGACAGCATTAAACATGTTACTGAAGATAGGTGCAATTAACAGTCCACTGGATCACTTGAGCACAGAGTCTGGTAAGTAGCTGAATCCTCTTAATTTTGAATTATTTTCTTTTATTGATTTTATTTATAAGTACAACATGTGAACAGACCCTTCCAGCCCAAAAAGGCTGTGTTGTCCAAGGATCAATGTGGGCAATTGACCTTCTAATCTAACCTGTACACCTTTGCACTGTGGGAGGAAACCAGGGCACCCAGAGAAACCTGCACCGTCATGGGGTGGATGTACAACCTCCTTACAGATGGTGGGGATTGAACCTGGTTGTTAGCAGCACTGTAATAGTGTTACGCTAACCACTACATTACCATGTTGCCAAAGAATCAGTGTACTTTGCTGAACAAGGAATTCCCTTTATTAACCTTTTACCTGAATTTTCAAGAGGATTTAAATAAGTTAGCATAGCAGTCAATCGTTATGTGCCATAGAAACATAGAAGCATTGAAAAACCTACAGCACAATACAGGCCCTTCGTCCCACAAAGTTGCGCAGAAGATGTCCCTACCTTAGAAATTACTAGGGTACCCATAGCCCTCTATTTTGCTAAGCTCCATGTACCTATCCAAAAGTCTCTTAAAAGACCCTATCGTATCAGCCTCCACCAGCGTTGCCAGCAGCCCATTCCACACACTCACCATTCTCTGTGTAAAAAAAAACTTACCCCTGACATCTCTGTACCTACTCCCCAGCACCTTAAACCTGTGCCCTCTTGTGGCAGCAATTTCAGCTCTGGGAAAAAGCCTCCGACTATCCACACGATCAATGCCTCTCATCATCTTATACCCCTCTATCAGGTCGTCTCTCATCCTCCATCGCTCCAAGGAGAAAAGGCCGAGTTCACTCACCCTGGTTTCATAAGGCATGCTCCCAAATCCAGGCAACATCCTTGTAAATCTCCTCTGCATCCTTTCTATGGTTTCCACATCCTTCCTGTAGTGAGCCAACCAGAACTGAGCACAGTACTCCAAGTGGAGTCTGACCAGGGTCCTATATAACTGCAACATTACTTATCAGCTCCTAAATTCAATCCCACGATTCATGAAGGCCAATGCACTGTATGCCTTCTTAACCACAGAGTCAACCTGCGCAGCAGCTTTGAGTGTCCTACAGACTCGGACCCCAAGATTCCCTCTGATCCTCCACACTGCCAAGAGTCTTACCATTAATACTATATTCTGCCATCATATTTGACCTACCAAAATGAACCACTTCAGACTTATCTGGGTTGAACTCCATCTGCCACTTCTCAGCCTAGTTCTGCATCCTATCAATGTCCCACTGTAACCTTTGGTAACCTTCCACACTATCCACAACACCCCAGCCTTTGTGTCATCAGCAAACATACTATCACATCCCTCCACTTCCTCATCCAGGTCATTTATAAAAATCACAAAGAGTACGGGTCCCAGAACAGATCCCTGAGGCACACTACTGGTCACCGATCACCATGCAGAATATGACCCTTCTACAACCAATCTCTGCCTTCTGTGGGCAAGCCAGTTCTGGATCCACAAAGCAATGTCCCCTTGGATCCCATGCCTCCTTACTTTCTCAATAAGCCTTGCATGGGGTACCTTATCAAATGCCTTGCTGAAAACCATATACACTACATCTACTGCTCTTCCTTTATCAATGTGTTTAGTCACATCCTCAAAAAATTCAATCAAGCTCATAAGGCATGACCTGCCCTTGACAAAGCCATGCTGACTATTCCTAATCATATTATACCTCTGCAAATGTTCAAAAATTCTGCCTCTCAAGATCTTCTCCATCATCTTACCAACCACTGAAGTAAGACTCTCTGGTCTATAATTTCCTGGGCTATCTGTACTCCCCTTCTTGAATCAGGGAACAACATCCACAACCCTCTAAGCTGCTCAGACAACCATCCACCACCTGACCCTGATGGGGAGGGGATCTAAGCAGATGCTACACCTTATCTAAGGGTGACCTGCAGGCTAGCAGAGAGTAGGATCCCCTTATACCTCTTTTGGTAGAGACGTATCTCCACCCCGTTACCCATAGCATAGCAGTAAGCAGTAAATTTGGCTGACTGACTGGAGTAAAACGACAAGCTTTCACAGAATGTCAATAAGACCAAAGGACTGATGGGAGACTTCAGAAGTGGGAAACCAGAGGTCCGTGAGCCAGTAATCATTGGAGGATCAGAGGTGTGGATGGTGAGTAACTTTAAATTTCTGGGTGTCACTATCTCAGAGGACCTGTCCTGGACCCATCAGAGAAAGTACAACCATGTCTCTACTTCCTCAGGAGTCTGAAGAATCCAGCATGTCTTGAAAAACCTTGGCAAACACCTGAAGATATGTGTTGGAAAGCGAGCTGACTGACTGCATTACAGCTTGGTATGGTAACACCAATGTTTTTTTTTAGAGGAAAATTCTACAGAAAGTAGTGGATTCGACCCAGTACATCATGGTAAAGCCCTCCGAACTATTGAGCACATCTACAGGAAGCATTGCCATAGAAACGCAGCATCTGTCATCGAAGATCCTTACCACCCAGCCATGTTCTTTTCTCGCTACTGCCATCAGGTGGAAGGTAAAAGTACATCAAGGACTCACACCACCAGGTTCAAGAACACAAAATAATCTGCAGATGCTGGGGTCAAAGCAACACTCACAACACGCTGGAGGAACTCAGCAGGTCGGGCAGCATCAGTGGAAATGATCAGTCAATGTTTCGGGCCGGAACCCTTCATCAGGACTGAAGAGGGAAGGGGCAGAGGCCCTATAAAGAAGGTGGGGGGAGAGTGGGAAGGAGAAGGCTGGTAGGTACCAGGTAAAAAACCAGTAAGGGGAAAGATAAAGGAGTGGGGGAAGGGAGGAAGGGAGGGGATAGGCAGGAATGGTGAAGAAGGAATAGGGGAAAACACAATGGGTAGTAGAAGGAGGTGGAACCATGAGGGAGGTGATAGGCAGCTGGGGGAGGGGGCAGAGTGAAATAGGGATAGGGGAAGGGAGGGGGAGGGAATTACTGGAAGTTGGAGAATTCAATGTTCATACCAAGGGGCTGGAGACTACCTAGACGGTATATGAGGTGTTGCTCCTCCAACCTGAGTTTAGCCTCATCGTGGCAGTAGAGGAGGCCATGTATGGACATATCCGAATGGGAATGGGAAGCAGAGTTGACCGGTTGCCACCCACCGATTTTCCCCTGTTCCTTCTTCACCTTTCCTGCCTATCCCCTCCCTGCTTCCCCTCCCCCACCCCTTTATCTTTCCCCTTACTGGTTTTTCACCTGGAACCTTCCAGCCTTCTCCTTCCCACCCTCCCCCTACCTTCTTTATAGGGCCTCTGCCCCTTCCCTCTTCAGTCCTGACGAAGGGTTCCAGCCCGAAAAATTGACTGATCGTTTCCACAGATGCTGCCTGACCTGCTGAATTCCTCCAGCGTGTTGTGAGTGCAGGTTCAAGAACAGTTACTACTCCTCATCTCGAACAATAACAAGGTGGCCAACAGGGAAGAAATAATCTCTCTTATACAGTGGTGTCAAGAAAACAACCTCTCCCTCAATGTGGCAAAAAAAAAGGGAGTGGTTGTGGATTACAGGAGGAATGGATACTGGCTAACCCCTATTGACATCAATGGATCTGGGGTTGAGAGGGTAAACAGCTTTAAGTTCCTCGGCATCCACATCCCGAGGACCTCACATAATTTGTACACACCAGCTGTGTGGTGAAAAAGGAACAACAGTGCCTTTTTCACCTCAGATGGTTGAGCAAGTTTAGTATGGGTCCCCAAATCTTAAGGACTTTCTACAGGGGCACAATAGAGAGCATCCTGACTGGCTGCATCACTGCCTGGTATGGGATCTATACCCCTCTTAATCACAGGACTCTGCAGAGAGTGGTGCGGACAGCCCAGCGCATCTGCAGTTCTGAACTTCCCATGATTCAGGACACTTACAAAGACAGGTTTGAAAAAAGGGCCTGAAGGATCATTGGGAACCCGAGTCACCCCAGCCACAAACTGCTCCAGCTGCTACCATTTGGGAAGCAGTAGCACAGCATAAACGCCAGGACCAACAGTCTGTGCGGCAGCTTCTTCCACCAGGCCATCAGACTGATCAACTGACACTGATTTGCGTGTGCTCTATATTAAATTGACTGTTCTATTTATTATAAATTACTATGATTGCACATTGCACTTTTAGATGGAGATGTAATGTAGAGATTTTTACTTATGTATGTGAAGAATATAAGAAATAAAGTCAATTCAGTTCAATTCTTGAACAAAACTGGATAACTACATTCATTCTTCTTCTGGTGTTCCCACAACTGATGGTCTCACTTTAAGGACTCTTTATCGTGTTTGTTCATGCTTGTTATTTATTTATATTCACATTTACAAAGTCTCCTGTCCAGTGATCCTGTTTACAGTTACTCTTCCACCATTTGCTGAGTATGCCCACAGAGAAAGTAGCTCAGGGTTGTATGTGGTGACGTATGTACTCTTTGTGATGGGATCCCGAATTATCCCTTCTGGACAATGCCTTTAAAAAAGAGAGAGAGAGAGAGCGTGCAGCTGTACAGCACAAACAGCTTGTTACAGAGAGAGAGAGAGAGGGGCGAAGACTGCTCACAATTTGTTTGGGATTTCTGCAAAGACTCTGCCAGCTTTTGAGTTCCTATAGAGGGAGGGAGAGGAGGAGCTACGTGATGGATAGCTGGTGTTCAGCATGCTGAGATAACTACAAGGTCAGCTGGTTGTTAGACACACACATGGTTTTGGACACTGGATGAGCTCTGTTGTGCCCACAGAAAAGTGGGTTTTTAGAGGATTGATCAGCAGAATTGATCAATGGCTCTGGCAGTGTGGAAAAGGGGTGACCGGTGGGAAGTTTTTAGTGTGTCCAACCCTCGCCTGGGTTGATAACTTAACCACAGAAGACAGTCTCCTTTTCGTGGTCACATTCAGTGACTTCTAAAGGATTTCAGAGGACAATGGAGGATCAACGGCATCAGCTTACCTGAAGAACTAAACATATATATATATATATATATATCTCTCTCTCTCTCTCTCTCTCTCTCTCTCTCTCTCTCTCTCTCTCTCTCTCTCTCTCTCTCTCTCTCTCTCTCTCCTTACTTCAATAATATTAACTGAACTCTACCTATCATCATAAGACTGTATCCAATTACCTCCTAAGCTCGAAGAAGCTTGGCTCTATTATTTCCACATTTATATTTATTTTTATATATATATATATATAATCACTGCTAACTTGTTGATATATCTGAATTCATATTACTGTATTGCGTAGTTACTAATAAAATGGTGTTAGTTAACAGCAATACCAGACGCCAAGGTGTCTTCCATTTCTGCTGGTTCTTTGACCCGTCACGGGGTATGTAATATCTTCTAATAAATAAATTTTACTTTGAACATTTGAACTTTAAATAGAGCACCTGCTATTATGGGAAGGAGTTATGAGGAGGGGGGTGTGGGATGGACATGTTGAAAGTGCATGGCAAGCGGTAATGAAACACAGATGTATCATTACGGCTGCAAGTTCTGAGTTACTCAACATTTCTTTTCATGCTATGTAATTTTGTGCTGAAGAGATATTTGTCATTGCAATTGAAAGTGTATAGAATTGAAATTTTGTAACCTTTACCACAATGTGTATTCAGTTATGCACTGAACATTATACAAAACATCAAGATTCTGAACATCAAAGTAATTTAAAACCATTCAGCTGACAAATAGAACTTTGAAACTGACCTTCAGTGCACTCAGTTTGCTTAGATCTGGGTGAAAAGAAAATTCCAAGTATGTTCTCCATGATCTAAAGGAAAAAATATAACAACACCATAGAAACATTTTAGTTCTCTCAGCGTATGAAAATCAGCCATCAGTGTTAACTTTTACAATGTTGGTAAATTTAAAAAAGTGACTGCAGTCGCACCTTAAATCATCAGATAATACAAGTGAACATTTTAATTTGTTTTAATGACAATAACCACCAGTCTTCAAACACAAATATTAACTCATCTCTTTCTACTGATTGTAACTCTCAGACCTGCATCTTTACAGAGAAATCTGTCTTTATTTCAGTTCCCTAGCTTCTTCATGTTTTTGCTGATTTTTATTTGCAAATTGTTCCAAAAGATATTTGAAAAAAATCAATCATATATATACAAGTCTTCAGTATGTCTCCCACTAATAATGCCAATATTCATTTCAAACTTCAAAGTTTAAAGCAATTTTATTATCAAAGTACATTTATATCACTATGTACAACCTTGAGATTTTTTTTCCTGTAGGCGTACTCAATAAATCCACAGAGTAATAACAATAACAGAATCAATGAAAAAATGCCCAACTAGGGTGTTCAACAAGAGTTCAGAAGACAAAAATCTATGTAAATACGAAAAGAAGAAATAACAATAATAATTAAATGAGCAATAAATATTGAGAACATGAGATGAAGAGTCCTTGAAAGTGAGTCCATTGGTTGTGGTAACATCTCAATGACAGGACAAGTGAGGTTGACTGAAGGATCTGGTTCAAGATCCTGCTGGTTGAGGGGTAATAACTGTTCCTGTACCTGGTGGTGTGAGTCCTGAGGCTCCTGTGCCTTCTTCCTGATGGCAGCAGTGGGAAGAGAGTATGTACTGGGCGGTGGGCATTGCTGATGATACTACTGCTACTACTACTATGCTGACTCTGGCCTCGGGGCCTGGTGAATGTTGCTTTCCTTCCACAGTATCTCACGTAGATGTGCTCAACGGTGAGGAGGGCTTCACCCATGATGGATCTGGCTGTAAACCTTACTTTTTGTGTATTTTCTGTTCAAGTGCATTGGTGTTTCCAAACCAGGCTGTGATGCAGCCAGTCAATATACTCTCCACTACACCTCTATAGAAGTTTGTAAAAAATGTAATGATGAAGAGCACATGATCAAATCTAATGTACAATGTAATTCATCTACTTCATTCTCAGTTCATCCTCACTGACATAATTCATAGTTGAAGTGAACAATTTCTCAACACAGCTAGCAGCAAAACGGAAATAGGTCTCTGGATTACCAATGTCTGTGTCCCAGCTCACAGGGTTGCTTTGTCAGCAACAAAGTCTCTGCTTGAGATCAGGGTTGGGATTGATAATGACAAGAATGTCCACAATCTCAGTTTAAGTTGCTTTGGTGTAATAGATACCAGTGGGTATAATCATACAACACACATAAAATGCTGGTGGAACGCAGCAGGCCAGACAGCATCCATAGGAAGAAGCACAGGTGATGTTTTGGGCCGAGACCCTTCGTCAATCCTGATGGCATGAACATCGACTTCTCTAACTTCCGCTAAGGCCCCACCTCTCCCTCGTACCCCATCTGTTACTTATTTTTATGCACACATTCTTTCTCTCACTCTCCTTTTTCTTCCTCTGTCTCTCTGAATATACCCCTTGCCCATCCTCTGGGTTCCCCCCCCCGTCTTTCTTCCCGGACCTCTTGTCCCATGATCCTCTCGTATCCCCTTTTGCCAATCACCTGTCCAGCTCTTGGCTCTATCCCTCCCCCTCCTGTCTTCTATCATTTTGGATCTCCCCCTCCCCCTCCAACTTTCAAATCCCTTACTAACTCTTCCTTCAGTTAGTCCTGACGAAGGGTCTCGGCCTGAAACGTCGACTGCACCTCTTCCTGCAGATGCTGCCTGGCCTGCTGCGTTCACCAGCAACTTTGATGTGTGTTGCAAGGATATAAATGCAACAGGTTAGCACTGAATAAACACACATGTACACAGAACTAGGATAATAGGATCAATCAAGCTCTATCGCAGTCTAGGGGTTAAATGTTCAATCACAAGTGACAGAGTTCAGTTTAGTTCAGTTCGCAGCAATCGTTGTTGTGCCATTGAAGAGAGAGCGAGAGAGAGCGAATGCTGATATTCAAAATCGGATTCAACAGACCTTTGATATTTCTCACAGTTAGCTTTCAGGCAAGCCCTTTGTAATGTCTTCTGAGGTCACCGACTGTGACCCCTCCGTTTCAGATACGATCGTTCCTCTGCAGTGAACCCGGCACCCAAGCAAGGGCGGACACACACACCAGGTTCCCACCGACTGAATCTTTCCACCCTGTGCGTCTATGGCTGGTCCCGTGATCAAGCATCCAAAACTCCCACCGACTTGTGGGGGCGCACTGCTTCCAGGGTCTCGATACCTCGTGGTGTCTCGTGCCTTAGCGAACCCATCCCTTTTTATCCCCCTGTTGGGGTATCGCCTGTCCATCACTTCAAACAGTTCAGGGTTCAAAGAGGAGCCGGTCTTGACAATACCCAGACCGGTGTCTCCTTCCATTAAACTCTCTCGTCTCTTCATTAACATTTCCAAATGCTGCTCCATTGTCTTACTTATCTCTCTCTCCTGAAGACAGGTGGCAGATCAACTGTTGATCCCACTGGTGATAGCACAGGACAGTCAACATCTTAGTCTATGTGTACTTTCGTCACATTTTAAAATCTGCTTCTTAGTTTATCACTTTGTTGCTATTGGTGGATTTGTTATTGAAATGAATATCACATCTTTACTTTGAAAAAACAATTGATGCTGAATCATCATTCCAAAATACAGTTGTGACTATTTCCATTTTAACGTTCAATGACAGGATTTAGCTTCTGCATCATGCATTTTGATAGAAGCACTGAGTTTGAGTTGTGTTTTGGGAAACAGTAGCAATGAATTTCTTTTCTAACAGCAGTTACCTTGCTTGAGGAGAAAAAATTTAACACCCACAGAGGTAAAAATGAATTGTACCTCAGTGAAAAAGGAGAATTGACACTGAAAATTCTGCAGCAAGAGTATTAAATGTTGATAGTTTTAATCCCAGAGGTTAAAAAAAAAGCACTGACATTCTCCCCCATCTATTCATTTAGGCTGTTAAGCTACAAACTGCACTTCTTGAATCATTGATCACTAATGCATGCAAGGGTGCAGTGTATTTGACAAAATATATTGATGATAACCATGGTATAGAATGATGCTGGATCTAATCATGTGTCTCTCAGTGAAAGAGGTTTCAGAGTAGATCAGTGAGTGAAAAACTGGTAGCTACAATCATACATCATAGAACTTATCAATAAGCTGAAAGTTCAGCAATAGATCTAGTTCTATTTCTTCCTCTGGGCAAGTTTCTTTATTCTTAGAGTACCAGAGACATTGAGTAATGCAAGAAACGGGCCTTTTGGCCTAACTGATCCAGAACATCCTCTGTGCTGGTCCTTGCTGTCCATGTTGAACCCATAATCCTCTCCTCCATGTACCTGTCCGAATATCTCTGTACTGTTGCAAGTGTATCCTCCTCGACCACTTCCTCTGATAGCCCAGTACTCTCCATGTAAAGAAGTTACCTCTCTGGTCTCATTTTAATCTCTCTTCCTTATCCTGTATTTATGCCCTCTCATTTACGACTTCCCAGCCCTAGTGAAAAGATTACATTATCCACAACCCTCATGATTTTATGAAGTTTTGTGAGGTCACCCCTCATTTTCCTGCACTCAAAGAGTAAAGATCCATTGTAGCCAATCTCTCCCTATACGTCAGGCCCTCTAGTCCAAGCAGCATCCCGGAAATCTCTTCTAAACCCTCTCCCTCTCCCTCTCCAGCCTGACGTTGTCTTTTCTGCAGCAGGTGAGTAAAGCTGTACACAATACTCCAAGTGTGGTATCACAGAAGATCCATATAACTGCAACATGATGTCCCAGCTCCTTATCTTGATGCCCTGTCGATGAAGGCCAGCATGGTAGATGGCTGTTTCACCGCCCTGTCTGTTCGCACCACCTCTTTCAGAGAACTGAGCCCCTGTGCTGTCTGGTCCCTCTGCTCCACGGTGCACCGCCATTCATTGGCTAGGTCCGACCTTGGTCTGACTGTCCAAAATGCATCACCCCACACTTACCTTAACTGAAATCTATTTTCCATTCCTCAGCCATCTCACTAACCAATCAAAATGTCTTTGTAATTCATTGTAACCTTCTTCACCATCAAATGATCCACCCCCAAATCAGCAAACGGGTTCTAGTCATGTAACGTGTATTCACATCCAAATCATTTTCATCAATAATAATAAATAACAGAAGTCCCAACAGTGAACCCTGGGACTTCACACTAGTCAAAGGTCTATAGTCAGAGAATTGATCTTCGCCTGTGGAAATTGCAGTAAGGGCTACAGAGAATGTGCAGGCAAGGATACCTTGGGGCAGTAGTAGTCAAGTGAGACCTTTGAAGTAAGACCACTGGAGACACCTCTGCCTGCTACAGCCGTGTGGTGACTGGTAGACTGGTGTGTACAGACACCTGGTGACTGAGGCCCCTGTTGAGACTTTTCTACAAAAGTCTTCCTAAATCATAGCATTCTTTTACACAGCAGGGATTGCCAGAAACAGACGAGGCAGGAATAAAGAAAGGATGTGAAATGCACCCACTCAGGTTGGAGGAACAACACCTTATATTCCGTCTGGGTAGTCTCCAACATTGACTTCTTAAACTTCCGCTAATGCCCCACCTCCCCCTTGTACCCCATCCGTTACTTATTTATATACACACATTCTTTTTCTCCCTCTGTTCCTCTCACTATACCCCTCGCCCATCATCTGTTTTTTCCCCCCCTCCCCCTTTTCTTTCTCCCTGGGCCTCCTGTCCCATGACCCTCTCATATCCCTTTTGCCAATCACCTGTCCAGCTCTTGGCTCCATCCCTCCCCCTCCTGTCTTCTCCTATCATTTCTTATCTCCCCCTCCCCCTCCCACTTTCAAATCTCTTCCTATCTCTTCCTTCAGTTAGTCCTGACGAAGGGTCTCAGCCTGAAACGTCGACTGTATCTCTTCCTAGAGATGCTGCCTGGCCTGCCGCGTTCACCAGCAACTTTGATGTGTGTTGCTGTTGCTGTTTGTACATCTGTATTTTTGATGATCTTTGTTCTATATCTTGAGACTTCATTGAATTCTGAATTACGCTTCAACTTAGAGTTGGACAATTCACACCAGGGAGCATTAAAAGCACTACTTTTTAATCAGGGTGGCAATCGAGATTTCAAAAGTAGACTTTGGCGGCAGTTTTTCTGATTTAAGGAGCAACCAATCAGCAAGTGGGATTCATTAGAAAAGGAAGGCCAATAAGAATAGAAGAGGTGCAAGCAGAATAGCCGTTCATTTGGAGTGTGCCAGTCTTTAGCGTAGTCTTGGGCGAGATGAGACTTGGTAAGGTAGATTGTCTTGTAACTTACTTTCTCTGTGTTCTTATTTGTTCATTCCTCATCTATTCGTGCGAGGTATAGTGACAATGGCTCCGGGGCAGTGTGGGATTGTCGGCCCTCTCTCAGCTTCCAGACATACACAAGGCAACCTGGATGCAGCCACGCTCCAAGAACGGGCACCTGATTGAGGACAAGGAGCTGGGACATCAGGGATGTGATCGCCAGACTGATGAGGGGCGCAGACTGCTGGGCTGACCACATCCTGCTGAGAAGCAAGCTGGCATTTCAGTCACCAGGGCACACAGGCGCCAGCAGGCTTCCACTTAGCGGAAGCTGAACATTCAACAGCTCGCTGACCCTCAAAGAAGAGCTGATCAGCAAACTGGAGGAACAACTTGAGCAACTGCATGAAGAAGCAAACCCAGAAACAGCTTGGGCTGTCTTCAGAGACACCTTGTACAGTGCTGCGAGTGCCATCGTCAACAGCTCTAGAGGAAGCATCAGGACTGGTTTGATAAGAACAACTCTGACATCGTCACCCTTCTCAAGCAGAAGCAGGAAGCCTTTGCAAGCTGGCTCAGTGACAAGCAGTCAACCTCCAAACATGACCGCTCGAAGCATCTCCGTGGTAAGGTCCAGGTTGAGCTGCAGAAGATGAAAGACCAGTGGTGGGAGGGTTCAGCACTATGCTGACCAGAACAACACTAAATATTCTTTGATAGTCTAAAGGCAGTGTACAGACCTTTCTCCAACATCATGGTACTAGGCCAGTCCTTGGATGGAGCGCTCCTCACTGACACAGGCGACATTGTCCAATACTAGGCAGACCATTTCAACCAGCTGTTGAACCGGCTGTCCCAGATGGATGACCAGGCTATAAAAGACATTCCCCAGTGCCTAGTCTTGGAGACCCTTGATGATCCCTCCACACTAGTAGAAGTTAGAAATGCAGTCAACTAGCTGAAGCCAGGTAAGGCCCCTGGCCCAGATGGGATCCCGCAAGAAGTCTTCAAAGAGGAGCCGAAACCCTTCCTCAGAGGCTGACAGAGCTCATGCAGCAATTCTGGGAGAAAGCCCGTGCACCACAAGACCTTAGGAATGCAAATATCATCCACCTGTACAAGAAGAAGGGAGACAGGCCAACCACAGAGGCATGTCTCTCCTGAGGATAGCCGGGAAGATCATGACCCATGTCATACGGAACAGGATTACCTCTCACCTCCGTGATGACATTGTCTCAGAGAGCCAGTGTAATTTCAGATCTAACAGAGGGACTGTGGCCATGCTCTTTGCTGTCAGGCAGATTCAGAAGTGCCAGGAACAGAACCAGAATCTCCAGAACCTCTTTTGGACCTGATGAAGGCATTTGATCATTTGATACCATCATCCTTACCAGATTAGGCTGCCCGCCCCCCCCCCCCCCCAAAGGTTGGTCAACATTGTCAGGTCATTCCACGATGGCATGGTGTCCAGGGTCATCGAAAACAGCTCTGATCCCTTCAGAGTAACTAACAGTGTCAAGCAGGTCTGTGTCCTCACACTTACTCTGTCCAGCCTGCTGTTTACCATGATGCTGTTCTCTGCTCTCTCACAGACTGATGTAGGAATAGCAACACTCACAACACACTGGGGGAACTCAGCAGGTCGGGCAGCATCCGTGGAAACGATCAGTCCATGGTTCCGGCCTGAAACGTTGACCGATCGTTTCCACGGTTGCTGCCCGAGCTGCTGAGTTCCTCCAGCATGTTGCGAGTGTTGCTTTGACCCCAGCATCTGCAGATTGTTTTGTGTTTACTGATGTGGGAATAACAACTTGCTACAGGACTGATGGACACTTCTCTGATCTGTGACACCTCAAGACCAAGACCAAAGTGCTGGAGCAATAGTACAAGACCTCTTTGCAGATGCCTGTGCCCTTGCAACGCACAGTGAGAGGGACCTGCAGGAGCTCGCTGACTGCCTCGCTGTGGCCGCAAGAAAATGCGGCCTAACCATCAGCCTGCAGAAGACAGAAGTTCCACTTCAGCCCAAACCCTGTACCAACCCTGTGGAACCACAAATTGAGAGTGAAGGCACACAGCTCAACAATGCTGATGCCCTCACCTACCTGGGAAGCTGCCTCACCTCCTCCTGCAGTCTAGATCGAGAGGTCACAAACAGACTCTCAAAAGCTGGGGCATCCTTTGGCAGGCTATGGACATGTGTGTAGGGAGAATGTGACATCCGGCTGAAGACCAAGATGGCAGTCTACAGAGCAGTCGTCCTGACTTCTCTGGAGTGTGGCTGTGAAACATGGGCCCTGTACCACAGGCACATCAAGATGCTTGACCAGTTCCACCTGCAATGCCTTCGCCAGATCATGGGCATCTCGTGGCAAGACAGAATTCCCACTACAGAAGTGCTACGAAGGGCCAAGAGCTCCGGCACAGAGACACTGATCATGAAGGCTCAACTTCGATGGGTTTGGCACGTGGTCCAGGTGGAAGACAACCACCTTCCAAAGATGGTATTCTTTTCCGAACTGGCACGTGGCTCCAGAAAGCAAGGAGGCACCATAAAGCGCTATAAAAACTGTGTGAAAATGTCCTTGAAGGCATGTATTATCCTTGTGACTGGTTGGGAGGCTTTGGCCAAAGACTGCAACGCCTGGCACCTGGCAGTCTACAAAGGCACCAGCACATTCAAAGAGCAGCGGCTGAAAGACCTCGATCCAAAGCGCCAGGACCGCAAGGAGAGACAGCCCGAACCTTACCATCTGCACCAACCCAGTCTGGGCTTCACCCTCATCAGAGGCATCACTGACATCGTCAATATTCCCGAAAGAATTCCGAGAAGTCTGGGGGAAGCCACAGTGACTGGGCCTCTGGCGCTGAATCTGGTGCTGGGGCTCAGAGGAGCAGAGAGGTGAAGAGGACTGCAGTGTTAACAGGAGATTCTTCAGTCAGAGGAACCGAGACGAGTTTTTGTGGGTGCGACATAGACACTTGGATGATAAGTTGCCCCTTGGTGCCAGGATTAGGATGTCTTGGATCGGGTCCGTGGCATTCTCAAGGGTGAGGGTGAGCAGCCAGAGGTTTTGGTACGTATTGGCACCAGTGACAAGGAGAGCAGGTCCTGAAGAGAGGTTTCAGGGAGCTAGGGAGAAATCTGTAGGCACACCCTCAGTGATTCAGGAACAGCTTCTTCCCCTCTGCCATCCTATTCCTGGGTGGAGGTTGGGCCTTTGGACACTACCTCACTTTTTTAATATATATTAAGGCTGATTTATACTTGTGCGTACGGGCTACGCCGTAGGTTACACCGTAGGCCTGATTTATACTTTTGCGTAGCCCTACGCAGTAGCGAGCATGCATAGTTGTGTCTGCATCGCTCTGCAATTCACCGCCAAAACGCTAGTTGGCGGTGGGGTTTCTATGCCACTGTGTTGAGTTTCTTCGTGAGAGACATGGACGAGGAAATGCATTTCAAATATTTTCGGATGTCGGCAGGTAGATTTGACGATTTGGTTCATCGTCTCCAACCATTTATTTTGTATCGGTATCCAGACACGGCGGAGAAAAGCAACCGGAAATGCGATGCTACCAAATGGACCAATCACAGTTGTTGCGGTCTGCGTCGCCACGGCGCACAAGTTACTTTTTTGGGGAGGTGCACGTCACCCTATGGCGTAGGGTACATGGTACCTATGGCGTACATTTGATGCAGAGGTATAAATTGGGCTTTATTTCTATTTGTTGCACAATTTTTGATCTGTTCAGTGTGTGTATACTGTAATAGATTTATTTATTTATTATTATTATTTTATTTTGTTTTATTTCTTCTGTATTGTGTATTGCATTGAACTGCTGCTGCTAAGTTAACAAATTTCACGACACATGCTGGTGATAATAGACCTGATTCTGATCTGTGAAACAGGACCTCCAGGCCAGGGAGGGTAAGAATAGGTTGGTGTGGAAGGTGAATGTGTGGCTGTGGAACAGGTGCAGGGGGCAAGCATTCGGGTTTATGAATCATTGGGCTCTCTTCTGGAGAAGGTATGACCTATACAAAGGGACGGGTTACACCCGAACCTGAGGGGTCCAATATCCTTGCTGGCAGGTTGGCTAGAGTTGTTCAGGTGGGTTTAAACTAATTTGGCAGGGGATGGGAACCAAAGTGATAGGGCTGAAGATGAGGTAGTTGGGTTACACATGGAGGCTATGTGTAGTGAGAATTCTAGCAAGTAGAGTCTGATGACAGGGCAAAATTACAGTCAACATGATGAGCTGCGATATAAAAGGCAGACAAAATCGAAAAGGGTGAATACAGGACTAAATGTGTTGTACTTGAATGTGTGCAGTATACAGAATAAGTCTGATGAACTTGTGGCACAGTTAAAGATTGGCAGGTATAATGTTATAGGCATCACTGAATCATGGCTGAAAGAAGATTATAGCTGGGAGTTTAATGTCCAAGGACATACATTGTATCGAAAGGATAGGCAGGAAGGCAGAGGGAGTAGTGTGGCTCTGTTGGTAAAAACTGAAATTAAATTATTAGGAAAAGGTAACATAGGGCTGGAAGGTGTTGGATCATTGTGGATGGAGCTAAGGAAGGCCAAGGATAAAAAGACCCTGATGGGAGTTTTATACAGAACCCAAACAGTCGTAAGGATGCAGTCTACAAGTTACAGTATAACGGGAGATACAAAATGCATGGCAAAAGGGCAATGTTACAATAGTCATAGGGGATTTCAATATGCAGGTAGATTGGGAAAAATAGGTTGGTGTGGGATTCCAAAATATGAATTTCTAGAATGCCTACGGGATGAGGATCAGCTATTCTGGATTCAGCAATGAACCAGAATTGTTTAGAGAGCTTAAGGTAAAAGAACCGTCAGGGGAAGTGATGATAATATGATCAAATTCACCCTGAAGTTTGAGAAGGTTTAAGCTAAATATGTGCAGTTTTGGGCCCCGTATCTTAGTATGAAGGTTCAAAAGTCGTTCACAAAAATGATTCCAGGATTAAAAAGTTTGTCATATGAAGACTGCTTGATTGTTCTGGACGTGTATTCCCTGGAATTGAGAAGAATGATGGGTGACCTAATTGAAACCTATCGAATGATGAAAGGCCCTGATGGAATAGATGTGGAGAGGATGTTTCCTGTGGTGGGAGTGTCTATGACCAGAGGACACTGCCTCAGAATAGAGGGACTCCCTTTTAGAATGGAGATAAGGAGTAATTTCTTTAGCCAGAGAGAGGTGAATCTGTGGAATTTATTGCCACAGGCAGCTGTGGTGTCCAAGTCATTGGGTATATTTAAGGCAGAAGTTGATAGATTATTGATTAACAAGGGTATGAAGGGATATGGTGGGAAGGTACAAGATTAGGGCTAAGCGGGAAAATGGATTAGCTGATGAAATGGCAGAGCAGACTTGATAGGCTAAATGGCCTAATTCTGTTCCTATAACTTATGGTTTTAACATATTCATGGTCATTATCCTGGCCATTTTGCAACTTTACAAGGGCATCATTGCCTGTAAAGCAACTTTATTCCTTCTCATCAGGACTGAGCTGGTAACCTTGATCTTGCATCATTCACAGTTTGATTGGGAGCCCATCTGAATGGTTGGAAAAATGTCAGCCAGTCCCAACCAAGATCATAGCCATGAGATCAGTCACAGAGGTCTTTGCCGAGAGTTCCAACATCCAACTACCTTGGAGGAAATCTTGCACTATTAGTCATGGTCATAGTCATAGTCATACTTTATTGATCCCGGGGGAAATTGGTTTTCATTACAGTTGCACCATAAATAATTAAATAATAATAAAACCATAAATAGTTAAATAGTAATATGTAAATTATGCCAGTAAATTATGAAATAAGTCCAGGACCACCCTATTGGCTCAGGGTGTCTGACCCTCCAAGGGAGGAGTTGTAAAGTTTGATGGCCACAGGCAGGAATGACTTCCTATGATGCTCTGTGTTGCATCTCGGTGGAATGAGTCTCTGGCTGAATGTACTCCTGTGTCCACCCAGTACATTATGTAGTGGATGGGAGACATTGTCCAAGATGGCATGCAACTTAGACAGCATCCTCTTTTCAGACACCACTGTCAGGGAGTCCAGTTCCATCCCCACAACATCACTGGCCTTACGAATGAGTTTGTTGATTCTGTTGGTGTCTGCTACCCTCAGGCTGTTGCCCCAGCACACAACAGCAAACATGATAGCACTGGCCACCACAGACTCGTAGAACATCCTCAGCATGGTCCGGCAGATGTTAAAGGTCCTCAGTCTCCTCAGGAAATAGAGACGGCTCTGACCCTTCTTGTAGACAGCCTCAGTGTTCTTTGACCAGTCCAGTTTATTGTCAATTCGTATCCCCAGGTATTTGTAATCCTCCACCATGTCCACACTGACCCCCTGGATGGGTATTGGGATGGGTATACCTGATACATCATGAGGGAGTGAAAACAAATCCACCTAAAATTAATGGGTACAGTAACCAGTCATAGAAACTTGGTCAAGTAGTGTTTCCTGCCAGAGCAAACTTCTGCAACGTGCTGAAATGATCATTACTGCTTTTCATTCTATGGTAAGTACACTTTCAGAGATAAACCAGCTTCCAGGATTTGAAAAGATGCCCACTTTAGTGGCTTCTCTCATTTTTGAATTAAAATTGATTCATAAACCTGTCTTGTGGAATAATTTTCTCTATTGACTATTGTACCCAGGTTAATTAAACCCAAAATTGTAAAGGTAGAAAGTTCTACCTGCAGAGGAATGAAAATGAAGTTTAACGATTTAAAAAAAAGAGAATTTTTTAAAAAATGCTATGCAAGGAAGGGGCGGGTTGGACACAGGACGGACAAGGAGAGAAACACAGCATTGATTAGAAGCTGAAGACATGAACTGTTAAGAGTAGAATTAGTAGTGAGTATCTTTACCCTACTAACTTGAAACCCTCAGGGTAAAACCCCTGGAGGAGAGACAATAGCGATAAAATATTTATTGAAGCTATAGCTATAACGAGACCAGAGACCTGTGTCCAAAATCCCTACCGTGAGGTCGGGAATGAGTTCTGTAAAATCATACCAAGGCATTTGGTCAAGTTTTGTACAAGTTTGTGAATTGACTTACTGTAAATGATCAACTATTTCATTCAAGGAACCAAGATGGCGAGCTACCCAGATGAAGAACCAGCGTGAGAATGAAATGTGTAATGACGCCGAGGATTTAATATGGCTGGATGCATAAGTTTATTTTTATACGAAGAACCTGAATTTGATTTTCAGCAAGAACTGATTATTTTTGCAAAGACTTTGATAAGTTACTGAATGAGATTTATTTTGTTTAAGAGTTGCGGTGTTGGAGAATTGTTGTAAAAGAGTTAAACTGTGTATATATAATTTTTGAATTAGTATTTAAAACTCTAATGAATATCACTGATTTAAATTAAAAAGGAATTTGTTGTGGTTTGATATCTAAGATTTGGAACGTAAACAGAATCTTTGAATTTTGAATTGTTTTTCCTCATGTAAATATTTTGTACATATTGTTTCTTTCTGATAAACAAAACCTTATTTCCAGAAGTGTGTGATTTCTATTCACTCTCCTTCGGATACCTGGATTTTTCTGATGGCCTATTAGCACCGAGTGTAATTTGATTTTCTCTAAAGAGTGCGACGACTAGTGAGACACGATAAGACTGGTGCTTACACAGGTGTTACAAATGTGAGTTGGAGTGATGTCATTACAATTGTGAGTCAGAGTGATGTCATTACCAGTGTGAGTCAGGGTGATGTTATTGCCAACGTGAGTTGGAGTGGTGCCATTACCAGCGTGTCAGATTGATGTCATTACCAGCGTGAGTCAGAGTGATGTCATTGCCAATGTGAGTTGGAGTGGTCATTACCAATGTGAGTCGGAGTGATGTCATTGCCAGCATGATTCGGAGTGATGTCATTGCCAGCGAGAGTCAGTGGTGCCATTACCAGCGTGAGTCAGATTGATGTCATTACCAGCGTGTCAGTGATGTCATTGCCAATGTGAGTTGGAGTGATGTCATTACCAGCTTGAGTCAGAGTGATGTCATTGCCAATGTGAGTTGGAGTGATGTCATTGCCACCATGAGTCGGAGTGATATCAGTCCCAAAGCGAGTTGGAGTAATGGCAGTACCAGGCTATATTGAATTAATTTGTAATATCCTCTGCGTGTTTTCCCTTTGCATGAATTCAAGGTTTGTGATTCTGCTCATTTTAATTTGTTTCCCATTGTCTTCAGTGCTGGTCCTTACAATTATAAACCCTAAATAACCAAAGCCAATCACTGTTCAAAATTCAAAGTAAATATTATTATTAAAGTACAGATATGTCACCATATACAACCCTGAGATTCATTGTCTTCTGGGCATACTCAATAAATCTATAGATTAACAACCATAACAGAATCAATCAGCTTGGGCATCCAATGTGCTAAGGACGACAGACTGTACAAATACTGACAGAAGAAGTAATAACAATAAATAAATAAGCGATAAATATTGACAATATGGGATGAAGAGTCCTTAAAAGTGAGTCTATATGTTGTGGGAACTTTTTAATGATGGGAGAAGTGAATTTGAATTGAGATATCTCCTTCAGTTGAAGTGCCTGATGGTTGATGGTAATACAGTAACTGTTCCCAAACATGCTGGTGTAAGTTCTCAGGCGCTCGTACATTCTTTCGATGACAGTAGTGAGAAGAGACCATGTACTGGGTGATTGGGTGCCTGCTGATGGATGCTGAGAAGATATATTCAATTTGTTAGTTAAAGTGATAAATCTCAATAGGGTTAAACTTCATTAGTATTTTTAGGGAATTGTAACTGCTAACAATGTGTTTTTAAAACAAACTGTGACAGACCGATCTGAGAGCTATCTTAAATACATCCTGGCTTCTTCTGCCTTCCTTCACAGCTCTGAAGAAGAGCCCCGACATGAAACATTGTCTATTCATTCATTTCCATAGCTGCTACCTGACCTGCTGAGCTCCTCCAGCATTTTGTGTGCTTTACTCTCGGTTTTCAGCATCTGCAGAATCTCTTGTATCTGTAATTTGAATATACAGTATGTTGGTTTTGAGGGAAAAGATGGTGCTGCTTGTCATTGGAGCTGGTACTGTTCCTGCAATGATGTAGTTGAGAAGCAACAATTAAATGATGAGTGGAACTCATTGAGAACAGACCTTTGGCTGCTTCTAAGGACATAATGCATTCTGGGCTTTGACACAATGGTTGGATTGGATCAGTATAGTTCTTCTGGCAGCAGTAATGTTCAGTGCAGTAAGTCCAAGAAAGACAAGGAGAGATCAAACACACTTTCACAGACAATGGGGAATTCATTTTTAACATCGACAGTCTTTTTTTTTAGGAAAATTGAATTGGGTGAGAGAGCTGGATGCATTAGAAAGTCGAAAAAGATTACTCTGAGAAGGTGTCAAAGCTTTTAAAAGTAGATGTGATGATGGTGATTTTTAAAGGAGAGAGGCAATACTGAATGAAATTAGTCTTTGATAGTTCTTGTTAGCTTTAAGGCAAGGTAAGAAAAATAACTGAGGTTGAGGGGGAGGAGATAAGGAGAAAGGAGAAGTGATAACATCAGTTAGAAATGTCATCTTAATTTTAGCTCACTACATACTAAAATGGAGATTAGGGTATTGAGGATGAAAGGCAAGTGAAGAAATATGGTTGAGCAGAGCTTTGGATAGTTTTACATTCCTGAATAATCTTGGAATAATTCTGCTTCCCTGCTGCGAGTGGAGATGAAAGCACTTGAGTTGGTTAATTTAATGGTTTAAAATAAGGGAGAGCAAAGCAACAACTCAAGATCTCTTTTCTAAAGTCTGGAGATCACTTAAGGTTATTGAGTCTGTATGAAATCCTTCACTAAAGTGCAAAAGAAAATCAAGCTTAACTTAAACTGTGACTGTTCTAAGAATTGTAAAATCATTTCATAAAGTGCTTCTTAAAAAATTTGCCTCTCAATGATATAGACTAGCCTGCTATTCCACTGGGAAGTATAGAAGAATGTTCAAATGTTGTAGCTGCAATCCCTTGATGATGACATTAAATTAAAGTCTTGTTTCCCTATTCAAGAGAAACATAAAACCATAGAAAACCTACAGCACAATACAGGCCCTTCAGCCCACAATACTGTGCTGAACATGTACTTACTTTAGAAATTACCTGGGGTTACCCATAGCCCTCTATTTTTCTAAGCTCCATGTATCTATCTAAGAGTCTATTGTATCCGCATCCACCACCATCGCTGGCAGCCCATTCCATGCACTCACCACTCCTGTGTAAAAAAACTTTCCCCTGACATCTCCTCTGTACCATTTTTCAGGGACCATAAAAACAGTGTCCTCTCATGCAAGCCATTTCAGCCCTGGGAAAAAGCCTTTGACTATCCACACGATCAATATCTCTCATTATCTTAAACACCTTTATCAGGTCACCGCTCATCCTCTGTTGCTCCAAGGAGAAAAGGCCGAGTTCACTCAAACTATTCTCAAAGGGCATGCTCCCCAATCCAGGCAACATCCTTGTAAATCTCCTCCGCACCCTTTCTATAGTTTCCACATCCTTCCTGTAGTGAGGTGACCAGAAATGAGCTCAGTACTCCAAATGGGGTCTGACCAAGGTCCTATATTGCTGTAACATTACCTCTCGGCTCTTAAACTCAATCCCACGATTGATGAAGGCCAAAGCACCACAGATCCAATCCACAGAGTCAACCTGTGCAGCATCTTTGAGTGTCCTATGGACTTGGACCCCAAGATTCCTCTGATCCTCCACACTGCCAAGAGCCTTACCATTAATACTATATTCTGCCATCATATCTGACCTACCAAAATGAACCACCTCACCCATATCTGGGTTGAGCTCCATCTGCCACTTTTCAGGCTAGTTTTACATACTATCAATGTCCCATTGTAACCTCTGACACTATCCACAACATCCCCAACATTTGTGTCATCAGCAAATTTACTAACCCATCCCTCCACTTCCTCATCCAGGTCATTTATAAAAATCACAAAGAGTAGGGTTCACAGAACCAATCCCTGGGGCACAGCACTGGTCACTGACCTTCATGCAGAATATGACCCATCTACAACCACTCTTTGCCTTCTGTGGGCAAGCCAATTCTGGATCTACAAAGCAAGGTCACATTGGATCCCATGCCTCCTTACTTTCTCAATAAGCCTTGCATGGGGTACCTTGTCAAATGCCTTGCTGAAATCCATATACACTACATCTACTGCTCTACCTTTATCAATGTGTTTAGTCACATCCTTAAAAAATTCAGTCAGGGTTGTAAGACACGACCTGCCCTTGACAAAGCCATGCTGACTAGTCCTAATCATATTATACCTCTCCAAATGTTCATAAATCCTTCCTCTCAGGATCTTCTCCCAGAACTTACCAACCACTGAAGTAAGACTCACTGGTCTATAATTTCCTGGGCTATCTCTACTCCCTTTCTTGAATAAGAGAACAATATCTGCAACCCTCCAATCTTCCAGAACCTCCCCCATCCCCATTGATGATGTAAAGATCATTGCCGGAGGCTCAGCAATCTCCTCCCTCACCTCCCACAGAAGCCTGGGGTACACCTCATCCAGTGCCAGAGACTTATCCAACTTAATGCTTCCCAAAAGTTCCAGCACATCCTCTTTCTTAATGTCTATATACTCAAGCTTTTCAATCTGCTGTAAGTCATCCCTATAATCGCCAAGATCCTTTTCCACAGTGAATACTGAAGCAGAGTATTCATTAAATATCTCAGCTACCTCTTCCGGTTCCATACACACTTTTCCATTGTCACACTTGATTGGTCCTATTCTCTCACATCTTATCCTCTCGCTCTTTACATACTTGTGGAATGCTTTGGGGTTTTCTTTAATCCTGCTCACCAAGGCCTTCTCGTGGCTCCTTCTTCTTGAATAGATTTTCAACAGCCGTTGTACACCACAGTTCCTGTACCCTACTATCCTTTTGCTGTCTCATTGGGACATACCTATGGACAACTCCATGAAAATATCCACTGAACATTTGCCACATTTCTGCCATACATTTCCCTGAGAACATCTGTTCCCAATTTATTCTTCCAAGTTTCTGCCTGATGGCTTCATATTTCCCTTTACTTCAGCTAAACGCTTTCCTAACTTGTCTGTTCCTATCCCTCTCCAATGCTATGGGGAAAGAGATGGAATTGTGATCACTATCTCAAAAATGCTCTCCCACTGAGAGACCTGACACCTGACCGGTTTCATTTCCCAATACCAGATCAAGCACAGCCTCTCCTCTTGTAGGCTTATCTATATATTGTGTCAAGAAACCTTTCTGAACACACCTAACAAACCCCACCCCATCTAAACCCCTTGCTCTAGGTACTTGCCAATCGATATTTGGGAAATTAAAATCTCCCACCACGACAGCCCTGTTATTATTACACCTTTCCAGAATCTGTCTCCCTCTCTGCTTCTTTATGTCCCTGTTACTATTGGGTGGTCTATAAAAGACACCCAGTAGAGTTATTGACTCCTTCCTGTTTCTAACTTCCACCCACAGAGACTCAGTGGACAATCCATCCATGACGTCCTCCTTTTTTGCAAGCGTGACACTATCTCTGATCAACAGTGCCACGCTCCACCTCTTTTGCCTCCCTCCCTGTCCTTTCTGAAACATCTAAAGCCTGGCACTCGAAGTAACCATTCCTGCCCCTGAGCCATCCAAGTCTCTGTAATAGCCACAACATCATAGCTCCAAGTACTGATCCACGCTCTAAGCTCAACTGCTTTGTTCATGATGTTTCTTGCATCAAAATCAACACATCTCAAACCATCGGTCTGAGTGTATCCCTTCTCTATCACCTGCCTATCCTCCCTCTCGCACTGTCTCCAAGTTTTCTCTATTTGTGAGCCAAAAGCCCCTTCTTCCATCTCTTCTGTTTGGTTTCCACCCCCCAGCAATTCTTGTTTAAACTCTTGCTAATAGCCTTAGTAAACCTTCCTGCCAAGATATTGGTCCACCTTGGATTCAAGTGCAACCCCTCCTTTTTGTACAGGTCACGCCTGCCCCAAAAGAGGTCCCAATGATCCAGAAATCTGAATCCCTGCCCCTGCACCAAGTGCTCAGCCACGCATTTATCCTCCACCTCACTGTGTTGCTATGCTCACTGTCACGTGGCACAGGCAGTAATCCTGAATTACCACCTTTGCGGTCCTGCTTCTTTACTTCCTTCCTAACTACCTATAGTCTGTTTTCAGGACCTCCTTCCTTTTCCTACCTATGTTGCTGGCACCAATATGTATCACGACCTCTGGCTGTTCACCTTCCCATTCACACTGTAAAGTTCAATGACAAAGTAAATTTTATTATCAAAGTACCTATGTGTCACTATATACAACCCCAAGATTCATTTTCCTGCAGGTATACTCTGCAAATCTATAGAATAGTAACTGTGACAGAATCAAGGAAAGATCAACTAGAAGACAGAAAATTGAATAGCTATAAATAATAAAAACATGAGATGACATAAAGTGAGATTATTAGCTGTGGGAACAACTCAATGAATGGGCAAGTGAGTGTATTCAAGAACCTAATGGATGAAGGGTAGTAATGGTTCTTGAACCTGGTGGTGCAAGTGCTGAAGCTCTTGTACCTTCTACCTGATAGCAGCAGAGAGAAGAGAGCATGGCCTGGATGATGGGGATCTCTGATGATGGACACTGCACACCTACAACAGTGCTTCATGTAGGTGCACTCAGTTGTTGGGAAGGTTTTACCCATCATGCACTGGGCAGAATCCACTACCTTTTGTAGGATTTTCCATTCAAAGGCATTGGTGTTTCCATACTAGGCTATATACCCATGAATGTGTGGCTAAGCATAGCTCAAGTACCTTCTATAAATTTGCTGACAATATGACCATTGTTAGTAGAATCTCAGGTAGTGATGAGAGCATGTACAGGAGTGAGATATGCCAACTAGTGGAGTGGTGTCGCAGCAACAACCTGGCACTCAACGTCAGTAAGATGAAAGAGCTGATTGTGGACTTCAGGAAGGGTAAGACGAAGGAACACATCCCAATCCTCATAGAGGGATCAAAAGTGGAGAGAGTGAGCAGCTTCAATTTCCTGGGTGTCAAGATCTTTGGGGATCTAACCTGGTCCTAAAATATTAAAGTAGTTATAAAGAAGGTAAGATAGTGGCTATATTTTGTTAGGAGTTTGAAGAGATTTGGCATGTCAACAAATATACTCAAAAACTTCTATAGATATACCATGGAGAGCATTCTGACAGGCTGCAGCACTGTCTGATATGGAGGGGTTACTGCACAGGACTGAAAGAAGCTGCAGAGGGTTATAAATCTAGTTGGCTCCATCTTGGATACTAGCCTACAAAGTACCCAGGACATCTTCAAGGAGTGGTGTCACAGAAATGCAGCGTCCATTATTAAGGACCTCCAGCACCCAGCCCTTTTCTCACTGTTACCATCAGGTAGGAGATACAGAAGCCTGAAGGCACACACTCAGTGATTCAGGAACAGCTTCTTCCCCTCTGCCATCCGATTCCTAAATGGACATTGAACCCTTGAACACTACCTCACTTTTTTAATATGTATTATTTCTGTTGTTGCATGATTTTTTATCTATTCAATATACATATACTATAATTGATTTATTTATTTGTTATTATTATTTTATTTTGTTTTTTCCTTCTATATTATGTACTACATTAAACTGCTGCTGCTAAGTTTACAAATTTCATGACACATGCTGGTGATAATAAACCGGATTCTGATGCAGCTGGTGAATACACTCTCCACTACATATCTATAGAAGTTTGTCAAAGTTGTAAGACTTAACAATACCATTTGAAAGAGAGGTTTTGTCAGTCATACCATGAAAAACAGATCCTGGTTATGTATAAACTAATTTGTTTGACTTCAGAAGCTAAAAAAAAATTAATTTGAATAAAAAAGAGAAGTCATCTGGAAGTCAGACCCAGTAGGGTCTCCTTACCCTAAGCTGCAGATCACTGGTCTGAAAACTTCCAATACTTTAACTCAGCATTCTCGTTCTGCTCATGCTGTTACCCTGATATATATCGTACCCCATGGCTACTGTTAAAAACAGAACAGGAGAGAGAGATGCACTGCATTTAGGACAAATGTGAACTATTTTACTGGATTTCATTAGTTCTGCCTAATATATTTTTTATGCTAAAGAGAAGTTAATGAAAAGAAGAAAATATCCAGAAAACAACATGAAGAAATCTAAGTAATGCATATACAAAATGAAAATTTTGAATATTCATTCACTTCTTTTTCGGCTTTGCCAATAGCGGAAAACTAGTGCATATATGGTAAAGAGAAAAGGTCTAGCTGAGTTATTTAATATGGTTCCTTTGCTTGTATAATTGAAGCAATTGATAGGGTTGGCACAGCTGGAATATTTCTTCAGATGGGACTGCAGAAATTCATGGAGGGTGGGCATTATGACGAAGTCGAAACTGAACATAACCAATGAGTATTTTTCACACCACATTCTGAAATTCACTTCCCAAGAAATGAAGATGCTGAGACAATTGATAGATTTGACAGATTTTTACTTGGTGTCAAGGACTATTTATTGGAACCAATCACTGTGATATGAAATGGGGCAATCAAACTATTGCTCTTTAAAAGGGCATTTAGGGGTGAGAAGAGTCCACGTGGTCTGTTGGACAGTGACCTTGGATGGTGTACAACTTTTGTTTCACAATATATCTGCAAAATTCTATGTTGCAAACAAGTCTTGCAAATGTCATAGGCAACATCATCAAATAAATTCTTTACTGGAGGGCTGAAGGGTGCTTTGTTACCAGTTAAGAGAGGTGTCTGAAGCAACTATCTTCCCCTAAGTAATTTTTCTCAGTGAAAACTTCCCATCCATTACTCAAATATCCACCTCAACGAAGATTATTATTGTTCAAAGCTAATTCCAGCATTACATAGAAACATAGTAAACCTACTAGGGTTGATTGATAAGTTTGTGGCCTAAGGTATAAGGAGTTAATCTTAGAAAATTTAGCACATTTATTTTTCAACATAGTCCCCTCCTACATTTACACGCTTAGTCCAGCTGTCATGAAGCATACGGATCTCGGACCTCCAGAAAGTGTCCCCAGATGAGTGATTGATAAGTTTGTGGCCTAAGGTATAAGGAGTTAATCTTAGAAAATTTAGCACATTTATTTTTCAACATAGTCCCCTCCTACATTTACACGCTTAGTCCAGCTGTCATGAAGCATACGGATCTCGGACCTCCAGAAAGTGTCCCCAGATGAGTGATTGATAAGTTTGTGGCCTAAGGTAGAAGGAGATGAGCTGTACTGCTCTCGTTACGTGCACATGTAGGTCAACTCTTTGAGAGATTATACATGGAAAGTTTGAAGTTAATAACTTATCTCCTTCTACTGTAGGCCACAAACTTATCAATCACCCCTGCTGTGGACACTTTCTGAAGGTCCAAGATCTGTATGGTCCACTACCACTGGACTAAGTGTGTAAATGTAGGAGGGGACTATGTTGAAAAATAAATGTGCTAAGTTTTCTAAAATTGACTCCTTCTACCTTAAACCATGAACTTATCAATCACTCCTCATACAGCACAATACAGGCCCTTCGGCCCACAAAGCTGTGCCGAACATGTCCTTACCTTAGAAATTACCTAGGGTTACCCATAGTCCTCTATTTTTCTGAGCTCCATGTATCCGTGCAGGAGTCTCTTAAAAGACCCTATCGTATCTGCCTCCACCACCATCGCTGACAGCCCGTATAGAAAATTGCATTAACGTGACAAAGTCTGTTGATGTTGGAAATCCAGAGTAGCACACACAAAATGCGGGGAGGAGCTCAGCAGGTCAGGCAACATTTTGGGCCCAAACCTTTTTTCAGGACTGAAAAGAAAAGAGGAAGATGGCAGAATAAAAAAGTGGGGGAAGGGGAAAGGAGGCTATCTGGAAGGTGATAGTTGAAGCCAGTTGGGTGGGAAAGGCAAAGGTCTGGATGCAAAACTGTCACTGCACTCCCCTAATCAATACAATCTCCAGCAGACTCCACAACTCTCTATAACTATTTCTGAAGATTTTAGTCAATCCACCCCAACCCCATCACAGCACATCTGACCAACTTCTCTCCCTTTGATGAATCACCAAAATGACAAGAGATCCTGTTGTAGTTCTGCTATGTGTCTCTGTTTCAGCAGAATATGCTTGAGGAACTGAATGGCCTATTCTCGTTTCTGTGTTCCTGATAGAGCATTCTAAAACAAATTAATTGATGTTCTAAAGTGTCTCAAATTGTGGTTGCTCTTTACCTTTACAGTAATTTGTTTGGAATTGCCATAGAATCAGTAAAGAATTCCTTTATAATCACAATTAGCCGGTAATTCTGACAAATATCTCCAAAGAACAGGCAAGTCCTTACTAGATGAACTTGCCTACAGGTAATATATACAGAAAGCTTGAGCAATTTACTTTTTGTCATTGATTACATGGATGGTAAAAAGGATCATAATAGCCTTCATTGTCTGTCAGAGAAAAAAAGCTATTCCAGGATATAACTAAATTAGTACCAATTATTTGAGTTGCAGACAACATCTATTCTGTCTAGGCTTTTTGACATTTGGTAGGTTTCAATGAAATCCCTCCTCATTCTTCTGAATTTGAGTGAGTAGAGGCCAGAGCCGTCAAACAATCATATGACCAGCATTTTGATCCTGGAATCATTTTCGTGAACCTATTTGAACTGTGTCCAATGTCAGCATGTGCTTTCCAAGATAAGGGGCCAAAGACTGCTCACAACACTCCAAGTGAGGCCTCACCAGTGCTTTATAAAGCCTCAACATTACATTCTAGTCCTCTCAAAATGAATGCTAACATTGCTTTCTTTCCAATTAGCTTTAAGACAATATTCATAGTGAATTTTGCAATCCTCACGACAGTGAAATCTTTGGTTGTCGTTTCAGACAAATCTCAGATTCATGCAAATAAAGGATTTCCATAAAACACAAGTTTTTGTGAACAGAAAATGGTGATATTTCCTCAATATCTTATGCTTGCCTACTCTATGAAAATCTAATAAAGCTATTTGCATATTCTAGAACCAACCAACTGCACTAGGATCCAACTATCCTGAGTACAGATTCAGGGAGCCTTTATTGTTGCTGAGAACCTGGGCCATTTTTGCCTTTGGATTTGAGTTTAGCTCAAAGCTTCACTTGTCTTCTGAAGTAATTGCAAAATTATAAGTTTTTATTTGAATACAGATTTGAGAAGATATGGAACTCATACATAGCTAATCACCTTCCCTGCCCTTTAGAGAGTAAAATTATCTAACTCCTCTCTCTGACAGCAGCAGGTTCTTTCAGTTTAATATTACCAAGACTTATTTAACTAGCTTATCCTCAGTTCATGCATGAGCTGCATAACTATACACAAAAGGATAAAGAGACAGAGCATTAATGTGCAGGCAGTTTGATGAATTGTTATTCCCATCAGCTCAGCGCTGCGTTTTATCATCTAAATGATGTGAGTAAGTAAATTGCCAACAGATCAGACAATGGAGATTTGCCTCATGTAAATTTAAAGTTAGAGTTCCATGAACCTGATAGAAATTACCTTGAGTCTTTACTGAAGCAAATGATTAAAAAGTATTTGAAAACATACAGTGAGACAGAGACTTCTAAGGCCATAAGAGTGGTAATTAAAGGCATCAATTAAATGTTTTATAGGAAGGCAAGCTTCAGCTGAATCCTTGTAAAACTGACATATGAAGTAGTTAGACACTTTGATCTGTAAAATTCAATTGTGCCTACTTCTGATTACTTATATTGCATACATAAACATAGTTCTTGGTACTGTATTCAATCTTACTGATCTTACACAGAATCAATTTGGAAATTAGCTGGGCAAGCAAATTTCTTAATGAATTTTAGAGTGATTTTTTTCCCTGAGCATTTTTACACTGTTTACTTCCTCTGTATCCTGTCCTCCTCCCTCCATCACTCCCTCCATCTACCCTCTCCCTCCTCCACCACTCCCTCCACCTACCCTCTCCCTCCCTCCTTCGACTTTCCTCTCTTCTGCTGGTGGCTACAGCTGGAACTTAAATTGTGCATTGCAACTGTACCTGAACCTACCACCAATATTGTGCACCAGGGATTAACTGAATAACAAGCGATTCTGCAGATGCTGGAAATCCAGAGTAACCTGCACAAAAATGCTGGAGGAACTCATTAGGTCAGGCAGCATCTACAGAAGGGAATAGACATTCACTGTTTGTTCATTTCCATTGATGCTGCATGACCTGCTGAGTTCCTCCAAAGGTTCAAAAGATCGATTATTATAAAAGTATACAACTCTGAAATTCTTCAACTCATCAGGTAGCCATGAAACCAAGAAAGAAAAGAAAGGCAGCACGATTATCAAGCCCCAAATCTCACCTCCCTGCGAAAACAAAATGAACAAAAATGGAAGAGGCACATTGACCTCATCTTCCTCCTCCTGCACAAAAGAACCTGAGAAGTCTAGGCGAGAAAACACAGAATATAAAAACTATAAGACTGAAAAATAGAGTCTATAGCATTTTGTGTGTGTTGCCCTGGATTTCCAGCATCTGCAGAGTCTCTTGTGTCTATTCATTCCCATCAATGCTGCCTGACCTGCTGATTTCCTCCAGCATTTTGTAGACATTAACTAAAAATGGGACTTGAACTGAAAGTTTACACTTTTAGCCCAAAAGCCAAAATATTTCTCAAATGAGACATACAGATCAGTAATTAAACCTAATTTAATATCAAATGAAACTAATACCAATAGAATTATACACCTTACAGTTTGCTTTTGGAGCAACACACATCAAAGTTGCTGGTGAACGCAGCAGGCCAGGCAGCATCTCTAGGAAGAGGTACAGTCGACATTTCAGGCTGAGACCCCTCGTCAGGACTAACTGAAGGAAGAGTACTCACTTGAATTTTCAGCATCTGCAGAATTCCTGTTGTTAGTTTGTTTTGGAATTTTTACATTTAATTACATACATGGTTTGTGGAGTCGACTCTACTTCACGTTATGACGTGTTTCTGGTTTTTGGTCACTCCTTTTTTTGGTTGTTATTTTCAGCAATTTTGATTGGGGCTGCCTGCACATAATGAATTGCGCAGAGCTAAATATGCCTTGACTTTCTTAGTTTTGTATTTTATATTCTGTGTTTATTTGCTACTTTTTTTGTTGCAGTTTTGTTGTTTTTTTTTGCATGGGTGGGGATTTTGATGCTTTTCTATGAATGGACTCTATGGTGTTTCTTTGTTTCATGATTGCCTGTGGGGAAGATGAATTCAAGGATTGTACACTGCATACATACTTCAATAATGAATGTACTTTGAACTTTGAACTTCCAATTAAAAACCTTTACATATATACACAGTCTGGATCATTGAGAAACAAGATATTTCATTATTCGTCATTTCTATGTGTGAAATGCTCTTTTTAAAACTACTTCTCATTTGCTGTATCTCTGGGCTGTTTTTCTATGTTACAGACTTTGAATTTATCTTTCTGATGTGGGCACCCTGCACTAAATCATTTCTTGCAAAGTGCAATGACTGAGCAATTTCAGAGATCACTGTACACTAAAGACATCCTATGACAGATCCTGTTGTAATAATTAATCATTTCATTGAATGGCTGTGGCAGACTTACCTCCAATTTTCAACCCTTCAGCTACGATGTTAAAAAACAGGAATGAAAATTTGTAAGATCACATTGTAATTGTAACCAATCCATCAGCTATATAAAGGAGCTGTAGCTGAGACATTGCTTTAGATGGTACAGATTCGTCCCCATAATTTTAGTGTGCCAAGAGTGTAATCAATATTTTAGCCATCCAGTCGTACCATATGGAAACAGGCCTAGTGACCGAATCAGCAAACACCATTTTACACTGATCCCCTTTTATTCTGTTCATGAGGATGTGCAGACATTGGAGAGGGTTCAAAGTAGGTTCACAAAAATGATTCCAGGATTGGAAGGCCTATCACATGAGGAGCTCTGGGCCTGTACTCACAGGAATTCAGAAGAATCGGGGGGAATCTCATTAAAACCTATTGAATGGTGAAAGACCACAGAGTGAATGTGGAGGGGATGTTTTCTATGGTGAAGGAGCCTCAGAATAGAGGTATATCCTTTTAGAATGAAAATGAGAAGGAACTTCTTTAGTCAGAGAGTGGTAAATCTGTGGAATTCATTGCCACAGGTGGCTGTGGAGACCAAGTCATTGGGTATATTTAAAACAGAGATTGATAAGTTCTTGATTAGTCAGGGCATGAAAGGGTTATGGGAAAAACACGGTAGATTGGGCTGAGAGGGAAATGGATCAGATATGATGAAATGGCAGAGGACATTTTATTGTCCAAAGGCCTAATTCTGCTCCTATATCTTATACTCTTATAATCCTATCACAATGTGGAGAATATTCCCCAGCACAATCCCAGATTCAACCTCACGTATCATGGCCAATCAACTTTCCAAACTGCTTATCTTTAGGATGTGGAAGGAAACCGGAACACCAGGAAGAATCCCACAAGATCGTGGATAGGATGTTCAAATTTTACTCAAACAACATGGGAGCACAGCATTGAATCTTCATGGACAGAACTGTGAGGTAGAAAATATATTAACTGTAAACACAAGAGATTCTGCAGATGCTGGAAATCCAAAGACAAACAAAATTGCTGAGGAACTCAGCAGGTCAGGTAGCATCAATGTAAATGAACAAACTGTTGATGTTTCATACGTACCCCGTAACTGGGTTGCCAAACCAGCAGAAATGGATCACTCAGTTGGAGTCTGGATTACTAGAACTAAGAAAGTTTTATTAAAGAAACAAGCCACACAGTAATCGAAAGGATAATAAATGCAACAGTTCAGTAATGATAAACACACATGTGCACAGAATTAAGGTAACAGCATCAATCAAGCTCTATCGTTGTCTAGGTGTAAATGACCAAATTTCAAAGTGACTCAAAGTTCAGTCCAGTTTAGTAGTTCAGTTCGCAGTAATCGTTGCCATGGTGATGGACAACGTGGGGGAAGAGAGACAGAGAGAACAGGAACAACTGATCATTCAGACACGGCTTCACTCACAGACCGACGATATGGCTCACAAGCAGCTTTTGGGCAGGTCCTTGGTGATGTCACCTGAGGTCACCGACTGTGACCCCTCCTCCAGATGCGGTCGATCCTCTGCAGTGAACCCGGCACCCAGGCAAGGGCGGACACACACCGGGTTCCCGCTAATCGTACCTTTCCACCCCGGCCGTTGAGGCGTACCGCTTCCTGTGTCTCGTTACCTCGGGTGTCGTGTGTGTCCTGCCTTAGCGAACCTGTCCCTTTTTATCCCCCTGCTGGGGTATCGCCTGTCCATCACTTCAAACAGTTCAGGGTTCAAAGGGGGAGCCGCTCCAGACAGCTCTCTCTCCCCCGTCCCTTCATTACACATCTCCAGACGCTGCTCCATTGTTCCCTATCTCTCCTTCCCCTGAGGACAGGTGGCAGACCACTTGCTGATGTCACTGATGCTAACCCAGGCCAGCAAACATCTTAATTTTATGTGTATTCTCGTCACAGGTAGCATCAATGTAAATGAACAAACTGTTGATGTTTCAGGCCGAGAACCTTCCTCAGAAGTGTAAAGGAAGGGGAAAAGTCAGAATAAGGTAGGTGGAGGGGAAGGAGTCCAAGCTAGTAGTTGATAGGTGAAGCCAGGTAGATGGAAGAGGGGGAATGAAGTAAGAAACTGGGAGGTGATAAGTGGAAAAAGTAAAGCGCTAGAGAAGGAGGAATGTGATTGGAGAGCAGAATGGACAATGGGAGGAAAGGAAATAGGAGGGACACCAGGAGGAGGTGATAGGTAGGTGAAATAAAGAGGTAAAGGGGGGGCAGAGTGGAGAATTGAAGAAGGAAATGGGAGGGGAAAAAATTGCTGCAAATTGGAAAACTTGTTCATGCTTAAAAATCCTTGTTGGGGGCTACCCAGATGGAATATGAGGTGTTACTCCTACAACCTGAGGCTGGCCTCATCATGGCAGCAGAGGAGGCCATGGATTGACATGTCAGAAAGGAAATATTGATTGGAATTGAAATGAAAGCAAATAACAAAAAGTGATGGAGGAACTCAGCAGGTCAGGCAGCATCTACAGAAATGAATAAATAGTTGATGTTTTGGACTGAGACTTTTCTTCAGGACTTGAAAGCAAGGGGAATACCTTTTTCTACCATCAGGGTGGAGGCTACTAAATGTGCTGCTTGTCTACCCTAAAAGAACAAAATCATATAAAGCTAACATTTACAATTCAAATCAATGGCCTCACTTCTGAGGAATCACGACGGTTTCTTAAATCACTATGTAGATAGTCCAACAGAGGAGGGGCTACAGAGCACATCAACATGAAACTCTGTCACAGAAAAGCAGCATCCATGATCAGGACCCCCACCCACTTAGGACATGCTCTGAATTCACTACTGCCATTAGGAAAAAGGTACGGAAGCCTCAAGACTCACACTACCAGGTTCAGGAAAAGCTATTACCCCAGAAACATCAGGCTTGTGAACCAAACCACTCAAATTCACATGCTGTGTCATTGAAATGTTCCCACAGCTGATGGACTAATTGCAATGACATTTTTCTTTCATGTTCTTGATATTTATTACTTATTTATTATTATTAATATTTCCTTCTATTTGTATTTAAACAGTTTTTTGTCTTTTGCACACTAGTTAAACACCAAGGTGGTGCGATCTTTCATTGATTCTGTTATGGCTATTATTCTATTACGGACTTATGAGTATGCCCGCCAGAAAATGAATCTCTGGGTTGTTTATGGTGACATATATGTACTTTGATAGTAAATTTACTTCGAACTTTGAACTTTGTACTGGACTTGGTGTTGGGTAATGAGCCTGGCACAGTAACTGACATTTCAGTGGGTGAACGGTAGTCGAACAGTGACCACAAACCCTTAAGTTTTAAGAAAGCTACAGATAAAGGTAAGTATGGAGCTTGCAGGAGGATATTAAATTGGAGCAGGTCAAATTACGAGAGCGTTAGGCAGGAACTAAGGAAAGTTCATTGGGAACAGCTGTTTCGGGACAAGTCCACATCCGAAATGTGAAGGGTTTAAAGACCGGCTGCACAGAGTACAGGACAGGTATGTTCCTGTCAGAAGGAAGGACAAGAAGAGCAAGGTAAGAGAACAGTGGATATTGAGGGAAGTGATGAATTTATTTATGAGAAAAAGGAAAAGTATGTGAAGCTTAGGAAGCTAGAATTGAACAGAACCCTTGAGGATTATAAAGAAGCCAGAAAAGAACTCAAAAAGGAAATTAAAAAAGCCAGTAGGAGCCATGAAAAGTCATAGAACATAGAAATATACAGTACCTTACAGGCCCTTCAGCCCATGTAACCTACTCTAGAAACGGCCTAGAATTTCCCTTCCGCACAGCCCTCGACTTTTCTAAGCTCCATGTACCTAAGAGTGTCTTGAACGACTCTATGGTATCCACCTCCACCACCATCACCAGCAGTGTATTCCATGCACCCACCACTCTGCGTGAGAAAACTTACCCCTGACATCCCTTCTGTACCTACTTCCAGGCACCTCAAAACTATGCCCCTTAAGTCTGTGGTAGGTAGGATGAAAGAGAATCCTAAGGCATTCTATGCATACACCAAAAGCAAGGCAATAATTGGGGAGACGGTGGGACCACACAAGGATAAAGGGGGGAACATTTGCTTGGATGCAGAGGATGCAGGTGAGATCCTTAATGAGTACTTTTCTTCAGTACTTACCGAGAAGAAGGACGTGGAGGGTAGGGAAATCTGTGTTGAATGTATTGATAATCTGCGGCATTTTGAATTAAAGGGGGAGGCAGAGTTAGGTCTATTAAAGAGCATTATGGTGGATAAATTCCCAGGGCCTGACGGAATATAGCCCAGGTTATTGAGAAAGGCAAGAGAAAAAACTGTTGGGGCTTAGACCAATATCTTTATGTCCTCTCTTGCTGCAGGTGAGAGGACTGGTGTGCGTCTAATGTTTAATATTCAAGAAGGAAATCAGGGATAATCCTGGAAACTATGGAGTGGTCAGTCTCACATAAATGGTAGTGAAGTTAACAAAGAGAATTCCTAGGGGCAGGATTTACGAGCATTTGGAAAACCATGGCCTAATTAGGGAGAGTCTAGTGAGGTGATGAGGTTGATTCATGAAGGTAGAACTATGGATGTTGTCTACATGGATTTTAGTAAGGCATTTGACAACATCCCTCATTGGAGGTTCATCCATTTGGTTAAGATGCATGTGATCTATAGTGAATTGATTATTTGAATTCCAAACTGGCTTGGACATCAAAGACAGAGAGTAATGGTTGAAGTGACTTATTCTGGCCGGTGGTCTGTGATGAGTGGTGTTCTGCAGGGGACTCTATCTAGACCTCTGTTGTTTGTGAGGTATATAAATGAGCTGGATGAAAATGTAGATGTAGATTGGTAGGTTAGTAAGTTTGAAGATTGGTGTTGTTCTGGATAACATAGAAGTCTGGCAAAGAATACAATGGGATATAGATCAGTTGCAGATATGGATAGAGAAATGGCAGATGGAATTTAACCCTGTCAAATATGAAGTGTTGCACCTCGGCAGGTCAAGTGCAAAGAGACTGTGCACTGTTCGGACAAGATCCTCAACAGTGTTGATCAGCAGAGGGATCTTGAGGTCCCTAGTCTGTTCAATATAAAGGTGGAAATTCATTTCTCGGCATCATTTTGTGACAGAAATGGCCATACCTTGGCAATATTTGTAATAAATAGGATTTAAAATGCAAATCCAAATGAAGGATAGATCATAAGACCAAAAGGCCATAAATCTAAGGCTAGCAACATACATCAAAGTTGCTGGTGAACGCAGCAGGCCAAGCAGCATCTATAGGAAGAGGCGCAGTCGACGTTTCAGGCCGAGACCCTTCGTCAGGACTAAGGCTAGTTCTGTTTTTACTGGGGGAGCCAAGTTTCCCAGTTTAACAAGAAATTTGCGTTTTTTGGCTTTGGGATCAATTGAATAATCTTCATTTAGCTTTAGAAACTTCTTGCTCCTTCATTTGTTTATTGCAGCCATATCAGAGTCAGAGAAGATGGGGTTTCATCAGCATCAAGCTCAACCGAGATAAACAATTGTTCGTCATCTGTATAACTGTGCAAGTCAAAGTTCAAAGTAAGTTTATTAACAAAGTACATATACATCACAATATACAACCCTGAGATTCATCTTCTTGCAGGCAGAATTAATAAACCCACAATAGAATAAAGGCCATAATAGAATCTATGAAAGACCACACCAACTTGGATGTTCAACCAATATGCAAAAGACAATAAACTGTGTCAATTCAAAAATAAGTAAATAATAATAATAAATAAATAAGCAATAAATATCGAGAACATAAGATGAAGAGTTCTTGAAAGTGAGTTCATAGGTTGTGGGAACATTTCAATGATGGGACAAATAAAATTGAGTGAATTTATCAGATTTGGTTCAAGAGTCTGATGGTTGAGGGGCAGTAACTCTTCCTGAACTTGGTGATGTGAGCCCTGAAGCTCCTGTAGCTTCTTTATGATGGCAGCAGATCATGTCCTGGGTGGTGGGGGTCCCTGATGATGGACGCTGTCTTCCTGCCACAGCATTTCGTGTAGATATACTCAGTAGTGGGGAGGGCTTTCCCATGATGGACTAGGCCATATCCACTACTTTTTGGAGGATTTTCTGTTCAGGGGCATTGGTGTCTCCATAACAGGCGGTGATACAGTCAGTCAATATACTCTGCACTACAGGGGGCTAAGCACACAGCCGTTTGCTGGTAGAGATGGTGGAGGAGATATTGTTGGCAATCCGAACTGACTGGGTTTGGAAGGGAGGGAAAATAGAGGATCCAATTACACAAGGAGGTATTAAAGACAAGATACTTCTCTGACCGCAGTTAATATGTTTCATCATCCAACTCTCAAAACACTTCAACACTGTGGATGTAAGTGCTATTGAACGATAGTCAGTGAGATGTTCTTCTTAGGTACTGGTATAGTTGAAGCCTGCTTGAAGTTAGTGAGCAGGTTTATGCTCTCTAATGATGTTTCCTAGGGGAGGATAAATAAGGAAAAGAGTAGTAGACAAGACAGCTTCACTGAGCAATGTCAAAATAAAAACTATTTAAACCATTGAAATTCTATACTGAGTACAAGAAAGATTATTTAAAATACCTAATATCATGCAAAACTTGATTATTATCATGACAAGGTAAACTTTGTCATACAAAGATATTAAAATAGCAGAACCAAAACCTCAGAGAAAAATTGATTGATTATTATTCAAGGTAAATTATATGTTTTCTCTTGTAGAAAAGGTAGTTTAAATGCAAACGTTAAGTTTTCTTTTTGTAATCAATGGTTGTTCCAGTATTTGCTGTAAGTTTTGTGTTTCGCTTGCTGAATGGTGTTATCTTCATGTAAATTTATGTTTAGGATTATCATCATTTGTGAACCGAGATGCTGTTGCTTTAATGTTTAAGAGTCGGATATAACAAATGACATCAATTTCAAAGAATTCAATGTAACTTCAGAAGAAATCAATCTTATCTTGTCATATTACTCACCTTCATTTCTTAGCACTGCATGGTTAGGGAAGAGATCAATCAGGAATGCTTCCTCACAGAAATTGGAACACAGACTTTTTTTAAGTCATCAAGCTGCTTAAAGGTGGTAATGAAAAGTGAAATGTTTAGATCTGTAAATGATCAAGAACAATAATATCATCATATTGGCATGCGCAGACTGATTCTGGGGCAAACATATTGATGCAGTTACAAAGAAGGCACGACAGTGGCTATTCTGCATTAGGAGCCTGAGGACTCAGAATCAGAATCAGGTTTAATGTCACTGGCATATGTCGTGAAATTTATTTATTTTGCGCCAGCAGTACAAAGCAACACAAAAGAAATAAAGAAGTGAGGTAGTGTTCATGGATTCAATGTCCAATCATAAATAGGATCGGAGAGAGGAATAAGCTGTTCCTGAATCATTGGGTGTATGCCTTCGGGCTCTTGTATCTACTTTCTGATAGCAGCAATGAGAAAAGGGTATGTCCTGGGAAATGGGGGTCCTTAATGATGGACCATTCCTCAAAAATACTTGACCTCTCCTCAATCATAAGACCCTAAGAGATAGGAGCAGAATTAGACCATTCAGCTGAATGTGACTGCTCTGCCATTTCATCATGACTGATCCCGGATCCCTTTCAACGCCATACATCTGCTCTCTCACAATATCCCTTGATGCCCTGACCAATCAGAAATCTATCAACTTCTGCTTTGAGTATACCCACACACTTAGCCTCCACCCAGTCTGTGGCAGAGCATTCCACTGATTCCCCACACTTCGGCTGAGAAAATCCCTCCTTAATCCTGTTCTAAAAGGTCACCCCTCAATTCTGAGGCTGTGCCTCCTAGTTCTGGATACCCCCACCAGAGGAAACCACATCCACTATATCTAGTCCTTTCAACAGTCAATAGGTTTCAGTCAGCTCCCCTGCATTCTTCTAAATTCCACTGAGTACAGGCCCAAAGCTGCCAAACATGCCTCATATGTTAACCCCTTCATTCCTGGAATCATCCTCATGAATCTTCTCTGGACTCTGTCCAATGACAATTCATCCTTTCTGAGATAAGAGGCCCAAAACCATTGACAATTCTCCAAGTGCAGCCTGACAAGTGTCTTATAAAGCTTCAGCATTATCACCTTGTTTTTTTTTTATGTATTCTATTCCCCTTGAAATAAGTGTCAACATTGCATTTGGCTTCTTTACCACTGACTCAACCTGTACCTCCTCACCAAAGGCAATAACACAAAGAGAGCATGTTTCAGATGATTAGGATCCTTGATGATGGATGTTACCTTCTTGAAGATGTTCTCTATGGCTGGGAGGGTTTTGCCCATGATGGAACTGTCTGGGTCTACAACCCTCTGAAACTTGTTTGTGATCCTGGATACTGGAGACTTGAGACCAGGCTGTGGTGCAACCAGTCATTAGAACATAGATCGTGGGGATTTGCAACACATTACAGGCCCTTCGGCCCACAATGTTGTGCCGACCATGTAACCTACTCGAGAGACTGCCCAGAATTACCCTAGCACATAGCCCTCTATTTTCCTATGCTCCATGTACCTATCAAAGGTGAATCAACCTTGTAGGAACCTTGCATGAGGATATTCACCCATTTATCTGTCTCCTGTATCCTAGGGGTGACTACCTCTCTGTAGCTCCTGTCTATCACTGCTTCATTTTCCATAACAAGTCGAAGGTCATCAAGCTGTAGCTCCAGTTTCCTAACACAGTCTCTAAGCAGCTGCATCTCGATGCACCCGTGCAGATGTGGCTGGAAGTCTGCAAATCCCACATCTGACACCCAGAACAGAACACTGGCTCTGCAGACAGAGCCCATATCCTCTGAAGAGTTAATTCAAAAAAAAAAATAAGGAAACAACTTACCTTGCCTCCACCTGTTCCCATCGCAACCCTGTTAAGCCAAAGCCTTATTACTCTGACTCAGACTACTCTGACGACTTCCGCTCCTAGGCAGTATCTCTGTTATATAGAGACTAGCTGTTTAAAGGTCTTCACCAGACCTGCACAGGAACACTTCTGTTGCATACATGCAGTACTCCAATCAAAGATTCCCACCGAAAAAAAAATTCTGCTTTTTATAGCTCTTCACTGGACCTGCACGGTAACGCTTCTTTTGTGTCTACACAGTACTCCAGTCGAAAACTATATGTCACCAAAGACACTTGCAAATTTCTTCAGAGCATTCTAACCGGCTGCATCACTGTTGAGTATGAGGAGAGGACACTGCACAGGATAAGAATAAGCTGCAGAATATTGTAAACTCAGCCAGTTCTATCAGGGAGCAATGCCTCAAAAGGCCACATCCACCATTAAGGACCCTCACCACCCAGAACATGCCCTCTTCTCATTGCTACCATCAGGCAAGAGGTACAGTAGTATGAAGGCACACACTCAGTGATTTCGGAATGGCTCCTTCCCCTCTGCCATCAGAATTCTGAATGGATATTGAATCCATGAACACTACCTCTTTAATTTTTGTCTCTGTTCTGGGAGTCTTAGATCAAAGTAGGAAGTGTTGAAGTACTCAGCCAACAGGTCAGACAACATCTGTAGGGACAAAAAAGCAAATTAGTGTTCCCAGTTCATGACTTTTCACATAGCTCCATTGGCTGTAACTTTTTAGATGCGCTACAGGTTGTAAAAGGTGTCTTTCATTTTGTGTCTTCAAAAAATTAGTTGCCTTTGTCCTGATGAAGAGTCTCAGCCCAAAATGTCAACTGTTTACATATTTTTATTGATGCTGCCTGGCCTGCTGAGATGCTGCCTGGCCTGCTGAGTTCCTTCAGCATTTTGTGTGTGTTGCCCTGGATTTCTAGCATCTGCAGATTTTCTCTGTTTGCCTTTTTCCATCTTTTTGATTGATAGGGATGTTCTGGACCTGCTGCAGATTCAGAATCAGAATCAGGTTTATTTTCATTGACAGATATTGTGAAACGTATTGTTTCTCAGCAGTAGTACTATGCAAGACATTAAAAAAGTATAAAATAATAGGTTATAAAAAAAAAGGTCGTTTTCATGGACCACTCAAAAATCTGATGCAGGAAGGGAAGAAGCTTGTCCTAAAATGTTGCATGTAGGTCTTCAGGATCTTGTACCTCCTCCCCAAGGGCAATAACACAAAGATGGCATGTTTCAGATGATTAGGATCCTTAATGATGGGTGCTACCTTCTTCTATGGCAGGGCGGGTTTTGCCCATGATGGAACTGTTTGGGTCTACAACCCTCTGCAACTTCTTTGAGATCCTGGGTATTGGAGGCTCGAGACCAGGTAGTGATGCAACCAGTCATCGGAACCAAGAACATAGAGATTTACAGCATATTACAGGCCATTTGGTCCACAAAGTTGTGCCGACCATGTAACCTACTCAAGAAACTGTCTAGAATTACCCCATCATATAGCCCTCTATTTTTCCTTGCTCCATGTACCTATCTAAGAGTCTCTTAAAATACCCTATTGTATCCATTTCTACCACCTTTGTGCATTCCATGCACCCACCACTCTCTGTGCAAAAAACTTACCTCTGACATCCCCCTTGTATGCACTTCCAAGCACCTTAAAGCTATGCCTCCTTGTGTTACCCATTTCAGTCCTGGAAAAAAGCCTCTGGCTATCCACAGGATTAATGCCTCTCATCATCTTATACATTCAGAATGCTATCCGCTGTAAAAGTGTTGAAATTATCAAGCTACTTTGGTGATTGAGTCTCTTCAAACCACTGACATGCCTTCTTCATGATCGCATCAATAGTTTGGGACCAAGAAAGATCCTTGGAGGTGTTGATACCCAGGAACTTAAAGCTGGTATCCGTTTGCAGTGCTGATGTCTCAGTGAGGACTGGTATGTGTTCTCCTGGATCCAAAAGTACCTCCTTGCTCTTGCTGTCATGGAGTGTGAGGTTGTTGTTGTGACACTGCTCAACCAGTTCTCCAGTAAGCAATTTAAACAGTCAGAAATATTGGAGATATTCACAAATGGAAACTATGGGCTGTCCTTAGATTTTTCTTCCCTGCTTGTGGGAAGATGCAAAAGATTACCAGGCCAATTATATTCTCAAGTACATTTCAAAATTTACCATATGTGTTCATGTGTACTAATGTGCATCTAAAGTGGAATAATCTCATCAAAAATGTTATTATAATAAATATAGAAACATAGAAACATAGAAAATAGGTGCAGGAGTAGGCCATTTGGCCCTTCGAGCCTGCACCGCCATTTATTATGATCATGGCTGATCATCCAACTCAGAACCCTGCACCAGCCTTCCCTCCATACCCCCTGACCCCCGTAGCCACAAGGGCCATATCTAACTTCCTTTTAAACATAGCCAATGAACTGGCCTCAACAGTTTCCTGTGGCAGAGAATTCCACAGATTCACCACCCTCTGTGTGAAGAAGTTAAATAAATGATGTTAAAAGTTCATGCAAAGTCACAAATAGAAGGGCTGTGTGTGGTGGTAATAACATTCTGAGGTCTGTCTATTTCAATGCAAGGAGTATTGTGCGGAAGGCTGACGAGCTGAGGGTGTGGATTGACACATGGAATTACGACATTATAGCCATTACTGAAACTTGGCTACAGGAGGGGCAGGACTGGCAGCTTAATGTTCCAGGGTTCCGATGTTTCAGATGTGATCGAGGCAGAGGAATGAAGGGTGGAGGGGTGGCATTGCTTGTTAGGGAAAATATTACAGCAGTGCTCAGGCAGGACAGATTAGAGGGCTTGTCTACTGAGTCCTTATAGGTGGAGCTGAGAAACAGGAAAGGTATGGCCACATTAATAGGGTTCTATTATAGACCACCCAATAGTCAGCAAGAATTGGAGAAGCAAATCTGCAGAGAGATAGCGGGCAACTGCAGGAAACATAAAGTTGTGATAATGGATGGACCGGTTAGGGTTTGTAAAATGTATTCAGGAAAGTTTTCTAAATCAATATATAGAGGTACCAACTAGAGAGGATGCAATATTGGATCTCCTATGGGAAACGAGTTAGGACAGGTGGCGGAAGTGTGTGTAGGGGAACACTGGTTCAAGTGATCATAACACCATTAGTTTCAACCTGATTATGGATAGATAGATCTGGTCCTCGGGCTGAGGTTCTAAACTGGAAAAAGGCCAAATTTGAAGAAATGAGAAAGGATCTAAAAAGCGTGGATTGGAACAGGTTGTTCTCTGGCAAGGATGTGATTGGTAAGTGGGAGGCCTTCGAAGGAGAAATTTTGAGAGTGCAGAGTTTTTATGTTCCTGTCAGGATTAAAGGCAAAGTGAATAAGAATAAGGAACCTTGGTTCTCAAGAGATATTGGAACTCTGATAAAGAAGAAGAGAGAGATGTATGACATGTATAGGAAACAGGGAGAAAATAAGATGCTTGAGGAGTATAAAAAGTGCAAAAAAATACTTAAGAAAGAAATCAGGAGGGCTAAAAGAAGACATGAGTTTGCTTTGGCAGTCAAGGTGAAGGATAATCCAAAGATCTTCTACAGGTATATTAAGAACAAAAGGATAATAAGGGATAAAATTGGTCCTCTTGAAGATCAGAGTGGTCAGCTATGTATGGAACCAAAAGAAATGGGGGAGATCTTAAATGGGTATTTTGCATCTGTATTTACTAAGGAAACTGGCATGGAGTCAATGGAAATAAGGCAAACAAGTAGTGAGGTCATGGAACCTGTACAGATTGAAGAGGAGGAGGTGCTTGCTATCTTGAGACAAATCAGAGTAGAAAAACCCCCAGGACTTGACAGGGTATTGCCTCGGACCTTGAAGGAGACTAGTGTTGAAATTGTAGGGGCCCTGGCAGATGTATTTAAAATGTCGGTATCTACAGGTGAGGTGCCGGAGGATTGGAGAGTGGCTCATGTTGTTCCGTTGTTTAAAAAAGGCTCTAAAAGTAACCCAGGAAATCATAGGCCGGTAAGTTTGACGTCGGTAGTAGGTAATTTATTGGAAGGAGTACTAAGAGATAGGATCTACAAGTATTTGGATAGTCAGGGACTTACTAGGGAGAGTCAACATGGCTTTGTGCATGGTAGGTCATGTTTAACAAATCTATTAGAGTTTTTCGAGGAAGTTACCAGGAAAGTGGATGAAGGGAAGGCAGTGGATGTTGTCTGCATGAACTTCGGTAAGGCCTTTGACAACGTCCTGCTTGGGAGGTGAGTTAGGAAGATTCAGTCACTAGGTATACACGGAGAGGTAGTAAATTGGATTAGACATTGGCACAGTGAAAGAAGCCGGAGAGTGGTAGTGGAGGATTGCTTCTCTGAGTGGAGGCCTGTGACTAGTGGTGTGCCCAGGGATCAGTTCTGGGTCCATTGTTATTTGTCATCTATATCAATGATCTGGATGATAATGTGGTAAATTGAATCAGCAAATTTGCTGATGATACAAAGATTGGAGGTGTAGTGGACAGTGAGGAAGGTTTTCAGAGCCTGCAGAGGGATTTGGACCAGCTGGAAAAATGGGCTGAAAATGTCAGATGGAGTTTGATACAGACAAGTGTGAGGTATTGCACTTTGGAAGGACAAACCAAGGTAGAACATGCAAGGTAAATGTTAGGGCACTGAGGAGCACAGTAGAACAGAGGAATCTGGGAATACAGACACAAAATTCCCTAAAAGTAGCGTCACAGGTAGATAAGGTTGTAAAGAGTGCTTTTGGTACCTTGGCCTTTATAAATCAAAGTATTGAGTATAAGAGTTGGAATGTTATGGAGAGGTTGTATAAGGCATTGGTGAGGCTGAATTTGGAGTATTGTGTGTAGTTTTGGTCACCAAATTACAGGAAGGATATTAATAAGGTTGAAAGAGTGCAGAGAAGGTTTACAAGGATGTTGCCGGGACTTGAGAAACTCAGTTACAGAGAAAGGTTGAATAGGTTAGGACTTTATTCCCTGGAGCGTAGAAGAATGAGGGGAGATTTGATAGAGGTATATAAAATTATGATTAGTATAGATAGAGTGAATGCGAGCAGGCTTTTTCCACTGAGGCTGGGGGAGAAAAAAAACAGAGGGCATAGGTTAAGGGTGAAGGGGGAAAAGTTTAAAGGGAACATTGGGGGGAGGCTTCTTCACACAGAGAGTGGTGGGAGTGTGGAATGAGCTGCCAGATGAAGTGGTAAATGTGGGCTCGCTTTTAACATTTAAGATAAACTTGGACAGGTACATGGATGAGAGGTGTATGGAGGGATGGGGTCCAGGTGCAGGTCAGTGGGACCAGACAGAAAAATGGTTTGGCACAGCCGATAAGGACCAAAAGGCCTGTTTCTGTGCTGTAATGTTCTATGGTTCTACAATTATGGAAATAGTTGATGACCACTCTGATGAGTTCTTGACAATTTCTCAAAAACGGAACAATAATTTCCTTGTGCTCATTGATGCCTACTCAAAACCAACTAAAGAGGAATTCATATGTATTTGTATGACTGGAAGATTTGAGATGCAGCTTTGTTTTCCATGGGATATTGGCAGAGCTAGCATCTGAAAATGGACCGTAGTTCACTTCACTTTTATGTTCGAGTGTTATGTGTTATCAAATACTTAATGATTCTGCATTGTCTTGCAGAATGGGACACCTGAGGGATTTCTACAACAAAGCTGTGAAGAAGTAAATGTTCAAAGATTACTCTGGCATCACCAATTAATAAAAATTGTTTTGATACTGAATGACATCACATGCCACAACATATCTTTTTCAAGCAGAGCTGGAAATGCATTGTCTTTATATGTGTTGATCCTGGTTCAGCCTAAGTTTGAGGGAAAGCAAAGTTCAAAGTTCGAAGTACATTTATTATCGAAATATGAATAACCTTGAGATTTGTGTGCTTACAGGCAGCCACAAAACAAGGAATCTGAAAGAACCCATTAAAAAAACAACAAACTCTTGATGTGCAGAGAGAAAAAAAACACACATCAAGCAAACAATAAAAGAAAGCAACAACATTGAGAATGAAAGTGGGTCCACAGACACAAAGCCCATAACCCATAACTTCAGTCTCAGTTCCTCACACTGCGGGGCAAATTGTCACGGTTTCAGATGGCACTACTGAAGATGAAAGAGGCACCTTTTGGAGTAGAAGCCAATTTCTAAGCAGACACCAACAGATGGCTCTAAACTCACTAGCCATGTGACGAAGTTGGAGACTCAATGGGCCCTAGGTGAAGCAATCCAAATTAGGCTAGTCTCTGTTGAAAATTATGTTTGAAGGGTCCGTGCAGATCAAATAATCACAGCGAGGAATAAGGCTGAAGATAACAAAGTATGTTGGATGATATATTTTCCCTTTCTAATGCAGCCAACATATTATGCAAGAGTTACAGGATAACAGTGAACATGATAGAGCAGCTACAAATTTCTCTTCACCACAAACAAGTACAATGTCAGATGCAAGGATACAGGGGAGAAAGCAAATAGTCTAAGGAACCCGCTTATGACTGATTGTGTATAATTGTGAAAAGTATATTTTCTTCAAAGAAAAACAACAGCTATGTGTACTTGCATATTGTTATGAAAATAAATCTTATGTTTGAAAGATGTGCTGATATCAAAATATGAACATATATTGTAAGCATGATGTACAGTGGGAATTCCTTACTCAAAGTATTCATATTACACTGCAGTATCCATTGTTTTCTATGGTGGGAGTGTTTGACCAGAGGACTGGCCTCAGAATAGAGGGGTGTCCATTTAGAACAGAGATAAGGAGGATTTTTTTTCGCAAGATTGTGCAAAATCTGAGGAATTTGTTGCCATAGGCTGCTGTGGAGGCCAAATCATTGGGTATATTTAAGGCAGAGGTTGATAGATTCCTGATTAGTCAGTGCATGAAGGGATATGGGGAGAAGGCAGGAGCTTGGGTCGGAATGGAAAATGGATCAGCCATAATGAAATGGCAGAACAGAGTTATGGACCAAATGCCCTAATTCTGTTCCTATATGTTATGGTCTTACGTTTAGAACATATCATAATCCCAACAGTATCCATGCTCCATTTTATGATAAACTTAGGAAAGTTTATCAAATGGCTTCTGGAGGGCTATAAAAACAAATTCTAAAGGCTTTTCCTTGATAACTATTTTAGCTACCTCTTCAAAAATTCAGTCTGGTTCATCAGAAGTAATCAATGCTTTACAGGGCCAAGTTGGCAGGCCTTGGTAAAAAAACATTTCTCAACATGTTCAGTCACTTTATCTTTAACTATTAGAAGCAGAGTCATTCCCAATACAGATGTCAGTATAACTAGAATTTGATTCCATGGCTTCCTCTTCTTACTTTTTTTAAATAGTAGAGTGTCATGCGCTATTTTGCAGAGTCAAAAAGCATAACTTGACATGAATATTGATTTCTCCTTCCAGTAAATTTCCTATCCCTTCCTCTATTCCCTACTCTGGCCCCTTACCTCTTCTCACCTGCCTATCAATTGCCCTTGGGTCCATTTCTCCTTTCCTTTCTCCTACGGTCCACCCTTCTCTCCTTTCAGATTCCTTCTTCTCCAGCCCTTTACCTTCCGTACTTACATGGCTTTATCTATCCCCCTCCAGCTCGCCTCCTTCCCCTCCCCCACCTTTTTTATTCTGGTGTCTTCCCCCTTCCTTCTCAGTCCTGAAGAAGGGTCTCGGCCTGAAATGCCAACTATCTATTCATTTCCACAGATGTTATCTGACTTTCTGAGTTCCTCCAGCATTTTGTGTGTGTTGTTTTAAATGTCTCTGTTGCATTAGCCTCTATGAAGACCTCAAGAAGAGTGTTCCAGGTATTCACCATTCTCTGTGTAAAAAAACCTATATCAGACATCACTCCCAACTTTTCTTTACTCACTTGCTGAGCTGGGAAAAAGGTGCTGGCTTTCTATTCTATCTATTCCTCTCTTAGCCATATACAACTCGACACTTCTCCAAATGCTGGCAAATCCTGTCCCAAAGAATACTCCTCACTAGTTTGCCCGCCACTGATGTAAGACTCATTGTCTTTACTTCCCAGGGCTACCCCCATTAACTTTCTTGAACAATGGAACATTTTCTGTGCTTCAATCCTCTTGCCTTCTACTGCCAATCCCGTAGGTAGGGAGGATGCAGAGATCATAGTCAATGCACCAGCAATCTCTCTCACTTCCTGTAGTAACCTAGAGTATATCCCAATCATCCAAGGATGATCTATCCCAATATTTTTCAGAAACTCCAAGACTTTCCTCACCTTGATATTATCCAGCAGAAAAGCCTGCTCCATGTTGACCTCACGTTCATCAAATTCCCTCTCTCTGGTGAACACTGAGGAACATATTCATTGAAGATGTCTCCTACATCCTCCACCTTTGGTCACATGTTGTCCGCTTTGACCCCTTCCTGTACTCTGTTCATCAGTCAGTTTCATCCCAGAGTGGTTCTACCCTCTATGAATTTGCAACAGGTTAAAAATGGAGAAAGTTTTCAAAAATGATAGTTAGAGATCCTTGGCGAGTAGGGTAAAGGAAAACCCCAAGGCATTCTTCAATTATGTGAAGAAAAAAAGGATGACAGGAGTGAAGGTAGGACTGATTAGAGATAAAGGTGGGAAGATGTGCCTGGAGGCTGTGGAAGTGAGTGAGGTCCTCAATGAATACTTCTCTTCAGTATTCACCAATGAGAGGGAACTTGATGATGGTGAGGATGATATGAGTGAGGTTGATGTTCTGGAGCATGCTGATATTAAGGGAGAGGAGGTGTTGGAGTTGTTAAAATACATTAGGACAGATAAGTCCCTGGGGCCTGACGGAATATTCCCCAGGCTGCTCCACGAGGTGAGAGAAGAGATTGCTGAGCCTCTGGCTAGGATCTTTATGTCCTCGTTGTCCACGGGAATGGTACTGGAGGATTGGAGGGAGGCGAATGTTGTTCCCTTGTTCAAAAAAGTTAGTAGGGATAGTCCGGGTAATTATAAACCAGTGAGCCTTACGTCTGTGGTGGGAAAGCTGTTGGAAAAGATTCTTGGAGATAGGATCTATAGGCATTTAGAAAATCATGGTCTGATCAGGGACAGTCAGCATGGATTTGTGAAGGGCAGATCGTGTCTAACAAGCCTGATAGAGTTCTTTGAGGAGGTGACCAGGCATATAGATGAGGGTAGTGCAGTGGATGTGATCTATATGGATTTTAGTAAGGCATTTGACAAGGTTCCACACAGTAGGCTTATTCAGAAAGTTAGAAGGCATGGGATTCAGGGAAGTTTGGCCAGGTGGATTCAGAATTGGCTTGCCTGCAGAAGGCAGAGGGTCGTGGTGGAGGGAGTACATTCAGATTGGAGGACTGTGACTAGTGGTGTCCCACAAGGATCTGTTCTGGGACCTCTACTTTTCGTGATTTATATTAACGACCTGGATATTGGGGTAGAAGGGTGGGTTGGCAAGTTTACAGACGACTCAAAGGTTGGTGGTGTTGTAGATAGTGTAGAGGATTGTCAAAGATTGAAGAGAGACATTGATAGGATGCAGAAGTGGGCTGAGAAGTGGCAGATGGAGTTCAACCCGGAGAAGTGTGAGGTGGTACACTCTGGAAGGACAAACTCCAAGGCAGAGTACAAAGTAAATGGCAGGATACTTGGTAGTGTGGAGGAGCAGAGGGTTCTGGGGGTACATGTCCACAGATCCCTGGAAGTTGCCTCACAGGTGGATAGGGTAGTTAAGAAAGCTTATGGGGTGTTAGCTTTCATAAGTCGAGGGATAGAGTTTAAGAGTCGCGATGTAATGATGCAGCTCTATAAAACTCTGGTTAGGCCACACTTGGAGTACTGTGTCCAGTTCTGGTCACCTCACTATAGGAAGGATGTGGAAGCATTGGAAAGGGTACAGAGGAGATTTGCCAGGATGCTGCCTAGTTTGGAAAGTATGCATTATGATCAGAGATTAAGGGAGCTAGGGCTTTACTCTTTGGAGAGAAGAAGAATGAAAGGAGACATGATAGAGGTGTACAAGATAATAAGAGGAATAGATAGAGTGGATAGCCACCGCCTCTTCCCCAGGGCACCACTGCTCAATACAAGAGGACATGGCTTTAAGGTAAGGGGTGGGAAGTTCAAGGGGGATATTAGAGGAAGGTTTTTTACTCAGAGAGTGGTTGGTGTGTGGAATGCACTGCCTGAGTCAGTGGTGGAGGCAGATACTCTAGTGAAGTTTAAAAGACTACTAGGCAGGTATATGGAGGAATCCAAGGTGGAGGCTTATATGGGAGGCAGGGTTTGAGGGTTGCACAACATTGTGGGCCGAAAGGCCTGTACTGTGCTGTACTATTCTATGTTCTATGTTCTATGGTGTTTAAATATCATTTTTGAAACTTTGATTTGACGCCCATCTGACCTTGGAGATCTGGGATATACAGGTTGAAACCCCCATAAATTTTAAATAGTGCTTGGATGTATACTCAAAGAACCATGAACTACAGGGCTACAGACTGAGGCTCGAGAGCTCATTTTCAGCTGACACAGACACTGTGGGTCATTCCTATCATCGTTTTACCATGACTTCTATAATTCTATGATTTGCCGGTGTTTTCTACAACATCATTAACTTCCATTACTCACATTAATCTTGGCATAAACCTCTCATAGATTTTTATTAGCTTGCTTGTAATGTTCAGGATGCAATCCTCGTCTGTGAATTATGAGACAACTTAACCATTCCACATGGATTCCACTTTGCAGTTACTACTTTTTGGAGCTCTACAGTGCCCTGTTTACCCTATTTCTTCCAAGTATATATTTTTTATACTGATTTTAACATTGTTTGCCAGTTTCTTAATCAGGTTTCCTAATTTTCATAATCTAATTGGTTTCTTTTTATTGTTCATTTCATTTGTCTCAATCACCAAGATCTAATCTAGTCTGTGCAGATTTATCTTTGGCCACTAATGTGGTCCTTCTTCCTTTACTCAAAGCACTGTAGGCGGGTGCTCCACTGTATATGTTGTGAAATATCTGTATATCTGTCATGCAGAGGTACAAGATTCCATAGGAGCTGAAACAACCTCCAGCAATTCAAATGTTTAATTTGTGTTGGATAACTTCACTTGCTCCAACACTGAGCTGATTCCACAACCTATACACTCACTTTTGAGGATGCTACACCTCATCTTCTCAGTATTTTTTATTTATTATTTATCTGTTTGTTTGTCTGATTATTTATTTATTTAGTTTATACTTGCACAGTTTATCTTATTTATACTTGAACTGGTTATCTGTCAGCCATTGTATGTTGCTTTTCATAGATTCTATTGTATTTCTTTGTCCTAATGTGAATGCCTGGAATAAAATGATTCTCAGGGTCTTATGTGATGACATATTTGTACTTTGATAATACATTTACTTCTAACTTTAATCTCTGTGTGTTAGATGGTGAGTGTTGCAAAGTTAACTAACGGTGGCAAAAATGACAATCACACCGGTCTTCACCCAGACGTACTTCTCATCATAGATCCCCAGGTAACCAAGAGTATTGGACAGTACTTCTCTTTACTCAGAAACACAAAATAAAACATAGGTCTTTTGTCATCTTGCGTAAGAGTTGCAAACTCAGAATTGAGTCAGTGGCATTTCTAATGCTTATGTTGTGGTTGTAAGTTTCATAAAGTTTGATTTATCAACACTTTTAGTTCATGTAACAGAAAAACAAAACAGCCTAAATTTGATGTGAACTTTCATTGTCTGTTTCCATAAATGTGCCACTTCCCTGATAATTTCTTATTTTTGAATTTATTGTTAATGGGAAATGGTCAATTGAAGGTCTCTTTTGTACACAAGAATCCGTTAGCTTAAATTGACTTTAATTAGCCATCTGCTAGCTGGAACAGGGGCAGGGTGTGAGTGACCCATGTCAATCTCCATAGCAGCAAAGGTAACGTGATATCAGGACTGATGCTTCAACTTTAAAATTACTCAGGTTTTGTGAAAGTATTGCTGAAATTTCCAGGGATTACTTCAATACTGTAATGGTTTTCTAATGAAGCATATGAAAGCAAATTCATTGCATAGTGATTTGGGCCAATTTTCAACCGCAGCAGCTGAAAGCTGAGGATTCCTGAGTGAATAATATACTATTTAATTCTCCAAATCTTAATAAGGCAAGTTTTGCATAATAAAATCATAAATGTCATTAAAAAAGGAGGAAGGCAGTGCTTCATTGGTGAAACAATCAATTTGTACAGTTGAAAGTTATCCTTAATTCATAAGTTTGAGTGGGTCCTATTTGGCTCTCTCAATTAATGTTGGAGGTTGTAAAGTGATGCCATGCAGAAATTATTTTTGTTATTGAAATTTAATGGTAGGAATATCATTTGTTACTGAGCTCCATATTTATATCAGTGAGTGGGAGTAGCTACAGCTTCTTAATAACAGGCCATTTAGTAAAGCAGGTGCTGCAAGTCACTGATCCGTTACGCAGGACAACAATTTTTTCCTGAAGTGTTGCTTCCACCAATTTTTTTTTTGTTTTTGATAGATTGCTTGAAGCTGAACACAAATATAATTTCAAACTACTCGTATCATGTAGGAATTTGAAGAAACAAGAAATTGACTTTGATTGAATATAATGTGTTTAATTGCATAACAGTGCTGACGCTTAAATGTTTGTTGATGATTTTCACTTATATTCAGTGCTTAAGGCTTCTCACTTAAGTGTCCAACAATAATCAGCCAGCATTGATGGATTCCAGTTGCCCAGATACTCTTTCTCCGTGACCAGAATGCCCTTATGAAACCTTTCACCAAGCTTGTCACTGACCGCGCCAAGATTTGCAGGGAAGAAGTCTAAATGAATCTTTGCTGACATGTTGCTCTTCATGGTTTTGTATGCTTGAAGCATGTTGTCAACCAGCTGTTGCCAAGAAAATTTTCAACAACATCTTTGAATGCCCTCCATGCAATTTTCTACAGTCCCTCAAGAAATTCTTTGAATTACCTGAATTGCCTAAAGCTGATGGCCTGCTTAATTTGTGGACCAACAAAGATGACTTCCTTAATCTTGACATCAGTTATTCGGATTTGAATTATGAATTGAAATAACAAATATAGGAGATTTCAAAAAATGATAGGGAAATTTCATGACAATTTCATGATCAGCAGCCCAAAATATTTAAGATACACCCAAAAGTATTCAGGAAGTAAAATCTTTGTTTTTCAGTGTTATTGAAAGGTAGTAATGGGACCACCATATCATCTGCTTACAGCTAAAACTTCTTGGATAAAATTTAAATATAACTTATTATCTTGACTTTTTCATGTTATGTAGGGCAGGGATACGATGATAATACAGTTGGATGAATGAATGGCTGAGGAGCTGGTGCCTGGGGCAGAGGTTCAGGTTTCTGGATCATTGGGATCCCAGCTGGAGGAGTTATGACCCATACAAAAGGGATCAGTTACATCTGAATGCGAGGGGTTCCAATATCCTTGTGGGCAGGATTACCAGAACTGTTGGTTTAAACTGATTTGGCAGGGGGTTGGGAAACAGAATGATAGGGCTGAGAATTGGGCACTTGGTATGCAAGAGGAACAACACTCAGATGATAGAGGAAAATCGCAGTCGGTAGGATAAGGGGTGAAGAATATAGGACTAAAGGTGTTATGTTTGAAAGCACACAGTATACATAAGGCAAATAATCTGGTAGTACAATTAGAGATCGGCAGATATGATGTTGTGGTCATTGCTGTGATGTGGCTGAAAAAAGATCATTGTTGGGAGCTTAACATTGAAGTATATTCATTGTATCAAAGGGACAGGCAGGTAGGCAGTGGGGGTGGAGTGGCTCTGTCGGTAAAATTGAAATCAAATCCTCAGACAGAGGTGACATAGAATCAGAAGATGTATAATCCTTGTGGGTAGAGTTAAGAAACTGCAAGAGTTAGGAAGACCCTGATGGGAGTTACATACAGGCCTCCGAACAGGAGCTAGAATGTGGGATATAAATTTCAACAGGAAATATATAATGTATGTAATAAGGGCAATGTCATGGGGGATTACAATATGCAGATTGATTGGGAAAGTCAGGTTGGTGCTGGATTTCGAAAGAGGTAATTTATAGGATGCCTATGAGACAGCTTTTTAAAGCAGCTTGTGGTTGAGCCTACTAGGAGGAAGGCAATTCTGGATTGAGTGTTGTGTAAAAGTTTAGACAGCATAGATATAGAGACAGTGATCTTACTATAATAGAGTTCACCGTGCAGTTTGAGAGGGAAAAGATATGGTCAGACGTATCAGTATTACAGTGGAGTAAAGGGAATTACAGAGGTATGAGAGGGGAGCTGGCCAAAGCTGATTGGAAAGGGACACTAGCAGGAATGATAGAAGAATAGCAATGGCTAGAGTTTCTGGGAGCAATTCCAAAGGCACAGGATAGATACATCCAAAGATGAAGAAATATTCTAAAGGGAGGATGAGGCAACCGTGACTGATAAGGGAAGTCAAAAACCGCATAAAAGCAAAAGAGAGGACATATAATGTAGCAAAAATGAATGGGAAGTTAAAGGATTTGGAAGATTTTAAAATCCAACAGAAGGCAACTAAAAAGACAAAAAGGAGAGAAACGATGAAACATGAACGTAAACTCAACAACAATATCGAAGAGTAAATTTGACCTTTGAACCTTTAAAAGTTTTTCAGATATAGAAAGAGTAAAAAAGAAATGAAGGTGGATATTGGACAACTGGGAAATGATGCTGGAGAGGTAGTAATGGGTGAACTTATCAAGTATTTCATGTCAGTCTTCACAATGGAAGACACTAGCAGTATGCCAGAAATTTGAGAGTCATGATAGAATGGCAGAGAAGGGCTGAGTGGCCTAATTCTGCTCCTATATCTATGTCTTATTCTTTCAGCAATGCTTTTCATACAGAAATTTTGTGCCTCAAAATGCTTCAACAAAACACCAAATTGTACATAATGTTTGACGACCAAGAACCCAATCAAATGAAGTGTTTGAAAGAGTATCTTTGAAGAAATAGAGGACAAGAAAAAGATAGACATTTGAAATGATTTGGCAACCAAGTATACAATATGATTGAGTACTGAACATTGGAAATATATAAAAGGTTAGCTTTGCACGAAAAGAAAAATGTTAGGTAATTGCAAAGCTAGATGTGATCACAAGAAGTTGAGGTCAAAAGAAGGATTTGAAGACAGAGACATGCAACACCAAATCCAGTGTTGATGAGTGACTCAGGGGTAAAGGATGAATGAGATGGGCAATGAGATGAAGTACTGGCAGCAGAGGTTTGGATGTTCTGAATTACAAAGAAGGTATGATGAGAAAGCAAAAGGAATTATTAAGTAGCCATATCTAGATAAGAAATTAGCATAGTTGTAAGTTACCATGAAATGACCAATATCAGGGCCAGAGTCCTATAAAGTTCCAAAGCTAGAAGTTAGATGGCACTTATAGTCAAATTTAATAAAATACTTAAAATTATTAAAGAAAGAAACACTGGAAGTACTTAGCAGGTAATCTTTGGAGAAAGAAAAACAGTTACTGATTCAGACTAAAAGACCTTGAGTTAGAGCTATTTTCAGCAAATTAAGAAATAAGTATTCTTCTTTTCACAGCTTCGGACTCAGAATAAAATTACTACACATATAAAGGAAATGGCACAACATTATATGCTGTGTTGTATGACGTGGGTGAGCATGGTAACCATGATCGTTCTTGGCGAATTTTTCTACAGAAGTGGTTTGCCATTGCCTTCTTCTGGGCAGTGTCTTTACAAGACAGATGACCCTGGCCATTATCAATATACTGCAGGCTTTGTCTGCCTGGCATCAGTGGTCACATAATCAGGACTTGTAATTTGCACCAGCTGCTCTTGTGACCATCCCTACCTGCTCTCATGGCTTCACGTGACCCTGATCTGGGCTGGGCTAAACAGGTCGATCACTGCCCAATGGTGACTAGCAGGCTAGCGAGGGAGGGAGTGCTTTACACCTCTTTTGATAGAAACATCTCTCCATCCCATCACCCAATGGAAGAGTACAATAGCAATTGACCAGGCAGATTCACGCAGCTTCAATAGTTTTCCTCTCTGACCACATTATGTCACCCAAGATCACCACTGAAAGATGATCCAAGTTCAATTTTCAACCCCCTTGTAATGACTGAAAGTTCTTCTCATCCTCTGTATGGGAAAGTTAACACAGAACCAAACCTCCATTTACACGCTTGTCTATTGACAGGAGAAGGGGCAAAGGCAGGATATTGGCACCTTAAAGCCAGTTGCTTTGGGAAGATGAGGCCCATCAGCCATGGTTGGTAGCTCGACCAGGAAAGAGAAACTCTAATCTCAAACCTCAGCTGCCTTGTGACTATACCCACTCATGGGGAAGGGTTTGGGAGTGAACCGTGAGGGTAAAACTGGACGTGAAATCCCTAATACTGTCTTATCATCATCATCAGCAGGTGTCATGCCCAGTTTGAGCTTTGACTGCCATGGCCCTCACACTCCTGTTTCCGACCAAGTGGATCAACTCATTGGTATTCATTTCCAGTTCTCTGGCTGCTGTCTCCATCATTATTTGTCTTTGTCTTCCTCTTGCTTTCTTCCCTTCAATCTTTCCCATAATTACCGTGCATTCTAACTCCTCTTTCCTAATCACATGTCCAATGAAGTTACATTGCCTTTTCATGATCTCATACATTATTTCTCCTTTTGTGTTTGCTCTGTTCATGACATCCTCGTTAGATATTCATTTCGTCCATGATATTCTTTGCATCCTCCTCAAAAACCACATCTCTGCTGCTTCAGTTTGTTTCCTCATGTTACTAGATATTGTCCAACATTCTGAGTCATGTGACAGAACTGGATAAAAGTAACATTTCAGTACTCTGAGGCGGGTTGGTCAGTACACTCTTCATTCTCGTAAAGGTGTATTTTGCCATCCCTATTCTTCTTTTGATGTCCATGTCACACCTGACATCTGATGTGACCCAGCTTCCTAAGCAGCAAAAGTTCATTATATACAGTCCTATATTGAGTTCAATACTGACTGGCAACTCCTAGACACTGCTAGTGCCAAACTGTATTGGTCTTCACTGCTCCTTTGGGTTCATCAGCTGCGTTGAGAAAGGGAGCTTGCTATATGGCCAACAGCTTGCTCTCCATATTGGGTTGCCCAGGCTTGCATATCTAGGAAGCTAGGATGCAACATCCATATTTGACCCTGACCAATGGAGACCTCAACAAAAATGTGCTTTTAAGATTAAAGCCACAACTATAAATTTTCATCAGCAAACTTAGTGTACATAAGGTTAAAAAGTTAAAAGGAAAACAATATGCCCAAAAAGGGAAGCGATATGCCCGGTCTATCTCCTGTTAACCTACCTCTTACACATAGCTCAAGTTCATGGCCATTGCACCAATGATACTGTGTTTTTCTATAAAACATGAAAAAGAGAGATAGAGCGATAATTGCAAGTAAAACAAATAGAATCAAGAGTCATTGACCAAGTAGTTTTAATGTGTCTTTGCTGGTTTAAAATCATTACAATGTACCTCATAATGAGTCAATATACTTAACATAATAGCCATTTGTGCTACAATATAACAGCCTCGGCATTTAAACACTGTAGTCATCTTTTATTGCCTGACATTCTATTCACTTCCAAAATGACTTTTATCACTTAATTAATGGGACAAAACCACAGGGCATTAATTTTTTAAATGCTAATACAGTACAGGATGAGCAATGGAAGCTTGCTGTGTCAGTTTAATTGAACCATTATCACGTATGAACATGCAAATGCTGAAGGATGCGGCAAATGGAGGTACATTGTTTTAGTATGAAAAGATAAGGAGTTGTTCTCTTTTGCTTGTTGCCTTTAATATGTCGTGACAAGCTCATAATTTACCATTACTTTATGCAGGTGAAACTGAAAGGAATCCTTTTACGTTACAAGATCTAAAAAATAAAATTTATAGCCAATAGTTGGATTATTTTGCATTGTCAGCCATTTGTTTTATAGAGCTCTCCGGAACCTATTTTATTACTAGTTACAGCTTCTTCAACAGACAATGATTAACATGGTAGACAGTTTATTTTATCATTGCTGTATAGACCATAAGATATAGGATCAAAATTAGGCTATTTGGTTTATCAAGGCTGCTCCCCCATTTTATCATGGCTGATCCAATTTTCCTCTCTGCCCCAATCTCCTGCCTTCTCCTCGTACTCCTTTGTGCCCTGACCAATCAATAAACTATCAACCTTTGCCTTAAATATACATAAAGACGTAGCCTCCACAGCTGCCTATGGCAACAAATTCTACAGATTCGCCACTCACTGGCAAAAGAAATTCTTCCTCATCTCCATTCTTAAAGGATGCTCCTCTATTCTGAGGTTGTGTCCTCTGGTCTTAGACTCTCCCACCACAGGAAACATCCTTTCCAAATCCACTCTATCAAGGCCTTTGACCATTCAATAGGTTTCAATGAGGTCACCCCTCATTCTTCTGAATTCTAGGGAATACAGGCTCAGAGCCATCAGATACTCTTCATATGACAAGCCACTCAATCCTGGAAACATTTTCATGAACCCTCTCCAGTTTCAGCACATCCTTTCTGAAGTAATGGCTCTACCCTGCTCACAATACTCCAAGTGAGACCACACCAATGCTTTATAAAGTTTCAACATTACTTCCTTGCTTTTGTATTCCAGTCCTCTTAAAATGAATGCTAACGTTCCACTTGCCTTTCTCACCACAGACTCAACTTGCAAATTAACCTTTAGGAAATCATGAACAAGGACTCCCAAGCCCCTTTGCAAGCCTTTTGTATTTTCTCCCCAGTGGGAAAATAGTCAATCCTTTAATTTCTTCTACAAAAGTGTAGGATCGTACATCTCCCGACATCTGCCACTTCTTTGCCCATTCTCCTAATCTGACTAGGTCCGGTAGTCTCTCTACTTCCTCTGAACTGCCTGCCCCTCCACCTACCTTCATATCATCTGCAAACTTTACAACAAAGCCATCAATTTCATTATCCAAATCATTGTCATGAGCAGTATGGTGGAAGTTCCAGGTGTCAGGAGCCTAAAATGTGTGAAGTTATGATAACTAGACAGAGAAGGTTCTTTTAAAACTGAAAATTCTGAAGGTAGATAAGTAACTTGGACCAGATGGTGTACACCCCAGGGTTCTGAAAGAGGTGGCTGGAGAGATTGTGGCGGCATTAGTAATGATCTTTCAAGAATCATTAGATTCTGGAATGGTTCTGGAAGACTGGAAAATTACAGGTGTTAGTCCACTCTTCGTGAAAAGAGAGAGGCAGAAGAAATGAAGCAATAGGCTAGTTAGTCTGACCTCAGTTGTGGGGAAGATGTTGGAGTCAATTATTAATGATGAGGTCTCAGGGTACTTGGAGGCACATGATAAAATAGACCTTACAATCTTCCCTTACAAATTTTTGGAATTCTTTGAAGAAATAACAAACAGGATAGACAAAGGAGAATCGGTTGATGTTGTGCACTTAGATTTTCAGAAGGCCTTTGACAGACTGCAAATGTCACTCTACTTTTCAAAAAGATAGAGAAGCTACAGAAAAGAAACTATAGGCCAGTTAATCTGACCACAGTGGTTGGGAAGATGTTGGAGTCGATTAGATCCAAGGGTTTGGACGGGGCAGAGTTTGTTAAGTGTGTCCAGGACAGTTTCCTGTCACAGTATGTTGACAGGCCAACCAGGGGTAATGCCATACTAGATCTAGTATTAGGTAATGAACCGGGTCAGGTCACAGATCTCTCAGTGGGTGAGCATCTGGGGGACAGTGACCACCACTCCCTGGCCTTCAGCATTATCATGGAAAAGGATAGAAACAGAGAGGACAGGAAAATTTTTAATTTGGGAAGGGCAAATTATGCGGCTATAAGGCTAGAACTTGCGGGTGTGAATTGGGATGATATTTTTGCGGGGAAATGTACTATGGACATGTGGTCGATGTTTAGAGATCTCTTGCAGGATGTTAGGGATACATTTGTCCCAGTGAGGAAGATAAAGAATGATAGGGTAACAAGTGAGGTAGAAAATCTAGTCAGGTGGAAGAAGGCAGCATACATGAGGTTTACGAAGCAAGGATCAGATGGGTCTATTGAGGAATATAAGGAAGCAAGAAAGGAGCTTAAGAAGGGGCTGAGGAGAGCAAGAAAGGGGCATGAGAAGGCCTTGGCGAGTAGGGTAAAGGAAAACCCCAAGGCATTCTTCAATTATGTGAAGAACAAAAGGATGACAGGAGTGAAGGTAGGACCGATTAGAGATAAAGGTAGGAAGATGTACCTGGAGGCTGTGGAAGTGAGCGAGGTCCTCAATGAATACCTCTCTTTGGTATTCACCAATGAGAGGGAACATGATGACAGTGAGGACAATATGAGTGAGTTTGATGTTCTGAAGCATGATGATATTAAGGGAGAGGAGGTGTTGAGAGTTGTTAAAATACATTAGGACAGATAAGTTCCCGGGGCCTGACGGAATATTCCCCGGGCTGCTCCATGAGGCGAGAGAAGAGATTGCTGAGCCTCTGGCTAGGATCTTTATATCCTCGTTGTCTACGGGAATGGTACCGGAGGATTGGAGGGAGGCGAATGTTGTCCCCTTGTTCAGAAAAGTTAGTTGGGATAGTCCGGGTAATTATAGACCAGTGAGCTTTACGCCTGTGGTGGGAAAGCTGTTGGAAAAGATTCTTAGAGATAGGATCTCTGGGCATTTAGAGAATCATGGTCTGATCAGGGACAGTCAGCATGACTTTGTGAAGGGCAGATCGTGTCTAACAAGCCTGATAGAGTTCTTTGAGGAGGTGACCAGGCATATAAATGAGGGTAGTGCAGTGGATGTGATCTATATGGATTTTAGTAAGGCATTTGCAAGGTTCCACATGGCAGGCTTATTCAGAAAGTCAGAAGGCGTGGGATCCAGGGAAGTTTGGCCAGGTGGATTCAGAATTGGCTTACCTGCAGAAGGCAGAGGGTGGTGGTGGAGGGAGTACATTCAGATTGGAGGGTTGTGACTAGTGGTGTCCCACAAGGATCGGTTCTGGGACCTTTACTTTTTGTGATTTTTATTAAGGACCTGGATGTGGGGGTAGAAGGATGGGTTGGCAAGTCTGCAGATGACACAAAGATTGGTGGTGTTGTAGATAGTGTAGAGGATTGTCGAAGATTGCAGAGAGGAATTGATAGGTTGCAGAATTAGGCTGAGAAGTGGCAGATGAAGTTCAACCTGGAGAAGTGTGAGGTGGTACACTTTGGAAGGACAAACTCCAAGGCAGAGTACAAAGTAAATGGCAGGATACTTGGTAGTGTGGAGGAGCAGAGGGATCTGGGTGTACATGTCCACAGATCTCTGAAAGTTGCCTCACAGGTAGATAGGGTAGTTAAGGAAGCTTATGGGGTGTTAGCTTTCATAAGTCGAGGGATAGAGTTTAAGAGTCGCGATGTAATGATGCAGCTCTATAAAACTCTAGTTAGGCCACACTTGGAGTACTGTGTCCAGTTCTGGTCGCCTCACTATAGGAAGGATGTGGAAGCATTGGAAATGGTACAGGGGCGATTTACCAGGATGCTGCCTAGTTTAGAGGGTATAGATTATGTTCAGAGATTAAGGGAGCTAGGGCTTTACTCTTTGGAGCGAAGGAGGATGAGAGGAGACATGATAGAGCTATACAAGATATTAATAGGAATAGATAGAGTGGACAGCCAGCGCCTCTCCCCAGGGCACCACTGCTCAATACAAGAGGACATGGCTTTAAGGTAAGGGGTGGGAAGTTCAAGGGGGATATTAGAGGAAGGTTTTTTACTCAGAGAGTGGTTGGTGCGTGGAATGCACTGCCTGAGTCAGAGGTGGAGGCAGATACACTAGTGACGTTTAAGAGACTACTAGACAGGTATATGGAGGAATTTAAGGTGGGGGCTTATATGGGAGGCAGGGTTTGAGGGTCAGCACAACAATGTGGACCAAAGGGCCTGTACTGTACTGTGCTGTACTATTCTATGTTCTATGTTCTATTAAGGATGATATCTCAGGCTACTTGGAGGCATATGATAAAAATTTTGCCTGACGAATCTGTTCGAATTCTTTGAAGAAATAACAAGCAGGATATACAAAAAAAAAACAACAGGAATTCTGCAGATGCTGGAAATTCAAGCAACATACATCAAAGTTGCTGGTGAACGCAGCAGGCCAGGCAGCATCTATAGGAAGAGGTGCAGTCGACGTTTCAGGCCGAGACCCTTCGTCAGGACTAACTGAAGGAAGAGTGAGTAAGGGATTTGAAAGCTGGAGGGGGAGGGGGAGATGCAAAATGATAGGAGAAGACAGGAGGGGGAAGGATAGAGCCGAGAGCTGGACAGGTGATAGGCAAAGGGGGTACGAGAGGATCATGGGACAGGAGGCCTAGGGAGAAAGACGGGGGGGGGTGACCCAGAGGATGGGCAAGAGGTATATTCAGAGGGACAGAGGGAGAAAAAGGAGAGTGAGAGAAAGAATGTGTGCATAAAAATGAGTAACAGCTGGGGTACGAGGGGGAGGTGGGGCCTAGCGGAAGTTAGAGAAGTCAATGTTCATGCCATCAGGTTGGAGGCTACCCAGACGGAATATAAGGTGTTGTTCCTCCAACCTGAGTGTGGCTTCATCCTTACAGTAGAGGAGGCCGTGGATAGACATGTCAGAATGGCAATGGGATGTGGAATTAAAATGTGTGGCCACTGGGAGATCCTGCTTTCTCTGGCGGACAGAGCGTAGATGTTCAGCAAAGCGGTGTCCCAGTCTGCGTCGGGTCTCACCAATATATAAAAGGCCACATCGGGAGCACCGGATGCAGTATATCACCCCAGTCGACTCACAGGTGAAGTGATGCCTCACCTGGAAGGACTGTTTGGGGCCCTGAATGGTGGTAAGGGAGGAAGTGTAAGGGCATGTGTAGCACTTGTTCCGCTTACATGGATAAGTGCCAGGAGGGAGATCAGTGGGGAGGGATGGGGGGGACGAATGGACAAGGGAGTTGTGTAGGGAGCGATCCCTGCGGAATGCAGAGGGGGGGGGGAGGGAAAGATGTGCTTAGTGGTGGGATCCCGTTGGAGGTGGCGGAAGTTACGGAGAATAATATGTTGGACCCGGAGGCTGGTGGGGTGGTAGGTGAGGACCAGGGGAACCCTATTCCTAGTGGGGTGGTGGGAGGATGGAGTGAGAGCAGATGTACGTGAAATGGAGGAGATGCGTTTAAGAGCAGAGTTGATAATGGAGGAAGGGAAGCCCCTTTCTTTAAAAAAGGAAGACATCTCCCTCGTCCTAGAATGAAATGAGAAGTTGTTGATATTATGTACTTGGATTTTTAGAAGGTTTTTTTACATCAGTACCTACATGGACCATGATCTTTGGCTGTTCCACCTCCCACTTAAGAATGCCAAGTACTAGATCCAAGATATCCTGGACCCTGGCACCTGGGAGCAATGTACCAGGGAGGAATCTCGTTCTTGCCCACAGAACCTCCTGTCCATTCCCCTAACTAACAAATCCCCTATCACCACAGCGTGCCTCTTCTCCCCCATTCCCTCCTGAGCCACAGAAACAGACTCAGTGCCAGAGAACCGATCACTGTGACTTTCCTCTGTTGGGTCCTGCTCCAGCCCCCGACAGTATCCAAAGACTATACCTGTTGTTGAGGGGGATGACCACAGGCTATTTTGCACTGGCTCCTTGAAACCTTTCCTCTTCCTGACAGTCACCTAGTTTCCTGTGCCCTGCACCTTGAGTGTAACTACCTCTCTACATGACCTATCTATCACCCCCTCAGTCTCCCGAATAATCCAGAGTTCATTCAGTTCCAGTTCAATCTCCTTAACATGGTTTGTTAGAAGCTGCAGCTGGATGCACCTCTCATAATAGTAGTCATCAGGGGCATTGGAGGCCTCCCTACCTTCCCACATCCCGCAAGACGAGCATTTCACTATCTTGCCTGTCATTCCTATTGTCCTAGCTGAGGAGGTATAAAGAAGGAAAAAAAAAGAGCTTTTCTTTCCTTTGCTTTTTCTGAGTGAAGCCTCTCTTCACTGAAGCCTCGAAGATCTAAAGCCTGAAGATCACCACTCTGACTCTGTCCACTTAGATGGTGGCCGCTGTACTTGCCCCTGCCTTCCTTTAACTTGCTATTAGTAATCAATCACAAACACTGATTGGCCGCTGATCAAAGTTCTATCGTGCTACCATGACCTGCCCTTGCCTTTTATCCTTGGGCAGTGGAAATGATTGATATCCCCTCTTCTCCAAACTTCCAGTGTCTGGATTAGCCACTTGTCAAAGCTCTATTTCAATGAGATCATCCCCCCATTCTTCTGACTTCTAGTGAATACAGACCTAGAGCCATAAAACACTCCTCATATGATAAGTCTTTCAATCCCAGAATTATTTTCATAAACCTCCTTTGAACCCTCTCCAATGTCAGCACATCCTTTCTGGATACTTATTACTGACTTTAACTGACATGTGGCTGTTGTGTTTTACTATTTATTGTTATATTTATTATTTAGTGTTGCGATTGTTATGTTATGACTGCACTGCCCCTGAGAAACGCTGTCTCATTCTGCCCTGCAGAGCTGATGTATGGTTAGAATGACAATAAAGTTTTTTGAATCTTGAATCTTGAAAATCTTGAATAAGGGGCCCAAAACTGCTTAGAGTACTCCAAGTGTGGCCTCACCAGCGCTTTATAAAGTCTCAACATCCTTGATTTTATATTCTAGTCCTCTCGAAATTAATGCTAACATCACATTTGCCGTCCTCTCCACTGACTCAACCTAAAAATTAACTTTTAGGGAATTCTGCACAAAGATCCCACTTACTTTGCCCCCCAGGTTTTTGTATTTTCTCTCCAGTTAGAAAAAGCTTTTACTTCTTCTGCCAAAGTGCATGACCATACACTTCCCAGCACTGTTTTCAATCTGCCATTACTTTGCTCATGCTCCTGATCTGTCACAGTCCTTCTGTAGTTTCCCTGTTTCCTCAAAACTACCAGCCCCTCCATATCTTTGTATTGCCTGCAAACTTGGTCACAAAACCATCAATTCTGTCATCCATAATAACAAAGAAAAATTAATGGGGGAATCTTTTCTTTTAATCATTGATATATAAATCTCATTTATTTCAAGATCAGCTTATTGGGGTTGAATATAATGTATCTGAGTTTTCTCTTGGTGCCAAGGAAAAGTGGGAATGTTAGTTGTGAAAAGGGACGTAAGATTTGCAATGGGATAGTGATAAGTTAATTTTATGTGCAATAATGTAGTAGGTGGCCTGTAATGCTGAGAAATGTGAAGTTATCCACTTGGTTAGGAAGTATGGTATTACAGTGAATTATGTGAATTGTGCCAGACTATTAAATATTGGTGACCATGGAGAATTGGATGACCTTGCATAGGAAACACAGAAAGTTAGTATGGAAATAATTATGAAGGGAAATAGAATGTTGGTCTTCCTTGTAAGGAGATGGAGCATAACTTGTTACACTGACAAAAAGCTTGTCATGGCCATCAAAATGATAAAGTGTAAGCTGTGTGCCTAGCCTCCTGCTCTGCTCAACTTATACTTATGAATGTGGGACTAAGCAAAATTCCAATGCCTTATTTAAGTTTGCTGATGACACCACTGTTGTTGGCCAAATCAAAGATGGTGGTGAGTCAGCATATAGAAAGGAGATTGAAAATATGCTTGAGTGATGACACAACAACCTCTCACTCAATGTCAGCAAGACAAGGAGCTGATGATTGACTACAGGAGGAAATCAGAGGTCCATGAGTCTTCACTGGGGGATTAGAGGTGGAGAGAGTCATCAGATTTAAATTCTTCAGTGTTATCATTTCTTAGGCTCTGTCCTGGGTTCAGGACATAAGAGCTATTATGAAGAAAGCATACACTGCCTCTGCTTAGAAGTTTGCAAAGAATTGGCATCTAATCTAAAACTTTGTCAAGCATAGATGTGTGGTGGAGAATATATTGAATGGTCGTATTAAGGTCTGGTATAGAATCACCAATGCCCTTGATCAGAAAAAACACACAAAGTAGTGGATATGGCCCTGTCCATCATGGATAAAACCCTCCCTACCGTTGAGCACATTTACACGTAGCACTGTCCCAGGAAAGCAGCATCCATCATCAAGGACCCTCAGCATCGAGGCCATGCTCTCTTCTCACTGCAGCCAGAAGGAAGAAGGTACAGGAGCCTCTGGACTCACAGCCCCAGGTTCAGGAACAATTATTATCCCTCAACCATGAGGGTCCTGAACCAGAAAATATAACTTCACTCAACTTCACTGGCCCCAACACGGAACTTTTCCCACAACCTATGGACCCACTCTCAAGGACTATCCATATTTTGTTCTAGACATTTATTGCTTATTTATTTGTTTATTTATTTGTTTGTTTGTTTTGTTTATTTATTTAATTGCTGTTATTATTATTCTTTGTTTTTTTTATATTTGCACTGTTGTATTTTGCACATTGGTTGTTTGTCCTACTATTTCTGGAGGTTAGATGCATGAGAATCATTTGGAATATTTACGATTCTGAAGGATCTTGGCATGCAGATGTTGTAAGAAAGATTTATATTTGGTTATCATAACATTAAGCATCCTATCAAATAAAATTTTCAATTTATGATACAGCTATTATAATTGAATGGAGGAGGAGTATATTAAGTATCACATTGTAATCTATGTTGAAAATTAACTGTCAACAATTTCTCAAAATCTCCATTGTAATATTATTAGAAAAAATAAATGCAAGTAGCAAAGCAATGCAACCTTTTTAAAGTTCAGTTTTGGTAAACCTTTACAGATAAGCATTTTGACTAATTCATTCTTCTCAAAGCTGTACATCCACACTTTAGAGAGAGAATGTTTGACGTTCACAAGGGATTCATACTTTCTACTTATGATATATCTGTAACAACGCATTCTGGGAGAGCCTTGAGTATCTCGCAGATTTGGTACAATCTGTTATAATCTTTCTAATTGGATTTCTAACACTACCAACATGCATCACCATAGGATTGAATGGTCACTAACGTAATACGCTGATCATCACAAATCCATCACTTATTTTCAAGCTCTGTGATATAGATTTCCATGCTTCATTTTCTTCTACCATACGTGATTTGGGATGTTTGACAACAATGATGTCATCAAATGGCTACGCAACCAATCAGATGTAATAATTCTGAATGTAGCCCTCTCACCATGGCTTGTAACAAACTTGGCTCGTTAGCTAATTCTGGCTAACAGCCAGGTGACCCAGCAGTGAGAAAGCCATCTTCAATAAGCAGCACACGTCTAGGGTTGGTATGATTCAGCTTCAACTAAACAGGAAAGTTGGAATGTTCTGTTGAGGAATGAAAATTGTGCTGACTGCTGTGTAAATACTGCCCTGTGCAAAGTTATTGTTTGCCATGAAATAGCAGACTTTACACCAGCATCAAATTAAAGAGGAAGTATATTTACAGACACTTCAATGTTAACAGTTAGTTGGGAAAAAAGAAGCCCAGTACAGTTAAACCAGTCTAAGTGAGCACATAAACGTCAGAACTCATTTCTGGAGTAGTCAGGGCCTTTGCTTTGATTACTCACATACTGAGCACACATTCTGTGTGAAAAACACCAGCCACAGTTCGAACTTCGCTTAAAGACTGTGACAAGTGAACTGGCTAACTCAGGAGTGTTGGCACTTCCTCCTAGAAACCATTTGCCTGGGCAAAGAACTTTTTACAACAGGGTCTCTCCTTTGGGCGGGATTCTATGAGTATCTTCGCTTATGCTCCACTCCGCACCACCTTCATCTTCCAACCCCTGCCCACCAAAGACCCAAAACCAGACTACCGTCCATCAGAAATCTGATCCCGTCCAGCTCTCTTGAATGTTCCATGCATCTCACTGGATGGAAGGTTACAGCACGTTACCAAGCCAAACCCAGATGGCTGACACAACATTCCTTGGCTGAGCAAATGCTCCTAATCTCAGCCAAAGCCAAAAAACCGGTCTATGAAGCTTAACTAACAGAGCACACCACATTTGCAGAAAAGCTGATAAAATTAAAGAAGCCTCCCAGCATAGCAGTAGAAATACAATCAAAGATATTCTTAACCAGGGCATCACATGAAAAATGAACAATCATTCGTTCATTATATGCCATGTCATATGATGTGAGCAATCATGGTCTTTCCATGACTATGATTGTTCTTGGCAAATTTTCCTACAGAAATGCCTTTCTTCCAGGAAGTGCCTCAGAGACTGTCTGCCCCGGCATCAGTGATCGTATAACCAGCTGCTCATACGACCATCCACCACCTGCTCCCATGGCTTCACCTGACCCTGATCAAGGGGCTAAGCAGGTGCTACACCTTGCCCAAGGGTGACCTGCAGGCTAGCAGAGGGAAGGAGCTCCTTACATCACCTTTGGTAGAGATATCTCCACCCTACATCTCCACCCTTCAATTTTTAATTGAATTTTCAAATATCCTGTAAATAATAAAGATTGGGCCCATAATATATGGACCCATGGTGGGGAGTCTAATACCAGAAGTCAAAGCCTCAAACCAGAGGGACATTCTTTTAGAACGGAGATGAGGAAGAATTTCTTTAGCCAGAGTGTGCTGAATCTGTGATATTCATTGCCACAGGCAGCTGTGGAGGCCAAATCATAGCCAAGGTTATTTTTAGCAGAGGTTAATAGATTATTGATTAGTCAGGGATGAAAGGATACAGGAAAAAGGCAGGAGATTCGGGTTGAGAAGGAAAATGGATCAGTATGACAAAATGGTGGAGCAGACTCTCAGTACTGATCCTGCTCCTATATCTAATGGTCTTATACCTATTTTTATGGGCAGTGATGTTGTTCCCTGGTAATTAATGCTTCCTGTGTCATTGAAATAAATTAATCCTCATTGCACATGATTTAAAATTTTCAATGGATTTTTTGTGAACATCGTGTGCAATAGGCTTTTGCCGGTTCAGTGATTACTATTGATTATATCAATACCAATCACTGAACTGTCTAAAGCTTATTGCAATGTATTGAAAATACTGCGGCAGTGTGCAGTTACACTTAAATAATTCACTCTCTAACTATTGATAAATTCCACTGGTTCAGCATCTGACTCAGTGAGTAATGTTGTCCCTGTTCCTTTTCCACTTGGCCAGGCTTCAGTTCCTGTCCCCTGCCTTGCCATTCATGGGGTTTTGGTACTCACTTTTCCCTAAATGCACTAGGACCATGGTTCCTGTGACGAAGGGTCTCGGCCTGAAACGTCGACTGTACCTCTTCCTAGAGATGCTGCCTGGCCTGCTGCGATCACCAGCAACTTTTATGTGTGTTGCTTGAAATTCCAGCATCTGCAGATTTCCTCGTGTTTGGTTCCTGTACTCCCTTTCCAAACACCGGGGCCATAGCTTCCCACACCACCTCCATCCTGTACACAATTTCCACTCAGATTCCCACAGTGTATACCACCTAATTTGTATGCTGATAATAACGCTGGCCAAATTCAGCCCTGATGCAGGATCTCACCCCCTTTCCTGCACAGGTGCTGTCTGACCCATTGAGTTTTTCCAGCAACTAAGCGCCAAAACAAAAAAAATCACACATTCTTGGCAAGAAAGGAGGATTTCATACATTTTGATAACTCTGCACAGGAAGTAGGGAAATAATATGCAAATAAGCAATAGACAAAATAAATAACATAAAATGCAAGTAGAGTTCAATTATATCTAGCAATTTAGTATTAACTGCTTCTTAATTATAAATTCATCACTGAGATCAGTGCCCAACATTCATATAACTTGGCAGGATTAAATTAGAATTAAGAATCCTTGGATTGCTGGTAAATTAGCAAATTTGCGGAATAAATTAAAGTCAGCAGCTTCCAATTTGTGAATTTTCCAACCGTTTACAGGCTTCAGTACTACTGAAGATTGAAGATTGTTTAATGTCATTTCTAGTACACAAGTGTAAAAGAGAACAAAATAATTGTTACTCCCAATCTGAAGAAGCACGACAAAAAACACAAAATAAAGTTCAAACTTCAAAGTAATGTTTTATTATCAAAGTACATGTATGTCACCATATATAATCCTGAGACTCAATTTCCTGTAAGAATACTCAATAAATCTATAGAATTATAACCATAACAGAAGCAATGAAAGACAACACAACTACGGTGTTCAACCAGAGTACAGAGAGCAGCAAACTGTGCAAATACAAAAAGAAATGATAATAATTATAATAATAATAATAATAAGTAAGTAAGCAGTAAGTATTGTGGACTTGAGGTGAATCAGAATCGGAATCAGGTTTATTATGTGACGTGAGATTTGCATAATTTAGAAGCAGCAGTTCAATGCAATACATAATCTAGCACAGAGGGAGAAAAAATAAATAAATAAGTAAATCAATTACAGTATATGTATATTGAATAGATTAAAAATTGTGCAAAAACAGAAATACTGTATATTTTAAAAAGTGAGGTACTGTCCAAGGGTTCAATATCCATTTAAGAATCGGATGGCAGAGGGGAAGAAACTGTTCCTGAATCACTGAATGTGTGCCTTCTGGCTTCTGTACCTTGTACCAGATGGTAACAGTGAGAAAAGGGCATGCCCTGCGTGCTGGAGGTCCTTAATAATGGACGCTACCTTTCTGAGACACTGTTCCCTGAAGATGTCCTGGGTATTATAGGCTAGTGCCCAAGATGGAGCTGACTAGATTTACAACCTTCTGCAGCTTCTTTCAGTCCTGTGCAGTAGCCCCTCCATACCAGACAGTGATGCAGTCTGTCAGAATGCTCTCCACAGTACAACTATAGAAGTTTTTGAATGTAATTGTTCACATTTCAAATCTCTTCAAACCCCTAATGAAGTAGAGCCGCTGTCTTGCCTTCTTTATAACTACATTGATATGTTGGGACCAGGTTAGAGCCTCAGAGATCTTGACACCCAGGGAATTGAAACTGTTTACTCTCTCCACTTCTGATCCCTCTATGAGAATTAGTACGTGTTCCTTTGTCTCACCCTTCGTGAAGTCCCCAATCAGCTCTCTCATATTACTGACGTTGGGTGCTAGGTTGTTGCTGTGACACCACTCCACTAGTTGGCATATCTCACTCCCATACACCCTCTCATCACCACCTGAGAATCTACCAGCAATGGTAGTACTGTCAGCAAATTTATAGATGGTATTTGAGCTATGCCTAGCCACAGTCACGGGTATGTATATAGAGAGTAGAGCAGTGGGCTAAGCACACACCCCTGAGGTGCGCCAGTGTTGATCGTCAGTGAGGAGGAGATGTTATCACCAATCCGCACAGACTGTGGTCTTCCGGTTAGGAAGTCAAAGATCCAGTTGCAGAGGGAGGTACAGAGGCCCAGGTTCTGCAACTTCTCAATCAGGACTGTAGGAATGATGGTATTGAAAAGAATCTTTGAAAGTGAGTCCATAAGTTGTAGGACCATTTCAATGATGGGGCATATGAAGTTATCCACTTTGGTTCAAGAGCCTGTTGGTTAAGGGGTAATAATTGTTCCTGAACCTGGTGATGTGAGTTCTGAGGCTCCTGCTTCATTATTACTGCTGGTGAGGCAGCCAAACACATTCTGTTCTCATGGAGCTGGTGATCTGTCTCAAGGCCTAATTGTTGTACATCATCGTCGTCATCATCATCATTATGTGCCATGTCATATGACGTAGGTGATCATGGTCTTTCCATGACCATGATGTTCTTGTCAATTTTTTCTTCAGAAGTTGTTTGCTATTGCCTTCTTCTGGACAGTGTCTTTACAAGATGGCTGACCCCAGCCATTATCAATACTGTCTACAAGAAGGGTCAGAGCCGTCTCTATTTCCTGAGGAGACTGAGGTCCTTTAACATCTGTTGGACGATGCTGAGGATGTTCTACGAGTCTGTGGTGGCCAGTGCGATCATGTTTGCTGTTGTGTGCTGGGGCAGCAGGCTGAGGGTCGCAGACACCAACAGAATGAAGAAACTCATTCGTAAGGCCAGTGATGTTGTGGGGATGGAACTGGACTCTCTGACGGTGGTGTCTGAAAAGAGGATGCTGTCCAAGTTGCATGCCATCTCATAGAAACATTCCAAATGTTAAAAGGCCTGAACGGATTAGATATGGCAAAGTTATTTCTCACGGTAGTGGATTAGAGGACAAGAGGGCACGACTTCAGGATTGAAGGACGTCCTTTTAGAACTGAGATACGGAGAAATTTCTTTAGTCAGAGGGTGGTAAATCTGTGGATTTTGTTGCCATAAGCGGCTGTGGAGGCCAAGACATTGGGTGTATTTAAGGCAGAAATAGATAAGTTCTTGATTAGCCAGGGCATCAAAGGGTATGGGGTGAAAACAGGGGAATGGGGATGACCGGAAGAATTGGGTCAGCCCATTATTGAATGGCGGAGCAGGCTTGATGGGCTAAATGGCCTAATTCTGCTCCTATATCTTATGGTCTTATCCAATCTTCCCTTATAACTAGAGTCTCCCTTTCATGGCAACATCCTTGTGAATTTATTCTGTACGCTGTCCATCTTTCCTGTAGTGCGGTGACAAGAACTGTACAAAATACTCTGCATGTCATCTAAATCAATGCTTTGTGCAACTGCAATATGACATTCCAGCTCTTTTACTCAATGCCCTGGTCTGTAAAGGCAAGCATACCATGTGCAATTTTCACTATCTTATTTGCCCGTCTTGCCACTTTCAGGGAGCTACACACCAGTGACTCTTTGTACCTATCTTTGGTTCCTGTCCTCTACTCCAAATGTCCTACCAGAATTTGACCTCTGCTTTTAAGTTACCATTACCAGAAGGACTGTTTTGGTAGTCTTATGGAAATATAGACTATATGAAAGCACAAACAAGAGAAAATCTTTAGATGCTGGAACTCCAAGCAACACACACACACAATGCTGGAGGAACTCAGCAGGCCAGACAACATCTGTGGAAAAGAGTAGAATCGACGCTTTGAGCTAAGACCCTTTAACAGCTCCTGCGGAAGGGTCTTGGCCTGAAACGTTAACTGTATTCTTTTCCATTTGAAAGCAAATGGAATTAGCCTGTATTGGTGCTATGGTCAGTACAGACATTGTGGGGTTATTCCTGTGTTGTACTTTTCCATGTTCTACATATAGTGCATTACTTCACACCTATTTTAATTAAATTTCATCTACCGCTGGTTTGCCCAATTTCCGCTGATCCACGCCTTGCCGTATGCTTGACAACCTTTGCTCTCTACATTTCCATCAATTTTTTGTGTCAAATACAAACTTCCTAATCATACTACCTTTTTCTTTTTCTAGTCATTTATTCAAAAAAGAAATGTCCCAGCAACGATCCCTGTAAGACACAGCTTGATGCAGATTCCCAGTCAGAAAAACACACATTCACTACTATCCTTTGCCTCCTGTCATCAAGTCAGTTTTGGATCCAGTTCACAAACACTATTGATCCCTTGCGGCTTCCCAAAAGCTTTGACAAAAGCTATCTTGACAAAAACTTTAATAATGTCCAGAAAAACAATGTCTACCACTCAGCCGTTACCAATTTTCTTATTTATCTCCTCAAGCAGTCAGAATTATGAGTGTATTGACTGGCTGCAGTGCCTGGTATAGAAACAGCCATGCTTTTGAACAGAAAATTTCACAAGAGCTAATAGAGTTGGCCCAGTACATCACAAGTAAAGTCCTCCCAACCATTGAGCACATCTACATGGAACGCAGAAGTAGGAGAGCATCATCCATCATCAGCATTCCTCACCAGTCGGACCATGCTCTCTTCTCACTGCTGCCATCAGCTAGAAGGTACAAGAGCCCCAGGACCTGCACCACCAGGTTCAAGAACAGTTACTACCCTCAATTATCAGGCACTTGAACAAAAGGGACTAACTGCACAGTTGTCTATCCATTGAAATGTTCCCATAATTAATGATCTTACGTTAAGGGCTCTTTATCTTGTTATTTCATGTTCCTGATATTTATTGCTATTTATTTATATTTACATTTGCACAGTTTGTTGTCTTCTGCACTCTGGTTGAACTTCCATTGATCCTGTTATAGTTACTATGCTTATTGGATTTATTGAGTATACTCGCAGGAAAATGAAGCTCAGGGTTTTATATGATGACACGTATGGACTAAGATAATAAAAATTACTTTGAACTTTGAAGTTTGAGATATGATCTCCCCTGCTCAAAAGCATGCTGACTCCTCCTCATCTGTCACTGTATTTCTGGGATAACATTAATAATAATAATAATTATTATTATTATTATTTATAGAGCACTTTTCTATAAGATGTAGTCTAAAGTGCTTTGCAACAGGATAAAATAAAAATATGAAAATAAAATTTAAAATAAAAATAAACATTGGTACATAAAAATACCAAAAGGTACATTGTATCTCTTAGAAAATGGTCTCCAAGAAAGACAAAACGCTTGTCTCTAAGATATATGAGCAAAACCAATTAAAGGCTCCAGCAGAGAGGCCAAGCCAGTTCTCAAGGCGACTTAGGAGAATGTTGTGGTTAATTGTGTCGAAGGCAGCACTTACACCTAGAAGAATTAGATCTGTTGCCATCAGTGCTGAGCCTAAGGTCACTGACAATTTTGATTAGGGCCATCTCCATGCTGCGGTTTGCTCTAAAACCTGACTGAAACTTTTTTAGAATATTGCTCTCATTCTGAAAGTTGTTGAGTTGCTTGTAAATGACTTTCTCAGGAATCTTGCCCAGGAAGGGAAGATTTGATACACTGTAAGCCTGTAGTTAGCTAGCACCTCACTATAAAGGTTTGACTTTTTAAGCAGTGGTTTGGCAATGTAGTTTTGAAGGCATGTGTTAATAATTTTCCTAACAGAATTAAAAATAGTATTAAAAGAGTCTTTAAAACATGTGGTTAGGACAGGGTTGGGATAGCAAGTAGATGATTTACACTTCTTTACAATCTTATAGTGTTCTGAATCAGAAATTCTTCTAAATTTTGACATCTTTTTATATGATTGGCTGTAGAGGTTACCAGTATCTGTAGCTATTGTCATCCTATTGGAAGTAATTTTGTTGATAAAAAATATTGCGAGTTCCTCATTTAATTGAGTGAACTCAGCCTTTTCTCCTTGGAGTGACGGAGGATGAGAGGTGACCTGATAGAGGTGTATAAGATGATGAGAGGCATTGATCGTGTGGATAGTCAGAGGCTTTTTCCCAGGGCTGAAATGGCTACCACAAGAGGGCACAGGTTTAAGGTGCTGGGGAGCAGATACAGAGGAGATGTCAGGGGTAAGTTTTTTACTCAGAGAGTGGTGAGTGAGTGGAATGGGCTGCCGGCAACGGTGGTGGAGGTGGATACGATAGGGTCTTTTAAGTGACTTTTGGATAAGTACATGGAGCTTAGAAAAATAGAGGGCTGTAGGTAACCCTAGTAATTTCTAAGGTAGAGACATGTTCGGCACAACTTTGTGGGCCGAAGGGCCTGTATTGTGCTGTAGGTCTTCTATGTTTCTATGTTTCTACATTTCTATGTTTCTAATTCCTGTTCCTTCTCCAACAACTTCTCTTTCACTTGAAGAGAACTAAACTGAATATTCTTAGACTGTTTCAATGACTCAGTGGTCTGATGTTTTATGTACTGTGGCTTTTACTCTTTTTTTTGCTGTTCGGATGATTTGTTCTTTTTTTTGCATGCTGGGTGCTTAATGTTTTCTTTGAATAGGTTCTACAGTAATCCTTTGTTTCGTGGCTGTCTGTGGGAAGACAAATCTCAGGGTTGTATTCTGCATGTATACTTTGATAATAAATATACTTTGAAGCTTTGAATATTTCACTTGAGTACAGCTCACCAGCATGTACTATGGGATGCAAGCATCTCTATTAGAGTTTCAGCGATTTCTTCTATTGCTTCCCTTATCCTGAAATAGATCCTGTCAGGCCTGAGAATTGATCCATTTCACCCTGCTTCAATATCTCTGGGACATCCTCCATTTTGGTGCATGTTCCTGAATATCAGCATGCCCCTCCTTAATTTTCCAGCCTCCATGTCCTTCTCCCTGGTGAATATGAGAAGTCTTCATTCAGGATCCACTTATATTGCTTGACTATTCTTTGGTCCCAAATGAGTCCCAGTCCTACCTCAGCCACCCTCTTGTTTCTATGGTGAAAAGTTTAAGGGAAACATGAGAGGAAACTTCTTCACTCAGAGGGTCATGAGAGTGTAGAATGAACAGCCAGGACAAGTGGTGCATGTGATGTGAACTCGATTTTAACGTTTAAGAGAAGTTTGGATAGTTACATGGCTGGTAGGAGTATGGAGGATATGGTCCTGGTGCACTTTGATGGGAGTACATATTTTAAATGGTTTGTAATGAAATACATGAGCAAAAGAGTCTGTTTTTGGCTGTACTTTTCCATGACTCTGACTCTAAAAAATTCACAAAAGGTTTTAGAATTCTCCCCAATCCTGCTGCCAAAATCATTTCATAGTCGATCCCTTTCACCCTCATAATTTATTTCCATAGTTTTCTTTTATAACCTTCAGAAACATCAGGTGACTTAATCAAAACCAATGTACTAGTAGGTAGAAAGATGTATGCCAAACAGTCAGCTCCATGCTTATGCAGGAAATACCCCATTTGCACTACAAACTAATTTAGCATAATGATTTAATCTCTCCATAATTACATGACTTTTTTCATTTGCATATTAATTACTTCAAAATTCACCACAGAAAGTTAAGTCAGGTGATTATCAGCATTCCTATCTTTTTAAGTTTATCATTGATAATGGCTGGTAATCCATCATCCTACCTAGTATATATAAAATGAGAAGAGTGTATTGGAGATCTTTAAAATATCTTGATTTTACTTTTCATTCTTTCTTGCTCTCTCTCTCTCCCTCTCTCTCTCTCTCTCACACATACACATACATGTCATCCCTCTCTTCCTTTTGATTCTCTGTTTCTCATTCAGTAACAAAGTTAATAAATGATTCACCTTCCTTTCTAACGACCTGGATGTGGGGTAGAAGGGTGGGTTGGCAAGTTTGCAGACGACACAAAGGTTGGTGGTGTTGTAGACAGTGTAGAGGATTGTCAAAGATTGCAGAGAGACATTGATAGGATGCAGAAGTGGGCTGAGAAGTGGCAGATGGAGTTCAACCTGGAGAAGTGCGAGGTGGTACACTTTGGAAGGACAAACTCCAAGGCAGAGTACAAAGTAAATGGCAGGATACTTGGTAGTGTGGAGGAGGAGAGGGATCTGGGTGTACATGTCCACAGATCCCTGAAAGTTGCCTCACAGGTAGATAGGGTAATTAAGGAAGCTTATGGGGTGTTAACTTTCATAAGTCGAGGGATAGAGTTTAAGAGTCGCGATGTAATGATGCAGCTCTATAAAACTCTGGTTAGGCCACACTTGGAGTATTGTGTCCAGTTCTGGTCGCCTCACTATAGGAAGGATGTGGAAGCATTGGAAAGGGTACAGAGGAGATTTACCAGGATGCTGCCTGGTTTAGAGAGTATGCATTATGATCAGAGATTAAGGGAGCTAGGGCTTTACTCTTTGGAGAGAAGAAGGATGAGAGGAGACATGATAGAGGTGTACAAGATAATAAGAGGAATAGATAGAGTGGATAGCCAGTGCCTCTTCCCCAGGACACCACTGCTCAATACAAGAGGACATGGCTTTAAGGTAAGGGGTGGGAAGTTCAAGGAGGATATTAGAGGAAGGTTTTTTACTCAGAGAGTGGTTGGTGCGTGGAATGCACTGCCTGAGTCAGTGGTGGAGGCAGATACACTAGTGAAGTTTAAGAGACTACTAGACAGGTATATGGAGGAATTTAAGGTGGGGGCTTATATGGGAGGCAAGGTTTGAGTGTTGGCACAACATTGTGGGCCGAAGGGCCTGTACTGTGCTGTACTTTTCTAACAATCTATTAATTCTTAACTCTCTTAGCCACTGTACTGATTGCCCAATTTCATTCAATACAGCATAATCAGGTTCAACTTTATGGGCAAAGTATTTCAATACCCTGTGACTTTTTGTTTAGTCATGCTGTGTAATGCCAGGCTCCAGAAAAATCTATAACCATATGTAGATCAGCATAAAGATGGCCATTTTGATTACCAGTGTAGCTTGTCCTCCTGATATGGGAAAAGCATCATTATTTAACAGAACAGGAATTTCTCTGAGGATTCTACTCATGCCAAAGCTTCTTTGGCAGTGTATGCAGCACAAAGTTGTCTCCCTTTCCTTAACGAGAATGTCCTTCATCTGAATTCTCATGTTCCTGATTTACTCTGCCCCATAAAATCATTGTCAGCTTTTGTGAAATATTTCTGAATTGCTTATCATTTCAAAGCTTGACGACCTGTGGCCATCAAACTTTACAACTCCTCCCTTGGAGGGTCAGACACCCTGAGCCAATAGGCTGGTCCTGGACTTATTTCCTGGCATAATTTACATATTACTATTTAACTATTTATGGTTTTATTACTATTTAATTATTTATGGTGCAACTGTAACGAAAACCAATTTCCCCTGGGATCAATAAAGTATGACTATGACTATGACTATAATCTTAATATATCTTCATTTATAAATAATGTTTCAGACCTCCATGGGCATTGTAAAATGGCAGCAGATTTGAGCTTGATTTTCTCATCCTCACCATGGAACTTTAATCCATTGTTGTTCATAAGCACTGAGCAGATACAAGTAATTTTGCACAGAAGATTTAAAAAAACTCTATTGTGTAGCTCAGTGTTATTGAGCATTAGGAAGATTATAATGTAGAGGTACCAAAAACTGATTATAATCTGAGAGCTATCATGCGTTTGAAAGGTCCTGTGTACATTCTACTGATGGCAGCAGCGTGAAAAGATCATAGCCTTGGTGGTGCGATCTCTAATGATGGATACTACTTTCCTACAACAGTATTTCATGTAGATGTGCTTAATGGTTGGGAGGGCTTTATCTGTGATGTACAAGGCTGAACTTACTACCACTTGTAGGATTTTTTGTCAGAGGCATTGGTGTTCCCATACCAAGCTGTAATACAGCCAGTCAATACACTTTCCACTACACATCTATAGAAATTTGTCAAAGTTATTGATATCATGCTGAATCTTTGCAGATTCCTTAGAAAGTAGAGGCACTGTCATAGTTTCTTTACAATTGTAGTGTATGCATATACAGATGTACGTATTGTGTTAACTTTGAACAACAAAGCACCTTTTAACCAGAATGGTTAAGAACTGCTTCAAAGCTTTCTACAGGATGCACAGCCTTATTTGATCCTTAGAATGTATTCACCCATGTTCCATCTTCTCTCAATGATGTTCCACTTTAGTTTTGAATTTATTTTTCCCATTGAATAAACACGTGTACACACACACACCACTAATACCACTCACACTCACAGACACACCAACACACACACGCACACGTGCACACTGCATACACACTGCATACACACCGCACAAATATTATTTCCAAATTTGTGGATTTTTTTTTATCATAAAGGATTTTATTGAAGAAGATTCAAATAGAATGTTTTTATTTGGAGTGAAGAACATAGACAGAAACCACCCTTATAAATCAATCACCAAGAAATCCGGAAATGAATTCAGAAGGAACTTCTTTACCAAAGGATAGAAGTGGTTGAAGCAAATCATATATATGTATCAGCAGGTTGCACTGACATTATGTAGACATTAAACAAGAAAAGAAGGAAGATCTTGAGAAAATCTTTGTTATTATTCGTCTCTTCAATTTCTAATATCACTTAGTTAACGATATAAATGAAGACATAATATTATACTTCCAATTTGTTCAGTTGTCTCTGTGAAGAGTTTGTACAATGTTTGTACTATTGATTATTGGTGTTACTGCAGATGCTGGACTCACTAATGCTAATATTTTAGAAGCTGATGTTATTGTTTCCTTTCAAATTGTCTGTTCATCAGAGATGAACTTGGTTTTTCTTTATTTTTTGGTCCATCTTGGTCTCAAAGATGTATAATCGTGGAGCCAGAGTTTCATCAATGTCTTTAGATTCAGATTCTTTGATTGAATATTATACAAGGTTTGTTTCTCCTCGCCACCACGCAGGTAATGATTAACACTGTTGTTGTGTTAATTTCCTTTTACCTGTGCATCACTCAATCCTTGACATACTTCACTTTGGTCTTTCAGAGAATATATTTTGCTTGCCAAAGTTGTCTTGTACTTTCTGTTATTCAGTAGTTCAGTTTGCAATTAATGTCAATCTTAAATGATGTATTTCAGAAGGCAGTGATCATGATTTGGATTTTCCTTTTTTTTTGATTAAGGTGAAATAGAAGGCAATTTTTCTTGGATAGTACAGGGATAGGGTCTCAATGATGGTTCTGTATCACTCTCCGAATTCTACTTCCGTTTGAATTAAATTTAGATTTTTTGATCATATATTAACTTCTTAGACATCCCTTGTGCTGCCAACCGGATTCTAATAATTGTGGTAATTGTGCGGTTCTATAGTCTCTTGCTGTTCTAACTTGATTTAGTAGTTTATATTATTGTGACACCATTCCCAGTTGTATGTGAATGAAGCTATGAGTCAGTAACTATCATTTCCTCTTTTATTTCATTTTTCTGTCCATCTGACATTTTATGAATGTAGATATTATCTTGTTTGTTTTTGTGTGTCTTCTGGAATACATCTCCTTCTATTTTTTTTGGGTCAATAATCCTATGTCAACCATTGTCAATGTTGAAGAATGTCATCAAGCTTCCAGTGCCAGTAAAAATTTCTCACACCAATTGTTGAAAACTTTATTTATCCAATCCAAGTGTACTCTCTCCACCATGACCCTCTGCTTTCTGCAGACGAGCCGATTCTGAATCCACCTGGCCAAACTTCCCTGGATCCCATGCCTTCTGACTTTCTGAATAAGCCTACCTTGTGGAACCTTGTCAAATGCCTTACTAAAATACATGTAGATCACATCCACTGCACTACCCTCATCTATATGACTGGTCACCTCCTCAATGAACTCTATCAGGCTTGTTAGACACGATCTGCCCTTCACAAAGCCATGCTGACTGTCCCTGATCAGACCATGATTCTCTAATTGCCCAGAGATCCTATCTCTAAGAATCTTTTCCATCAGCTTTCCCACCACAGACATAAGGCTCACTGGTCTGTAATTACCCGGACTATCCCTACTACCTTTTTTGAACACAGGGACAACACTCGCCTCCCTCCAATCCTCCGGTACCATTCCCATGGACAATGAGGACATGAAGGTCCTAGCCAGAGGCTCAGCAATCTCTTCCCTCACCTCGTGGAGCAGCCTGGGGAATATTCTGTCAGGACCTGGGGACTTATCCATCCTATTGTATTTTAACAACTCCAAAACCTCCTCTTCCTTAATATCAACATGCTCTAGAACATCAACCTCACTCATATTGTCCTCACCTTCATCAAGTTCCCTCCTATTGGTGAATACTGAAGAGAAGTATTTATTGAGGACCTCGCTCACTTCCACAGCCTCCAGGCACATCTTTCCACCTTTACCTCAAATTAGTCTTACCTTCACTCCTGTCATAATTTTGTTCTTCACATAATTGAAGAATGCCTTGTGGTTTTCCTTTACCCAACTCACCAAGGCCTTCTCATGCCCCCTTCCTGCTCTCCTCAGCCCCTTCTTAAGCTCCTTTCTTGCTTCCCTATATTCCTCAATAGACCCATCTGATCCTTGTTTCCTAAACCCCATGTATGCTTCCTTCTTCTACCTGACTAGATTTTCCACCTCACTTGTCACCCATGGTTCCTTCACCCCACCATTCTTTATCTTCCTCACCGGGACAAATTTATCCCTAACATCTAGCAAGAGATCTCTAAACATCGACCACATGTCCATAGTACGTTTCCCTGCAAAAACATCATCCCAATTCACACCCACAAGTTCTAGCCTTATAGCCTTATAATTTGCTCTTCCCCAATTAAATATGTTCCTGTCCTCTCTGATTCTATCCTTTTCCATGACAATGTTAAAGGCCAGAGAGTGGTGTTCACTGTCTCTCAGATGCTCACCCACTGAGAGATCTGTGCCCTGACCCAGTTCGTTACCTAATACTAGATCTAATATGGTATTCCCCCTTAGTCGGCCTGACAACATATTGTGACAGGAATCTGTCCTGGACACACTTAACAAACTCTGCCCCATCTAAACCATTGGAACTAATTAAGTGCCAATCAATATTAAGGAAGTTAAAGTAACAACCCTGATAGTTTTGCACCTTTCCAAAATCTGCCTCCCAATCTGCTCCTGGGTATCTCTGCTGCTATCAGGGGGCCTATAGAATACCCCCAGCAGAGTAACTCCTCCCTTCCTGTTCCTGACTTCCACCGACTCAAAAGAGAATCCTGCTATATTACCCACCCTTTCTGTAGCTGTAATAGTATCCCTGTCCAGTAATGCCACCCCCTCCCCTTTTTCCCCCCTCTCTATCCCTTTTAAAGCACTGAAATCCAGGAATATTGAGAATCCATTCCTGCCCTGGTGCCAGCCAAGTCTCTGTAATGGCCACTACATCAAAATTCCATGTATGTGTCCAAGCTCTCAGCTCATCATCTATGTTTCTGATGCTTCTTGCATTGAAGTACACGCGCTTTAGCCCTTCTACCTTACTACCTTTACACCCTTTATTCTGCTTCTCTTTTCTCAAAGCCTCTTTATATGTTAGATCTGGCTTTACTCCATGCACTATACATGCAGTCCTCGCATGACCTTTATCCTCCTCCACCTCACTATCTGCTCTAACACTCTGGTTCCCCTCCCCCTGCAAATCTAGTTTAAACCACCCAGAGCAGCACTAGCAGATCTACCCGCAAGGATTTTAGTCCCCCTCCAGTTCAGGTGCAACCCGTCCCGTCGGAACAGGTCTCACCTTCCCTGGAACAAGGCCCACTTGTCCAAAAACATGAAGCCCTCCCTCCTGCACCAACTCCTTAGCCACGTATTTAGCTGCATTATCTTCCTATTTCTAGCCTCACCAGCACGTGGCACGGGTAGCAATCCTGAGATTGCAACCTTGGAGGTCCTGTCCTTCAACTTTGCACCTAAATCCCTAAACTCTCTTTGCAGGACCTCCTCCCTCTTCCTATCTATGTCATTGGTCCCTACATGGACCACGACATCCGGCTGCTCACCCTCCCTCCTGAGAAAACCGAGAACTCGATCCGAGATATCACAGACCTTGGCACCAGGGAGGCAACAGACCATCCGGGATTCTCGATCTCTCCCACAGAACCTCTTGTCTGTCCCCCTAACTATCGAATTCCCTATCACTACTGCTCTCCTCTTTTCCCTCCTTCCTTTCTCAGCTGAGGGTCCAGTCTCGGTGCCAGAGACGCAACCACAGCAACTTGTCCCTGGTAGGTCATCCCCACCAACAGTATCCAAAACGGTATATTTATTATTGATGGGAACGGCCACAGGGGTGCTCTGCTCATTCTGGCTATTCCCCTTCCCTCTCCTGACAGTCACCCAGCTACCTGTCTCCTGACTCTTAGGGGTGATTATCTCCCTGTAACTCCTCTCTATTGCTGCCTCTGCCTCACGAATGATCCGAAGTTCATCCAGCTCCAGCTCCAGTTCCCTAACTCAGTTTGTCAGGAGCTGCAGCTGGATGCACCTTTTACAGGTGTAGTCATCAGGGACGATTGTGTTTGCCCTGACTTCCTACATACTGCAAACAGAGCACTCAACTGCCCTAACTGCTGCCTCCATTACCTACTCCTAAGTTAATTAGAGTAATTAAAGGAACTTACCTGGCCTTACCTCCCTGGGAGCAAGCTCGTCCTCAGCATCCTCATTGGGGTCCTCCCTCATTCTTCTGAATTCCAGTGAGTACAAGCGCACAGCCATCAAACACTCCTCATATGATGAGCCTTACAATCCTGGAATCACTTTTGTGAACCTCCTTTGACCCCTCTCTAATATCAGCACATACTTTCTTAGATGAGGCCCAAGCCTGCTCACAATGCAAGTGAGGCCTCACCTGTGCTTTATAAAACTTCATCATTTCATCCTTGCTTTTGTATTCTAGTCCTCTCAAAGTGAACGCTAACATTGTATTTGACTTCCTCACCACCAACTCAGGCTGCAAATTAATGCTTAGGGAAACCTGCACAAGTACTCCCAAGTCCCTTTGCACCTTAGATTTTTAAATTTTCGCTCTATTTAGAAAATAATAAAAACTGCTCACAATAATATGCTCAGAGCACAGAATAAATATGCACCAGGTTAATAAGTTAATTTTTTAAGATGTTTTATTTCTCAGGGTGTTGTGGACATTGATGGAAAGTCCAATAAGTGTTACCAGACCCTATTTACTTTTGACAAACTGATGCAGTCTTTGTGATGATTGCAGTCTCACAATTCTTTCAGGGAAGGTCCAGGTTAGTGATTCAGTAAGAGATTAACTCTTAACAATGTACGCAGAATGCTGGAGGAACTCAGCAGATCAGACAGTATCTATGGAAATGAATAAGCATCAACATTTCAGGCCAAGATCCTTCGTCAGGACTGGAAAGGAAGGGGGAAGATGGCAGAATAGAAAGTTGGGGCGTATGGGAGCAAATTGAATTGAATTGAATTGACTTTATCACTTACATCCTTCATACACATGAGTAAAAATCTTTACGTTACATCTCCATCTAAAATGTGCAATGTGCAATTTATAGCAATTTATAATAAATAGCATGTACAAAAGCGCAGTCAATATAACATAGAAATACAGTTGTGTCAGCATGAATTAATCAGTCTGATGGCCTGGTGGAAGAAGCTGTCTTGGAGACTGTTGGTCCTGGCTTTTATGCTGTGTTATTTTTTCCCGGATGGTAGCAGCTGGAACAGTTTGGGGTTGGGGTGACTCAGGTCCCCAATGATCCTTCGGGTCCTTTTTACACACCTGTCTCTGTAAATGTTCTGAATTGTGGGACGTTCACATGTACAGATGTGCGCCACTCTCTGCAGGGTTCTGCAATTCAGGGAAGTACAGTTCCCATAGCAGGCAGTGATGCAGCCAGTCAGGATGCTCTCAATTGTGTCCCTGTAGAAAGTTCTTAGGATCTGGGGGGCCATACTAAACTTCTTCAACTGTCTGAGGTGAAAAAGGTGCTGTTGTAAGAATCACTAGAAGGTGATAGGTGAAGCTAGGTCAGTGGGAAAGGTAAAGGCCTGGAGGGGAAGGAATCTGATAGGAGAGGAGAGCAATCATAGGAGAAAGAGAAGGAAAAGGGGACCCAGGGGTATTGGATAGATGGGTGAGTACAAGTAAGAGGTCAGAGTGGGGAATAGAAGAAGAGGAAAGGGGAGAGAATTTTTTAAGCATATCCTCATGACTAAAGAAATGGAATATTCCACTGTGTTTGGTGGGAAAGGGTCTATAACGCCAACCTGAGTGCATCAGCTCTGTTTAGGACACAGTGAGAATATATCAGAAAGACCATGAAGTCCGTACACTCAGCACAACACCGGCACAATGACCAGGCAATCCTTATGTGTTTGTGAATGCGCCTGTGTAAGGAGTGCATTTACCGAGTGCTCTCCATCACAGCTTGGTAAAAATAGGAAATGTCATTACCGAGGATTTTACATAAATTAGCAAGAGCCATAGCTCGGCAATAATTTGGCATATCTTTTCAAGTGTCATAATAACTTCTGGTACATGAAGTGAAATAATACAGTGTTACGAGAATACACATAAAATTAAGATGTTTGCTGGCCTGGGCTAGCATCAGTGGCATCAGCAGTTGGTCTGCCACCTGCCCTCAGGGGAAGGAGAGATAAGGAACAATGGAGCAGCATCTGGAGATGTGTAATGAAGGGATGTGGGAGGAAGAGCTGTCTGGAGCGGCTCCCCCCCTTTGAACCCTGAACTGTTTGAAGTGATGGACAGGCGATACCCCAGCAGGGGGATAAAAAGGGACAGGTTCGCTAAGACAGACACACACGCCACCCGAGGTAACGAGACCCTGGAAGCGGTGCGCTTCTCACGAGTCGGTGGGAAGTACCGGACAACGCACAGGGTGGAAAGGTACGATCAGCGGGAACCCGGTGTGTGTCCGCCCTTGCCTGGGTGCCGGGTTCACTGCAGAGGATCGACCGCATCTGGAGGAGGGGTCACAGTCGGTGACCTCAGGTGACATCACCAAGGACCCGCCCAAAAGCTGTTTGTGAGCAATCTCGCTGGTCTGTGAGTGAAGCTGTGCTGAATGATGAGTTGTTCCTATTCTATCTCTCTCTTCCCCCACGTTGTCCACCGCCATGGCAACGATTACTGCGAACTGAACTACAAACTGGACTGAACTTTGAGTCATTTTGAAATTGGTCATTTACCCCTAGACAACGATAGAGCTTGTTTGATGCTGTTATCTTAATTCTGTGCACATGTGTGGTTATCATTGTTGAATTGTTGCATTTATTATCCTTTCGATTACTGTGTTGCTTGTTTCTTTAATAAAACTTTCTTAGTTCTAGTACTCCAGACTCCAACTGAGTGATCCATTTCTGCTGGTTTGGCAACCCAGTTACGGGGTACGTAACATAAGTGGGGTTCTCGTCCGCGATTTTGAACGCTAAATTTGGGACGGAGTAAATTGATTGGGTTAAAATTCCCGAAAGAAAGAAAAGACAAACAGCAGAAATGGAGGTTGAGGAATTTATAAAGGCGCCGACCTTGGAGGCATTAGAGGATGCCAGGAAATCGGAATTGATAGCTGTGGCCAAACGGGTGAATCTTGCTAAGGTGAAGTCGACAATGAGGAGAGAGGAGATACACAGAGCTATTGTAGAGCACTATGTATCTAAAGGTGTGTTTCCCCAAGGTGAGCTGGGGGAGGTGTCTATTGAAAAACCTGCTGGAGACGCGGTACAGGTACAGCTTGAAAAACTGAGACTCGAGCACGAGTTCCGGGTACGGCAGTTAGAACACGAAGAGAAGCAGTTAGAAAGGCAGGAGAGAGAGTTAGAAAGGCGGGAGAGAGAGAAAGAGGTAGAAAGGCAAGAGAGAGAAAGACAGTTGGAGAGAGAGGAGAAACAGAGGGAAAGGGAATTTAAGCTGGAGAAGTTAAAGATAAGGGCCGAGCAGGGGCTCGTGCCGAACCAAGGTGGAGGGTTCCGGGCGACCCAGGAGGTTAGGCTGGTTCCCCCATTTGACGATACCGATGTGGATCGGTACTTTCTCCACTTCGAAAAAGTAGCTATAAGTCAGGACTGGCCGAGGGATAAGTGGGTTGTTTTACTTCAGAGTGTACTGAAAGGGAAAGCCCAACAAGCTTACTCAGCTTTATCCGCGGAAGATGCCCAGAAGTATGAGGTGGTGAAGGAGGCCATCCTCAGGATTTATGAGTTGGTCCCGGAGGCATACCGGCAGAGGTTTCGGAATGCGAGGAAGCGGTGGGACCGCACGTATTTGGAGTTTGCTCGTGAGATGCAAACATATTGTGAGCGTTGGTGCGCCTCGAAAGGGGTAGAGGGGGATTATGACAGACTGCTACAGCTGATCCTGATTGAGCAGTTTAAAGGTTGTGTCCCTGAGGGTATGAGACCCTACCTCGATGAGAAAGAGGCAGCCACGTTAGCCGCAACTGCTAAGTTAGCGGATGAGTATGCGTTGACGCATAAAATGAAGGTTGCCCCGAGTAAAGGCTACCAGAAGGGTAGTCAGGACGGCGGGGAGAGTCCGCCGGAAAAGTCAGAAAGTAAGCCGGGGACTAGTGAAAAGGATAAGGTAGACCGGGAGCAGTCTGGTAGGAAGTCTCCTGGGGTCGTCTGTTATAATTGTGGGAAAGTCGGACACTTTGCGTCCAGGTGCTTTGCCCCAAGGAAGGAGACGGGGAAAGGAAAAACGGAAATTTTGAATGGCTGTATCGAGCTGTTAAGCGAACCGCTAGGGAAGGACAGGTCTGAAAAAGTCCAGGAAGGGCGCGAGAGGTTTATCTCGGCCGGACTGGTGTCAGTGAAAAAGAGGTTAAAACCAGTTCCAGTGCGGATCTGGAGAGACACGGGAGCGTGTCAGTCACTAATACTGAAGAGTGTATTAGAGTTTAGCTCAGAGACCCAGACTGGGGAGGTAGAGGTCAAAGGTGTTGGGGAAGGGACAGAGTCAGTCCCTTTGCACCAGATACATTTACAGAGCAACCTGGTCTCTGGACTAGTCACGATCGGGGTGAGGTCCGAATTACCGATGAAAGACGTGGAAGTCTTGCTCGGTAATGACATCGCCGGAGGAATCGTGTTCCCAGTCGTGAGATTGACGGGTCAGCCTGCCAGCATGGAGGCCCCGCCCGCGATGGTGAATTTGGCTGAAACATTTCTGCCAACCTTGTATGAGACAGGGTGTAGTGAGATAAGAGGTAGTGAGGGAGCTGGGACGGACGTAGCAGTAGCCAGGAAAGAATTTGTGCAGACGCAGGAGCGAGACGAGGGGCTGATGGGTTTTGGCCGAGACCGCTCTCTCTGACACAGCCTTGACAAGCTATTGTGCGGATAAGGAGGTGCTAAGGAAGAAAGGGAAATCAAGTACAGCATCCGCAGATGAGGAGTGGGGGGTGGTGCAAAAGAGTTATGGGGATGAGGTTTTTAACATGGCCCACGAGGTACCCCCCGGTGGACATTTTGCGGTGCTGGAGGAAACAGTTGGTGGAATCATGAAAGAGAGTTACCGGCTGCCCAGGGGGAAGAATGTTATTGATCATGACCGACGCGAACTGAGACGGTCACCGGCTTTTGATATGCTAACAAACCTAGTCGGTGTTAGCGTGGAAATCAATGAAGCTAGGGGCCCCCTGCTAAGAGGAAAAAACCATTTTGAAAAGATTAGGATGGGATCGGTCAGATGGGAGAAGGCTATTGTTTTGGCCAGGTCTACTGATAAGGTCTCTCCCTTAATCCCCGAAGGAGTAATTAAACGACTCGCACCCATGTGTTTGATTGTCCCGAGGAAATGCAAAGAACTGGGACGTTGGGTGATTGTGGTTACAATAGGGCGGCCAAGTAAACAACACCCATATTTTTCGAGTAATTCAGTGACTAAAGGGCTGATGAACACAGAGGTGTGTATTGGCAATTTAACACGGCTGTCTGAAGCCAGTTTGATAGTGAACCTTGAAAAAAATGAATTCGGCCACACGAGAGTCACTTACCTGGGAATTGTGGTGACACAGGGGCAGCTGGCAGTGATGCAAGCTACAGTGCAGGCTATCGCTGACCTTCCAACCCCGACAGACAAGAGGGCCCTCAGAAGGCTTTTGGAGATGGTGGGGTACTGCAGGAAGTTTTGCAATAACTCTGCGGTCAATACCCGTCCCCCTCCTACTAAGCCCTTGCGAGAGAAAATTGAGTCGGAATGGGACGACCCTTGTTATTGTGGTCCGGGACAAAAACCAAATGAGAGGTTACATTGGTCGCAATTCATCAGTGTTTTTGGCCACTATGAAGTTTGCTGAGTTGGAGCCTGGTCTAAGGGATTATTAATAACACGTGTAAAAGGAACAGAAAATGTGATGACTGTCTGTCAAGGTGTTGACAGCTTCAAATTCTCTGTATTAGCTAAATAACTGTTAAAGATGTATATTGTGTATGTATCAGATAATGTAGTCATATTTGTAATTTTTACCTCCCGGTAAAAATCCTTAAAGGGGGGAAGTGTTACGAGAATACACATAAAATTAAGATGTTTGCTGGCCTGGGCTAGCATCAGTGGCATCAGCAGTTGGTCTGCCACCTGCCCTCAGGGGAAGGAGAGATAAGGAACAATGGAGCAGCGTCTGGAGATGTGTAATGAAGGGATGTGGGAGAGAAAGCTGTCTGGAGCGGCTCCCCCCTTTGAACCCTGAACTGTTTGAAGTGATGGACAGGCGATACCCCAGCAGGGGGATAAAAAGGGACAGGTTCGCTAAGACAGACACACACGCCACCCGAGGTAACGAGACCCTGGAAGCGGTGCGCCTCTCACGAGTGGGTGAGAAGTACCGGACAACGCACAGGGTGGAAAGGTACGATCAGCGGGAACCCGGTGTGTGTCCGCCCTTGCCTGGGTGCCGGGTTCACTGCAGAGGATCGACCGCATCTGGAGGAGGGGTCACAGTCGGTGACCTCAGGTGACATCACCAAGGACCTGCCCAAAAGCTGGTTGTGAGCCATCCCGCTGGTCTGTGAGTGAAGCTGTGCTGAATGATGAGTTGTTCTCTCTGTCTCTCTTCCCCCACCTTGTCCATCGCCATGGCAACGATTACTGCGAACTGAACTTTGAGTCATTTTGAAATTGGTCATTTACCCCTAGACAACGGTAGAGCTTGATTGATGCTGTTATCTTAATTCTGTGCACATGTGTGGTTATCATTGTTGAATTGTTGCATTTATTATCCTTTCGATTACTGTGTTGCTTGTTTCTTTAATAAAACTTTCTTAGTTCTAGTACTCCAGACTCCAACTGAGTGATCCATTTCTGCTGGTTTGGCAACCCAGTTACGGGGTACGTAACAACAGTAATATTGATTTTGGAACAGGAATTTTTTCCTGGGCCAGACACAGTTGATGGAGCATTCATTGTCATTGGAAAACTATTCCTTCTGTCCTTAGCATTAATAAACGTAACTGTGGAAAAAAAAATGTTTCCGATGTCTTTACTCCAGTAGAAGTGGGTCAAGCTATCTATGCCTTTAAGAAAAAAGAAATGACAAACCTTAATTTATCTGCGTCATTTTTTATCCTGTACAGAAAAAATACAACCAAGGTAGCATTATTAAAATGGTGATTTATTGTTGCTTTCAGACAAAGCCCAGAATTTTCACACACTGGCATTGGACAATGTTGTATCATTTACCAAGGGAATTAAAATAATTGAAAATGAGAGTCTGATTTAGACAACAGCAGCTTCAGACAAACTATACTGGTTTATTACTGTCACAAGTAATGAAGAACAGTACAGTGAATCCAATGTTTGTTTTACATGCCGACCATGCCGATGATCACATCAGTACGCTGACAAGGGGATGTACTAGTGTACAGAGCAAAAACAATGACAGGGTGTTTCTTACTGCTCATTACAACGCTGGCATTTAGGGCAGCAGTGAAGGTCCTCCATTTCTGTCTGTCCTTGACTGCATAGGAGGGTACTTCATTACTGTTTCCATAACAATTTTGTTTTACCAGTCAGGACTGTAGGACCGGTTGACCACAGTTAGTCTGGCCTCTACCCTTTGACCTGTTTGCCATGGGTGAATCTAGCAAGAACCAAAGCATAAAGTGCTAACTGCATCCAAAATAGCTCTCTGGATCATTGAGGCATCCAAGCCTTCAAACCATGACAAGGTCGTGGTCCTCTTAGGGAATAAAGTGTTTCAGCATTGATTCCCAATGGGGGAGGTACTGATTCCCAATCTCATCTGACCTTACCAACCAAACAGACGTTATTGGGGATGCATAAATTAGCAACCTGGATGGCGAACAGTTCCTCTTGACTTGCGGTACAGAATAAATTCATGCAGTTTAACAGTTGGTAAGTCAAGTGCACTCTCTCAATTTTCTCTACAGATCTATTGGAATCACGTCGCTCAACAACACAGTGCTGGCCAGAACCACACAGTGAAATAGAGCCAATCAGTGAAGCTACTGACCCCAAGGATTCCTCTTGAGATGTTCAAAGCCGTCTCAGCCTCATACGTGTGATCAAAAACTGTCTTTGCAGATTATGAAAACTTATATGATCGGTCAATCACGCTAACTAGAATAGTATAAAGGTAGCTTGCCGAACGCCAGCTCTATCCTGACTAACATTCAGATTCCAATCTGAATCCTTGTCAGCATAATTTCCTCTGTTGTGATAGTCTTTATCATTGCCTTGCCTTTCTTTTGCGTCCCATCCATGTCAACTCACTGCTATCATCAACATCTGATAGGCAATCCCAGTTTGAGTTAATTTTTTATTTTAATTTAGCCCTGGTAATGATGGATAAATATGTACGGCATGATCTCTATGGGTCTGAAGGCGATGAAGCCTTGAATTCTAAACCTGCTTAGAAACAGAAACTACAGAAAGTGCATCAATACAATGTTACATACCTGGAGTATGGTTTTACCATTCCTATCAGATCGATGATCTCATGTGTCTTATTTGTAATACTGTACTGTCTACTGAAGCTATGAAACCATCAAGATTGCAGAAAGACTTTCATAAAGTGTGCTGGGGTCAATGGCATCAACACGGGTGATACCAACGGGCTCAATAAACTGATTAGAAAGGCTGGCACTGTTACAGGATTCAGACTGGACATGAGGCTGTGGTAGAACAAAGGACCGTATGAAAAATCCTGGTAATTCTGGACAACGTTTCTCACTCTCTGCATGCCACATTGGCCGAATAGAGAAGTATTTTTAGTAGTAGACTAAGACAACTGCGCTGCTCCAAAGGATGCTATATACCCTCAGCCATTAGGCTCTGTAATGAGCCCAGGGAAGTGATGATCTCCTCCTGTTAGAATGTTTGAGGAAACTTATTTTTTATTCTTTCTTACTTCTCTTCTAATATTTGTATATCTGTGGACTTGTAATGCTACTGAGACACTGGGATTTCTTTTGGGATCAATAAAGTATCTACCCATCTATCCAGCTATCTAAAAGACACCCTGAAAAGGCTACTTATGGTATTATTTATTTTCAGCAGATGAAAGAAGTTTTTGGAAAACGTGCACATTCGAGTCATTTGCCAAGAAAGCTAAAAATAACCTTGATAGTGGTCTCATTGCTTCCTATAACATTCCCATAGTGATAACAAAGTGTAGAAAATCTCATACAACTGATGAAAGATTGTCTCTATTTCTGCTGTATCATAAGTTCTCACCGCTGTTTTCAAAATGGATATTTTAAAATCAATTCCTCTGAGTAATAACTCTATGGTTTAACATATTGACAAAATGAGTGAAGACATGGAGTATCAACTGTGCACAGAGCTACAAACAACAGAATTTAGGATACATCTGGATGAGTGAACTGTGTGAGAAAATAAGGTATTGCTAATGGCATTTGTACGGTTTATCAAAAATAGAAAAGTTTATGAAGAGATTCTCTTTTGTAAAACGTTAAAAACAATATCAATGGAGAATCAATCTGCAGCAAGCTCAAAATGTATATTGAGGATGAAAGTATTCCGATTAGGAACATGATTTCTTGTGCCACAGATGGAGCACCATATATGACAGGTCACCATGCTGGTTTAGTGGCATTTATGAAAAAAGAAATTCCAAGACTGTTTGCAATCCATTGTGTAACTCATCGTTAACATCTCACAGCCATAAACCTCAGCCAATGACTTTTTTTCAAGCATGACTCTTGTAATATCTGCTATCAACAAAATTAAAGCTCATTCATTAAATAGCAAGATATTTCACCAGTTATGCCAACGTAACGATGAAGAGTTTGAACGCTTGCTTCTTCACATTGAAGTATGTTGGCTGTCAAAAGGCTGCTACTTAAAACATTTCTTTGATCTTTTTGACTCTGTGGTTGAATTTTTGCTCAAAGTCGACAAGAGCTTGGGAAACAAGTTTGAACTTCTACATGGAGATGTGGCATGCCTAGCTGATGTGTATGACAAAAATCAAAATTCTAAATATGAAACTGTAGGGTGAGAATTTCAGTTTAATCCAGGCGAAAAGTGCAGTGTCCACATAATCAGAAAATCGGAAATATACCAGTAGAACTTTGGAAGAAGAATATTCTCACAGTTTCCCAACATGGAAAGTATGGCATTCTCTTTCACAGAGAACTGCTTACACCTGCAGTTACTGAAGAAGGATTTTCAGAATTGTTTCAAATATTTGAACAATCTGGAAATTCCGGATTGGGTAATTAACCCATTTCTTTGCAAGTGGAAGAACAGGAAGAGAACTTGCAGGAAGAAATGATCAAAATTTAGAATGAGGAAGAAACAAGAATGCTATTCAAAAATGTTGGCTTTTGTGGTATGTGGCTATGTTGTCATATGAAGTTTCCTGGTCTTTGGAGAACAGCCAAGCTGCTCCTCATTGCATTTCCATCTTCTACTTTGATGAAAGAGGTTTCAGTGCAGTGAACCACATACTTATATAAATAAAGAAACCACTTGGACATCATTACGTGACGGGACCTAAGGCTTTTGCTGTCTCAACTTGAACCAGGTATTTCAACTTTTGCTAAAAACCATCAAGCTCAAAGACCACATTGAAATCAAAGCAGCTGGAAAGTGCACGGGTACTGTGGAAGCTAGCTTTGAAAAAAAAAATTAAAAACTAAAGCAGAATCATTTTTCTCATCTTAGCATATGATAGACATTTTTTACACTATGGGGCACCAGAAAGTATATTGTCCCTAAGAGGGGCGTTTGCAAGTATGGAGGTGTTTTAGGGTGGTGTTGGCATGTATGAAAGTGCTTTAGGGATGTTGGGCTAAAAATGGTTGGGAAATGCTGTGTTACAGTTACAGAGAAAGTGCATTGTAGCAGACGATAAGGTGTATAGTCATAATGAGGTAGATTATAAGGTCAAGAGCCCAGCTGATCATGCTAAGGGACCATTGAACAGTTTTATAATAGTGAGATAGATGTGCTTTCCGGCTTATATAACTTTAGCCTGTTGTGAGAAGTATGTCTAGTGTGGGTGGGGTCTTTGATTACACTGACTCATTTCCTGAAGCACTGAGACCTGTGGAAGAGTCCATAAAGGGGAAGCTTCTTTCTGTTTTGTGCTGAGCTGTGTCCACAACTCTCTGCAGTTTCTTGTGGTGTGGGGTAGTGCTGTTGCCGTACAGAACCTATGAAGCATTTGGATGATTTTTATGGTGCACCAATAAAAATTGGTGCATGTCAAAGGAAAACAAGACCATAAGGTATAGGAGCAATGTCAAATCTCTTTCGCTTCCTGATGAAGTAAAGGTGCTGATGTGCTCAAATGATGTTTGAGATCACTGATGCAGTCTTTTTTTGGTCATATTTTCTTTTTGTTTCACCAGAAACTGACCCGAATGAGAAAGTCCTCTAAAGTAATTGCAGCTTCTTTAATTCTGTACTGATAGACAGCTATATATAATAAAATTAATATAGCGAATCATTTTATATGGACTAGTTGCAAAGGAACTATTAGATCTTTACAGTTTTCGGTGTTGCAACAAACAGATTCTGTTAAGATTGTAAATTGTTCGCATTATAAATCAAATTTTCATTATAATTTGCTCAGGTGACATCTGAAATGATACAGCATCACTTACAATTCATTGCAGGCAACACCCACACTGTGGTTTCTAATTAACAATTGGTGGCAAACATTCTGGTACTCTCAGACTTATTTCAAGGACAGATCTGGGAAAACAGGTCTATAATTCATTAGAAGTTGTGGTACAGGTAGACAGGGTCATTAAGAAAGCTTCTGGCACATTGGGCTTCATAAATCAAAGTCTTGAGTATGGGAGATGCAATGTTATATTGAAGTTGTGTAAGATGTTGGTGAGGCCTAATTTGGAGCATTCTGTGTAGTTTTGGTCACTTACCTACAAGGGCGATGTAAATAAGGCTGAAAGAGTACAGAGAAAATTTACAAGGATATTGCCGGATCTGGAGGACCTGAGTTATAAGGAAAGACTGTATAGGTTAGGACTGTATACTTTAGAATGTAGAAGATTGAGAGGAGATTTGATAGAGATGTAAAAAATTAGAGGGGTATAGATAGGGTAAATGCAAGCAGGCTTTTTCCACTGAGGATGGGTGGGACTACAACAAGAGGTCATGGGTTAAGAGTGAAAAGTGAAAAGTTCAAGGGGAACATAAGCGGAAACTTCTTCACTCAGAGAGTTGTGAGTGTGTAGAATGAGCTGCCAACACAGGTGGTACATGTGAGTTCGACTGCAACGTTTAATAAAAGTTTGGATAGGTACATGGATGATAAGTTCATGGAGGGCTATAATCCCAGTGCAGGTCAATGAGAGTAGGCAGTTTACATGACTTGGCATGGACTAGATGGGCCAAAAGGCCTGTTTCTGTGCTGCTGATTTTGATAACTCTGTGATTTTTATTATTATGCATTTCATAATAGACAACAAATAGACAACATATAGACAACAAATTTCATGATATACACCAACGATATTAAATTTGATTCTGATTGTAGTAAGCAAATGAGTTGATTTAATTGTGGAGAAATATAATTTGGTAAATACAGTATTACTATAAAAGTAATAGAAAATCAAAAAGAGCTAATAATTGAAAGTATTGACGAAGAACTGATTGGAGAGATTGAGAGACTTTGGCAATCCTCTCAAAGGAAGACACGGATATTGCGTAGAACTGTGATTGTTCCCATCTTTGTGAACTAGCACACCAATATCTAATAGTAAGGTAAGTAAACATTACTGCCGTTTATCCAGTGTAGCTCCTGGGAGGAATATCAAATAGGATATTGTGGGAACTTGCCAGTTCTAGAGCTGTGGATATTTTAAGCATCCATCAGCAGACAGATAACTGAAAGGCACAAATTTGAGCAATACGCTACTAATTCAGCACTGCACCGGACTGCCAGCCACCAGGAGAGACGCTTATAGGACATGAATGCTCGAGTCTGTCTCACTGGTGAGAAAACAATCAATTGAAAATTAATGCTGTCAATGAGAATGATGTATTGAATGTGGTGAGAACCACAGCGCAGTTACTCACCTTCCTTCATTATACTGATGACAAACTCTGAACAAGAAATAGCAAATTTTCCAACTGTCTTCTTCAAATGTTCTAAGTTCATTTTACTGTCAAAGTATGCATGTACAATGCAACTCTGATATTCATCTTCTCCAGATAGCACGAAATACAGAAAGACCATGGGTGCTGATGAAAGAAAAGACATTAACTTTCCACCCTTGCATGAAAAAGAAAAGAAACAAAACTTGCAGACCCCAAAAACACCCCCTCCCCTACAGCACAGTAACAGCGACAACTCGCAGACAAAATAACGGTCCGCAGCCTCCCCACCTACAGAAGATAAGGACAGTAACAATCCCCGCCAACTCCCCCACAACAGCAGCACTGGCATCAAACTACCAACCCCCCCACCACACACAAAATATCCAATCATACACAAGAAAGAAAACAGCAAAAAAACTGAAGGAAACCAATATACAAGCAACACTGAGTGTCATAGGAAGTCATTCCTGCCTGTGGCCATCAAACTTTACAACTCCACCCTTGGAGGGTCAGACACCCTGAGCCAACAGGCTGGTCCTGGACTTATTTCCTGGCATAATTTACATATCATTATTTAATTATTTATGGTTTTATATTGCTATATCTATACTTGGTTGGTGCAACTGTAACTAAACCCAATTTCCCTCGGGATCAATAAAGTATGACTATGACTATTATTATGACTATACAGTCCAGTAGTCAGATAAATCTCAGAACATTGGAAACATCTGTACGTCTGCATACGAAGAGAGCAGCTGCACAAACTCAGTCCTTCCATAAAGAGTGACCGCTGACCCAGAACAGAACGCCACTGATCCACCCCCTCTGCATTCACCTCGATGTTTCAATCTTCCTCGCGGCTTCAAGATGGAGTCGTTCATGCCCCCGTGCCTCGTCTCTGGTCTTTTCCATGAGTCAGCTTGTGTTCTCGGACCATTCTGGCCCCCCATCTCTGAACTCCACGAGGCAGCTCTTCCGACACAGCACAGTTCTGGACCCTTCGCTTGAGATTCAAACTGTACATCACAGGCTCCATCACTTTCCTTAACACAAACAAGACAAAAAGAACAAACAGAAGGCATAGAAAAAGTGAAATAATTGGACAGATTTGCTATCTGGAAGATGTCACCCAAGGAATCACACCATCTTTGAACCATTTAGTACCTGCTTAGCCCCCGATCAGGGTCATGTGAAGCCATGGGAACAGGTAGTGGATAGTCGTATGAGCAGCTGGTACATATCACAAGTCCTGGTTATGCAGCCACTAATGCCAGGCAGAAAATCTCATTACGAAGACTTGGCTGTCAAAAGAACAATAGTCAAGAGTGAACTGCAGGCTAGTGGAGGGAAGGAGCGCCTTACAGTTTCTTTGGTGGAGACCCCACCTCCCAAATAGTACGTAATGAATCAATTACGAATGAATGTGATGATTGTTTTGTTGAATAAAGATTTAAAGGTAGATGCAATGTGCAGAGAGACTATGAGGAAGGAGAGGTAGTGGATAGGGCATAACTGCAATCAGTGGATGGGTTGAAATATGTCTGTTTTAATGCTGGAAGTATCAGGAACAAGATGAACTTAGAGCATGGTTCAAAAAAGGTGGGGAAGAGATATTGCTGATCAGGGTAGTATCACTGCTTCAGAAAGGAATGACATCGTAGAGAGATTATCTACTGAGTCTGGGGAAATCAGAAAAAGGAAGGAAGTAATCACTCTATTGGTGGTATTCTATAGCCCCTATCCCCACCCCCACCCTCACCAATAGCATAGAGACACCAAGGATCAAATAACTAAGCAGATTTTGGAAAGGTGCAGAAATAACAGGGTTGTTGTCATGGGTGACTTCAGTGTTCCAAATACTGGTCAGCACCTCCTTAATGAAAAAGGTTTAGATAGGGCAGAATTTGTTGGATGAGTTCAGGAAAGATTACTGACATGGTATGTGGGTAGGCAGACAAGAGGAGAGGTCATACAAGATCTAGTACCGGACAATGAATTGGGTCTGATGACAGATCTCATGGTGAGCAAACATTTCAGAGATAATGACCACAACTGCCTGACCTTTAGCATAGCTTTGGACTAGGATAAGAGTAGAAAATAAGGGGAAGTATTTAATTGGGAGAGGGCTAATAATGATGGCATTAGCCAGTAACTTGGGAAAGTAAATTTGGGAACGGATGTTCTCAGGGAAAGGCACAACAATGAATGTGGAAGTTAAATGTGAAGTTTTCCCATTCAAATAGGAAAGACATGGTAAGGTGAAGGAAGAGGTATGGTATGGTAAACAAGAGAAGAGGAATATTTATTAATGAGGAGGAAGGAAGCATACGTAACATTTTGTTTGTGTGTTATATGCTGTGTTATATGACATGGGCAGTCACGGTCTTTCCATGACTATGATTGCTCTTGGCAATTCTTTTTTCCCAAAACTGGTTTGCCATTGCCTTATTCTGGGTGTTATCTTTACAAGACGGGTGACCTAGTCATTATCAATAGTCTTCAGAGATTGTCTGCCTGGTGTCAATGTTCGCATAACCAGGACTTGTGATATGCACCAGCTGCTCATACGACCGTCCACCACTTGCTGCGGTGGCTCACGTGACGCTGATCAGGGGTCTAAGCAGATGCTACACTTTGCCCAAGGGTGTCCTGCAGGCTTACACCTCCTTTGGTGGAGATGTATTCCCACCCCTTCACTGAACTTAATAGTTAGGAAGCAAAATTCTGATAGGGTCCTTGAAAATTATAAGGAAGACCAGAAGGAGCTAAAGGAGGGACTTGAGAGGACTTGAAAGGGATAAGAGAAATCCTTGGCAAATAGGATTAAGCAAAACTCAAAAGCATTCTACATGTATGTACTATTTGTGATGAACAGAAGGATTGTTTGAGTGGGGTAGGACTGCTCGGGACAAAAGGGTAAACACGCACCTGGAGGTGGAAGAGGAAGGGGAGGTTCTTCATGTAGCTTTGCACTTGGCTCAGCAGGGAGAAGGACTTTGATACCAGTGAGGTCAGTGTAGAACAGTCTAACGTGCTTGAGTATGTCAAGCTTAGGAAAGGAGGGCCTTTTGAAAAACATAGGTCCAGAGTTACTACAGGAAGGAGATTGCTGAAGCATTGACAGCAACCTTTGTGTCCTTGCTGGCAACAGGAGTGATATTGGAGGATGATCCATATTGTTTTATTGTTCAATAAATGTAATAGGGATATTCTGGGAATTATATACCAGTGAGCCTTACATCAGTGGTGGGCAAACTAATGGAGGGGATTCATAGAGACAAGATTCATGAGATGTATTAGGAATTGGCAGTATGACCTTGTGAGAGGCAAGTTGTACCTTTGGACACCGAACGAATTTGTGAGAGAGATAACCACACAAACTATAAGGTCGAGCAGTGGATGTGATGGATATGAATTTTAGTAAGGTGATTGACAAGATTCCCCATGATAGGCTCACTCCAGAAAATCAAGAGACATTTGATCTATGGAAACTTGGCTGTGTGGACTCAGAAACGGCTTGCCTACAGAAGCCTGATGGTGGCTGTAGGTGGAGTAAATTATGCAGTGGTGACTTTATAGACGAATGGAAGGTTATGAGAGGGATAGATAGAAAGGACAGACAACACATTTTTCCCACACCACTTCATCTAAATTTTTTGCACACCCACCTTGTAATCTGACTTGAACACAGATTATGCAAACAACAGGAATTCTGCAGATGCTGGAAATTCAAGCAACACACATCAAAGTTGCTGGTGAACGCAGCAGGCCAGGCAGCATCTCTAGGAAGAGGTGCAGTCGACGTTTCAGGCCGAGACCCTTCGTCAGGACTAACTGAAGGAAGAGTGAGTTTTCTTTCTTCACTCTTCCTTCAGTTAGTCCTGACGAAGGGTCTCGGCCTGAAATGTCGACTGTACCTCTTCCTAGAGATGCTGCCTGGCCTGCTGTGTTCACCAGCAACTTTGATGTGTGTCGCTTGAACACAGATTATTCCTTATTTAGTTGATCATCCTTTTTTCATTAAAATTGCTAGAACTCTTACACAACTGTTCATATTGTAATCGATCTGTCTACTGGAACTTTCATTTTGAATTGTTATTGTAATTTGTCTTCCTGTATCCTTCTCAGCCTTCATCAGAAACCTACTGAGAGTATTTCCTGATCAATCTTAACCGGGGTGAGAAGGAGGCAGGGGTGGTGGTGTTATCAGCCCACATGCCACTTACCATAGACATCTGATGCCAGGACTCATTGACCTGGGAAGGGAGTCTTGCCAACCTAGTAGGTCACCAGCCCTTGTCCACAGAGCCTCCCGACCTCAGACATATGTTTGCTGTTTCCTTTATCTCCAATTAATGCAGTTGCTCACTCTGCTGATGCTTCTGTCATTAGCATTCACTGGGTAATTGATTGGTAGTCCTATCTGTTATCAGTTTTAGTTACTTGCACCATATCTGGTTCCTCACGATGAATTATTGGCTTTTGACAACCATTTGTTTCAGGATGTCTACCATGAGGTACAGGTAGTTTAACTGATTTGTTAAGGTTATTCCTTTTACTTTATTTTTAATATCTTGCGTATTTCATGTTTTTCTATCGGTGTGTGCTTCCTGAGCATTTGCTTTTACCCACTTAGTCTGATTTTTCCTCTCATTGTCTTCTTCCTCTGACTTCACATAAACTCTGTCTCTCCCTTCCTGTTTAAAGATCTACAAACAATCCGATAACTTTCCACTGGGATACTGTACCACGATGACTGAGGTGGAACCCATTCCAATAGCCTTGATCTCTTCTCTCCAGTATTGCCACCAGAGCCTCATGAAATGGAACTCCTCATTTCCATGTAAGACATTCAGCCACAGATTCCCCTTCCTGACCTAATCAAAGCTGAAAGTTCAAATTATATTTCTCATTAAAGTATGTATACATTATACAACCTTGAGAATTGTCTCCTAACAGGCAGCCATAAACAAAGAAACCCTAAAGAACCCATTAAAAAAAGCCACCACTGTCAAACACCCAATGTGCAGAGAAAAAATCCAAATCATACAAACAATAAACGCAACCAAGTAACATTCTGAACTGAAGTCCACAAAGAGACACTTAGTTCAGTGCAAAGTGGAGCCGAGAGCTGAACCGGCCAGTCATCGCCTTGGGCCTCAACACCCTGACCTTTTCAACCTGGCCCAGCGTTTAAATCATCATACAAAACTCAGTATTAGTTCTTTGGATACACTCATGGGCTTGGTCCCCACTGCCTCGATACGGCCATCATCCAAACATCCTAAATCCTATACAAAGAACTATGGGCTCGGAATAATTGATAGTTTTTTTTTAACCACACTCATCTCTCTACATCATTGGTTCCAAAATGGACTGTGACACCTGGATCTTCTCTTTCCTTTTCTAAGTAGCTTTCACTCAGTTCAATTAACATTTCAGTATCATTGCACAAACTGCTTAAGAATCATGGATCCAATATTATACTTGAGGGGTTATCTGACACTTTACCATAATCATATCCTGAAAATCACTTCAGCAATTTGATGTCTTGACCCATGGATCAGTAATCTTTAGCTAAATTGGTAGAGTATTGCTTTAGGAAACTCAATTTATTGACCACTTCTTTCTTCAGCACTCGTAAAACTGACCTTACAATCAAGACTTTAAATAGCTACCCATTATTAATAAAGACCCTATTATCTTTTTGTTTTTAGAAAGTGACTTAAAGTAAGTTGATTTAGAATACTTTAAATTTCTTCTTCCCCTCTGCCATCAATTTCTGAATGGACCTCATACCCGTGAACAGTACATCACTACTTTTTTAATTCTTATTTTTGCAGTACCTAATTATTTAACTACTATATATATATTTACTGTAATTCACATGTTTTTGTAGTCATGTGTTTCATTGTACTGCTGCCACAAAGCTAACACATTTCATGACATATATTGGTGATATTAAACCTGATTCTGATTCTGAAAGATTAAGATTCTTGAGGTATGGACAGCTCTGATAATGTACATCTAATTGCTAATTCATGACAAGCTGAGGGTGAGCCCTCCTCATGAATCACTGCAATACTAGAGTTGAGCGTCTACAACTGATTGAAATAGAGAATGTTTATGGAATGCGGCACCCAGTTCCTTGCAACGAGAATGGCGTGCCTCTTGTGTTATTATTCCAGTTCTTCACAATGAACAGCATGTCTCTCTCCCCTTTTTCTAAAGTCCCATCTTTATGTTTGTTTTCCTCTTTCAAACACTGTTCTAGTTCATTTAGACCTTTACGATTGAATCTGTCTCCAACATCTTGACCATCTTTCATCTCCAGACTGAAAGACTCAAATTTGTCACACTGAAATAGGGACTACAAATGCATAATGGCAGGCTGTGACCACTGGGGTACATGGGGTACAATGTGAACAGAGACTGGGCACCGGCTATTTAAAGCTACGTTGATTACATTGGCACGTAGTGTCATGTTAACAAAAATACCAGTAGTACTAAAGTATGTGGGACTGAGTGTACAGAGGAAGAAGGAAAGGTGCTGGTGGATATCACCAAGCAGAGTGAATGGACAAGAATATGACAGATGAGCATCGTGATGGAAAACAACCAGGTTCAGCAACAGTTACACTTCGCAATGATCAGGCTCTTGAACCAAAGGAGAATAGCTTCATTCAGCTTCACTTGCTCCATCATTAGAATGTTCCCACAACTAACAGATTCTCTTTCAAGGACTTTTCACCTCATGTTACTGATACTTATTGTTTATTTATTTATTTTTGCATTTGCACATTTTTTTGTCTTCTGAACTGTGGTTGAATACCCAAGTGTTTGTGTTTCTTTGATTCTGTTATGGTTGTTATTCTATAGTTTTACTGAGTATGCTGACAGGAAAATGAATTTCAGAGTTGTATCTGGTGGCATATACTGTATGTACTTTGATAATAAATTTACTTTGAACTTTGAAATGTGAGATCATCCATTTTGATACAAAAAAGATCACATTGGAAATGATATGGAATGATATACGCCCTGTTTGATGTTTAAGGGGATCTAGGTGTGTTTTTACATGAATCATTGAAAGCCAAGATGCATGCACAGCAAGGAATTACAAAGACAAATGAAATGTTTGCTTTTATTACAAGAATATTTGAATACGCAGATAAGATAGCTGTAATTGCATAAGCCATTAGTGAAGAGTATTGTGTTAAACTTTCATCTCCTTACCTTTGGAATGAGTTACCTGCCCCAGAGGAAGTACAGTGACCATTCATCACATTGGTTCTGTTGTGTGAAGAGATCTTGAATAGATTTGGAGTATCTCTAGAGCAGGAGTTTTCAACCTGGGCTCCATAGACTCCTCAGCTAATGATAGAGGTCCATGACATCAGAAAGCTGGAAATGCATTAGAAGAATGAGAGTGGATTCCATTGAAGCTTACAGGATTTGATATGCTCTATACAAAGAAGATGACTCTTTGGCAGCGAAGCCAAGAACCAAGACCACAATGAGAGATAACTTACTGAGAATTGAGATGAGAAGATATTTCTTTGTCCAGAAAGTGGTGAATTTTTAGAATTCTTTACATTTCATGGTTATGGAGACTCAGTCATCGTGCTCATTCAACGACAGGAATCGATTGACTTTTGGATATTAAGAATATCAAGACATATAGTATTTCCTTCTGCATTTTGTGTGTGTTGCTTAGGACGTAGAAGAATAAAGTCATATGTGATGTTAGTAAATCCATTGGTAGTGTAAAATGCTGCAAGTCATTCTTCCTTGTTTATTGGGGAGTCAGATGAGGAGGGGGGAGCTGCATGATCTCAGTTGTAGCAAAGACTTGTCCTCAAGCCATGGGGGCTTATCTATTGCAGCAGTGCGGGAGTGGAGACACCGGAGGCAGTCTGGCACAGCACCCATGCTATGTTGGGGCCTGGCCCTTCCCATCAGTGCTTCCCTTCAGCGTTCATTTGCTGGAAGACAAGCTGGATTGAGAGCATGCATACACATGTCAGTGGACTACTGAGGACCACTCCTTCTTGCCAATAACACAAATGCAGCATCAATTGACAGGACATACCACTCGGGGACATGGGACATATATACATACAGTGTATCTATTTTGTGCAACCCTATGTTTACTTGCAACCTATATGTGTTATATGTGCCTCATGATGTATATAACTGTTGGTCCTGTGTTTTCACCTTGGCCTCGGAGGGACACTACTTTGGTTGTACTCAGGGGTATTCTTATATGGTTGAATGATCATCAAGCTTGAACTAACTGACTTGTAAAGCAGGATCAAAGGACCAGATGGACGACTCCTGACCCGATGAATGTTTCATCATTATTTTTGCTGTTGTAATAGTTTTATTTTTATTTTATTTCATTTCTGGGTATGTTGTCCTTATCTCTGTTCACTGATGCTGCCTAAGCTGCTGGGAACACCACTGTTCCCTGGTTTAGTTAACATTGTCTCACCTACTTTGAACTGACTTTGGATTTAGTGTAGTTCTTTCAGCCAGCTTGACTTACTGCAGACCTAGTCAGGTATTCTTAACTGTTCTCGATCTTTTCTGTCACATCAGACATAGTGTGAGACCTTCACATGAGATACTAAATCATTTTCTTGCATCCTAGGGGGATTGTAAGTGGTAGCTGTGTGGAACGAGCTTCCAGCAGAAGTGGCTGAGGCAGGTTCGATGTTGTCGTTTAAAGTTAAAGTGGATAGATATATGGACAGGAAAGGAATGGAGGGTTATGGGCTGAGTGCAGGTCGGTGGAACTAGGTGAGAGTAAGCGTTCGGCACGGACTAGAAAGGTCGAGATGGCCTGTTTCCGTGCTGTAATTGTTATATGGTTATTTTGTTATATAAGGAGCAGCATGGTAGTAAAGTGGTTAGCACAGCACATTATAGTACAGGTAACCCATGTTCAATTCTCGTGGCTGCATGCAAGGAGTTTGTATGTTCTCCCTGTAATGTGTGGGTTTCCACTGGTGCTCCAGTTTCCTCCCACATTCCAAAGATGTACCAGTTGGTCATTGTAAATTGTCTCATGATTAGGCTAGAGTTAAATTAGGGAATTGCTGGGCAACGTGGCTCCAAAGGCCAGAAGGACATATTCCATATTGTATCTCAATAAATAAATGAACAAATAAACTAAAGTGGAAGAAAATAAAGAAATATAAAGCCACGTTCTGAGAGTTGAAACATACTCTGCTGAATTTTCAAGTTTATGGTCATTAGGAATAGGCAAAGCTGTTGCCATTGTTTGGTGAAGTTTGATACTAGACCAACCTGGGGTCAACAGACCCTCCAATTAATAGTAGGGGTCCATGGCATAAAAAAGTTTGTGAACCTCTGTATTAGATTATAGATTGGTCATACTGAGTAGGAAATGGAGTTGAGAAACACTATTCGGATCCAGAGAACAAAGGTCTGGCTGCTGTCTACTGAGTTGTATGTGTAAAGGTGGGGTGGCGCTATAGCTTGATGTAGGTATCAGCCTGAAATATCAACTGTACTCTATTCTATAGATGCTGCCTGACCTGCTGAGTTCCTCCAGCATATTGTGTGAGGTACAGCACTATCATTCATTAAGTTCATAGCTGATTTTCTTCCTCAATCATGAGGAAATCTGCGGATGCTGGAATTTCGAGCAATACACGTAAAAGTTGCTGGTGAACGCAACAGGCCAAGCAGCATCTCTAGGAAGAGGTACAGTTGACGTTTCGGGCTGAGACCCTTTGTCAGGACTAACTGAAAGAAGAGCTAGTAAGAGATTTACTAACACTCAGGTTGGAGGAACAACACCTTATATCCCGTCTGGGTAGCTCCAACCTGATGGCATGAACATTGACTTCTCTAACTTCCGCTAATGCCCCACCTCCCCCTCGTACCCCATCTGTTATTTATTTATTTATATACACACATTCTTTCTCCCTTTCTCCTTTTTCTTCCTCTGTCCCTCTGACTATACCCCTTGCCCATCCTCTGGGTTTTCCCCCCCTCCCCCTTTTCCTTCTCCCTGGGCCTCCTGTCCCATGATCCTCTTGTATCCCTTTTGCCAATCACCTGTCCAGCTCTTGGCTCCATCCCTCCCCCTCCTGTCTCCTCCTATCATTCTGGATCTCCCCCTCCCCCTCCCACTTTCAAATCTCTTACTATCTCTTCTTTCAGTTAATCCTGACGAAGGGTCTCAGCCCGAAACGTCGACTGTACCTCTTCCTATAGAAGCTGCCCTTCTTCCTCAATGTCATTTTCCATCACTATTCATGACTCATTTATTGCCAATGGATGGCTTGTGATGGTATGGCCTTTGCTTGTCCTCCTTGAATGAAAATCTTCAAAGTTCAAATTATATTTATAATCAAAGTATGAATACATTATACAACCTTGAGATTTGTCTCCTTACAGGCAGCCACAAAACAATGACGCTCCAAAGAACCCATTAAAGAAAAAGGAGACAGTCAAACATCGAAAGTACAGAAAAAAAACAAATCACGCAAACAATAAAAGTAAGCAAGTAGAGTTCAGAACTGAAATTTACGAAAAAGAGTCCATTGACAGACACAAAGCCACAGCCTCAGTTCGGCACAGAGCTAAGTAAACGTTAAGGAGCTGAGAGCTGAACTGGCCTGTCCCTCACTTTTGGCTCTGTCACCCTGACCTTCTCAACCTGGCCTGGTGCTTAAATTGTCCAAACATTGAGTCGTTACTCGGTCTTGGACCCATGCTCTGTCGCTTCGGTACGGACTGGGGCCTGTACTCCGCCACTTTGATTCGGCCTGAATATGAACTTTCCAATTCGGAGCGATGCTTAAATCAATCGAACTTCAGGTTTGCCTCGCTCTTGAGAATGAGCCCTCGAGTTTACGGTAGTCCAATCAGTGAAGTTGGAACATCATAAAGAGGCAAATGTCTTTACAAGGGTGGTGCCTGAAAACAAACTAGCAGGATAACAAAAAAATGCAACTGCTGCCAGAGCATTGCATTCTGCCGTGAATACAGCCTTCACACAGGTATGCAGACATTGCCATTCTGAGACCACAAAATTGCACATATTTCCATACGCATTCAAATGATTCCTGACACACAAATGGGCAAAGCTGATATGGAAATCATGTAATGCATCTCTGCAGAAGCAAAAATCTATATTTAGTTCATGAATTATCATTTAAATTTGCAATTTAAATATAGGTGTTGGAAGGCAAAATGTCATAGCATATTTGCATTCACAAGCTAGCGGTAATACTAACGGTTATTAATGTCCATTTGTACTTGCAGCACCAGCATAACACACAAAAGTCCACGTAAGAGATTGTGCAAATGAATGGCTGTAAAATAAAAACATAATCAACTTCAACAGAAAATTCACAAAATGCAAATTTCTAGGCCTTTCATACTGAACCAAATCTTTTCTTCAGCATTGCATATACCTGTATAGGTGTGTATATATGAAATATAGAAGTTCACTTGCAGTATAATAGTCTTTGCCACTTTAATTTTAATGATGCATGTTATAAAGCATTCACCTAGAAAATTATTATGCCCTTGCAGTTGCTTTGTGATGAGCCAGATTAAGTCCCTTCTGTGTTTCAGTAATGTTTGCATAATAGCAAGCCAATTCACTTAATTGTGACAACGATGCAAGTTACGTGATTGAATTTAATTGTCAGGGTTCAGTTGGAGAGCCATAAATACCTCTGACACCAAGAGTCCCATCTCATTAACGGTTCTGCCTGCAAGTAATTCCATTCTTAATGGCACAACCGGGTTTAGTTTTATAAGCAAGAAGTAATAGATCAAATTGTCTGGGATTTACAAGTCTCTTAAAGTTCTCTCATAATTTATTAATTATATCTTAAGTGAAATTGTTAATTCTTGTCTTTAAAAAATTGAATGATTTAGTTTTTCGCAGAAAGCATATAGTGAACATACAGGTGATGAAGCTTTGATTGTTTTCAGTATCCATCATATTCCTTTAAAAAATGCATGTATAAATATTATCATGTAATATCTTCCTGTACGATACAAATGGGTTTAATCAAAAATTAATCTCTGATGTGATTTTACATCAGTAGCCCACTGGTATTCACAAAGCACATGCAGCCTTTTTCAACGAAACAAAGGGCATATATTGGACCAGGTCTGAAAATATTCTAGATTCAAGATTCAGGATTGTTTAACAACATGTCCAGTACACAATTGTAAGGAGGTACAAAATAATAGCCACTCCGGATCTGAGGCAACACAAATAAAATGTAATAAGAAAAGAAATAAAAATAAAAACAGAATAAATATAAACACATAAGATAGCTTATATTTATAGCTCACTCTTCCTTCAGTTAGTCCTGACGAAGGGTCTCGGCCTGAAACATCAACTGCACCGCTTCCTACAGATGCTGCCTGGCCTACTGAGTCCACCAGCAACTTTGATGTGAGATAGCTTATATACATGGATTGATTGTAAATCCATAAAGTGATGCTAGGAACAGGAGTGTCTGTACATAAGGTGACTGACAGGAAATGATAAAGTAGTGGTGGTTGGGGGTGTGGAGGGGTGGGTTAGTGGGTAGAGGTGTTGATCAACCTCACTGCTTGGGGAAAGTAACTGGTCTTGAGTCTAGTGAGGATGCTACATAGCCTCTTTCCTGTTGGAAATGGGACAAACAGTCCATGAGAATGGTGGGTGGGATCTGTTACGATATTGCTGGGTGTTTTCCAGCACCTTTCTGTGGTTCTACAGTGGGTAGTTTTGACTACCCAGTTGTAGAGCATTCCTATTCACTGCAGCGCAGTTGCCGTACTGTGGGGTGATGCAGCATGATTGGATGTTCTCCACTGTGCATCTGTAGAAGTTTGTAAGTAATGATATGCGTAGTCCAGCCCTTTCAGAAGGTAGAGGTGTTGATGAGTCCAAAGTGTCTCAGTCCAAAATGTTAACTGTTTTCTCTTTTCCATAGATGTTGCCTGGCCTGCTGAGTCCCTCCAGTATTTTGTGTGTATTTCTTGGATTTCTAGCATCTTCAAATTTTCTATTGTTTGGCAGTAGTGAGTTTTCTTCATTACGTAGGATATGTTCTGGGGCCATGAGAGATTGTGTATTGTGTGTGCCCAGGAATTTGAAACTACTCACAGTTTACAGGGCTGTGCCGCCGATGTAAAGGAGGGTGTGAGTGGTGCCAAGATTTGGATATTGAAAGAACACCTGACCTCAGGTTCAGACCTCATTCGTCAACTGGACTTGGTTCAATCTGTGATTGCATTTAAGATTTCTGTCTTATTTGGATTCTCATCCAGTTGCATTTGATTTTCATCTAGCATCTAGTCGAGAACCCTGTTCTCATCTCAGTCTCGAAATTATGTCTTAATTTTAGCCTCAGAAACTCCAGTACCTGGATCCTTACCATCTTCGCCTAGGCCTCTCATTACAGTGATGAAGCAACAGCAGCAAAACAAGCCCCTTGCCTCCCCACCAACCCACACACAGACACAGCCCTCTAACTCCAGGCAGGCTGTCTTCGGCCTCCAGTGGACTTGTTTCTTCACTGACATTGGCTTTTGACTTTCACAGTGGACTCACACAGATCAGCAGACTTGGGGCTCTGGCGACTGAATCTTCACATTTGGCATTCCGATCAACCATCAACTTCAAACGTTGGTATTGACCAAGGGCTTTTCATTGATGATGAATGAGCTCACTATTCACTTTACCCATATATTATCCCCCAACCCTTCTTTGCCCCATATATCTCCTCACCCTCTCTTCCCCCCTTACAGCACCCCCAACATTCTCCCGACCCATACAGCACCCATACCGTCTATTCCCCATACATTGTCCTCACCCTCTTTTCCCCTATCATACAGCACCCCACCCTCTGTTCCCCCTATATATCACCCCCACTCTCTCTTGTTCCTGCCCATCAGCCACACACTCTCTTCCCCTGTCTTCCCTACTGTTAGTTATATTTTGTGCATTGTCGTTTGATGTAGGCAATCATGGTCTTTCTGTGAGCATGATTGTTATTGGTTTGCTGTTGTCTTCTTCTGGGCAATGCCTTTACAAGACAAGTGACCCCGGCCATTGCCAATACTCTTCAGAGATTGTATGCCTGGTGTCAGTAGTTGCACAACCATGACTTGTGATATGCACCAGTTGCTCATTTGACCATCCACTTTGCACATTGACAGCCCCTTAGTGGCTGATGACAAACGTGACCTCTCTCAACTGAGGGTGAACACTGCAGTGAAGTTCTGACCATAACTTCCTGAAGCCTCCTCTGCTGTGCTCAGTTCCACCACTTTGATACTGCATGCAACCCAATCTTAAATTTCTGCCAAAGTGGATCGAGTAGAGGAAAGGCTTATGTGCTGAATTGTGTTTGCTTAGCTTACCATTACGTAAAACATTTGGGACATGCTTTCAACCAAATATTTGAACAGAGGACCCAAACAAAAAGCACTGACCCTCCCTACTGATGATGCAGAGTTTACCAACATTCACATGTTTAACAAGGAAACCAACTTGTATTTCTATATATATGAGAGAAATTTCAACAGCATTTACAGGAGTAGAATGAGATAGATTTGGACATGTAACCAGAGTATTGTTAGAGATCGGTTTTAATTAGCATTTGAAGAAAATGAGAGAAGAAATCAGGAAGTTTAGAAGGCATTCCTATAGCTAGATCTGGAGACTGACTAGCAAAAAGCATGGCAATTTGTGGAGTATGTTAAACTGGGGATTGGTAAAATATCAGAAATGGAGAACTTAGAATGCTATTGGACTAGAGATCATTTCAGTGGTAGTGAGTAGAAGGCCATGGAGGAATTAAAAATGAAGTCAAGAATCTTAAAACAGAGACGAAGGCAAAGTAAAATTTGATGGTCTGAATTATTAACATGATCCAAATTCATCACTCATGTAATGATATTCCATGACAGGCCAGAATCAGTCTGCCAGTGCCAAGGAGTTTTATTTATTGCTGAGGAGGTACACAAAGTTTCCATGTCCTCTCACATTGAGGCTGGTTCTATGCATTATTCCCTTTGACTTGCTATTAGTTCGTTACAGACCTTACAAGACTCAGGTTTATCAGCAGGCTCTAGGTTATGACTGAAAATTGGGCCCCTTGGAAGGAAGGAGAGAAAATTAAAGCCAGAGGACAAGAAAAACTGGCTCCTATCTGACTTTGTTGCCTATCTGTGATTATTGCAGTCACTGTCTTACTTTTTCCACTAAGTAATTAAAGCCCTGAAAATTCTAGGGCAAAAAAATCCTTATTTTGCTTGAACAGCTTGCCAATGATGAAATTATCTTTACTTCAGATCTGAACATAATTTCCTTAAGGAGCAATGGAAAAAAAATAAAGGTACAAATGCTGGCTGGTGTTCCTTGAATCCAGCAATGTGTGAGCTGTAAGCAGCTAATTTGAATGATATAAGTAACTTTTGTTCAGTCCATCTGCTTCATCATTAGAATCATATTGTGCATTTCCTCGCTAATCCTGATGATAACTTATAATTAGCTTATTTGAATAATCAGGTATCAAAAGGTAAATTTACTGATTATGTTCCCCCAGTCAAGCTGCATCCTCAAAATTAGCAATTAGTACCACAACATCCCTTTTCAAAACACTTGGTATTTTTGAATGAGTTTTTTGTGATGAAAGAGCAGGGTAATAGGTAAAGAGAGGTCAAATGTGTCCAATGGCTTTGCTTGTAGTCAAATTGGACCAATGGCTTTGCTTTTTTGTCAAATGGGACCAATGGGAGTGCTTATTGAGAAATAGGATCAGTAGGATTGCTTGTTGAAGCTACATCATGAATTTGATAGGTCAAGTAAAATTCCACAAAGAGACAGAGTTCTGCATGTATATTGTTTGACCCTGAAAAGCTGAAGTGAAGAATTAAAGCATTCTCTTTTAGGGGCTTTTAATTTGGCCAATGTGCTGCCTTTTCAGACTAGTGATATTTATATATCCTGGAGGCAAAGGAATTGGTGGAAGTGTAACTCACCAGTTTTCAACCTGATAGTGTTAATTATTCTTTAAATTATTTGGAACTATTGCAAAATACTTGGCCTAAAATGTATGGATAGGATGTGCTGGGTGAGAATGGTGGAGGAATTATTTAAATCAATTAAAGCAGAAGCTTTGATTATTGACTAGTATAATATATAACTAGTTCAAATATAACTGGAAATGAGTTGAGAAGAAAATAATTATTCCATGCTGCTTGCAGAGTTCAGGTAAAGAGTAATGGATTCATGTCATAGTTAGTTTCTTCCATCACATTGAAATCTCTAATCGCTATCCAAACCTCCACCCTTCCTCTATACCCACCCTATACACTCTGAATTCCCTGCTCTGTATAGGACTGCATTTCCATAAGATCTAAGACCTGAATTAGGCCATTTGCCCATGAAGTCTGCTCCACCAATTCATCATGGCTGATCCAATTCTCTCTCAGTCCCAGTCTCCTGCCTTCACCCTCTGGTTAATGACTTGACCTCCACAGCCGTTTCTGGCAATGGATTCCACAGATTCACTACTCTCTGGCCAAAGAAATTCTTCTTCAGAGAGTAATTTCCTAGTTGAATTAATGGGCAAGCAAATCCTTTCAATGTCGATGACTGAAAGTTTACTGAAGGACAGACATTTGCCAATTTCCTTTTCAGTTGGGAAGCACTGCATTTTACTTTAAAATACAATCTTGTAAAGAGAGAAAACAAAGACAGTTAAGTTAATGTGAGAAACCAACATGCTGAACCATCTTGCTGACTATATTTGGCTTGTTGTTTACTCAGAATCATAAGAATGAATCTGGTCAAGTGCCCAGTTTATTTTGTCTAGAATTGCCAGTCAGGAATTGCTAGGGTTAAATTGGGGATTGCTGGGTTGCTCGGCTTGAAGGGCCGGGAGGGCCAGAAGGGCCTGTTCTGCAATGTGTCCCAATAAATAAATACATTAAATCAAACTGTATGGAAAACATTTTGGTTTACAAAATCTGCCATGGGAAAAAAATGAATAAACCAAACTCAATTGCAATTGGATTCTGTAATGGCTCCAGAAGAATAGAAAATTGCAAATGCCAGTCCACTCTTCAAGAAAAGAGAGAGGTAGAAGAAATGAAACAATAGGCCAGTTACTCTGACCTCAGTTGTGGGGAAAACATTGGAGTCAATTATTAAGGATGATGTTTCAGGGTACTTGGAGGCACATTTCAAGAGGACTTGTATATAACAGCAAGGAGACTGCATAAGTTTTCTTTGTCTACTCTTCTAATGTTTTAAACTAGAGATTAATATTGTTTTCTATTTGGTTTTCCATTGGCCCTGAATATGGATTCCTGTGAAGATTAAGGACATTTACAGACACTGAATTTAGAGGCATAACAGCAGGCAAGACATGGGGTAGGGACTTGGGGGTGGGAATGCTGTTCCTATCATAACAATTAGCTACTTGTCAGGGTAGTCGTGCACTCACCTGTGCTTTGCTAGTGTGTTGAGAATTGGGCTCCAAGTGTAAGATTGTTCCCTGGAGCATGCAAGATCAAATAGTGTGGTCCATGTTGCAGAAGAATGGAGAACTTTGGATAGTGAAGCATGTAACCCATTTCATTAGAATTTAATGAAATATGATCTGCAGACACAAACCCTAATAATGAAAAACACAACAACCATTTGTCAAACAGAAATCAACAATTATACAATTTACATAATCAATTTAATGTGATTAATAACTAAGTATTTCTCATTGTCAAGAAGATACTGACAAATAATCCACATGGAAAAAGTACTTGCAGAAATATCTTGAGACATTTATTTATCTTTTTGTTGAGCTACAATGCGGAGTGGGTCCTTCTGTCCCTTCAAGACGCACCACCCAGAAATCCCCCAATTTAATCTCACCCTATCAGAGGACAATTAACAATGACAAATTAAACGACCAACCAGTACATCTTTGGACTGTGGGAGGAAACCGGAGCACCTGGAGGAAACCCACTTGATCACAGGGAGAATGTACAAACTTCTTATAGGAATTGAATTTGGGTCATCCGTACTGCAAAGCATTGCACTAACCACCATACTACTCTACTGCCCTGACACCAACAGTCTGACTTTCCATTGATGAGGATATAGAACTCCCTTTAAGTTATTCAAAGGATATCAAGAATGTTGGCCATAAGACCACTAGGTACCCAAACAGAAGTAGAGTATTTGGCCCAGCAGCTCTGTCATTCAGTCATGACTGTTATTTTTAACCACTCTCTCCCACCTTCTTCCTGTAGCCCTTATACCTCTCTTACTACTTAAGAACCTATCGATTGCTACATACCTGACTAAAAGTGGCCACTGAGCCAGCATCGATATAAATCATCTGCTTATTACCATTGTTCACTGAAACCATACTGGCTGTAAATTGGGTGTTTTATTGTACTTCATCAGTGATTACACATTGTTCACAAGAATCTTTGGGATATTCAAAGGTTCAAAGGATCAAAGGTCAAATTTAATGTCAGAGAAATATATACGATATGCATTCTGAAATGCTTTTTCTTCGCAAACATCCACAAAAATAGAAAAGTGCCCTAAAGAATGAACAACAGTTAAATGTGAGAACCCCAAAGACCTCTCAGCTCCCCTTCTTGCGCGTAAGCGACAGCAAGCAATGATCCCCCCTCCCCCCAGCGAAAAAAAGTGTGCCCGCTACCGAGCACAAGTGTGAGCTAGGCAATAGCGAAGACACAGACCTTGCAGTTATCCCAAAGACTATTGCATTTCATCTGGCATTCGACAAACCACAGGTTCTCCCTCTCCCTAATAAAGGAGAGAGAGATGTCCCCCATTTTCACATCAAGCGGGAGACATAACAACAAACCATTGGTTTACGATGTTAAAAAATCCGTTCCATCACTTTTTATGAGCTCTGTGCCTGAAGATCGCAAAGATCTCAGTTTCTCGGGCCCACAGTGAAAGATTTTCTGGCCTCCTCGATGATACATGAGTCTCCTGCCATGACACCGACCCTCGATCCAACTGTCTCCAGAGCTCCGATATCTTAGGCTTCCAAATACGACCCAGAATCTCAGGCTGAACCCTTGTCTTGCTGACCAACAACAGCTGGTCCTGAAACCCCAAGAACCAGTCCCATTCCCGCAAAGAACCGAAGTCTGAGTGTAACTCCAAGTCAGGGTCCTCAAAAGAACCCTGAAAGGGAAAAATAAAGATATTAAGGATGGAAATAGAGCTGTTTCCGAAGATGCCAGCAAAGGAGTTGCCGTTTAGCACAGTCTTAACTCCGCCTTCAAAGTTCAGATAAAGCACTATTTAAATACAATTTCCTTTTTTTAGAAGAGGAAATATATTGGAATTTGTTCGTTATGTGCTATGTTGTGTGATGTGTGTGATCATGGTCTTTCCATTACCATAATTGTTCTTGGCAAATTTTTCTGCAGAAGCGGTTTGTCATTGCCTTCTTCTGGTCAGTGCCTTTACAAGACAGGTGACCCCAGCCATTATCAATATTATCAATACTCTTCAGGGTTTGTCTGCATGGCATCAGTGGTTACATAACCAGGACTTGTGATATGCACCAGCCTATATTGGAAATAGAATTGTTTTATTATTGTTAAATGAACTGAGGTACTGTGAAAAGCTTTTCTTGTATACTGTTCATACAGATCAATTTAATATGCCATGCACTGAGGTAGAACAAAGAAAAACAGTAACAGAATGCAGAATGAAATGTAGCAGCTACACAGAAATTGCAGTGCGGTAGACAGTACGTGGGAGATCAGGATGAGATAGATTGTGAGGTTAATCTTATTGTACTAGGGAGCCATTTAATAGTGAGGAGACGCTGTCCTTGTGACTGGTGATACATCTTTCAGGCTTTTGTTTCTTCTGCCTAATGGGAGGGAGAGAAGAGAAAATGCCCAGTACGAGTGGGTCTTTGATGATGCCGGCTGTTTTACAGAGGCATTGACAGGCGTAGACAGAGTCCATGGTGTGGAGGCTAATTTCTGTTAAAGTGCTGAGCTGTGTCCACAACTCACTGTAGTTCCTTGCAATATCTGAAGAGCAGGAATCATGCCGAGCCCTTATTCATCCAGATGGAACACTTTCTGTGATGCATCAATAAAAATGGTGATGATCGAAGGAGAAAGGATGCATTTATTTGGCTTCCTAAGGAGGTTGAGGCTTTGGAGAACTTTTGTGGCCATGGCCTCTATGTGCTTGTACTCGGAGAGGCTATCAGTGATACGTGCACTTTAAACGTATGTACACATGTAAACATATGTATGCTTTAAAACTTGGTTTGCATGTGATGTTTATCCAACACTTGCATACACACACAGACAGACAGACAGACACACACAAACACACACATATAAAGGGTGATTGATAAATTTGTGGCCTAAGGTAGAAGGAGTCAAATTTAGAAAATCTAGCACATTTATTTTTCAAGATAGTCCCCTCCTACATTTACACACTTAGTCCAGAGGTCGTGGAGCATACGGTCGTGGACCTCCAGAAAGTGTCCACAGCAGGGGTGATTGATAAGTTTGTGGCCTAAGGTAGAAGGAGATGAGTTAGGAACTTCAAACTTTTTACATAATCACTCAAAGCACTGAATTGCATGTGCATGTAACGAGAGCTATATAACACACACACACACACACGTGCGCGCACACACACACACACACACACACACACACACACACACACACACACACGCGCACACACACACACACACACACACACACACACACGCGCGCACACACACACACACACACACGCACGCACGCACACACACACACACACACACACACACGCACACACACACACACACACACACACGCACACACACACCACACCACACCACACCACACCACATCATTTGTGGACTGGAGTTACAGGGAAAGGTTAAATGGATTAGGACTTCATTTCCTGGAACAAACAAGATTAAGAGGGGTACTGATAAGATAAACACAAGCAATCTTTTTCCCACAGTTGGGTAAGGCAGGAACTGAAGGTCATGTGTTAAAGGTGAAAGGTGAAATCTTCAAGGAAGATATGGTGATTCCAGACCACAAACATGAGATAATCTGTAGATGGTGGAAATCCAGAGAAACGCACACAAAATGTGAGGGATCTCAGCAGGCCAGGTAGCATCTATGGAAAGGAGTAAACAGTTGACGTTTCAGCCGAGACCCTTCATCAGGGTTCCATACCAGACTGGTTGCATCACATTCTGGTATGGAAACACCAGTGTCCAAGATGGAAAGTCTCTAAAAAGTGACAAGAAAAGCTCTCCCCACCACTGAGTGCATCTACAAAGTGTGCTACTACAGGAAAGCAGCATCCATCATCAAGGATCCCATCACCCATCCACACTCTCTTCATAGCTGCTACCATCAGGATGGAGGTACAGAAACTTTAGGTTCAACACTACCAGGTTCAGTAACAGTTAATACCCTTCAACCTTCAGGGTCCTGAACCAGAGTGGACAATTTCACTCACCACAATGCTGAACTGATCACTCAACCCAACCTTTGGACTTACTTTCAAGTTCTCTACAACACATGCCACAGTTTTATTTACTTATTTGTTTGTTTGTTCATTTATCATTATTATTATTATTTGTTTCTTTTTTTATTCTTTTCTTTTGGTATTTTCACCAAATGTCAGTTTGTTTGAGTGTAGCTTTTCATTGATTCTATTGTACTTTGATCTGCTGTGAATGCTTGCAAAGCGGTGAATTTCAGGGTAGTATTTGGTGACATTTACTTACTTTGATAATAAAATTAGATTTGAACTTTGAAGTGCAAAGGTAAACTTCTTTACTGAGAGGGTAATGTATTGGTGGAACGAGCAGACAGCAGAAGAGGTGGATGCAAGGTTGATTTCAATGTTTAACAGAAATTTGGATAGATACATGGATGGGAGGGGTATGGAGTGCAAGTCAGTGGGAGTAGGTGGAATAACAGTTTGGCACAGGCTAGATGGATCAACCGGCCCCTTTCTGTGCTCTAATATTCTATGACTCGATTCATGCACAGTAGAAACATAGAAAACCTACAGCACAATACAGGCCCTTCGGCCCGCAAAGCTGTGCCGAACATGTTCTTACCTTAGAACTACCTAGGCTTACCCATAGCCCGCTATTTTTCTAAGCTTCATGTACCCATCTATGAGTCTCTTAAAAGACCCTATCGTTTCTGCGGGCAGCCCATTCTACGCACTCACCACTCTCTGCATAAATAACTTACCCCTGACATCTCCTCTGTACCTACTTCCAAGCACCTTAAAACTGTGCCCTCTCATGTTAGTCATTTCAGCCTATGACTATCCACATGATCAATGCCTCTCATTATCTTGTACACCTCTATCAGGTCACCTCTCATCCTCCGTCGCTCCAAGGAGAAAAGGCTGAGTTCACTCAATCTATCCTCATAAGGCATACTCCCCAATCCAGGCAACATCCTTGGAAATCTCCTCTGCACACTTTCTATGGTTTCCACGTCCTTCCTTTAGTGAGGCGAACAGAATTGAGCACAGTGCTCCAAGTGGGGTCTGACCAGGGTCCTACATAGCTGCAACATTACTTCTCAGCTCTTAAAATCAATCCCACGATTGATGAAGGCCGATGCACCGTATGACTTCTTATCCACAGAGTCAACCTGCGTAGCAGCTTTGAGTGTCCTATGGACTCGGACCCCAAGATCCCTCCGATCCTCCACACTGCCAGCATATGCCTGGCATGTGACATGAAATTTGTTAACTTAGCAGCAATACATAATACAGAAGAAAAAAATATATATAAATAGATAGACAGATAACTTACTTACTTACTTACTTACTTAATTAATTACAGTATATGTGTATTGAATAGATTAAAAAGATACAGAGGCCCAGGTTTTGCAACTTCTCAAAAGGATTGTGGGAATGATGGTATTAAATGCTGAGCTATAGTCAATGAACAGCATCCTGACGTAGGTGGTTATGTTGTCCAGGTGGTCTAAAGCCGTGTGAAGAACCATTGATATTGCATCTGTTGTTGACCTGTTGTGGTGATAGGCAAATTGCAATGGATTCAGACCCTTGCTGAGATAGGGGTTCAGTCTAGTCATGACCAACCTCTCAAAGCATTTCATCACTGTTGATGTTAGTGCTACCGGGCGATAGTCATTAAGGCAGCTCACATTATTCTTCTTAGGCATTGGTATAATTATTGCCTTTTTGAAGCAAGTGGGAATTTCCACTCGTGGCAGTGAGAGGTTGAAGATGTCCTTGAATACTGCCGCTAGTTTGTTGGCACAGGTTTTCAGAGCCTTACCAGGTACTCCATCGGGACCTCTGCCTTGCGAGGGTTCACTCTCTTTAAAGACAGCCTACCATCGGCCTCTGAGACAGAGATCACAGGGTCATCAGGTGCAGCAGGGATCTTCACAGCTGTAGTTGTGTTCTCCCTTCTAAAGCGGGCAGAGAAGGCGTTGAGTTCATCTTGTAGTGAAGCATCGTGCCATTCAATAGAGACCCATATCACAATCAGGTTTATCGTCACTGACACACATCATGAAATTTTTTTTTTTTGTGACAGCAGTACAGTGCAATACATAAAATTACTACAGTACTGAGTAAAAACACTCCAACTAGCTATATTTCTGCCTAAGACTTTTGCACAGTATTGCAAATCTGCCTATCACTTGTCATCTCTTGCTCTAACCCCTCCTTTCACCTTTCTATACTGGCTATCCCTCTTCTGTCTCTCTGAAGAGTTTCAACTTGAAACATTGACTGTCCATTTCCCTCTACTGATGTTGCCTGATCCATTGACTTACTCCACCATCCTGTGTGTGTGCCAGGTTCCAGTATCCGCAGTTATTTTAAACTCTGTTCTTTTTTATTGTCTTCTAACAGATTTCTCTGACAATCTCATTAAAGTCCAAAGTTCAAAGTGAATTTATTATCAAAGTACATATAATATCATTATATACAACAACTTCTTGTGGGCATACTCAATAAATCTATAGAATAATAACTGTAACAGAATTAGTGAACTCGAACATTCATCTAGAGTGCAGAAGGCAACAAACTGTGCAAATGCAAAAGGAAAGAAATAATAATAAATAAGCAATAAATACGATAAATATCGAGAACATGAGACGGAGAGGTTATGGGAGCATTTCAATAATGGGGCAAGTGAAGTTGTGTTAAGTTATCCTTTTGATTGAAGAGCTGGATAGTTGAGGATCAGTCATTACAAATTTTTTCAAGTAATTGGATTTTAACAAATTTATCAAATTTACTTAAATATGACATACCCAACAGAATCACAGATATGAGTGAAGACTACTTGGCACTGCTCTAAGCTTAACACAAAATTCACATTGAATGCATGAGAAAACCTTTAAAGGAATGCATTCCAAAAGCTTATTACATGTCTACAAGTCTGGTTACACCATCAGAGTATGAAGGAATTCATCAATACTGACAATTAGATCCATTAACCAAACTGAATTAATTAGCTGTTTGATGAATGACAAGGGATGTTGTCCTTCAGGCTTAGAATCAAATGATAGCACTGTGGTTATCTTCTGGCTAGAATCTGAATTTATCTCACATTATTTACAGTAAAAGAATGGAGCAAAGATGAACTGATTTTACAGCATAAACAACTCTCACCACAACATTAAAAAACCTCTCACAGAGAGTGTGAGAGAAGATAAAAGCCACAGCATTTGGCAGTATCGTTCTTCACTGTGACCTAGCATGATTTTCCTGCTGACCTGAATCTCTTAGCTTCAGGGTGCACATTAAACTTTGCACTACAGAAAAGTAATTTGAAGTTTGTTATGTAAACTGCGTGATTCAACCAGTGGTCTTCACACTTTATTGCAGTCGATTGGACTGCCCGCTGTATTTATGTCAAGATGCACAAACTATTAAGGCACCCAGCCATGCATTCTAAGTCTACAATCTGTTTTTCTGCATTAGCTTGTCAGCCAATAATTTTTAAAAAATCATTCACTTAATTCTTCCCAATCCTGATAAAAGCCTTCACCTTTCAAAACTCTTTGTTTCTCCCACCAATATGCAGAATAGAGAAGTCCTCAAGGATTAAAAAACGTTTAAATCCAAAAGGCAAATTTATATCAAGCAACCCTATTCCATGAACACTAGAAGTTCTGCAGATGCTGGAAATCCAGAACAACACACTCAAAATGCTGGAGAAACTCAGCAAGTCAACGAATAAACATTTCGGTCTGAGGCCCTTCTTCAGGATCCTACTCAATTTCAGATCTTCATAATCCAATGTAGCTTCATCCTTACCCATTTTAACTGTGGGAGATACGTGTGTCCATGGGAGCATTAGTGAAGTGATCAGTAAACAGTCTCTCTGCAGGTAAAGATCCAGGGCACTATGTGGACTGACATGTCAGAACGTGAACAGGAATCAGAATTAAAATGTTTGACCACTGAGAAATCCCATTTTTGGAGGCTAGAGCTGCAAATATTTGTCCTTACTCATACTCACATTGTTGCACTCCAGCTCATTCTAACCCAAAGAACATTCTAGACCCATGAAAAATTTGAGCAACCAATTAATCATTTAGTTGCAATAACATCATTCTTTACTTTCTACTTCACAAATTCAAAATGTTTGCTGATATTATCACTATCTATACGTTATGAGCATTTCGGATCATATATAACCTGTAGCTCGTTTGATTATTAGATCAGGATATTTCAGCTCTGAGCATTGCTTTGTGCATTTTTCAAGCTGGTTCTGGTGAGCACAACTTTCAATTTAATGTTTGCAATTTATAGGACAACTGTAGCCAAAGCATTCTTATATTTTAGAGGTTCCAAATCATAAGACTTTCATTTATTTTGACAATATTTTAAAGTAGAATAGGCTGTTTACAGTCACGGCAATGTGAAGTATATCTCTGTGACGAGCCATCTATCTTTCCCCTTTGTTTACTGTAAACGTAAATGCATCATTAGCTCAGGCTAAATATTTGCTTCCAGCTGTTGAGTTGTATATTTCCTGGTATTGTTACAATGGCTGCCCTTCAAAATCAATACTAGGTCTGGCTTCATTACTAGCAAATGCTTGGTCTGGATAGAGCAGACATGCCAAGGATGCTTCCTATAATGGGGGAGTATATGACCAGAGAGCACAGCTTCAGAACAAAAGGATGTCCCTTTAGAGCAGAGGTTAGCCGGAGAGTGATGATTCTGTGGAATTCATGCTACAGACAGCTCTGGAGAACAAGTTATTGCATACGCTGAAAATGGAGGTTGATGGTTCTTGTAGTAAAAGTGTAAAAGGGAATGTGGAGAAGGTGGAGAATGAGAGGCAAAATACAAATCCTCTTCTGCCTTTAAGTAACTTTCACGTTTCCCAGCATTATTGCATAATTTATTTATTCCTAATATTTAAATACACGGTGTAATACAAATTTTCCTGCTGTCATGGAATATTTTAATTGTTTTATAAAACAAGGGTTTTATATTACTTATATTAGAAACCTATCCCTCCAGAATTTTAACTTAAATATAATTTAATCTAATAGTTCCAAACAAACAAAAATATTGAACTTAGACTGGTCAGCTAAAATGAAAATTACCACTTTACCAGTCAGCTGTCTTTACCGTCTTTCCAAACATAACATGTTCAATCAGATTAACTGAAATATAAGACAACAACATACAAGTACAGTTTTCCCTTCAAATAAATCCTGCTCCTCAAGGTTCTATCAAGAGTTACAACTTTGTAACACATGACCTAGTCATTACAGATTCATAACAGCTCCACAGTTAATTTACATTCATTGTCCCATCCTGGCAAAATCTGACCAAAATTTCCACATTTGTTATTTGTATTGTCCCAAAGTAAAAGACCACTTATTGCAAATATAAACTGTCTCGAGTCTGCATATGCTGGACTATTGATGTCCACTATGATTCTGTTCTGCAACTTTAACATTGGCAAAACACCTTTGGATTTTGCAAGCAACAGTTTATTCTGCCTAAGATCATATAATCAGAATCAAAATCAGAATCAGATTTATTTTCACCTGCATGTGTGATAAAATTTGTTAACTTAGCAATACATAATATAGAAGAGAAAAATTAACACAAAATAATAATAATAAATAAATAATCAATTACAGTATACATATATTGAATGGATGTAAAATTGTGCAAAAAAACAGAAATAATACAGTGTACATTAAAAAGTGAGGTAGAGTTCAATGGATATAAGTTAAAAAAAGAAGTGGTCCATAGAAATAATGAAATAGTTAAAAATAAACTTGCATCTGTATTATGACGTACATTTACAAAGATAAATGTGGCATCACTGAAAAGGTTTAAAAAAAACACTTATTTATCATGTGGATATTACAGAGGTGTGTGACTTCAAGAAGATAAATGGGGCTGGCATATGCTTTTGTTTGTTTTGTTCCCTTGGTTAATTCCCTTGCTTATATTAAAAATATCTCATTGGAATTGTGTCAATTAACTTAGCATGACAAAATTATATCTTTACAATGAGGCATAATTTTTAAACTAATGTGTGTCTTCTACACTGGAAAATATGGAACTACTGCAAGTGATGAGTGTATGTATGCAGAGGGATTGGGAAAGCATTTAAACTCTAGTGATTGTAAAAACAGGTGGATTGCTTTTGAGGAGGTGATTTACAGAGTGAGAAAATCACAAAACACATTGTTGTTGCAGAAGGCTGATTCACTGTCCTAGAATTTCCACCAGGAAATAAAGTTCAAAGTTCAGAGTAAATTTTTATTATCAGAGTACATATATGTCACCATATTCAATCCTGAGGTTCTTCTACCTGCGGGAATACTCAGCAAATCTATAGAACAATATCTGTAATTAGGATCAATGAAATAAATTGAGCAAATGCAAATATAAATAAATAGGAATAAACAGCAAGAACATGAGATAATGAGATAAGGATTCCATAAAGTAAAATAAAGACTTGCAGTAAATAGAAATACCTTTTTTAATAATTTCATTTTCTATCATTGTTCAAGTGGCTTCATTTGCTGCCTTTCCCATGCATCTGAATAGAAAACTTTATCCAATGGAGAAAAAATCAACAAGCAAGATGGAAGTAATTCTTTTTGAGAACATTTACTCAGACATTTTTCTAATGCAGACCTGAATCAAAATAAAAAGTGTAGCTGACATTTGTCCTTACAAATAATGTTTAATATGTAATGAAATAGCGTTTCACACAGTATAAGGTGACAAGAGCCTTAAAAGTTTAATATATTTATGAAATAGTGTCCAGAGCAAGTGAGGTGGAATGGTACAATAAGCATCACACATTGATAGCAACATTTACTTTTTAATTAGTGCTATTGTGTATTAACAGACCTAAGGCATTGAAAATGCCAGTTTCTGAGTGAACCTGCTGCTGCAGGAGAAATAGAAATGTGAATAGGCATTTAGCACAGAGCACCCCAGTTTGGATACTGTTGTGGGTGATAACCCCCCAGGGGAATGCCACAGAGACAAGCTTACAGGCACTGAGCATAGGTCCGTGCTGCAGAAGGAAAAGAGGGAGAAGAGGGGAGTGGTTGTGATAGGGAACTCAGTAGTCAAGAGAACAGACAGGAGATTTTGTGGATGTGAACAGGATACCCGGATGGTATGTTGCCTCCCAGGTGCCAGGGTCAGGAATGTCTCGGATGATGCCCACAGCATTTTGGAGAGGGAGAAAGAGCAGTCAGATGTCTTGATACATATTGGTACAATGACATTGGAAGGAAAAGCAAAGAGGTCCTGAAAAGAGAATTTAGAAAGCTGAGAAGCAGAGCCTGCAGGGTAGTAATTTCTGGATTGCTACCTGTCCATGCCCCAGTGAAGGGAGAAACAGGATCATCTGGCAAATTAATGTGTGGCTGAGAAACTGGTCCAGGGGCAGGGCTTCAGGTTCTTGAATCATTGGGATCCATTCTGAGGTATGACCTGTTCAAAAGTGACAGATTGCAGCTGAACCCGAGGGGGACCAATATTTTCGTGGGCAGGTTTGTTAGAGCTGTTGGAGAGGGTTTAAACTAATTTGGCAGAGGGATGGGAACCGGAGTGAAGGGACTTGGGGTAGGACGGATGGTAAAAAAACAAAGATAGCGTGCAGTCAGACTGTCAGGAAGAGCAGGCAGGTGATGGGACTGAGTTGCAGTCAGCAGGGTGAGTATCAGTGCGTTAGGGATGCAGAATCAAAATGGAAGCAAATGCAGCACTCAAGATGTTCCATCCCAATGCACGGAGTATAAGAAATAAGATGGATAATCTTGTTGCACTTTTACAGATTGCCAGGTATGATGTTGTGGCCATCACTAAATCATGGCTGAAGGGTGTCTGTAGTTGGGAGCTGAATGTCCAAGGTTAATACATTGTATCAGGGGGATAGAGAGGTCAGCAGAGGGCTGGCATGTGCTGCTGGTAAAGAATGACATCAAATCAGTAGAAAGATGTGACATAGGATCAGAAGATATTGAATCTTTGTGGGTTGAGTTAAGAAACTTCAAGGGTAAAAAGACCCTGATGGCAGTTATACACAGGCCTCCCAACAGTAGCTGGGATGTGGACCACAGATTGCAAAAAAAAATAGAAAGGGCGTGCCAAAAGGCCAGTTTTATGATAGTCTTGGAAGATTTCAACATGCTGCATGCTGGTTGATTGTGAAAATCAGGTTGGAAATGGATCCCAAGAGAGTGAGTTTGTTGAATGCCTATGAGATGGCTTTTTAGAGCAGTTTGTGGTTGAACCTACTAGGGCATCAGTTATACTGGACTGGGTGTTATTTAGTGAACCGGAGGTGATTAGGGAACTTGAAGCAAAAGAACCCTGAGGAGGCAGTGATCACAATATGATTGAGTTCAACTTGAACTCAAGTTCAAGAGAAAGTAAAGTCTGACATAGCAGTATTTCAGTGGAGTAGAAGAAATTACAGTGGTATGAGAGAGGAGTTGGACAAAGTAAACCTGAAAGGAGCTGCTGGCAGGGTTAACAACAGAACAGCAATGATGTACGTTTCTGGGAAAAATGAGGAAGGTGCAGGATAAATATATTTCAAAAACAAAGAAATACTCATGGCAAAATAGTAAAATCATGGCTGACAAAGGATGTCAAAGCTAATGCAAAAACAAAAGAGAGGGCATACAACAAAGCAAAAATTAGTGGGAAGATAGAGGATTGGGAAGGGTTTAAAAAACTTCAGAGAGCAACTAAAAGAATCATTAGGAGGGAAGAGATGAAATATGAAAGCAAGCAAGCAAACAATATCAAAGTGGATAGTAAAAACATTTTCAAATATGTGGAAAAAAAGAGCAAGTGGCTATAGGACCACTAGGAAATGAGAGCAGAGAATAATAACGGGGGACAAGGAGATGGCAAATGAACTAAATGAGAATTTTGCCTTAGTCTTCATTGTGGAAGACACTAGCAGTGTGCCTGGTGTTGAAGGGTGTGAGGGAAGAGAAGTGGGTGCAGTTACTATTACAAGGGAGAAGGTGCTCAAATAACTGAAAGACCTAAGGGTACATAATTCAGCCGGACCAGATGAACTTCACCCTAGGGTTCTGAAAGAAGTTGCGGTAGATATTGTGGGGCATTAGAAATGACCTTTCAAAAATCATTTGCATGGTGCCAGAGGACTGGAAAATTGCAAATGTCACTCCACTCTAAGAAAGGAGGAAAGCAGAGAAAGGAAATTATAGACTAGTTAGCCTGACTTCAGTAGTTGGGAAGATGTTGGAGTCAATTGTTAAGGATGAGGTTATGGAGTACCTGGTGACACTGGACAAGATAGGCCAAAGTTAGTATGATTTCCTCAAGGTAAAATCTTGCCTGACAAATCTATTGGAATTGTTTGACGAGATTACACATAGGATAGATAAAGGGGATGCAGTGGATGTTGTATATTTGGACTTTCCAAAAGCCTTTGACAAGGTGCCACATTTGTGGCTGCTTACCAAGTTAAGTACTACAGGGAAATTACTAACATGGGTAGAGAATTGGCATGTTGGTAAGAGGCAGCGAGTGGGAATAAAAGGACCTTTTCCTGGTTGGCTGTCAGTGACTAGTGGTGTTCTGCAGGGGCCGGTGTTGAGACCAATTTTTTTATGCTATATATCAATGATTGAGATGATGGAATAGATGGCTTTGTTGCCAAGTTTGCAGATGATATGAAGATTGGTGGAGGGGCAGGTAGTGTTGAGGAAGCAGGTAGGATGCAGAAGGACTTAGACTGATTAGGAGAATGGGCAAGAGAGTGGCAAATGAAATAGAGTGTAGGAAAATGCATGATCATGCACTTTGGTAGTAGAAATAAATGTGCAGACTATTTTCTAAACAAGGAGAAAATCCAAAAATCTGAGATGCAAAGGGACTTGGGAGTCCTTGTGCAGAACACCCTGAAGGTTAACTTGTAAGTAGAGTCAGTGGTGAGGAAGGCAAATGCAAGGTTAGCATTCATTTCAAGAGATCTAGAGTACAAGAGCCAGAATGTGTTGCTGAGTTTTTATAAGGCACGGGTGGGGCCTCACCTTGAGTATTATGAACGGTTTTGGGCTCCTCATCTGAGAAAAAAATGTGCTGACATTGGAGAGGGTTCAGATGAGGTTCACAAGGATGATTCCAGGATTAAAAGGGATAACGTACATAGAACATTTGATAGCTTTGGGTCTGTACTCACCGGAATTCTGAGGGATGAGGGGGGTTCTCATTGAAACCTATCAAATTCTGAACGGCCTAGACAGAGTAGATATGGAAAGTGTGTTTCCCATAATGGGGAATTGAGGACAAGAGGGCACATCCTCTGTCCTCTAACCTGAAGGTATGTTAAAACAGAGATATTGGGTAATTTCTTTAGCCAGAGGGTGGTGAATTAATGGAATTTATTACCACAGGCATCTGTGGGGGGGCAGTTCTTTTGGGGTATTTAAAGCAAAGCTTGATAGGTTCTTGATTGGACATGGCATCAAAGGTTATCGGCAGAAGGCTGGGGAGTGGCGTTGAGGAGGGAAGGAAAGTATCAGTATGATTAGATGGTGGAGCAGACTCGATAGGCCAAATGGCTTAATTCTTCTCCTATGTCTTATGGTCATACGATCTAAGTAACTAATTTTCCATATATCCTGTTATTGTACATTTGATAATGTAATCCTTCCATTTAAGCAGGATAGCAGAAATGCTAAATTTTAATGTTGCCCTCTAATTTCGCTGAATCATCCACTCCTAAGCATGAAGGCCTAGCTCTGAGCTGTGTGCCTACATTTCCTGAGTTCCTTTGATTTCCTTTAAGTGAAGAGTATTGATATTTTTTAAAATTCTGTACAAATTGCTGACATCATTTATAACTCAGTACAAATTGTTGATTTTAATAACATTGTTGTGGTGATATCACATGCAATAATGTGCCAGTACATGATTGGACAGAGCACTGAGCATGTGCAGGATTGCCAGAATGTTCCAGCACATGGCTGGGTTAAGACGTGTTTGTTTATTACTGTAAATCAAAGTTCTCTTTCCAGAATATGATTTTTTACTGTTAACCCATGTTACATTTAAACAGAAGTAACATAACAATTGTAAAATAATTCTAATAAGAATCTTCATCTGTAAGGTACATATGAATGTCAGGAGAAAGAAAATATGTATTGAGTCAGACCTTCAGAACATAGGAACATAGAAAACCTACAGCACAATACAGGCCCTTCAACCCACAAAGCTGTGCCGAACACTTCCTAACCTTAGAAATTACCTAGAGTTACCCATAGCCCCCTATTTTTCTGAGCTCCATGTACCTATCCAGAGGTCTCTTAAAAGACCCTATCGTATCCACTTCCACCACCGTCGCCGGCAGCCCATTCCACACACTCACCACTCTCTGCATAAAAAGCTTATCCCTGATATCTACTCTGTACCTACTTCCGAGAACCTTAACCTATGCCCTCTCGTGCTAGCCATTTCAAACCTGGGAAAAAGCCTCGACTATCCACATGATCAATGCCTCTCATCATCTTATACACCTCTATCAGGTCACCTCTCATCCTCCGTCGCTTCAAGGAGAAAAGGCCGAGTTCACTCAACCTATTCTCATAAGGCATGCTCCCCAATCCAGGCAACATCCTTGTAAATCTCCTCTGCACCCTTTCCATGGTTTCCGCATCCTTCCTGTAGTGAGGCGACCAGAACTGAGCACAGTACTCTAAGTGGGGATCGACCAGGGTCCTATATAGCTGCAACATTACTTCTCGGCTCTTAAACTCAATCCCACGATTGATGAAGGCCAATGCACCATATGTCTTCTTAACCACAGAGTCAATCTGCTCAGCAGCTTTGAGTGTCCTATGGATTCGGACCCCAGGATCTCTCTGATCTTCCACATTGCCAAGAGTCTTACCATTAATACTATATTCTGCCATCATATTTGACCTACCAAAATGAACCACTTCACACTTATCTGGATTGAACTCCATCTGCCACTTCTCAGCCCAGTTTTGCATCCTATTGATGTCCCGCTGTAAACTCTGACAGTCCTCCACACTATCCACAACACGCCCAACCTTTGTGTCATCAGCAAATTTACTAACCCATTCCTCCAGTTCCTCATCCAGGTCATTTATAAAAATCACAGAGTAGGGGTCCCAGAACAGATCCCTGAGGCACTCCACTAGTGACCGACCTCTGTGCAGAATATAACCCATCTACAACCACTCTTTACCTTCTGTGGGCAAGCCAGTTCTGGATCCACAAAGCAATGTCCCCTTGGATCCCATGCATCCTTACTTTCTCAATAAGCCTGGCATGGGGTACCTTATCAAATGCCTTGCTGAAATCCATATACACTACATCTACTACTCTACCTTCATCAATGTGCTTAGTCACATCCTCAAAAATTTCAATCAGGCTCGTAAGGCATGACCTGCCTTTGACAAAGCCATGCTGACTATTCCTAAGCATATTATGCCTCTCCAAGTGTTCATAAATCCTGCCTCTCAGGTAAAAAAACAATATATAGCAAGAAGTTATATATAAAAAATATACTAAATAAGTAGTGCAGAAAGAGAAGAAAAAATAAATTTAATAAAGCAGTGAGGTAGTAGTGTTCATGAGTTCATCGTCCATTCAAAAATTTGATGGCTGAGCAGAAGAAGTTGTTCATGAATTGTTGAGAGTGCCTTCAGGCCCCTGTGTCTCCTCCTTGATGGTAGCAATGAGAGGAGGGCATGTCTTGTGTGATGGCAGTCTTTAATGATGGATACTGTCTTTTTAAGGCATCACCTTTTGAAGGTGTCCTGCATACTGGGGAGACTTGTGCCCAAGATGGATCTGACTGAGTTTACTTCTTTCTGCAGCTTTTTCCAATCTTGTACAGTCACCTCTCCATACCAGATGGTATTGCAACCAAGTTGAATGCTCTTCATGGTACATCAGAAGAAATTTTCAGGTATCTTTGGTGACATACCAAGTCTTCTCAAACTTCTAATGAAATATAGCCACTGTCATGCCTTCTTTGTAATTGCATCAATATAGGTCCCAGGATAGATCAACAGAGATGTTGATACCCTGGAACGTGAAGCTGCCTGCCCTTTCTACTTCTGATTCCTCAATGAGAGCTGATATATGGTTCCATGACTTCCCTTTCCTGAAGTCCACAATCATTTCCTAGGTCTTACTAATGTTGAGTGCGAGGTTGTTGTTGTGATACCAACAAGCTGATCTATCTCACTCTTGTACACCTCTTCATCACCATCTGAAATTGACAAATTCACAGATGCCAATTAGGCTGTGCCTGGCTGTGCCAATGTTGTATGGTACTTCTAAATTGTGATTTATTTGAAAACCCTATGGTTTTCTATATTAGACCTGAATTAGCTTTCTATAATATGCAAGTGCTACATGCGTCTGAGTAGTGTAGGAGTGTTGCTATAAGAGTTGCTTCCATCAAACCAAAGTGTGTACCTAGTGCCTATAAATCTCAAGCTGTGGAAGGAACCAGGTTAGAGCAGATTAGGTATCACAATTCTGTCTATTTTGAAGTGGATTTTGGAAGTTAAGCAAATATAAGGACCAGGAAAAATATGTTTTGAATATCTGTTTCATATTCCTCCTGCTGTGATTCTGGACTTGTTGTGTGAACAGGTCATAATGAAACAGCAATGTTGACCCTGTGCACTGTTTAACACATTCATTCCTATGTTTTGATCTGTCTCAGTTTATCTGCTCATAGTAATGGTTTGGCCTAGTTTTCTTTCTTTCCTTCATCAAACCGCTATGTATCCCTTGGCCTGCCTGCCAGGTTACACTGGACTCCTGAAATTCTGTCTAGTTGCCAGGAATACATTGTGTACTGGAGAGAGAGAGAGTGGGAGTGGGACTGTTTTCCACAGTGCCAAGCAGGTGCTGGTAATGGAAGGGTAATTGCAGATGTCCAAGAAAACTGAAACACTGGGTAAGGAGGAAACACAGGTCCAGAAATATACAGGACATAAAAGAGGTAGTGATCTTAAGATGATGGAATGCACCCTGCAATTTGAGAAGGAGAAGCTGAAGTCAGATGTATCAGTATTACAGTGGAGCAAAGGGAATTACAGAGGTATGGGAGAGGAGCTGGCCAAAGCTGGTTGGAAAAGAATACTGGCAGGGACGACAGCAGAGCAGCAATGGCTGGAGTTTCCAGAAGCAATTCGGAAGTTACAATATAGATACATACCAAAGAAGAAGTAATATACTAAAGCGAGAATGAGGCAACTGTGACTGATAAGGGAAGTCAAAGACAGCATATAAACAAAAGTGAGGCATATAATAGAGCGAAAATTAGTGCTAAGTTAAAGGATTGGGAAGCTTTTAAAAACTAATAGAAGACAACGATATATAAAAAAAAGAGGAAGAGAAAAGATGAAATATAAAGGTAATCTTGCCAATAATATAAAAGATGATACCAAAAGTTTATTCAGATATATAAAGACCAAAAGGGAGATGAGAGAATATATTAGACTGCTGGAAAGAGGTACTGGAGATATAGTAATGGAAGACAACAAAATGACAGACAAACTAAGTATTTTGTGGCTGTCTTCACCGTGGAAGACATTAGCAGCATGCCAAAAATTAAAGAATTTCAGGGGTCAGGAGTGAGTGCATAGAAACATAGAAAACCTACAGCACAATACAGGCCCTTCAACCCACAAGGCTGTGCCGAACATGTCCTTACCTGAGAAATTACCGACCCTTACCCATAGCCCTCTATTTTTCTAAGCTCCATAAACCTGTCCAGGAGTCTCTTAAAAGACCCTATCATATTCACCTCCACCACCATCACTGGCAGCCCATTCCACGTACTTACCACTCTCTGCGTAAAAAACCTACCCCTGATATCTCCTCTGTACCTACTTCCAAGCACCTTAAAACTGTGCCCTCTCGTGCTTGCCATTTCAGTGCTGGGAAAAAGCCTCTGACTATCCACACGATCAATGCCTCTCATCATCTTATACACCTCTATCAGGTCACCTCTCATCCTCTGTCACTCCAAGGGAAAAAGGCCAAGTTCACTCAACCAGTTGCTATTGCTGGGGAGAAGGTACTTCAGAAGCTGAAAGGTTTGAAGGCAGATAAGATAGACCAGATGGGCTACACCCAAGGCTTCTGAAAGTGGTGGCTGAAGAGATTATAGAAGCATTAGTAATGATATTTCAGGAATGACTATATTCTGGAAAGGTTCTGGAGGACTGGAAAATTGCAAATGTCACTCCAGCCTTAAGAAGGGAGGAAGACAGAAAAAAGGAAGTTACAGGCCAGTTAGCCTGACTTCAGTGGTTGGGAAGATGGCGGAGTCCAGTATTAAAGATGAGGTTTTGGGGTACTGGAGGCAATGGAAAAGTGTGCCAGAGTTAGAACAGTTTCCTTAAGGGGAAATCTTGTCTGAAAAATCTATTGGAATTCCTTGAGGAAATAGCAAGCAAGGAAGACAAGGGAGGGTCAGTGGATGTTGTGTACTTGGATATTCAGAAGGCTTTTGACAAGGTGTTACACATGAGGCTGCTTAACAAGATAAGAGCCTATGGTATTATAGTAAAGATACTATAATTGATAGAAGATTAGCTGACTTATAAGAGGCAAAACGTCAGAATAAAAGGGGCCTTTTCTGGTTGGCTGCTGGTGACTCGAGGTGTTCTGCAGGGATTGGTTTGCAGCTGCTATTTTTACGTCACGTGTTAATGATTTAGATGATAGAATTGCCAGCTTTGTGGCCAAGTTTGTGGACAATACAAAGATTGGTGGAGGATGCAGGGAGTTTGCAGGGTGGAAGAATGGGTAAAGAAGCGTCAGATGAAATACAGTGTAGGGAAGTGTCTGGACATTCACTTTGTGAGAATGAATAAAGGCCCAGACTACTTTCTATATGGGGAGAAAATTGAGAAATCAGAGGTGCAAAGTGACTTGGGAGTTCTTGTGCAGGATTCCCTAAAGGTTAACTTGCAGGTTGAGTGATGGTAAGGGAGCAATTGCAATGTTTCCATTCATTTTGAAAGAACTATATTATAAAAGCTAGAAGGTAATGTCGAGGCTTTATAAAGCATTGGTCAGACCGCACTTGAAGAATTCTGAGCAGTTTTGGGCCCCTTATCGTGGTAAAGATGTGCTGGCATTGGAGAGGATCCAGAGCAGTTTCACAAGATTGATTGCTGGATTGAAAGGGTTAACCTATGAGGAGCATTTGATAACTCTGGGTCTGTACTTGCTGGAGTTTGGAAGAATGAGGAGTGACTTATTGAAACATCGAATATTGAAAGGACTCAATATAGTGGACGTGAAGAGGATGCTTCCTAAAGTGGGGGAATCTAGGCCCAGAGGGCATAGCTTCAGAACAGAGGGATGCCCATTTAGAACAGAAATGAGGAGGGGCCTTTATTCTCCATTCCTGTTGAAGGGTTTCAACCCGTAACATTGACTGTACTTTTTTTTTCCATAAATACTGCCTGGTCTGCTGAGTTCCTCCAGCATTTTGTGTGTGTTGCTTGGATTTCCATCATCTGCAGATTTTCTCGTGTTTCAGAAGTGAGGAGGAATTTCTTCAGCAAGGGGTGAGTGAATCTGTGGAATTCATTGCCACAGATGGCTGTGGAGGCCAAGTCAAATCATTGGTTATATTTAAAGCGGAAGTTGATGGGTTCTTGAATAGAATGGGTGTCAAAGGTTATGAGGAGAAGGCAGGAGAATGGGGTTGAGAGAAAAAATAAATAAGCCATGCTGGAATGGCAGAGCAGTCTGGATCGGCTGAATGGTTTAATTCTGCCCCTGTGTCTTAGGGTCTTCTAAATAAGTTTGAGTCTTCCAGCAGAAGCATATATCCAGTGGAACAATTTATATCACTGATTCCATATTTCATTCATAGCATGTATAAGGCAGTGCTGGATGTAAATGGAAGCATACAAAATTTTGAAAGGGATAGATAAGATAGAGGTAGGAAAGTTGTTTCCATTGGTAGGTGAGACTAGAGCTAGGGGACATTGCCTCACAATTCAGGAGAGAAGGACGGAGATGAGGAGAAACTGTTTTTCCCAGAGAGTGGTGAATCTGTGGAATTTTCTGCTCAGGGCAGCAGCTGAGGCTTCTGTGCTAAATATATTTAAGGAACAGTTAGATAGGTGTTTTACATAGTAAGGGAATTAAGGGTTATGGGGAAAAGGCAGTTAGATGGAGCTGAGTTTACGGACAGATGAATCATGATCTTATTGAATGGCGGGGCAGACTTGATGGGCCGGATGGCCTACTCCTGCTCCTATTTCTTATGTTTTTTGTGTTCAAATCTGGAACAATAAGTATCATGATGTATATATTTCACATTTGATTGTGCTGATTTGTTAACAGAAGACACTTGTACTAAGGATTTGTCAACATCTAGATATCAAAACGCAATAATGTTGCACAGCTTGTTGTCTTTTGCACACTGGTTCTCCACCCAGATTGGAGCCCTGTTCCATTGATTCTATTATGGTTATTGGCTTTATTCAGTCTGCCCAGAAGAAAATGTATCTCAGGATTGTATATGGTGACATTATGTACTTTGATAATAAATTAACTTTGAGATTTAAACTCATCCTACTTAATTCTATGTTTAGAACTTACTATTTACTATACACAGTATGCTAATGAATGCAAGGGAAATAGCTTGGCTTAGAGATGGGAATGCACACAAAAAATACTGGACGAACTCAGCAGGTCAGGCATCATCTACTGAAATGAATAAATAATCGAAGTTTTGTCCCAACACTCTTCTTCAAGACAGAGAAGGAAGGGAGAAAATGCCACAGTAAAAAGGTGAGGGGAGGGGAAATAGGAAAACTGGAAAGTGATAGGTAAAGTCAGCTGAGTGGGGAAGATCAAGGATTGGAGAGGAAGGAATCTGGTAGGAGAGTGGACCATAGGAGAAAGGGAAGGAGAAGGGCACCCGGGGGAAGTAATAGACAGGTGAGACGAGGTCAAAGATCAGAGTGGGGAATAGAGGAAGAAGGTGCGGGGGATTCATTTACCAGAAGGAGAAATTGATATTCATGTCATCAGGTTGGAGGCAACCCAGACAGAATATAAGGGGCTTCTGCCCTGAGGGAGGCCTCATTGTGGCACAAGAGGAAGCCACATACCGACATGTGGGAACAGGAACTGGAATCAGAATTAAAATGTTAAGAGATAGTTCTCTTTGTGTCGGAATATTAGAGGTTGCAACCACAGTCTAGGTTCTGAGTGCAGATGTAGATTGACACATTCTTTTACAGGAGATGGTAAACTGACGTAAGTGGTCCCATGAGTAAAATTTCCAGGATTCTGTGTTAGAAGCCAGTGCTATCTCTTAGCCAATATCATCACCATCAGGGCCTGCAAACTGTCTCACAATCAGAAGCCATACTGATAATACAAATGTTATTAATTTAAAACAACAAAGACCTTAGAAAAAAATGAGTTTTTATATTTTCTTGGATTACACACCACTATTGTCAGTAGAACCTTATTGAAACGTAGGTGTTTCAAGTAAGTGAGTGGTGGGGCACTGAGGAGTGTGGCAGAGCAAAGTGATCTGCGAATACAGGTCCATAGTTCATTTAAAGTGGTGTCACAGGTTGATTAGGTTGTAAAGAAAGCTTTTGGCACATTGGCCATCATAAATCCAAGTACTGAGTACAGAAGATGGGATGTTATTTTGAAGTTGCATAAGATGTTGGTGAGGCCTAATTTGGATTATTGTGTACAGTTTTTGTCACCTGCCTACAGGGAAGATGCAAATTAGGTTCAAAGAGTGCATAGAAAATTTGCACGGATGTTGCCAGGTCTGGAGGATCCGAGTTATGAGAAAAGACTGAGTAGGTTAGGACTTTATTCCTTGGGACATAGAAGATTGAGAGAACATTTGATAGAGGTATACAAAATTCTGAGAGGTATAGAAATGGTAGATCCAAGCAGGCTTTTTCAACTGAGCTTGGTTAGGACCACAATCAGAGGTCATGGGTTAAGGGTGAAAGGTAAAAGTTTTAAGGGGAACATGATGGGAAACTTTTTCACTCCGAGGGTGGTAGTAGTGTGGAATGGGGTGCCAGCACAAGTTGTCCATGCAAGCTTGATTTCAATATTTAAATAAAGTTTCAATAGGTACATGAATAGTAAGGATATTGAAGGCTGTGGTCTTGGTGCAGACAATTGAGAGTAATTTCAGCATGGAGTAGATGGGCTGAATGGCCTGTTTCTGTGCTCTACTTCTCTATGACACTCTGACTCTAAGAGTATGACACCAATTATGTAAAATAATATTAATGTCACTGAAAAATAAAGCATTTTGGCAGTACTATCAATAAGTTATAATGACTGCATCAAAACAGACAAGTTCCAAAAGTTTTCCTCCCATCAGTAACTGCAGCACCACATACACTATCTTAAATTAAGCTCTATTTATAATCACTATATCTCTGACTTCTCTGCACTTCACCCAGTAAATTATACTTCTCAATTAGAGTCATGGAGTCATAGAAAAGTACAACACAGAAACAGGCTGTTCAGCCCATCGAGTCTGTGCCAAACTATTAATACGCCTACTCCCATCGACCTGCATTCAGACCACAGCCCCAATACCCCTACCATCCATGTACCTATCCAAATTGCTTTCAAATGTTGAAATCGACTCCACATCCAATACTTGCACTGGCAGCTCATTCCACACTCTCACCGCCCTCTGAGTGAAGAAGTTTCCCCTCAACTTCTTGTTAAACATTTGACCTTTTACCCTTAGTCCACCACGCCTAGTGGCTCTTCCAGACACACTGTATGCTACGCAATCCTCCAGCCTTCGGACCGCATCTGGCGAGACTGAAGCATTCTGCAATGGGAAAGGAGTCCGCCAAGGCTGCATCCTTTCTCCACACCTCTTTAACATCTACACTGAGATGATCATGAGACTGGCAATTCCAGACAACACTGGCAATAAAATAGGAGGAAGAACCATCAGTAACTTGAGATACGCAGATGACACAGTTCCGCTAGCCACAACAGAAGAAGACCTACAAGCACTACACGATAATGTTGCAAAAATTTCTGCTGAATTTGGTTTGCTGATAAATGGCAAAAGACCAAAGTTATGGTGATAAGCAAAACTGCAATTCAAGCTGACATCTACATCGGGAACGACAAGACCGAAGAAGTGTCCTCCTTTATACACCTTGGTGCAGAACTAAATGACACAAACGAATGCAGCGAGGAAATAAGGTGAAGGCTAGCAACGGCACGCACAAGCACTACCAAACTCTGGAACATCTGGAAAGATAGATCTGTGAGCACTAACACCAAGATACACCTCCTCAAGAGTCTCGTCTGGCCAGTAACCCTATATGGCTGTGAAACATGGACCCTAAAAGCAGCTGATGAGAAGAAGTTGACAGCATTTGAGATGTGGGCATACAGACGGATCCTCAGGGTATCATACATTGAAAAGAGATCGAACAATTTCATCTTACAAAAGACTGGCACGAAACCAATGCTTCTGGAAACCGTTATCCAAAGGGAACTTGGCTATTTTGGACACATCTCAAGAACTGATGACTCACAGGAACGCACTGTACTTGAAGGCAGGGTAGAAGGAAGCCGCTCCCGAGGCAGACAGAGGACAACATCAAGAAGTGGACCAGCCTCACCGCCAGAGATGCAAAAGGTTTGGCTACCGACAGATCGCAGTAGAAGAAAGTTGTCGCCGAGGCTCTGGCAGAGTATGATGATGATGATGATGACCCTTAGTCCACGACCTCTAGTTCCAGTTTCACTTAATCTCAGTGGAAAAAGCCTGCTTGCATTTTCCCTATCTATGCTCCTCATAATTTTGTATTTTGTCTTAATTTTGTAAAGCACTAGATCCTTTTTTAAAAACGCAAACAACAGGAATTCTGCAGATGCTGGAAATTCAAGCAACACACATAAAAGTTGCTGGTGAACTCAGCAGGCCAGGCAGCATCTCTGGGAAGAGGTGCAGTCGACGTTTCAGGCCGAGACCCTTCGTCAGGACTAACTGAAGGAAGAGTGAGTAAGGGATTTGAGATTCTTTTTTATATACCTCTATTAAATCTCAATCTTCCACATTATAGGAAATAAAGTTCTAACTTACAGTATTTAACCTTTCCCTATTGTACAGGTCCTCAAATCCCTGCAACATCTTTGTGAGTTTTTTCTGCACTCTTTCAATCTTACTTATATCTTTTTTGTAGGTAGGTAAACTACACATAATACTCCATATTACACCTCAGAAATGTTTTATACAATTTCAACATAACTTCACATCTCCTGTAATCAATTCGTTGATTTATGAAGGCCAATGATATAATGAAACTTTTGGAAAACTTTACCACTGATTTATTAATTATGCTCTCTGTGGAAATGCCACCCCCATGCCACACTTTCATGCATTTCAAATGAGTCAATTAATCATCAGAGACAACAGAATCTGCAGTGTGTCAAATGCTTCAAATTTGCATTCTTAGCTCATTGTTCAGAGGAGTTGAAGGTCCCCATTAGCAATGTTTCGGGCTTTAATAAAGCTGATGAAAGACTGATGTAATAAAAGAGGTACTGATGACAAGTTGTACAATTCATATCACATTTGTAAATAGCTAATACAAAATAATTAATGCATTAATCTTTTGGCAAAGAAAATATTTGTGTTTACATAGCACCATTCAAATTCTTAGGACAGCACTAACTTCTTCACTACTTCATGATTTTTAAGGACTGCCTATTCTTATTTTGGGTCACCCATCTTGTAAAGACACTGCCCAGAAAAAGGTAATAGCAAACCACTTCTATCAAAAAATTTGTCCAGAATAATCATGGTCATGGAAAGACCAGGATCATCTACATCATGCAACACAGCACATATGAATTAACTGTGATGCCAATGATAAATGATGCCTGCCTTGATTTAAATGGAATTGTGGTTTTGGACACTCATTTCAGGTTTTTCAATCCTCTAGAATTTAATCAGAATCAGGTTTAATATCATTGTCATATGTGTAAAAGTTGTTTGTGGCAGCAGTACATTACAATAAAAATACTATAAAAATACAATGAGAAATATACATATAAATACATTAAATAAGAAGGCAAAAAAGGGGGAAGTAATCATGGGTTCAATGTCCATTCAGAAATCTGATGGCAGAGGAGATGAAGCTGTTCCTGAAACATGGAGTATGTGTCTTCAGGCTCCGGTACGTCCCTCCTGACAGTAGCAATAAGAAGAGGGCATGTCCTGGGTGATGAGGCTCCTTCATGATAGATGCTGTCTTTCTGAGTCTCATGTTTTGAAGGTGTCCTCGATGCTGTGCAAGGTAGTGCCCAATTAGGAACTGGCTGAGTTTACAACCTTCTGCAGATTTTTCTGGTCCTGTGCAGTGACCCCTCCATACTGGATGGCGATGCAGCCAGTTAGAATGCTCTCCATGGTGCATCTGCAGAAACCAAAGATGGGTATGTTGTTCGTAGAGGAAGCGTAAGCGACACTGATCCAATTAACCCCAAGCATTGGTTTGATGGCACAATGAATGTAAAGGCATCAAACTGGTTGTAGTGTTTTCCCTTTATTTATGAGTAAATATCTTTATTATTAATAAAATATAGTTTTGATATTTGCTTTTAAGAAGGTCAGACAAGTATGAGGTGTGTGTCTTTATAGCAAAGCTTCTGTACCAGCAGTGATAGCAATGGATCCAGGAAGATACCCAATCTGGGCTGCAAAGTTGTAAAGGGGAGGGGAAGATAGAACAGGTACTTTCAGGCTGGTTCTCAGCTATTGTCAATCATATGGTCAAAGTTGAAAGTAAATTTATTATCAAAGTACATATATGTCACCATATATTACTGTGAGATTCATATTCTTGCTGGCATATACATTAAATACAAAGAAACACAATAGAATCAATTAAAAACCACACATAACAAAGAAGGACAAAAAACCAATATGCAAAAAGACAACATACTGTGCAAATACAAAAAAAATTATAATAGAAACATAGAGACATAGAAAATAGGTGCAGGAGTAGGCCATTCGGCCCTTCGAGCCTGCACCGCCATTCAGTATGATTATGACTGATCATCCAACTCAGAACCCTGTACCAGCCTTCCCTCCATACCCCCCGATCCCTTTAGCCACAAGGGCCATATCTAACTCCCTCTTAAATATAGCCAATGAACTGGCCTCAACTGTTTCCTGTGGCAGAGAATTCCACAGATTCACCACTCTCTGTGTGAAGAAGTTTTTCCTCATCTCGGTCCTAAAAGGCTTCCCCTTTATCCTTAAACTGTGACCCCTCGTTCTGGACTTCCCCAACATCGGGAACAATCTTCCTGCATCTAGCCTGTCCAATCCCTTTAGAATTTTATACGTTTCAATAAGATCCCCCCTCAATCTTCTAAATTCTAGCAAGTATAAGCCTGGTTGATCCAGTCTTTCATCATATGAAAGTCCTGCCATCCCAGGAATCAATCTGGTGAACCTATAAAATGAATAATAAAATTCATAATTATTGGTATAAAAATACTTGCTTTCATCCATACCTATTAATACATATCATCAATTTTCTTAAAAATCCTGAAAAATTGCCTGAATTTTTGACATGGCTCTTATTCTGAAGGAGAAATTACTAACGATTCATCAAAATTTCACCCTTTTGCTTGTTTACAAACTATATGTAAAACTGCAACATCATGCATCTCGCAAGTAATCACCACTCACGTAGATAACCACAATATGCTTACAGAAGAGTAGAAAGGGTTTGAAAGGTTGTACGGAATAACTGATAATAGATTCTGTAATTCTGAAGCAAACCTAGTGGAAAAGCAGATATCTTTCAGGTTGTTATATTGACTACAAAAAAGCATTTGATTTTGCTTACTCTCATCGTTTATAGAAGCTCTTACACCCAATACTTGTGAAATTCCGACAAAGTTTGATGAAACATTGGTGTACTGTAATCACACTATCTATTAACAACCAAAATTAATGGATTAGTTCCAAGGGTTCAGAGGGGACAGAGTTTGTTAAGTGTGTCCAGGATGGATTCCTGTCACAGTGTGTGGACAGGCCGACTAGGGGGAATACCATACTAGATCTAGTATTAAGTAATGAACCGGGTCAGGTCACAGATTTCTCAGTGGGTGAGCATCTCGGGGACAGTGACCACCACTCCCTGGCCTTTAGCATTATCATGGAAAAGGATAAAATCAGAGAGGACAGGAAAATTTTTAATTGAGAAAGGGCAAATTATGAGGCTATGAGGCTATAAGGCTAGAACTTGCGGGTGTGAATTGGGATGATGTTTTTGCAGGGAAATGTACTGTGGACATGTGGTCAATGTTTAGGGATCTCTTGCTGGATGTTAGGGATAAATTTGTCCTAGTGAGGAAGTTAAAGAATGGTAGGGTGAAGGAACCACGGGTGACAAGTGAGGTGGAAAATCTAGTCAGGTGGAAGAAAGCAGCATACATGAGGTTTAGGAAGCAAGGATCATATGGGTCTATTGAAGAATATAGGGTAGTAACAAAAGGAGCATAAGAAGGGGCTGAGAAGAGCAAGAAGGGGGCATGAGAAGGCCTTGGTGAGTAGGGTAAAGGAAAAGCCCAAGGCATTCTTCAATTATGTGAAGAACAAAAGGATGACAGGAGTGAAGGTAGGACTGATTAGAGATAAAGGTGGTAAGATGTGCCTGGAGGATTGGAGGGAGGCATATGTTGTCCCCTTGTTCAAAAAAGTAGTAAGGATAGTCTGGGTAATTATAGACCAGTGAGCCTTATGTCTGTGGTGCGAAAGCTGTTGGAAAAGATTCTCACAGATAGGATCTCTGGGCATTTAGAGAATCATGGTCTGATCAGGGACAGTCAGCATGGTTTTGTGAAGGGCAGATCACGTCTAACAAGCCTGATAGAGTTCTTTGAGGAGGTGACCAGGTATGTAGATGAGGGTAGTGCAGTGGATGTGATCTACGTGGATTTTAGTAAGGCTTTTGACAAGGTTCCACATGGTAGGCTTATTCAGAAAGTCAGAAGGCATGGGATCCAGGGAAGTTTGGCCGGGTGGATTCAGAATTGGCTTGCCTGCAGAAGGCAGAGGGTCGTTGTGGAGGGAGTACATCCAGATTGGAGGTTTGTGACAAATGGTGTCTGCAAGGATCAGTTCTGGGACCTCTACTTTTCATGATTTTTATTAATGACCTGGATGTGGGGGTAAAAGGGTGGGTTGGCAAGTTTGCAGTCGACACAAAGGTTGGTGGTGTTGTGGATAGTGTAGAGGATTGTCGAAAATTGCAGAGAGACATTGATAAGATGCAGAAGTGGGCTGAGAAGTCGCAGATGGAGTTCAACCTGGAGAAGTGTGAGGTGGTACACTTTGGAAGGACAAACTCCAAGGCAGAGTACAAAGAAAATGACAGGATACTTGGTAGTGTGGAGGAGCAGAGGGATCTGGGGGTACATGTCCACAGATCCCTGAAAGTTGCCTCACAGGTAGATAGGGTAGTTAAGAAAGCTTATGGGGTGTTAACTTTCATAAGTCGAGGGATAGAGTTTAAGAGTCGTGGGGTAATGATGCAGCTCTATAAAACTCTGGTTAGGCCACACTTGGAGTACTGTGTCCAGTTCTGGCTGCCTCACTATAGGAAGGATGTGGAAGCATTCAAAAGTGTACAGAGGAGATTTACCAGGATGCTGCCTGGTTTAGAGAGTATGGATTATGATCAGAGATTAAGGGAGCTAGGGCTTTACTCTTTGGAGAGAAGGAGGATGAGAGGAGACATGATAGAGGTATACAAGATATTAAGAGGAATAGATAGAGTGGATAGCCAGCGCCTCTTCCCCAGGGCACCACTGCTCAATACAAGAGGACATGGCTTTAAGGTAAGGGGTGGGAAGTTCAAGGGGGATATTAGAGGAAGGTTTTTTACTCAGAGAGTGGCTGGTGCGTGGAATGCACTGCCTGAGTCAGTGGTGGAGGCAGATACACTAGTGAAGTTTAAGAGACTACTAGACAGGTATATGGAGGAATTTAAGTTGGGGGATTATATGGGAGGCAGGGTTTGAGTGTTGGCACAACATTGTGGGCTGAAGGGCCTGTACTGTGCTGTACTGTTCTATGTTCTATGAAAACACCAACCACTGTTATTAAAATAAACTGAGGCATTTTGCAGGGTGACTCTGTGAGCCAACACTGGTTTATCAATCATTTAGTGTTCTATATTTATAAATAATTTATATTACTTTGACAGGAAAGAGCCTTTCTGTTGATCAGTGTCAAGAAAGCCAAATTAAATCCATAAATCCACTGCGATTCAATGCTATAAAACAATAAAACTTGAAACCTTCTAAGGGGAGAGGTAAATACTTTTTAAAGGCATTGTATGTAAATCTTCAGAAAACCACAGTACTAAACGCCACGAAAAGAGTCTGAAAGTTCATAGCGTGAGCTGAGAAAAATATAAAAGTATAATAATAACAAATAAATATCAAAAAGATGAGATGAAAAGTCTATCAGATGTGGGAGCAGTTCAGTAGTGGGGTGAGTGATGTTATCTTCTATGGTTCCTGTTGGTTGAGGGGTAATAACTTTTCCTGAACCTGGTAGTGTGTGGTTCCTGTACTTCTTCCTGAAGGCGGCAGTGAGAAGAGAGCACAACCTGATAATCACTTCCTGCAAGTAGTTAACTAATATATACGCATGACGTGTGTAGTGGAATTATACAGATTTGCAAGAGTTATCAACATGCCAGTTCAGAGTAACACAGAAAACACAAAAGATATTTAAGATTTAAAAGTTAATGAGAAGTGGATTTCAGAAAACTAGGGTTATTGGATGATTATCTAACAAATGGAAGAACATAAGCAAAAGGGCACTTAACCCTTTGTGCTTCTCTACCATTCCATAAGATCAAGGTCAATTTTAGACCTTGATTCATGTCTAAACTGACATATCTATTAAGCAGGGCAAACGAGAATAGTAATGGGATAATAATCTATTATCCTGGCGAAGGGTTTCGGCCTGAAACATCGACTGTACTTTTTTTCCATAGATGCTGCCTGGCCTGCTGAGTTCCTCCAGCATTTTGTGTATGTTGCTCAGATTTCCAGCATCTGCAGATTTTCTCTTCTTTGCTGATTATCTATTGTTTCTTTATTAAGCTTTTACTCTAGTTGAATGAACATTAATCATGCCAAGCGTTCATAGTGGGCTAGCTCTGTTTCAGGAAAGAGCAGGAGGATAACTGAATAATTCCCCAGCAGATTATGTCAGTATCAAGTAATGTAGGAGAGATTGGACTTTGACATTTTATTGACTTGCTATTCAGCAGGCTAAAATTTAATGCATTGAAAGAGGCAATAGTAAGTCAAATTTCTCACCTTCTGAACTGAAATACACTGACACTAAAATTCACCGAAATGGTGCAATCATATTCCACCTGGGTAGTTTACAACCCAGTGGTATGACCATCGAGTTCTCTCACTTCAGTTAGCTTACTCTCCCTGTGCTCCCTTCTCTCACCTTCTGCTCACCCCTACCTGTCTCCCAATTTCATCCTCCCCCAGTTCCACTTGACTATCACGTATAACCCAGGATGACAGTATGAGGAGAGATTGTTAGCTCTGGACTTGTACTCTCTGGAGTTTAGAAGAATGAGGGGGGAATCTCATTGAAACTTATCAAATATTGAAAGGTCTAGATGGAGTAAATATGAAGAGGATGTTTCCTAAATTGGATGAGTCAAGGATTTGAGGGCACAGCCTCAGAATTGAGGGATGTCCATTTAGAACAAAGATGAGGTAGAATTTCTTTAGCCAGAGTGTGGTAAATCTGTAGAATTCTTTGCCACAGACGGCTGTGCAGGTCAAATCATTGGGTATACGTAAGGCAGAAGTTGATAGGTTCTTGATTATTCAGGACGTCAAAGGTTATGGAAAGAAGACAGGAGAATGGGGTTGAGTGGGATAATAAATCAGACTTGATGGAATGGTGAAGCAGACTAGATGGCTGAAAGGTCTAATTCTGCTTCTGTATCTTATGGTCTAATAATACACTACACATTCTGAGTCTCCGATCCTCTTCCCAAATGGTTCCACTTGCTGATCATCTCTCCCTTGTCTGGTTCCACCTATCACATTCCTTACTGACCAGAATGTACATCTGGAGCCTCTTGTTTCCACTTTCATCTTCTAGCTCTTGTCTCTACCTTCACATTCCCTTCCCCTCTCACCTGGCTCCATATCTTCCTTATTTCTTCTTCTTTATCTGTCTCTAACTATCACAAACTGTTAATATTCAGTGAATTTTTGGTTCATGTTAAGCACACCCAATGGAATGGCTTTATCCACAAGATCCAACACCCATCCTCTGCCTCTGCACCTGGTTCAGCTAGTACCTACCAGCCCCTGCCGCAAAGTTGTCAACATCTCTGAAGATTTACCCTGGGCCCAACAGATTGACGATATTCCAAAGGTGGCAGGACAGTGGCTGGATTTCATTAGGAGTGTGATGAGATTAGTTATGTCACTAAAGACACTTAAAAACCTGATACTGATTCTGATTTCCCCCACTTTCTTCCAGTGACTATTCCTCCATCTATAATCTCAGCCCTGGGACTTGGGTATCAAGTCAAAAGTTGATTGTTCCTTTTCTTCCATAGAACCCCTTTGAATTCCTCCAGTAATTTCTTCCAAAGATACCCTTACTGAATTATTCCAGCAGTTTGCATTGTGCTCCGGATTGCAGATGTCATAGTATTTTTTTTCTTGGTTGATGTCTTGTTAAAGAATGTAGTCAACGTGGTCAATTTATTTTCGTACAAAATACACTAAGATAATTGGAATGAATTTTCCATGTTGAAGAATGGTTTCAGCCTAAAATGTTGACTGCTTATTGCTTTCCATAGATGCTGTCTAACCTGTCAAATTCCTCCAGCATTTTGTGTGTGTTGCTCTGATTTCCAACATCTGGGCACAATCTGTTGTGTCAATACCTTTCTTATAGTTTAACAAAAACAAAACTGAGTTTGTGATAAAATCTTTGACAAGGTGGTATTCAAAAAGGAATCAATGACTTGGTGCCTACTTTGCCAGGTATGTAGAAGAGTTGTCTCATAGCCAGAGTGAGGAGGGAAGGGGTAAGGTATTTTTCTTGTAACTAAGAACAAAATGTCTATTTTCTTTTAAAGACACTGACTTTACAGATCGGTATGTACAATCATATAACTCCAACTGTTCACACAGGTTGTATAGAACAGTGGCAGTGTACCAACAGACTGAAGATACATCCTGTTAGATATAATGAGCACATAGTGGTCTGTCGCTGAGGTTAATTGAAGTAAATGTTGTGAAATTAAATAATGTTTTATCTTGGTAAACTGTGAACCAAAGCTGTGAGCTGGAAATCATGCTGTGCACACAACGTCTCAGCTTTGATTGATGCTGCTGCATGCACAATGGAAATTAGAGAAGCTTAGCAAAACCCTGAAGGATTATATTTGTGTTTGTTAAAGAACTTTCAAGCATTTCCAGCAGTAGGAGTAGTACATTTACTTGACAACACAATCCTTTGACAAGTGTTCTAAACTGTGTAACATATTGAGTCAGTGAAGTTGTATTTCTTTGATCAGCAATCGATTCATTTTCCAGCAGTGAACTGTTTGATTTGACATCCTGCCTTGACTCACAATTATGTGATGGAGTTGCCTGCGCTCTTCTATATTTTAAAGGGAGCTGGCAAATTAAGAATGCGTAGATCTTTTTGCATTATTTAAGTACAGAACAAAGACAGAAAAATCCAGATGAAAAATTGGTTTTAACTGTTCCATAAGCTCTGCTCCTTCTCCAATCTCCCCAGCACTACCCCTCCCCCTGCTTTCCACAGCAATACCAATTCAATGATACATTTCAGGCCTGCCATTTCTATACAAGAGGGACAGATACCTATAGATTTTTAAATAAACAAGTAATTAATTGAGTTAAAAGGGTTATAAAGATTAACCTTTTGATTATATCAGAAAGAAAACACTGCAATCTGAAAAGTCAGTGTAACTCTATGGCATATTTTAAAACTGGTGCATAATGTTTGAATTCAGAGCAATGCAATTAGAACCAGATCCCTGTTTGAGAGTCCACACAATCAACAGGTTGGAATGGCGGCTAGTGATAGGGACAGTAACAAAGGATTTTAAGAAGACCAGGATGGTGGACCATGCGACATAGTGTGACCGGAAGTGCACTGACAGTGGTAAGCATAAAGGAGTTGGGTGTTTACTGTTCTGGTTAACAACAGATGGTGCAATCCGGGTCATATTACGATCGAGGAACGTGTTTGCAGACTGGATATTGAATTTTTTACTGTTGGACTTCGGCCATATTCCACCGAGATACAACACTGGGCGGCACGGGAGGTCGTTCCTGCCTGTGGCCATCGAACTTGCAGCTCCTCCCATGGAGAGTCAGACACCCTGAGCCAATAGACTGGTCCTGGACTTATTTTCCATCTGGCATAGTTTGCATTTGGTTGTTTGATTGTTTGTGGTTTTTGTATTGCTATATTTATGCTCCATTCTTGGTTGGTGCGGCTGTAACGAAACCAAATTTCCCTCGGGATCAATAAAGTATCTATCTATCTGTCTATCTATTAGAGAATTTTGCAGGAAACCAGAAGATTTGAATGGGGTAAGACTGGAAGCAAGTTCAAGTTTAGTTGTCAATCAACCATGCACGAGTACCCATGAACACAGCCAAACAAAACAACGTTACTGCGGGGCCAAGGTGCAAAACACAGTACCAGCTGTCTCACACCAATGCCTTTCTGTCACTGGCAGCATCACAGTCCAAACCAAGTCCTGTGGTGCTTTATGTTCTTAATGTCCAACAGGGTCTTGCGATTGTAAAAAAACACACTTAAAGAAGACCGTTGGTTGACCCCATAGAAGCCACTGTGTCTGAGCACGTCACCATCTTACTGGAAGGAGAAGATGTGAAGAGAAGAGCATAGTTGCTATGGAGGGTCTCAAATGAAGGAAGGATTGGGGACAATTGGGGTTAGAGGTGTTTGTGTGTTACAGTGGTACCAGCAACACACACAAAATGCTGGAGGAACTCAGCAGGTCAGGCAGCATCTATGCAAATGAATAAACACAAAGATTCTGCAAGTGGTGGAAGTCCAGAGCAGCACATGCAAATACTGAAGGAACTCTGCAGGGCAAGCAGTATCTCAACTCTCCAGCTCCATCCTACACCCAAGGCTGAGGTCCATAGAGAACAGCCAAAATGAATATCTATAATTAAATAATTGAAATGTATAATTGGGGCTGAAATTAATGCCAGCTGAGTTCTGATTTATTTATTGATTATGTGCCATGTCAGATGATGTGAGTGATTGTCCTTGGCAAGCTCTTCTACTCTACAGAAGTGGCTTGCCATTGCCTTCTTCTGGGCAGTGTCTTTACCAGCCATTATCAATACTGTTCGGAGATTGTACCTGGTGTCAGTGATTGCATAACCAGGACTTGTGATAAGCACCAGCTGCTCATATGACCATCCACCAGCTGCCACCGTGGCTTCACGTAATTCTGATCGGGGGGTAGGGCAGATAAGCAGGTGCTACACCTTGCCCAACAAGTGTGACCTGCGGGCTGGCAGAGGCAAGGAGCGCCTTACACCTCCTTTGGTAGAGACATATCTCCACCCCGCAGCCCTTGGGTTTTGATGAAGTACACAAAAACCTCACTCACATGACAAACTTGCATGACTGCATTTCTTCACTTCAAAAGAAAACTTTTGTTACAATTAAGTTTATCCATGTTTCCAGAGTGCACCTTCATGGTACCCTGTACTCAATTAATCTTATTCACATGAATATTAGATGTGGCATCCTGCATATGCTGAATACAAAGTTTTAAGATTAAAAGAAAATCAAATCAAATCAGAAATGCTGGAAATCTGAAATACAAACAGAAAACTGCTCAAGATATTCAGCAGGCCTGACTCTGTCTGGAAAGAATAAATGAGTTAATTTTTCATATTGAACTCTCTTTTTTAGAATCAGTTCTATTTTTGTTTAAAGATTTATATTTTGTAACCACAATACATTAATTTCATTAATGGGCAGATTAATTTCTAGTTTCTCAAATCTGCCATAAAGTTGTGGAAATACAAGACTGTGTAAAACTCTTAGGCACATATATATATAGCTAGGGTGCCTAAGACGTCTGTACAGTACTATAGTAATATATGTATTGCACTGTAATGTTGCCGCAAAAAAAACAAATTTCATGACATATGTGAGTGATGATAAACCTGATTCTGATATCGGTCTCTAATGTGGACTGAGAGTGGGAAGGGGGCAGGGAGAGGGGAATCATGATTGGGAAAAGGGGAAGGGAGAGGGGAGGGAGTGGGAAGCATCACAGAGACATTCTGTAATGATCAATAAACCAATTGTTTGGAATCAAATTATCTTACCTCATGTCTTGTGCACCTCTCCCCCCGTCCCTGACACACCTTTTCTGTCACCTATCCTACACCCCTACCATGGAGCTCCACTCTCACCATCCCTAACATCTTTGCTCCCGCCAAATTTACACATTGACAAATAAAGTGCAAAAATCTTAAGTACCCAAGCTATATCTATGTGCCTAAAACTTTTGCAAAGGACTGTATTCAATGTCTTACTGACCTAACTTTGAGAACCAGTACGTACCTGCAATTTGTATTTGTGTCATATTTTCCATTTCTCTCTCCTGCAATTTATTCTGGGAAGGGGTCTTATTTTTAAAAAGACAAACAGATATTTTGGTAATGGTGATAATGGAAACAGAGCATCAGTATAAGAGAAACAAAACTGACAATCTCCCGTGCACTCTAATATAAAAATTTGATCGCATTCATGCAAAACATCACTCGGTATCTAAGCCATTCTAAGGAATGATTTCAGTGAGTTTTCCATTCAAAGCAATTGAAACTGAAGATGTATTTTAAAATTATGCAGTATCATGCGGCCCAAAAATGATGTTTATTTGGATGCATCATTTTTTATACTCCTTTGGCGGCCCAGTAGCACAGTAGTTATCACAACGCTTTACAGTACCAGTGATCCAGGTTCAATTTCCTCCACCTCCCATAAGGAGTTTTTATGTTCTCCCCGTGACCACATGGGTTTCATCCAGGTGCTCCCGTTTCCTCCCACCTTCCAAAGAAGTAGCGTTTGGTAGTTTAATTGGTCATTGTAAATTGTCCTGTGATTAGGCTAGGATTAAATTGGGGATTGCTGGACTGTGTGGCTGGAAGGGCTGGAATGGCCTGTTCCACATTGTATCTCGATAAATAATAGATAAAACTGATAATGTCACTTGTGCACTAAGACAAAATTTCAATTGCAATGTGATGCATTTATTCATATCCACTAGATCTGGTCACATTAGTGCAAAATATCATTCAGTATGTAAGGAATGTTTTCAGTGAGTTATCAATTCAAAGCAATTACAAGTGTAGCAGGTAGCTAAAAATGGACTGTAATTGGGTGCATAATTTTCTGTACTCACCAAAATAGCACCTTCAGGGTGTCAGGTTAGCTAAAGAGAAATAAATCAAGTCTTCCACTGAAAATCAGAACTTTGTAAGAAAACCCCATGAAGGATTTTACAAAAGTATGAAAAATGTAAGTAGTTTCTGCTGCTATGCATGACAGGCGCGAGATCAGAACTTCATGAAAGAAAATAAGAAGTGGGATATACTGAATTTGATTATATCATCAGAATGAAACATTTGTGAAGAAAATTATGTGACATCTAGTTATGTTTCATTACTGTTATTGGTGTTTCTTACTATTGAGGAATATTGGCATAAAGAAATATGCAATTAAAATATATTGACATAGAATTTACTGGCAACTCTGAATAACAGTAGGTGTCAGAATGGAAATAAATTAAATGTAGGTTTCTGTTAATTATTTTTATATATTCATTAAAAATGAAATCTAACTTCCCTCTAACATTCACTATGACTTTTAGCTTGTAGTTATTGCTTAATAGTGTGTCTGTAATTGTGAGCACCTAAGGTTGGTTATAGATATAAATATTCAAAGGATTGGCTTTGTGGATGATTAGTGAGTTTAGCCGGAACACTTTGAAAAGGCAAGTCCATATCACTTCAGGTATTGTACTGTCACTGTATAGGATGCCTGCGTGGAAAGGGTTTGTTCATACTGTTCCATCACAAATTTAAATCAAAGAAAGTAGCCAATATAGCAGTTCTCTACACTCCTCTGATCACCATAGTCCTCTCTCCATCCAGGTTCTTCGTTCCAATTTAGTCAATTATTAGACACAGGAATCTGAAGAGTTTTTTCATGTTCTACAGATCATTAGGTGTGAAGTGCAGTGCTGTCCAAACGTCTTTGGATAGGATAATTTGATATCCATAAATCCTTCTGGTGGCTTTTCATATAAGAACACTTTTTTTTTAGTTTTCAACTATTTTTCTCTCTGAACCAGTATCCTTCCTTATCAGCATACACCCTTGATTTTTGCACATAACTGCATATGAAGTTTAATCTTCACTTTTACTCATTTTTTTTAGAAGTCACGTCTGGATTTTTAGCCAGGTTCTCTGTTTTTCTAAGTTTGCATTGATAAGCAGTTAGCTTATTTATGTCAACCTGTTTTGGCTGCTAAAATAAGTTGCACAAAGGTTGAGGTACATTTTATTATCAATGTATGTATATTTTATACAATGTTGAGCTTCATCTCCTTACAAGCAGCCATAAAACAAAGAAACCCAACAGAATCCATGAAGAACAGCACCATCTTAAACCAGAGCCTGTAGCTGAGACATGTAAAAGATCCTTAATCATCACAACACAGCTCATCTTCTGGAGAATCTATCTTACTTCCCCCTACATTCAACAGTAATGTGATATTTTATACTTTTAAATACAAAGACAAGAATAATGAATTAACTATAGTTTTATTGGTTATAATTACCTACTTAATGCTAACTTTCTGAATGTAGGCACATTTTGCAGAATATTGCACATATTTACAATAAGATCACATCCCAACTGGCAGAAACACTGAATACTGAAAACAGCACACACAAAATGCTGGAGGAACTCAGCGAGTCAGGCAGCATCTATGAAATTAATTACAAGTATAAAACATAAAATAATTGATTGCATAATTATTCACCCACTTCAAATCAGTATTTATTAGATGCACCTTTGGCAGCAATTACAGTTTTGAGTCTATGCGGATAGGTCTCTATCAGCATTGCACAACTGGACACTACAATTTTTCCTCATTCCTCTTTACAAAGATGCTCAAGCTTTGTCAGATTGCATGCGGATTGTGAGTGAACATCCCTTTTCAATTCCTGCCCTCTCAACTGGATTGTGAACTGGACTCTGACTTCGCCACTCCAGGACCCTAACTTTGTGGTTTTTAAGCCATTCCTATGTGAAGAAGGAGAAGAAAGCCCTTAACTCCGAGTGGAGCGATCGGGACGCCGTTATGATGGCGTTTTTTAGCAGGCTTTCTTATTTTTACGAGGCCGGGTTGCTAGCTCGACACTCAACCCAGCACAGATGGAAAGCATGCAAGGGAGCCGGCTGGATTCGAACTCGGGATCAAACTCGGGATCGAACTCGCCACCAGCCAGCACATTCCTATGTTGTTTTGGCTTTATGTTTGGGGCTATTGTCTTGCTGGAAAACAAATTTTCTCCCAAGTCACACTTTTCTTGCAGACTGCATCAGGTTTTCCTCCAGGAATTCCCTGTATTTTACTGCATTCATTTTACTCTCTACCTTCACAAGCCTTCCAGGGCCTGCTGCAGTGAAGCATCCCCACAGCATACGACCATAAGACATAGAAGCAGAATTAGGCCATTCAACTCCACCATTCCATCATGGCTGATCCTGGATCCTACTCAACCCCACACACCTGCCTTCTCATCACATTCTTTGATGCCCTGACTGATCAGGAAACGATCAACTTCCACCTTAAATATACCCACGGACTTGGCCTCCACTGCAGTCTATAGCACAGCATTCCACAGATTCACTACTCTTTGTCTAAACAAAAATCCTCTTTAACTCTGTTCTAAAGGGTCACCCCTCAATTTTGAGGCTAGACATCCACCCTGTCCAGTCCTTTCAACATTCAGTAGGTTTCAATAAGATCCCCCTTAAATTCTTCTAAATTGCAGTGAGTACAGGTCTAAAGCTGCCAAACACTCCTCATATGTTAACCTCTTCATTCCTGAAATCATCCCCGTGAACCTCTGCTGGACTCTCTCCATTGACAACACATCTTTTCTGAGATATGGGAACAAAAACTGTTGTCAATACTCTAAGTGCGGGCTACTGTTATCTTATAAAGTCTCAACATTAACTCCTTGCTTTTATATTCTATTCCCCTTGAAATAAATGCCAACATTTTATTTGCCTTCTTTACCACAGACTCAACCTGTACATTGACCTTCTGAGAGTCTTACACGAGGACTCCTAAGTCCCTCTTCACCTCTGATGTTTGAACCTTCTCCCCATTTGGATAATAATCCACACTATTGTTCCTTTTTCCAAGATGGATTATCGTACATTTCCCAACACTGTATTCCATCTGTCACTTTTTTGCCCATTCTTCCAATTTGTCTAAGTCCTGCTGCAAACGCATTGCTTCCTCAGCACTACCTACTCCTCCTCCTGCCTTCATATCACCTGCAAACTTTGCCACAAAGCCATCAATTCCATTATCCAAATAATTGACAAACAATGTGAACAGTAGCGCTCCCAATACTGACCCCTGAGGAACACCACTAGTCACCAGCAGCCAAGCAGAAAAGGCCCCCCTTATTCCCACTCACTGCCTCCTGCCTGTCAGCCATTTTACTATCCATGCCAATATCTTTCCTGTAAAGCCATAGTATTTTATCTTGTTAAGCAGCTTCATGTGTGGCACTTTATCAAATGCATTCTGAAAATCCAAGTAAATGACATCCACTGCCTCTCCTTTGTCCAAGCTGCTTGTTACTTCCTCGAAGAACTCTAAAAGGTTTGTCAGTCAAGATTTCCCTTCACAGAAACCATGCTGACTTTGACGTAGTACCCCGAAGCCTCATCCTTAATAATGGACTCCAACACTTCCTCAGCCACTGAGGTTAGATTAACTGGCCTATAATTTCCTTCCTTTTCCTTTCCTCCCTTCTTAGAGAGTTGAATGACATTTGCAATCTTCCAGTACTCCAGGAACATGCCAAAATCAAGTGTTTTCTTGAAAGATCATGATCAGTGAATCTCTTCAGCGTTCTCTCTCAGGATTCTGGGATGTAGTCCATCTGGCCCAGGTGACTAATCCACCTTAAGACCTTTGTACTTGCCTAGAACATTTTCCTTTGTAATACCAATGGCATTCACTCCTGCTCCCTGACACTCACAGACCTCTGGCACACAGTTAGTGTCTTCCACAGTGAAGACAGATACAAAGTACCCATTAGGTTCATCTGCCATTTCTTGGTCCCCCATTACTACCTCCCCAACACTATTTCCTAGTGGTCTAATATCAACTCTCAGCTCCTTTTTAATCTTTATATAACTGCAAAAACTTTTGGTATAGTGTTTTATGTATTATTGGCTAGTCTGCCCTCATATTTCATCTTTTTGGTTCCTGTAGTTTTTTTAGTTGCCTTTTTTTTTATTTTAAAAGCTTCCCAATCATACAACTTTCCATTCACTTTTGCTACATTATATGCCCTTTCTTTGGCTTTTATATAGTCTTTAACTTCCTTTGTCAGCCATGGTTGCCTACCCCTGTCATGTGAGAACTTTTTCCTCTGTGGGACATATCTCTCCTTCTCCTTATGAACTATCCTCATCTCTGCTCTGCCGTCATCCCTGCCAGTATTGCCCTCCAATCCACCTGGGCAAGCTCCTCTGGGATATTACACAATGCCCAATCTAAGATAGCCTTTCCCCGAGTAGGCTCAAGCACAAGCTGCTCTAAAAAACCATCTCGTAGGCTTTCAACAAATTCCCTGTCTTGCGATCTGACACCAACCTTGCGATCTCTCCCAATCACCTTGCTTATTGAAGTCCCTCATTACAATTGTGTCGTTACCCTTATTATCTGCACTCTCAGCCTCACATCCTGGCTACTATTTGGAGGCCTATATATGATTCCCATAATGTTTTCCTTACCCTTGTAATTTCTTACCTCCATCCACAAAGATTCAACATTCTCTGACCTTATGTCACCTCTTTCTAAAGGAGTAATTACATCTCTTACCAATACAGCCACACCATCACCTATGCCCTCCTGCCTGTCCTTTCAATACAAAGTATATCCTTTGATGTTAAGCTCCCAACTATGGCCTTCTTTCAGCTGTGACTCTTAATATGCAACCACCACCATTTTCACGGTAGGGATGGTGTGTTTTTGATGATGTACGGTGTTTGGCTTAGGCCAAACAAAACATTTAGTCTGATGTCCAAAAAACTCAATTTTGGTTTTACAGAATTAGTTCAAGTGTTCTTTTGTCTTCATGGTGTGGTTTTTGCCAGGATACTGACTCACCAGCAGTTGAACATTCCAGATACAGGTGTATCTGTATAATCAATTGAAGCACCTTGACTGCACACAGGTCTCCAAAAACAGATTTCCATTTAACTGATTATGTGCCTTCTAAAACCAATTGGCTGGATCAGTAATGATTTAGTGCATCATATTAAAGGGGGGTGTGGAAGAATATTTATGCAATCAATTATTTTGTGTTTTTTATTTGTAATTAATTTAGATCACTTTGTAGCGATCTGTTTTCACTTTGATAAAAAGTATGATTTTCTGTTGATCAATGCCAAAAAAGACAAATTAAATCCACTGTGATTCAGTGTTGTAAAATAACATGAAAATTTTCAGGGGCAGGGGTGAGTGCTTTTTATGGGCACTGTAGATCAGCTGCAGATATGGAAGAGGAATGGCAGATGGTGTTTAACCCAAATAAATGTGAGGTGGTGCATCTTGGTGGGGTAAATGCAAGGAGATGGTAAATCAGTAAGGGCAAGATCCTTAATAGTGTTGCTGAACAGAGAGATCTTGGGATCCATGTCCATAGCTCCTTGAAAGTGGCTTCAGTGTTGATAAGGTGGGTAAGAAGGCTCATGGAATGCTTTCTTTTAGTAGTTGAGGCATTGAGTTCAAAAATAAAGAGGTTATGGTGCAAGTTTATAAAACTCTGGTTAAGCCACATCTACAGTATTGCATACAGTTCTGGTCGTCTCACTAAAGGACGGATGTTGAGGTTTTGGAGATGGTGCTGAAGACATTTACCAGGATTCTGTCTGGTTTACAGGCTATATGCTATCATGAGAAGCTGGATAAACTTGGGTTGTTTTCTCTGGAGCAGCGGAGGCTGAGGAGAGATCTGATTGAGGGTTACAAAATTATGAGAGGCGTAGATAGAGTAGACAGGGAGTATCTGTTCCCCAGGGTTGAAATGTCTACGACCAGAGGGCATGCATTGAAGGTAGGTTCAGAGGGGTTGTGATGGGTATATTTTTTTACTCAGAGAGTGGTGGATGCCTGGATTGTACTGCCTGGTATGGTGGTAGAGGCAAATACATTCGAGGCTTTTAAGAGACGTTTAGATAGGCACATGATAAGGAAGATGGAAGGATATGGACATGATGTGGGTTGGAGGCATTAGTGTTTGGCTGTTGTTGATTTGTTCTTTTGCTTGTTTGGCACAATATTGTGGGCCGAATGGCCTGTTCCTGTGCTATACTCTTCTATGTTCTATGTTCTAAGTACTATGAAACACAATGAAATCAATGAACCTGCAAATCATGCAAATACAAAAAGAGAAAAAAATAGGAATAAATAGACGTGAGAAGCACGGAGGAACATCTGGAGAAATTCTGAAATGCCGGCTTCGCTGCTGCTGCTACTGTGCGATCAAGAATCTCCAGAGGGGAAGGCCCCGAATCCTCAGCTTTGCCTATTGCCTGTTGCCGGGGCCTGGGTCGAAGCGCTCGGCAGAGATGGTGCTCCGATACCGAGCAGCCAGCACCATCTCTACCGAGCGCTTCGACCCCAGCCCTGGCAACAGGGTTGCTCTGCTTGTGGGATGATGGAGGTGATAGTATAACCTTTTATCCTGAATAACTAGCAAGGCTAGGGTCTTTAACCTCGAATTCTCGTATTAATATTGATATTCTCATATTTGGAGTATTGTGCGCAGATGTGGTCTGATATTACAGGAAAGATATTAATAAGGTTGAAAGAGTGCAGAGAAGGTTTACAAGGATGTTGCTGGGACTTGAGAAACTCAGTCACAGAGAAATTTTGAATAGGTTAGGGCTTTATTCCCTGGAGCGTAGAAGAGTGAGGGGAGATTTGATAGAGGTATATAAAATTATGATGGGTATAGATAGAGTGAATGCAAGCAAGCTTTTTCCACTGAGGCAAGGGGAGAAAAAAACCAGAGGACATGGGTTAAGGGTGAGGGGGAAAAAGTTTAAAGGGAACATTGGGGTAGGGGAGGGCTTCTTCACACAGAGAGTGGTGGGAGTGTGGAATGAGTTGCCAGATGAAGTGGTAAATGCAGGCTCACTTTTAACATTTAAGAAAAACTTGGACAAGTACCTGCACTAGAGGTGTATGGAAGGATATGGTCCGTGTGCAGGTCAGTGGGACGAGGCAGAAAAATGGTTCGGCACAGCCAAGAAGGACCAAAAGGCCTGTTTCTGTGCTGTAATGTTCTATGGTTCTATGGTTCTATTGAGAAGATGAGTTGTAGCATCCTTGAATCTCCATTATTACAAAATGTCAGTCATTTGTTGCCAGATAACAGTATCATAGACTAGGGATCCTGTGTGATAGTGCAACATTTTGAGCAGCAAGAAAAGAGATTTAGCTTAGAAGTCAATCCTGTTCATGGTTCACAGTTTGTATTGGTCATCACCGGATCCTTCATGCAAGTATCACACTTGCATGTGGAAGCACCTCAGCCAGCTAGAATTCGAGGCCTATGTTTTTAAAATTAACAGTTCTATATTTTTACAGTTTCAGAAATAGGAATTTTTACGTGAAATAAAGTCTAATTAAAGTTTCTTTACACCTTAATAAAATCTTTCCTAATCAATGCTCTTGTTCTACTTTATGATTAAATTTCTAGATGTCAAAAAACTTGAGGTACCATTAAGCTTTTATCCAATGTTAGATATTTAAAATTAAGTCCCATCTTCTAGAAAGAACCTTCTCATAAAATATCCATCTGAGGTAAGATTTTGAAGGACAATCTATTTTGCCTGAGATTGTGATAGCTTAGATATGAAATGGCTGCTGCTTGACCTGTGTGTTCTTGCTGCCTGTTATAAATCAGTTTAATCTAGTCCAGATAAAATATAATTAAGATAAGTAATTACCCTTAAGGATTATTTGCTCTTCCAACATATTTATCTTTTGTTAATATATAGCCTAAGATCTCCAGAGATATTACAGTCTCCAATTACATTTTAAGGACTATAAATACATTCGTTTTTATCTTTTTTATGATGATAATGCAGCAAGGTTATGTTGTAGAACATTTAAAGATCAAAAATATCTACCAGATCATTAACGGATTAGTAAAGTAAGAAGTCAAACATATTAAAGTGCAGAAATATTTTTTTGCCAAAGGCAGACAGTGTTATCGTGTTCAGTTCTTGCTAATACTTCTGATCACCACGGCTTACCCATACACACGGTTTCATCAGCAGAGCCAAGATAATGCTCAAAACCAATTCTCTGAATCAAATGGGCAAGCTATCTGACAGAGGCATGACCTAGAGCACTAGTTTTTGAAGGTGAGTACAATTGTTAGAGAAGGACTTCAGTATGTTAGGACTAGCCAGAATTGTTTTGTGAGGGTACTTTAGTCTCTCCAGAAACCTAAACAAAACCATGTGAAAGCATGTCCATTGATTGCCTCTGGTCAGGCTACTCAGTGCTAGCACTGAGAGGCTTGGAGGCTGTGTGTGATTCCAATTAAACTCTAAAATTATCTTGTACAAGAACCAGGACGTTAAAAAGTCCCAACAAAAATAGCAAGAGAATCAGAAATGGCAAAGGGGAAATACCCAAAGCACGACATCAAGCTAGGTTTATATCATATTAAGTCTCTAGGTTAACATCATATTTTCCTCTGGTCATACACATTGATGCCCTTTTTAGTTGATAAATTCATTTACAGTGGATTCCTGTTAATTGGGGCAGCCACTTATCTGGAGAACTCTCTGAGAACAAAAACTAATCTAGAAAGTTGCTGGGATTCCCTTCACTTATTTGGAACACCATGCCACGTAAATGGGATGGGAGACTGTTGCTGAACAGTTTGTAACTAGCATCAGTCCATGCCCTTGTGTGGCTGTCAGACACTACACTGTGCTGACAGCAAACAGCTTTTTACATAGTGTCAGTCGTGTGTGTTTATGTTCAAAAAGCAGTGATTTCATTGATAATAGTTGGTGAGAAATAAGCAGTAAGACATTTCAGGACTGTTTTGCTCTCTATAGTTTCAAACATTTAGGCTTGGAGATACCAGAAACGGCCGGGAGTAAAATGAAATTGAATTGAATTGAATTGACTTTATTACTTACATCCTTCACGTACGTGAGGAATAAAAATCTTTACGTTACGTCTCCATCTAAATGCGCAGAATGCAATTATAGTATTTTATAATACTATAATTGCGTAGTGGCATCATAGAACATAGAATCAGCGCCAGACTTCGGAGCGAAGGCTCCCGAGTTCGAATCCAGCTGGCTCCCTTGCATGCTTTCCATCCGTGCTGGGATGAGTGTCGAGCTAGCAACTTGGCCTCATAAAAATAAGAAAGCCTGCTAAAAAAAAAACGCCGTCATGACGGCGTTCGGTTGACTCCCCTCGGGGTTAAGGGCTTTCTTCTTCATAATAATAATAACAAATATTATGTACAACAAGGTAGTTCAATACAACATAGAAATACAGCTGCGTAAGCATGAATTAATCAGTCTGATGGCCTGGTGGAAGAAGCTGTTCCGGAGCCTGTTGGTCCTGGCTTTTATGCTGCGGTACTGTTTCCCGGATAGCAGCAGCTGGAATAGATTGTGGTTGGGGTGACTTGGGTCTCCAATGATCCTTTGGGCCCTTTTTACACACCTGTCTTTGTAAATGTCCTGAATAGCAGGAAGTTTACATCTACAAATACACTGGGATATCCACACCACTCTCTGCAGGATACTGCGATTGAGGGAAGTACAGTTCCCATACCAGGCAGTGAGGCAGTCAGTCAGGATGCTCTCAACTGTGCCTCTATAGAAAGTTCTTAGAATTTGGGGGCCCATACCAATCTTCTTCAACTGTCTGAGGAGAAAGAGGTGCTGTTGTGCCTTTTTCACCACACAGCCGGTGTGTGCAAACAACGTGAGATCCTCGGTGATGTTCATGCCAAGGAACTTAAAGCTGTTCACCCTCTCAACCCCAGATCCATTGATGTCAATAGAAGTTAGCCAATATGTATTCCTCCTGTAGTCCACAACCAGCTCCTTTGTTTTTGCAACATTGAGGGAGAGGTTGTTTTCTTGACACAACTGTGTCAGGGTGATGACTTCTTCTCTGTAGGCTGCCTCATTATTATTTGAGATTAGGCCAATCAGTGTAGTGTTGTCAGCAAAATTAATTAGCAGATTAGAGCTGTGGGTGGCGACACAGTCATGGGTATACAGAAAGTAAAGGAGGGGGCTTAGTACACAGCCCTGAGGGGCTCCTGTGTTGAGAGTCAGAGGGTTTGAGGTGAGGGAGCCCACTCTTACCACCTGCTGGTGATCTGACAGGAAGTCCAGGATCCAGCTGCACAGGGCAGGGTCAAGGCCGAGGTCTCTGAGCTTCTTGTCAGGTCCGGAGGGAATTATGGTGTTAAATGCTGAACTATAGTCCAAGAACAGCATTCTCACATAAGCATCCCTATTCTCCAGATGTGTAAGGACGGTGTGTAAAACTGTGGCTATTGCATCATCTGTCGATCGGTTGTGTCGGTAGGTGAATTGTAGGAGGTCCAGTTTGGGTGGTAGCAAGCTGCAGAAAAAGTCCTTGACCAGCCTCTCAAAGCATTTGTTTTTTATTGAGGTGAGTGCAACAGGACTCCAGTCATTCAGACATGTTACCTTTGTCTTTTTAGGTACAGGGACAATGGTGGATATTTTGAAACAGGAGGGCACTCTACACTGGGAGAGGGAGAGATTAAAAATGCCTGTAAACACATCCTGCGCACATCCTGAGTATTCGATGTGGGATGCCATCCGGTCCTGAAGCCTCCAGACTGTCCGTTCATTGGAAACACTTGTGTACTTTGGCCTCAGAGATGACTGAGCCGCTGGTCGCATCATCTGCAGGTCTCCTCAAGGGCTCAGTGTTGGCAACATTGAATTGAGTGTAAGAAAGTTTTAGTTCGTCTGGGAGAGAGGCATCGATGTTGGAAACTTCACTGCGTTTAGCTTTGAAGTCTGCGGTGGTGTGCGGACCTTGCCATAAGCTATGTGTACTGTTGGTGGAAAGTTGAGTCTGAATCTTGCCTGTGTATTGTTGTTTTGCTGCCTTGATGACCTTATGCAGATCGTAGCTGCCCTTCTTGAGCTCGTGCTGATTACCAGCAATGTAAGCTCTGTGTCGCGAGGTAAGTGCTGCTCACACGGAACTGTTGATCCAGGGATAGACTCTGACCAATTTCTGGGGACAACACCCTCGATGCACTTCTGGATGAAACTCTTGACCTCTTTCATGAACTCAGAGACATCTTCATCATGGAAGACATTCCAGTCAACGCCATCAAAGCAGTCCTGCAGCATGGAGGCCGAATGATTGGACAAACAGTGGGTGGTTTTAACTATGGCCATGTCTTGTTTCAGCTTCTGCCTGCACTTTGGCAGCAGCAAAATGGAGGAGTGATCCGACTTTCCAAATGGGGCGGGGGGGGCGCGAAGGAGCGTTACGTAAGCGTTGCGGAAGGGAGAGTAGCAGTGGTCAAGTATGCTGTCTTCCCATGTGTTCACCTGGATGTGTTGACAAAACTTCAGACAGACTTTAGTCAGCGATGCTCTATTAAAGTCACCGGTGATGATGAAGGCTGCCCCGGGTGTGCATTCTCCAGGATGCTGATGGTCTTGTACAGTTCCTTAAGAGCCAGGTCAGTATCAGCCTGTGGCGGAATGTACACAGCTGTGATAATAACAGCCGTGAACTCTCTTGGCAGCCAGTAAGGTCTACACAGCAGCACAAGGTACTCCAGATCCAGGGAACAAAAGGATTTGAGGGCATGCACATTCCGGGGGTCGTACCAGGCATTATTGACCATGAAGCATACCCCACCTCCTTTACTCTTCCCAGAGAGGTTTTTTGACCTGTCTGTGGAACAGGGAGAACCCTGAAGGCTCAGTGGTGTGATCCAGTATCTCCTCTGTCAGTCAGGTCTCCACAAAGCACAAAACGTTACATTCCTTTGTTTCCCACTGGTAGGAGATTCTGGCTGTCAGTTCACACAGCTTATTGTCCAGGGACTGAACGTTAACCAGGAGTATGTTCGGGAGCAGCGGCCGATTAGCCCGCCGTCTAAACCTCACCAGGATGCCGGCCCTTCTCCCTCACCTCCAACGCCACTTCCGAGGTAGTGACAGTGTAATAAATGAGGCTTCCATTGATTGTGCAAACAGGGGTTCCCAGTGTAGAAAAGGTGGCACATAGTGGGTAAATGCTGTCTTTCCATTGTTCAGAGGAGTCAGTTTATCATATCTGATGTGTCTATCAGCTACTTGAACAAGAAATGCAAAGGAAATCGCAGAAATTACAAGTTGGAATGGAGCTCAGAGCACGGCCACCGTACACGACGCCATCTTGATAAATGATTTCGCTACTTCAAGAAGTTAGGAACTACAAAGAAATTGAAGGTATCAATGATCATCTGAAATGTTACAATGAAAATGAGGATTTAGAGGATGCAGATGTTGAAAGCATTGTATGAAAGATGTCCATGAACTGCACTAGGTGTTTGTGCTGATTTTGTTTACTTACAGTCAATGAAAAGAAGACAACAGTGTACACTGGATGGATTCCTCTGTCAATGACTATTCCGAACTAATACACTGGTTTATCTACCGTAGTTGTATTGGTAGTTTTCTCATTTATTCTGTAGTTCATTTAACCTCATAATTTGTTATCCAGTTTGTCTTTTTTTTATGCCTCTCTCCACTAGCTGGGCCACGTACACTGCATGTCAGACGGGAGGATCCCGAAAAACCTGCTGTACGGGGAACTGGCCTCCGGCAAGAGAGCACAAGGTGGCCCCATCTTCGTTTCAAAGACGTTTGCAAGAGAGACATGAAGTCACTGAAAATGAACGTTGAGAGGTGGGAGGACATCGCAAGCGATCGCTCTCAGTGGAGGCTGGAACTACGCAGAGGTCTAAAAAGAGGAGAAGAGAAGCTGAGGCTTGCTGCTGAAGAAAAGCGCACTCGTCGGAAAAACAGCCCCAAGACGACACTGGAGGACAGCGCCTTCAAGTGCAGTCGCTGCAGCCGAGACTGTCACTCCCGTGTGGGTCTCTACAGCCACAACAGACGCTGCTCTAACACAGACTGAAGCAAGACTTTCCAGGCACAGATCCATGGTCTCACAAGACTAACGGATGCCACCGCTATAACTATTTCCATGAAAATTTGGCTCACTGGGGAGCCACTTAACTGGGCCAAAATGCACTGTTCTGAAGTGTCCTAATGAACTGGAATCTACAGTGTCTCATTAAATGTATTACATGACTTGGCATCTACTGAGTAAAGAAATTTCACCTCATCTCAGTCCTAAATGCCTTACTCTGTTATCAGAGACTGCAGTTCTAGACTCAGCAGAAGAAAAGATCCACACTAAATCCAACCTGTTGGGTCAAAAATGTTATACATTTGAATGAGATAGAACATAGAACATAGAACAGTACAGCACAGTACAGGCTCTTTGGCCCATAATGTTGTGCCGACCCTTAAACCCTGCCTCCCATATAACCCATATAGAGCATAGAACAGTACAGCACAATGAAATCTCCTCTCATTCTGCTGAACTCTAATGAGTACAGGCCTGGTCCAGACATTCTCTCCTCAGATGACAGTGTAATAGTAAAGAATCAAACTAGCGGACCTGTATTGCACTTACAGTATGGCAATTGTGATTTTTCTTTGGAAAAGAGATCAAAACTGCTCCAGATATGGTCTCTCTAAAGCTTTGAACAATTGTAGAAAGGCACCCTTGTTCCTATTTTCAAAGTCTCAATAAACCCAACAAATTCAAAACACACAAAATGCTGGAGGAACTCAGCAGGTCAGTAGCATCTATGGAAATGAATGAACTCAAGAAATTCTGTAGATGCTGGAAATCCTGAGTAACACATACAAAATGCTGGAGGAACTCAGCGGGTCAGTAGCATCTATGGAAATGAAGAAACAGTCAACTTTTCAGGGTGAGATTTTAAGAACTCAGCAAATTGTTTGCCTATATATTTGCTTGCTGCAGTTTCATATTTGCTTTCAGTGATTGATGCATAAGGCAAACAAATCTATTCGGAAAATAACAATTTCTATTCTGTGACCATTTTAATAATACACTGCTCTTCCGTTTTCCTCACCAAAATAGATCATTTTACATTTAGAAACATTGTATATCGCCTGCTATATACTTACCTACTCACTCATTTTTTCTAAATCATTTTGAATTTTTTTATATCTGGGTTCCATGAGGATCTACGGATGCTAAATTAGAACACTGTTAAAAGAAAGGATCTAGTGCTTTCCTGGCATATGTGACGAATAAACTCTGCTCAGGCTTCCAGCCACGTACTGGTGTCGATTATAACTGATATTTTGATGACAAACTCCATCATCTTCATCAGAGATTTCTTCTTTCCCTTCTTGTTTACAATCAAATTCCAGTTCTTACTTAGAGTGAAACCTTCGTCTTTGTCAAAATTCTTTTCTCTAGTTTTATTTCAATGGCTTCTTTTACCTGGCGGTTCCAAAAGCCATTGGCATGGCACAGTAGTCATGTGCAGTGAAAGTTAATCCTGTAGCCAATGCAAATGCAATGTTCTGCTACTACCGATTTTTCTGGGTAACCCAAACAGATACACTCCTGTGTTTCTTGATGCTGATTTCCACCATGCGAACTGTCTGGCTGATATACGCTGCTCCACTTTCACAGAGAATCCTGGAAACCCCAACTGATCCGAGTCCCAGGTCATCTTTGACCCACATAAGCTGTGATTTGACCTTCCTTACAGGTTCATGGATAGTATTAGTCTGGTATTTCTTCAGGATCGTGGTGATCCTTCCAGAAAGTGTGGAAATATAGGGAAGACAAGCAGTAGTGTTGTCTATATGGACTTCATTAAGGCCTTTGACAAGGTTCCACACGGAAGGTTAGTTAGGAAGGTTCAATCATTAGGCATTAATATTGAAGTAGTAAAATGGATTCAGCAGTGGCTAGATGGGAGACGCCAGAGAGTACTGGTGGATAACTGTGTGTCAGATTGGAGGACGGTGTGTAGCGGTGTGCCTCAAGGATCTGTACTGGGTCCAATGTTGTTTGTAATATATATTAATGATCTAGATGATGGGGTGGTAAACTGGATTAGTAAGTATGCAGATGATACTAAGATAGGTGGTGTTGTGGATGATGAGGTAGGTTTTCAAAACTTGCAGAGAGATTTTGGACAGTTAGAAGAGTGGGCTGAAAGATGGCAGATGGAGTTTAATGCTGAAAAATATGAGGTGCTACATTTTGGTAGAACTAATCAAAATAGGACATACATGCTAAATGATAGGGCATTAAAGAATGCTTTAGAACAGAGGGATCTAGGAATAATGGTGCATGGTTCCCTGAAGGTGGAATCTCATGTGGATAGGGTGGTAAAGAAAGCTTTTGGTTTGCTGGCCTTTATTAATCAGAACATTGAGTATAGGAGTTGGGATGTAACGTTGAATTTGTATAAGGCATTGGTAAGGTCAAATCTGGAGTATTGTGTACAGTTCTGGTCACCGAATTATAGGAACGATGTCAATAAGATTGAGAGAGTACAGAAGAGGTTTACTAAAATGTTGCCTGGGTTTCATCTACAAACGTTGTAAGTTACAGAGAAAGTTTGAACAAGTTAGGTCTTTATTCTTTGGAGCATAGAAGGTTGAGGGGAGACTTGATAGAGGTGTTTAAAATTATGAGGGGGATTGATAGAGTTGACGTGGTTAGACTTTTTCCATTGAGAGTGGGGAAGATTCAAACAAGAGGGCATGGATTGAGAATTAGAGGACAAAAGTTTAGGGGTAACATGAGGGGGAACTTCTTTACTCAGAGAGTGGTAGCTGTGTGGAATGAGCTTCCAGCAGAAGTGGTTGAGGCAGGTTCGATGTTGTCATTTAAAGTTAAATTGGATAGATATATGGACAGGAAAGGAATGGAGGGTTATGGGCTGAGTGCAGGTCAGTGGGAATAGGATAGGGTAAGAGTTCAGCACGGACTAGAAGGGCCGAGATGGCCTGTTTCCGTGCTGAATGGTTATATGGTTATATGGTTATATAGTGACAGGTTCCTCCGAGTAAATAAGAACTGAAATTTGATCGTAAACAAGTTGGGAGAGCAGAAGTCTGATTGGATGAGGACTAACCAATCAGGAGGGATGAACTGTGGGGGTATAAATATAATCAATACCTGTACCCGGCTGGAAGCCTGAGAAGAGTTTATTCGTACAACTCTGTTGTATCTCACTGGTTATGGATGAAAGTCAGTTCCTGTGCTGAGACTGTCAATAAGTCCAGTCAGGATGGCATTGTTGAGATGTACTTGGGAACAAATGACATTATGGGAAACAGTTTTTATTATGTCTGTTGGAGCCAAAACTACATCTTGAATTTACTGCGGAACACATTTAAGCTGCGTCACAGTAACATAGTGTTATTACAGCTCAGGGCGTTCTAGAGTCTGGAGTTCAATTCCGGCATCGTTCTCTACATCTTCTCTGTGGAATGTGTGGGCTTTCTGCCACATTCCAAAGACATACCGGGTAGTTTAATTGGTTGTTGTACATTTCCCCGTAGTTAGATTAGGGTTAATTTGGGGGTTTTGGGGGTTGCTGGGGTGGTGTGGCTTGAAGGACCAGAGGACCTAGTCTGCATTATATCACTAAATAAAAAAAAAGTAATAAACTGAATTAGGATGAATTTTCCTTAAAAAGTAGCAGGATTATCTTCTGTGAAGGATAGGTTTGAACCCATAGGCAATGGCCCATCAACAACATGTTATCTTTGCCTCATACAAGGATTAAACTGAAAATTCATTTCAAATCACTTGTCTGAAATTTCTATATTTAAACTGTTTCATTCATTAAAATTATTTTACATTTGGTCACTTAATATTTTAAATTGCCTTTGGTTATCTCTAGTCTTGTCCACACAGTTTTAATACTGTCAAATCACTTTGCATAATCTTCTGCCTTCGAACACCACTTCCCTAATACCATTAGGACTTATTAATAAAAGAGCCTAAAGGAAAGCAATATATTTGACTATTTCTTTTGATATCCCTCCAACTTTTCTCCTGGTTTGCTCAGAGCACCATTAAGCAAATTGATTTTTAATTGCAGAACTCAGGGACAACATGAAGACCTGTCACCAGAAACTGCAGTGCCCACCCTGTATCCAAGTTTGAGTGCACACTAAGAGTAATGATACCACAAGGTATACCTTTGTCAGAATCAGGTTTAATATTAGCAGCACATGTCATGAAATTTGTTAACTTTGTGGCAGCAGTACAATACATGATAAATATAAAAGAAGAGAATCACGGTAACTATATTAAATAGTTACAATAAATAAGTAGTGTCAAAACAGAAATTTTAAAAAAAAGTAGTGAGGTAGTGTTCATGGGTTCAATGTCCATTTATTAGATGGCAGAGGGGAAGAAACTGTTCCTGAATCACTAAATGTGCACCTTCAGGGTTCTGTACCTCCTTCCTGATGTTAGCAATGAGAAGCGGGCATGTCCTGGGTGGTGGGGGTCCTTAATGATGGATAATGCCTTTCTGAGGCACCGCTCCTTGAAGACGTCTTGGATACTACGGAGTCTAGTACCCATGATAGAGCTGACTAAGTTTACAACTCTCTGCAGCTTACTTCAATCCTGCACAGTAGATCCCCCCCCCACCACCACCCCCCATACCAGACAGTGATGCAGCCTGTCAGAATGCTCTCCACGGTACATCTGTAGAAATTTTCGAGTGTTTTGGGTGACATGCCAAATCTCCTCAAACTCCGAATGAAGTATAGATGCTGTCTTGTCTTCTTCATAGCTGCATCGATATGTTGGGACCCAGTCAGGTCTCAGAGATAGTGTTGATTAGGTACACTGCTGTACCAGTCACACCTGCGTATTGAAGGATGATTTCTCTCAATAATCGTTTTGTTGGTAGCTTTATCTGTGCCACCAGCATTAGTGCAGAGCAACAAGAGTCTGTACACATTACATTTCTCTTCAGAAAAGTTTGTGGGTGCAGATTATTGGTGAAATATTAACAATTATAACAAACATTAGAGGACATGTTGGTGGCAATGTTTTGAGAAATTTGACCCCAGTATATTGGCATGGTTCTTTAAGAATATTGCATGAAAAGGCCATTGCAATAGAAGAGTTGGAGAGGGTTTGAGGGGTGGGGTGTGGGAGGTGAAGCTTTATAGTGTGCCAGCCAAATATAGACGTGAGGTAAGAGGACTGGAGTATGAGCTGTGTGGCGCTAATTTATTTTCCCTGAATCAGAAAAATAAAATTTGACTTTTCTGAGTGCAGTCAGGATGCCAATGTTGAGATGTGCTGGGGAACAAATTGCCACACTGGAAACTATTTTTTTCCCTGCTGGAACCAAAAGCTACACCTTGAATTCATTGTGTAGTTCCTGTACACACATATGAATGCATCTATATTTCACTGGGAGTTTAAGGACAATTGAAATGTCACCAAAGCAACATTCACAACACGCTGGAGGAACTCAGCAGGTCGGGAAGCATCCATGGAAACGTTTCAGGGACAGACCCTTTGTCAGGACTGAAGAGGGAAGGGGCAGAGGCCCTATAAAGAAGGTGGGGGGAGGGTGGGAAGGAGAAGGCTGGTAGGTTCCAGGTGAAAAACCAGTAAGGGGAAAGATAAAGGGGTAGGTGAGGGGAAGCGGGGAGGGGATAGGCGGTAAAGGTGAAGAGGGAATGGGGAAAGCGCAATGGGAGTAGAAGGAGGCGGAACCATGAGGGAGGTGATAGGCAGCTGGAGGAGGGGGCAGAGTGAAACTGGGATGGGGGGGTGAGGTGGAGGGATTTACCAGAAGTTGGAGAATTCAGTGTTCATGACAAGGGGCTGGAGACTACCTAGATGGTATATGAGGTGTTGCTCCTCCAACCTGAGTTTAGCCTCATCACGGCAGTAGAGGAGGCCATGTATGGACATATCTGAATGGGAAGGTGAAGCAGAGTTGAAGTGGGTGGCAATCGGGAGATCTGGATACAATAGAGACTATGCCTCTCCGCTTTCCACAGGGATCGTTCCCTCCATGACTCCCTGGTCCACACATCCCTCCCCATGGATCTCCCACCCAGCACTTATCCCTGCAAGTGTAAGTGCTACACCTGCCCCTACACCTCCTCTCTTGCCACCATTCAGGGCACAAACAGTCCCTCTAGGTGAGGCAACACTTCACTTGTGAGTCTGTTGGGGTCATCTATTGCATCTGGTGCTCCCGGTGCGACCTCCTCTACATCGGTGAAACCCGACGCAGATTGGGGGACCGCTTCGTCGAGCACCTCTGTTCCGTCCCCACAACAGACAGGATCTCCCAGTTGCCACCCACTTAAACTCTGCTTGATATTCCCATTCAGATATGTCCATACAAGGCCTCATCTACTGCCATGATGAGGCCACACTCAGGTTGGAGGAGCAACACCTCATATACCATCTAGGTAGTCTCCAGCCCCTTGGTATGAACATTGAATTCTCCAACTTCTGGTAATTGCCTCCCCCTCCCTTCCCCCATCCCAGTTTCACTCTGCCCCCTCCTCCAGCTGCCTATCACCTCCCTTATGGTTCCGCCTCCTTCTACTACCCATTGTGTTTTCCCCTATCCCCTCTTCACCTTTCCTGCCTATCACCTCCCTCATGGTTCCGCCTCCTTCTACTACCCATTGTGTTTTCCCCTATTCCTTCTTCACCTTTCCTGCCTATCACCCCCCGCTTCCCCTCCCCCACCCCTTTATCTTTCCCCTTACTGGTTTCTCACCTGGAACCTACCAGCCTTCTCCTTCCCACCCTCCCCCCACCTTCTTTATAGAGCCTCTGCCCCTTCCCTCTTCAGTCCTGATGAAGGGTCTTGGCCCAAAACATGACTGTTCGTTTTCACGGATGCTGCCCGACCTGCTGAGTTCCTCCAGCATGTTGTGCGTGTTGCTTTAACCCCAGCATCTGCAGATTATTTTGTGAAATGTCACCAAAGATACTAGCAAATTTCTACAGATGTACTGCGGAGGGCATTCTAATTGGTTGCATCACCGTCTGGTATAGGGAGGCCGCTGCACAGGATCAGTGAAAGCTGTAGAAAATTGTAAACTCAACCAGCTCCATCATGGGCACTAGCCTCCCCAGTATCCAGGAAATCTTTGAAATGTGATGCCTTAATAATGTGACCCCCCCAGTCTCCCAGGACACATCCTCTTCACATTGCTACCACCCAAGAAGAGATTCAGTAGCCTAAAGACAGACACTCACCATTTCATGAGCTGCTTCTTCCCCTCTGCCATTAGATTTCTGAACTTACAATGAATCCATGAACACTATCTCATTTTTTCTCTCTCTTCTGAATTAGTTATATTCTTTTTATATATGTACTTCCTACCATAATTTATAGATCTTGTTATCATGTATTGCAATTTACTGCTGTTGCAAAACTACACATTAGGCCATGAGACAGATAACATAAGACAAATTTCACAACATATGCCAGTGATATTAAATCTGATTCTGAGTAAGGATACTGACAGATGATGACTTTTTCTTAAGGGGTAACAGGATTATCTTCTGCAGGTAATAGGTTTGAAATCAAGGAAATGGCTTGTAGAGGAAGGAATCTCCGTAATGGTAGAACCTTGTATTGAGGATGAAAGATCTCTGTAAGCATTTCTGACACTAGGGACAAATTGATTGTCCTTTCCAATTCCTGGACTTACACCAGAAAAAAAGGTAAAGTCATTTTCTTCCAAAGGTTGCTGAGCATCATCTTTCCTCATCACTCCTATACTGCAAAGAATTAGAACAGTAGCCAATCCAATCATAACAGTTAAACCAAAGTAGCATTTTTCACAAATCTCTAGCTGTGCTAGATTAAAATATCTCTCAAGATTTCACTGTGTCACCATATGCGACCTCATATGAAATTCAAGGTGCTGCTCGACTCATCAATATGTCATTTGTCAACAACCCTACCTCCAGCAACATCTTCCACTTCTCAACTATCTCCATAATTTTGTTCACTTTTAGGAACAA